>NC_084926.1:41902500-43150000 GCF_958298935.1 Phragmites australis
TAAGTATACTTATATACTCATTCTAATATACTTCAATATGAACTACATAAAAAAATAGAAAAAAAGTCGATCAATTTTATTAGATTTTGGTAAGATCTTTGTATTTGTACATAAAATGTAATATATACTAAAAATATATATGCAAACTAAAAAAACTATATATATTATTTATCATATGAGATATTCTATATGTTATGAGATACATATGTGGGAGTACATACTCCCGAGAGTACTAAATATGTTTTATGTGTGTGTATATATATATATATGAATGACCCCTTTTGATGTAGGTTATCCTCCCTGTCTCTTGCATTTCTGACTGTCCAATCCAGGTCCAATCAACTTCATGGACAAGCAGCACGTAGTTTCCAATGTCAAGACTCAAGAAACACAGAAACACACATACATGCACCATACACCCTGAATTAACACACGTCTTAATTTACATTTTACCAATGTAAAAGGAAAAGGAATACACATCATACACCATGCAGGCATTTTCCCTCTAGCCAGTAAAAGGCCAACATTAAGTACTAACACAGTGAAAAGAAAGTTAAAGGCTATAGCTAGCCTAGTGCAACCAACTTTGTTGCTTTCTTTCACGTCATGCGTCTCATAATGCAGCGGCGCAGTCATGCTAGGCTTTTTCCCCTCCTCCTTTTACGTGCATGCATGCATCGCACTAGATGAAGTCCACGTCAAAGAAACCGTTGCAGCTGCTGTTCTGCTGATGATCTGACACCGACGAGCACGACAGATGTTGCCGCCGACGCCGTGGCTGTTGCCGTTGTGCTGCTGCAGCGCCGGCAGCACAAGTGATCAGGTCATGAAGTCGTGCTGCTCTTCATCGTCACGGCCTTGTTACACCTGCTGCATCATCAGCATGGTGTCCAGGCCGCCGTCCTTCTCCTGCAGCAGCATCGCGGCCAGAGACAGGGCCGTGGGCGCCGCCGCCGCGCTGCTCGTCTGGCCGTTGTCCATGACGTCCAGGCAGCTGACGCCGCTCCCGTTCGGCGAGATGGCTGTCGACTTGGCTGCGGCGGTGCTCGCACCTGCTCATCGTACATATGATGAAGATAGATAGGCACGCTTGACGTACACAACATTAAAAAATCGGCGAACGCTAAGTAATCGAAGCATGCATGCATATATCTGATCAGATGTTGCAGGGGTGGCATTGCATCTACCTAGTGTGTGTAGTACTGATCCTACATGTACGTCAAAGCTTTGGCGCCATGCATGCATGTACGTCAGTTCAGATATAATGAAGTACGTAGCATCTACGTGGCATGGCATTTGGCATGTATAATGCATATATATACTAGCTAGTATCTTTCTATGGAACGTTGTAACGTGCTCGCACATCGATTGTACTGCTGAGCAGTTAGATACAACGGTGGCGCTATATACATAGCTTGGAGAAAAAAGTGATTTTCCTTCAAAAACAGAGACGTACTGATAAGTCAAAATGATTGTTACATCTTGTCATCATGTAGTCCGTATGATCCTTTTCTAGTACTGCACATGAACTGTTTAATTACTTGCTAGTTAATTGTTAATTAAATTGACACTCAAGGTAAATGATTTGCAGAAAGCATTTGTGGCGATCCATGTATGTTGCTTTATAAAATTCATTACAAATATGGATACCCAGCCTGAACACTGACAAGAAAAGAAACAAAAATAATGGAACCTAGATCCGTGTATATTTATCTCTGTGTTAGCACAAATTAACATGAGGGCTTGCTGGTTTGAAATTTGAAACCAAGGTATATATTTATTTCTTTGGCGTTCGGATCTTAAAGGCGACGATTCAAATCAAATTGATTCAAGTGTCATCCTACATACTGTCATTAATTCCCTTGAGAGAGGACTGCTTACTCTTGTGATCACTGTTGTAGGAGGTGGCGATGCTAGCGCCCGCTTTCTTTGGTGGCGGCGACGAGTCCCTTCCCTGTGCACCGGCCGGCTTCCGGCGTCGGCGGTTGTGCTCGGTGAGCCGCTTCCGGCAGCTCCTCTTGGCCTCATCAAACTCAGCAAGCACATGAAAACTAGCCAAAAGAGAAACAAACCAAGATAGAAGTAAATACTACTGTATCTCTGGATCCATTTAATGCATGTAGACGTATAGTATATCTCTAGCTGTCCACTTGTATATATATCATGCATGTATTTCTTTGTACATGGCCTGTGCGTACGTACGTATGACTATGTATGACCGGTTGCAAACGATGAGTGTGCTGCAGTGGTCAATGTTGGTAGCTAGTGGTAAAGTGGAAAGGTATATTCGGCCGGATACGCTCAGACCTGACCCCGGCTGGACCCTGATCTGATCTAATTTAATCTGATCACATCCGATGTGATACTACGCATCATCTGAAATGATCACCGGCGTCAGTAGTCAGTCCTCGCAGCTAGCTGATGGGAGTCGAAAGGTTGCAGCCTTCTCACTCACATTTTTATCCTTGGCTCCATGCATGCATGCATTAACTGGTTTATTAGCAGTAGGTCTTGCTACTTTCATGGCCTGTATATATGGTAGGACTTAATTAGGAGGAGCATATGCTTGCGTAATTTCACCCTGCTTGGAACCAGACTAGAAGGGGGAGATCACTCTGCATGCATGTATGATAGGGATCAATGGATCATCGTGTTCAGGTATGCAGGCATGTGGCAGAGCCTAGCTTCATGCATTGCGTCGTACGTACTCATATGCCCCAGTGGCACAGGTAGCCAGCCACCGTGTGACGGGCTGGCCTGGCGAACGGGGGGGCTCGTGCGTGTGCTCCCAGGGTCACCTCACTCACCTGTCAGTGGCATGCAAGAGCGGGAGGGACGTACGGACCTGCTGCATTGCTGGCAGAAGCGCTGCTGCTTGCCGCCGGCGGCGACGGCGGCGGCCTTGGCGTGGTACTCGCAGACCTTGTGGCGGCGGTGGTAGTGCTTGGCTCCGGAGAGGTCGGCCTTGCAGCCCTCGGCCTGGCACCGCGGCGGCTTGTGGTGGTGCGCGGCGCCGAGCCCGAGCCCCAGCACGCCCATGCCCATGCCGCCGCTGAGCCGCGACCGCGTCAGCAGCCGGTCCACGTCGAGCACGTCCGCGGGGGAGAAGTAGGCCCGCCGGCCGAGGTTCAGCCCGATCCTCCCGCCGCCGCCGGCTTCCACGACGAGGCCGTCCTTCCGCTTCAGGAACCCGCCGCCGAATGGGTACACCTCCGCCGTGGGCACGCCCGGCAGGGTCACCAGCGGCATCTGCAGCGACGACGGCATCGCCATCGCCATGCTCGGCGGCGGCGGCGGCGCCAGCGGCAGGATCGAGGGCGGGAGGAGAGCCGAATCCTGGAACGGGAAGCCCGCTGGGGCGGCGGCGAAGTCAAAATTGTCGTAGTGGTTATTGTGCTGCTGGAGCAGCGGCTGCTCGACGCTGGGCAGGGCCATGCCGGCGTCGAAGCCCACGTAGGGCTGCATGGGAGCGAAGGCGAAGTCGACGTCCGTGGCTGGCGCCATCGCGCTACTGTTCATCATCCAACTGCTCATCATGGCTGGGTGCAGGGGTGGAGCACAGGAAAGGGACGAGAGTTATGTGTGCGTGAACTGCGAAACAGAGGGGTCCGTGGGTGGCTAAAAAGGAGTGAGGAGAGAGAGTCCGTGGGTGGCTAGAGAGAGAGAGAGAGAGCTCTAGGTGTTACTTGTGGTGTGCTGCATAATGTTATGCAAGGTAATAAGTGGTGTGCGTGCCTCGCGCTGCAGGCAAGAAGCTGATCGTGTGGGCTTGCCCTTTTGGCCAACTCTAGCTAATTCTAGCTAATTTGGATTTAGCTAGCTAGATGATGGAGAGTATCATTGTTGTGATTCAACCGTCTATTTTAGTAGGTATTATTGTTATTGTAATTATCTTGATACCCTTAGAGTTAATTACGTCATTGACTTACCGGACTTCGGACTTTCGCCACCCATCATCAACCGACCGACGGAGGGTGAAAACCCTAATAAATGAAATGAACAGAATAAGTGAAAACTTATCCGAAGAATAAATTAACATTTTGATCTTCCCTAATTAAACATATAATTTACAAGTTTATCATAGTTTTTTTTCCAATCCTACCTTTATGATACCTATGATACTCTTTAATGATATCCATGATATTGATGGACGATAGAGTATCATTGATCCAATCTAAACCATCGAATGAAAAAAATCGACGGTATACACTCATTTAGGTGTACTGTAAAAGTCCTCTATAAGAATTAATAAGTGCATCGTGATTCTAGTTTTTTAACAACTAATTGCAAGTACGCACTAAACATGGTTTAGTTCGGATTTTTCTTAACAAGTGATTACAAAAGTATGCATCATGAGATTAATTTGGTTCGGGTTTTTCTTAACACAAGATTGACACGCTCTGTTGCACTGAAAGCACAAGATTGTCACAGTTATGTCCATAAACAGTACGCACTAAATATGGTGCCACGGCAAAACATGTACTCCGCCTCACTTAATTGCTGTGGTTAATTTAACGATATCCAGCAACGCAAACCATGATTGCAAATAGCTGCTACTATTAACACAGATAAGAAGACACTAACTACTCCTTCTAGTCACAAATGAGTATCATTTTATGTTAAGTGCAATCAACCATTCCAAATTTTGATTACAATTTACTTTTTTTGCTTGGTTTGGATATTTGGAAATGATATGAGTATATTTATCTCTAAAAGTATTTTCATAATATTATATTTTTGCTATGTTTTATAAATATATTAAACAAAAATTAGTAGTTAAAGTTGTGTCTTGAAGACCGTGTCAATATCTAAAATAATGTTTATTTATGATAGGAGGGGTATATATTTAAAAGGAAAAATTATAAAAACCCACCTGCAAATCATTTTGTTACATTCTCACACATATAAGTTTTCAAAATCCTCCCTGATTGCGTTGACTATCTATGTGGCGCTTGCACAGATCGCTTACATGGCTACTGGTTCGACCATGTCTTCTCTTCGTGCAGCACGATCCATCCCCTGCACCTTTATAAGATCCTCATGGTCACACCCAATCACATGCCCTTCATATCCATACGTATTGATATTGAAGAGAAAAAGTTAAGACATGTTATGGGGCTCAATAGTCCACCACGGGTCACAATGGACAAAGAGGAGGCATGGTGAAGTTGGTAGACCACATATATAGAAGATCTATGCAACTGTCACCTAGACAGTCCATGCAGACACGGGGACTGACTCTGAAAACAATTAAAATTTGCAAGTATGAGATTGTAACAAAATGACTTGCAACCTCCTGACATGCAGGTGCGTTTTTGCTCTTTTCCCTATCTAAAAAGCTAATAACAAATGACCGTATGACCGAGAATGGCAACTAGAGAGGAGTAAATATGCGTCTTATAAATTTCTTACGAAATAGATAGCGTATTTTTTGTTCACCCAACGCTTCTCAAAAACACATAAATGATAGTATAAACTTTAGAGAGACAAAGCGAAAAAAAAGTTTCAAGACAATATGATTCCACAGATGGAATATGAATCATAAACTCTATTGAAGACTATTTCACGTGTCTTTGAGCACAAAAATTTAAAACTTAAATCAAGAACAAAGAAAAGACAGTCACAAAAAAAGCAACTCTCTAAGTTGATGGTCTAGAGACAAGAAGAACAACTTTTCAAGGTTGAAAATAGCAGCTCAAAAGCAAAAACGAAAATCAACAAGAAAATCACAACCACAAAAGAAAAACTTGTAAACTTGCAAAGAAACTAATAAAAAGAGACTAGAAGGAGGGGAATTCAAGCATATGCAAAAACATAAACTTCATTACTCAAAGAGATCAGCCCTATTTTAGGGAGATTATACAGATTTTTCTCTTAAAAACTCTCACATATATAGGCTAAGCATTCATCTTCATTACTCTAAAACTCTAGTACTAGACTGTCAAATGGATGGCACAAGGGGCTGAAGTTACTGGTTTAAACTCTCTCATAACCCTAACTCTCTATTTATAGGCATATAAATTTTACCTCTAAGTTTCCTAACTTATTACTAAATTTTTCTCTCTCTTGTAGTACACTCCTACCTACCACCGAGAATATTTTGGTACATTTCTTGCTCCGTCCATCAAACGGCCACGGAACCTTCATGATTTAGCTTCGCCTCGATGCAAGTTTCGTGATGGTGCCACATAATTCTCCAGTCTTCCTATAGTTTTGAGGCCCAATCGTGAAATCCTATGCAGATTCTCAAAGCATGACTCACCACTTGCTTACACCTTAAGCAAACACTCTGATATCGACACATGTACATATCCTATCTTGTGATCCTGACCGCCGACAAGTCTCTTCCACTCCCGATCCCTCGGGTCGCCTTGTCACTTACATCGGTATCTCTTTCGCTTGATTTTGCAACACGTCGTCTTCATCCTCCGTTTCATATTTTGCTTGACCTCCACATGTATAGCTAGGATCATCTTTAATTTCACCTGATCTCCTTGATCGTCTGGCACCAAATACCTGCTTAGCCCAATCACCAGTCGTCGACTGCTAAGTTGCATATATTACCTACACACTATGAGACAAGCAAATATATTTCTACAACTCCAACTTCAGTTAGCCCATAATCAAAATGTTCAAACCAAGCTCAGCAATCCAAAACTTGACAAATCAAATCGACAATCTTATCAATCACTTATCACATATAAACTAAAGTACATTTTAACTTAGTTTCTCAATGACAACAAATGCCATATTAATTTACATGTTCACTGATGGACAAATATTTTTGAAGCAACAAAATCCAAGATAAGGGACAAATATTAAGGAAATGGAAGGAACGCAACATGCACGGTTCCTTGGTCAGTTGAATTTTTATAAAAGAACCATGTTCGACAACACAAAAACATAAATATTTTTGCAAACCTTTCGATGAAATTAATTGTACAATCTTCTCGCTTAGTCGTTTTAGCCCTCTCTAAGATAGATCCTCGACTGTACTATAAATCCAAGATTTCAAACTCGAAACACTAAGCCAACCTAAACTGAGATCTAAGATTTAGAAAGAAGGTTAGACAATAATTTGGTGTCAAATAAGCTCAGTTCTCTCGAAATATTTGATTTGTTGTTTTGAAGTAAGGAGGTGGGGCAGTACTTCACAGCATCTGTGCTTCACCGAATTTGGATGAACATAGTTGGAAGGTTAAATGACGCTGTAGATCCTGTAGAAATCTTGGAGCAGATATATAACTACAGAATTAAATGGCTTTCGCATTAAAGCCAATCATGGTATCCATGATATATGGATATAGAGCCACGTACCATTGACACAACAAGAAATTGGATGGATTTTTTACAATGCCTCGTACTACATGCCAAACTCCCTGTCGATCGATATTGTGACTAGTGAGATCAGATCCTGCAGCAGCTAGGGTAAAAAAAAGTATGCATGTACTTGCAATGCATGCATGGAAGCATTCATGTAAACAACACCCCCCAAAGCATCGACCAATGCATGAAACTACACTCAACTAGAGTTAAAAACGAGCATAGTGCGAAAACCCAGAGAGGGGTGAAGATTTGACATCAGAACACAGGGGGAATTCAAGCGCTCATGCAGGTACGTACTCACCGCCACCAATTAATTTATTGTTACACATAGACATATGCATGGTATGCAATGGGCTGTTGACAAGGTTTAAAAAATCATCGGTAACCGTTTGATTATTGTGGTTACCAAGCTATTCGGTTTGAACCGTATTCATAAACCGAGCGGTTACCGATCAAACTTAAATTCAAATTTTAAAAAATTAAAAATTTGATGAAATTTGATCGGTTTCTATTGAATTTCATTAAATTACTGTGTGATTACCGTGATTACCACTGTTGGACGGTTTTCGAAGATAAAATGCATTTGTAAACCCTGGCTGTTGATCACTATGCTGTAGGCTGTAGCTACCTTTAGTGGTAAGGAACCCATATTGAATTAAAGGCTTGTTTGGATAGAGGGGGATTATGCTGCATCGGTCCCCCTTGGAGGGAAATTGAATACTCCATCCGATTATAAACTTACTTATTTTAGATTTAGACATAAGGATTAAAAAATAGCTCAAATAACATTTTATCCTTTATTTATACTATATTGAAAAAAGAGATCGTTAGAGTTGTAGCATTTATTTAGCAGGAACAATAATCGAAGAAATTCAATAAAAACAATAATGAAAAAAAGATTAAAAAGTGCATACATTAAGCTAGGAGTTGGAGATGCCACATTTGAGATCTGTAGAAGTGAGTTTGTATATATGTAAGGTTGTAACTTGTAATTGACTTCACCACATGGAGCACACCCCATATATATTGATTGAGCATATGCCTTTAATGCATGTTCTTATTTATCAAAATGAAAGACACGAAAGTAAATGGTGCAGTCATTATTTGCACGGGACGATCTTGCTTTATCTAGGGGTCACATATAATGTTGGCGACATGTGTAGTAGTAGTAGTATTAACGTGGCATAGATCACATATGGATAGCCAAATTGATTACGGTGAAGGAATTAATGGTGCGTCGTACTGTACGTGCTGCTGGTACCTGCATACAGTTAACCAGGGTTGCAATGTTTCGCGATGCGTATAGTATGTATGCACTATAGCACAAGTACGCGGCGTTCACGTACGTGCTTAAATTGGACGTGCAAGGCACGGCGTCGTACCACGTTTGATTTGTAACTAACACGCCAATTCTGCAGTAAAAATATTACAGCCAGCTGCAGCTAGTTTGTATAGGGTCGTGCTATTTTTCAGATCTGAAAACTATCTTTGCTTTAGGGATAGATTTCAACCATTTGTTCGAGATTCGATCGTCCTAGTGATGTCTTCATCTTCCGCCCCGCCACTCTCTGCTCTCCCCTGCCTATCACCTGTCTCCACCATCTCCGGTAGCGGGGATGACATCGGATCCATGCCCTCCACTATGCCATGCTAACCTTTCCGTTTTGGAGCTCTTTCACCTCGACACTAACCTACCGATGATCTGTCATCTCTCCCGTGGTCGGTGACGGCCCCACCGCTCTGCACCTGCCTCCTCCACGTGGCCTACCTACCTTCCCCAGAGCCTCTTCTAAGTTTGGCAGCCATGGAGGGCTCCCTAAATCCTAAAACTGCTAACCCTAACTCTACCGACATCTATCAATTTTCATCGCCTAAAACTGAGTTTGTCACTACATCAGAACGAGTTATCATATACGGGTGTAAAACCCTATCAAGATGGGCTTGGTTTCTATCTGTGCAAAAATATCTATATTTTTGTACTTGTCACAGATGAGTATCACTATATCTGTAATATAGGTACACACAGATATGTCTTATTAACAATTGTGTATGTAATATGACTACACAACTGTCAGTTTCACAAGTATCATAGATGGATTTACTTTAGTAACCATCTGTGCCTCTCTGATGGTTTTAGACGGGGAGTTTAGAAACCGTCTGTGTCATATAACATAGACTGTCTTTCACGTCAAATTTCACAAACGTGTTACTTTAAGAACTATTTGTGTGTATATATTTCTGACACATTGATGTAAAAAACCGTATTTGTGTCCCTAAACCCCCACCCCTGCCATATGGACATACTCCTACCCCCGCCATATGAACATACTACAATCTCAAAACATTATGAAGCATATATATAGGCTATTAATGTAGAAGACACATATAACAATCACAAAACACAAAAATAAACATAACTAATTATCAAAGTTACACAATGTATAGCACTCATCCACACATATATGTACCTCATTAACAAATAAGTTGCACATTGTAGCATACACATCAGATACAACATTGTCCATACATATCTCATAGTTCAAACACAACAATGCATCACCAATCTGAATAAAACTCCCCTTTCGAGTTTATTACTTGAGAGTGAGAAAAGTGTGAGTCGTCCTAGGCTTTCAACAAGTCTTGCACTTGACAGTGTAGTTGTTGGCAGTTTGAAAGTCTGTCAGTAGGGAAATATGTAAGTAATGAGTATGTGAAAATCAAGATTGACCTAAAAGTGATGATGTACTATCTTTGGATCTTCATAGCTACTCATATCAGTAATGAGTTGCATGTGGTGGGCAACGTAGAAGCCGCATGCGTTGCTAGGGGTTGCTGGTAGTGCTGGATAATATAGAAATATATTGTAAAATGGGTTTGGACACGTAGTAACAATAAGAACGTATTTAAAAGATTTTACTATATCAGGTATTCAAAGGAATGATTTAGTTTGCTTGATCCTACCGACTGTGGACCTCGTTTGAGGCAAATATATGCATCGAAAGCTCTACATGTATGTAAGAACAATATAAATTTAAGTGCTACAATAGGAAAAAAAACTTCTAATGAAGTGAATAGAGTCTAAAATAACTCACGTGTCGATAAGTTTTTTGTAGTGTAGCACAGTCACGTGGCTGCGACTTTATGAAATCCATGTACCACACCTTATTGACCTTGAATTATAACCATTAAAATATAATACCTACCTGGGTTATAGGGAAACATAAAATATTCCTTGCCTTTGAAGTGCGAGAATTGATGTATAAGGTGTTTAGCGACTCCAGTATCATCAGCCCTAATGCTTTGTAGGGAGACAAAATTGGGGTCAAGATATGCAACATGTTGTTTGTTCACCCTATTTTATAGTATTTCCTGCCTATATGTACATAAAAAATGAGTTAGATGTCATAGTGGTATGAATGACTGAAATGTCTGTTTGAAAGTCCTTACAATGTGAAGGCCCTCAAGAGTGACATGTCCAATGCATCAAGAGTAAAGAGGTCATAGAAATCATTGAAACCGATAGGGAAGTAGCCTCTGTTGTGGTAGAAAAGGTTTTTGCTAAATTTGATGAAGATTTCTGCCATTCTCGTCTTGCATTGGTCCATGTAAAATTTATAGTGAGCCGTACATGCAGGACTTGCCTCTGTGAGTCCATTAGTGGAAAGAATCGGTTCTCCGTACTTGAATTTTGCTTTCGTATCAGGGTCCATGATTGGTATACAAGGCTCTTCCTGGCCCACTTGTTTCTGCTCGACATCCTTTGCTGTTCATGGGCCACCACTTTTTGTCGGATATCCTGTAGCTGCTCCTGGGCCACCTCTTGCTGCATAACATGATGTGCGGCATCCTATTGCTGCACTTGCTGTTCCTCAGCCTACTTTTCAATAATTCTCTTGGCTTTTGTTCTTTAGATTCACAAAAGGATGCCAGTACTGAAAATATTGAAGGGGCTAGAGGTAGCTGTGTGGGAGCAGTTGGCGGTAGGAAAAGAATGTTGAGTGCTGGAGGGTTCAACACTATGTCACCATGGGCGGAGCTACAGGATAGTCCGAGTAGGCCCAAGACTTCCCTATAGTTTTGGGCTTTTTTTGTTAGTACCTCGTGGCCTGGCCCGATCAGCAACAAAAAAACTCTCCATGGCACAAACGTCAAGTGGTCCCTATCTTCCAAACTCCCATCTGGCCATCCGCAACCCGCCGCCGAGTCGCCGCCCGCCAACCTGCCGCCACGCCGACCCTCCATCACTTCGGACCATCACGCCGAGCCTCCATTGCACCGAACCGCTTGACCTCCACCACGCTGACCCTCCATCCCACTGGATCGCCTGACCCAACACGTTGAGCCATTGACCCCTCGACGTGCTGACCCTCCATCTCCCCGGACCGCGGCGCTGACCCTCCACCGCGCTGGACCACCACACTGACTCACCGTGCGTCTGCGCCGAGCTACCGATCGCTTGACCCGATGCGTCGAGTCGCGGAGCTGCCAACCCCCACCGTGCCGACCCTCCATCGCTTGACCACTCTCTGTCGCGTCGAGCCTCTATTCGGCCGCGCTAAGCCGCTGCCTGCTGCCCCCTAGGGGTTGGGTCTGTGTCTGTGTCTCTGTCTATGTCTATGATCTGTAGGTGTGACTGTGATCTGTAGGTGTGACGGTGTCACATACTCACATGGGCTACTTGTGTGATCTGTCGGTCTGAGTGTCACATGGTTCACACTTCACACAAGTACACAAATTGACAACTAAACAAGAGAGAGTCTCACACTCTCACACAACTAAAAAAGAGAGTCAGAGAGTTGAGGGGAAAGAGGGGAATTTTTGGGAGAAGAGGGAGCTAATCAAGCCGATTAGCTGATTTCTACTTCTGTGCGCTGCTCGAGAAGCTGCCAAGGTTATTTTGCTGGTTTGCTGCCCTGCTCAATTAAATGACTTTGCTGCCCTGCTCAATCAACTAAAGCATGAAAGGTGTCACACATGCTTTTTTTATTTTGCAGGTATAACTTTTGAAGCCTAAAAGTTTGGCATTGGAGTATTTTGAGAAGATCATTAATTTTGTGGAATAGTCTATCTTCTGACAATGTGACCTTTGGTCTTATTTGATACAAAGTTTGGATGGTGGTTTGTCACCATTTACAAATGCATAAGCATGCACACATTTCATACCTTATTTGTAACTCACTTAGTTTTACTTTTGAATTACAAGTGTAGAATTGTGAATACATGAAGAGGAATAGAGACATTGCGTCACTTTTTCGGAAGCATGAAGCAAAGACAAAAAAAAAGATTGTGAATGAAGGGCAAACTTAACAACAAGAATCATCTCCATTTCTGATTGTGGCTCAAGGGCAAACTCAACAACAAGAATCACCTCCGGTTTCAGTTGTGGCTCAAGAGCAAACTCAATAACAAGAATTACCTCTGGTTTCGGTTGTAGCCTAAGGGTAAACTCAAGAACAAGAACCACCTCTTGTTTATGATGTTAATTGTCTCCAACATGATCCAAGCTTAAGGGTGTCTATTGCAAGCTATCATATCAATGATCAAGATGCAGTTCGAAGAAGATATATTCTAAAAGGTTCATGCCAACCTTATGCTCATGAGTACGAAACTAGAAAAATATACAGTAACGATCACCACTTTAGTCTTATTTGGTTTCATAAATACCCTTGACTTGAGTATAGTATTAAGAAAGATGCGGTATTTTGCATGATTTGTTTCTTTTTTGGCAAGAGAAGTAGTAAATTTGTTAAGGATGGTTAGAGTAATCGGAACAAAAGTGACACATTAGACAAACATGTACGGGATATAGGTAGTTCTCACAATATGGCTCAAGGGAAATACAACTCATTTCTGTAAGATAAACCAATTGACAATGTTCTTGTGAAGGTATCACAAGAGAATCTATCTCTTTACAAGGCTATGATGACTTAGAGCATGTTTGGTTGGAAGCCGCAACTCGCCATGCCAAGAGTTAGGTGTTTCACAAGCAAGTGGCAATAAGTAACACTTTGAGAAACATGCAAGAGGTTTCGTGGTTTGGCCTCAGAACCGTGGGAAAGATGGAAGTGCACGTGACATCATCACGAAGCTTGCATTGAGGCAAAGCTAAGTCATGAAGGTGCCACGATCGTCTTATTTATAGAGGAGAAAATGAACCAAAATATTTCTGTGGTAGGTAGGAGTATACTATAAGAGATGAAATTTTGAGAACAAACTATAAAACTTAGGGGTCAAGTAACCTAGGCTATAAAATAAAGGGGAGGGCTAGTTGAGCTGTTTGAACCAGCCACTAGAGACCCTTGAGTCATTCATATGAGAGTTTTGTGTTATGATTTTAGAGGAAAGGAAGATGAGTGCTTAACTTATGTATTAGGTTAGAGTTGTGTGAGGAAAAATCTTTATAATCCATCTAAAATAGGCTAACCTCTGCAAGCAATTAAATTTTTGTTTACTCTTGTGTTTATATTCACTTACTTCTAGTTTCCCTTTATTGTTTATATTGCAACTTTGCAAGTTTTTCTCTTTTTCATTGTGTTTTCGTTTCGGTTGTTGAGCTAAAAAAAATTATCTTAAGAAGTTGTTCTTCTTGTTGCTAGAGGTATTAAATTCACACACACACACAAGTGGGTTTTGAATTCATT
This sequence comes from Phragmites australis, assembly GCF_958298935.1. Taxonomy (NCBI): domain Eukaryota; kingdom Viridiplantae; phylum Streptophyta; class Magnoliopsida; order Poales; family Poaceae; genus Phragmites; species Phragmites australis. The sequence goes on from NC_084926.1 coordinate 41,916,468, forward strand.
TGCTTTTAGATCATCAACTCGAAGAATTTCTTCTATCGGTGATAGTTTCTTTGCTTCGAATGTTTCTTTCCTCAAGTTACTATCTTTTGTGACGATGACTTGTGAGATGAGTTTTAATGGAACCTAGGATTCATATACAACTATGAAAGCTATGTATTTTTCTAAATATTTCTTTAGCGACTTGATTCTCTTCGGTTTTACTTCCGCTATTGTCTTTTGGGGTGCGTTAGGTGATAAAAGGAGAAGTTCATCCGTTTCGAAAGAAATCGATAATGTATCTATTCACCCCTCTCTAATCGCTATTCTCGGTTCTACGTATAGTGGGCCAAACTCATATATTCTAACATATATGTGCATATGTACGTACGCACAAGTATATGTATGTGTATAGCGAGTGATTAGATGCTCGCGTTCGAGATCTACCTAGCCGTCAGAGATCCATCCATGTAAACGTACGTATGCGTTGGTGATACTTAGCGATACAACTCAGTTGCATGGCGAGCTAATCTACATAGCTGCGTTTAGCTCGCACTAGTGACCGGCACAGGTAGCTAGGTAGCGTGTGGCAGCACTGGTACACGCTGTGCACAAACGCTGGCAGCTCACTGCGAAATTAACCGGTCGACTCAGCTGCTGATGGAGCGGCTGCGTGCGCCGGCTCAGACGCTAGCTTCTGTGATTTGTGCATGGCGCGCACGGGTTTATGACGACGATGATCGGGGGCCGGAGCCCTGCAACTAAATCTGATAATGATTTTGTCCTAAACAGGTTTTATTGGATTGGTTTTTGAGTTGAGCTGATTTGGTTTGATAAGAAATGGTTAAAGTGATTATTAGGCTGATTTAGTTTGGACTAACAATTAGAATAGACTGGTTTTGTCTTTGAATGGGTTTAATTTTTTGGGTTGAGAACGTTTCCAAACCATGGGTTCATATCGTGGTGTCAAACCAGCCCGGAGCCGAGAGCCTAGACCATATCCCCCTCCTCTCCTCGATCCATTCGAGCACGGCGGCAGCGGACGCGAACGGGAGGAAGCGGCAGGCAGCGCCTCCCCCTCCTCGCCACCGATTGACATCGATCCGGACCGCCTACCCGCAGAGGATGCCGATCGGGCCCGCACGATGCAGCTCGCAGCGACGCGCCTCGTCGTTCTACTCCTCTGCCGCATCGTCGGTGGGGCACGCGCCTCCCTCGTCGCCGACGAGCTCTGACGTGTCGCCCCATGCGCCGCCACTGGAGGCCTCTGTCAGTAGCAGCTCTTGACACTGGGCTACCCGTGCACGAGCACACCGTACGTATCAGCATGCCCGTTGTCTCTTCTTGATTTCTTCTTCATGTTCTTCTTGCAGCCAAGAATTTATTCTTTGCTAGTTTTTGCTTCATGGCTCGGGAGTCGGGACCCAATTGTGAGCATGGCAACCAATATAGGTTTCTCGTGTATGCGTAATTGATAGTTTGTGGTTCATTGGTCGGGATTGAATTACACAGCAACCAAGATCGAATTGTATGCATAGTTGATAGGTCTGCTTTGCAGCGAGGCAAGAAATCGATTTGTTCTTGTTTCTGTCGCTGAACATCCAGCGCAACCAGGCGAGGGGAGGGGGAATTCTTTTTCTCCAATTCCAACTGGAGCTGGCGTAGAATATAGAGGTTTATTTGCCCATAACAAGCTTAACGCTAGAATAGATTGTACAGGTCCAGTGATGTTAAAGGGTGAGTGTTCTAGTTTATGCAACTGATGGAAAATTGGTTTTAATCTATCAATGTGTATTGTTTCGGCCTTCTTCAGAAATCATTCAGACTAAAATAAATTGAATATATAAGATCTTGCTTTTTCAGGATATCATTTATGTGAAATCTGGATATAGCAATTAAGAGACTAAAGGAACCTGCGCGTAGCGCCATGGTAGAGCTCTATGGAGAAGGCAGTCTGACAGGGGCTCGAGCCCCCATTCCACACAAGCCCCATCAAATAGGCTCAGTGAAGGCTCCAGGAAGAGGGCTCTGTTAAAAAAAAAAGGGCTAAAGGAATAGGGCATTACAACTAAGAAATCCTCCCAAAATATGAAGTTATTCACACAGCTTTTCTACCCCATAAAATTAGCTTTTGTTGCACCTTTCTTTTTCTATCATAGATACTTGTCCTATATGCCTATCCAAACTCATAAGCTCCTGAACTTCAAATTTTGGCTAAAGATGAGTATGAACACAATTTCATTTCTACCTCCTAATGAAATTAGAGTGAATTTTGATGATATTGGTGCACTTGCGGACGTCAAGAGGACACTGGATGAACTTGTTACTCTTACCGGAGCTTATCAAGGATATGACTTCTTTTGTTCTGCTAGATATATCATTACTGCTTCACCTTCTCTGCTAGAAATATCATGGAATCTTGAATATTGCATTTAGGCTATTGCTTTGTTCTAGACAGAAGCCGCTTTATAATTTTATATTCAGCTTCCATGCTCATGCATGCTTGCAAGATATCTCTCCATTGGAAGTGATTTGACAGAACATGAAAATGAAGCTTCTCGATCAGCTATTTAAATGGACGAATGTGCTAACGACAACTGATGTAGCTTTGTTCAAATGAAATTTCATATATGCTCCTTTAGACTATTTGGATAACCAGTTGAGCCATGTGTCGGTGTATCAGGAACCGGGGTCCCTGAATTCTGAGGCCAGACCAACCATCCGTCACATGGCGCTATCCCGCGGAGTCTCTCCCGCAAGGTGAGAAAGATCGAATCCCGGGAGAGGGCGCTCGGGGCCACAGTCGGTGGCCCCGAGTACCCCAGTTCTCCGATGATCCACGAAAATCTAAGTACCGGGAAGAAAGTGCTCGGGAGGGTGTACGGTGACCCCCGAGCACCCTAGTCCCCCAAGCACCAGAAGAGCTAAGTACTGGGAGAAACGTGACCAGGGCCGCCGGCGGTGGCCCTTGGGCACCCAAGTATCCAGAGAACCCACCGAAGGAAGTTCCGGGAGAGAGTGCTCGGGGCTGCGTGCAGCAGCCCCCGAGCACTCGGTTCCCCGAGGATCCGTACAAGAGTGCCCGGGAGAGAGTTCTCGGGGAGGTGAATAGTACCCGCGAGCACTCGGTTCCCCGAGGACAAGAAAGGGCATTCTCGGGAGAGAGTGCTCGGGGAGGTGAACAGTACCCCCGAGCACTCTGTACCCCGACGACCCAGAAAGCCCCCTGGCAGAGGCCCCCGAGGGGCCCACCGATGAGGTGTCAGCCAGTCAAAGGCCCGAGACCGCATTTAAAGAGCGTGCGTGGCCTGTCACCTCCAACTGCTCCCGCCGCGCTCAGCGTCAGTTCCTGCCACGTTCTGGCAGAGAGGCGTGGGGTTATTAACTGCACGGGTCCCATCCCATGCCATCCGGCCCGTCTCAGGATAACGTCGTAAGGGCCGAGGCGTTCCATCTGCTGCGCTGCTGTGGCAGGGGAACAAGACAGGGCGGGCACGCCGGGCCGCTCTGCGACTGCCCGGTGGGCCCTCTCCACGGCGCCCGTTGCCAGGGCATTTATGGTGACGGATGACCGGGCGTGCGACGTATTTTCCACCCTAGGTCACTTCGCCCAGAGGAAATGATGACGTCCTTTCCATTTATGGTGTCTCGAAACTCGTGCCCCCCTCCCTTTCGGGGCACGTTGCTGCCGGCGGGTATTTAAAGCAGCCGGCGGCACAGAAGGAAACATCCTGAATGGTATGAAAAAAAGAGAGGACACACAAGCACAGACAAGAACCCAGCACAAGAGAAACAACGGCTGAGAAGTGAGTAGCACGAGACAGGCCGAAGAACAAAGAGCTCTAAGATAGACCAACATTCTTGTAACCAGCAACATCCTTGAGGGACTTTCTCAGGGCATTTATAGTATCCATATAAGAGTAGGGTGTTACGCCCCCGTGCGGTCCGAACCTGTCTAAATTCCGGTGCATTTACTTCTTTTTACACTAGGTCACACCACCACCACCGGCAGTTGCATTCATTCCTATTTATTTCTCAGGCAAACAGACTCAGGATCATCCCCCCGGCCGAATCTCTAAAAAGAGATCTCTCGGGATCCCTGCGACTGGAGTTAATCCTCCAACACCATGCTACAAGCATTCCACTAAAAAATAGTTGTAATTCTCTTTGGTATGGTATTATGAATGTAATTAAAGTAGCATTTTGTGTGTGTTTTGTTTTGTGTTTTTTCGACTTCTCTATTATTTATGTGTTTTTCATATTTTTTTACATTATTCTGTGCTACCACTTTGAGATTTCTAATTTTTTTAGTTTCTATTTTTCTTACTTTTTTCACTTTTTGATGAAGGCCTTTATTGAAATGTGTACTTTTGTTTCATACTTCTATTTAAATTCCAACTAAAAGTGGACTGATAAAATAGTTAAATAGTTTGGTGCGGGTTCAGTTTGGGTTACAGCCCATTAGCAGGGTTACCTACAACGGCGCCGGATTGGAGCTCCTTAATTTCAAGCGTGTGATCTCAGCAAATTTGGTGGCCTTGTTTGGTTAATAAATGCACCATGCAACAGATTCGGAATCATTTGGGGTTGCGAAAGATTGGTGTACAAGATGCACAGGGAACTCGTTCTGTTTACCATTGATATTGGAGCAGTATTTATGTTGCATTTTGCCACAGATAGTCTGGCCCTTTGATCAATCGCATGCCCCCTTTTGAGTCCTACTGTTGAAAAATGCATACTTGGAGTGGTGACCTTGTATGTTGTCTAGTTGTCATGCTTCGTGACAAAGTAAGAATAGTTTAGAACTAGATATTTGGTATGGTAGAAAAATATCTAGAAAATAGATAAGGATGTGAATTTTCTAAAGCTAGATATTTTGAGTAGAAGAGTTTAGAAGGTTGCAACATAGAAACATTATAGTGATCATGTTCGAGTATAAATAAGGGTGCCACCCCCCTCATCCACCATGTGTCAAGTAACAATAGAAGCCACCAATAGGCATAGGACATAGGACATCTTGAGCATGGCAAGGTTGCCATGAAGTGTCTTAGAGTCTATGGAGTGTCATGATAGGTACAAGCGTGTAGTAGGAGTAGCCACTAAGAAGAGTACGAGTCTTGAGTTGTATCGAGTTGTTGGATAATAAAGAGTTGAGTTGAGCTATTGCGTAAAGAGTTGGTCTCTCGTGTTAGACCACATACTTTCTAGTACTAAGTGATTAACGGTTTTGGCTTCATCAAAGGTAGGCTCTATCACCCGAAAGCAAGAAGGCTATCTCTATCGCCAAAGAGACCCATGAATGGCATTGCCGCCTGCGTATAAGAAAGCACTAAGTAATGAGAAGAAGAGGCTTGTATTGTAGCAGAGTGAAGGTCTTCTTGGTGTAATGTGGGTATAGGTTCACCGGAGAAGTAGTATCACTCCAATTTGGTTCCATGAGTCGGTGTCTAGGTTTGGTACACCGGATATCTCAACACCTATGGTAACACATTTTTATCTAGAAATTATCTCATCACTTCATCGATGCACTTGCACATTAGGACAGTGTTCTTGTATTGTAGCTACCACCATCTTCTGATCCAGCTAACTCTCCACCTTTTGCCAACCTAGCTCACTTATGAGTCATTCTATTCCTTCATTATATACAGAGTATATTGGAGTTTGGAGATTTGGACGATCACTTAAAGAGAAAAACATTGCCCACTAGTAGCTATTCACATAATTCGCAAAGATTATGTGGTCTCCTCACCTAACGACCTAGCTACAGTGCCTAGATGTGGTCCGATTAGAGTTACTTCCCTTTATCCCTCTGATCCATACGCAGCTTTTGGTAGCATCTCTTTATTTTGGTGGCTCAATCTGATTATAATGGGCCTGAACTTAGCCCAAAAGTATTGTAACGAACATGACTTTATTAGGGCATGTATTTGATGTTAGTGATTAATGACAATATAGTCAATAGGACTAACATGTTTGTTAAGTATATGTCTTAGTATGTCTCAGAGATGTAATATATGAAGAAGCCATAGAAGTCAAACTCAATAATGGTTGAATTGGACGAGTTCAGAAAAAATTGCACTCATCGGATGGTCCGGTGCTCAGAAAGAAGAACTCACCAGATGGTCCGGTGCTCAGTGAAGTGTTTGACTCAGAGAACAAAAGTGATGACCTCACCAGATGGTCCGAGGCTCTGATTGGTGCACACACCAGAGTATTTTATCTTAGAAGAGGTTCTATAGTTCAACACATCGGATGGTCCAGTGTTAAAAAGAAATGCACACTGGAGCATTTTCCAGGAGCAAGTTTTTCAGTACAAAAGAGCTTCGAACTCACCTGATGGTCCGACGATGAAGAGAAGAATACACCGGAGGCTTCACCGGAGGATTTTTCAGAAAGTTTCAGAGGTGTGAGAAGTTGTACAAACCGAATAGTCCGGTGATCAGAGGGGTTATATACACCGGATAGTCCGGTGATGGAGTTGAAGGTTACACGGGAATATTCGATGTTCACAAATGGGTTTGAGTGTAGTTCCAATGAGTAGTTTATACTATTGTACATACTAGATGGTCCGATGTTGGTACTACTGTTGATATTAGATCATCCGGTGTTCATAGTTTGTTGGAGCTGTTGAAGCAACGGTTAGTTCATGAGATTGAGGCTATAAATACCCTCTCACTCAGCCATTTGAGTATGCTGGAGTCTAAAGAAGCTCATAGACACTTGAGAAGATATCAAAGCCATCAAAGTGCTTAAAGTGATCATCGAAGTCAATTAAGCACATGATTAGAGACTGATTAGTGCTAATAAGCTTAGAAAGAGTTGTTGCTAGGCGTTGTTGTCTAGAGAGAGGATCAAGGAGTGATCCTAGCTTGTAACAAGTGTCACGCCAGTATCTTGGAGTCTTACTGACTCACCGACACCTTGGGTCTTGGTGGCTCAAGCTGTTGACCCTCCGACTTAATGTGGAGCGGCGTCAAGACTCTTGTATAGGGACGTAGATATCCTTATCTTAGTGGCTCAAGCTTTGAAACGAAGATGACGGTAAGTGAACAAAAAATATGCTTATGGTGAGATCTTGCCTTGGTGGCTTAGGGCTCAACCTACTTGAGGCCTTGGTAACTCTAGATCCGTGATCGGGTGCCGTCCGAAAGCTATAGCCTAGGTGGTTACTCTAACGTAGATTAGAGGTGACGTTTATACTATCGATATCACAGGATAAAAATTATTTATACCGAATCTGCTCTCTCTAACTTATTTACGTTTTCGCATTTACTTCTTGCAATATAACCTTGCATGTTTACCTTTATAGAGCAGTTTGCTAGAATTGACTATAGGTTACAAATCTTTGAACAATAGAGTAGACACACTAGATGAATCTAAAATATATTTAGATAAAAATTAATATAAATTTATCTTATAAAGTTTTTATAGCCGAATAATTTTAAATATCTTAATTTCTCGTTACAACGGTATCGATCCCTTTCAAGTATTGTTGCGCGAGATGGGCTTAAGAGATGAGTGCAAAACGAAGAGCCTCGTATCATGGTCTAGGCCCATTGTATGATGCAGCCCAGCATGTAATGAACTTTTTGTCCAAGAAATGTTCATCGGTTTTCCTATTTTTTCAAGTGCTTGAAAAACAACATTATCTTTTACACGCAAAAGGCTGAAAATAACTTTATGTTTTAGGCACTTGAAAAATAGTGACGGCCAATGTAGTTGATTTTCTCGGTGTAGTGAGCTGCCTATTTCATGCTTCTATTCTTTGATCCGTTTACCTACTGCCTTAGTTCATTTTTTTTTGGGGTGGGTCGGGGGGGGGGGGAGGGGGGTACAAAACCATCTCCAATAGATTACTGGTAACTGGTTAGACACCTCTGGCCGATTCAATGGAGAAACGTAAACATGACCTGTTCAATCGATCGACAATGCCATATACATTTTACGACGGAGCATTGTACCGCGCATATGATGTTTGTTATCATTCTTATTACTTTTTAGATAATGGAATAGAATTATCCCATATCATTCTTATTACTTCAGAACTGAAATAACTTAAACACTGTTGTGGACTATCTATCTATACGTGCAAATACTTTAAATGTTCTAGTTCTTTTCTCTTTCATCTTTTTTACAAAGAGTTGAAGTTAATTCTCGTTAATCTTGATTAAGCTCGTCAGCTAAGGAATCATGAGATCGAACCCAAGAGAATAATGAATGCAAATCAGCTGATTTCGTCTAACCCCTTATGATCCCATGGCCTAGTTACTTTGGGCCAGGGTGTCGTATAAAACCCTCCTTTTCCCTTATTCTTAATGAAAGGTAGTGCTCCGCCAAGTTTGCTTAAAAAAGATTTGGTCTAGCCCATGATAGATCCATCACTTGACCAATCATTTTATGCAAAATGAACCACTAAAAATTGAGTCGAAAGTGGATTATGCATAGAGCGTGTTGGACCTCTAATGTTTTCATTGTTGAGAATATAGCTTGGGGAGTACCATGGGCCGTGGCAAAAACCTCTAAACATTTCCCTGATAAAAAGTAGCTTAAAAAATACGCTGGACTTGGTAGCAAAAATCCGCTCTTATCCTCTCACATTCGAACATCCATTTCTTTACCAATCGTTTGTACAAATTGAATCAGCAACTAAATATGTGTAAAAAACCACCAATTATATCCAAAGTGGACCAACTATACATAGATCAAACCGAACCACCAATGATTATTTCGTTGAGTATGTACACATGCATTTCATAATTCCCATAGGAATTAGCCTAGGGAGTACCTGTGGGATGTGTCTAAAACCTCAAAATATTTCCCTTAGAATAAGTTGGTTTAAAAAAATGCACTAGACTTAGTAGCAAAAAACGCATCTCAGTCTTGGACAGTTGACAAAGCTCCAAGGTGGAGCAAGCCGGCCATGGATTGATTCCCCTGCAGGCCTCCAAAGAAGGCCCGAGATGCTTGCTCTTTTTTTTTTTATATAAAAACACGTCACGGGCTCGTACAGTGTGAACTCCTGGAATACACTTTGTGAGTCAAAATACGTATAACTTTGTATCCGTTTTCTGCCTGCTCCCACTTGCGAGCTGGGCGCAGGGCCGGCCGCGGGGGGGGGGGGGGGCGGGACGGCCGTTGGGGCTCTAAAACCCAGGGGTATATATATATATATACTACTGTATATTTGTTCTGTCCGATCTAAAAATAAACTGATATATATATTACTGTGTACACTGATATACTACTGCTATTTTGTTTCATATAAAAAATATAACGTTATTGTTTTGAACTACTGTGCTATATAAATATTTTAAAATTTATGTTTAATATGAATCTATTTTTAATCTCGCTCCGGTCACCGAAATATCAGAACCGATCCTGGCTGGGTGCTTGCCGCCGCCTATAAATAAGCACTCAAACGAACACGGAAATTCCCCGCTTCCCTCCACTTTAATCCCCGATCAACCAAACCGGCTCCTCTTCGGCGACCGCCGTTCGATCCCGCGTCGTCCTCGCCGTCGGCAACCGGAATGGCTGGGACGGCTTCCGTGGAGCACGTCAGGGACTACGCCACCGGCCTCGAGAAGTTCGTCCTCCGTGATGCCCGAGGCAGCTCCGTCGAGGTCAGGTCCCCCATACCGCCCCCTGTCCAAACCCTGACCCCACCATCGAATTCCCTGTTGCGCGATTGTTCTTCAGAAACAAGTGAAGCCTTTGCTCAATCTGCTTGTTATTCTCCTTTCGATCCCCCGGTAAGATAAATGGGTAGCTTGTGATTATGGTTAACTCAGAATTATTAGAGGAATGGGAATAGGGTGGTTACCATGAGCATAGCCATGGACCGGCGGTGGCCCAGTCCCGACCACTGTGCCCGGCAGTGGCAGGAGAGACAACCTCCTTCCCCGAGGGAGGCCCGAGCGGAAGAGGCGGCGCCGTCACTAGTGGAGGACGTGGAAGGAGTACGAAATTCCGCCAGGGAGAAAATCCGGATGGAGACATCATATCGTAGGGTCCTCGCAATCTTGAGTTGTATTTTATACTGTATGCATGGCACATTCCTCTCTATGTTATCCAAAGAAAATGGGACATAGATGTTCCCAAAAGGCTTCGGACACTGTAATTCAGGTTCACGTTACTGTTCCCGAACGGCGGAAACAGGGATTCTGTTCGGCACAGAGGTTCTGCCTCACGTCAAGCTCAGGAGCCAAGTCTAAATTCTGAAATGCTATGTTGCCGATATGTCAGTGCTGGGACATTCATACCACAGAACAAAGCAAAACAACATTGGGTCCGAGAGAAATTGATACATTAAAACTGGTTTTGACATTTTTTGCATTTCTTTTCTAGAATGTGCAGTGTAGTTGAACATATTGATGCACACCATTTCCTAGTGATTTGCTGCGCCTTTCACATCCACCATTTTCTACAAAAAATGAAGCCAACGAGGTGTGCAGTAATCAGCTTGTTCTGTACATTTCGCCATAGTTGCAACGGTGACGAGCGTGTAGCTCATCGCGCCGCCGTGTGATGCGACGATAGGACGTGCCAAAACGACGGCGGCCAGAACGGCGATGGCTTCCGCCGCTCCGCCGGCGCGCCGGAGGCACCGTTCTCCAGGCCCAGCATGTCCCACATCACCTGGACGTCGTGGTATCCGCAGGTCTGGACGTCCCTGTGAAGATCCACGATTCCTGTGCTCTCTGCATGCAGTCCATTTGCCAATTTTTGCAGCCATCAGACATTGGGAAAGAGAAGAAAGATCCCTAAATTAACCGTGTTAAAGTCATCGGTGACGATTCCTTAACATAGGTACTAATAGTTTTGCATGACATTTTCTGAAGAATGAAAAGGGAACTACAGACAGCAAAAAAACGGAAGCATGCCAATTGGCGCCTTTATGATAAAAGGGGGTTAACAAAACAATCAAGTGACGAAGTATTGAGTTTTACAAATTGACTAGTCCAAGAATTCTAGGCAAAAAGCTGCCCATGTATGTCCAAACAGGCCGTTGAAAGCAAAGGAGCACAGGAGATACTAGTATGTAGAGATGGTGTGGTAATGTCCGCCCGAAGTTTTTCTCTTCTTGTGAATGACCAGTTATTTTGTCACAATTTGATATTGTAAGCAAAACTGTGTTACAGTTGATGAAAAAAAAGAGCAAGTAGTTTTCATCCTCCGATCAGTATACCGTGAGGAGCAATTAAAATGCAGAGTGACTAGATCCCTGTACTTTTGGAAATCCCTGCAGCATTGCACATGAAATCCCTGCAGCATTGCACATGAAAATCCTCCAAATTAATCGTCACGGAAGTAAATGTAGAAACTACGCAAGCCAGTCGAGTCACTGGTATCTGTTCCTGTTCCTGTTACGTCGTTCAGAGCAACCGAGGAATTTCTGGAGAAAGAGAACTGCTGAGCTAGCTGCTTACCAGTACCGCGCTTGCGCGTCCGCGCCCGCGCGGCGACGACGGCGAGCCACGCGCGCCGCACCGGCGCGACCACCCTCGCGCGCCACCAAACCACGACGCGCGTCCCGGCAACCTTCGTCGCCCCGCCTCCTCCGCGCGGCTCCCCTGGCCGCGGGGGACGACCTCCCAGCCTCGCCATGGCTTCGACGTCGCACCTTGACTCACCGTGACACACACAGCTAGAGCTAGGCAGCTAGCTGACCCTGGAGTATGTTCCTAACTTTGATTCATTGCTGCTAATATATACTGCTACTTTTTTCGTCTTAAAATAGGCGATATTCTATAATTAAGTATAAGCATCCAGATGAAAAATAAAATATTATCTTTATTCTCTTTTAATATTATTTATTATATAAAAAATAAGATGTATATTAAAAATAAAATTATAATTATAAAACTTAGACTAAAATTAACTTAAAATTATATAACATCATCTATCTTGACACAGAAAAAGTAGTCCTACATCCAGGATCGCACGGTGTGTGATTACTAGCACGGATTGGTGCTAATCAATGCTGTTGTCGCCTATTCGCAACAAGTATCACCCAGCTGGGCCTGGGCATTGCCTTGTGGTCCGTCGCGGTCCGCTCCAGATTCGATGTGATTTCGTTCTCGCTCAGACAGCTCGTCCGGCACTCGTACTACCAGCCGCGCATGTGCTGCTGATCGTGCGTCGAGATTCACTTGCCGCTACGCAGTTGTCGATGTCTAATACTTATGCTTTGTTTGTTTCTCTCCTGATTTGGATTCTAGATTGTAAATTGTAGAAACTCATTTTGAATAGATTGTGGATTATGATATAATCCAAATATATATTTGCAGAATTCATTTTTAAAATTTAATTATTTATTTGTAGAATCCACAATTCAAAATCTATAATTCAAAGGCAAACAAACAGCTGGTTTGGTTGGACGTGTGATGGTGTGAGACCAATCAATTCGCCCGGATTTCGTTCGAACCGACCGGTGGTTGCCTGGTTGGCAATCAAAGCGATTTTTAATTTCAGGAGCACGTACGACTACGGCGCGGTCGTGGTAATTGCGATCTCGGCGCGATCGTCTTGTTGCCCGTACATTGGAGAGGCCAGTCAGGTGCTGTGGCACCACGGCACGTCAGGCTCGCCCGCGCCCCGCGGCCTCCAGCATCAATCAGCAGCGCACGGGCTCGGCGCTGCACCCACCGAACTCCTCGCGAAGCCCACGGCCGCCAGAAAACGCTCGGGAGTCCCCCAGGGCCGTCGCGGCACATCCGACTGCCGAAAACGTTCGCACCTCCGCCGCGGCTTCGGCAGCATCGGGCTCAAGTCGCCACGGCCCAGCTCGAAACCACGCGGCGTCGCACCGGGAATCCGCACACCCAAGGCCTCTCTCTCCTCACGCTGCAGGCCGTCCACCCAATCGCGCTTGCTCCCTGCTGGACCGGAAGCCGGAGCAGCACAGCATTACGCTCTTATGAATTTGGGAACAATAACATCATGGAATCTCCTACGGTATAAAACACAAATTGATTCTCATACCACTCTTCTCTCTTATAATAAAAAAATCATAAAATTTAAATAATTTATTTATTTTTATCATCTACTCTTATCATTTAGCCTTTCGGTCTCATTACCAGTTACACTTAAGAGAAAAATTAATAGGTAATCTACTTTTTCTTTTTCAGATCATATCTCAAATCAAACTACAGTATCATTTTCAACGTATTCTTTCTGTAATGCTTATATGATGCATCTACATCTTATAATAAATTAAATTTATATTTATATTTAATATTATTGTATCTAATATTTATATTTTTATTGTAACCTAAGACAAGGGCAGCATGCATCAGCAGACACACACACCCAATGCCTACGGTCAGATGACCGTGCTTTCCAAAAGGGCAACTAACCGTAGGTCCGTTGCGTCGTGGAACAGCTAGGCGTGGGCTCCCGCCGGCCATCGGCTTTTCCTTCTTCCCAGGCAAACGACAGCGTAGCACCGGCCATAGCTTGGCTCCTCCCAGCTCAGCTTTACCCAAGAGGAATAAAGGTTGCAGTCACGCATGATGCATGCACGGCCATCTTCTCCATCGCCATAGCCCAAATGGGAGAGGTTCAGCTAAGGTTGGATTGCTAGCTATGAAAAATATAGGGTCGCATAAGACATATTTGGTTGAGCCTTATCTCTTACTTTACATGTTGATAAGTGACAGCATTGTCAAGTTTATCACGATACTAACAGTTAGTTGAATATGATTTCATTACACTGGCTCGGATTCAAGACACGACATGCTCGTGACAGCACTGGTTCAAGGCTCGGGTTCAAGACACGGTGCTAACGGAGCAGTTGTTTCATGGATGATGTGATGATCAGACTAAAGGCACATTATTCAGGGTGCTCCGTAGATAAGACAACAGTGGAAGAGAAAAAAGAAAAGGCACGCACATCTGACAGATGCATGCATGCACTTTTGGATATTAGATGGGCAGTTGAAGCCTGTCTGGAACGTAAAAATCTCACACATTTTTTTGCAGGAAACCACACCATTCTCGCAGGGAATGGAAGGAAAATTTCACCATCCAAATGGAGAATAAGCCGTTGGCCCATCCATGCCAGAGCCTTTTTTCTTTCGGAAAAGAAGCTAGCATCGAGACGTGCATCTGGCGCACCAGTCTCTAGCACCTTCGTGAATCCTTCGCAAGCAGAAAACGCGTGAGGATGCACTTGCCGCGCCATCGATATATCTTAGTTCGCTTCCAACTTCTAATTAGGGCATGTCTAGCTCTCACTCGGGTAAATTTGGTCTAATTTTCACCTGATTTATGAATCGTTCGATCTCATTAGTCGTTTTCTTCATCCTCCGACCGCTTTTTTCCTCCTCCGACCGATCTCACCAGCCACCCACTCCCTTGCCTCGCCCCGCCCTCATGTCGCGTCTCCGCTGGCTCCCTACCGTCAGATCCACCTTCACCACTCGCTCCCTTGCTAACCCCTCTTATTTTGACACCCCCGCCGCCGACCCTCCCCACTGGGCGCCCTCACCATCTCACTGCACCGCCCACCAACAGCCTCCTCCGTCGAGCCGACCTCCCTCCTCAGCACCTCTTTCAAAACCCAGGGACTCCCAACTCCAGCCCCGAAACACTAACCCTATAGGCTCGCCAGAGTACGCCAGAGCTGCAGAAGAATGGCTCGTCGGATGCGGAGAAGACGGATGGAGCTTGCCGGATAGGGAGAGAGCGGATGGAGAGCGGGGAGAGAAAAAATCAGGTGAGAGATGTCTCTAGTTTGCCCAAGTAAAATTTAGCAATAGCGTCTAATTAAGCAGGGTACTTAGCTAAATTAGCTCGAGAGCAATCAATTACAGACCGGCACTAGTTGCTGAGTTTTAAAATGCTATACATGTAATCTACTATAAATCATGCATGCATGATGACCAGCAGATAGACGACAACATTAGGACCAAGTGTGTGTATGATGACCACATGGATGACAACACTTTGCATTGTCTATAAATTTGGCGAGGCTTTTCAGTATGAAATGTTTTGTAGCACAAGGGAGCAGTTATGCAGGGTGCAAGCCGGGGAGGTGACGAGGGTGTATCTGTCCTACGAACCACCTGTTCTACTAACGCATGTACTGATATATATGCACGACGAGTTAATGAATCATATTGAAAATTCCCAACATATTATGATAATTTATTTTTATTTTTTTAAAGCTAGAATCTATAATTAAAAAAACAAATATGACCTAAATGCATAGCTGTGCTTGTGCATGGCCCAGAATGAATGCATGCAAATCGAGAATGATGGGATCGATGAACACATCTACAGAAGAGTTTGTCCATCTAGTTGATTCTAATTTGAATATGATTTTTTTCTCTTTTTTAAGGGCTGAAGCTGGAATAAGCAATTTTGGCGGGGCCGGGTATCTTATATTTACTAATTGGAGGTTTCTTTTGGTGCCTCCATGTTAATCCTAAGAAAGTCCTAGAAATTACTGTAAAAAAGCAAAACATCCGACCGTTAAATTTATTAATTGACTAACTGTAACCATAGATCAACATTCAGATGAAACAACATAAAAGATTAAAAAATAAATCATAGAGTCCAACCACAGCACTACTCCTTCCCTTACTTTTTTTTTGTTGTAGATACATTTTTGTCCAATAAGATTACGTTAGCAAACTCTAACTTAGTTACGTTAGCAATCAACACACTTTTTCAAATCAATTAAAATATGCCAATTAAATATGCGTGTAATCAAACATTACAAAATTAAAATAACAGAACGCAAACATATTACGGATTATCACATAAAAATAATATCAAAGAATTTATAATGTATTTTTAAAAAATAATATGAGATACGGTGGCGAGATTAAAAATAATAATAATTTCAAAAAATCAAGAAACAAATAAAAATCAATTTGCATAACACATAAAATGAAAATTATAAATTAGATCTATTCACAAATAATAAACATGATTATAATATTATGAAAAAAATACATTTATGTTTTATATTTCAATATTTACATATAAATAGCTGATGTATCTTAGCATATAATCATTATTAACATAAATATCTATAATTTAACTGTAAATTAAATTTCTAACCTGTGCAATCGCAATATGCTAGTAAATATAACATGAACTGATGCAATAATGCAAACGTACGTCTTTTTCAGGAAGAAATTGGTCGGAAGTTGCCTTGAGACTGACTCTGGATGTCCTTGTTATCGTCATCCACGTACGAATTAAGTCGATTTTGACTTATGAGATCAATAATATCAATATGTCAAATCACAGATATCAATCTCTATTTTTCAAATATGCGTATATATATATATATATATATGGATTTTTACATTTCAAATCTATGCATATGTACGTACTGATAGGTGTGTGTGTGTATATATATATATATATATTGGGTGTTTAAATATTTGAAAACTTGATTGTAATCACTACTTTTGAGTACCAGACTACAAGGTGCAGCAGTAGTCAGCAGACATCACTGTAGCGGTACATGCATGCACCCTAGACGACAAGCTATAGAGCCGCTACGATGCGACGACCTCAGCAAGTCACGCTAGCTTGCTTATCGGGTGCGATGCAGAATATGGCAGCCGAAGCTTCCCAGAACTTTCCGGCCCATACATGCGACGTAATACAGCCGATCAAGTTGAGCTCTCGTGAGCACCTCCAACAGGTATCAGCTCCAACAGCTTCTAGAGAATCTCGTCCTGAATGAAATGACCCTGGAAATCCCGTCGTGATAGGAACCGTGAAGGAAAACCGTTGGAGCGCTGAAGGGAACGAAAATCCCGTCATGAAGGTCCTTCATGACGGGATTTTCGTTCCCTTCAGCGCTCCAACGGTTTTCCTTCACGGTTCCCGTTACGACGGGATTTCCAGAGTCATTCCCTTCAGGACGGGATTCTCTCTCATTTCCCTTCGTGATTCCCCTCGAAGGAAAGCTGTTGGAGATGAGAGGAAATAAAGGGAATGAGAACAGGGAAATAAATCGAGAAGGGAACGAAATAAAAAGAATATGATCGGAAATTGTCTAACGTACTCTATATGTCTTAAAATAGGTAATATTTTAATATATTTTATAATATTTAAAATATATGATGTTTTATAATTTTAAGTAACTTTAGTTAAAAAAATTCAGTCTTATCCTTCTATTAATTAAATACATTTTATAATGTAAGTCCTATTTCTTATATAATAAATAATATTAAAAGATAGTAAGATGATTATTTTATCTTCGATATTAATACCTATGTTCAACTCTAATATATTATTTATTTTGAAATGGAGAAAGTAAGATTTTTGTTTAGGGTGTATCCAACAACATGTTTACTATTAACGTGTAGTCTGGCTATAACACATTTTAAGATGTATATAGACTTTTAATACACTATTGCATAAGATTCACATTTAATTAGGAGGAAAAAATATAGCTAGTTTATTGGAATGTTGTTTATTGTGTTATCTATATATTACATGAATAATTTTATAGCTAAGTGGTTGACTCTATTGTTTAAGATATTTTTACCTGAAGGAGAAGGGAGAGAAAAGTTAGTGAGTACTGTAGCTAATAGTCGGTCTATGATGCAGTCCCATCTCTTCTCTTTCTCTCTCACAAATTAAAGGGGGTATGGTTTGTAAAGAAAATGCTGTGGAGAGTGTGCTAGAGTAGTCATGGAGATGTGGTCTTTTATGTTCTCTTCTAAATTAGATGGAGATAATATGGCAAAATAGTACTCCCTCCAAATCTAAACATAAGTTTATTTAGCCTTCCTTTAAATGCACCAAACAAAGTCCAACAACTCTAATGCATCTTTTTCTTCATTCTTACATGTTTATCTCTACTTAAATACATCCTAATCAATACAGTAGAATTGCTACCCATCTTAAACTAGATCACTGTTGGCCATGCCCGCGGATTTAGCATTCTAGGGGCTGGATCTCAGCAGTAGTAAGTGCTACGGCAGAGAAGCTCGTCAATGTGCGTCAGGGTATTCACCGGCTCCATAATCTGATCAATGAAGGTCATCAAAAGGCTGGGATTGATCAAGTGCAGTTGTTGTATCCTACTACTAGTAGTACTATTTATATACTAAAGTAACCAGTACTCTACAGCAATAGACACTTTATTTGATACTTTTGTCCTAGTAATTACTAGAACATATACAGTGGTCGTTTCAGTAAACTACTCTTGTACTAGAGGGTCCTGATCCGCGGTTTAAGGTCAGCACGTAGTACGACTCCTAACCTTTAATTAGCGCTAGTAGCTGTGCAGTTTAAACTACTCTAGTCCTCCTAGATAAGCAATAATCCAAGGTGCAAGCCTCTTTGAAACGCAAGAACGAAAAAAATGCAGGAATAGTAAAAACACGAGATTTTGACAGTGAAGCATATGAACACAGAGGATTGAGAAACACATGAAAAATATAATAAGAATGACATGTTTAGATATAACGCAGAAAAAACACAGGAATTAGATGTGAGAGATAGAATCAGAATCTCTTTAGAATGCAGGAATAAGAAAAACACATGATCTTAATAAGGAAGCAAGTGCAAAACAAATGATTGAGAAACATAGGAAAACTGTAAGAACAAATGTTTGGATATAGAGCGCGTGAAAAACATAAAAATTAGATGACAAAGAAAGACTCAAAGGATATTTTTCCATGAGGTTGGACCTCACGCTAGGAATCCTCCAAAATTAATTCCTATGTATCAAGTCATTTCATAGGATTTTGGGAAGTCCAATTCTTTGTTCCGGATGGCTTGATAAGAAATTTTCAGAAATAGATCCTCAGTCGTCGGATCTAAGATGAATGGATATGATTTGATGCTACAATGTTTCTATAAACAGTAAATTTGCTACGATATCTCGTCCATAGTTAAACTACTACACTTGGTGACTGCAAAATACTGTTTACCCTCTCACAAGATAATGTTCCCCTCTGACTTCACCGGTGTGAAGTTAGAGGATCTGAATCTAAAATTTTTCTATAGGAATTGAATCCTCCAAAATTTATATATTTTTCCTCCGTTCCAAAGGAGACCTCAATTTTTTTTCTCCATGAGATTAGATCTCATGCTAGAAATCCTCCAAAATTCATATGGATCAAGCTATTCCTATGGAATTTTATATGGTTTTGGGAAGTCTAATCCTTTATTTTAAAAGGCTTGATTATAAATTTTTCTATAGGAATTGAATCCTTCAAAATCCCTACATTTTCCTCTATTCCAAAGGAGACCCTAATATGCTAATTAAGGTCTACCTTTCTTTTCTTAAGCATCTCCAACAGACGCAGTATACAGCTCACCATAGCCATTTTTCACCATCTTCGGAGAAAATGAGCACCCAGCAGAATAGCCAACAACGTTGCCATCCCTATTCACTTGCCATTGAGCGAGAGAGGATCGCCATATTTGGCGTGTGCGCATGCCTCGCTATCTTGAGACTAGAGAGAAGACAGCAAGTTAACCTTTTTTGCTTCAAAACTCCATTTCTTCTCTTCTCTTTCTTAAATTCAAAAAGAGATCTTATAGAGAACCTAAAATCACAACGATTTTTGTAGTTATAGAATAAATAATAGAGAACTTATTTTAACTGGTTCCAACTAAAAATTTCTTATAAATTTTAAATGAAAATTCTTAAAATTTGACTATTTTTTACTTTGCTTGAATTTTTAGAGCATAAATTTAATTTCCAAAAAATCAGAAAAACATCATGAATATTCATCTAAACTAATGTACTAGCCATTGAAAAGAAAAAAAAATAGTCATTTGAAAAAACTAACTGTTACGAATAAAATATAGATAAATGGGATATGAAGAGTGAGATTTGACTATTCTGCTGAAATGTGTAAAAATATGTATAGAAAATCTTATGAAGTGGATAGACAAATAAAAATATAGTCTGCTAGAGATGCACTTAGTTCTAATACTCCGTAGCTAACAGTACCATCTTTGGTAGTAGTGTTTTTTTTACATTGCCGTAAGTTCACGCAAATATGTGTGTACGCCGCATATGCATGCCAAGCAAAACTCGCCGGCCAAATTAATATATCTGTGGTTCAAACTGACGATGAATTCTCGTGTCACTCTATTACCTGCATGACATCGTGAATAATCCTGTTATCCTACCGACAGTTGTCTGGACATTATATAGCAGCACGGCGGCCGGGATGGGAAAAAATGCCGGCGACTGGCCAGGAAAATCTCACGGAAGTTTCGCTTGGTCTGCGCGACGACTTGCAGCATGTGCTTGGCACAGTGGCTGCTGGGCCTGCCTCAGCGCCTCTTGCATGACTCCGGGCACTTTTTCCACTGCATGGCATGGTTCAGTACTTCAATCTTCTTCGTTACAGTTTGCCCAAATCTACAGAGTTGCTTAAAGCAGTTTATCACCCCGCTCCAGTACCGTGTGAAACTTAATCGAAACTTCCCAATCGAAAAAAACTTCCGATGGCTGCAAAAGATGTGGCATTTGCCGGTGCAGCAGCGCGCATTGGTTACAGCAGAGGATCCAAATATACAGAGTTGGTAGGTACTAGGAAACGTTAAGACTCATCTCCGTGATTCCATTTGTTAATTCATACAAATTCTTTGGAACCCCATGGAACATTAGCATCTTCGATGTCTTCCAAATTTCACCAGAAAACATCGAAACCGCCAAAGAAGTGAATCAAAAGATACAACAAAGGTGCACACATAACACATTATCAAATCAGGTCAATGCAGCGGTACCGAAGACAACACGACCATCATACATGGTGAATTCACAGCTAAAAACTAGAGGCTCTCTTCTTCCTCCTCATTCTTCTTTTCTTCTTTTATGCCCAAAAGTTGAGGAGTACATGGATCCATGATGTTACAGAGAAAGCATAAAGTTACTTTACTTGCATAAAATTATTTTTTAGCCATCTCATAAATACTTTAAAAATTCATTTTCTATAACACTATTACAACGTCATCTATTTTTTTCATCTCTAGCAGTTACTTTCTATTAGTCTCTTCCTCTCTCCAGACTCACATCCATGCACTATAAACAGTAATACAGAACTCTATTCGGTCGGCAAATTTTGCCATTCTTCCGGCACTATAGTGACACACCATCATTACTGTAGCCCCAAAAACTGACTCTGCTGAAGGGGTGATGCGACCAGCTTGATCCTCAAATCCAATTAGCACGGTATTTTACGGGGTGGATACGGAAGGTGCTGAAGTTGGCCTTACTTTCTAAAGTCGGGTAGATGCCCTGCCATTCATTAAAAGAATATAATTAAATTTTTTTCATCTCTAGCCAGTACCTTATTACCTACCCTTTATTACTCTACTTTTCTCCGAATCCACAATCATACACTGCAAATAGTAATACGGGAGCTCTATCTGATCAATAAATTTGCCATTCTTCTGGCGCTACAGCGACGCATCCTCATCACTGTTGCACCAAAAACGGACTCTGCTCGAGGGATGATGCGATCACCCCGATCCGCAAATCCAATCAGTATAGTGATTTACGGGGTGGATACAGAAGGTGCTGGAGTTGGCCTTACTTTTCAAAGTCAGGTAAAAGCTCTGCCATTCGTTAAAGAAAAGTATAATTAAAGTTTTACGGCAAATCACAGTGGCACACTCTTGGGCAAAGGCAACGGAGAACCACACAGGATCAGAATAGAGTCCTTAGCGGTTGATTACTGCAGTTGTCATAGAACTGGAAGGGTCGGCGATACCATATTCGGCGTCTATAAAAAGAGGACCGCCCAGCACTGCGAATGTCTAAAGACTACCGCCCCATTGCTAGCAACTAAAGCCCATATATACCAGTGCTACTGCAGGGGCAAGAAAGCTTCTCAATCACTTCGTTCGGAGGGAGAGCTACCGCAGCAAAGTTGATCGAGCTTGGCTTGGTTCCGTTTCTTTCTCCGGCGGCGCGCCGTGGCTGATCAAGCAGCTTGCCGAGGTACTTATTTATCAGAAACTGATAATAGAGAATCATGATTTAAAAAATAGAGGATTTCTCAACTATCAAGCTAGTCTTTTGAGTTGGGTTAATTCAGCACTTTAGTCGCGACTCCGGTTGGGTTTCCGCACCCTAACAATATTCTTCCCCTATTAAAAAATATAAGTATCTTGCTTGATCCTGGGGACAGGTATCGCCGAGGTCGTTCAAAGGCGCAAATCCAATCAAAGCGACCTGTTTTGGGGTCAATTTGGCGTTTCTTTTATAAAATTTAGTCTCGAATAGGTTATGCCGTAAAGGCCGCAAACTTAGTGTTTCTCGTATTTTAAAAGAGCAGTTCGTCTCCACACTATATCCAAATATATATATTTTTATAAGATGATACAACGGACGCACACTACGCACGCAAATTACATTCACACCACACGCACACATATCCATATGATCTGGAGGGTTGAGTCTCAACTTGATCTTTTAAAGATGTGCCTCGTCTGTTTAAACTTCAAAGAAGCAGCTATTGCACGGTCAAAGGCCAAGCCAAGCCAAGCCGCCACAGTCTCCTTTCTCCCATGCTTTGTCTTTGTCCCGTGAGCTTCGGCCCAAAACTGTAGGTCTGCAGCAGGTCTCCTGGGCTGGGCTTTGGGAGCAAGCTGACTCGAGGTTCCTTTTGTTTAGTTTTAGATATTTGTTTCAGGCTGTTTCTGAATTATGTTTCTGTTAGAAGTCCAGAAGTTAGAAACTTAAATAAATAAGTTTGTTGAAAAGTGATTTTTAAGAAGGTAAAAGCCTGTTTATGAGGAAATGAACTATAAACTAAGAAGCTAGCTGAGAGTAGCTTTTTCTAAAAAATAGTGTGCTGAGAAGCTAAAAAATTGATGTAAAATCTAACAGCTAAAAATCTAAAAACAGTTTTTCAAAAAAACCAAAAATACAACATTTCAGAGAAGACAGAAAAACAAACAGACACTTAGTCTTGTGTACCGATTGGACAGCAGGGCATGCTTCCATTTGATCAGTATCCAATAAACGTCCACGAATTAGTGAAGCTTCCTATTTAATTAACATCGTAGTAACTATCGTTTTTTCAACATCTTAGAAATGTTGCGTCTATGTTGACTTCTGATACAAATCAAAACATGTTTTAAAATAAATACTCAAGCTAGATTTCAGTTTTCACTGAAAGTACATGCTTAGATCCTAAAATATGCTTCCCCAAACATTAGGTGAGTTTCAGAATCCACACTTCCATAGGATCATCAAGAGGATCTAATTTGGTCGAGTCATGGTTCAAGCATGCACCACACGAGAGTGTCCCCTGTGTCTCTTGCCTCTTGATCACAGTATTCACTTGGGTCAGTTTTCTCGCTGGCCGGTTGCCGCGTCTCCTTATCCAGGCGCGTTGGGCTGTTGTTCTGGCACGCTTAATTAACTAGCTAGGATGCAGTGCAAGTACATATTAAGACTATATATATTATGGTTCTGTTAGGTAGTACTTCACCTTTTAGCTCTACATTAAATCTTTAGAGTTTATATGTTAAAATAAAGTAATTTAAATCTTTATTTATAGTTTAAAATGTAAACAATATGGCTCACACAATCATCCTAGTGTACTCCAACTCTAAACCACGATTTTTTAAGTTAGAGGTATCTATGTTTAAAATCTAAGCACTGCCAAATAGATCATATATAGAGAGAGAGAGCATATCTCTGGCTCCACGTTGCTTGGGGTTCTCCTTTGAATTTTTCTTAACTTGTTTATGATTCGGACAATATATTTTTCTGAGCCTTGGAGAGGAAAATTTTGTTTAGCGTAGAGGGAGAGGGCTATCCAAGGTAAGGAGGGGATCATAAACATCAGATACACATATAAAGTTATTCATTCTTTTTGTGCGAATATTTCACACTCTATACTTGTAAGACATGAAAACTAATTGTAAACGACGACTATACAGAATGTGTCATGTGCTCATAGCGCCCCCATCTAGCATTCAATCTTTCGTAAACAACCCGCCTGGTTTGAACGAGGAGAAGGACGATTCCCTCCTCTAGCTCTTGAATTAGTAATAGAAATCTTTATGTACAGATCTAGTAAATGAATAGCAAAACTGCATACTATCAGTTGGATCTATATGATTTTATTAAGCAGTGTTATCCAAGTAACATCTCGATAAAATTTCAATTGCGCCTTTATTTGGTAGACTAGATCTTAGCACAACTCGACATTTCAAATGTAGAATGCGATTTTATTGGTCAGCGAGCCTAAAAACAACAAGAAAAGCGTTTGCATCATTACAAGGAACATGTCAATAAGAACCGAAAAGCAGGTTTGGTTCGCTCCATGATGCCAACAGCTGAAAAGGAAGAAGGCTTACCAGACTCGCTTGCCTAAGACAAAACAAGCATGACCGATACATCCCCATCAATCAACACCATGCAAAATGGTGTGACATGCCACTCCAAAAAGACCAAACAGCGCAATCCCGTGATCCACGCAACACACACCCGATAGCAATATATCACGTTCACGCCGCCCGCGCCACTCCAGCGCCGGTAGAGATACAAGTTTTATATTTTTTTATCAGATTAACCCAAAACTTTAAAAAGTAAAGTAGAAATTCATTCTCACCTAATTAAATTAAGAAAATAAAAAACCAAATAGTAATTTAAAACTACTCGTATTTGCATCTCTAAGTACGGGTCAGCCTGGTGAGCAGAAAAGATCTAATAGTTTAGTTGTGACATCGTAAGTAGGAAATGCCGAACGCAGGTGATGTCACCCATAACCGAACCCTCAACCTCGGTTCCCCATCTAAACCAATACCAACAACGTCCTTTGAATTCCTCCTCCTCACCCACTTGGGATAGCCATCTCCTATCTATATCTATCCCATGAGGCAAACACACCCTTTATTGATTTGACTTGAGGGTAATGGGGCGGCCAGCAACAACGAATATATATTCATGTGTATATTCGCTGTTGCTGGCCACCTCATATGCAAAAGTTGGACGGAATAATCCATATTTTATATGTGTGATTTGCTCGACAGAGAAAGCTAGCTAGCTAGTTGTTGTGTTGTGTGTACGTGTGTTCATATTTTTCATTAAACTTTTGACTCTTTCTAAGTATAAAAGTGGTTCAAAAATTCTAAACGTTTTTACGAGCAAACTAAGAGCCTACAAGTAATCTTTTTTAATTAGTTTGATAAAAGGACTGAACTAATATTTAATTAAAATTCTCCAAATAAACATACTTTTATAAATTTTAGTAATTTTTAATACCTCAAAGAAATTTTAAAAAATCTGAAAAATTCATTTATATTCTTCTCGTGTGATGCAACGATTATAAAAATATCTATAATTCTAGATTATTTGGTGAAAAAGTGAGTTTTTTTGTAATCCTATATTTATATGCATTTTTATTATTTCACGTGGTATTCTATTTTAATTCAATTTGAATTTAAATATGTATAAATTCATCTAAATACTGCACAATCAAAAGATAAGTTCGCCAAAAAATCATTATAAACAACTTAACTCATCCTACCAATCTAACTAAATAGAAAATTAACTAATTCTACCAATTTAAACTAAATAAAAAATAAAATCATCATATCTGAAAAACAGAGTTTATCTCGTGCAATCACGCCCTCCAACAAACTCACCTAAAGCGAAGGGAGGCAGCCAAAAGAAAAAGAGGAGCAAGCGAGTCGGGAGCGTGAAGCGGGGAAAAGCAGGCGAGCGAGGAAGCAACGCGGAAAGAGAGCGAGACAAACCCCCGATTCGGGCACTCGGCCCGCTTGTTCGCTTCGTTTCCTCCGCCGTACGGCACGCCTCCAGGCCCCCACTTGCCCCCACCCCCTCCACTCCCCAGTCCCCTCCCTGCCACGGCCACCCGGTCCATCCCCGGCGCCGGCGCCGGGTAGCTCCAACCGCGCGCGCCCGCCCACCCCGAGGTGTTCGCCCTCCCGTCACTCGCCGCGTGGACGGCTCGGTGCTTGTTTGGATTTTTTTTTAGGTTTGTGGTGCCTGTGTTGATGGTGGCTGCTGACCTGCTGCCGTGGAATGCGCGTGCAGATCAGGGGGTGCGGTGTCATCTCTCCTGAGGACGCGGCGCGGCGATGGCCGGGGAGGCGTCGCCCGGGCGGTACGTGCGGCGCCGCGACGAGATCGACGACGATGGCGGCTGCGACGACGTGCTGGCTGTCGACGTGCGGGGCCCGGACGCTGACCCGTTCGACATCCCCGCCAAGCGCGCCCCCGTCGAGCGGCTGCGGCGCTGGAGGGTGAGTAACTGAGTATACCATTTTCTCGGCCTCAAAATTGCTACATGCTGTGCTATGCCACTACTAGTTCGAGGATGCGGGGTGATTGCCTTGTGGTATCGGCTTCCTACGGCAATGTGGTTTTATTTGGTCCCCATTATTAAATATGTGTTGGTCTCATACGGGATTTTGGCTAGTAGTACCATCCGTCGTGTCGCTGTCCGATCTGGTGAAGCATATGTTGTGGAATTTACATGCTTTCACTCAACATGTTTGATTTTGTGCCTCTTGTAATGAGTTGTGGTTCCTAAAACACCAGAATGATTGGAGGAAGGATAGTTGAATTTGGTTCCGGGAGTTACTTTTCTTGGCACTGAATGTTGCAACCTGCAAACCTTAACTGCTTGTTCCATTTCATTCGGTTGCCCAACCTACAATTTAGTGATATGAACTAGTACTGTTAAATTGAATGGCCAGCTCTCTTTGTTTACTGTTTGGCGCCAACATATGTTAGTGATTAGCTACTTTACACGCAGTTATAACCACTTGGCTAAATATGGAACTGGTTGTGAAGCAAGGGATTGAATTGCCATTAAGCTAGTCATTAATATATCTGCTGGAAATGTAGACGGTGCACTCTTGCTTTTGTCTGTTGTTTGGTAAAGAATCTCAGTAGATGTAGCATTAGTTAATTGGCAGAAAGTGAGATAGCATTCCGGATTATGAAAGTATGGACTCAATGCTGGGTACTGAGTGATGCTGGACTTTCCTAATTCTGGGCTCCACTTGAAGGAAGAAAGACTATGGGAGGATGATATTCAAAGTGTTTGACCACTGCCACGGGAAAGGGGAAATCCTCAATAGTTTAGTCTCCTCATTTTTCTGTGAGCTCTCGTAGCATCCCAAGTTCCCAACACCTCCTTGGCCCTTTTGTACTAGAGCATGTGTAGTGTAGAGCCAACAACAAGGATTACTAAGTCCTGATGGCACCCTTTTGTTTAGATGATTGGGTTACAATGTTGGGTGGACTTTACAAATGAACAGTGGCGGATCCAGCCCATGTTAGGGTGGGGTGCTGGGCCTTTTGCTCTTAAGCTTTTTGGGCTGGGCCCATGCTATGTGAGAGGAATTTCTTAGATTTTTTCTGGATTTCCTCCTTTATTCCTCCTGGGCTTCGTGGGCTGGGCCCGTGCTGCAGCCCCCCCCCCCCAGCACGGGCCCTGGATCCACCCCTGCAAATGAAGCAACCTGGCATGTTACTTGCTAATAAGATCAAGAAAAAAAAGGCTTAGAATGGATACAATCTGAAGCAAAGGAAATATATGAGTTGACACAACAAAGCCACCTTAATGAGCATTTGTCCTACTTACTCTGTTGACACAACAAAACACTCAACAACGAAGGTTTAGAATGGATACAACCTGGGGCAGAGGAACTATAGGAGTTGACACAACAAAGCCACCTTAATGAGCATTTGTCCAACTTACTCTGTTGCTTTGAATCATTCTCATTGTTTCTTCTCCATATTTGATATGTTCTCTCCTTTGAAAGCCAAATGCAATTCCACTACATTATTTTTAATAATGTTTTGATTTAATTGCCTATTAAAAGTTGGAACACCCCAAATGTTAACTAGTTGTTTCTTTTGTTGATTAGTTTTTGTGCTACGTGATTTCAATCGAATTCCACCTCTATACCAGGGCTTGCCGAGCTGGCATTATTTCTTCTTGCCAATGAAGTGGAATTTCTTTGTGGATGGAGTGTATGATTGCCTTAGTATTTTGTCCACGAGAAAAAATAGCCGTAGTATCAAACACAGGCCTGAATTATAGTTCTTTAAACTTGCTATATTGTTGCATAATTCAACCAATGTGAAACTGGTATTGTCGTTTGGGTACACTGTCCGTTCTCTTTTATTTGATGTTATTGACTTTCTTTGTTGTTAGGAATAGCAACTCGTATTCAATGGTAGCCCTATAGGGGCAATATATAGAGTACATGATAATGACTCTAGTAACTTAGCCTATACGTAATGGATAATGACTCTATATTCCTAACACCCTCCTCAAATGTAAGACGTATGCAATAGCGTTGCATTTGAAAGAGGTGAAACTAAGTAATAAACTTAAACTAATGCATTAAAAAACTCTCTTCAAAGCCATCGTAGAGTGGAGTATTGTAATCCTATCGAATCAAACTGAAGAAGTGCTATACGAAGTATAGGAGTAGAGTCGTGATGACAATAACAAATGAATGCCCTTGGTCAAGAATCGCAACAAAGCAACAATGAGTAGTAAGACAACAAAAGTTGTCACTAGAGGTACGAAAAGACCAAGATGACACAAGAACGTCCTAGATCAAGAATTGCTAACAAAGCAATGACGAGTAGCAAGACAAAAGACGAAGTTGTCGCTAACTCTACGGAAAGATCTAGATGATTAAGTTGCATCAATAATGATGGGAAAGAAATCGACTAATGGACGAAGGAATATGTGGACTCGCACGACATAGACAAATTCAAAGAGAGACTAAGACTTGGATGTGGACGCAATGGAAAAATAACGACTAAAGCTAGACACAAATGAAAGACTCAAAAGAAGCTAGCAGCATAGGCAAAAGCTAGCAAGCAGCCACACGCAACAAGTTGGAACTTAGAGAAACCAAGTAGATGCCCAACAGCAGCAGGACCAGTACCACAATACCAAAGGTGTGCAGTAACAGGACCAAATAGCACCATGTCTAGGAGAGAGCACTGCTCCATGTAAGACACAAAAGCTAGGACAACTTGAACTGAGCAAATAAGCGACAACCTCTACCAGGTAGGAGGCATATGTAGTGCCAGGAGCTGATGGTTCTGGAATTGTGTGACCTTGTTGCCTGAACCATTCTAGATCCTTCTTGAGTGCCTCTAATCTCTCCAACCCAGTATTCTGGAACTCAGCATACTAGGGGAGAGCTCCCCGTCCTTCCCGCTTGAGCACGTGCCAGATTCGTCGAAGATGGCGACGTACGGGCGGGTGATGCGGGGGGGGGGGGGTGGGAGGGAGCTGGGGTAGCCCATTGATGAACAAGGTAGATCGGGATAGGGAGAGAGAGGGAGAGCCATGCGTTGTGCGGGAAGAAGGAAGGTATGGAGACAGCTTGAGATCGATTCGAGAGAGGAAGAGCTAACGACAGAGAGAGAGCTGGCGGAGTAGATCTAAATGGGACGAGTTGCTACGTCCCTAAAAAAAGAAAACCTAGATGTGATACCATGTTAGGAATAGTAACTTGTATTCAATGGTAGTCCTCTATTGGGGCAATATATAGAGTACATGAGAAGTACATGATAAAGACTCTAGTAACCTAACTTATACGTAATGGATAATAACTCTATTCCTAACAGATGTCTCCAAGATGCGACTTTGACCACCACTATCATAAATATATGGTAGTAAAAGTCGATCGAACTAAAATTCTGCAGAAACACGTTTAGCAATAAATCTGCTGATGTAGTTTGCATGTGGTCAATTCAGATAATTTTTAGTGTATTGATCGTCGCATTTTAGAAAATTGGATGACACGAAACATTTTTAGCCAAAAAAAAAAAAAATCTACTGATATGGTTCACACATTGTTTTGAATACTTTTGAGGATCTATTAAACTTGTATGCCTGTACCAAATCTGCAACAATTACTTTTACTAGTCTTGCTGCACATGCTGTCATAACTAATATTGTAGTTTGTTCACAACTTTTATTCTTTTGAATTATGGTTTTGTTCCATTGGCAGCAAGCTGCGCTTGTCCTCAATGCTTCTCGACGGTTCAGATATACACTTGACCTAAAAAAGGAGGAAGAAAAGGAACAGATAAGGAGGAAGATTAGGGCTCATGCTCAAGTCATACGGGTATATTTCAAGCTTATGTTTCTGCAATATATTTTTCGTATCATGCTACACTTTTCTTGTTTAATGGATCTATTTTTGAATGCAATCAGGCTGCATTACTTTTTAAAGAGGCTGGAGAAAAGCATAATGGTGACAGGGAATTACCAGGTAACTGCTATGGAGGATGGACACCTTTTGGGGCTGTTGACACAATAGACTGCTAATCTCTTAGCTGTGTTTATCACTGATATCTCTGCTGTGATCAACATTTTTTGTCATGGAGTAATTGTCCACTAAGTTGAGGTCCTAACTGCATCGTGATATACAATTGCGCAAAAAACGGCAACATTAATTTCACATTGTTTTATTGTAGTTTTTCTCTTATGCAGAAATTCTCCCCCGGGGCTTTGGAATTGGAGAGGAGCAGCTTACAACAATGACTAGGGATCATAATTGTTCTACTCTGCAAGAATATGGAGGGGCATGCATCATTCATATTTGCAAGTAAATTTTTATATCCAGTGCAAGGACAACCAATTAAGTGTCTTTCTTCTTTGAATATTAGGTGGAAGGGCTTGCAAAGTTACTGAAAAGCAACTTAGAGAAGGGAATCCATGGAGATGAAGCAGATTTGTCGTGCAGGGCCAATGCTTTTGGGGCTAACAGATATCCTCGTAAGAAAGGAAGGAGTTTTTGGGCAAGTTCCTTACCCACTTTAATTGATTGCACTGTTAATGTTATTGCTATTTCAGTGACTAACTTTGTGTGTGTTTGTCTGGGGTGGGGGGTTCTTATGACTACAGGTTTTTCTTTGGGAAGCCTGCCAGGACCTAACACTGGTCATTCTTATCATAGCTGCAGTAATTTCTCTAGTATTAGGCATTGCAACAGAGGTCAATTCCTTAATCTGTCCTATTTTCTTTTCCTATCCTTTGTGTTGTTGTTAGTCTACCATTAGTTTTATATGCTTACCCCTTTACGAATTTCAAATCTGGTTTCATAAACTTCCATGAATAATGTTTTAGCTGCGCGCTTGACCTATGCAGCAACCCTTTTAATATATTTTTTAATTTCATTAGGGTGTCAAAGAAGGATGGTATGATGGCACAAGCATTGCGTTTGCTGTCTTTCTTGTGATAGTTGTTACTGGTACGCTGTTTGTCTTTCACTCATTAAGCTCTGTTGTTGATCAGCTCTAAGCAATACAATAGCTGGAATATTAATTGGAAGATCCAAATCACGGTTTCACACTTATGGTATTTGAACTTCTTTCTGACTAAATGCTGTAATTCTGAAAGATAGGATGCAAATCCTTTAGTAGTATGTTACTATATTTACAATTTGTCTTGTCTATTGTTTTTCGAATCTAGAATATCAAAACCTTTTCTGGAAGGTTCTATCCTTATTATTATGCTTGCAGATTGATTATATTGTTTCTCGATGCTCAATTTATTTTAGCCTTTAGTACCTTTTCTTCTTGTTCACTATACCATGAAAGGTAATCTAGTTAAAACAAACCCATCACACCTGACTAAATGTTTCTCTCTCTCTCTCTCTTATTTTGTTAGCTGTCAGTGATTACAAACAGTCCCTGCAGTTCCAACACCTCAATGAGGAGAAGCAAAATATCCAAGTGGAGGTTTGTGATATGAAATTACCCAAAAAAATTGGCTTTTCAGTCTAGATTTTAGGCCTCTAATGTAGTGCCATCATACTATGGTGTTCAGGTTATTAGGGGGGGTGGTAGAAGGATTCCAGTGTCAATATTTGATATTGTAGTTGGTGACGTAGTGGCTCTAAAGATTGGTGATCAAGTAAGTAAGCAAATATAGTGTGCTTTGATTTATGTTTAAGGTGTTTGTGTTTTGGATATTATAACGGAACCAACTTGACCTTTTAGGTCCCAGCTGATGGTGTTTTAATCACTGGTCATTCTCTTGCCATTGATGAGTCTAGTATGACTGGGGAAAGCAAGATTGTAAGTGACCTTTTGCAGTTCACACTCTACCTAGAATCAGTCTCCCCACGTTTAATAAACCGTGCGTTTTCTATTAGGTTACGAAGGATCAAAAGACACCTTTTTTAATGGGAGGATGCAAAGTAGCTGATGGTTATGGTACCATG
Organism: Phragmites australis; assembly: GCF_958298935.1. Taxonomy (NCBI): domain Eukaryota; kingdom Viridiplantae; phylum Streptophyta; class Magnoliopsida; order Poales; family Poaceae; genus Phragmites; species Phragmites australis. The sequence goes on from NC_084926.1 coordinate 41,948,640, forward strand.
TTGGTGAGTGATTGTATTCTGCCCCTCGTTCACTTTTTTTCTTTTTCTAAATTACATATATCTGAAGAAAAAGAGGTTTTTAAGGGCCTCACTTGAATAAGTCTATTTTACTCTCTCGAACTTTTCCCAAAAAAAAAAAAAACACACGTAAAACCCTGAACTACAAAACTGAGTATTACAAGTTTACAACCTCCCCTCTCCACAAAAAAAGGAAAAAGAAGAGAACTTATAAACCTAGATCTAATTACATCTTGAGGCAGTTTGCCATGGTGGTTTTGCTTAAATGTACCAAAATCAGCGAGGATTCGGCACATGGTTAAGAAATGTGGCAAAAGGGGTATCCCCTTTATTTCTTTTCTTCCCTCCTTTCATTGTGCACGCAGCCAAAGGCCTCACGCACTATCAGAAGGTTGCTGTCGCTGTCTTGCAGCCACACAGCTCCCTGCCTCCAGCATGCCAATTCCTACCTGTACTTGAGGTACTAATGTATTGCTTCAGCAACTCCCTGAGAAGATTCGTCGCCTTAGCTCCGCTTCCCCTGATCGACCATCTACAAGAAGACCTCCTTTTCCTAGGACCCTTCTTACTCTCTGCTATCACAGTTGCCGACTTGCCGTGGATTTAAAGAGTTATTTTTGTTTGTTGACTCTGCCCATTTTCTACTGACTAGGTGATAATACGACCTCTCTGCCACCTACTTTGCTGATGTGGACCAAATTGCCCTAAGTTGGATTCATGGTGATAAAATCACCTTCTGCAAATTTTGGAACATTTTGAGGTTTAAAACCCAGATTCGCAGTTTGAGTGTGTGTTGGGGGCGGGTCCAAAATGTGCTTGTGTTTTGGAGTACAACTTATTTAGAGTTTACCCTAGAGATCACTTTCAACCACAAAATCAATTTCCCTAGAGAATTTGTATCAGGGGGAGCTCTACCAAACAGGCACAGATTGCACAAGGGATGAATCATACAGCTAGAATAATCAATGCATGTTAGTTCCTTGTACCCTCAAGAAATGCGCTCCCTTGCGATCTTTATAAAAGGAATTACAGTTAGGCCTTGGATGCTTTGTGTATATGAACTTTCACAGTCCTTTGCAGGTAACGGCAGTCGGCCTAAACACCGAATGGGGTTTATTAATGGCCAGCATTTCAGAAGACAATAACGAAGAAACTCCATTGCAGGTTTCACCCTTTTATCTTTTGCTGTTGATTTGATCTGTAATTGTACTAAAAAACCTGTGCAATATCAGTTACATCTTATGGTGTTGCTCATGACCTCCTCTTTTCTCTTTAAGGTGCGGTTGAATGGAGTGGCAACATTCATAGGCATTGTAGGGCTTGCTGTTGCTGCTATGGTCCTCGTAGTCCTCTTTGCAAGGTAATAACAGTATCTAAATGTCTTGTTGACTATTAAATTTGAATAGCTCAGGTATCTAACCCTACAAATAAAGGGCAGGCTGTCATTTCGCCAATTTGCAACACTTAACATTTGTCTTTCGCATTACTTCGGAACTGTAAAGTGTAAACACAAGGCAGCAAAGCATTACTGCTGATATAATGCTCCTTTTGACCTTTTCTAATGAAAATGACTTATATGGCTAAATATAATCTGCACTATATTCGAGAAGGATGAAAGCAAACTTTATCACAATGATAATTAAGGTTAGCCTTTTTCCTTTTTGCCCGTAGTTTTCCCACTACTTGAACATTATGCCTTCTATATGACATATAATCCTTATGCAGGAATATATATATATATATATATATATATATATATATATATATATATATATATATATATAGCACTAATATAAAAAATGTGACTAGATTTAACTTTAAATATATCACTAGGACCTATGTTGTAATGGATATGCTTATCCTATACAAGGATTCATAACATGACATGGGAAGAAACCGACCTTGAATGTACCAGTTTTATAGCGGCTTATATAGTCTCTACTACTTAAAAAGCACGTAGTGCTTCTTCCTGTGGTCTGCCCTCCCGTGTGGGTCCCACGTTCTGCTGCTGCTCCACGCCCCGCTGTCTGCTGTCCGCCCATCCCGCGCACTCGCGTCTCCCGCGTGGGCCCGCGTCCCGTGTCTCCCGTGTGCTCCAGCGTCCCGCGTCTCCCGCGACTGACGTGTCCCGCGCCTGATGTGCGTCTCCTGCAGCTCCCGTGACTCCCGCGCGCGCCCGCGTGATGTGCAAAGCACGGGTGCAGAACTAGTTATCTGAAATTTCGAATGTGTGGTGGGTAACTGACACAATTAGCCGGTTACTGCTGAACAGGACAAGAACAAGTTCATTTGATGCTATTAAACATATCATTTGATACATGCATATAATGCCTAGATAACAAATATTCAATACACAAGTAGGGACTCTAAGAGTCAAATTGGGGGCAATACGATGGACCAATAAGAAAGCTATTTCTGATTGCCTCTTTACTAGTGTCTAGTATGATTTATCTTCATGAGCTTAACATTGCACTTTTAAATACACAAGTATGAGTCAAATTGGGGGCAATACGATGGATCAATAAGAAAGCTATTTCTGATCGCCTCTTTACTAGTGTTTAGTATGATTTATCTTTATGAGCTTAACATGGTTCTTACACGGAACTACATAATAACTAATCATATGCTTAAGATTTTAAATTCGCAGTTTAAATTGAATTTTTTTCGGATGGATATGTTTTTACAGGTCTATACCAGTACAGCTGTTTACCATCGATTTCTCCCTGGGTCCCACATGCATATTTTCAATGACTTTTGTTGCTCTAATATCCACTGTATATCTGTGTACTTTTCTTTGCTTCCAGATATTTTACTGGACATACTACGAACGCAGATGGTACTGTTCAATTTGTTAAGGGGCGGACAAATGTGAAATCTGCAATATTTGGATCGATAAAGATACTAACTGTTGCGGTATGTAGTGATTAATATTTAATTTATCTTTAGCGCTCCTTTTTATCTTGATCTTATATTGCAAATAATTATTTAGGTGACTATTGTTGTTGTTGCTGTACCTGAGGGGCTACCACTGGCTGTAACACTAACGTGAGTGATATAGTTTGGCGTTTTCCTTCATATTCGTTTATTTTAATTTCTTAATTTGTTTCTTATTTTATCAGCCTGGCCTATTCCATGCGGAAAATGATGGCTGACAAAGCACTGGTACATATTTCTCCCAATTTGTTTATGTTGTATTCCTTTGGTTATCACATGATGCTAAACATGTCAATGACAGGTGCGGAGGCTTTCTGCTTGTGAAACCATGGGTTCGGCTACAACAATTTGTAGTGACAAGACCGGTACATTAACGCTGAACCAGGTTAGTTATTTTTTGGATTGTAATGGGTTGTCTACTTACTAGTCAGTAGTAATTGCCTTTGTGGCCTAACAATTATTTGACCGTGTGCAACATTTTGTTGTTCAAGATGACCGTTGTGCAATCAATTGTTGGGGGAACAAAGCTGCAAACTCCTGCTAATGTTGATAACTCATCGCCTACTTTGGAGAACTTGTCACCTACTGTTACTTCTCTTGTACTCGAAGGAATTGCACAGAATACTTCAGGCAGCGTGTTTGAAGCAGAGGTGATGACACACGCACTCGTCACTCAATTCCTTTTTAATGCATTATACTACATACATGGACTTTGGTTGCTATTATGAATTAGTTTTATAGGTCCACTGGTTCCACTTCATATTTGCTGTTCTGAATTGGTCTGTTCTGCTGTTCGAGTAGGTTTATCACTGTGATGGGAAATCGTTTCAGTTTCAGTTAAAGTGTATTAGTTACTCCCTCCAGTCACAAATAAATGTCGTTTTGGACATTGACACGGTCCCCAAAATACAAATTTGACTACTTTTTTGCTGTAATATATTTATAAAACATAGCAAAAATATATTATTATGAAAATATTTTTCAAGACAAATCTACCCGTATCATTGTCAAATATCCAAAATCTTCATTTGTGACTAGAGGGAGTACCTTATTGATTTATATTCACTTTTCAGGTTTGATTACTGTTCATATTGTTGTGATGGTTGTTTTGAGATTCTTCCTATCTTGTACATATATCGTATCTGAAATATTAGCAGTCATAACTGTCATCTATGTATTTTCATTCCCTTAACTGCTTTTGCTATCATCACTGCTAGTTACAATGATCTATTATGTTGTGGACGCCTTTGTGGGCCGGACTTACCGGCGCAAGAGGCTTGGCAAGACCGGCCTCGTGGCCACAACTTCAGAGGAGACGGCTTAGAATAGATGAGTTTGTTTGGATTGCTTTGTTAGAGATAAATCAGTTGCTTAGAGATAAGTTAGATATTCAAAGGCATTGTTAGTTTGGATTGTTAGGATGCCGGCTCTATATAATGAGTCGAGATTAATGAATAAAGCAAGCAATGTTTAGATCTAAATTCTACTCAGAGCCTCCATTGAGGGGGTGAGTTTAGCTATCAAACCTTGTAATTCTCCAGCCATAACATCTTTGGCATCAGACACTCCTGATCATGCCCATCCACCTTCCCCTACCACCACCGAGCCCTTCTCTTCCTTCTCACCATGGCTGATGGCAACTCCAACGATCTCAAATCGCTCACGGACAAGCTCGATAGGCTTCTCCTCGCCGTCACCAACAATTCTGATGAGATCAAACAAGTCAAGACCCAGTACGCCACACTTAACGTGGCAGTGAATTGCCTCCAATCTCAGAAGATGGAGATCGGTGCCTCGTCTCACAACAAGGGTGACGACGACGGCATACCACAAAGTGACACGGGCGGCACGATTCCTTTGGCGGCTCAGCGCGTCCACAAGCTGGCGTTCCTGTCCTACGATAGACAGGAAGACCCGTTGCTGTGGCTCAACCGGTGCGACCAGTTCTTCCGCGTGCAACAGACACCAGAGGAGGGCAAAGTGTGGTTAGCAACGTTCTACATGACTGGCGCCGCCTAGCAATGATATGTGCAACCGTGGCATTCCAACCTAGAGTGAGTTCGTGGAATTCCAACCTAGAGTGAGTTCGTTTAATTGCCTCACGACGTCTGCAATGGTGAATTGTCACCTCCGCGGGCTCTGCTTCAATTGCCCGAATTTTTTTTCTAAGGAACATCTTCAACGCTGTTCCATGAAGGGGATTTACCTTCTGGAGCTTGACTTGAGCGCCACTATGGACGAAGGCTACGCCAACGACAGCATTGAAATCTCCATGAATGCCCTCATCGGCATCACGTCTAGCCAGACGATGCACCTCGTGGTCGGCATCAACAATTTCGCCATGCACGCTCTGGTGGACACCGGCTCCACTCCTTTATCGTGAGCGACACGGCGCGTCGCCTCAGCCTCGATATCGCTCTCCAGCCCGGCTTCAACATGGGTTCGGCGAACAGCGACCGCGTCCTATGCCATGGCACCTACAAGGTGGCCCGCGTCTGCATCGGCGCTGAGGTGTTCCGCATTGACCTCTACGTCTTAGCACTCTAAGGTTATGAGATGGTGCTTGGCGTCCAATGGTTGTGCACTTTGGGCCCCCTCCTCTGGGACTTCGACCAACTGACCATGGTGTTCTAGCGCGACGGTCACCGTGTCAAGTGGCATGGCCTCGACGCCGGTCACGGGCTGCGCGTCCACGTCGTGTCCACTTTGGATCATTTGGCCCTGCTCATGGTGGAGTTCGTGGACATATTCGAGGTGTCGCATAGCTTGCCCTCTTCCCGGTGCTTTGACCACCACATTCACCTTCTAGGAACTGCACCCGTTGCGGTCCGCCCCTACTGCTAGCCCCAGTTGTTCAAAGATGAAATTGAGTGTCAGTGCTAGGATATGTTGCAGCAAGGCTAGATCCGGGAGAGCACCTCGGCATTCTCATCGCTGGTGTTGCTGGTGCGCAAGCAGGACAACACATGGCGTTTCTATGTTGACTATCGAGCCCTCAACGCCAAGACGGTGAAGGACAAGTACCCTATCCCTGTCGTCGACGAGCTGAAAGGTGCCCGCTTCTTCACCAAGCTCGATTTGCCTAGCGGGTACCATTAAGTTCATATGCATCTGGAGGACATTGAGAGACCGCCTTCCACACCCATCACAGCCACTACGAGTTCCTCGTCATGGCCTTTGGATTGACGGACGCGCCCTTGACGTTTTAAGCACTCATGAACGACGTCCTCCAGTCGTTCATCTGGCGGTTCATCCTTGTATTTTTTATGACATTTTAATCTATAACTCCTGGTCTGAGCATCTGTAGCACGTGCGGGCGATATTCTGCATTCTTCAAGAGCATCATCTCGCCATCAAGCGGTCCAAGTGCCTCTTCAGTGTCCAATCCATGTCCTACTTGGGGCACATTGTCTCCGGCGACGGCGTTGCCATGGACCCTACCAAAATTGATGCGGTGCAGCCTTGGCCAACCCCCTTGACAGTGCGCACGTTCTGTGGGTTCCTCGGCTCGACCGGGCACTACCGCAAATTCATCAAAGACTACAGCGCGATAGCCCAACCGCTTATGCAGCTATTGAAGGAGGCCTTCTTATGAACGTCGACGACAGATGATGCGTTCATGGCGCTAAAACGCGCACTGACGGAGGGCCTCGTTCTCCAGCTTTCGGACTTCGACCATGGCTTCATGGTCGATTGCGACGCGTCGAGCATTGGCTTCGGTGCGATCTTGCACCAAAGCGACGGCCTCATCGCCTATTTCAGTCGCGCCGTGGCGCCCCAGCACGCCAAGCTGGTCGCTTACGAGCGTGAGCTCATTGGCCTTGTCAAGGCAGTGCTGCACTGGTGGATGTACCTTTGGGTGTGGCCCTTCACAGTCCGCACCGACCACTTTAGCCTCAAGTACCTCCTCGACCAGCGCTTCTCAACGATCCCGCAACACACGTGGGTAAGCAAGCTTTTCGGCTACGACTTCACCATTGAGTTCTGGCCGGGCCGACAGAACGTGGCAGCGGACGCACTGTCGTGGCGCGACGAGGTCGCGCTCTCGTCTCCCGATTTCGCCCTCTTCGATGAATTCCGCCAGGAGGCGGCATCACTGCCATAGGTGCTGGCAAAGAAGGCAGAAATTGAGGCAAACACGATCGATGCGGCGTGGATGCTGGTTGACGGCTTCGTCCTCTACAACGGGTCCATTTTTGTGCCCACGACGTTGACGCTGTGGCCGCAACTCCTCGAGGTGGCCCATGGTACGGGCAATGAAGGTGTTCAGAAGACGCTCCACAGCCTCTGCGCATCCTTCTACAACCCCCACACGACACAGCTGGTGCGTGACCATGTCTAGGGAGGCTCAGTTTGCTAGCGGAACAAAACAAAGCACCTCCACCCAATGGGACTGCTGCAGCCGCTGAACGTGCCTCGCTCCGTCTGGTCCGACATCTCTCTAGACTTCGTGGAAGGTTTCCCCAAGGTCGGTGGCAAGTCAGTGGTGCTGGCGGTCGTTGATCGCTTCTCCAAATACGCACATTTCATTGCGCTCGGGCATCCTATACGGCGGTGATCGTGGTGCAAGCTTTCTTCGATCAGATCGTGCACCTTCACGGATTTCTTTGTTCCATCATCAGTGATTGGGATCCGGTCTTCACGAGCACGTTCTGGTCGAAGCTTTTCAAGTTGGTCGGTGTCAAGCTGCAATTGAGTTCCGCCTTCCACCCGCAAACGGATGGTCAATCGGAGATCACCAACCGCATTTTGGGTGTGTACTTGCGTTGCCTCACCGGCGATCGTCCGCAGAGTTGGTAGCGATGGCTTCCGAGGGCGGAATTCTACTATAACACCTCTTTTTAGTCCTCGCCCAAGATGACCCCATTCTAGGTCATCTATGGTCGTGCGTCGCCAGCCTTGATTTCTTACAACCCGGGCGTGGCCAAGGTCGTGGCGATGGATTGGCAGCTCCGGACGTGATGAAGCGACAGTATGACGACCATCACCGTGATGTGCAATTCGTGGTTGGTGATTGGGTTTGGTTGAGCCTTCAGCACCGCACGGCTGCTGCCATCACGGATAAGTTCGCTGGCAAGTTGGCGTTCAGGTTCTATGGCCCATTCCAGGTTGCGCAATGTGTCGGTCCAATGGCATATCGCCTTGCTCTGTCACCGAACGCGCGTGTCCACGACGCTTTCCACGTCATCTTCCTCAAGAAGTTCTAGGGTACTCCGCCGGCAGACATCGTATGTCTGCCTCACATCAAGCATGTTTGTATCCTTCCCGAGCCGTCGGCTGTGATGTGCTCTTGCCTCAACCGCAGCAATTGGGAGATCTTGGTCCAATGGGTTGGGCGCAATCCTGCTGACGCCACTTGGGAACGTCTGACCGAGTTCACCCAGAGGCTTGGCAAGACCAGCCCTGCGGCCACAACTTTAGAGGAGATAGCTTAGAATAGATGAGTTTGTTTGGATTGCTTTGTTAGAGATAAGTTAGATATTCAAAGGCATTGTTAGGATTTAGGCTCTATATAATGAGCCGAGATTAATAAATAAATCAAGCAAGGTTTAGATCTAAACTAAATGAGTTTGTTTGGATTGCTTTGTTAGAGATAAGTTAGATATTCAAAGGCATTGTTAGGATGCAGGCTCTATATAAGCCGAGATTAATGAATAAATCAAGCAAGGTTTAAATCTAAATTCTACTCAGAGCTCCATTGAGGGGGGCGAGTTAGCTATCTAACCTTGCAATTCTGCCGCCATAACAATTAACTCTATTTTCTTTCAATATACAAATTGTAATATTATTTGTAGCTTGTCCTTCTATAACATCTGAAATCTTGACTTATCAGGATGGTAGCGTTGAGGTAACAGGCTCACCAACTGAGAAGGCTATCCTTTCTTGGGGTGTTGAGGTAAAATTTCGGTGACACTTAAAAGATATTTTCATTTCGGTGACACTTAAAAATTCACTTTCATTACCTGTAAATCCGTTTTTCTCTTAACCTGCTGATCCCTCCTATAGCTTCATATGAAATTTGCGGAGGAGAGATCAAAATCTGCTATTATCCATGTCTCTCCATTTAATTCAGAAAAGAAGCGTGCTGGTGTTGCAGTGATTGCGGTAATTCCATCTCCATTTTACTGTGTCTTTAGCATTTGGAGAGATCTAATTTACTATTAGTCTATTACTGGCATCCTATTTCTTGAGATGATCGATGTCAGCTTCCTGTGTTACCAAAGTACTCTGATAGAGATGAAATGGTAGTGGCCTTGCTAAAAGACAAGGCTCCAAAGAACTTAAAATGATTATATACTTTTCTTAGGTGCACTACATGCTCAAACTTCCTTTGTTTGAGTGAATTTCACAAAACTAGACTAAGATTGTAAAAAACTATCATAGAACCACACTTTTAAAGATCAATTTCGCAAAACTACACTTTATATGGCATTATGTATAGCAAATCTATACTTCTACTGGCATTTTGTATCATAAAACTACACCTTTTTGTCACTTGGTATCGCAAAACTACACCTTCATAAGTGTAGTTTTGTGATATAGATTCTTAAAATGTGTATTTTATGATATGAAATAACATGAAAGTGAGTTTCTTGAAATTTATTATTGAAAGTGTGGTTCTCTGATACATAAGGACAGGAAAAGTGTAGTTGCGTGAAATAGCTTTGAAAAAGTGTAGTTTTGTGTTAGTTTTTACCATCGCAGTGTAGTTTTGTGAAATTTACTCCTTTTTTTCTATCTGTAATTTTCTGTATATTCATTGAGTTCACAATGTCACTTTAAGGTTTATGATTGCATGTTACATTTTGAGATGGTTTGTGTCTTTTCAACCATCCTCCGTTATTTGCTATGCTATGCTATTGGCTCAGAACTTGCTGCTGTGATTTGGGAACAGTATTACAAAATAATGTCTGGAGGACTGACATTTTCCGCTTAACACCTATGTCTAAACAAGTACCTGGAAATGGAATCCATATTGTTTTTTTTAGATGAATGGAGTCTATATTGTTAAGAATGTGCGAATCACAAGTGTACATCGGAATCAATATCATTACTATTATTGAAAAAAGAAATAGAGAGGGTTTAATTTGGCACAACAATTAGAAGCTGAGTTATTGGTGCTATTTGAGGTGTGACTAATGTTAAACCCTTAATGAGATAATTACTGGCAGGACATCAGATAAATCTGAGCCATTAGATGTCAATGGTCAGAGGGCTTAGATTTCCCTTTGTACACATGTAGACATAGCAAAGATAACAACCGGTGATTTTCATATGACAACAACAGCTGGAGTTTTTCATGTTAGTATAGATTATTAGTTTTTGAAAAAAGCAACATAAGGAGAGTTTCTTTTTTCTCGAACGCGCAGGAGAGCTACATGTCATTTCATTAATAGGAGAAGAAAAAAGACCAAAGAACAAGACACAAAACAGTTAGAAACTGAGTTATCATTGCTATTTGAAGTGTGACTAATGCAATAACTACTGGTAGGACACCGGAGAAATCTGAGCCATTAGATTCCAATGATAGAAGAGCTTAGATTGTTCTGTTTAAACAAATATGTTGGACAAAAAAAAAATACTTTGATCGCAATTTATTTGTACTATATTTGTAAAGCTTAATAAATCTATACTATTATGGAAGTATTTTCAAGACAAATGTACTCATATCATTTTCATATGGAAGCTATACTATTTCCAAATATATTGGTCAAATCTAAATTATTTTGACTGCACGCATTCTAGGAATGCACTTATTTTCGATTGAAGGGAATAGTAAACTTGTTCATGTGCTATTTACAGAGAGTTTCAGATGTTCACATACACTGGAAAGGAGCCGCTGAAGTTGTTCTTGCCTTATGTACAAGTTGGCTTGATGTGGATGGCTCAACTCATGAAATGACACCTGATAAGGTATACACACTTGACACTTTCAGACTTACCCTCTCCATTGTCACTCTTGAATTTTGACAATCCTCATGTTTCAATTTGGTCTTTCAGGCTAATCAATTCAAGAAATACATAGAAGATATGGCTGAGCAAAGTCTTCGGTGTGTTGCTTTTGCTTATAGAAATCTTGATCTGAAGGATGTCCCAAGTGAAGAGCAAAGAATCAACTGGCAATTGCCAGATAATAACCTGACTCTTATTGGAATCGTGGGGATGATGGTATATGTTTAAAAAATTGCCAACAATGGAATCTGATGTTGCATATTATATTGTTATAGCTCTAGTAGTTCCTTTTTTTTTTGGGGTACCTTTTTGATAGCTTCCTTGTTTGTTGCTGAGGCATCCCTGTTTATTTGCAGGATCCTTGTCGCCCTGGAGTAAGAGATGCTGTTGAACTTTGTATCAGCGCTGGTGTACAGGTGTGCATGTGTGTTGCATTCATGTGTTATAAGCCATATTTTTCTCGAGACAATGAGTGTGCTAGGATTTCTTACAAAGTGGTTCATTTTCATAAATATAAATATCAATGTTTTTGATGTATGTTAGGCTCCATTTAACATAAGCTTTTAGATTTGACTAAAATTCTTACCATAAGAATGTGTAACCTTAACTGGATAGCTCAGTATGAGGTATGATAATTCTATGTTTCTATCAGGAGCTAAAACTCAAAATCATAAACCAAATCCTCCGAAGGAACTAAATTTGTTTATTTGTTATTGACCCCATTTAGTTTTCCTACAATAACTCCAGTGGTTTTTTGAATAAGTAGGTACGGATGGTAACTGGAGATAATCTGAAGACAGCTAGAGCCATAGCACTTGAATGCGGAATACTCACGGACCCCAAGGCATCCGCACCAGTTATAATAGAGGGAAGAGTTTTCCGTGCTTTCACTGATGCTGAAAGGGAGGCATATGCCGAAAAGATTTTTGTAAGACCACAACTCCTTTGTGCTTGCAAAAGTATCAAAATGTGTCCCTAGTTTGTCATAGTTCTGAAATGTTAATTGTCGACTTTCTGTGCATGTTGTCTTACCTTGTTCTTTTTAGTCTGGCTAAAGCCGATAGGGACCATGAACCTACTGTTGATATTTGATACCATGTGGCATATTTTAATTGGAGTCAATTGCCCTCTCATTGATGGTTCTGTATAATGCTTTAATATTGATATTATGCAGCATATTTTACTTGGAGTTAATTAATTGCCTCTCTCATTTACAACTTTCGAAAAGTCACTAAACTTGCTAATTGCTATCTTGCACAGTTGGTTTCTCTGCTTACTCATAATCTTGCTTCTTGTGGTTCCTCCTGTTCCTCTAGTTTGACTGTTGATGTCCCTCTTCCTGACATTTAATGCATAACTGTATATGATATCCTATGTTCTGTTATTCTGTTACAACATCTGATGCATAGCTGTTGTCATTGGACAGAAATATGAAAAAATGGAATTACAGAATCTGTTATCACGTGACTGCTTATTTATTTATTTTTATTTCGTGAATAACTGAATCTGTCTTCCACTAACTAGTAGGATACAAAACTTTTAACTTCTATGCTATAGCTTGCTTACTGAATTTGTTGAGGTATTTCTGTCTCTGTATTTCATCATGTAATAGGACACATATTCCTTGTTCGGTACTTTCATTGGAGTACATATGGTATAGAGTGCAATATGTACTCTTGCTGCTGGCTTGCCATTCTACTGGGAATAACCTGGTTTCAACAATGCGTTGCAGGTGATGGCGAGATCTTCTCCTAATGACAAACTTCTCCTTGTAAAAGCTCTTAAGAAAAAAGACCATGTTGTTGCTGTCACTGGGGATGGAACAAATGATGCTCCTGCATTGCATGAGGTACATACTATATACAAATCAGGAGTTTGTATTTTGAATAAATAAAAAGGATACACCTTATCTTTTATATTCTGTCCAGGCAGATATTGGTCTTTCTATGGGCATCCAAGGAACAGAAGTAGCTAAAGAGAGTTCAGATATAATTATTCTGGATGACAATTTTTCTTCAGTTGTCAAGGTTAGGCAAGTTTTTGGATTTTAATGATCTTCTGATTTGTACGGATTACAAAAAATGTCTTAAATCCTCTTGATATTTAACATTCTAGGTGGTCCGCTGGGGTCGTTCTGTGTATGCAAATATCCAAAAGTTTATTCAGTTCCAGCTTACTGTTAATGTTGCGGCTCTTGTCATCAATGTGGTTGCTGCCATTTCCTCGGGAAATGTTCCTCTAAATGCTGTTCAGGTTTGTAGAAACATCTGTGATATGCTTTTCTAAGAATTACCACCCTTACCTAGAAGATATTTAGGGCTTGTTTGTTTGGGTTTCTGCTTTTGGACTTTTCTGAAAAGTTGTATTTTGGTTTGTCTGAAAAGCTCCTTTTGGAAATATGTTGTTTGACTTCTATAATAAATTTTTGGCTTCTCAGCACATCGCTTATCAGAAAAGCGTCTCTCAGCGAGTTTCTTAGCTTTAGTTCATTTTCCTCAAAAGCAGGTTTTTGGCTTGAAGCCACTTCTGTAGAAACCTGTTTATTCTGGCTTCTGGCAGCAGCAGAAGCAGGAAACAAACATGGTCTTAGTACCATCTTGCATATTGATAGTTTAACTGGTAGGTGTATCTGAATACTGATAGATATGCTAACTTCATCTAGATGCCATGCCCACTTATCCCAACTTGCAGTTTCCTGATATATTATACTGGTTAGCGGAAAATAGAAATGATTATAGATTGCAATATGCCATTTTTAGCACTGTACACTTAGTGTAGTCTAGTTATTCTCAGGTTTTACTACAATTGTGAGCCAAATCCTGCTCTATTAAAGGTGCACGCACAAATGTGATGCAATATCTGTCAATTTTTTTTTAAGTTAAGCCTTGTAAAACCCAGCAACTTTGCAAAAATTATCTACCAGGAAGTATCGAATATGACCACTGTTGAAATAATGTAACTGACTTGCCATGGACCAAAGGAAATTGGAAGTTTTTATTTGAGTTGATCATAGTCAAATATTAACTTTCTTTTGTTGTTTACACAATACAGCTTCTCTGGGTTAATCTCATCATGGACACACTCGGAGCTCTTGCATTGGCTACTGAACCGCCAACAGACCAGCTTATGAAGCGGCCACCTGTTGGACGGAGGTTAGCCCTTTTCCTCTGGAAACATTCTCTAAAGAAAATCAATCGATGCTCTTTATTCTTCTTTAGATACCGACTTTTTGTGGCTGGCAATTAGCTTTTTATGTTTCAGATCCTTCAATAATCAATCTACAGTAACAGAACTGTAGATATCACTGTCTCTTATTCTAATATAGGTTTTTAAATACTTCATTTAGTTTGCAAGGTGCCTGCACATTTCAAGAGTCAAAACTTTGTAAATTTGGTCCAACACTATATAGGTTTAGTGACATGGAAATGATACCGTTTGATTCATATTTGAAAATAATGTTATATTTATTCCAATCATATTGTTATTATTGATATATGTGAAAGAAACTGGTGGCTAAAGTTCAATTTAGGAGACTCTGCCAGGTCAAATGACTATCTTATGTTTATTTATTTACTCTGATACAAAAGTTTCTGATGTTTACTGTTGGTAGTTATTTTTCCATTCTTAGTATATTTCTGATTACTAATTTATCATGGGTTACGTAATCTCTCCCTGTCTTGACTTAAAGCAATATTTTCCCAGCCTTCAAAAATGTGTTTTTCTTTGAGATGAACACCCAGGAAATAGTGCTCCATTCTTTGCGTTTCACATCAATTCAAAACAAAAACATCCATTAACAATATTTATCTATAATTCCCACTTGACAGAATCGTTGCATATTCTTAAAAAAATTTAACATTCTTGTGCATTTGATGCAGAGAACCACTCGTGACTAATATTATGTGGAGAAACTTGCTCATTCAGGTATTAATTTCTTGACAGATGGTGACTGTTAACTTTGATCTGTCATATTTTACTGAGATTTTTTAGTCAGATACTGAGGTCTTTTGTAACCGCAGGCTGTCTTTCAAGTTGCAGTTCTTCTGACTCTCAATTTTAGGGGCCGGAATCTTTTGCATTTGGCTCAAGACACTCTTGATCACTCCAGTAAAGTGAAAAATACAGTTATATTCAATACATTTGTCTTATGTCAGGTAACTCATTTTGGATAAACGCCCCATTTTGGAGATTGAGAAAACTCTTGACATTTTCATGTTTTCCAATAGGTGTTTAATGAGTTCAATTCTCGTAAACCAGAAGAACTGAACATCTTTGATGGTGTTTCAAGAAACCATCTTTTCTTGGCAGTAGTGAGCGTAACCATTGTGCTGCAGGTATGAAAAGGTTGAATATAAATGTATCAGCAAATGTAGGATTTGTCTTTAACGATATATCATTTGACTTGGGTATGTCTTTTATGTCAGGTGATAATTATTGAGTTCCTTGGGAAATTTACATCAACAGTGAGACTCAACTGGGAGCTTTGGCTTGTTTCTGTAGCTATTGCTTTTGTAAGGTAAGATACTTTTCCACTTTATGAGCATCTTGTGTTGTAGGGATGAGTAATACTTTCTGAAATAATTTGATGGAAAGTTTAGATAACCCTATGAACTTTGGCCAAAGTCCACTGGACCACCTGAAATAAAAAAAAATCCAGACATCCTGCTCCTGAACTTGTAATACCAGATACATTTTTATCTTAGCCATTTTTCTGGTGGTTTTTGCTACGTTGGCGGATGATGTTCCTCTATTGTGATGATGTGGATAATTGGTAACAATGACTCAGAGAGTCAACATGTCAGCACTTCTGTCCTGATCAGCAGCTTCCGGTGACCCGAGTCGGCCTGGAGTGAGGAAGGCTCTCCACTATCCGTGGGCAATGGAACTCTTCCCAGTGCATTGAGCCCTCCCCCTTGCTCTCTTGAGTCCTGCATCAGATTGGTGATGGAGGTGGTAGCGAGAGGACATAAAACAGCGGCAGCATCTTGCTGGAGAGGATATGGTGGCGCGAGACTCAGAGATGGCAGCAGCTTGATTGAGGAGATGTTGCATCTTGCTTGAGAGGATGCAAGCGAGGGGAGATGCGGTGGTGGCAGCTTGAGGAAGGGAGGGGGAGGGAGTTCTCTTTCTCAGTGTTTTTTTAATTATTCTTCTGCTGACTTCTCAATTGATTCAAGGCATCGAATGGACTTTGCCTCAAAGTTCATGGGGTTATCATAACTTTCTCCTAATTTATTTGTGATCAATTTGTTTTCTAATTGTTTATCTGGTAGCATTTTGAATTAAGACACCTGGGAATTGATTTGTGATGGGTTGACCGAGCTTGCTTGTAGCTAAATATTGCCATGTTCACGCAGTTGGCCCTTAGCTTTTGCCGGAAAATTCATTCCTGTTCCGAAGACACCATTGAAGGATATCATCGTAAGGTGCTGGCCCAAACGAAGGAAGCAAGGTACCTACTGTTTTTAGATCTGTGATCTAGCGACTGTATAGCAGCTACATTTCACTTCTTTTGTTGCTTGTTATTGAACGACAGTGCATCTTTATAAATATGTAACCGTTTTCCTGTCTCGTAATGTGCAGGTGGCGAACAGCAGCACCACTCGCCTGAGGCTGTCTAACCCAGTGGTTGAAATTATCAGATGCTGAGTTGTAATGCTGGTGCACATAGATGTTTGTATACTTTGGGATGCTGATTTCGTCTAACCATACTACCACCTTTTTACCGGACTATAGATTCTGAGGCGAACGTCAGGGATGGAGGAGATACTTCATCCTGGCTGACTCATCATCTAGAATTTGAAGCCAATGTAAACAAACTATGTTATCCTTAGCCTAACGAGGTTCAGGGCCTCCAGCGATACATTGCGCAAGTTGTGCACCGGTTTTAAAATGGATTAAGTTGGGAAAGCCGCCATAAGAAAATTTCATTTTTGGGCAGGAGTGAAGTGTAGCTCGTTTTCCCTGTATTATTTTCTTTTAGATGCCCTCTAGATTTTTTTGCCTAACCGGATACTGGTGTAAAGTCTAATTACGATCTGAATGCTACTGGGGTGTGGTTGAAGGATTTGACTTTCGTAATGTACATTTGCTCACTCTGTCGAGTTACCTTTGGTATGCTACTGTTATTTTCCAGAAAACAAAGATAGGCAATATATATTGTGCTACCTTGTAAGTTGTATACTTGTACCTAGTGTCGTTTACGTTATGGCTGACGTTTTTTTAGCGGGATTTTGAAAATACAAATGGTGCCCTGCAAGAGTGCAACAGGTTCTATTACACCATTCGAGTAACAGAGATCGCATGTATAGTTTCCTAAGCATATCTCGGGAGTCGGAACTGAACGTATTTGGTTTGAGAACTCCAGTAGTAGTGCTTTTGCATTTCATCTGCGTGGCACTTTTGCAAGTTTCAGCTATCCATGAGCTTTTATTGACCGTCTTGTTCTGTCCCTTCAAGTCCTTACATCGCAATTTCATAGTATTATGCAGATTTTAAGCAGCTCACATTTGTTTCTTCGAGGTATGAGGATTGATCGGCTATGCAATTATGTATAGGGTTCAACATAAACCTTGAGGAGTCATATGAGACCTTTCGCAGAAAAAAGGTGCAAGGCAAGGCATGCATTGCGTGTAAATTCCCTTTTGATTTGTTTATGTGGACGTACCTAATCATGTCGGGAAAGGCACATACCCATGCTCCCATCCAAATCATGATGCTTTCGTATAAGAAAAGCATGCAGCCATGGATGCCGGTCACTTTTCATAAGTGGAAGCTAGTAGGTTTAGGGAACAGCGAGAGAGATTTTAGTAGGACTTAACAGGCTCCTGAATGCACTAACCTCGGTTAGCTCACTGAAATGAAGTACTGGGAGTACTGTAATTATCAAGGTGTGTACCTTGGATCTCGCATCGGCATCGATCGCGTTTGATCGTGCTGCAACGAATGTGCTTGCCTACCCCTGTACGGACATGATCGCACCTGGCGAAAGTGCTCCGAACATGCATGCTGCCCGGACAGGAAGACGGCGAGGAGTCCACCCAGAATAAGGGGAGCTCCAAGCTGGGAGATTAGATGAGAGAACTAAAAAAGAGTTAGTGGAAAATGAGTGTAAAAGTTTGCTGCTCTTTCACCCTTGCTTGCTCTCGTAAGCGGTGCTACAGGTGGAATAAGAGCTGCTCGAGAAGAAGCTGTAGCTGTGGTTGAGCTAGTGCTTCATACCTTACTGGACAAGGAAGGAAAGGCAAGGAGGATCAGTACGGGAGAGAAAGTGATTTAAGAATGTGAATTTGATTTAATAAGTAATCAAGGCAATTGCTTAGCGAAAAACTAAACAAAACAGATTCAAGTTAGCCCAACCCAAGGGGTAATCCAGCTACAAATGAAAGAGTAAAGCCTCTGGCGGCGGGAAACGAGCCTTTTATATTGCTTCCGGCATGGCGGATTACAATAGTACCCCTTGGGGGTTAATTACATGAGTGCCATCAAGGCCTGCTATCCGGGGCATTACAGTACATTCTCGTTGGTCGGCTATCTACCGGAACGCAGTACGTGCCTACAGTGTCAGTCCTTTCTCTGGTTAGCGCATAGGGACACGTGTTGTCATGGCCGTCCGTTGTGACATCCTAATTTTGGAGAAGAAAATTCTATACAATCACATCCTCGAAATATCCTCTCTCTACATGTCTTTTTTTTCTCATGCATCACCAGCTCCGAGATCAGGAGAAAGATGGTATGATCAAAGTTTCGTGAGGTTTTTTTTATAGAAGGGTGTATAAAATTTCCTTTCCAATTTTGAGTGGCTGCTCTGGATCTCCGTGCATGCGTTAAGTTCCGTGTCCGTCCCGGGGGAGGGATCTAGGCAGCTTTGTCAGGAGGCCACCCAGCTGAAGCCCCCAAACTTGCCGAAGCTTGGCGACCTTCGGCTTTCCTTGACACTCCAACAAAGTCTCGCTATGCTGTTCTAAGATTATCTCTAACTAGTTTTTGTCAGGGTCTAGAATCTCTTCACAAATTTTTTTTCTTTACTTCAACGTCTAACGATTTTTTTTCACGGATTTCATCATAAAGGGGTTTAAAAATCATTCTTTTCAAGACGAGATTCTATCTCCTTTACCTTCACAAATCCCTTCGAACAAAAGCTGTTGGAGATGAGAGAAAATAAAAAGAATGAAAATCGAAAGGAGAATCGGAAAAGAATTAAATGAAGGAAATATAGTTATAGATGTTCTAAGCCTATATCAAGGATTGCCGGGCTTAGTTCGTGGGCATCCTCCCCGAAGCCACTTTCGGTATGTCATGGCCCCTTCCGGTGATACCCCACGCTCTCCTCACAAGGTGGTTTTCCCTCCTTTGTGCCGCGGTCGTCCTAGCATGGACCCGGGGAAGACGAAGGATCCTTTCCCAACACTGCCATGTTTTGATAGGCTTTCATGCAGGAAGGGAACCATGTCGCCATGCGTCAGAAATTTGGAGCAGCCGAACAGAGGAATTGGGGTGGAAACGTACTGTAGCTACCCAGCAGTACGAACAAATATCATTTACTTATGAGGATTATGTCACATACTTCTTTCCAACAATCACATGATCATGGAAATTTTGGGTCAACTTTATCAAATATTACGTAAATTTTGTGATTGTTAAGTACTTACGGATTTCAAAGGAGTTTTTGGTCTCTCAAGGTGGTACCAAGTGTCAACTAGCTATGTAGGTCCCAGATCAGTTAAAAATTAATCAGAGAAGAAAGAGATTATTGGGCGCCCTAGGATTAGTTAGTTAGGTAGGAGCCGGAATTTGTTGCTTAATTGGTTCGGTGGATCGACCTGGTCCCAAAGATCGCAGAATTTATTATACGTACGTGCGTGCGTAGATCCATGAACCGACAGTATATTGCCATATATTGCCATTCATGGCAAGGTTTAAGAGTTGGCTACTACCTTCGTTTCGTAATATTTGTTCACGCCTACCATTACGTATAAACCAAGAAATACTGAAATCGAGTAAAAAAATGCATAGAGATGATCATGCTACCCCTAATCAATGCAAGAATGAGAATAAATAACTCATCAATGTTCGAGTAAATACATACATGCACTCAAGGGTATAGCAGGAAAATAAACCATAAAGCATTCTTGGTTACTGCAATGAACAAATAATTTGAGACAGATACTCTAAGGTTATGGATAAATATTGTGAAACAGAGGGAGTAATCTTTTGTTCACTAGTCATTTCATCAATAGGCCCGGCGCGCGAGACCAAAATAATTTGGAGGGAGTGTACTTTTGAAATGTTCGCATGCAACTACTGCTACCTGGTGTACATAGCCTGATTGGGAGAGCAGCTCCTAGATTCTCACAGAAAACGGGGTTTAATTTGTAAAATAAAATAAAAAGATTTGAATATATATTTTTAATCTTATATCTTTACTATATAAAACACAAGTTAGTTTCGTATCACCTTTTTCTCTATTTTTTTCATATAATAAAAACTCCTAAAATTTGAATAATTTATCCACTTTTATCATCTGTTCTCGTCTTCTAGCCTCCCTGTCTTGTTACTGGCTACGAATAGGTGACTCATTTTACTAATAAAAATTAGAATAAAAATTAGCGGATAATCCTTTTTTTAATCTTATCTGAAATCAAACTACCACATTGATCTCGACATATTCGTTCGACGTCACTCTAATGACGCATACACATCTTCATACCTTTAATCTGTGCTTGATGTTACCACGTATAATATTTATATTTTCATTACAACGTATATACACTTAACTACTAGCAATAAGATGACTCACTCAAATACTCTCGGTGCATACTAGTTCTAGCTTTACATATTCCTCAAGCTTGTGACAATCATGTGCAATATTTGCACCCTATTTGGCAGAGCTCCAGCGCATAGCTCTACGTCAGATCTTGTGTTGTAGGCTAATGTTCCGTTTGACACAGCTTCAGATCTAAGATTTCTCAGAGCGGATCAAACCTAGCTCAAAAAATCTTGTATATAGAGCTATGGATGAATTAAAGGTATTTAATTGAGTTGTCTGGTTTTTATTTTGAATTAAAAATAAAATTTTAATCAACTTTATTTTATCATATAAACTCTAAATCTAGTATGAATTTCGGAGCTAGTGTTGTACCAAACATATCTTAAGATAAAATAGTTTAAGTCTTCATTTTTAAAATAAAATAAAAATAAAATGATTTACTCAAACACCCTTAATATACCTATGACTTAGTTTCATAAAATTTTAAAACTAAAAAATTTAATTTTAAAAAAATTAAAGATAGAGCTCTATCCATTAGCATGATAACATAGATAACGTGGCGACGAGGAAAGACACAGACGGCGCACTCCATGCATGCATAGGATTCGGCAGCATGGCAGTTTATGGGTCTGAGTTAATTTCATTGAACACGTCGATGTCAACACACGCGAGCCTGCCTGCAGGGTAGGGACATGCTGCGTTAACTCGCGTCGTCAGTGTCAGTGCTGCATGAATACGATCGAGTACAGGTAGGTTGGTAGCCAGGCGAGTTGGCATTGGCCGGTCGCAAAATGTTCTTACGGTACCCTTTTCACGCACGCCGGCTGCAGGTATTACACTACACTCATGTGCTTGTTTGCACGTACGCTAGCTCGCAGATCACCGACGGATAAAAAGATCCAGGCGTGTAAATATATACAGGTGCGTTTGGTTTATTAGATGAGATTTCAAACAGTTGA
Organism: Phragmites australis; assembly: GCF_958298935.1. Classification (NCBI taxonomy): domain Eukaryota; kingdom Viridiplantae; phylum Streptophyta; class Magnoliopsida; order Poales; family Poaceae; genus Phragmites; species Phragmites australis. The sequence goes on from NC_084926.1 coordinate 41,970,273, forward strand.
GCAGGCTAAAAAAAGAATTAGATTAAAAGAAATTATATTGGTTGAAAAAATATTTAATTGATTATATATAACTCTATTTGGAACAGCTTTTTTCAGAGAGCTTTTCTGAAAAGTCAGCTTTACTAAGAACAAGCTGTCCAAAAAATCTGTTAATTAGAGAAGCTAATCATTTGACAACTCTGGTTCTTTTGCTAGAGATTATCTATCCTAAGTGTATAATGTATGATATGCCCTTAAATCCTTTTATAACTTGTTTGATGGCTAAATAGGTGCAAATGTTATTATTATTTTTATTCTTTGACATTTTGATATTGATATTTTGGGTATTTAGTACTTTCATAACGACATACAAGTAGTTTGATATCACAAAGTCCAACAAAATACTACTCCTACCAGTTTGATATCATAAAGTCCAACAAAATACTATTCCATGTGTGCAACCTACAATCATGACAATAAAATGGCGGCAATAGAATCACGTGATGCACCCATATTAGACTCATCTATTCCAGCACTCGCATCATCTGTAGTATCTTGGGTACCTTGAGCTGTTGCATCGTCGTCATCATAGTTTTCAAAATCAGCATCATATATGGCACTATCCTTAATAAAATTATGAAGAGCCACTGCAATAACTATGATTTGTGATTGCTTCTTTATTAAATAGCTAAATAAGTTTAATAAAATACGCCACTTCACCTTTAGAACTCAAAAGCAATACTCAATCACATTTCAAAGGGATGAATGTGAATAGTTGAACATCTCATTCAATTCCACTGGAGGATGACCATGTTGGAATTCAGACACATGGTATTTTTGATCTTTGTATGGCGCTAGAAAACCTTTTTTATTAGGATATCCTGAATCGACGAGATAATACTTCCCTACATAGCAGAAGTGTTATATAGCGTATAATATCTAATTAATCATCATAAAAATATCACATACAAATAATTACCTTATGGGGGATGTGGAGATTGATCTTTGTAGGTTATCAAAGTATCATTCAATATGCTAGTTTCATGAATGGATCCAGGCCAACTAGTTTCAACAAATGTGGATCTCATATCAAAATCACAAACCGCCATGATATTTTGTGAAGCATATCCATGTCGTCCAATGTATTTAGGTTGTTCACTTAATGGCACAATTACAGGTATGTGTGACCCATCAATTTCACCAATGCAATCCTTGAAATGAGACCAAAACCTAGCTTCTTAAAGCCTAGAATGCACTGTCATAAACTGAGGATATTTGGGTCTTATGATGTCAACAGCCAAGAGAGTTATGCTATATAGTACCTAAGTTAACTTCCTACGAACAGTTTCTGTCGAATGGCCAAACCGATTCTTGACTTGGTGAATAGATTAAGGTGCACCACAAGTCCACAGAAACATTGCCAATGCCTCTTTACTACAAAGTTCTCTAGTTGATTGTAAACCATAATGATTTACCAATATGTCATGTAGATGATGAAAAACTGACATTCTCATTCTGAACATATCATAACAATTTTCACTTTCTCCAAATTGGATTTCAACCCACTAAATTTTAGTCATGCTAGGTATTGTCTCAGCCTTCTTGTTACCTGAGCCACCATAGTTGTTAATGAATTCCAAAGCAGCATATGCAACCATGAAATCATCATCATCGCTAAGACATTTTGGAATGACGTCCCTTAATTCTTCTTTCTCACTTAAAGAACTCATCTTGAAAACAACATACATATGTAACTAAAATCATTAATCACACATCCAAAATCACACATTAAAGGGAAATACCATTAATCATTAAATGATGAAAACAAATCCAGTACACATGATACACAACTTGTAAAAAAAGTCATATTACATAACAGGACACCATACTTAAAATAAATCTAAAATACATGACATACAATTATTAAAAAAAACTCAAGCAAGTCTAATGCTTCCTCCTATCCTCCCATGTCCTCTTAAGCCAAGCAAGTCTTCTGTTTGGTGTCTTTAAAGTGATAAATACATGACGATACTCCTTTTTAATTAGAAGTTGAGTGATATAGTAGTGCTCATCACTCCTTTTTTTCAGCCCCAGACTTAATAACTAAATCTAGCAGTTGAGCTATCTCCTCTCTAACATGATCAACCGCAGTAGAAGTTGTAGAATTTTTACTGCTTTCAGATTTCTTCTCGTATGCATCCACCAACCGTTTCATAATACCGTATCTGCACGTCTTCTTTGGCTTCTTTCCCTTCAAAGAACCTTCAGCAACAGATCTTTTCTCCTTGCCACGTCTGCTAATAATGTCATCCTCGCCCTCCTCTCAACAACATCATCATCTCCATTTCCTACAAGGGCTGCTCAGACTTATCATTTTTTGTTCCCTTACAAACCAGGTCCTCCTCTATTTATATAATAAAGGGAAGGAGAATTTATAAGTGGGTCCCGTTTAGCAGACCCATATCTGGCTAGATATTCTAATTTAGGATCATTATTATGGAGAACTCGGTGATCCCAACTTGCTCTGAGAGCTTTGTGTGCCCGTCCCATCCGTGGAACATCTCCCTTTGTGGACCCCAGATGCCTAGCCTGTCCCATCGCCGTGTGCCGCAAGATCGTTTGCCAAACCGTCCCGTCCCTGCGCTCCACAAGTCTACCTGCAAAATTGTCCACTTGCCTGGTCATCTTGCAGACCCTATCATGTCCATCATGCGGCACTACATCGGCCCGCAAAGCCTCATCTCATAGCATTTAATGCTACAGGTCGGGGGCAATGCCTAACTGCACCGGCCATGAATTTATTCACTAGATGAGGTGCCTAAAGAATGAAAACACTTGAGTAGACAACGATAAATGTGATTAGATGGGTTAGGTAAGAACTGGCCTTGTGACTAGCAAGGACTGGTCGCGAGATCACACAATATCTAAGGGAGATTTGTCACGCAAACCTTTCCCTGGTCGTGCGAGTCTCCACCTAGTTGCGCAATGGCCCACGGGTTAGGAAATATCTCCTGCCAGTTGCCATATGCTCGTGAGTCTCGTTAGTCAGAATGCCTCCTCACCCAGTACTCCGACAAATTCATAACTAAGTTTATTGCTCATACATCGGCAACTGATTCTTTGGTCAACATGTGTTTCTTTGAACACTTGTCATCACATAAATCAGGAAAAATCTTGCCTTTGATCACGATTTCTATAGGCAAAACATGCAGATCAAATTGTTTCAAAACCAAAATAATAGATGAGAAATCCCAAAGATCTTGGCAGGCTCATCGGAAGGATCCATTGGTTTCTCACAATCAGGAATCAGAAAATAGGTAGGTAACCGAGGAATTTTGGATCATCAAGCCTCCATGCAAATTATAAATGTAAATTCAGAGAATAATCTAGATAGTATATTGTAGATCCAACCAAAAAACAACACATGCTTTTGATTTACATGTATCCATCTATCCATTTTTCATCACAAATTGGGAGTAAAAAGGAGATGGGGACTCACCTCTTCCAAATGTCTACCGGGTCGCACGACATATAGGAGCGGTTGAGGTGGCGTCTAGGAGGGCCGACGGTGTCCAGGCAAGCAATAGAGAGGGCCGACGGTGATCAGGAAAGCAGCGATGAAGACGGTTGAGCGGCAATAAAGAGGGCCAAGCAAAGGGTCATCAGGCTCATCAGGAGGGACGACGGAGGCACCGAGCGACCTATTTAAGAGGGATATGGGTTGTGGATCTACTGGTCGGAGGGAGCTGTCGCGGAGGTCAGAGCTCAAACCCTAGTCGCAATCGGAGGGATCTCTCTTGCATGTGGTGTCGGGCAGAGAAGAGAATAGGGTGGCGATCGATCGGTTTGGGGCGTCTGGAAGGGTAACTCAATGGCAAAAGCCGGTAAATATTTGCAAACTTGTAGGGCACTCTCATATTCTAGTCTGTGGCTTGGTGCAGAAATAGGCCACCAGCCGCTTTTGCTTTTTAGTGCAAATGAGGCCTGGAAATGAAGTGTGGTTGAGGGAAGCTGGCCCAGAAGCGACGCGTTTAGGGCTACAATTTGATTTTTTTTTGTTGCCACAATCGATTGCAGAAGTGGTCCTAATTACACATGAAGATACTAAGAATTAAGATTATGATTAGTTATTCGCATGAAGATAGTGTTAATTACACACACGTGTACTTATTCCAAAAAGAATGACAAAACAAATCCCCCAATGAAACACCAGGAACGGGTAGCAACTAGCGATGCTACCACTGGGCTACACACCCGTTCCCAATCAAAACTATATTCTAAACAATTTGATTCTAATTCTTCCGTCCAATCTAAATATGGCATAAGGCTTATTCATCCATTGTGTATACCATGATTACTCGATTAGGTAACAGCACGGACGGCTGAGATGGCACCACGATCGAACGACGTCGTGCTGAAAATATTACGTTCTATGGGTGTGGCCCACACTACTTCCGTCCAGCCCACTACGACTACAACGTCGGGGCCCACCTGACGGTGGTCCCGAGTGTCGATCGAAGAGGATGCCATGCCACCACTCGACGCTCAAGTCGAGCAATCCTACGTTCCTACGGTTACGGCCACATGAGCGTGTGGTATCAGTTTAGGTTAATTACGACTGACTTTTTTAAGTAGAGGCATACACATATTTTATATATATATATATATTCTAATATATGTTTAAATAAGATTAAAAATATAATCTCATATAATATATATAGAAACATTCGTACTGACTATAGAACTCGAATTCAAATAAATAACTTTCACTATAAGAATACTAACCAACTGAGTTAGCCACATCGTCACACTACGTACCTTGATTAGTTAATGGATGCGTACTTACCATGCGGCTACACCTTGTAGGCTTTAATTAGGCTTAGTCGGCGGTATGTTTTAAGCGTGTTGAACAGTGCAAGTTTCATTTTTTTTGGCCCAACTTTGAGCGTGTTGAACAGTGCAAGTTTCATTAAAATATGCTTTTTTCGTACTGCAACATTTAATTTGTACTGCAACTCTAAGGCCTGAATCTGAATCCGATCGCCTCGAAAGGGTAGTTTTGATCAGCTTCAGTTCGCCCCTTTCATTCCTGTCACAATCATTTACATCGCAAACATATCTCTCTCTCATATATCACAAACGCCTTTTGCATCGCATGGTGCAGGCTGCCTCCCCCAATATAATTTTGTTCTCTTCTCCTTTTTCTCTCCACTTCTCACTCCATCGCCGCTATCATCACTGCCATCCCCTCTTCCCCTCCACGCCTGCTGTTAGAAAAATCAGCACTTTTATGTTTAAATTAATCCATAAACAAATCATGAACTCAAACATATAAACTAACATAATTATATAATAAGAGCATATTCTAGACATATATATATATATATATATATATATATATATATATATAAGCGCTACATAAATATTTTTACAATATACTCGATGATATGAATAATAGAAAACATATGTGATTGCAGTGGGTGTACCAATCTTCTGTAAAGTGAGATGCAACAAGAGTAGTTTAGCCTTCCTTTGGAGAAGATGCCTAAGACGCTATGATCTCGATGCTGAAGACAAAGTAAAGGAAGTAGATCGCGAGTAGTTACGTCGAGCGCTTTCCAAAACCTTATCTACCATCTCCCAGTATATGATCTCAATGACGATGGGTCTCGAAGACCTGCTCTCCTAATCGCCGGTGCATACCGACGCGCAAGATGAAGTAGTCTATCTGTGATAGCGCAATATAGAAGAAGAGGTAAAAACCCTAACTCGTGTATGTGTTGTGGTAATAGCCGGTAAGTATATATATAAAAAAACCAATGTGGTTGGGACATGCCACGATTAAACTCTCAACCGACACAATCGCAATATCGCATGACTGTGTGGATTGTCTCATGTTGCAAAAATAAAGGTGCAAAAGAAGGTTGCACTTGCATTGAGCCATATTTTGACATACCATTTATGCTTAGGTCACTCGTCTGCACTCTCTTCCCCAGGAGGGGCATGAGTACGTCCATAATCTTTCTAGTCCTTTCATCCACATATGCTATTGGTGTGAAAGACACAATTCTATTTAAGCTGTTCTCCTTTCACCTCTATTAATACATACCATTTTTGCATAGCTAGACCTTTGGGATTTTCAGAAATTATAAATGAGGTTGGCCCATATATGTAACACCTGCTCCCTCACCTCGCTCACGGTGCCTCTTTGATTATAGGTCTCCTCTACTTAAGTGCCACTCGCGCAACCCTACCTTGCTTCTTGCAATCCTGCGTGCATTGCTGCCTCCTCCACGCGCGCCACCGCTGTCTGCAATTGCCACTGCCCAGTGCTCACACGACCACATTATTTCGTCACCGTTGATCCATGGGCCTCGAATTCGAGCTGCTGTCCGGTGATCAGCTCCAGCCGATCCGGACGGCCGCGGCGGCGGCGAGGGCTGCAACGACGACGCAGCCGGACGGCGACGTCGACGGGTGCGCCACGCCGACGTCCGCGGCTAACGTGCTGCTGGCGCCGTTGGTCTGCCCGCCGGCGCCGAGGAAGCCGAGGCCGCCGGCAAAGAGGAAACTGCAGCACCGACGCGGGCGCCGCTGCGGATCGGCAGCACCGCCACCTGCGCCCGCGCTGTGGTTCATCGCCGTGCCGCACGACGTCCTCGCCGCGGTGTTCGTCGCCCGGCCCGCCTCGGCGCGCCGTCCGCCGGCAGCCAAGAAGGTCCGCGTGCACGTCGTGGGCTGACGGACGGGAGCGTGCGTGCGTGCATGGCATGGTGCTTTCGTGATCCCAATTAGAGTAAGTGCATGCAGTGAGGCCGTCCATGGCGCCCTGGCCGCCGTACAAGCAGTTGTTGCTAGGAGAGCTGAAGCGATGGCCTCAGCATGTCTAGTTTAATTTTAGTAGTTAATCTTAGCTTATTCTAGCTTACTTTAGTCGAGGTAGCTAGTTTTCTGGGGCTAATCTGAATAACCAATTGTATTTGTATTGCCCCAGTATTTCAGCTTGAGTGTATGATGTTATCTGATGAAGGGAGCTAATGGACTCATTGACAGATGAAATTGTTGCAGATTACTTCTCCAAGTCCTTCTAATTGTTAGCTGATTGTTTTGGTATGTGATGTGAATTGTGTGACATGGCTCTTCAGCCTTTCAGCTTGCAAGTCAATCAATAGAATTTGCAGTTGACTTGCAAGCTGATGAGAGGCCACTGGGACACCAGCAAATGGAATTCTCCCATGTTTTTGTGTTATTAATTTGATTTTTCTAATTTCACATCTGTGGTTAAGTAATCCATGCCAAATTATAATAGTTTTAATTGAGAGAGAGAAGGGAGAAAGAATTTGCAGGTAATGGCTAGAGAGGGAATGAGACTGGCCAGAGCTTCCAAAGGGTGTCCTCTTGCCTTGGTCCTTTTGATGCCTAAAAAGGGATGCATGCATGAGCAGGGGCTTGTCAATTCAGAGAGGGGAGGCAGAAGAATAGATCTGGAGGGAAAAGGTGGTTAATGCCACTCAGATCTGAATTCTGTGGAGCCATCGCTGCAGGGATTCAATGATTCTGTCTACGCTGAACTACTAATGCTGCTGCTTCTGTATTTTCTGGAAAAGCATGTGGCAGAAACTTCAGTTAAGTTGTGTAAGCCCATCATATGTGTTCATTTTGTAAAACTAAAAAGTTTCTGGGAATTTGTAAATCACAGATGGTTATTAATTAGTAACATTGAAGCATCCTCTTAAAAACATCAAGAAACTAAACAGAGGTAGAAAACAAATCATACGAAATTCCACATATGATCATCCAACGGTGGTGTTTTTTTATAAAATAAAGTTACCAATAACTCGCAAGAATAATTTCCAATAGCTATTTTTAAATAAACTACCATGTGCAGCCGAGTTTCGTTTTTATAATAAGTTTGGAGCTACCTGCGGAACACCACTGTTTGTGGCGACGCTGGTAGGATTCTCTTGTTAACAAAAAGTTCGAGATAAATCTCTTTTTCAAAATGCAAAATAAAGTATATTTGATAGAAAAATCTCGGTGGCACGTACTCCGGCTTTTCTGACGCCGGAATTTCATGATACCCGTTTGCCAGTGGCACAGAAAGAACTTTTCTGTGTTTCTTTGTACTCATGCCGTTTTCTAGCTGCATGAGCATATGGCTCGCTGCAGGGTGTGTCCATGGCCTTGGACATAGATGAGATCGATCGACAAGCATATATACAATTACCATGCGTTGGCCAGTGTAGCTTCGTGATAAATGATGCTTCTTGGTAGTACATGGACGTATACTTATTTTTTTTGGACCAACAAGGACACATATCGGACAACAACTTGTGTATGCATGCACGTATGTCCCCCAACATTGCATGGGTAATATTTGCTTCAGGGACGCACCAACATTTACACCTTGGGTAATAATTAGTAAAAAGCATTTCTCTTTTAAAGCCCTTTTCTTCTTCTTCTTTACTGGCACTTTTCACTTCTTTTTTCTTGCCCACCACAGAGCTCACTTATCATTATGTTCTTCTCACTACTTTTCACTGCTGCTTTAATTTTTCTCCACACCGAAAAGACATGCCGGTTATTATTATCGCAAAAAAAAGACATGTCAGTTATTATTATCGCAAAAAAAAAGACATGTCAGTTATTATTATCGCAAAAAAAAAAGACATGTCAGTTACTACTATGCATACGAAATTTTTACCCCAAAAGCTAGTGTGGCTCGTGAGGCTTGGAATCTGGAAGTCAAATTTTTAGAACCTCATATACCTCTATTAGGAATGTAGTATGCACTTGAACACACTTAGTAGGATGGTGCACTTGAGCATAATGGAAGTAAAAAATGGCTGCCAATCATAGCGCCAATGAAGGGCGTAATTGAAGGCCTGCCTTTGCATGCATGGCCATCTTTGTGACTTTGGTGTGTGTTGATGTCTACAAAGTTTGTTACTAGGATTAGCAGCTGAAGGCCAGGCTTCGAATGCGAGAATTTAGCAGGAAACAATGTAGAAATTCTCAAAGCAATCCCAAAGAGGAAAGTACACGAGGTCCAGGCAACGGGCCCAATCAAGGCCCAGAAAACGAATGAACACGGGCTCAGCTGGTCTGTCAGATCTTTGGACCCAAAGGCCTTTCATGTTGGCCCAGTGTTCAGACATTCCTGCCTGGTGCCCAGCATAGCCCAACCCAAACTAGGCCTCATTTCCCAATCCGGCCCAGGAAAGCCCGTTCGTTCCAGTCGAGGCAGCTGAGGTGGGTGGACCCAGTATCCAAAAGGGGAAAGTCCAATTCGCCCCCTGAACTGACCACGCAGTCTGATTTTGCCCCCTGAATCCGAAAAAGAGGAATAATACCCCTCAACTCTCTCGTGTTTGGTTGAAGTATTATTTTTTCAAAAACTGTTATTAAAAAATTGCTTATAAAAAATTATTTTTAATTAACTTTTGATGTGAATAAAATATATAATATATATAATAGCTCTCAGAACATCATCTATCAAAAGCTTAAAAAAAAACTCTACAATACCATCTTTTAGCTTCTACCGGTAATAATAATAATTTTTTTCAGTTTTTATTTCTTAAAAGCTATTTTCATAAATGAACTGTTTGATTCTAAATAGCGAAAGTCAGTAGAATCTATGTTATAAGGGTATGGTTGATAGAACTTTAGCTGATCTAAATTTTTTGAAGAGAGTAATTCTTTAAGGAAAATGATTATATGACAAAAATAATTTTCTATAGTAAACTCTACGAAGAACGATTCTACGTGAAAAGTAAATTAAAGGAAGCTACTTTTTTAACTCACAACATCTAATTTATTTTAAAACATTATTCCTATAAATTTTACTCAATGATTAAAAACTAAAAAATCTATTTAACAGAGCTCTTCCTAATCCTAATGAGAGAGCTGTTTTGGATTCTGACAAACAGATCCAAAATATGTTGCGGCTAACCTGTGTGTCACGTCACCTCCACGTATAGGAGACTGGTCTTCTCCTCCTCTCTCTCTCCCAACCCTTCCCGTGCTCGCGTTCCCCTCCCCGCATTTTTTGCAGTCGGGCTCATCCATCCGTCCCCACCCAACAACCTAACGAGAAGCTCCGGAACCTTCCCTCCCGCCTAGGGTTTGGTTCACCGACCGCGCCGGGCCGGGCCGTGCCGGGCATGGCGTACGTAGACCACGCCTTCTCCATCTCCGACGAGGACGACCTCGTCGGCGGCGCCATCGGGGGGCCCCGCGGTGCGCCCGTCAAGGAGATCGCCTTCGCCGCCGCGCTCCTCGCCTTCGGGGCGCTCGGCTCCGTCGCGGGCCTTCTCATGGCGGCCAATCGCGTCGGAGGGGACCGCGCGCACGGTGAGTCTGACCGCTCCTTCCTCTCTCTCTCTCTCTCTCTCTCTCTCTCTCTCTCTCTCTCGATTCGAGCAGCTTTGCTTGTTTCGCGCGCCCCGGAGGACCTTGAGGTACTGGGAAATAGAGATTTGAGGATTATTACCCGATTTGGGGGGTGTTAGCTGCGGGGTTAGAGTTCAGTGCCCAGGGTTGTCAGAAATTGAGGGAGTTACCTCTCAAAAAAAGAGAGAAGAAACTGACGGAGTTTACTTGAGCTGCCTGCCTATTAGGATTGTGAAATTGAGGGAGGGACTTAGTTTTGGGGTGCCAATTCAACATAGTATTTTGATTATTTCTGTGACTAACATGCGAGAGCAAGATAAAGAGATAATTATTTGTTATTACTTTCTAATTATCGATGAGGTGCTTTGCTTGACTGTGATAAAGAGATAATTTAACATAGGATATTAAAGAGCTTGGATTTGGATGAGGTGCTTTTCTTGACTGTGTGGCAATCGGGACATGGTGTGAACTCTATAGGGATAATGCAGCTTTTTGTCTGCACATAGCCATTTGGTGGTCAAATTTGTTACTCCTATCAACAACTTATCACAAAATTCGAGTGCATCTACCCAACAACAACAACAAAGCCTTTCCCAAGCAAGTTGGCGTAGGCTAGAGATGAAAACAACTAAAAAGATGACAATAAAACAATAACAAATAAAGGTACTAGTAATAGTAAAAATAAAAGTAATAATGAGTGCATCTGCCCAATCAACACAATATTGAGTGCATTTGCATGCCCCCTGTGCAGCTTGTAGCCAAATGCTCCAAATCTCCAATAGAACAAGCTGAGGAAGCAACGGAGGTGTATTAGACTTGTAGCAACGTTCCGTGTGAATGCCCTAGTTTGAAATTTTTAGGTAATAATTCAGAAGTGAATCAAATTACATGTATTTGCCTTCAGAGTAATAGTATGTATTCAGAACTGGAGCAAGTTGTGATATGGATGTGGAAGCTTAAGAACTTGCATGGATGCTGATTCACCCTTTTAGTGCAATGAACTTTCTCAGTAGCTTTCATCCAAGACATCAGCTTTGAGTTGCACCCATCTTAACATGTTGGGCCTATGCAGGAACTTGTCCCTTAACTTTACCTGAACTTTTGCCTCTATTTATTGGAACAGGAATTTTCTTTATGGTTTTGGGTATCGTAATGTTCATCCCCGGGTTCTACTACACAAGAATCGCCTACTATGCTTACAAAGGTTACAAGGGCTTCTCGTTTTCAAACATCCCGCTGATCTGAAGCGGTGTCGCTGGTTCAGAGCTCAGATTGACTCGTTCAATGGCTCTGCTGACATAGTAGACACCATGTTCTACATGTTCCTTGTGTCAATTTGTTATGTTCATCCATGTAAAATGATCTGGTGGATATGTACAGATAAATGCAACCATAGTGCTGTATCGTGGTGCGGTCTGCTGGAAGGTTGTTCGCTGTGTGCTCATGTGAATTACTGAACTGTGATACTCTGCCCATGATATGAACTTGTCGCGTTGCTTAAATGGAGATGTGCTACTTTGGTTTCGAATCACGAGGGCTGAAGTATCGGTCATTCCATGAGAATTCCTGAGCAATTTCGTCAATCCAATCGAGTGGTGATTACCACATTTCAGAAGTTTTTTTTTCATTGCACTCTCTTACCTGGCATTTCTGTGCAAAGGTAATTTTGTAGATGTTTTACACGTCATTGGATTTAGTTGGTCAAAACAAGGGAGAATCAGTCCCACTGGGAGCAGCGAAATAGAAATGAAACCAAATCAATCGAAAAATTGTGGCCGCATGAAATTTGGAGGGGGCAGACGACACGACGCGCCCGTCCAATCGTGTATCGGCGTCTCTTTGGGCACATTGCAAAGGGTGTCTCGTCCATGGAGAAATCAGCCGAGCACCCGTTCGTCTGATTATGCCGTGCCAACACCAAATTCATGTCCAATATGTTTCTCTGGAAGATGGTACCAGATCATAGCTTTCTTTCACGAAAATCAGATATAAAAAACAAGAAATACAAAAGAAATCATTTGGTTTTGAGGTGTGGCCAGGTATTGTGGCTTGGAACTAAAAGAAGATGGATCTCCAAACAATCTTCTCCTGGCTAGGCATCGATCTGGGCTGCATGCGGCAGTCAGGACGCCATTGAACGGCGCCTGCTGTTGACTCATAATATGGAGCCCTGCATCTCATTTCTCTTGCGAACAAACGCAGAATAAAAAGCAAGGAATCTTCACAACTTCTCCATAGAGAGAAACACAAGTTTTTTTCGGGACGAACGAATCGAAGAAATCCTAGAGCGGCATCACAGAGACCAGATCTGAACGGCTGCGGCAAAAAAAACGAAGCAGAAATGAACAGACCAAATTTGCCGAGGATGAGTCACACCAGTGGCGGCGGCTGGTGTCGATGGACGAGGTGGGTTTAGGGTTCTTCAAGCCCTCTTTCTTTATAGCACTCTGCCAGCGAATCGGGCCTATCATCGAGAGACACGTGTCCCGCGAATCGTGTAGGCTGGCTCTACTAGGCCTTACGTCACGGGTAGTTGGGCTACAGGCCCAATTTGGAGGCAAACAGTCCGAACTTTTTATTTTTATATTTCGAAAGTAAAAATTACAAAAATAAACGTCCATTTGAAAAAAAATATAAAATTAGGCTATTAGCATCCGCTGGATTTTTTAAAAAGCTGGATCATAGTATTTTACACTACCAAAAAAAATTATGACTGTTTAGATAGTGTTTTAAATTTTAAGAGCAATGGAATGTAATATTTTTAAAAACATATCACATGTTAGAAGGGTGCTATATTTATTTTGTTCAAAACTATCATCCATTGGAATGACAATATGTTCATATCATCCTTCCAGCGAACGAATAGTCTAATTATGCAAAAAAAAAAAATCAAATGAACATCTATTTTTACAATTTTTTGTTTTTCAAAATATAAAAAATAAAAAATCCAAACAGTCGGGTACTTGGGTTCGAGATGTGCTTGGACTTGAGCTCGCGAGATGCACGTCGCCTTGCCCTTGTGTGCGCGCGGCGACGATGATCGGGGGAAGCCGGAATGCATCCAAGGTGAGAGGCGTGGGCGGCGCAGCGCAGAGCCCGAAACCCAACCGTCGTGGTGCGGATTGCGTGCGCGCGGGCTTGTTGGAGTGGGCGCTTGTGCCTTTACTAAAGAATTTGCTATGTGAGCAAAGTTAAAAACCGTTTTGTGAAGTATGAAAAGCAATTTGACAAATTTGCTACGCAGCGAGAACAAAAGGCAAAGAGCACTGAAAAGCACTGACGTTTAGTAAGGCTTTGAGCTTAGGTAAGAAGTATCGGCATACAACCACAATTACAAGAAAGGATCCCTGCAATAAAAACTATCACAGAATTTTCTCAGTGAGCTTCCAGGTAAATCTAAGCACTTTGCCAGCTAAAAACTTGCGTAATCACGAGCAAATAACACATGCAAAAAAATCTTAGACCCGCATACGATTCACCAGTGGTGAAGCAGCTGAGCAGTAAATTTGATGAAAATTTGAGTAAGGAGCCAAGGATAGTACTTAGATTGTGGCATGATTTATGGTTTTTTTTCCTGCGCGTAACGACTGTTGTGTACATTTTTGGTTATATATGTATAAAAAGCATTCAGGTGAATGTTATTGTTGATAAATAATTACCCAAGCTCCTATCCTCTATTTTTTCCAAGTAAATCTACAACATTGAGCACTTATGGCAGTGGATCTCGTCAATAAGCTCCTTACAATAACAGAGGCGTACTTATCAACATTTGTAACAGCTGACCTTATGCAGTCACAAGGGCAAACCGCACCAGAAAGAAGCTTAGATAACCTGGGAAGTCACCAGTGATGAAGCAGCTCAACATCTTCTGGAGCCCCATGGAGAGATCCTTGCAGCTGGAGTATGTCTTGAGGTTCACCTTCCTAAGGTACGAGGCGTCATCCATGCCTACCTTCACATGTATGCTAGAGATCTTCAAGCAAATATTGGAGCATGTCACATTTAGGCCTCGAGCTCTAGGAGCTGATTTCACGCCAGAATTGCTCTCAGCGTTGCCAAACGGGTTGGTCGGGGAGTGATTTCGTGCGGGAATCACTTCCCGTTTTGTATAGCGAGGTGGAAGCTGAAAAAACTAGCTTCCACCTGATTCCCGACTGATTCTCCTCGATTTCAACATAATATTCTCTCATGAATCATTTCCATCACTAGCATACCAAACAATTTTACAAATAAAATCACTTCCACCATAGAATCACTCTCACTCTACTTTCACCACAGAATCACTCTCACCACAGAATCAGAGCTCTACCAAACAGGCCCTTAGATTCCAGATTCACTTGTACATCCATATATACCTGAGCTTGTAGTGAACCTAATGCCTTTTTTGTTTAGCAAAATATTTTCCCTTTTTAAGTGAGAAGAAAATCCTAAGACGGGCTATTCTCCGTAGTACTTACTTTGATTGCCAGCTGCACTATGTATCCCAGGAAGATTTTATTTGCTTCATCCAAGATCTTATCACCATATTTGATTAGTTTGTTGGAGTACCATGTGAGAAAGAAGTTCCCCTTCTCGGTTTGGTATGTTCAGTTATCTGCAAAAACCTTGGTGTCCTCTGGAGTGTCATTGTAGTCCCCAGCGTTGTTAAGCAATTCTCACTCACGAGGGTCTTTCTAGATAGGGTCTTATAGAATTTGCTTCTCTCCCTCTCCGGGTGGATCTACCCTGGTAGGCATCAAAGCTACAAATGACTTACGAATGACTGAGCCGAGCCCGCTCCCCTCCGGTGACTCGTGGATGCTCTGCTCCTGCTCTGCGTGACACTGATGCATATCCTCCATCTTGTCGAGGGCTCTGTCGAGCTCGGCATACATGACAACAGTGAAGCGGATCTGCTCTGCGTGACAGGTAGGTGATTGAGTCGGCAACAGAGCTGGACTACCTCTCTTTCGGTTCAACAGTGCCCATGGCGAGCTCCTCCTTCATTTCCGGATGTTTTTTACCAGGATCTTGTCACCGAAGCCGTGCTGTAGTGGTCTTCTTCCTCAAGCCCAACAGCAGCCAAACTTCTGTTAGCATCATCTTCCCCACGGCCAGCAACCACATTGCTCTGCTCCGCCATTGATTCATTGCATCCAGACGATGCCGGGCTCCCGAGCGAGGAAGGAGATGGCCTAGAGGGGAGGAGCAGTGGCTGCAAAGGGAGTAGACGAGGGTGAAATAGGTAAAACATCGAGCACCTCAAGGGCACATGTGCAAGCTTCGTGGCGACAACGACTTTGGATTAGGCGAGCGACATCGCGATTACATGGAATGGGGTTCGACAATGACGATGCTCGCGAAGTGGTTGTACGCAACAGAGGGTGTGCGGGGGCTGACATCAGAAGGGGGCAAGGGTGGTTCGAGGTGGCGTTGTGGCAGGGATGTGTGCAATGGAGGCGCGCGATGTGGCAGTGGTCGGTGGAGTTGCATAGGTAGATGGAGATGTCAACAGTCCAGAACCGAATCTTAGCCGTGTACTCGGTGCAATCTCACCGACCCAGTCGCCTGCTCGTCGGATGCCAGCGGGGGAGTGCTGCGGGAGCAGAGCGACGACGGAGTAGAAGCCCAGGCGACTACCATCGTGGAGGTACGGTAGGTGGCGGAGGAGTGGAGGCGCAGGCGTGGACGTCCCGATGGCCACCAGCGTGGAGGTCCAAAGATCATGTACACACACGTGCCTCTACTCCGCTCCTGCACCGCTCGCTTGCCACGTCGTCACCCAGAAAGGCGTTGCTCGAGTTGTAGCACCACGGACCCATCGTGTGGGCTGGCTCGCCCGTCGTGCGTCGACCTCGTGGAGGAGGGGTGACGCCTTGCGAAGACATCTACAACGCGAGGTAGCGGCCGGTGAGGTGCTATTGCTAACGCATGGAGACGCGGATTTGGTGTCATTGATGTCATGGGGAGGAGAGAAAAAGCGGCGCGAACGCCAGGTAGATGGGGAAGGATCGAGAGTCCAGTCATCCAGTGCCTTCTACCATCGGAGACTTCTTTACTGGTTGAGAATACCTACAGTAGCTTGAAGCTACTTAATTACGATTCCGTTTGATACAGCTTCTTGTTATGAATTATGACTTTTAAAAGATTTTATAGAAGTTATGTTAAATAGTATGATTCTGGAGCAAATTATTAATAAATAGATTTAAGAATGAAATGCACAATTTGAAAAAAATAGAATCTACAGATTTTTTTAAAACGAATTGTGTAGAAGCAAAGATGTGCCAAACATAGCCTATATTGCGCACGTCCAATACTTTACATATCGCCACCGTCAACACATGTGGTGTACGACCACGGTAAAAAAAGATTACGTGGACTATCTGGTAGCTCACGAACGCGACAGTCTTTAGAATGTAAGAGATGAAATATGATACGTTTGCAGGTTGCGATTTGCTGATTACTGTTGGTGTGCTTGTTGGTGCGTCTGAAAGGTGGTGAGATGCCAGCTGATTGAACCATTCCCCAACTGAGCTTTCATGAGTATGCACGGCATGCGAGGTTACTTTTTGGACTGGACAGATTGCAGTACCATTGTTGATTAGAGACGTCTAGTGGACTTTTCTGCATGCATGTAAAGATGTTCAAATGTATGCGTCTATTAGGCTAGGTCGAAGCAAGATACTATAGATACTATAGACACGGTATAAATATGATCCTACACGAGTTCAGACCGGTCATACCGGTATGACACGAGCCCTCGTGTCGTGTTTGGGTTAAGCACGTAGCACAACAGGTCAACATGGTCTGGTCCGGATGTTTTGGGGGCGGTACAGGCATGGTCCAACCCTGGCACACGGAGGCCTAGGAGGTAAGGTTGGTCCGGCACGGTATGGCCCGGCCCGGCGCACTCACTCGGTACGCGGTGGCCCGGTCGGCAAGCTCGGGAGGGCACATCACGGCCTAGTGGGCGTGCGACGGCACGATTGGCCCAACATGGTACGACCCAGTGGGCGCACTTAGGCCGGTTGTAGCCATTGCGTGTGGGCACACGGGTTTAAGGGAACTGCTCATTTAACCTGGTATTTTTAAATTTTATAGCTGTTTTGTGACCGTTTGAGCTAAAAAAATCAAAAAATTATAAAAATCACTATTTTTTACCTATAAACAGAGGATTACTTTGCCCTCTATTCCATACCAGTAACATTATTTGCTCTATTGACTCTTATTTCCTGCTCTCATTCTCGTCTTAAGGTTTTTGATAATTAGCAATAATTTGCCAAAAATTCGAGCAATTCTAAAATCGTCATTCTGCTGCTTTGAAGTTGAAGAAATCTTGATGATTTTTTTACATCGTTGGTCATTCTTATTTTATTATTAGTTTTATTATTTAATTATTTCTAACTCTGAAGATTTGACTTTTTTAGTGTCATTCGATATTGATCATGGATGCCGATAATCATGATCATAGTACATCCATCGATCATGATTTTTTTCTCCAAGGACTCTCAGGGGATTACAACCCCTTTGATTTCAGTGATGCAGCTAATGATGGACCCGACGGTGAACCTCTAATTGTTTCACATGTAGATGATGCAGTAGCACCTCCATCATCAGGCTCTACAAGTGCACATATATCAGCAAGCACCGGCTCTAAAAGATCAAGAGCCGATACTTTCAAAGTTTGATAGGACTTTGAAAGGTTCTACAGAGAGAAAGATAGGGTAAGTGTCAACTATATTAGGTGTTATATTTACAAACATAAATTATCCACAAAGCCTTCAAGTGGAATAAGATATTTGAATAGGCACGTCACAACTTGCAAGTGAAGAGTGGAGCAACTATGAAGCAGACGGTGTTGCAGTACAACCCCGACGACTCTGTTCGTCATTGGAAATATGACTCTGCCAATGCTCAAAAAGAGTTATACCACTTCATTGCAAGAGCGGATCTACCACTTAACATCGGTGAGTTTACTGCATTTGAAAATTATATTAAGCAAGCTCATAATCCTAGGTTCACACATTGTCACGTCCTGAAATCCGTAATTGCGTGCTTAATATTAAACATGCATCAATAGCTTTATATTTAAATTTGGATCGCTTCCGATCGCCAGATTGAAATATGAATTGCGAATACAGGATCAGATGCTCCTGAGAATTGTAATCACGACATAAAAAAATTTCTCGAGTTTTTAGCACACTAGCGCACCTCACTTTGGATTAATGAGGTGGGAGAAGGGAATTTGCGTGAGATAAAAGAATTAGAAGCAAAATTGAAATTGATCACTTACATATGGGCCCTTTAGAGTGAAAAAGATCTGCCTCTCTTTCTCTAAGGGCAGAAACCCCTCTCTCCCCCCTCCCTCCCACACGTGCTCCACTCCCTTATCCAACCAGCCAACACAAGTGAGAGGCAAAAGTGAAGTTGTCCTCTCTCTCTCTCTCTCTCTCTCTCTCTCTCTCTCTCTCTCTCTCTCAAGTTCCCCCTTTCCCTTTGGTTTCCCGCCTAAAGAAGTGAAGCTGAGGTACGTCTGTGGTATCCACGTGACCACATGCTCGAGGGTTACTCATCCATCCAATTTGTTTTCGCCTCCCCAAAAGATTCGATGCGGTTTTGACCTCTTTTGGTTTTTAAGTTGAAACTTTGGAGCTACGGCTATTCTTCTCTGTCCTGAGCTTTCCGCTTCTTTCCGAAGGTCACCAAGCTGGGCAAAAGCAACTTGGGTGAGTCTACTAGGCATCCATGGTGTGTGTTCGTATTTTGGTTGGATCGTTTTCGAGTTGGAGCGATTTTTGGCGAAGTTAGAGCGTTCTTGAGGTTTAGAAAAAAAAAGTGGATTTTAGATGAGATTTGATTTAGGAATTGAGTTGCTAGGTGGTTAAGTGAGTTCTTAAACTCTCTTAAACATATCTCCCTTTGGGTTGGAGAAGATCTCAAATCGATTTGACAATATTTTGCCCCAAATAGGGGAAGTTTTGGAAAGTTCGGAACCCCTGGACAATTTTTCAGAGGTTACGCAGTGCGGAGTATCCGCGAAAATGTGCGGATAGTCCGTAAAAATGCGGAGGTTCAGCAGAATTTTATGGAGGTTCCGTAGTTACTATTCATCAGGTGAGCTGAGGCTTGTAAAATTCATAATTAATTTATTCGAACTCCAAACGATATGAGATCAGTTGTGTTAGCTTCGTATGAGTATGAGCTACGTGTTAAAAGTGTTAGAACTCCATAAAATACTTTTTATAATTGATGAGTTAATTAAATGTGTTTCCTCTTGTTTAAATCACCGATAATCAATATCATCTCCAAAAACTATGAAACCACTTGGACAATTCATGTTTTGCGCATCTTATAGAATGTATTGTTGTATTTCATCCATACTCATGGCATTGCATATGTTATTTTTTTTACAGAATGCAGATCCGACGATCCCGGAGGTCGAGTTTGATCTCGACGCGTCCCACCTTTCTAATCCAGGGCAGCACAGCAAGCAATTAACATATTTCACCCATGTCAAATTTGGAAGTCTCAATTGATGAATATGCTCATGTATGTATGTATGTGTCGGGTACCCTTGGGTAGAACCTATGTCGATTGCATTTTTCTACCTTGGTCAATTGTTCAAGTAATTTCCTTGTGGTCTAGAGATGGTGTTATATCTAGGTACGAGTACGATATACATGCTTAGCAATGCTTAGGTCTTTTGGTAGAAGTCGAACGATGGTGTTTTTCGTTGTTCGCGAGTATAGAGATTACTATTGATTACAAATACATGCTGATGGTGAGATGGTTGGTGAGTGGTGAGTATGAGACAAGATGTGGACGGTGTTAGAGGTGTCGTCTGCCTCGAAGAAAAGTCCTAGGAGTTGGTCGGGAGAGGAAACCCGAGCACCATATACCGCTTGCATCGTTTACAGGTTTTTTAGAGTTCTCACAATTTTAGGTGATGTTCTTGGTCATGATTATTCTACTTACCATACTAATATTTGTTCTAAATTATTAGATATTTATAGTAAATATAAAACAAAGTATGTCGAAGTTCGCCTACAACCACCTCCACTAGCACCTACAATAAGTAAGAAGACGACAACATGGAAAAAAAATATTTGGTGGAGGTTCTTCATCCAGAAGTTTAGACTCTTCGTCACAATCGTCTACGACTACGAGCGCTAGAATTCCAACATTCGAAGGGGAGCTAACTACCTTCGTCGACAACAACGTTATTAGCTATAAACAAGAAAATTTTAATATACTACAATGGTGACATGAGTACAAGACAAATTATCTAGTGCTTTCACTGTTAGCACGAGATAGTGGAGATACTCACCATAGTAAACGAGTAGAAATAAGCTGAAGCGCGAATGCAACACACTGCAAAGAACACTAAGCTTCAAGCTTCATTCAAAAATTTGTATCTAGATGTTGATGAGAATGTGTAATTTTTCAATTTTCTTAGCTACATTATACTCTTTTTTCTTTGCTAGAAAGGTTTTTAATAAGGCAATCTATCAATAAAGCCGATTTTTAGAATTAATTATGTTTCCATATTATTTCTGATTTTTTATAATTTTTCTTTATTTTTTTAAAGCGACTCGAGACCTGCCACCCACCTCTCGTCTTTGCCTATAAATAGCCACTATCTGTCCATGCCAAACTCTCACTTATCTAAACTCCAATGCCACTTGCCCACTTCAATAAATCAATTCTATATTTCTAATTTCCTATTCGTGGATCAAGACGTTGAAAACTCGCGTGTTTGGTCATGAGTATGGTAATATTTTAAGAATGTATTTAGAGAAATTAACGGAGAAAAGATAAAATTTGCTAAGTGTAATATATGTAACAATAAATTAGGTTCTAGATCTATAAATGGAACGAAATATTTGAGGAAGTATGTTCAATATTGCACGTAAAATTTTAGGGTTTCTAATGAAATTATGTAATTTTTGAAATATAGTCGTATGTTATACTTTTTTTTCTTCTAGTAGAAATTTTTTTTAGCGAGCAACCAATCAATAAAGCTCATTTTATTTATTTTCTATATTTTTTGATTTTTTAGAATTTTGTAATTATTTTTTTTTATTTTTTTATTTTTAAAGTACTACCGGACCGACGTGTCTAGCCGTGCTGAAGGGCTGGCTGTGCCTCCACCGTACCCACCGATGTGTAGCCATGCCGCCGGATCGCCCCTGCACCGTGCCTCAGTTAAGTCGCCTGTGCATCCAGGCCGACCGGGCCAGCTGTGGCGCCGAGCTACAATCGTATTGAGCCGCACGGCACGAAATGTAACGAGCCATATCATAGACGGAGAGGACAGCACGCGGACCGATACGATATAACTCGTAACAGTAGCTGAGCCGATCGGCACGAAACTTAGTCGGGCTGTGTGTAGATAGACCCGTGTTGTATCGGTCTGAAATACCTATTTAGCCATCTCTGCATGCATGCACTAGATAAAGAGAATTTATTCTCGTTAGTCAGAAAAGCTAAAAGTATTATTCAGCTGATTTGATCGTTTGTCACAGATGCCATGACAACAGCTTTGACAGAATCAGTTTCTGTGCCTGATTGTCTTCCTGCTATACCCTGGGGTTCGTGCAGGCTATCCTCAATTCCTCAGGGAAAATACTGCATCAGTGCCCACGGCGTTATGTGCCTCTGGGCTCTGGCTGCCATCAACATGCTTAGTACAAATGCACTTAAAAAAAAGTGCTTAGTGCAAAGTCGCAGGATCAGGATTCTCAAAAAGATTCTGAATTAGATTATCTTGCACCAACGTCGTATAACGGCAATTATTTATCTTGAATAGAACTCGCGTTATCTGTTACACTTCTATTTCTCACGATATTGTATTTAATTTTTCTTGTGGCGGAGGATTTTTAGAGGGTTTAAATTTGAGAAGTTTGCGGTGCCGAATTTAGAAACATATTAGTGCAGTGCTTCCTGAATCCTGCCTTGTGAGTTATGACTGATGATCAATTGAGTGTCTTGCTCTTATTATACTTAGCCCATATAACTAATAAAATATAAATAATTCTTCTCTTTTTTTCTTTCAACCGTGTTCCAGCCGGTAAGAGCCCACCCAACCGGCCAACCCCTCTTCTGGATCCGCCCCAGAGCGCACTGCTCACCTCAATTAATTCCACAGGACAAGCGTACGTCTTGGAGCGAAGCGTAGAGGGTCCATCCGATGGAATCTGTCAGAATATTTTGCTGAGAATTCTCGGCCCGTTTCAGCTCGTCAGGTCTTCTTATTCAGGGACATCAGGGTAATTACATCACCAGCTCTGGCCAGGAGGGACCTCACAAACTTAGGTCTGTCCCAATAAATTCCTTTTTGAGACTAAAATCTTATCGTTAAGGAATTTTTGTTTTCTTCATCGTTTTGATGGTTTTCCTTCACGACGGGATTTATATGATCATTTCCTTCAGGCAGAGATTCTCTCTCCTTTTTCTTTACGATTCCTCTCGAAGAGAAACCGTTGGAGATGAGAGAAAATAAAATAAATGAGAACGAGAAAAAAAATTGGTAAAGAAATGAAATAAAGAGAATATAATTGAGGATGGTCTTACCACTCAGTCTGCATCAGGATAAGAATAACATTTCTAGAGCTGCATCTTGGGTCACTCCAGGTCAAAGGGCTTTCGTTTCTTTATGTTACTGTCGCATCACGAGACAATGTTGGCAGGTAATTTACACGAAATGATAATACCTGTTGTTAATTATCTTTATTATATAAAATACGAGTTAACTTTTTACCTCATATTTTTCCTCTTATCCCCTCTTGTATAATAAAAATTCTTAAAATTTAAATAATTTATTCATCTTTATCATCCACCCTCGTCCTCCTATCTCACCCTCGTCATCCATTTTACTAATGAAAATAATTAAAAAAATTAAAATGAAAATTAGTAGATAATCTTATTCTATTTTTTCGAATCATATTTAAAATCAAACTACAGTATCGTTTTTAACGTATTTGTTCAACAATACTCTTATTATATATCTCTATTTTCATATCTTTAATTTATACTTAGTAATATCATATTTAATATTTTTATTTTTATTATAACACACATGTACTTTGTTGGGGTTTTGCAATTACTACACGTTCGCTTTAGTGCTACTGTTATTAATTGGCATCCCCCGTGCCCTGACCTAACCCGTCATCAAGTCCCGTATCACGGCGCCGCTGAGGTGTGAGTGGCGACTTGATTTGCCCTGGCCCACATTGGGTACAAGATAAACGATGCCTACGAGGAGCGAGGTTTATACGCTTCAAGTGTCTTTTGTTTAGTAGGCCAATTAAGATGGTGACGTGCCACGTATGGATGCATGTCATTATCGATGTTGAGAGTAGTAGAGATCGTAGAGATAGAGATAAACTTAAGATGGAATTTGTTATATTTTATTTTATTGAATTATATATTTATTTAAGATGAACATACATATTTATATTATTTCGAAAGACATCCTTTCGAGCGGACATATATCACTTCTGAACAAGCATCTTCTCTGAAGTTACATGCGCAACTGCCAAAACAATTGTTTGTGTTAATAATTGGTTCGTGACAATCAAATCACTGTTTCATTAGGTTTTTCTAGGCTTGACAGTGGCAGCTGCTTGACGGCCAAGGCAAACCTTTCAAAGGTGCTACCACTACGTATGTGCTGCCTTTGCTGGATGTATGACAGTTCTTTTTCGATAAATTTTGATTCATCCAGGAGTTGATTTTCAGGTTTGCCAGCCGTTGGTTGGCCTTGTTAATCTCGGCCGATGTTGCTCTTGTAGATAACAAGTGATAGGTGCCCTGTGTGTAATCGCAATAATTTCGATTAGCTCAGGTGCGCCTGCTTGGCAGCTTGCGGTGGATGGCCATGTGACGTGATGCCGTTGCATTGCTTCGCACCAATCGGCTCGCGCAGTCTCCTTTTCCTGATGAGACATGATGGACTCGCCATTTTTTTTGAAAGGAATAATATACTGTACTAGCCTCCAAGCCAATCATATCTTGAAATACAGCAAGCAACCATTCACTGGTTACATGCCATTTTAGCTCAATAATAAACCTATAAAATGTGTTAATACGGCTTAGTTACATTTGACATACTTAAAGCCTGTTTGGTAGAGCTCTCCTTGATTCAAATTTTTTATGAGGAGTGATTATCTGGGGAAAGTGATTCTGTGGCTGAAAATGATTCTCTAGTCATTCTCTAAAATAAAATATATGAATAAAGTGATTCTCTACAGAAAGTGAATTAGGGGACGCTGTTTTTTTCAGCTCCCTAACTTTTAGTTTATTTCAGAGAATCACTCTTACAAATTTCACTTAAGAAGCTAAAAGCTACTGCTTGACAGACCTCCCCTGATTTCAGTCAAAAAGCTACTACTCTGAGAGCTCTTTCAAACAGACATTATTTCATATCGATCGGTTGCATACTCATCTCGACAAGAAGCGATTCCTCCGATTATTGGTGAAAAATGACACATAGATAGCCAAATAATCAAAACCAACTCTCGAAATCGAAATATATTTGAGACGATCAGTATAACTTTGTTCAAACACAAACCTTCCTGTGCACCTCAATTCCTGATGCCCTGAATGGCAAAACGTGAGCTCCACGTCAGCATGGCCCCACCCCGCTCCCCTGCCTTGAGTTCCATTCATTGTGCCGTGGGAATAGAATTGACAAGCGAACTCCACTTTTCTTTCCGGGCCTTTTCCCACGCACAAATCCCAACCCCTTTCTCTCTCCCTCCTTTCCCCTACTGCATCTTTTTCTCCCTCCTCTCTCTCTCTCCACCTTTTCACGCCCGTTGCTTACTCACGCTCCCCTCTCTCTCCACCTTTCTCTCACTTCGCCGCCACTCCCAGTCTGCCCCCTCTCTTCCTCTCCTCCTCTCTCTCTCTCTCTCCGCTCCTTACAGCTAGTAGATTCTAGAAGCCAACAAAAACAGACGGAAGCAAAGCAGAGCAGAGGGAGAGAATCGTGCTCCGAAAAGCAAACCCTGCAGCGCAGGCCGCAGGCTACCCAGCTCTCTCTCTCTCTCTCTCTCTCTCTCTCTCTCTCTCTCTCTCTAGATCTACGCAAGCCTCGGTTTCCGCGATCGCTACGGCGGTTGCTCCCGCCTCCACCGCGCCGCCGAGGCGCTGACGCTCTCATGCTCCTGCGGCGCTCCGAGACAATGGCGGTGTGCTAATCCGAGCCCCGAGCGAGCGATGCGGCCGTTCGGGCCTGGGGTTCCGGCCCTCCTACTCCTGCTGATCGCCGCGGCGGTGGCATTGCCTTGGCGGGCGCTCGCGGCCACCGACGCCGCTGATGGTATGCGCGTCCCCCTCTAATTGATTGAACTTTTAGTACGATGTGGCTGCAGCTGCGCGGGTTTGCGCTAGCTTTGGCTGTTTAGTTGCTGCTTGGTTGGGTGGTATTTTGCTGTACTGGAGACTGACGAAATTCATCTGTGGAGTGAGGTAAAAATGGGGGGATTCATTTTGGTGCAGCACTGTTGCACAGAGGATTGGGTGGGTGGTGAGGAATGTGGATTGTTTATAATTGTGCCGGTTGATTAATTCATTTTGGTAGTGCGGATTCACGGCTACTGGTGTCGTACTTGGGGAGTTGATGGCGCCGTTGAATTTGTGCGTGACTGCATGTGGAAGCAACGAAGTAATGAAACGCGGCAATTGTGATGTGCTTTTCGGTGTGGAGTCTGCGGTCCTAGACTTGGTGGCCTCAGCTTTGTATATTACCAGTTTACCTTCATTGCATCATTGGATAGCAATGTGGGAGGATCACGACTGCTCTCTATAGATTCGGTGGCTATGGAAAATCGTTCTGGATAAAGAGACGGATGATTGGTGAGGTTACTTGTGGTTGAATGAGAACTTGATCTTAGTCGAGCTTACATTTTCAGTGGTTGATCTTAGTTGAGGTTATACAGACAGAGGTCTGAGTGGACGAGTGGCAGAGAGTTGGGTGAATGCGAAATGACTAAATGACTGATTTCATAGTAATGTGCTCCGTAGTTGTTTTAGTACAGTGCTGCATTCTGTTTGAAGTACTTGAGTTGACGGAGCATTATACAAATTGAACCATGTATTATAAATGCAGAGTATTTGATTAAGTGTAGAAACGATGACTCGTTCTCGTCCTGACCGTGCTCATTCAGTTAGGATCTAGCTAGTCTTAACTCTTACGGAGACCCCAGCTCCATCGCCACAACCTGCTTGCATGCAGGGTCTTTTGTTGGTGATTCAGTTAGATGAGTGTATCACAAACTTGTATAGATTCACAACGATGACATGAATACAACTTGCGTTGCATACATTCTTACATTAAGCATCTTATAAAGTATATTGATTTGGTGTGGTTGCATATTGTGGAAGCACTCATTTTGTTACTAATGCCTTGTTTTTCTTTTACTTTTACATGCAGTTTCTGCTATAAATGGACTTTATGTTGCACTTGGATCACCAAAGTTGCCTGGATGGTCTGCGAATGGTGGAGATCCCTGTGGTGAGGGTTGGCAGGGAGTCACATGTATTGGCTCGAGTATAATCTCAATGTATGTCAGTTCTTCTATTTGATCCCTTTCTTCGGCAAGGCTTTTATATTTTGTGCTTTAATCAACTCATTATTTGTAGAGTTTTCAATGCTGCAAATTTGGGAGGACAGCTGGGCAGCCTGGGGAACTTCACTTCAATAACTGAAATGTAAGGGCATTATCTTTGCGATTTTGCTTGCTCGTGGTTGATGGTTGTACCATTTATATTGTACTGTTTTGGCAGGTGAACAACAAACATTTATATGCTGGTAGAGGTTATGTTGCACTCATATTCTGATCATGCTTTGTGATTGGTTTGCTTTTTTTTTTTGGTTGTAGAAATCTTAGCAACAATAATATTGGTGGAACTATACCGGACGATCTACCTGTCACACTGCAGAGTTTGTATGTGTTATTCTTCCTCTTAAACTTCTTTAGTTGTGATAGATGATGGAATGATCTTTTGTTCCTTGCTGGTGCAGCTTTCTCTCAGATAACCAACTCACTGGAAGCATCCCAATGTCATTATCAAAACTCCAAAGTCTAACAGCCATGTAATTTCTTCTTTCCCCTCCCTAGATGAATGAGCCATACGCTGTTTTCTATTCTCATCTTTGAACTGTCTCAGGTCACTGAATGGTAACCATCTGGATGGAAAATTGCCAGATGCTTTTGATTCACTCACAGGACTTGTAAATCTGTAATCTCTCTCTCTCTCTCTCTCTCTCTCTCTCTCTCTCTCTCTCTCTCTCTCTCTCTCTCTGGTTGATGACATCCGACCTTTCATCACAGGGATATATCTTCCAACAACTTCAGTGGTCCATTTCCACCTTCATTTGGAAGCTTGACATCATTGACTACATTGTAATTCTACAACTGTTTTCTTGTCCTGTTTCCCCACTTACTTTTTACTTAATTCTTTCATGATCTGCTATTCACAGGCACGTGCAAGATAATCAGCTATCTGGGACCCTTAGTGTCTTGCAGGATCTCCCCCTCAAAGACTTGTATTTCCACACTCTCTTCTCTGTTGTCAGTTAACTGGTTCACTTGTATTAGCACATCATAAGCTGCAAATTGAACACCTCCAAGCATTTAATCAGTTACCTGTTGGTTAAAAAAAATGATGATTCACAGTAATATTCGTGAGGCCTATAGTATATGATTCAAAATATGAGCTACGAAGGCCAGTCAATTTAAATTA
The DNA here is from genome assembly GCF_958298935.1 of Phragmites australis. Taxonomy (NCBI): domain Eukaryota; kingdom Viridiplantae; phylum Streptophyta; class Magnoliopsida; order Poales; family Poaceae; genus Phragmites; species Phragmites australis. Next base: position 41,998,374 of record NC_084926.1, read on the forward strand.
ATTCTAGACTTGCAATGTAACAATATATATCGCTGCTTCAATTTTCTGCTTTATTTAGCAAAGTCACCTTGAATTTCCTTGACAAAGGTTGTAGCGGTTCAGTATTCTTTAAGGTTTCACAACTTTGGTGCCGTAAATATAATGCATTCTACAGTTATTGTTAAACATAATGCACCTTTAGCACAGTTTTGCTATATGGAAAAACAGTTGAGAAAATAGTAAGTTGTTTCACTGTCTCTTATTGGAGCCCTTTTCGAATATGATTGCACCAGTTCTGTTTTGAGGTCCAGTTATTTCTCAGGACATAGGATACATCAATGTTTGTTTCTTTCCTTCCAGATTTTTACAAACAAACACCAGTCTGTAACATGAATCATATACCCCTTTCACATTATGCTTGTGCTATATACTTGACTTTACTTAATCTAAATCCAATTTATGATGAAACCACAATTCAAATTATTTTTTATTCTAAATATTTTGTTATGCATACAGTATCGGTACTTCTTTCTGATAATTTATTTACCATGAATCAGAAATGTAGAGAATAATTTGTTTTCTGGACCAGTTCCACCGAAGCTCCTGAGCATACCAAACTTCAAGTGAGAAACCTTTCCCTTTACGTATTGCAGATTTCTTCATGCTAGCCACATAGTGCTTTTTTTTTTCTCTACACAAACATTATTTCTTATACTTTTCAATAATTTATGATTGGGTCACATATAACTCATCAAGCGAGTAACTGCTTTTGCCTACAGAAATGATGGGAACCCTTTTAATACCAGCATAGCTCCCTCTACCTCACCCTCTTCAACACCTACAGGCCCCACACCAACACAAACACCGTCATCTCCTTCATCCATTTCTGGAACCCCTCCACCATCTAGTACAGCCTCAAACACTTCTGGTGGATCTACTGCACGAGACAGAAGTTCTCCATCATCCAAGAAACACAAGTCTTCAACCCTCAGAACTGTTGGATATGTCCTTCTTGCTATTGTGCTATTCATAGTTATAGTACTGCTGGTAATATTTTGCCTGTCCAAGTACCAAGAGAGACAGTCAAGACGTGATTATGCCACAAGCCAGGTGGGGAGGATGCGTCAGAGGGTAGAGGAGCCGAAAATCAAGCAAGCTTCAGTGCAGTCAAGGAATGATGTGAAAAAAGGTCTACTTCCATTTACCATGATATAATGGATTTACATGTTTTCTTCTGTAGTTTTCGTATCATGATACATAGTTTTCATTAACAGGTTCAACTGAGATTCCTGATAGGAAGCAGGCTCGTGAAATAAACTTAACAGTACCAGGTATAGATGCTTGCAAGATGACCGATCAATTGTTTTGTTACTTCAATGCCATTCACCTGTCAAAGTATAGATATGTGAAATAGTTATAAACTGTTGCAGCTGCACTTGAGAAGCCTCCTGAAAAGATAAAAGAGCATGCAATTAATTTGGAGCGAACAGAATCGGAGATCTTTGCTGCAGCACCTCCGCCACCTCCACCCCCACCTCCACCGCCGCCGCCATCACCACCACCACCACCTCCGATCGAAAAAGTAACTGTAAATCCCATTGTCAGGCCAGAAAAAAGAGTTAGCACTCCTCCAAGGACAGGTCCCTCGACATCTGCAACATCCTTTTCTGTTGCATCACTTCAGCAATATACAAGTAGTTTCGAAGAGCAAAATTTGATAAGAGAGAGTAGATTGGGAAAAGTGTATATGGCTGAACTTCCTGAAGGCAAAGTATGTATCAAGTATTGCATCTTTTACTCAAGGGGAATTTATGTTGAAATATAAGGTCATCTTCTTTTGTCATATGCAGTTACTGGAAGTTATGAAGATCGACAATGCTAATGGAAGAATACCAGTAGATGACTTTCTAGAGCTGGTTGCGCGTATATCAGATATTAGACACCCTAACATTCTTGAGCTTGTTGGATACTGTGCTGAATATGGACAACGGTTACTTGTCTATAACCACTTCAGTAGAAAAACACTACATGATGTACTACATGAAGGAGAGGATCTAGATGATGCACTATCCTGGAATGCTCGCCTCCAGGTTGCTCTTCACGCAGCAATAGCCTTAGAGTAAGCTGTATTCAACTTCAATATTATATTCATGAACTGTGTCTTGTGTTTGTTTAATTTAGCTTGTCAGTAGATGTCCCGACACGATCACTATATTAACTAATTACGCTTTTCTTGCAGGTATCTCCATGACACCTGTGAACCTCCAGTAGTGCATCAGAATTTTGAACCAGCCAATGTGCTCCTTGACAATCGATGCTCAGTACGTGTTGCTGAATGTGGACTGGCAGAACTGATGTTGTCAAGTTCTGTTACACAGGTAATCTCTTCTATCTGATGTGGACCTTGTGGTTGCGACGATGTAGCTTTGCCGTAATCAATAATACAAAATTGTAATCGAAACACCTAACTCAGTTTATGTTTCTTTACAAATTCGGAACCGTCTGTTTGCTGCATAGTTTGTGTTTTCTTTTGTCAATAGTGTAATCCTTTAGTCCCTGGTCTATCGGACATGAACTCATAAAGCATAACAACTTCATGGTGCACAAACATGCTTGCATACCATACAAACCTGGAGAACACTGATGCATGTATAGATAGCAGCTCTGAAACCGTGACAGCTATCAGGTCTAGCCCAATGATTCCCTTCCAAATTTAATTAGACTTTGCCACATCTTAACTATTGTATGCCATTAACTGGAAGAAATAATTGGAAATTGACCTATCCACAGGTGTAGATTATTTGGTGATCAAATATACTTGCTTCTGTTCTTCTTTGGGAAATGAATATGAAACTTTTTATAATAGTGTTCCTTTTGATCCCAGTTATCAGGACGCATGCGGGCTCTACTCAATTACGAAGCACCTGAAATCCATGAATCTGGGGCTTTCACTAGTCGAAGTGATGTTTATAGTTTTGGTGTGGTGATGCTAGAACTTCTTACTGGCCGAAAACCATATGACAGGTCAGAGATCCATTGTAATCTTCATATTAATCAGGAGCCTTTTGTCATTGTTTAAATCATTTCTCTCCTAAAAAGTTACCTGAGTGAACTATCTCATTTCACTACTTTTTTGCTATCTCATTTCACTACTTTTTTGCGTTGGAATATTCAGTTCTCGTCCACGTGCTGAGCAGCATCTTGTTAGATGGGCTGATTCTCAGCTTCATGACATTGAGTCCCTGTCAAAGATGGTCGATCCTTCTATTCAAGGAGAATGTTCGGAGATACTGTTGTCACGTTTTGCAGACATCATCAGTCAATGTATTCGGGTAATTCTAAGCTTCTATCTTCTCAAGCTAATACAGGACAATGCACGTGCTACTTTCTTAGCACATCTTTAGGTTTACATGGTCAGATTTCCATTCAAAGCTGTTAAATTAGGGCAGAGCCATCATAATCAGTCAGATTAACTTGCAACAGTTACTCATATTGGGGAAATAATCATATTATAAAGGTCAAAAGTAGATTAACTTGCAGCAGTTACTTATATTGGGGAATTAATCATATTCTAAAGGTCAAAAGCATCTTTCAGTTATATGTCAAGTTATTCTATTGCATGTGTCTGTTTGTAATTTTTTATATGTCATCACATTCAGGTGTCATCTATTCACTATTATATTCTGGTTGCAGTTAGCTCTTTTTTCTGAGAACACCAAGATGAGATGAATTTATGGATCATGTGACTGATCTGAAAATTTCTTATGCAGTCGGAACCAGAGTTCAGGCCGCCAATGTCTCAAATCGTCCAAGACTTAGCTAGGATTGTAGGCGCTAGTGCTACTGGTGGGGAATCAGAGTGACAAATCAAGGAGGGACAGTACATCTAGGATGTCAGCTCACGCAGCTAGTGAAGACACTCAGTGAACACATCTTTAGCACATTGTGAGGGGCACCCTTTCATTTATATTGGACAAGATTGCCATCTAGTGTACATGTCATTTTGGAGCCTCATTTAGTTCTGGAAAGGTGGTAGTGGTACAACCAGTGAGGAGATGTGGCTTCTGATTGTTGACGAGCAGATTCCCTTTCTTCTCTAGACATGATTATTTCTCCTGTAGGCTGTATCTCTTGTAACTAATTATAATTTTTTATTCATTAAAGCTAGTGATGTTCATAATGTTTTTAGCATGTCTTGAGCCTCATCTTTCTCTGGAACACTCAGAAAAAATGGCTTTGCTAGCTCCTTATGGTTTGTTGATCTTAAAGTCTACTGTTATGAAGATTCTGTGCAGAGGCAAATAAACTCACTCGCTTGACATGGACATGGACATGGTGTCTTCTACCGATTTGGAGATGCAGATTGTCCTCCATGAAGCAAAAGTACCTCTATTAGGTATGCATCATGCACTCGGTTCCTTCTGTCTTTACTTAATGTGATTTCTTCAAGTCGTAGAATAATTCAACAAATTATGGCTGTGCTCCCTTGTTGTGTACAATGGACAAACTTTTGTATCGATCTGTTCTTAATTGATAGATATCACCCTGTAGTTGATTACAAGTTTGATAATCTGCCATGGAGGACTGTAGTATATGTTTGTCATTTTATTGTTAGATTTAGCACTCTGCTATATGTTCTGGACTTCTGGTTGCATAAGACTTTTGACTGATTTTCTCTTTTCTTTTTACCTTGCACTGGTAAAATCAAATTTGATTCTAGTACTAGTAGTCTTTTGCCTTAGATTTGTACTTATATGCTTTGCATTAATAATAACATCTTTTGCCTTTCAGAAGAAGGAATAATGGATTGCATAAAATTGTGAAAGCATAATACTTCCAGTTTTATTGGGAAACTGCTGTTTGGTGACTTAACTTATAATTACTTTCGTGGAGTAATGAACTCCTAGATGTTGTTGCTTTCTGACCACTTTTCTAGGAAGATGACTGGTTTGAACACAATTTGGGTCCATTTGTGCACTCTACAACCATGAAAATTACAAAGTCCTCAAGGACAGTGACAGGTGGCCATCTGTTCGGCCACAGGATGGTCTAGTTGCCGGTTGGGCACATAGAATTGAGAAGTGCACCTGTTTCTAGGGAGCAGTTTACCCTGCCAATGTGGGTGGTGGCAACTGGGCAAGTAGTGTAAATGTGCAATGTATTTAACATTTTGTGAGGCTGGCGACAGTTCTCAGGCAGAGGCTCTGCCAAGTGCTGACCCCTCATTTTCTCCCGCCTAAACCTTAGCCAGGAAAATAGTATCGTAATATACTAGTAATATCGTTTAGGCGTGTGTCTCTTGTGGTCCATATTTTTCAGAATGCCTGACATGGCGTTCCTGAATCCTGATTTAAGTGTGCTGGTCCACAGCTATCACATTGTTCTGTGGTTGCCGTTGAATTGAATCAAGATACATTGAACAGTTTTCCATCAGCAAGAGCAAAGTATCTGAAGTCACTCAACTGCAACCAATAATTGAGAACTTTCTAGAAGAAATGTGATCATATGTATTACTGACTAGTGTTTCATGAATAGATTGCACTTGTTTTACTGTGAATCACAACATTCATGAATACTTTGAGGATTTTTGTACTTCCCATACCTTTCCCAAATGTAACTAGATTTACATTGAATCACACAGCAGTCTACCTTTTCTTTAGTCACAGTTATTATAATACCTCTGTATCAGCTCACATTTCACTATCATGCATATCTTTGTAGATTGCACTTGGTTGCCAAATAGTGGAATCCTGATCTTGCAGATATCTGATACCATGATTTCGCAGGACGGCAGGAACGACTTTCAGTTATGGAGTCGAACTTACTCCTTGTTTTGTTCATGATACGGTTGCTGATACGGTAAGCACATAAAGTTCCGTGCTGAAAGTTACGTGGAACTGCATGCCAACGTCGGTCCACAAACGAATCTGTCACCACATTGCATGCATCCCACAGGAACCTGTCATTGTTGTGGTGAGCTAATGCATTGAATCGGATGATACAGGAATCTGAAACTTGCCCGTCCTTTCCGGTTTCTTGTGGTCGGTTTTGGTTCTCCCGGGCCGTGTGGGCCTGCCCTATGAGATCAACTCTTAGCAATTTGCGAGTGGTAATATCTAGCTGGATTGAAATATTTGATGCGTTTACCTGGCACTGGCAGGTCGGTACAACAGATGTATCTGGCATAAAACTGCCAACGAATACATTCGCTGGCTTGTGAACCTACATAGCCCCTTTTGATAGGTTTATTTTCAACTTCTCTATTAAAAAAAGTCAAAACTATTCAAACTGCTAGCTTCTGACTCTGGCTTCTGCTGCTATTTAGCTATTTGTGGAAGTGATTGTGGTGACTCTGGCTTCTGCTGCTATTTAGCTATTTGTGGAAGTGATTGTGGTTGAAATAAATTAAAAGCTGAGAAGCCAATTTTAACTGGTTTTCTAACTTTTAGGTGTGCTGAGAAACTAAAATTTTATTTAAAGGACAACCATCAAAATTTAACATTTATAACAACTCTTAGTCAGAAGCTTCGAAACTATAGTCTATTCAAACGCAGCTATAGTGTCAAGTCCTTTTGGGCTGATGTCTGGATAGGAATTGGATAAAACGAGGCGATCAAACTAGCATTGTATCCACAGGATTTACGCCACTCGGACCGGAATTACATGATCTCCATTTTTCAGTGTAGTGGTATGCGCCAACGTGAGGCAATTTTCGACTTCTCTCTGGTGTAGACAACAAAAGCAGGGCAAACTCAGTGCTAAGGGGATTTTTTTAATAATAGTATTTTAATGGAAAATTATAAAAATAAAGTTCAAAAATACAAAAATACAAAAATAGGTGCTAGTCGGGTACTCCAAGTGTTGACTAGCCACTTTACGGCAATCGGAATGCCAACATCTCATGTAGCACACATGTGACCGTAGGGGAAAGAGAGCAGGGTAACAGAGGTGCCGATAGATCTCACTTTATAGGACAACAAAGGTGCCGACAAGCCTCCGCACATGGCTAATAGCCTATGTGGGGCTAAGTTGGCTACTTGTTGGTATTCCGAGTGCCGACAAAAGTCTAGTCGGTATTTTGAATGTCGACATGTATCTAGTCGGCACTCGAAGTGCTAATTAGCACTTGTTTTTGTAACTTTTCATTTTTAAACTTTATTATTATAATTTTTTATTAAAATACTATTATTCAAAAAAGATTCGGCTAGAAATTAGGCATTTGGAATGCAACCCTAGCCTGCCAAACATTTGGTCATCTTGTTTCATTCGTTGCCGTTTGGATTGATGTCAATTTTTTTGGTTGTCCATCTAACGCTACCCTCGCTAGCTATTTTCTTGCTAACACATGCAAAAAGCTACGCCAAAATTTTCAGTTATTTTTCGTCATCTGCTTTGTGGATCTCATATATCAGTGAAAGAAAAATTTAAAATTAGATATTTTGTTTTATTTCGAAATTCCCAAAATTTATAAAAATTTGACGCAATTTTAATCTCCAGACGTAATCCAAACAAGCCTTTGTACTTTCCCCTCTGATAGATTTTTCAACAGAAGGGTCATTTTGTAACTGCACAAAAAAGTGGGAAACCAGGAGGAAGGTACGTCGTACGTAGCACCGAGGCTTTATATCGAGGGTAGAAATGACATTTCCCTACTCATGCACGTGCGCATATACAGTTACCATCCAACATTCCGGGGTCCACTACCTATCCCTGACACAACAGCGACCTGACCTGTCCGACGGACCCGTCAGTCACCGACGCGCCGGTCCACACGCTCCTGGACAAGCCAGCCATTCAGCCAAGCAAGGGGGACGTGGCGCGAGCCCACGGCGGGCGCGACCTGACCGGACGAGGAGCCGTCCGCGTCCCCAGCCCCAAAAATATTAAATGCAGCACTGTTGTAGAGAAGACGTACAGAATAGTGTTTGGAGGGTCGTTATCGGTTCTTATTTGAACCTAAAAATCCTAATTAGTAATAAATATAGGATAATTTTTTATTAGATAAAATTCACTGCTTTAATATTTACATTAAGAACGTACGGCAACCATCTAACATGGTGTTTCAGGGTATGTACAATGCAAGGATGTTTAGATAGTCGTTTATAGAGAGAATAAGCTTAAGAGTCTCAGTGTGCAATGGAAACAATTATGTTGTAGCGCTTAGATATATAGTTTGATAAGTTTTAAGTCCATCAAGCTACCACCACAATGCATTCTCAACGATTTTTTTTACTCGGCTGAAGCGCTTGCTGCTCCGAAAACTGCTTCCCGCATGAGTTTTTTTTCCAAACGTCGAACGTCTCCCCAAACGGCCACTCAGAAATTCTGCATGACAGATAGGAGCGTTGTACGTGGCCTAAGGACAATAGAATTTTTTTTGGGACCCGCCCCAGGCCCGACACCGCGCCGCGATCCGAGGTATTTCTTGCGGCAAACCCGCAGGGAAACCGGGATCACCACACGCGCGCGCAGGAGCCCGACCCTCCCTCGCGGCGCCGGGCTGGTTGGCGAGGTGGCGTGACGAGCGGATCGCGCGACGCGACCGGCTCTGGGGCCCGGATCACCGATCAGCGTTTGCCGGTTCGGGTGTGGGGGTGATGGTTGGCTAGGCTGCATTTGCATGGGGAGGTGGTGATCCACGTAGCGGGCGCGCGCGCGCGTACGTACGTATGGCTGCGGGGATGAGTGAGAGACGGGTACGTGAGGATTGGTTGTCGGTTCTTTTTTTTCTTTCTTCTTTATCATATTTTTCTTTTTAGGCAGGCTAGTTTGGTTGTTGCTTTAGCTTGTAGAGTTTTTTTTACACGTCTCGACCGGTACACCTTTATATAAATATATACACATGTATCAACTCCTATATTTAGACATACACATAGACCTATACACTATACAATTTAGATAATTGGGTTCAATGAGATCGATAAAACCATAAAAAACTCCCCAAGCAATAGGCGATAAATTTTATGTTAAGGATGAGCTCAGTGAGTCATCTAGGTTGATCCATAAGACTGAAAAAAAACTTGAGACTCACAAGCTAACTCAGGCTCATGGAGGTTTGGCTCGGTTCAACTCGGCTCATTGTCCAAACGAGCCGAGCCTCAGCCACCATACTGGCTCGTTGTCCAAACCAAGTTGAGTCGAGTTAGCTCACGAGTTGCTCGCGAGGCCAAACGAGCCTATGCTCTTCTCCCTCCTCTGTCCCTACTCGGTTACTCCCCACGGGAAATGACACTCCCACCCTCGGCCTCACCTCATCTTCTCCCTCCCGAGCGGGTGGGCGACGGCGACGCTATCGCTAGGCGCCGGCGTGGTCACCATTGCCAACTACGAGGACCCCACCGCGACCCTCAAGATCTGCCCGCATGGTCGCACCTGTCATTGAGCAAATCTTCCGTGCTACCGCCCAAATCCGTTGAGTTGAGCATCGATCCACCCCGCCCAAGCCACGAGAGCCGAAGGGGAAAGATGCATGGGGCTTCTCTGACTGGATTCTGCCGCTCTCCCCGTCGAATCCAGCCACACAACCATTGAGAATGGATCTTCCGTGTCTCCAGCGTCTCCGTTGAGTTGAATATGGATCTTCCGTGTCTCCGGCGTCGAGCTCCACCCATAGGTGGCCGGTGGAGGCTACGCGTACGCGATCGAGACGGAGTTGGGAGCGTAGGCGGCCGATTGGGTGACCTCGCCGGAGAGGAGCTCGGAGAGGGGGATGTGGACCTCGCCGACGTTGCGATCGCCCAGGGTGCGCTTGACATGGAGGAGCATGTGGAGGGAGCCAGCACCGAAGGGAGCCCGTGCCATGCAGGCCGTCGTTGTTTGGCAAGCTCGTGAGCCCTTGTGAGCTAGCTCGAGTCAGCAAACAAGCCAAATTAAACTACCATTTTAACTTAATTTACAGATCAAGCCGAACCAACATTTCACCGAGCTTTTACGAGCGTCTCAGCTCGTTTACAACCCTACCTGAGTGGATAGGCTACCAACCGACAGCACTACCACTTGACTGAGCGCTCGTTCGCATAGCTTGTATAGTTGTTGTCCTGTTGAGATAAAAAAATTAGGACTACTCCGTAGTAGACACATTATATATAAATGCACCAAGCGGAAGATGATCCAGTGCTCCTATGCATATGCTTATCAGCCTGACGAGAAGTCCCAGATAGACGGCCATTTCCGTTTTTAAGATGCAAATATGCAATGCTGGTCTATTACGGGAACCAAAATATGATAAACATTTCAAAAGCTATGGCCCAATACAAGACGAACAGTGAAGGCAGCCGAATGTTCTCCCACTAGACCAGGTCATTTTTTGAGGAGAACTGGAGGGACCTGGTCATTGGCAGCAAGAGTTCCTACTTGGCTCGCTTAGCTCCCAGATAATATCTTAAAATAATATGTTATGTTCAGAATTACTGTTCAGGCTCGTGAACAGTACCACGCAGCCAGAAGTGTCCAGAGTCCGTTTAGATGACGAAGTCTAGCCGGTTTAGGAGATAAAATTAGTCCAGTTAGTTTAAATCATGATAAGAATTAGAGATAGAGTTTAGAGAAATAAATGAGTTCGAATTGGGACACGTAGGCCAGCTACGATACTCCTTAGCCAGTTATATATGTGGTATTGTGTTTAGATCAAATCAAACTAAACAAATTAATTTAATTCTTAGTTCTTTTCTCATATGTCTCTTTTATGGTACTAAGTTTTTCTAATTTATAGTTTAATTTCTCTCCTAACCGTTGATATTATCTAGCTATCCTCCCGATAGATATTTATTCTAATATAATATCTCATTTAGATACAATACACTCATCTGCTCTCCGACTTTTGAGCGTTGCGTCCCAACCAAACCATCAGGAGCAAAATTTATCCATCAGGAGCAACATTTATCTGGCATAATATAAGGTGCAGGTAAAGTAGTCAACGTGTTTCACATGCGCATGGCACAAGCAATTGGCTTGTTTTGGTGTTCTAGAATACACGACGGGATCCTTTGACATTGTGCAGTAGTTACTGACACGTGAATCTCATACGTCTGGATCCACGTACAATGACCACTGTCCTCGCTTCCCTAGAATACACACAGCCGCAGATGCTGAACCACGTCATGTTTCTCCAAGCTCTGCCGTGTTCATCCTACGTCCACGCGACACGTACGCCACGAGGCCCAGACGCCACTGTCTAGAACTTAAAACGAGTATGCTAATTAATTAATTTGGTTGGCTATTGCCTCTCGAGATTACAGTCCACATGCTCTGATCGACCATTTGGGAATCAAGGACATAGCTGGCCACACGTACGAGCGCCGTGCCTAACGAACTCATCACGTACACTATTTTCTCTTAGTTTGGATGGTGTCAGCCATGGCAGGGTGTCACCTCTCGCGCCCTCGACCTTCAGCAGGCTCCATTGCTAGATATTTTTGGCGTTCTTCGCCATGACGTAACTACAGAAAGAAGATGAACGAAGGCACGGCACCGTACGTAAGCATAAATTACCCGTCGATCGGATCTTCGAAGGTGATGTTATTTTAGTCATCTATTTTTTTTTAAAAAAAATATCGGATGATAAATATAAGCTGTCCGATCACGAACAAAGTTCTAAAGAGCATCTTAACCTTCCGACAGCTCCTCTAACATCGGCTCACCCCGATGTCTCCTGTGTTGTATAATATGCGATAAGAAGAGTATGGAGTCCAAAATTCCATAAATAAGTATATAAGAGTTTGATAGTGCAACAATAATACATATGATCTTAGTGAAATATGACAGAGAAACTGAAATAACACATATCATAAGTAAGACATAAATTAGACAGCAGATGTAAAAATTAACTAAAAGTGCTCTCAGAAATGAAGCAACAATTGGCCCCAGAACTTTTAATGTTCTGTTCCCAAATTGTTCTATAATAAACATCATGAATGGAGCAAAATTTCAGAGTGCCCCAATAGCAGGTAGAGTTTAATATAGTTCTCAAATATCTAGATCATCATACTGAAAAGGACTGTACAGATCAAAAGGAGTTCTCAGTATTTCTCAAAGCTAGCAGACTACTGCCGCACAACAGAAAGGCATGAACCAACTATCAAAAGACAGTACTACACCGCTAGCTCCTCAAGAATTAATGCCAGAGAGAATTAACAGAATTGAGAACATAAGAGCACACATACAGGGATCACACAGATATGATGTGCACTTAAATACAAAGCCAACAGATAACTTGAGGTACAGAAACAGAGTGTCAGCCACTCAAAATAACCTCCAGGTAAAGGCCTTGAATCACAGAACTAGATTTATCTCATATCACAGCTATAGAACTCAGAAATTTACTCTATGTCTACACATATTCATCATCATCGAGCAACAAAGCATGCACATCTGAGCTGTCCAATTTAACAGAGAAAGAGAGAGGAGATTTGGTATACTCACAGTGATATGCACTTAAACAGATCAATCAGAGAGGCAAGGCACGGCTTAAGTGCCGCTGTCCCAGAAATCCAACCACCCACCGTTGCCGCCGGAGTGAGGATGACGGAGATACAGTACCTCAACCGCACAGCCACCGCAGTGCGGGCGAGCCTCAGCTTTGCAGCACCGATCAACACCTAGAGCAGATGCTCCTCCACTTAATCCCCCAAATACCGAAGCACAAACTCCAGAGAGAAGAGATCTCGGTTCCAGATCAGGAAATCAAGCCAAATCAGAGAGATTAGTGAGGAAAAATCAGTGGAGAATACCCTTTTCCCTTCTCTATTCCAACGAGGGGAAGGCTGACCTTCAAGTAGGCACGAAGACGGCGCCCTCCAGCCTCCCGAGCCCGAAGGATCCAGAGACGGTTGCGGCGCCTCCCAGCATCTTCACCAGCCGAATGAACCCCGTGCCCAAACCCTAGCGCCTGCCGAGTCCTTGAACCCGTCAAGTAATGGGTCCGGGCCACAAAGAGAAGAAAGGCCAGCCGGTCCAAAACGAAAACATTAAAGTTCTCATTTTCCTCAACATCCTGCTCGTCTTAACTCGTCTCCGTCACTGGATCCACCGGCGACGCCCACCTCTGTCAGACCGTCTTCGCTCGCCACATCCCGACACCATCCATCGCCTGTCCTCCGCCGCTCGTGATCGGCGGCGTCCCCGTAACCTTGCCACTCCACCCCGTGCCCGTCTCCTTCAACGGACCGATCTCCTTTCTCAGAAGCTCTTCTCAGTTCGAAAGTCAAAAAACCGTCACCAAACAGTTGCATGATCATAAATGTCTAAATTTTAGAGAAAGTGTGATCTTCTAAAGAGGAGTAAACACCAGAATGAAGCAGATCGATCAGAGCTAGCTGCGCGCTGCTTGTTTCTCTGTAAAATACTGTTACAATTTACAAGTAAATAGAAGTGTGTTTACTCGATCCAATCCTAAAAAGAAAGGGATGAACACCCAAATAAATCAAGTGGCCAAGCTTTTATCCAGAAAAAAGTATGATCACGATCAAAAGGCGAGACTAGCTAGATAGATCGAGCCGAATGATCCGAACGCGGATAACATTTTCTAAGCAATAATTCAGGCGGGATCGAGATTCCCAAATGGGATAGGTTTAGAAACCGAAATAAATGGGGAGCCGGCTAACCTTCCAGGACAGGCGAAGGAGTAACAAAATCCCGGGGCCTTCGAGTGGACAGGGATATCGCTGCCTCCTCCCCAACCAACGGCTCGTGTTTGCCCTGGCCTCTCACCTTGATTATGCCACAAGTTAAGCGTACTTATTTATCCGTCGTTTAACCGTGGCCGCTTAGATAAATTCTAATCAAACTTTTAAAACTTCAACTATTAATAACTTTAAAAACACTTAATTTGAAAATATAAAAATCATAAATCATTTAGATATTATAAATATATTCTAATAAAAAGCAGTGATCAAATACAAACATTAGATACTATATCATATTCGAAAGGTCAATTTTTTTTTTACCGGAGTGAGCAAGGGCCATACGAAAAGTACACCTGAATGCCGGTGTGATGTCGCAAGTGACAATTTCTCAAAGGCCAAGGCTGGGAAAGGAAGGGGGACTGAATTGGATAAGCTCGAGAACCTCGAGATTTGTCATGTCGTCAACTGCAAGCACAAGCTACGATTTTTTTTTTTGCTGTTTTAAATGATTTATTCATACGACTGTACATACATACCAGCTCTGGTTTAGCTAGATCTTAGGCGGTTTACACATGGTATATGGGCTCAAAGTTTTAGCCATTGTACTGAGCAAATTGTTACCCATAATTGCATAGGTACCATGATATGATCATCGTAGCAGTTGGAAAAAAGAGCTCAGGAAGGAATTTTTTTAATATTACATTTATGTACGAATATTATAGAAATAGTATCGAGAACTAGAAAAGTTTAAAAGTAATACTTATTCACCGTACCATACGACGAAAATATAATTTTTACTGTATGATATGACGAAAATTGTTGATGTGGCGTCAATGGCAGCATAGAGGTGCATGGCTCTAGTTACGAGGCAGTTTTCGCTGTACGGTTTAACGAAAATTAGTTGTCGTCAAACCATACGGTGAATAGGTTTTTACGTCGTACGGTACGGCGAAAATAATATTTCGCCACATCGTACGACGAATAGGTATTTTGTTTTTAAAATTTTCTTGTTTTCGGTACTATTTTAAAAATTTCCGTAAAAAAGATAATATTAAAAAATAATTCGCTCAGGAAGTAGCTCGCCCTAGAAAAAGCAATCCTCCGTTCGCTGAAATATCGTACCACACACGGTGAATACGGTCACAAATGGAGACCACAACACAAAGTCACAAAGAAGCGTTCAACGTGCTGGACTACAGTCCAAATATCCCAGAACCACACTTGGCACATTCTTTCCATGTCCCAGGGAAAAAAAGAATAAAAGGTGAACGGAGAACTCCGGCAACGAAGCGAGAGAAAAGTCCAAGAGAAACTTGCAATTTGTACGTGTGGTGGCCGGTGACTGAACATGACTAGTACGGAGTAGTAGCAGTCAGTAGCTGTCTGGAGCTAGTAGCCTAGTATGACGGAAAATAATCATATGGACCTGTGTCGTGTATTTAGAATCAAACCTAATTTATAGGTGATATGTAATAAAAATTATTATAAAATTTATAATAAAAATAAAGAAAATTATATATGATAAAATATGAAAGAAAATAAATTATAACACATCATACTCACATTATGAATTATATCTACACCTAAAATACATAAAACTAGATCTCATACGATTATTTCCGTGTACAACCGCTCTTCGAGCCGGTGGTCGCGGGGCCTCTTTAAATACCGGCCATACGCGCGCCCAAGCCTCCAAGTCCAAAGCCCGCTTCCTCGCCTCCGCCGGTCGGTTTCCTCCTCCTGTGCCGCACCGCCCGCCGGTTTCCCTGAAACGCCTCGCAGTCGCCAGCGAAGACTTCTTTACAGCAGCGTCCGTCCCGGCCGGGAGGTGGTCATCATCCACTGGACGCCACCGTTGCGGAGGTCTTAGGCTACGACACGCGCCAAGGCTCCGGGGTCTCAGGAGAAGACTCGAGAGAGGAGGAAGGGAACAAAATGGGTGGTGGCGCGGTCGTCGACAAGTGCGGCACGTGGTGCGAGCTCTGCGGGGGCGCCGCCACCGTGCACTGCGCTGCGGACTCGGCGTTCCTCTGCCTGCGCTGCGACGCCAAGGTGCACGGCGCCAACTTCCTCGCGTCCAGGCACTTCCGCCGCCGCCTCGGCGCGGCCGCGGACGACGCGTCTCAGTCCGAGGCGTCGTCCGCGTCGAGTAGTTCTTGTGTGTCCACTGCCGACTCCGCGGAGTCGACTGCTGCGGCGCCAGCGCCGGCAACGGCCGAGGCGGCTGGGAGGGGGCTCAAGCGACGGGCGCGCGCGGAGGCCGTGCTCGAGGGGTGGGCCAAGCGGATGGGCTTCGCGGCCGGTGCTGCGCGCCGGCGTGCGGCCGCGGCCGCTATCGCGCTCCGGGCGCTGGGCCGGGGCGTCGCCGCGGCGCGCGTCCCGCTCCGCGTCGCGATGGCTGCCGCGCTCTGGACGGAAATCACCTCCACCGCCGCCGTCTCCGGCGGGGATGCCACGCTGCTCCGGCGGCTGGAGGCCACCGCGCACGTGCCGGCGAGGTTGGTCCTCACCGTGGCGTCGTGGATGGCGCGCGCCTCGAGCCGGCCGTCCTCCGACGACGCCGAGGAGGGCTGGGGTGAGTGCTCCTGATCCGGGCCCACGGCCGGTCCGGGTCCACTGCTCATCCATTGCTGTACACGAGCTGAACCAGTACCACCAAGCCTGAGATAGAATGCAACATGTGGGCAACGTTTGCTTGTTCTTTTCCTCCATAATTAAGCGATTAATTAGCTGCGAGTGGCCAAAGATGGTTCTGGTTAGGAAGGCCAAGAGAAGTCCAAATGGATGGTAGCCAGTGTAAGGTGGTGGCTGCACAAGTCTCTTCTGATTAACTATAGGTGATTGGGTTTAGACTCATGTGA
Organism: Phragmites australis; assembly: GCF_958298935.1. Taxonomy (NCBI): domain Eukaryota; kingdom Viridiplantae; phylum Streptophyta; class Magnoliopsida; order Poales; family Poaceae; genus Phragmites; species Phragmites australis. Next base: position 42,014,836 of record NC_084926.1, read on the forward strand.
TATGAAATGATGTATGTTGTGGGGCAAGGCAACGAAATGGTTGGATATTTTCTTTTATTATTCTGTGACAAATGTGCGCCTGGACGTTCTTCGATTATATTTATTTTTTATTCTAATTATGAATTCTAATCTCAAAAGTAAAAACAAAAATAAATGATCACAACCTAAAAACCGAATCTTATAATTATAAGTCAAATTGTGCTATAAAATCTTATGATTCATAATTTGATAGGAATAAACTTCTCTATGAAATTTAGATATAACAATCTACGTAAAAAACAAATTGGGGTTAAATATCGTTAGTTGCCTTCAATGCAAGGGTCTTCCAAATGCTCTCTCATCCACGTTTTTTTAAAAGAAAAGGCATGCTGTCATAACGTAGCAGTGCAGGAGGACCCGCCAAGCCAAGCGCTGAGATGCTGCTGGCCGCCACGGTCCGTTCCGACTTCCGAGCACCTACCGCTCGAGTTCTTCCCCCTTCCGTTCCGCCAATCGCTGCCGAACCGTGCGCGCACGGGCACGGCGCACCTCCCCTCCGCTCCTGCTGAAAAAAGCATGCCGGCGGCTGGGAACCACACGACAAGAGACGGCAAAGTGGAAAACGCGTCGCCAGCTCGCCATCCCGGGCGTGCTTGACAGAGTCGCGTGCGCGAACGTATGGCAGACGGAGCGCGCGCGCCGTGGCTCGGTTCGACGTGTCGAGTCCGCACGATAACAAACTAGCAACAATTGGAGCTCGGTTAGACGGATGGGCGCACCTAAGCCGCATCCATTTTTTTACACAGAGTATAATAAAAGAAGATTAAAAAATTAAATTTACTAATTTTAAGTATCTCAATATTTATTTATAAATTTATCATGATTTAACATATTCATTTAATTATAGGAAAACAATGGCACTTTAATGTATGTACGTAATTTTAATATGTAAACAACAGTAATATAAATCTAACTAAATATTTTAAATAATTTTTTAGTTTTAGATATTTTACTATGCATCTTAGATTGTTTCAGCCGATTTATCAATATAACTATTATTCCTTTTGCTATTTTTCTGAAATTTCCTAAAAAAGTATATGTACACATGTGTATATATATGTATACATATATGTGTACATTATGTACATATACATATACACATACATATCTATATCTGTATTTATGTATGTACATAGAAGTGTGACCCACATAAACAGTAGCTATAATACCTTAACCTCTTAGAATCCCTCCGAATCTTGTCCCTTTAATATATGTGATAGATTCTCACCACAAGAATATCAGGTAGTAAAAAAGCTAAATGTATAATGTGTGGATCATGAAGTTAATAAAATATAGCTAGTTAGCTGTGAGAGTCAACTAAATAATTACAATATTATCTATAACATGACTAATCTTAGTCGTGGCAAATTTAGACGCAAACCAAATAGACCCTACATCGCTCGTGAGGGTTGACTGAATATAAGGCCACATGATGTAGAGGATGAGACCATATACTTGTATCTGTCGGACTAGACTGTAACAGTAGATATGAGCAAACAAATACGTTTTTTAAGATTATATGTATGCACTAAACCAAGCTAGAAAAGGTTCGATCAACTAGAAACACCCTTAGTTGCTACACGATTTTTTTTTTATATTTTTTGTTTCAAAATTTGCAAAATTATATGGCTATTTCAAAATATTACAACAATAAGCTATTGTTGCCTGTTCATCGGACGAGAGTAACATCTCACCCGTTCCTTGTGGGCCCCGCTAGTCAGAAGATTAAAAAACGTAGTGATGCCACGTGTCGCTCGATGAACGGGCGAGATCTTTGTGTCGCCCATTGAACGGAGGAGAGCAAGGTGTCGCCTGTGCTACCTTTTTTATTTACGGTAGAACTTGCATGCACTGTAATGTTTATATTTTAGATTTGTCCAGTGTTATTAGATGTTTACATAATATTTTGGATATCCGGATTTTACGGAAACGGAAAGGTGAACATAATGATTTTAATAGGAATTGCGACATACATGAACGATGGTATGTATGGTACACAATCGTTCTAACCTAAACAGGTATCACATCTGAACCTAACATAAATTAGAGAATGTAAATAAAATGATTACAGCATATGATCTATTGAGTGGTACATAGGTATTTTCTCTTCCTCGTCGCTTCTAGTCTTGCCTCACGCGTTTGACGTGCCATTTTGCGCTTCCTCTCCCTCTTCGTCTCATGCGCCTCCGTCATCTTGTGGTTATGCTCCTCCCTTATCTTTTGATGCTCCTCCTGAATGCGTTTGCCCGCAGCCTTCATCCTCTCGTCACCTTCATCTCATAGAAGTGTCTCCAAGTGGTGTGATACTAAGTGTGAAGGAGTAACACATCCACTTGCGACTACTCAATATCTAACCACTATGAAAAGTCACATAGTGGTGGTAGAGGCTACAACGGTGACAAAAATATTAAATGGTAATTCTTAGTTGTATTTGGAGTAGTTTGGTCATAATGGTTACTAGGCGGCGAGAGGCAATATTGTTGCTTTCCTGCGGTGGATCATAGTCGTAGTTGTGGCACATAAAGAACCTCCTTCCATAGGTGTCAGAGAACTCGGATGAGTTCATCACCCTATAAAGATCTTCACACCAACACATATGCACTTCAACCCCATCAGGCGCAGTATCCGATAAGTATTTTTTAGGGAAAAAATCAGATGCTATTTTTGTTGGAGTTGTGGAGGTTGCAAGATAGGAAAATAAAAGCATGCTCAATCCCTATCTACATATGTCTTTTTTGAGTTCATCACTCCCCACAAACATCAAGACCACAATCATCACAGGCATTTATAAATAATGATCACCAAATATCACCCTTCACACGAGAAAGAAAAGTATTCACATGAATGGTGCTTGTGCAACTTACCGCACAAGCGATGTTTTATACGTTGTTGCCAACATATTCACTTCTCGTACCATCGTCTTACGGGACACCCCATGTAATTGCCACATAGGTAGACGACCATAACCCATATCATATGGTAAATGACCATGACCCCAATCACATAGTAGATATTCATACATTATTGCTAACGTATTCACTTCCCGTACCATCGCCGTACGGGGCACACCAGACTCCTATCTCAACCTGGTTGAGCCCCCGATATCTATTACCATCGGGATGTATCCCTTACCTTCTTACCTTTCATCGATCGCTCGATACAACACAATGTAGAAACAACACAATATAAGTGCAACATACAACAATACATTACACTTAAGGGCATAGCATAGCTTACTTAATCGTTAAAAAGTTTGCGAAAGAAAACTACTTCTTATTACATATTCTTACTTCCACCGACTTAAAGCCACCCATGATACGGATCCCGAACAAAGTCCTCTAGAAATTCATACAAGAGGTGACATTTAGCAGAGCCTGTATCATCAATTGCATCGGGCTACGTGAGATGCTGCAATTCACCTAACAACATTTCCCTTGTAACGCCTGAATCGTGGAACTTAGGCACTTGCAATCCAAGGGATGCTCGTGCGCCTCGGCCACGTGGACGAGGTACTCGTATGCCTTGTACCATCGAAAAATGATGTTTGATATTTCCAAAACTTGTTCTTTGTATACATTCATCTTTGGATTATATGTGTACTTAGAACTTTAAATTTTGTCAAATATAATGATCTAGTGAGATTATCATCAATTACTAAAATAGGGGAGATTGAAAGTGCATCTAGCCCCTATGTGTGGTTTTGGTAATTAATAACAATACCTATGGACTAACAATGGTGTTGAGTTTGTTAGTAGGTTATTCCATAAGTGATGCATAGATGAAAGATATGCATGAGCTCTAGGTGAATATGGAGATTGAAAATGTATCAAGATGAATGAGCTCTAGGTGATGCTCAAGTAAGTTATGACAATGTCTATGGACTAACAATCATATTGATAATTGCTATTAGGTTATTCCATATGAGATGCATAAATGATGAAGCATGGATTCTTTGAGAAATACCATGAGTTCAAAGAATTGCATCAAAAGTCATTAAGATTTTAGTAATACTCATAAGAAGAAAAAGAAGCTCAATAAGAATAGCAATAAGCTTGAAGTTGTAGAGGTCAAGTAACTAAAGGTATGACTTGTTAATAGAGTTTTATGGACTAACCCATGTGCTATTTATTTAAGAATGAGTGGGGGTTAGATTCTATATGAAGATTGATAATATGCATGAAGGCTAATAAGTTACTTGTGAAGATCAAGTAACTTAAGGTATAAAAGTTGTCATTTAGGTTTTATGGACTAACCTTTGTGCTTTGTGCTTGAGAGTGAATTAGGGTTAGGATCCATAAGAAGGTATAAGTTGAATTGAAATCATATGTGCCAAAAGTGAAGAACAAGAGTGGACTCCATATTTGATAAAGTGAATTCCTTGAAGATGTCGAATACAAAATAGTTTCTATGGCAAGACGGTGAAGGGAAACCAAGACTCGACTGCGATGGACCATCCGTTGTGAAGGGCAAGCAAATGGCTTGACGCCGAAGGACAAGACAGTGGTGAGGAGCGAGTGAAGGCTTTGCACCGATGGACCGTGCCAGCCCATGAGAAGCTATGGATAATTCACATCAATCATATGAAGAATCAAAAAGAGATAAAGTGAAGAATATATAGAAGTTGGCAACCCTTAAGGTTTGAAAGAAAGAAGCGGTTCTTGAAAGTATTCAAATGCTCAAAGTGGTTCAAATGTATTTTATCTTTGAATTTGAGTATAGGTATGCCGCACTATTAAGATGGATACAACGTAAGCTAATTATCGTGTCTTAGTGCTCAAGAGTTTCTATCCAACCCAAAGTGAGACTTTGTTTTTAGAAATCTGAAGCGGGAAGTGTGGAAGTGTCTGAATTGAGTTTCAGAGTGTTCCTAATTTGATCATATATGTTTTAGGTTACGAATTCAGTTGGGATGTGTATCCCTCTTAATAAGCTTTCTATAGAGTCCAAAATCGTCGAAATCGGGCTCCATGATTAAAAGCTATCGTCGTTTTTCAGAAGTCAGTTGTGCTGAACCCGGATACTCCGGGGTAGGCCGGATACTCCGGGTTGTTCGGAGTCTTCGGGTGAGGCTCCGCCAGAGAGTCTCGGGTTGGGCTGTTTCAGTTGACCCGGATACTCCGGAGTACCTCGGATACTCCAGGTTAGGCCAGAAAGTCTCCAACGGCTAGTTTTTTGAAGTTGGGTATTTATATCCCCTGACCCCCCTCCTTTGGGGACGGCTAGAGCACGAAAAAGAACACTTCTTAGAGCCAAAAGAACCCCTTCCTACTCCATTTTAGTGAGAGATTTGAGAAGAAAAGTGAGTTGGGTTGTGAGATTGGAAGATTGAGTGCAAGTGAGCTAAATCCAATCTTGAGCACTTGAGTTTATCAGCAAGAAGTTTGTGAAGCATTTGTTACTTTTGGAGGTGAAGCCTCCTAGCCGGCTAGGTGTCGCCGGTGAGCTCCCGTACTTGTGGTGAGCCGCGGGAAAGTTTGTGAAGGTCGATCTCGCCTCCATAAGGGAAGCGATCAAGAGTGGATCGAGAAAAGCGGTTGAAAGAGATCCGTCTCGTTGGAGCTTCCTCAACGGAGATATAGGATTCACGGTGGTGAATCTGAACTTCGGAAAATAAATTTTGTGTCTCCTCTTTTGTTCCTCTACTTTTAAGTTCTTGCTCAATATTTGTGCATATTGTTCGATCTACTTGTTCGGGTGTATTTGATTGTAGGTTCTCCGTGGATCTACGTGGAATCGAACACACAATATCACTTGGTTTGAGCTAGAACTCTTTATCCGTACTTTAAATTCAGTTTCGAGCTCAGTTCTGTACAGAACCCGGAGAATCTGGATTTTCCTGGAGACTCCGAACCTGTACAACCTGGAGTATCCGGACTACCCCGGATGCTCCAGATTAACAGTGATTTCAGGCGTCTGAACAGTATTTTCAGCCCTTTTTCAATTTAAGTTTTATTGCATATCTCTCGCTAGATTAGAGTAATTTTTGTCACATTAGGATTGTAATTTCCACACTTATTTAGAGTGATTGTGCACTAGTTGAGCCTAGCATATTTAGGTTTTTTACTTGTAAAAAATCCATTAATTTATATTCCACTGCAAGTTTAGACCAACGGTAAAAGGGGACGAATTTTTGCAAAAACACCTATTCACCCTTCTCTAGGCGACATCATTGTCCTTTCAATAATGCTATTCAATTTGAAGTAAAACTAACAAGTACAAAGACTAACTCAAGATAGTAAACAAATTGCTCGAAGTTGCATAAGAGATAGAATAACCAAAGAGGAAGACACAACGAATTTGTTCCTGAAGTTCAGATCCTTGAGGGGATCGTACGTCTTCATTGAGGGGCTTGATCGCACTTGAGTCGGGTCTCTTTCAACTCTTTTTTCTCATAAGGTTGCACAAAGCACTCCTCAGCTCCACTTGGTACTTCTTTCCTTTTGGAGGCGGAATCCAGCCTTCACAAACTCCTCACGGCGCACCACAAGTGAATCGGTAGCTCGTGAGTGACCCATAGCCGTCTAGGAGACCTAAATCTCCAAGAGTAACAAATGCACATGAAACAAAGCTTGGAGATAAAACCTAGTGCTCAAAGATGAACTTGAAATTGCTTTCACTAGATCTCTCACTCAAATCCCTTTCTCAAGATGTAGCACAAAGCAAGGGAGAGGAGAGGTGAACTTTAGGGCTCTAGAGAGGTGTTTTCTTATCAAGGCAGCAACAGCTCAGAGAGGGTAAGGCAAAGGGGTATTTATAGGGTATCCTCCAAAAACTAGCCGTTATGTACTTTTCCAGCCCATATTGGAACTTCCGACCTTAAGATCAGAACTTCCGATCTATTCAAAGTAACTGTTATGCATTACTCTATCCAAACCGAAACTAGAAATATACACACATCGGAACTTCCGACTAAATACATCAGAACTTCCGATTCAACAGAGAACTTCCTGAGCGCTCAAAATTTTACACGCCGAACACTCTGATCAACATCGGAACTTTCGATCCAAAACATCAGAACTTCCGATTCAATATAGGACTTCCCAAACGCTCAAAATTTTAACACGCCGGACACTTTGACATATATCAGAACTTCCAATATGACCTATCGGAACTTTCGATATCAACAGAACGTTTTAAAAATAAGTATATATGTTGTGGATTGTGTATCTCATTCTAAGGAATAACTTTGAGCACTAAGATCATAACAAAGATTTGAACGTTGCATCCATCTTAATAGAACGGTATTTCTATACTAAAATTAAAGTAAAATACTATAACTATAGGAATAATCATGCACCATCTTCTTTATTCATTTTAAGGAATCATCAACGTCATTTAGCTTTTATTACCAGGACTTTTACCTATTCAAATACTCATTGAACATATTAGTTCCTTAATCGTTTATCATCAATCATTAAATATGATGCTTACGATACATGATTAAACTTATTAACATGATTACAAGTTTAGAACGTGACATTGCTCTCTTATCCTTCCTCCTGCTCTCCTCATACTAACTCCCTTCTTCATCAATAAATTCAGTGAACTTCTTGGCTGGACTCTTGCTAGGGGAGCTGTAAAGGGCCCTTAGCTTTTGAACATCTTTGCCATCAACACTTATGCCACCAGATAGAACTACATTGTCATCAAGGTTCCACGTCAAATATCTCCACATATAGTTCTACCACTCCAACTTAGATATGCAATCTGACACACACACACACTATATATATATATATATATATATATATATATATATATATATATATATAGGAAAACTAGTATGTACTCCTGGGTGTATGTACTCCCACCTCTCATATACCACTTTTACACATGTGTTATACTTCTTTATCACTTTAAATATACTTCATTAGTAATTATAAGATACTACAATACAAATCCCACGAAATTTTTTATGAAATTCCATGATTTTTATCTTAATTTGCGTATATACTTCTTTTATGTATAAAAAAGAGTATATAGCAAAAATGAAAGGCTAACATTGAATTTTTTTTCATACAACTCATATTGGAGTATCTTAGAATTAGTATTAGAATATACTAAAAATAATAAAAGAGTATAAAGTGTTTGTTTAGGTGGTATATTGCATGTGGGAGTACATACTTCTAGAAGTATAGAATAGGTGTCCTCTATATATATATATATATATATATATATATATATATATATATATATATATGCATATCTTGTCATCTGGCAATTTTCTCAATCCATTGCTAAGCTGAGCACGTGGAAACAACCACTGGAAATTCACTTCATCTTCTGTAGTCAGAGTGACATGATCAGCAAGATGACCTCTGACCTCAGGTAATGACAGCTTGTCCTTCTCCACATATGACATCTATGTACGACCTCTCACGTAGCACACTGGGTTAGCGATAAATAGTGGTTAGTGCACTGTTTCACAAAACCATAGGGGTTACGGGGTGGTTTTGTAGTTTAGGGGTAATCCGATCTCCAGGATTCCTTAGGGAGTAAAATGGGAAATAACTAGTCCAAAGCCCGTACCGTACATCAGAGTCCGGCCCACCTCTTCCTCCGCACCCAGCCACCGCCGACGACTCGGCCTCGAACCCGAACCCAAGCCGCCGTCTTCCCCCTCCCCTTCCTTCCTTGCTTCCCCGGCCGCACGCCGCGAGCGAAACTGTAATCCGCCACCGCAGCTCCGCCATGGACTCGCTCCTCGCCACCTACGCCTCTTCCGACGACGACGACGACGAAGCCCCACCGGCTCCCACCGCCGCGGCCCGGGCCGGCGCGAAGCCTCCCTCCACCACCTCCTCCGGCGGTGGGATCTTCTCCTTGCTCCCGCAGCCCAAGTCCACCCCGCTCTTCTCCTCCCTCCCGGCGCCCAAATCTGGCCCCACTTTCGCTGCCCTCCCGCCCCCCAAGTCATCAGCCTCCTCCGGAAACCCTAAGCGCGTCGTCCAGTACCGTCCGCAGCCGATCCGGCAGCCCACCGGCGACAGCTCCGACGAGGAGGAGGACGACGCCAAGAAGCGCCGCGCCAGCGCCGCCGACGCGCGCCCGCCCGTGGCTGCTGGCTCGGGACCCGTGTCCTCGTTCCTACCGCCGCCGAAGCACTCGCTCGGGCTCGGCGCCGGGGCCGGCGCCGGCGCCAGGAGGTCGGCTATAAATACAGCTGCGCCGGAGAGGTCAAATCTTGGCGCAGTTGTGCCTTCACGCTCGGCTGCCAACACAGGAGCGCCAGAAAGGCACGACAATGATGCTGCCGATGACAGCGATTCAGAGGATAGCGACAATGACGATATGCCTGTGCCTGAGCAGCAGGATGAGGGGCACGAAGAACAGCAGGGTTCTGATGCTGGAGCTGGACAGCAACAGCAGCAGCAACAAGGCTATGAGGCCTATGCGTGGGATCCAAACTACTATGCTCAATACGGCGCAAATTATGGCTGGGATCCGAATGGCAATGTGAATTATGCGACTGGAGCGCAGTATGAGGCATATGGAGGAGAGCAAGGTGGTGGGTATGTTCATTCACACGGAGGAGAGCATGGCGGTGGCTACGAGCATGTGGCGGGAGCACCATATGGAGTAGATTATATTGGAGGGTATGAGCATGAAATGGCAGCAACGACATTGCCACCGGTTCAAGAATCGGTACTGCCACCAGAGTTGGGTAGGATCGGAGGGAAGAGAGGTAGGAATGATATACCGGCGGAGATTGTAGAGGTAAACCAGGCTGAGCTGATGAAGAACCGACCAAAGCAGGATAAGTCCAAGCTCACTGGATTGGCCTTTGGTCCTAGTTACCAGGTACAGATCTATCACTCCATGCTAGGTATTACTTCTGCTGAGCACATATTAGGTCGCTATTAACTCATTATGCTTGAACAGTTTCACTAGCCTAGTATAAAATCCAGTAAATATATCATAAAAGTGGGATGTGTGTGCTAGATGGTTAACCATCTGCTCATTGCTCAAGACCTGAACACTACTGCTATGAATTATCAGCTGGCATTACATAATTGGGCTCCATGCTTAACTGACAGTCACACAATAGTATTTAAGCAACATCGTCAAGTGCGATACAGGGTCTGATGTTAGTCCACAAGCAATGATTCTTGGAAATACGTGCAAGCATGCCACGCTGTTTTCATTTTCCATTGCGAATTTAATTCTTCAGGAAACAAGCAATGTACTTTAGTAAATATATCTGTTGGGCTGTAAGTCATATTTCCAATGGTTTGGTTGCCAGATCTTTTGTGGAGCAAATGGCTATATTTTGTACTTTAATGAAGTGAACAGTCATTCTATTCCTCGCAAAAGAAAAAATAGTAATTCTATTCACAGTTAATTTTAGAAAATGACTTTCATGTAAATAGGTATGCTTGTTGAGCTTGCTTATAGTTCATACAGACAGATAGTGTCTGTTTATGGCTAACACTTTTTTTTTATGGGCAATGATACAGCTTCACGCTCAAGTAAGCTGTATCATCACAAAGAAAAAAAAAAGTGAATGATGATTCCATGCTGCACCTTTTCAATGGATTTGCACAAATTTGAAGCGTTGGAAGGGTTAAGTAGCTGGAATCCACCCTTGGTTTGTGTTTTACAATTTGTGCAACTCAAGAGGTGCACCTATTAGGTCTGACTGCGTTAAATAAAGTATCTGTTACTCCAGATCTAATGCTTTTGAGACCTTTCCTATGTGATTTTGGGTACATGGAGAAAACAGTGATGCATCAAGACAAGCTCGGTTTAGGCCATACAATAGAAGACAGTTGAAATAAGAACAAGCAAGACATGGTCCTAATTTTCTTTTATTTGGTCAGTGAACATAGGTTGGTCTTTGTTGTAGTATGAATGATGGTATTAGTGATAGGATGTAAGTAGGACTTCAGGTTCAGGTCATATCTATCTTGCCAGTTTCCAAATTTATATCGGAAGGACTTGATCGCCTTAATAATATACATGAACTGAAGTAAACTAGTGTAAATGGGACAGCATGTATCACTGTATGGTTACGCTGTTTTGGTAATATGGTATTTGTGAATTTAAAAAGTAAAGATTAATATAGGATCTCACGGTTCCCAGATGAGAACCATGTTTTGCAGATCCAGCATCCCCTAGTTCAACAGTAGGCTTGTTTTTACTGAATTTAGTTCACCAGCGCAAAATATTTCTGTTCATCAGTGTTCATTCACTATTTCTTTTTGCGTGAAAAATCTATTCTGCATCAATAAATCAATATGGTTATGGTACTTACCCAAGATTTCTACCTTGCGAACAGCCTGCCCCGTCAGCGAAGGGAAAGCCATCCAAGTTGCATAAAAGGAAGCATCAGATTGGTTCTCTATTTTATGACATGAAGTCAAAGGAGATGGAGCTGGCCGAGAGGCGCTCCAAGGGCATTCTTACGAAAGCAGAAACTCAAGCGAAATACGGCTGGTGAGCATGTCAAGGAAATTTCAGGATACCATTATGTAACGTGTCGGAATTGAAATGTTTACGAACGTTGTTGTGAAATTTTTTGTTGTAATAGTTATGTACGATGTAAACCCAATGTGGAATAGTTAAATGATATATCGATATTTTGGTTGTCCGGCTTTTCCTTTCAACTCTCGTCTCCAGCTTGTGGTTGTGTACATGTTGGTGAAATATCTGTTCCAAGTAGGTAGCGCCTAGGCGGAAATTCAGCAGCAGGATGTAGATACGCTGGCTGACTTATAAATTTGGAGCATTGCCTGCCTCACCTAGTCACCTCCAATTTCTATTTCTCAAGTGGCATACTGGCATAATGTTGCAAGAGGTACTTACAAATATTAGCGCACGCGAACCCCCATTGGATCGCAGAGTAAAGAGGTTATACATTGCCTTAAAATATTTCATAAGTGCACAAGAAAATCCGCAGCAACTTCAAAGTGAACAAAGAAAAAAGAGGCATACAACATCAACCAACGCACGATTGCAACCAAGAAAAAAATAGATGTCACAATGAGTCAGCAATGCAGCAAAATGGTACTGGAGTATTATATCGCAACGCACTTGTAATCTGTTACTGAAAACGTCTTTAATCACAATGCATGCACTTCTCAAGTTTGAAGTTGCTTATGATGAGATGCCGAGGAACATAACAATAAACTGGACAGTTTCCTGCTGTCTGAGTACAAAATAACCCATCAAATGAACATTGACTCCAGGAGCTCATCAGTAGAAGAAAATAGAAGCCATCAGCTTGCATGGACCCCAGATAAGCCACGAGTCCTGAAATACGTAGAAAGAAAGGGTGTCACAGAACCGCTTTTAATTGGAAGGTAGCTGAACCTTTAGATCAGCACCCTAGTGATGCATATTGTCATAGGCAATACACAAACGAACAGGTGCAGCTATCATCTGCTTGCACTGGAAATACCATATCTTGCCCAAAACTGCATTTTCACATCACCGAAATCTGGAATGCATCTCTCTAAAGTTGTAATAACAAATAATCATGCAGTTAATCTATCCTAAATAATGTTTACCAATCCCTTGTAATTCATTTTGTTTACACCACAAGATTCCAAAGCGGATCTTCTCAGAATGGGACTAAGATAGACATACACAATGGGAGCAGCAGCATTTAGGTCTCCTACACAAATCAGATACCTATTTTCTGCCAAAGCACCACACTAGGCTTTTGTGGCTATTACCCAGCAAGCTCTTAAGTTCAAAACAAACCTGTCTATGTACTCCATAAACAAATTTATTTTCTCATTTCAAAAGTGAACCAAATATTCTGCGAATGACTTGAGATAATTTTTGAGTGATTATAACACCAGTTCAACAAGGCAGTAAATCAGTTTGCAGATTCCGATCTTTCCATTTGAACAGCATATCTTTAACTCTTAGGCCCTGTTTGTTTCAGCTAGAGATTGTGGATTGTAGGTTTTACAATCTCTAGCTCAACCAAACAGGCAGCTTCTTGCCACAGATTGTAGCAATCTAGATTCTAGATTGTCACAATCCAGCAATCCATCTCCCACCGGATTGTGAAGTGCGAAAAGACACCTCTGCCCCCCACCCCACCCCCAGCCTGCTCTCGTTTTCCTGCCGCTCTTCGGGCAACGACGACGATGCTCACCGTCGGATGTGGGAGACTGTCCCCGAAGTCGATGGTTAGGTGCTCCTGCCAGTGACCGAGTTGGCATGGACAAGGAGGCGGCGCGGTTGAGGATGATGAAGATGGAGGTGTGCGCGCGTGGGCTTCGGGATGTAGGGTGAGGCTCTCCCGAGCCGAGGTTGTGCCTGAGCGGGCTGTCAGTGAGGAGGGTAGTGGTGGCGAAGCTCAGCTCTGGTCGGCGGGGAAAACACGCATGAGCAAGGGGCTGAGAGGAGAGATGAGGTGATGGAGGCCAGGTAGAGGAGCCCATGGCAGCTCCTTTGCGGTGGATTTGATGAGCTGGGGAGGGGGGGAGCTGCCACAGCTGCTGCTCTGTGCCTGGCTGAGAGAGAAAGAGATGGTGAGCAGAGAGAGTGGCGGGGTGAGGAGGCAAGGATAAGGACAGGAGAGGAGAGAGGTGATGTAGAAGATGACAGATGGGTCCCACTCGATCCTACACAAGAGCAATAATGCAACCTCTTCCCTCTCTGCTAGAACAGTGCTAGAACAGCAACTATAAATAGCAGAGAACCCATTTGAAAAGGTTGCACCCTAAAAGCCTATGAAGAAATCGTGTTTTTCATAAATATTCTACGAGTCCGACCGAATGTGAAATGTGTCACAGAGGATAAACAGGGCACCCAAAACAGATGAAGGCATTACAGACTTTTAACATCCAAAAGCAGCAATCAAACACCGCCCCCCCCCCCCCCCCCTTAAAATCCAAGTTGCCAAACAGCTATCACAGCTTTTTGACCCTTAGCTTTTTAAGGGTCCACAATCTACAAGCTACTTCGCACAATCCCCAGCTGAAACAAACTAGGCCTTAACCTAGCCCACAATCATACTCAACAAGATGAGTAGAGCTAGTAAACTTACATCCACAGTAGAGCACACAATGCAAGATGCAACTACCATCTACTGAATAGTTGACCAATTAAGCAGGACCTATTGATGTGATATGAAGAGGTAGTCAGAGAGCTAAGTTTCCTGAACAATTACACAATATAGATACGCAAAAAGAGAACACCATGATTAAGGAAAGATGTGATGCTAGTAAATCCAATGAATGCCAAATTTAAATATGTATCGGCATTCATCAACTAACACAACCTTTCCACCCTAAACTAGCGGAAGGGGAAGAAGAGCTAACACATTAAAATAGCTTACAAATTCGGGGTTATGGGGCATTGTCCCATTTCGCAGTCCTCGCTCTCGCATCTCACACGGACATAGAGAGAAACATCGCACTATCACAATCAGTCGAGCACAAACGCAGGCAAACAATCATCGCAATCACTAGCCAGCCCAGGCAATCACGTCTCACAACAAACACCCGAATCTATAACCAGCAGGAATCCGCATCTAGGTCTACCAACCGCCAAATATATGACCCTAAGCTCCTCCACGATCCATCCATATGCGAAATGCGATTATCCGCGACAAAACGTATTGGAAAGATCCACCTCGCACATGATAAAATCGGATCAGACTAGATGAGACGCGGAGCCGCGGGCTCACCTCGGGCGCGGCCGGCGACGGATCTAGTGCTTCCCGCCGTGCTTCTCGAGCTCCTCAAGGTGGGCGAGGTGGGCGCGCTCCCAGGGCAGGTTGACGAGGTAGGAGAAGGCCATCCCGCCGAAGCAGACGTGGAAGAGCGGCTCCGGCGACCCCGTCTCGATGTACTTCTCGATGTAGCGGTCCACGGCCTGGTCGGTGCTCTTCTTGACGTTCTCCCAGGTGAGCCGCGGCTTCAGGTGGCCCGGTACCTCGCGCACCTTCATGCCCCGGATCTCGTTGTACAGGGCTCGCAGCGCCATGGGTGGGTGACACGATCTCCCGCTCGCTCTCGCGCTAGGGTTCGCTCGTCGGCGTGGGCGGGTAGGTGGGGAGGAGGATGGGACGGGTAGGGAATTTGTTCGGGTAGTGGGACTGGTTTTGGGCCGGGCCGGGCCTGGATTGACTCGTGCGGTGCGAGGAATCGGCTTTATGGGCCCATGAGTGGCATGCGAGGGCCCACCTGGCAGGGAGGGTGGAGGGCATCTTCGTCGTCGTCCTCCTCCCGCGCATGCGGGCAGATACAAATGGCGGCAACACCTCCCTCTCTCTCGGCTCCAACACCGACCGCAGGCTAAAATTAGCGAGAGACGTGTGGTGGGTGAAGCAGGGGGCGTGGCGGCGATGTGGCATTCTCGATTGGGAGGAGGGGGAGGAGAGAAGAGAGGAGGAGGGAGAGAGGGTGCAAAGTGGGTTGGGTGATCACGACCTGATGGGGTCGTGGCGCAAGGCCTACGGCGCCCTCAAGGACTCTACCAAGGTCGGTCTCGCCAAGGTCAACAGCGACTTCAAGGTGAGCCATGGCGACGAGAGCGATCGCGGGGGAATGATGCATCATTTCCCCTTTCCTCGCTCTCTTTGATACTGATTTTAGACAACGTAGGAATGAACAGAATGAGGAATTTTGGCTGGTTTATTGTTGTTGGTTTCTATCGTACTTGATTTCCGATTGCTGTAACCTTGATCGTCGTTATTAATTTTTGCATTTTTCTTTATTATTTGGTTCATTAGTGCGTTTATTTATTGTGCCTAGGGATTAAAATATCAGGAATAGCGGGAATTTCGAAGATAAACGAAATATCTTATTTTGAAATTTTCTGTCACTAATATGTGGGGCCCACATGACCGAAATTTTACAAATTTTGATCTTTTCGTCGGTGAGCGAAAAAATTGTAAAACGAAATTGAAATCCCTATTTGTGACTATGACTCTGTGTCCTGAATGATTTGTGTGGATTCTGAATTCTCCACCGATTTACGTAAAACTGATATCAACATTCTCTTCGATAAATTATCATTGATTGTTTGATTGGTCATTGTTTGTCTCAAACAAAAGGAATTGGATATTGCGATTGTGAAGGCGACCAACCATGTCGAATGCCCTCCCAAGGAACGGCACGTCAGAAGTGAGTGCTCATCCTGTACCTTAATTCCGCTCGTACCTTGAATTTGTCAATCTATTCCCCCGGCGCAATTCCTGTACTAGTCTTGTAATTCCGCTTTGCGTCGCAGAAATATTCTTCGCAACCTCAGTAAATCGCCCTCGCGCAGACGTTTCGTACTGCATATATGCATTGGCAAGAAGATTGTCCAAGACAAAGAATTGGATAGTGGGTGTTGTCCCTCTTTCCTCTTCAATCTCCATGTGTAGAATTTGTACCGTGGACCTTCGTTTCATTTCCTTCACACATATTTGATGGCGTCTTACAGGTTGCTTTGAAGACATTGATAGTGGTACATAGGCTTCTGAGAGAAGGTGATCCTACATTCAAAGAAGAATTCCTTGCCTATTCATACAGGGGAAACATTTTGCATATAGCCAATTTCAAGGATGAGTCGAGCCCATTAGGTTGGTTCTGCGTCCTGCTGGATTACAAGGGTGGATCTGATTCAAGGTTTCCTCCCAGCAAATGATGTCAATTCACCTGTCTCTAATTTGGCAGCTTGGGATTGCTCTGCATGGGTTCGCACCTACGCGCTCTTCCTGGAGGAACGGCTCGAGTGCTTTAGGGTTCTAAAATACGACATCGAAACCGAGCGCTTGGTGAAATCTCCCCAGTGTTCTAGCAAGGTAGTTTTGTCTTTATCAATTTTGCTAATCAACATTTTAACGATATAGATACTTTACCCCTTTTCAAAAAAAAAAAATCTCATGAATGTGCTTTAATCCTGACACAAATACAGGCACATACTAAAACAAGGACCTTACCTTGCCCTGATCTTTTGGAGCAGTTGCCTGCACTGCAGCAGCTGCTTTTCAGGCTTATAGGCGTCCAGGTTTGACACGCCCATGCCCTACTGCTAAGCTCTTGAAAGTTGCAAGCTTGTTGAATGCATGTTGTTCACTAGTTGCATCCCTGTTTTCACCATTGAAGCCTGAAGGTGCTGCCTGCTCAAATTACCTTATTCAATATGCACTAGCCCTGGTAAGCTGCAAACATCTTTCTTTTCTTGCAAAGGTTGTTCCCATTTTGCAAGAGATATTTTTTGTTCTTATAGATCATATGAACGTCTTTCATTTCTTAGGTTTTGAAGGAGAGCTTCAAGATCTACTGTGTAATTAATGATGGCATCATCAATCTTGTTGATATGGTAAAGTAGCAATTCTTCATGGCATCCTACCACATGAACCATGGTTTTCATTGTCGATGAATCATAACCATAGTTTTTTTGTTCCAACCCATCCGGTGCAGTTCTTCGAGATGCCAAAGTATGATGCTATCAAGGCTCTGGCTGTTTATAAACGAGCAGGCCTGCAGGTGTGTCAATTTTGGTAGCCGACTGTTCTACTGCATTTAAGCTTAGCATAGCAAGCTCACCAAATTCTTGTCACAAGAAAATGGTATTGATTTTTCGAATTCACAGGCAGAAAACCTTGCTGAATTCTATGACTTGTGCAAACATCTTGAGCTTGCCAGGACATTCCAGTTTCCTACTCTCAGGCAGGTTAGTACTTCTCTACATTTTTCCATCTTGATTTAGAGCTGATGCGAGGCTTAACGCTTAAAAGTCTCAATCGGCACAAAACGAAAACCTCAATCGGCACGAGATGTCGAAAATATTCATGGGACAGGCTAAGGCATATGAACTGCAAAAATCTCAGTGATTTGTGGAGTTCTAATGTGCATTCATCATAACTGTTCTGCAGCCACCCCCATCATTCCTAGCAACAATGGAAGAGTACATCAGAGAAGCACCCCGTCTCTCAGTTAAGAGTGTGGTGAGTGCAGCTCTTTTTGAGAGAAGAGTACTAGAGCAGTTCTTTGTGCTATCGTGTTTGTAACTCTTAATGCTGCCAAAGCAGGAGAGTGAGGAGAGGAAGCTACTGACCTATAACCAAGAAGCTCCAAAGGAGCCCGAAAAGCCGGCGGAAGAGGAGAAAGAAGAGCCTGCAGAGCCTGAACAAGAACCAGAACCTCAACCTGAGCCAGAATCAGAACCCCAGCCACTGGAAACAACTGGAGATCTACTAGTATTCTCCTGGCTTTTACCGGATCCGTTTCTGCTCAACACTAGTGTATGTTTATCTGAATCTTGTCCCTTTATGTTCTTGGGTTTGTGCTGTATGCAGAACTTGGATGCAGAGGTGAATCCTTTGGTCGCGGAACTCGAAGAAAGCAATGCATTGGCACTTGCCATTGTGGCTCCAGGTATACTAGATCACTTGGATCAATTAGATCCTTATGCTAGCTGTTCCTTCTAATAGCATCACAAGTAGTATTGTTGGCACATTGGATACCTAATTTTTCAATAAATTTTGGTCTTCATTGCTGCTATCAAGTGATGCAATGAGAACGAAATGTCATCAGTTGCTCTGGTTTTGCAAGTAGGTGATCAAAACAAGGCCTCAACATCTAAAAATCTGTTTGATGGCAACACATCTGGATGGGAGCTGGCACTGGTCAATGCTCCAAGCACCCATACTAGCCAAGCAGCCGAGACTAACTTGGTATGTACAATCCTTACTCCATTAGCTGCTTTTCATTATCAATCTGGAGGAAATTTAGAGACATTGCTCATGAGTCATGATCAACAGGCTGGAGGCTTTGACAAGCTATTACTCGACAGCCTCTACGAAGACGAGGCAAGGAGGCAACAGATCACCAGCGTGACCTACACCGGTAGCCTTGGAGCATCCAACCCGTTCGACACCAAGGATCCATTTGCCATGTCCAGCAGCTTTGCGCCACCGTCTAATGTTCAGTTAGCAATGTTGTCTCAACAGCAGCAGTACTACCAGGCACAGCAGAATCAGCAGTATTTCCAGCCACAGCAACAGTATTTTCAGGCACAACAGCAGCAACTGAACCAGCGGCAGCCAAATATGTACCAGCAGCAGCATCAGTATTCTGCACCTCCCTACGGACCTTCAAATCCATTTGGTGATCCTTTCAGTGACCTTGTAGCAATGGCTGCTCCAGGAAAACAAGGCAACTCAAGTTTTATCTGAGCTGGTCACTCCTTTCTGGTCATTATCACTTGAGTAGAGCAACAACCTGTACAGCTTGAGTTTATTTGCTGGATTAAGATGTTGTATATTAATATTTTTTTGCAGCATCCACATTTGGATATAACATGACAAGTACACGTTCTATAGTATCATATTTTACTACATTGAAACTTATGCATGAACAAGAGGCTCACTGTATACTGAAACCATGCAGCGATACAGGAAAGAAATTGCACAAAGTAATGGTACACTCACCATGATCCAAAGTTACTGCACACGTTCATATCAATGGCTTCAGAGTGTTATGAAGAACATTCCCCGGCAGAGGTGGACAAAAGACGCAAGCTAGAAATGTAAATGTCGACAAAACTCAAAACAAGATCAGGTTAAACTATAAGGTGGTACTCATTTCATAATCACTTCGTGTCTACAAAAGAATGGATCATATAATAACAGTTCAAATTGACAAAACCCCTGTTACTCAATAAACAGGAATCTAAGAAGATGGGACCGAGGAGGGAAAGTGAAGTGAAGAGCTAACAGAAACATACAGAAGGCACAAGAATTACAAGGAGGGCAGTGTCAATACTACGTAGCACCTCAGCCCTACCTAGGGACTCAGAATTACAAGACGTCACTATTGCTGCAGCAACGGCCTATATCTGGCCCTGGATCTGTGTTAACCGGCTAAGTATCAATTTCACAATTTACATGAAACAGGAAAAAAAATCCTAGGGGAATACTAGGCCAAAGGCAAAGAATCATGTAGAATTCAAGCGTATGTGTAACTGGAGAATAGCTTCAGTAGGTTGTTCTGAGCTTCTGGGTAAAACTTTCTAGCAAAAAGGTAGCACGGTCTTTTTGTTCCGTTCCACATACATGGGGTCATTGTCACAACTTTCTGCAATATAGATAAAGGAACACGTCAGCATTCCACATGCTACAACACCATATATTCAATTTGAAAATTTGTTGAATTATTTGAGTGGAATATTCTGCAGAATGCCAGCTAATGATTGGGATCAGGTATTAACGCATCATCCAAAAAGAGTAGTCACATGCATTTATTTCGAAATAAGTCACCTTTGCCTCTCACTTAACTACCCAAAGACTAAGGCCAAGTTTGATTCCTTGAGTGCATAGCACACCCAAAAAAATGCGAAAACAAAATACTTTCAGGTGTTCTTAGATAAATACAGTACCACAATAACCATCACCAAATCCTGGTAATAGCAAATTCCTATGTTATGCTTGGGAGATAAGGAAGATTTGATATGGTTACCTTATCATCACTTGTGATGTGGAAATTCTCATTGACAGACTGCACAGAGTAAAGCAAACAAATCAGTATGGAACATAAAGAGGACAATTGGCAGAAACATGTCCATTTAGCACGATAAAAGCATACCATTAAGTTCTTTAAGAGTTCAAAAGTAACATCTGCAGCTCTATATGACCTTGGATGCCATTTTCCTTCAGACCAATCAACATGAGTCACTGACCAATTAGCAATTCCAGCAGGATCTACCATCTGAAGATAAAAGTGCAACTACATCAGGACCCGGGAAAAAATGAAAGGTAAATGTCAATTTAAAAAGAAGTACTGACATTGAAGAGGGTTGGCAAATAATGCTCATCAGCAATACAGTTGCGTCCCTCTGCTGGCTGCAAATCACAAAAGGAAGACATTGCTTAGTTAAGTTTTAAGAAACTGTAGGTTCTAGAAACAGCTATCATGTAGCATGGGCAAAAATGCTGCCAGCCTGTCATGTGGTTATGGAACTAAGCAGCAGAAGTCTTTTACCCAATTTTCCTAATATCAGGTTATTATCCAACTGAAGTTTCCTGATAATACTTCTAGATTACAGATAAAAAAAAACGTCCTAGCTCTGTTATCAACTTCTTTTTACAGTTAGCATACAACATGTATTAGAAATGGCATAATATGCATCTGGTTTCATTCTATTGGCAAAATCCTTGAAGGAAGGGAACATACCTTGCAATATAGCTTGAACTTATTGTAATAAAGGTTGTCTGCCAGGATCACTAAAGCATGTCTTCGTGTTACAGCAAACCACTGCAGCAAGCACAAAAAATTACTCAGCAAAGCATGAAAAAATGTAGGTGATCATCACATATCAATACAACTACCATGTCCTGGTTCCTGAACTGGTTGGCTTTTATGGCAGAATAGAAATTATGAAAATATGTAAACGAGTGGACTTTGCCACTTTGGAGCAGCAACATTATGTAAAATACTGAGCTATTATAGCAAACATGTACCTGGGCACCCTTCCTGAAGTCCCTCTGTTCTATTTCAGGAAGCATTTCTGTGGAATACCTTCCACTTCCATGTGGACCAGGATCCAGGAAGCTGATAACATGGACAAATCAGAAGAAACACACGTGGACATTTTTTCACTCTCAGTCAATGAAGTTATTTAAAACTGGGCAGTGATCATAACTCCTTGTTCTGATCTTTTAGATCAAAATATACAGCTATGTTTTCTAGACTATCCTCTGATATCATATATTCATTTCTTTTAGTAACAAATGCCGGTGAAAAATTAATTGTGAAATACAATGTGCATGATGCAATGGAACTATTCCTGGTTACCGAATTCACAACAATTCCCATATTAAGATTCCAAGTGTATTTGGTTATTTGAAATAGAGGTGTGAATACATGGGGGATTTAAGCAGAACTATGTCCTCCGATGCTAGTTTTTATATATCTGTATTTTCGTCTTCACATAAGGATACATTATGCGTGGTGGTTCTCTTACCAATCAATGAAGCTGACATTTGATCCCATCAGATAATTATATATGTAATCAAATGTATGCAGTGGAACACAGCTGTCACTCAAAGAAAATGTTCATTAAAATATTAGCAAAACAAATGAAAAAATAACTCTTTTGTGTGTAAAATAATTCAAAACCTGTCAGAAAGCAATACGAAAAACTGATTATCAACATCTTCCAATGCATTTGCTAATAGCCTCTTCTCTGCGTCAACCATCGAAATCCTCCCCCATACTACCTGAAATTCAAAGACATCGTAGTGTTTCAGTTCTGCGAAAATAGATAAGATGTAGCACAAATGACTAGAATGATGTGTAAGAAAAAGGGGAGTTGGATGCAGAAGAAATGACAAGGATCATTCGTATTAGTGAAATTTTAGAAGTTGAATCTTAGTTCTTTTGCTGCAAAAGGATACTATGGTCTTCTTATCTTAGGAGAACCAACCCCATAAAGCCTATAACAAGTCAAAGACAGATTAAAAGGTTCCCTTGCATTACGTTCATTCATTGTAAAAGTAATGCCGCTTACAGCTTGAAAACTAATTCAGTTGCTATTAGATATTTCGGATCTCTAATTAGTTCACTTTAATCCTACTGTAGCTCCGAAAAGCATGTGAGACAAACTCCAAATGGTCCATACATCAAAATCTTTACTCTATACATGTCATAATATAGTTTATGGTCAGACTAGACTTGGCTACCAAGCAAGATGGACAGCATAACTGAGCTCTTTTTTCCTAGTACCTCGGAACAGTTCAAATTATACCTACGATAGTTATCTTGACTCAAGATTTTGCGTGAACCATCTGGTTAGTTTATGTTGTGTTGATCCTCCATTATCAAAATGGGAAATAGTCAGTCTGTTGAAATCAAAAGAAATTTAATCTGGAGTGACTGTAAAGAGTGTGATTGTTTCAGATAAGTATTATCCATGTCCTGCCCAATAGAAGCCCAAAACTAACAGCTAGACCCTAAGAAAAGTTTCTTGCTACCACATGATGGATTTATATTGTTTGGTAAGTTCTTAATAAAATACGCACTCAAAACAAAAACAATAACAATTTTCTTCTTTTTCAACAGCCGCAAGAGCTGTAAAGATACGATGATACTTTTTATTGATTGTCACCTACTAATAGCATGAAATAAGATAAAGAAAAATAAAACATATCCAAAGTAGTAAGTTAGTACCTTTTCACTGTGAATTTCACGGCCAACAAACAGAGAACTGGAATGTACGGGTTTCTCATGTGATGCATGGATGTAAATGGAATATCGCCCATCATGACCCTGTATACAGAAGTCCAATCAAATTTAAATTGACTATTTGATAACTAGAAGATGGTACAGGCAGACATGAGACAAAGCTTCATGTCCATTAAACAAAAAAGCAGGTGATGAGTATATATGCACCAAACCTGTAAAAATTTCTCCCACAGTTTCTCAAAAGGCAATGAACCTGGTGTCAAGAACATAAAGGCAATCTTTGGATTCTTTGACACAGCCATAGGCATGGAAAGGAGATCCCTAATAACCACAGATGAAACAATCTCTTCATCAGTTCGCTCCCGGGCCACAGTAGGGAGCCAATCCTTGAACGGAGTACAGACACTCGAAGCAAAGAAGTAGCACGCGGTGTAGCGCCGTGGAGGGTATACATAGGCCCCCATAAGAGCAACGCAAACCAATGACAATAGCACAATGATCCACATGGGCTTCTTAGCTGTGCCTCGGTGGCGCAGAGGGGGCATGGCTGTCATGTCCTTGCTGCTCCTCTGCCACATCTGCGATACTTTCATCTCCTTGCCATTGGCAAATCAGAACCAATACCTTGTGATGACAGCCTCCACCAATACTCCAAGACTACATGCCACGCAGCAACCTCCAAACAGGGTGAATAACACTAAGCCCCAGAGTGGCCACCTTCCTGCAATGCAAGGTATCCACATCATTGATCCATGGATCAAGAAAGCTCTAAATCACACATCTGATACGTACAGTAAGGCAACTGAACAAGATGCAAAGCTATAAGCGTACAGCAAAACCACCTCTACTTATCTTAAGGTTGTTCTACGAGATCTGCTACTTGTCTTACTTCTGTTACTGCTCTGACGGTCCTACTTGCTTGGCTTGAGACTAGATACGGCGCGGTTTAACAAGATTTGGACGGCTCCAAATAAATAATTCTAAACAGTTCGGTTGTCTCGTCGATCAGAACAACAAAAACATTAGGCGATCCCCCTTGCCCAAATCAAATCACGCCCACCAAAGGCGGTGGAAGAGTCCAAACAGGTGTCTCTCAAAAGTCAACTCCTAACCAAATCCCACGCCCCCCACCGCAACCCGCACCGCATTCCGAATCCAAGCCCAATCACGACAACCCCAAACGCACCAAATCACACGCCCACACCAAAATCGCCTCAAAATTCACGAGGAAAATCGAAACTCCACGACCACAACAACACAAGCAAGCGTTAGAACGCAGCAGGGTGGACCCATCCCCGGAGCAACCCGCCCCAATGCGAGGAGGCGAGCAGGGAGGCCCGGGGCAAGCTCAACCGGCGCGGCGACTTACACTGGTCCGGGCTGGAGCACGAGGAGCGGCGAATCCGGCGGGGCGCGTCCCGGGGCGACGCGGGCGGCGGGATCTGGGGCCTAGCGCCGGCGAGATCGGGCTAGGGCTCGCGCGCGGCGGAGGTGGGAGACGAGGAGGAGGTGGTGGTGGAAGGGGAGGAAGAGGGGAGGAAGGAGAGGGATTTAAGCAGCGGGATTAATTAACGGCGGAGTGGAGTTAATAATTTGTTAAGGCCTTAACACTCAACAGGGTGGGTTTCGCTTTCCACTTCCAACACGGCCGCTCAAGACCGGAGAACAGCGACTGCAGGAAGACAACGACAGTAACTAGTGCTAGCCAAGGGCCAATACAGAATAAAAATGTAGTTAGGACAGAGATATTAACTACATTCTTTTTCACTTATCATTTAGAACACCGATACGATCTTTAATATATATATATTAATATTACTTTTTATAATTATTTTTTAATAAAATTTATTAAACATGTAAGCATATAAAAGTATTTTTGTGGTAACTCATATCATTTATATATATCAAATCTTAACAATTTTATGTCTATTAATAATCAAAGTTTTTAAAATTTAACTGCACATATTCTAAATCATCATGAGCAAACTAAACATGTATTTATCAGGTAGTAAGCAGCCCGTACGTGTCATTGGATACTTGGTTGTGCTCGGATAGCTATGACACTGTAGTCTATCGATAACCTAGACTATTTGTAATGTTTTAGTGTCACAAAAGGTTTATAGAAAAAATAGCGATTTTACTAGAGATGTTTTCTTGGTTGTTATTGTCCTTTTGTACAGACCATGTTGGGTTTGTCATAAGATTAAGTACACTAAAAACAATCTGATATGTCCAAAGTTGTAAGGAGAATTTTGTAAGGCCGCAAACTATTTAGTTGAAAGTGGAATGAGAACACGTCGGACATGAAATTTATCTAGGAGGAAAGACATGATGGATGTGAGAAATACTAATAAGAGTTATTCTATTTTTTATGAAAAAGATTTATTCTAAAGGTATGGTCCTGTGATAGTATAAATTTGGGGTCAAGCTTATGAGTATGTGTAACACAGTGGGAATAGAATTTTGTTTTCTTTTAACCGTTCTTGTCCTTGGCTAGAGTACTTGATAGTTGAATCATTTGATGCGCCTACGCCTTGCCGTGGACGATGAATCATGGCACGGCCTAAAATAAGGATTACCGTTTCTCCTAACATGCTGAGATCAAGCATCCTAGAATTGAGTACTTAAGCACTCAGATCCTAATGCCCGGCAAGTGTCGTGTATGCATGCATGAGTCCAAACTCCGAACATTATTTCGATTCGGGGTTTTTCGGGAAATAGCAAAATAGGTGCTCTGTTTGGTGAACAAAATAGCAAGAAACAAAAGGCGATCTCAGTTCATCAGTCCTCACATACGTCAAAAGAAGCATCCAACCAAACGTGAAGGATTCAAGGAATGTACGTGCGTACAAATATAGAATTGTCGATCGAGGTAAGGTCGGATAACGAAGCTATCTCTCACTTGACAGTTCTAAGAGGGATCTCAATAGTTTCCCTTCTATATATTTGATGCGCGTTGAGGGAATTCTTGTGGAATGGAAACCCTCCTCTACTTGGATCTAGTCCAATAACCTGTCGATCCAAATAATAACACGGCAGAACAGGTCGAACATGCACAATTGCCCATGTACACGGTATTAAAAATGCACAATGGTTAGGCATACTAAAGAGTAAAGATACTTTCTGAAAGAAGACAGGTCATCTTGGTTAGCCACTCAACTCAAGTCTTGCCCTATTTTGACCCAGCCAGGAAGAGAGAGAAAATGTACAATATGAATTCAGTAATTGACATGGATTGTGAGTTGTTTTGCAAGTCAAGCACTCAGATTAAGTTTACTTGTATTGTATTGTATTTTGTAAGATAAGGGATTGAAAACTCCAAGATCAAGTGGCGCTATTGGATGATGATGCAGGTCAGTGGATACGTTATCTTCTTTCGAGTAAAGTGGATTCAAAATTCTGTACACGGGTGACAAAAAGTTCAACAGAGGACACCGATCAAAAAGTTAGAACAATCCAGAGTCCAGGATAGAGTGGGAAACATCTTCCAAAACAAGGGAACCAACATTTTTGTTGCAAAATGTACAGACGGTTTGTCTCCACGCGATTCGCATATGTTTGGCAGTACCTAGTGTCGTTCCAATACTAACAAAAAAAAATAAAGATGATATTCATGTTTAAATACATGGACTTATTACAATGATGGTAGCAATAAATGATACATCGAAAGAAATGGTGTGTCCATCGAGCACTGGTGACCAAAACAGAGGAATGACAAAACGCTGGCGCAGCGGTGGAGAAATTCTCTTACATAGTCTCAACCTACAACTTCCGTGTCCTTTGAAACATCTGGCAGTCCTTATCGTTTACACAAAATATACAACAGTTCACCGTGCCTCATCTTCTAGATTGCGGAACCCTGTGGTAAGGTCATCGTACAATTTCTTAAATTTGGCGACTAGAGCCTCTTCGCCTTCCACAGGATCCTCAAACTTTTGGGATCTGTAATATATATAAAGGATTGTTAATGATGATGCCGTCAAGATTAGTTTTGAAAATAGAGTAGAAATACTTACACTAAGCGATAAAATAGATCACCCAAGCGATGCTTTATGACACTGTAAGTTATCTTTTGGCCATCGACACCAGCTGCCCGCTCCACAGCCTACAAATGATACAAACATATATAACATATAAGAAACTACAAAAGCTTATCTCGCATGCTATTTGTTAATTCAGCTCACTCCAAAGCTTTATCATTTCCTAACCATCCATTATAATGGTGTCATGAAACACTTGAAAAGTAGATGTCAGGATTGGGTTTTCCCTATAAAACTCATAAACTTGTGATTGAAGATCTTATTTAAGCGAAAAAGAGTTCAAAGCTTGTTAACACCCAGAAATCACAATTGGGTCCAGCATGAACAAGTGTGGTTCCTATGGTGCATCTTATTTCCAGGCCAGTTCTGCGCCAATGTATGTCCAGGGACTTGCCCCCCCCCCCCCCCAAGGGACCAGAGATGAAGTTTTGTGCAATAACCATAATCTGTTATGGTTCCTCCTTCATGCACTCAAATGTATTTTTCTCATTTAAGTCTTGACATAAATAAAATTTGAGAATACTGGGAGGTGGAACAATATTAATTTATGTATACGCTTGCATGCATCAGCGACAATAAATGGATACAAATTGTTCAGAAGTTTGCCATTATTTTCTAGGTTATGTCAAAGCCACATAGCTTCAATCAGGAAAAAAAAATACTCAAAAACCATAGAATTACTGGCACAATCAGTAGAGAGCTTACCTGATTTGCCAATGTGTTGAAGTGAATAATGTTGCGCATCATCCAAACAGATTTGTAGAATGGGCAGAACTTATCATATCTGTATTAAGCAGCATATTTGCATGGTCAGAATTAATATGGAGACAAACAGGGCAGTAAAATGTGTCAAACTAATTAGGGCAACACTCACGGTGTAAATGCATTTTGCGCCAGATAATCTTCTCTCAGAAGCTTTGCCGTCTCCAGTGTAATCTTGTCGGTTTCTGCCAATGCATCTTTACCAACAAGCTGAATATATAGAATAGGAAGTCAACAATCAAAATCGAGGGCAAGTGCTAGTACGAAGGCTTTAGGACACAGAATTATCTGTAGGCTTTAGGGCACAAAATTAATGTGTGAAGGCATATAGAATTTTAGTCAGTAGTAGACTGCATGACACTATGACAGAACACCATGCGCAAACAAGGCAACATAATAAAGATCCGAAGGTTAAAATAGCATGAAATTCTGTGAGAGTAAATGATCTATGACGCAAAAAAAATACCTGCACAATTTCATTTAGATCATCCTCCCTCTGCAACACTTCACGTGCTTTTGTTCTAATATCGATAAAATCTGAATCGAATTTCTCATAGAAGGACTCAAGGGCCTGCAAGACAGATAATTGTATGGTCACATAACATCAGCACTGGAGTCATGCACAGCAAACACTAACACAAGGAAATGCAGCACCACAGATATCTGAGAGAAAAAAGAAGCATTATGGTAAATAAACATGTTCGCGACAGAAATGCAACCAATAGATCACCCTTGCCCACTCAATAGATAACCAACAACGTGATCAGTGGTTTGTTTGTTTCTTCTCTTGTGATCCATATTTGCATGAAACTTTTAGAGATAACTGTAAACTATGAACAGTTTAAACAAATTAGGGAATAAACCTTGGAGTATTTCGAATAGGAAATGAGCCAATTTACTGATGGGAAATGCTTCCTTTGAGCAAGCTTTTTATCTAAACCCCAGAAGACCTGCAAACCAGAGCAAAACATGGTTTAACAATTCTGAAACAATAAACACTGTAAATCATGTTTGACCAAAGGATTGGAGTAATTTGGCAACTTCCTTACCTGAACAATACTGAGGGTTGCGGAGGTAACAGGGTCTGAAAAATCACCACCAGGAGGAGAGACAGCCCCAACAATTGTGACACTGCCGGTCCTATCTGGACTCCCAAGACATTTCACCTTACCAGCACGTTCATAAAAGGATGCCAATCGTGCAGCCAAATATGCTGGGTAACCACTATCGGCAGGCATTTCAGCCTGGACCAAAGAAAGAGCGCCATTAGTTAAATAGTCAAATAGAAAGGATGTGAAAAATAATTAACACAAACAAAACAATAGTCCAAAGTATTTCCATATGGTATCTAACTGCTTTACTAGTTATATAGGTTTTTCCCAACTTAACATGCGGCCATCATAATCATTCTTATCTCTTAATTTAGTACCACTATGTAAGCTTGAATCACCAATTAATCGCATAGCATTTACGTTTGAACTATGTACTGATGTTCCTATAAGTTATTTTACAGATCAAACTCGGTACATGGTTAAATAATGGTACCATAAATAAGGTATCATAATGAATTGTGACAACAGACTATCATAGTGGGGGGGGGGGGGGGGGAGGGGGGAACTAAATAAATGTTTTGCTAGTGACAAATGAAAGATCATGTTGGCACAACACTTGATGAACTGAGAAATTCTATTTTACTTTCCATTCCCGAGATTCTGTAATTTTGAAAGATAACACTTTGAAGAAAAATGGCATGTAGCATAGGAGATGAGCAACATACCAAACGCCCTGAGATCTCACGCAATGCCTCGGCCCATCGGGAGGTGGAGTCAGCCATCATACTGACGTTGTAGCCCATGTCACGGAAATACTCAGCTATCGTAATTCCTGAGGGAAAAAGATACCATATAAGACTGTTATAGAAACTCTACACTGAACAACAACAAACAGAGATACAGCTGACGGCCTGACACAGAGGCACCTGTACCATCAAGACTTTCTCCTAAAATTTACGTGTAATACATAGATCTCATGAATACATGGACAAATTGCCATGAAGTCATATTTCCGATAATTAATACATTTGTTACTGAAATACTGTATGCCAAAACCACAAACTGGCAAGATCAAAATGCGCTGCAGTGTCACAGTCTCACAGATGCCTACATGGCCAAGTGTATATCAAGGCAATTGGGGCATTACCTGTATAAATGGAGGCTTCACGAGCAGCAACAGGCATGTTAGATGTGTTAGCCACCAGTGTTGTTCTCTTCATGACTGACTCTTCACGGCCATCAGGCAATGTCATTGTCAACTGGGGGAAGTCCATGAGAACCTCAGCCATCTCATTTCCTCTTTCACCACAGCCCACATAAACCACAGCTTCGGAATTGGAGTACTGTAGATGTCATTTGGCTCAATATAAAGATGTGGCCATCAAGACAATAAAAGGAGTATCTCCTTCATCTATGACAGCAGGAGCAGTAGAACAACAACAAAGCCTTAGTCCCAAGCAAGTTGGGGTAGGCTAGAGATGAAATCCAGAAGATCCAACTAAAAATATGATGAGAAAATAATAATGATAATAAAGGTACTAGTAATAGTAAAACATAAAGCACGAGCAGTAGAAAATAATGGAAAAACAATTATCACCTTGGAAAGTGCCTGACTAATGACAGTTTTCCCACAACCAAACGCTCCTGGAATAGCACATGTTCCTCCCAAAACTGAGGGGAACAACGCATCGAGTACACGCTGGAATCATTTGAAAGTAGACAAGACTTAAGATTTAGAGGGGCAGGATAAGAATGGAAAGGCATCTGAAAATGTTTAGTGATTTCAAATTTTGAACAAAGACATATTGATAAAAATATATTAAACATTTAGTGATAGAAATAAAGCTCAGGGCAACTTCTATACAAACCTGCCCTGTTAGAAGAGGTGTATCTGCAGCAAGCTTCGACGCAACAGGCCTTGGTGAACGCACAGGCCATGTCTGGAAGGAAAATGAGTTAAACATATTAAACTAATGCGTCAACCCTCAGAGAGTTCCATTCACAAAGCAATTAACTTTTTTACCTGAAGCATGGTAAATTGCTTTTTGATGCCCTGAAATTCCAACTCTAGCACTGTATCCTGCACAAAAAGTAATAGCAAGGTTCCAGATAAAGTTGAGCAAAGATAGAACACACCAAATCAATAGGACTTAGCATTCGGCAAACAGCATCAACTAACCTGCAGGCTGTACTGACCAGCTGGTGCAATGTAGCTTACTTTCCCCATGGAACCAGGTGGAAGAGCAACGTGGTGCTGCATCAATGTGTTCTCAAAGACAATCTGCAATACAGTCAACAAGCATTAGCATGTAAACATGTGTCAATAACTTGCATCTATATACCGCAAACTGCTAGCATTCTGCAGAATAATAGCCATAAAATGGAATTCAACATCACAAGAACTTACAGCATATAGATCTCCACCCGTGATGACATCTCCAACACCTTGACACAAAACGAGAGAACATGTGTTCAGATAGCATCACAGAGCACATACAACTTAAAAGTAACATAAACAGCATGCCCCCATTTGGAGAATTGCAGGTGCTAGTGTGCTACAATAATGCATTACCTAGCTTCTTTGGCTGAAATTCCCACAACACATCTTTGTCAAGGGCAGGAACTGAAACACCACGAGGAATGTAAACATCCCCTGATTTAATAGCAATGGTTTTTAGAGGGCGCTGCAAACATAACAGAGGAGGGGTGAGGACAATAGATAAGAAGTAACAAGAGTTAACGACCGGAAAAAATGAGCCTTATCATGTTCAGCTTACCTGGATACCATCAAAAATGTTTCCGAGAATTCCAGGTCCCAACTCAACCGAAAGAGGCTGCATGGGAATAGCTATTTTGTGTTAAAAACAGCAAGACGAGGACCTTTTAAGATAAAGTAAGATCAGAACATAACAAAATTGCACCTTTCTTGTTCTCAAAACAGGGTCATTAACCATCAGTCCAGCAGTTTCCTCATAAACTGTAACACATAAGTGACAGCATTTGTGAAGTTTATGTATGATATATTGTTCAACTGGGAAGAAGCTATTATCACATCTCATGAGTGAATAATTTACAAGATAGATGCGTCCTGATGCATACCTTGGATCGTAGCTGAATCACCCTCAAGACGGATAATTTCTCCTATGAGATTATCGTACCCAACACGAACAAGCTCATACATGGCAGCACCGCCCATTCCATCAGCCACGACCACAGGTCCAGAGACCTACAACAACCCGGCATAAGGGTCAATAAACACATCATGAACAAAGTAAGACTATCTACACATGTAACTGAAAGCAGAATATCCCAACCCTGCCAAACAGATAGTGGAGAGCTAAGTTCAGAAGTAGGATATACAAAAACTACAGCAAAGTACAAGCAGGCGCATTATGGCATCAGAAGCTCAAAAACGCGTGTAATTTCTATCGAAACAGCAAAGTTGTGCGCATCTCCCACTAATTCAGCTCCGACAGTTCGTAAGTGTGGAAGTGGTCAAAACCCATGAGACGACTCCTAATCACAGCAGCCATAATCCGCACACCACAGACCAAACAATAGCACACTAGCGATCAAAATATCACCACACAAATCTCCAAACCCATTGGACCAAGCTAACTCCACACCAATGCGGGCTAGATCCCACCACCCCTTCCAAATCGCCAGCTGCGCGTGAGAGATCCACAAAATCAGTTGTCGCCGCCACCCGAATCCCAACGAGACCTCGCAACTAAATCAAATCTGGCAGCAATTCAGCTCGATCCGATCACACCACATGCCGCACACGTAATCCAGAGATCGCGCGGAACAAGCAGCCGGATCTAAGCGGGAGCAATGCGAGCAGCAGGAGGGGATGAGGGGGAGGGAGGAGCCGAGGAGGAGGCGCGGACCTTGCGGACGTAGCCGTACTCGCTCTCCTTCTCGGAGTCCTCGAAGGTGGTGACGCGGTCGCCGTACGCCATGGCCGGCGGCGGCGAGGGGGTCGTCGGCGTTCGGATCGCGCGGTGTCGCGATCTGGACGTGGAGGGGGAGACGAGGGACGCGGACGAGGTGGATTTCGCCTTAAATAGATGTCGTCGCCAATTTTTATTTTGTTGTGTTTTTTATGGAGTATCGTGTTGTGATCGGATCATGATCCGACAAGGACTTTGGTACGGTTACTCTGTGTTGCAGCTGGAGTGGCTGATTCGGGACGCTGGCATGTGGGCCATGGGATTTTATTGTTTAATCGTTTTAAAATTTGTTTGAAATGTACAAGAAAAAAATCATGTGAATTTCATATCGCTGTATTAGATTGATGTTCTGGTATCTAAATTATTCTTTTATTTTCTTAAGCGTCATTCCAAGTTGTATTTTGCATATACCCTCTCCAGTCATAAACACATGTCATTTTAGATAAGACACGATCTTCGATATATAACTTTTACTAGTATTTAATATTAAAATATATTTATAAAATACATTAAATTTATGATATTATTGTAAAATTACAAATTTAAGTAATAGTTTCACAAAACTATAAATTTAGTGCCAATTTTATCGCAAAACAACATATATTTGGTAAAATTATCGCAAAACTACAGATTTAAACAATATTTTCACAAAACTATAGACTTAGCATCGATTTTATCCCAAAATTGCAGATTCTAGAGGAACTATTCTCAACCCCGTTACCATGACGATCGGGCCCTGCTTGCAGTCTCATAACTGCTTACAGCTCATGAAACGGACTGTTTGTGAGCTCATGTGACTGCAAGCGGGGCTCATTCGTCAGGTTAGCAGGTCTGTGATAGAATATATAGTTCTACGATACAATCGGTGCTAAATTTGTAGTTTTTCAAACTATTGCTTAAATATGTAATTTTACGATTTGCGATAATTTTGCTAAAATATATGTAGTTTCATGAGCTTCCGGACGGTCCGTTTCATAAGCTAGCAGCTGCTATGAAACTGCAAACAGGGTCTGATCATTATGGTAACGAGGCTGGAAATAGCTCCTCTAGAATATGTAGTTTTGTGATAAAATCGACGTTAAATCTGTAGTTCTGTGAAATTATTGCTTAAATATGTAGTTTTACGATAATTTTACCAAAATATATGTAGTTTTGCGATAATATCGACACTAAATCTGTAGTTTTATCAAAATATTTGTAGTTTTACAATAAAATTGGCACTAAATCTGTAGTATTGTAAAACTATTATTTAAATTGTAGTTTTACAATAATTTTATCACAGTAGCTATAGTTTTGTGAAATTTTATGAAAATGAACCTTGTGGAAACAACATGATTTCACTATCCTTTGAAAACTACATAGAATACAAATTGTTTGGAAATAAATAATGAGACAGTGTTATTCACTTATCCTCGTTCATTGACAGAACTCATGTTTATTGTTCAAAAAAGGTGAAATTGCATGAGTCTCTTCTTATTGAAAATTGATTTTATACCTTGTCATCATGTATAAGTTAGAATATCTCCTATTGTAACACCAGCTGTTTGAATTTTAGACCTGATGCCCGTGATGCGTACCTTAGGATTTGTGATGTCCTCCGCGAACTTATATATAATGTAAGATGTGAAAAAAATATAAATTGATACTTTTTTTGAGAGAGAGGAATTGATACTTCAGTGTGACATGACAGGACCGCAGGGGTACCTTTCATGATTTTTCTGTAGCAAAACCACATGGGAACTGTCAAAACGACACATGCAGCTGGCGACATCAGGACCAGTTTCATAAATTTTTATAGAAGTGTCTAGTTGAGTATCTAATTATAGTAAATTATATTTTGTTAGTTTTTACGATATATTCAGTTTTTAATTAATTTTATCACACTTATAATTAAAAATTTATTAACCATATTTGATTAATTCTAAACGTGACAAATATAATTGTAATCCAAACAGACCCTTTGTTTCATCGCCACGAGGTTGCAAACAAGTTCTCGAGTCTAACAACGAAAGCGATACTAATTCACTGTCCCCTTTGCTAAAAAGCTAGGCTAATCCAAGCCCACAACACTGCTAGAAACGCCGGCTACATTTACAGCAGGCGAAGGTTACTGGTGATTTCTTACCGGAGGCGTGCTACATGAGTGCCATGGGAAAAGGCCTGGCGTGAGAGGACGAGAGCAAAATGTAGCCATAGACAGACTCGCCGGCACCAATACGACCAGCACTCAGATCAAGATCCCTTAAAGTTGAAGTCATCGTAACATCGTCGTTTACGTGTGAGATCTAACGTCGTTGCTAACATATGAGTCTGATCTCACACGTCAACAACAACGCGCGACGTTAGAGGATCCTAGTCCCGGTCACTCTCAAGTCTCAAACAACGGAGCTTCGCATACAAACTTCTCTCTGAGACGCGCGGTGGACCGGCAACTCATCCTTGGTTGCATTCCGCTCTCTGTCTCGTTTTCACACGCGGCGATCCACGGCCAGCCCTCATCTGACAGGGCTAAGAGCATCCTAGCGGCATCTCTATCCCGCCCGCCATCTGGCTCGTCGTACGAAGAAAATGAGTCTTCAACAGTCTCATCATTTCACTCGACATCCCTATTCACTAGCCATCCAGTCGGAATGGATCTACAACATGTGCACTTCGGTGGGAGGAGAGAAGACAACAGGTTAGTCAAATGCTTCAAAACTCTATTCATTCTCTCCTCTTTTATAAATTCAAAAAATAACTTTATAAAGCTTCTAAAATCACGCTAATTTTTATACTAATAGAATAAATAACAAGAACGCATTTTAACTGGTTCCAATTAAAAATCTCTTACAAATTTTAAATGAAAATTCCCTAAATTTGACTATTTTTTTACTTTGCTTGAATTTTTAGGTATAAATTTAGTTCCTAAAAATCATGAAAAAAATCATAAATATTCATCTAAACTATTGTACTAATTTATAGCTATTGCAAAGAAAAAATAGCCATTTAAAAAAACTAGCCGCTACGAATAAAATATAAGGTAAATGAGATATGCAAAGTGTGATTTGGCTAGTCTGCTATAGTGTGCAGAAACATAAAAAGGGAATTTTTTGAAATAGATAGCTAAATAAAAATATAAATGATAAATTGTGACTAGTCTACTAGAGATGTCTAAGTCGTCAAAGCTAGAG
Source organism: Phragmites australis (assembly GCF_958298935.1). Lineage (NCBI taxonomy): Eukaryota > Viridiplantae > Streptophyta > Magnoliopsida > Poales > Poaceae > Phragmites > Phragmites australis. Next base: position 42,050,990 of record NC_084926.1, read on the forward strand.
GCAAGCAAAGGGTTCACGGTCAGCCCAAGGCTGATCTTAAAGCTATGGATGAGATCTAATCAACGCTAATCATATATGTCTAGTAATGAGTATATATAATAATATTTTATTTGAATAAAATTCACTGTCTTACGATTCATATTGAGAACATGTGACGACCATACAAACGTTGTTGTAGGAGGAGGTGACTGTAGCAACATTGCATATATTTTTTTCTAATTATTAAGCTTGTCAAAGAGGTAGTGTGAGATCTCAATTTGCTGCTTCTACTTATATGATCCAGAGACCTGGTGCACTCTACGTTCACGTGTGTGTCTATATAAGAAGTATGTACTCTTGAGAGTATATTTTTTTATTTAATTCATAGTTGATTCTGCTATAACTGAAATATATACTACGATACATATACTATATTTTAAGATGCATATACTTATTTATAAATAAATTATATAATTTTCTAAATATATATATATATATATACTATTTTTTTAAGATGTACATACTTTTTTTCTAAATATTCATTGGAGAAAAGGTATGTATACCAGGAGTACGGAAAAGGCTTCCGGTACCAACTGTCTCAAAGATGATGCATGGACGTATAATGTATGAGAGATTTTACATTGTCACAAACCGCTATGATTTTTTCATTGGACAAAATATTATGTGTTGGGAGCAAAAGATTACCTCCAAAATTCTATTTGACTTAGCAATGACAGCAGGGCACATTTTGGAAAGAATACACCTAAAACATTCCTATTGGAATATTAGTAGATATGGTTTCAACTTGAGCTCACCAAAATCCCTTTTGGTTTCCTGCAACTGCAAGATTCTGAAATCCATACCAATTTTTGCTATGGCGGCATGGCTCGAAACAAATTAGTGACGAATAATCTTCTTCCACGAATCACCCATTTTATATAGGCAAATACTTTGCATATCTACCATGCATGCCACTCAATAGGTCACTCTTCCAAACGAAGGAATTCACGCATGATAAAGGAGAGCGTGATGGCCGCTGCTCAGGGACTCGGATTTTTTATTTTTATTTTTATTTTTTTTTATTTTTGCGGCGGTGTGGAAGGTTAAGGAGAGCGAGCGGCGCGGGAGGGGCACGATGGCGAGGCGAGCAGCTTCGGCCAGCGCCAGCGTGGAAGGGAAAGGAGACGGGGCGGCGCGGTAATGGCGGTAGGCGCGCGACAGCAAGGAGGATGGAGGAGGCTGGGTTGGGAAGAGAGGGCGTGGAATTGTTGTATCATACTGACAACTGGGCCCATATCAATTTGGGAGATTGTGTTATAGCTGGATTGTTGGAGGAGTAATCTATAGTATTGCCTATACGTGACATGAACTTTTTTATAGATAGCATGCTAGCTTCATTGCTGGAGATATCCTAAGAGGAGAGGATAATTAAGTTGTCCAGGTTGATGATGGAGAGGCTATCTAGGGGAGAACTGTCGCACTGTAAGGGGGTGGGGATGGCCGAGCTACTTGTTGTCGTTAACTCCACCCCTCCCCTTCCTTTGTAACCCTACGGTCCGACTGCACTAGGATGCTAGACATCGGAGATGAAGAAGAACATCCGTTTGAAGCAGGCAACGAGTCTACCAATGATGGAAGGAGCTTGGGGCATGGGGAGCGATGGTCAGTTGGGCTTTGGCCTTTTATGAATTGGTGGGTGCCGAAGGGGTATGCTCAGCCTCTCTCGAGTCTTGATAGTTGCTGTTCTGCGTGGTTGCGGATGTTGTTTGGCCTTCAACGCCTTTTGTTAAACTAAAACGATATTTATTTTGGATTGGATGGAGTATTTGTTTAATTGAGGGGTGTTAGCATGTAGTGTAGCATGTTGTTTTTATATCTTTTAGTGCACGTCAAATTACACGGTGAAAACATGTTATTTAATCATCATATGGGAAATATCAACTTGAATATTCTACTGTGCTGTTGATTTACTATTTCTACACTAATTTCTATGGTTCAAATATAAATATGGTATGCGTATGCTGTTTGTCGTCTCCGTCCCAGTTAAAATTTTAAGTTGGTTCATCACTGAGACTATCTGGATTTAATTTTTTAATTTCACGGTTAAAATTAGATTTCTTCTCTTTTCGGGACGTAAATTTATTTGAAGCAGGCATTTAGATTCCCGTTGAATCATTCGGTCCAGAATTTTACTGCTCTTTAATCAAGGGTTCAGAACTCAAAAACCTTTTTATTTTATCACAATCTAGTAAATCACTCTTTCCTTTTCTCCTTGATAACTTGGTGTCCTAATTCGTAGCAAGATTGAAATTCACCAAAGTATCAATTCCATAGTTCTTTTTCTTGATTATCATTGCACAAGCATATAAGAAAGAAGTAGTACGAAGGAAGTAACATCAAGATTCCTCGTAGCTTAAGAGTTTGTTGTGATTGGGATCACAACCAGTGAACAATGCAATAACGGTTAATGTAATAATTGTTTCATATTTTTACAAGGGGTGAGTGAGGTATTGATAGGCGTATCTTAACTATTCTTATTGTTATTACATATTTGTTCATTATCCATAGGAATATTTATACAAACGGTAGGGAATATTCTATAGTATCATTAAGGGTGTTACGGTCTTTGTCTACATGCATTGCTCTAAGTAATAGAATATTGAAACATGTCTTGGGGTCCCCTATGGGACCCTTATCATTGGGACTGCTAGCGATTTCTCCTTGAGCCACCCACTCGTCAGGTTCCGTCTGGCTTGTGGGTCCCTTTCTAAGCTAGCTTTCTCTCTGTTACTAAAGGGTCATGCGCTGCCTCCCTTCGGTCTTAGGATCTATACCAGATCCTTCGTCCTTCGAGCTTCATCGTAACCCTTCGACCCTAGGGCTTCGCTATATTCTTTACCCTTCAGGCTTAGTCGCACCCCTTCAGTCTTGAGGCCTCACCACGCTCCTTACCCTTCGGAGTTCATCACACCCCTTTGGTCGCTTGGGCTTCGCCTCTGAGCTATGTTTCTTGAGTTGCTACATCTTATCAAATATAACTTCTGCAAAACACTAAGAGAACTATCCTACTTGATCTGAGTCTCTCTATTATGGTTTTTAGGATTTGATCATTATGATCAAAGTCAATGAACAGAGACGACGGGGAATGGTTCCCCATTAGAGTTCTTTATATTTCCCTACCTCATCATTGAAGTGCAGAATCTGATAAATCTTCCATTATTTGTAATGCACAAGTCAGAAAAGAGCTCTTAATAAGCAAGCACTTTCAGTTACCTCAACCAAGAAATGTTCTTTTCTTCATAACCCTTTCCAAATGGCCCAATACCTGATCCATATGCATCAGATACAGAAAGAACCATCACTGCCAGTTTCTCATCTTGTTCCTGCTCCGATTCAGGAGGAGCAAGCTGCTGCAATGGGCTGCTCGTCGTCGAAGCTTGACGAGGAGGAGGCCGTGATGGCCTGCCATGATCGGAAGAGCTTCATCAAGAAGGCGATCATGCAGCGGAGCCTCCTGGCCTCCTCCAACGTCGCCTACGTCCAGTCGCTTCGCCGCGTCTCGATGGCCGTCTTCTACTACTTCACCGAGGACAAGCACCTCTACTTCCTGTAGGAATCATTATGCGTGCATCACCCAGGCTCGCCTAATAAAGTTCTTGTCATCAACTGCCTGAGTTCCTGAGGGGCTCTGGTGCATCCGTTGGAGCAATGGGAGCTTGAAGCCGATGAAACTGCCACGGTTGACAGATTCCTCAAGCTGGATCACCAAATTTTCCACCCTTCGTCTATCGATTCGGTGAACGACACGGCGATATCGCCGTAGCCGGCAAGATGGGACTTCTTTGGGACCCTTTCTCTTCACTGACCAATCATCACCGGTATGCAAATTACGACATCGAAGGCATAAAAGTTGATCAGGAAGATGATGAGCAGATATTAGAGCTGGAGGAAGAGAGCGGTGACGATGGCGATGATGATCGGGAAGGCAAAGCAGAGGGAAAATAGGAGAAGGGTGAGCAGGCAGAAGCAGCAACACCGAAAGTGGAGCCGCCAAGGAAGGATGAGAAGGTGGATCATGTGAACAATGAGCTAAGAGTGCTGGCCAGTGCTGAGATTGAGCAGCAGGGCACTCCCGGTTTCACCATGTACCTCAATCGGCCCCCGACGAGCATGGTAGAGGCCATGAGGGACATCCAGGGCCATTTCATGAAGATTGTGGACACTGCCAATGACATCTCGGTGTTGCGGGAGGTAGTCCCCTATCAGAAAAGAGGTGATGGATCAGAAAGATGCCCAACACAAACCCACGCACGCGCACCGGTGCACAACTGCACAGAAGAAGTCCGGAGAGGATGAAACAACTAGCAATATTTTCGTGACATGGAACAACTGCTTGCTGGTCTGTTTTTCTTATATTTATAAGCTTAAGAGAATGTCTAACTGGTTACATCTCAACTGAACGAGAGTCTTCTACTCTTGGTATAGCTCATGCGTACTCTGTTCTTAGTCTCCACAAGTCACTCTGCTTGCACCAGGTTTCACACCCTATTTTACTACAGCTAGTACTAGCTACTTTGACTTAAGTTGGCAACACCAAGACTGATAATAAATACAACATGTTACATGATAATAACTAGAGGTAACAAGATTATTCTAACAATCACCTCCCTAATCTTATTCTTTTCTTCTACACATCACACAGTCCCACCTTATTCCTCATCTCTAGGAGCTTTACTCGTCCCAAAGGCTTTGTCAATATGTCAGCAAGCTGCTCATCTGAATCCACATGTTCTGCTGCTATCTTATTCTCCTCAACATAGCTCTTGATGAAATGATACCGAGTACCAATATGCTTGCTTCTCTCATGATACACAGGATTTTTGCAGAGAGAGAGAGAGAGAGAGAGAGAGAGAGAGAGAGAGAGAGAGAGAGAGAGAGAGAGAGAGAGAGAGAGAGAGAGAGAGAGAGAGAGAGAGCAGACTTGTTGTCAACTCTCAGTTGAATTTTATCGGGTCCTTTCTTCATCAAATCTCCTAAGAGCCGGCTGAGTCAAATGCCTTGGCAAGCCGCTGAGGTAGCTACTATGTATTCGGCTTCACAAGATGATAGCGCCACCACTTTCTGCTTTTGAGAGAGCCAAGTGATCAGGTTTAAGCCAAGAAAAAACACCACTCTAGTAGTGCTTTTTCTATCATCAACATCCCTAGCCATATCACTATCACTATAACCGATCAACTCAGCTTCACCTTTCTTCGTTCTCACGTAGAAACAATCGAGATTCAATGTTCCTTTGATGTACCTATGCAGCTGCTTTACTACTTCCATGTGTTCAGAAGTAGGCTTCTCCATAAACCTGCTAAGTATGCCAACTTCATATGCTATATCTGGCCTGGTATTCACCAAGTATCTCAAACTACCTATCATGCTTCCGTACATTGTTGGATCCACAAGTGGATTTTGACTGAATTTACTCAACTTCAGTCTTTCTTCCATGAGGGTTTGTGCTGAGTTGCATTCCACCGTTCCAACATTCTCAAGTATCTTTGTAGCAAAAGATGACTGACACAAGAAAATACCATATGAATTTTGATGTACCTCAATACCAGATAGTAGGTCAGCTTTCCAATGTCACTCATGCTGAAAAGATTTTTCATCTGCTACTTGAACTTGATTATTTCAGCAATACAAGTTCTTGTGACAATTAAGTCATCAACATATACACCAGCCAACAGTAGTGAGTTACCATCTCTTGTTTTGTACAAAGCATGCTCAAGTGGACTCTTCTCAAACCCGAGAGAAATCAAAGTTCTGTCCAGTTTGAAGTTCCATGCTCTTGAAGAATGTCGCAACCCATGCAGTGTTTTTTTTTCAGTTTCATCACCTTGTCTTCCTCTTGCTCAAAACCATGTGGTTGTGTAACGTACACCTCTATGGCTAAATCTCCATTGAGAAAGGTCGACTTAATATCTAGATGATGAACTTCCCAGACTTCCTATGCAGCTAGAGCTAAGAGAAACCGTTGTCTCAAGTCGTGCAACAGGCACAAATACTTCCTCAAAATCTATCCCTTGATTTTGCACATACCCTTTTACAACCAAACAGGTTTTGTATTTCACAACTTCACCTTGAGTATTCTTCTTCAATTTGAACACTCATTTTAATCCAATTGATTGATGTCCTTGAGGCAGATTTATGAACTCCCATGTTCCATTTCTCTGAATTGAATCAAGCTCTTCAATTATTGTTGTGCGTCAGCTCTCTTGCTTCACTACCTTAGCAAAATTTTGAGGCTCTTCTATCTCCATAAAACAGGGCCAGAGTGATCTGTCCCCACCTCACTTGTGACATAGATGTCTTGGAGGGGATGATAACCTTGTGGTCCCTTTGTTGAGGATGCTGAGGTAGGAGTTGCTGCTGCTTTGATAGGAGTTGCCGGTGTAGCTATTATTGGAGATGCAGGTTCGCCTACCGAGATAGACATTCCTACTGATGCAGTTTCTATGGACGACGATGGTTAATTCACAGCGATAGATGTGCCCGGCTCTGTTCGCTATGGCATCCTTGGGCATATACTTAGGCATCCACCAGCGATTTCATCGTCGCTAGACCTTGTTCTAGTTACCAAATGATGGATCAGAAAGATGCTCAACACAAACCCACGTGCACACACACCGGAGCACAACCGCAGAGCTTGTCAGTCTATTTTTCTTATATTTATAAGCTTGAGAGAATGCCCAACTGATTACATCTCAACTGAAATAGAGCCTTTAAATCTTGGTACAACTCATGCATGCTCCGTTCTTAGTCTTAGTAAGTCACTATGCTTGTAGTAGATTTCACACCCTATTTAATTATAGCTAGTACTTAGCTACTTTAACTTTAGTAATAATAGGATTGATAATAAATATACCATGTTACATGACATGACAGTAAACTGAGGTAACAAGATTATTCTAACTAGAGGTACGTGCTCTTTTTCTGCACCTTCTCCCAGCAGTGAGTTAGGACATGGAGGACCGTTGCATTGACCATTGTTATCTCCTAGACAGTTCAACCACCTTCTCCCAGGGATGACGGCGACGAGCAAGGCACCGCCGAGGTCCCGCCTGAGCCATTCGAGCTCTTCCAAATCCACAAGGAAAGCCTTGACAGGCTCGACGAATAGGGGAAGAGGTTATACGAAGAAGTCAGGGTACGTCCACACTTCTCCCTCGATTCAACTCTTGTGCTGATCAATGAGCATGAGCTGAGAATTTCTTGACGCGAACGAAAGGCAGGGGAGCGACTCCGGCTGGCGTACGAGAAGAAATGCGCGCTGCTGAGGAGTCAGGACGCCGATGGCGCCGAGCCGTTCGCCATTGAGAGGACGAAGGCTGCCATCAGGGACCTCCGCACCAAGCTGAACAAGGCTATCTCGCACCGGGTGATGAAGCGCACGGCCGACGAGGCCAGGGCGCTGATCTCGTCCTCGTCCTCGGCCGCCGCCGCCGCAATCGCTCGGCTGGACTCGGGCTGCGACGGAGGTTTCAGGGGTCCGGCTCCGCCTCCGGGCCCGACGCGCGCGGCCTCGGCCGCGGGCGCGCTCGGCACGGAGCTCCGCGGCTGGCGCGCGGCGATGGAGGCGGAGAGTGCGTACGCGGCCGCGCTCTGGGGCTGGGCGCGGAGCTGCGTCAAGGACGGCGAGGACATACCGCGCATGATCGTCTGCTGGGCGCGGGCGGTGGAGTCCGTGGACGTGGAGGCGGCGACCAGGGCCATCGCGGCCGAGGCGTCCGCCATCGCGTCGGCCGCGAAAAGGCAGCGGGGCGGCGAGGAGTGGTTGAACGAGGAGGTGGGAAAGAAGAAGGTCTGTGTCGGGCTCGCCGCGGCACTGGCGGCCATTGCCGAGGCCGGCGGCATGGCCTCTGCTGCTTACAACGAGTTGGTGGTGGAGATGGAGGAGAGGGAACGAGAGAGAGATGGCGGGAAGGGACCGGAGAAGAGTCGATCCAAAACTAAACCTGAAGTAGTAAGACGGTAAATGCAACTTCGTAATACAGTGCGCACGTATGTTTCGTCTCAGCCGTCCACCTCTCAACTCATACTCATTTATCTATTTATTCTCACATATTTAATGAATTTTTTCACCTAAATCTTTAGCACCAATCTTAATATAAATAAATATTTCTGATTTTTTACCGTACCTCACGTTACGGAATTTTCCCTCCCGTAGTAACACGTGCCAAGGATGTCCATGACAAACTGTAAACAGAACTTACCATTCAAGAATCACAATTACTTGACGCAATGGAGAATGATGCTTCAGCCATAGAATGTATATATACAGCAATCAAATTGTGGATGGATAACTATGGTCACTTACCTGAGCTTGTCATCAGTGAATCTGCCCCTGATTGTCAGATGAATCTGAACACAGACAAGCCATCAGGAAACCTACTGAAATCAGATTAGAGAAGTGCATATAATAACCCCAATACTAAATAATGCTTCAGGGTTCAGTCTCTAAGCATATATGTATAGCTAGTCAGTTCTATTACAGAAATAATCAAAATATACCGACACGAGGACTCTGGAAAACTCAAGTCCGTTCAGTTCATACATTTTCAGATTATACTGCCACATATATGCATATATATATAGACTATAGAGAAAGCGGCAGCTTTGAGCTGCCGGTGTCACGGTTCAGCTTCTTCACTTGGACAAGCCGCCGTTAGAGTGGGAGTCCCACCCCCAGACGTCCACGCCGGCGCCGCTGCAACTCGTCACCTCACTGGGCATCCGATTCTCCAGGCTCTCGAAGCTCGCCATGCTCTGCAGCGACGAGTTCTGGACATGCTCCGTCTGGGACAGCCCCGTGAAGCACTCGTCGTCACCGGGGAAGTCCAGGCCGTCCAGCACATCGGGGCCCCGGCACGCCTGCCGCGGGTTCAGCACCGTCGACAGCCCGAGGCTGCCCAGCCCGCACGACAGCGCGCCGCGCGCCACCATGTCCTCCGCCAGCTTCACCTGCGCGGCAGAGACGGATCAGCTTCAGAGAACTGGAACGGAGTAATCACCACGGTTCTGCGACGAACAATACGTATCATTTCTGCGATGAACAATGATCACCTTGACTCTGAGGACCTCGACATCTGATTTCAAGATCCTGTTGTCCGTGACAGCGGTCGTGAATTGCTGGTTGGCGTCTGTCAGCTGCTTGAAGAGTGACGCACTTTCGCCCCGGAGCTGGTCAACCTGTTTCCAAGGACATAGCTTGTAAGTCAGAATGAAACTCAAGGAACTACCACAAATTGTGTCGGGTTATCGGTTCAGATTAGCGTACACGGACACTAACCATTTGCACCAACATTATGAGACTACCGATACAAATAGTGCACATTGTAGTGTTACCTGGGTCTCGAGCTCTGCTAAGTGAGCCTGCTTCCTCTTCCTCGACCGTCGAGCAGATTCACGGTTTGACACCATCCTGCAATTGAGACGGGCAATTGGATTATCGTAGTGCTTCATGTGCTCTTTCGTTCAACATTCATTGCAGAAAAAAAATCAATTGAAAGTTTGCTTGTATATATGATAGTATAATGCAAAGAAATAGTAACAAAAGGCTGAAGATAACATTGTTCATGTTTTTGCTATACCGTCGCATTCTCTTCACGTCCAATGGGTTTGTGCTTTGCTCGCATGGACCACCCTCGATATCTAGCAACGAATCGCTATCAGAATCTGAACCACTTGAGCCCCCCAGAGCTTGGCTCTCTTTCAGATTAAGGTTGGTCGCTGATGTTGGACTTGCTGCTGCTGCTGCCAATGATTGAATGGGGTGTGAGATAGAATAGTGAAACAACTGATTATTATGTCGGACGACAATTAGTTACGGAAATCTCCAATTGTCCAAGATCTTTCTGTATAACTGGTTGATTGTAAAAAGTCTAAGTTGCATGCCAACTGCAAATGATCTGAATCAGGTGGCAAATTGCACAGTCTAGCAGAAAAGCATTGCACACAGTTCTGAATGATTTTCTTGCTTTGCACTACTATTGCAGTCTTACTAACTGATGGGAAATGTGGAAGAGAGAGTATGCGAGGCAATACCGCAGATTGAAGATTGCGACTCGATTGTCGTCGAGAGTGCAGGAAGCCTCACGTTGTGGTTATGGGACCATAGGTGATTGTGAATGCTTCCATTGAGGGTGTTCTGCTCGGACAAAACAAAAGCAAACTTAATGGAGTCATCTTCATCCACGCGTATCAAGGTCCACAACTATGTAAAATATGGTAGCGCTCTGTGTGACTGTTTCGTGTTCGAAGAAACGTATAACTTCTGTTGCCTAAAGCTTTCAAAGATCCCTTGCTGATTTTCCGAGCAAAATTCAGAACGAAGTGCGTATATTAGTTCTTATAATCTTGTCACAAGAAGTATGCTAACTTGCTAGGCCTCCTGCTTTCTTTTAACATGCTTAGGATTCAAGATTCTCTTTTGATCAAAGTTTATAGCATTGCTAAGAACGTTAAGTATGTTGCTAACAAAACAAAACTAAGCAGAAATCAGTTTGTGTCAAGCGGTGTATCAATGAAAATTGAAAATTTCACCCTAAACAAGATTTCATTCACACTTCACAAGGCAAGAGATAAATATTAGTACTATATACAAATTCTGCAACGCCAACTCGCAATCGCTAGATCACTGAAATTTAAACACCTCCGATGCCTTGACTTCTTTCACACAACGTCAAATTCCTCTGCGTTCTACTCACCGAGTCCGCGAAGCTGAAGCTGGAGAGATCGCCCCCTCCGGCGGGGAACACGCCGGAGCTGAACGGCGCCTGCGCGCCAGCGGCGTGCCCTGGCTTCTGCTCGGCCGCCGCCGCGGCGTCCTCCCGGCAGCGGATGAAGGCCTCCAGCTCCAGCTCTGACGGGCACTTCTTCATCTGCCACCCCACCCCACCGCTCTCTTCGCTCCTCTCCTTCCTTCGCTGCAGCTCCGGTGCTCCCGTGCGTGGCGTCGGCGTCAACTAAGGCTTTTAGAGACGGGCGCCCCAGTGAAGCCGAACACCGAGGGAGATGAAAAAGAAAGGTCTTTTGGTGATCGGAAGCGAAAGGAGACGGAGGAGGGAGGAAAGGTGGCTGACCGGCCGGAACGGAGTCCGGCGTGGAAAGCAGATTGCTCCATCTTCCGGACCTGCTTTCGCAAGATATCTACGAATTTGCCACTCTGCAACGCCCGTAATGCCGCCTGTGCGGCGGTAGTGCGATCCGTGCTGGTTGCGTAGCAGAGAGACAGAAAAGACGCGAGGGACGGCCAACGCTGTCGCCTGTGGCAACACAAAGCCAGAAATCATAGGTATGTCGATTCGGAACGTAAATATTTGTGATTGGTGTAACAGTCACGTATATATAAAGAAATATGATGCCAGTGAAAGTAAAATAGAAACTCACAGGTGGTACCAATGCAAAGTCTTCACATTCGTGGTCCAGTTAATGAATGTTCACTAGGTGACTAAATAGCTAACAATTACAAAACGTAGCAAAAGATGAATCAGGATTAGAGTCAGTTCACCGCGATGACGATTGTAGATGGAGGAAGAGGCGATAACAGATCATCAGTTATGACAATAGTTACTGTTTTCAACCGTGGGTAATAGAGAAGATGATGGACGGTATTAGAGGGAGGGTGGGGTGTGGGTAAGAGGTGTAAAGTGATTAGAGCAATAGGACATGCAGTCGTGCAGATAGTAGGAAGGTTGGTTCGTTGAGCGAAGACGGTGATAGAAACAGGTGGGGGAGGAAAAGAGTTACTAAGCTGATAAAAAGAAGGTGAGGAGAGGAAGACAAATGAGTATTCACAAGTCACTCATCTAATAAAAGCTCATAAATTATGGATGTGATGAAAGAAAAAAGTTGCATTGAGGTAAATATGTCTCTAAAATGAAAGGGATTGCATATCATATATTTTAATTTGGTGGGTATAAAGACAACACACATTATTTTGATTACTTATATAACCAATACCATTATCCAGGCTCACTGCTAAAAGTAGAGAGAGTTGATGGGATTTTCGGAAGGATAAAAGTAAAAAACTACACATTGAATTAAATATTTTAAATTATCAATAGTACCCCGAAAAATAAAAGCACAAACCTTAACACTTAAGAAAGCAAGTAGAACGGACCAGATTAACTCGTTGTCCACTTTTAGTCCATGCACGAAAATGAGCCTCAACAAGAAAATAACTTCTTAACTGAGTAGAGTTGATTTTGAATTCATCCGACTCGATCGTCAAGTAGAAGGGAATGATATGCTCTAATCTAATTCGCTCAAGGCGTGTTTAGCAATCTAACTCGACTCAAATTCAATTGCTCCTGTTCTAAGCCGAGCTTGAGACCCGGAAGGCATCTCTGGAAGCATCTCCATCCATCGAAGGAGAGATCGGGGGGCATTTCCGGTAACATGCAGCGTAGGCAATCGAATTCTGCGGTCTCTCGTTCCCAGAATTCTGCGGTCTCTCGCACCAGCCTCACGAGGGCATTTCGGACAAGTTGCCGCTCTCCTCTCAGCTGTGGCAGCTGATTCGGATCCGCACCGATCTCTGGCGACACGCCACCCGCGGAAAGCGAGGTCTGCGTCAGCGTATCAAGATCCTCTACGGCGACGCGGCTCGCGGGCATTTCCTGCGTCGCCCACGTGTTGCGATCCCAGTGGCCATCTCCTCGCGCGGTGGGAACGAGCGTGCGGCGCTTGGCGCAGAGGATCAGGCGGGGAGAACGAAATGGCGGTCCTGCCCCTGGGACAGGAGGGGCGTCCGAGTTGGCGGCGGTGTCCTCTTGCGCGCGCTGTCTTTTTTTTTTCCTGGCCGCACCACCCACTATCTCATTGAACCTCTCTTTGTTTATTGGTTATTACGTTTTCTTTTGCCGCCTAAACTGCGTGTCACTCTGCAAAAATCCTGCTCATCGTTCAAAAAATAACGACTCTGCAGAAAAGACTGAATCCAACTCGACTACCAGAGGTGAGACAATGCATGGCAGTGACGAGTCTAAATTTATAACTTATGTACATACTATATTAATATATTATATATAGCTAAGTTTTTTTGATAATAATAAATATTAGAGTAAATTTTATAAAACTATAATTATTTGTATCATTGTAACATAGAACTATAATTTTTGAAATATATTTTACAAATTACAACTACTTCAATAATTGGTAACAAAAAAACTACAATTTTTTATCTAATCTCACCCGTCAGCCACACATGTGTCATATGATCTGGTCTTATCTGTCAATCACATATATGCCAAAAAGTTATAGTTTCCTGTTAACAAGGATTGAAATAGTTGTAGTTTTGTAAAATAAACTCCAAAAGTTATAATTATAGATTACAAGATATAAATAGTTATAGTTTTATAAAAATTACTTTAAATATTAAATATTAATCTGCAATGAATCCTACCCCTAATTGAATATCACTTACCTTACCAGTAGGTTTTAACAAAACCTAATCTAAAGTAAAACGCAAACCCTAATCAAAATTTTTGCAAACAATGAAAGCCAAAAACCCAACCAAAAGTTCAAAGTTAGGGATCACATTTTAAAAAAAAGAGTTCGTGTAAGGAGTTCTCCTAGCGCTACGGGCATTGTTCGTGACTGTCAGCATCAGAGAGGCAGTCGAAGCTGTCGCAGTCACTAGCACCATCTCGGTCGAAGACGAGCCCAAGCTGTTGCGCCCCACCAGCGCCGCCCTGCCATGCTGGCACTGCGGAGGCTTGCGTTGTCGCCACCACTCTCCATCTTAACTCTTTGCGAGGGGCGTGCGTTAGCTGATTGGGTCGGTGACGAGTGTCGACATGTAGGTCGAGTAGTGTTCTGGTGACCGATGAAGTTCTAGATGTTACCTTGGCCATTTGGGCTGGCTCTAGCCGTGTCTTGGGCTGTTGGGCTTGTTGTCAATCAGAGGTTGTAGAATACAATGTATACTAATGTTTTTGCCAAAAAATAATTAGATGTATATATGTACACCCATGACTTTTGCTAGGCCCACCACTGATGCATGCAAGCACACACCGACAACTTCGTTCAGCCATCAACTTTTATCAGGCATGAAGCTCAGGATAGCAACCAAGCAAACCCTAAATATTCTCTCTGATAAAAAATACATGACTTTGTTGATTTTTTACAGTCTTCAATGTACCACTGTAACAGCTATTTTCTATTAAAATATAGTTACATATATAATAAAATTATGATAATATGAAAGGATTTTTTCAACATAAATCTATACATATAATTTTATATTTTCAAATTAAATATTTTTAAAAAATATTGATAGCTAAAATTTTAAAAGTTTAACTAAACATTGGTCAATGCGTCAAATATTTGTGACCGAGGGGAGTATTAGGCCATCTCCAACTGTTTTTCTTTCATTCCGTTCTCTTTCTAATTCCCCTCCATACTCTTATTTCTTTTTTTCTTTTTTTCTCATCTCCAACAGTTTTTTTAAAGAGATTCGCGAAAGTCTCGCGAGAGAATTACATGGTGAAAGGAATGAACTTGAAAATCATTTTATGAAGAGAACTATGAAGAGAAATTATTAGAGCGCTAAAGTAAACGAAAATCTCTTCGCTAATAGAATATAACTTGCGAAGGAAATCCCGAAGAAAGTTTTAGAGAGTGCTGTGTAGCTTGGTTTGGTCAGAAACATTCCAGATTCTGTGAGGAAACGTACTATTTTTTTTATACATGGTATTTCTCGCAAGCTTCTATCTAGATTCTAGTTATAGAAATTAGAATCTGGGTTTGGGGAGCTGCAGGAGCCTGATGAGACGGAAACTGGGAGATGAAGATGTCAGGGAACGAGAAGATGCAAATTGGCAAGAAACCCAGTAGCAGTGGCAACTTACGATTCAATTGACTCAACATTCCAGATTATGTGAGGAAACGTACTATTTTTTTTATACATGGTATTTCTCGCAAGCTTCTATCTAGATTCTAGTTCTACAAATTAGAATCTGGGTTTGGGGAGCTGCAGGAGTCTGATGAGACGGAAACTGGGAGATGAAGATGTCAGGGAACGAGAAGATGGCAAATTGGCAAGAAGCCCAATAGCAGTGGAGGTGTTCTGACAGAAGCGGGACAGAATGAACGGGCCAGGCTAGAAATTCCTGAACGGCTCGGAGACTTGGGCCAATCGATTGGACATAGGCGAACCACTCCTGGCTCGTGGAGAAACCGAATTGGCTTGAGAGCCCATCATGCACCAGCTCAAGCAAAAAATAAAAATAAAAATAAAAATGGTGTGTTTGTTTACTAGAACGATGTTTAGTCGTATCGTATAATTAGTTTGAGTAAAGTTATATTTATTTAAAATAAGAATGTTTAATTAGTTGTATATATCTGAATAGGTTAAGCTAAGATTTTATTTGGTTAACTGAATTTAAAATCATACGAGTGATACAAGAGTTAAGATTATGATTAGTTATTCATATGACGATGATTTTGTGACATCGACAAATAGATCTATCTGTATGAATAGATATAAAGTTTGTATTCCTTAGAAGCTTAAATTAAGTTTCACTCCTAAATCAGAATGAAGCCCTATATTTACGTTCGCCAGATATAATCAAAGGGTTGTTTTCGATACGAGTAAATTTAAAAAATCTACATCTATTTTGACATATATTATAAAAATACTATAATTTTTATTGTTTATTTTAAAACCTATAGCTATTTTGACACATATTGTAAAAAACTATAATTTTCTCACTGTGGGTCCACCTGTCATCCTCGGACAACAGGTAAGTCTACAATTAATTCTCTTATTATATGCCATGGAGGATGATAGGTGGGTCAACGATGAGAAAGTTGTAGTTTTTACAGCATGTGTCAAAATAGTTATAGGTTTATGAAATAGACACTATAAATTTAGTTTTTTAAATATATATCAAAATAGTTATAGATTTTTAAAATTTACTACCGCTTCTGTTCCATATTATAGGGCGTCTAATTTTTTTACAGCTACCAAGGAGGTGATGAGTAGGAGTTTTATTCCCTGATTTGCCCCTAATTAATCAGACATCAGTTAAGTCGGTGCGTCACCTCGTCTCGCGCCGCGTCGTCTCATCTCACGCTCAAGTCCCGTGCGCTCTAGTCTCACGCTCCAATCCTGCGCTCTTGCATGTGGTCACGCCTGCATTTTGCTCTAGACATGCTCCTGCGTTTAGCTACTGTCTTGCGTGCACCCACGCTTTGCTCTATCCCTCTCCCGCCTTTACCTGCAGCATTCGCGCGTGCTCTGGCTTTGCTCCAGCCCTCTCTCGCATTAAGCTTCTTCCCCGCGCGCGTATTGCTTTGACGATTTGCACCTCATGTCCGCCGCTGCTGCATGGCCCATGCATGGAAGATTGATTTGGTAGTTTGATTGAGATATTAAGTGAAGGAAAATTTGGCAGAATCATTAAAACTTCAGAAACTTGCTACTCTCTCTCTGCTCTCCTCCCTTCATACAAGTACTGATGAGCACCAACGCTTAACATGAGTATTGATTAGCTTCAATGGCTAGGTTAGACCTTAATACTCCTACTATCCTGATCAATTGGGAAGAGGTTGATGAGTTTAAAGGATCGGTGATTGACTTGAACTATGATCTCGAGTGGGATGACGATGCGCGCGGAGTACACAAAGGTGGTGCTACTGGGGATGGTGCAAGCGACTGTGTGCAGGCAGCGAAGGAGGTGGTGCCTCGGATGATGGTGCGTGCGACCATGTGCACGAATATAGGGAAAATGGCTTTATTATGTCATGTTTGTGATTTTAGCGATTAATGACAACATAGTCAATGAGACTAACATGTTTGCCTAGAATATATGTTAGTAGGTCTCATGGATGCATTACATGAAGAAGCCACCGAAGCTAGGATAAATTTTGGTTGAATTGAAATAGTTCCATGAGAAATAAACTCAGCGGATGGTCCAGTGTTCACATAGATGAACACACTGGAGTATTGCGTCCAGAGGCATTTGACCTCACCGGAAAGTTCGGTGCCAAGTGTTTGCTAAACACTGGGGTATTTCTTAGTGATATGTGTGCAGAATGGACATAAGTACTACACTGGATGGTCCGATGTTATGGATGTGCACACACCGGACAATGAATAGTGCAAAGAGGAAGAAGAAGTAGAAGACCTCACCGGATAGTCTGGTGATTGATTTGAACACACCGGAGGCAAGCACTAGAGATTGTTGAAAAAGGGGAGAATGCAGTGACCTCACCGGAAGGTTCGATGCTCTGAAGATCATCTCACCGGAGTAGTATTTCCAGAGAGTGTTGCATTGGGTCGGTTGGCCGAAGACAACCCACCGGATAGTTCGGTGATGAAGATGTGCACATCGGAGGCTTCACCGGAGCAATTTGTACAGAGGAGATGCAGAGGCTCGGATGGCTCAGATAACACACCGTAAAGTCTGGTGATGATGTTGTAGTATACACCAGAGTGTCCGGTGTTCACAATGACTTAAGTGGGGTTTCAATGGCTAGTTTGTGAGAGTGTACTCACTGAATGATCCGGTGTTAGTACTATTGTTCTCACCGGATCATCCGATGTTAATATATTTTCAGAGCCATTGGGTTAACGGCTAGTACACGGGTTTGAGGCTATAAATACCCCTCCACTTATTCATTTGAATGTGTGACGTGCATTTGGATTCTAGAGAAGTTCATATACATCTGAAAAGATATCCAAGCCACCAAAGTGCTTAAAGTGATCATCCAAGGCAGCTAAACACAAGATTAAAGAGTGATTAGTGATTATAGTCCTAAAGAGTGGAACAAGGAGCGATCCAAGCTTGTACCTCTTGGTACGTCAACGTCTTGGAGTCTTGGTGACTCATCGGTAACTTGAGCCGGAGTTGTTCAAACTTGTTGACCCTCCAACTTGGTGTGGAGTGACGACGAGAAGCGTGTACGGGGATGCGGAGACCCTTGCCTAGGTGGTTTAAGCTTCGAAGTGATCATGGTGGCGAGGAATAGGAAGAGAGGCTAGTGGTAAGACTTTACATTGGTGGCTTGGTGGCTCATCCGGGTAGAGGCATTGTCTCTGTGACTTGGTGGCTCAAGAGTCATGACCGAATACTGACCGGGAGCATATCCTTTGTGAAGCTCCAACGTAGATTAAGGGTGTGGCATTCATATCATTGATACCATAGAAAAAATCCTTATGCTGAGTTTGCTCTCTCTACCTTATTTACGTTTTCGTATTTACTTACTTGCAATTTACCTTCTTAGATAGGTTGCAAGCGCTTTGATAGGTAGAGTAAACACACTAGATAAACCTAGAACACATTTAGATAGAAATTTATATAGGTTTATCTTGTGTTGTTTTTGGAGCTAAAATAGTTCTAAGTGTCATAATTCACTCCCTCTTAGAATGTCACCGATCCCTACAACGAAGACACCGTCCACGACCATGGCAAGCTCGGGCTCGCCAGGCGAGGTCACGTTGGGCGTTGGCACTCCATGCACGATCACACCGTCCACGACCACGGCATGCGCAGACACGGAGATGATGAAGGAGGTGGTGTTGTTGCCGACCATGCGCAAGGAGAGGAGGTTGGTCGAGTTGCTGGCGTGAGTCACGTCATCCATGAGCACACCTATTGTCATAGGCTTGGCACGCTCGTCTCACCGGTCGCAAGCATGCCATGCTTGGACTCGGGCTAACTGTCCATGGACATGGTGTCGAGGACCAAGGTGACGAGCATGGAGACTGCGAAGGAGGTGGTGCCTCAGATGGTGGTGTTGTTTGCTGACCATGCGCAAGGAGAGGAGGTTGGTCGAGTCGCTGGCAATAGTCTCGTCGGCCACGGCCACTCCTGCCGCCGTATGTTGGGCAGGCTCAGGATCACTGGTCGTAGGGTCACCATGCATAGGCTCGGGCTCACGGCCATGGAGACTGTGTAGAGGACCACGGTGAGGAGCATAGTTACAGCGAGGGAGAGGAGGTTGGTCACGTGGGCCACATGCACGTGCATGGTGATGCTCACACCGTCGAGATCGGGCTCACCGGCCACGATGCCGAGGACCATGGTGACGAACGCAGCCATGGACACGGTGCCTAGGACGACAGTGCGCATCACATCCACAAACATGAGCACCCTCATGAAACGAGTAAGGCTATTCCATTCACATTTTTTGCTTTCATACGTGTTCCAGTAAATTGTGCTTGTTCTTAAACATGAGACCATTAAAGAAGTGTCGTTGCGTAAGAGAACGACACTCCAAGATCTAGCCGAACAACTACATATGTCGAAGACTACGTTGTTTAGGTCATTGAAAGAAGGCAAGTTTAGGCAGCACACGAATGCCATCAAATTTACATTGACTGAAGGGAACAAGAGACTCAATGCTAGACAACATCAGCTTGCCACAAGAACAACTTTTTGTGGAATATACAACATCGTGTACATAGACGAGAAGTGGTTTTATCACACGTGGTAGACTCAGAACTACTACCTGGTGCCCGACGAGGAGGATACAGAAAGAACCACACAAAGAAAGAATTTTATAGAGAAGGTGATGTTCCTCGCGGCTGTTGCAAGGCCTAGGTTTGATGGTGATGGTAATGTGACATTCTCAGGAAAGATAGGCATATTTCCTTTCACTTTCGTGGAGACTGCGAAAAGAAGTAGCACGAATAGGCATGCTGGTACCTTAGTAACGAAGGTGATGCCGTCGGATACCAAGGAAGTAAGTCGTGAGTACCTTGTTAACAAGGTTTTGCCCGCAAATCAAGGAGAAATGGCTAGCAGAGGAATATGGTACCCCCGTATACATCTAGCAGGACAATGCTAGGACGCACATTGCAGTCGATGATGTCGAGTTTTGTCATGTCGCAGTTGCTGATGGTTTTGACATAAAGATGATTTGCTAGCAACCCAACTCTCCTGATCTCAATGTGTTAGACCTAGGTTTTTTTGCCGCTCTTCAAGCCATGTTTCAAAAGTCATGTCCGGGTAATGTTGAAGACATCGTCGCCAAGGTTGTCCAAGCTTTTAAGGAGTATCCAGTTGATAGGAGCAATCATATTTTTCTCACTCACCAATCATGTATGGGAGAGATTTTACGTCAAGAAGGAGGGCAACACTACCATATTCCACATTTGAAGAAGCAATCACTAGAGAGGAATGACATTCTTCCCGTTAGTTTGCAGTGTGATCCAGAAATTGTAAACCAAGCAATTGAGTATCTCAATTAGAATGACATGTCCTAGTTTGTTTTTTTACATTACATCATGGTTGTTTCATTGCACGGTTTGAGCTGCTGTTCGTCAGTGAACGAAGTATTCGCTGCTGATAGCTGCGATGATATGATAACTGATATTGCTGTCTTGTAGACTCTGATGACAGATCAGGGTTCATAAAAAATGAAATGGCATGTCATCTATGGATTTCAGTTTCTTCCCACATAAATTAACAACAACAAAACATTCTTAATTTTAACTTCACCATTCACCGATACAAAAAAGTACTCAAATTCAACAAAGCATCACTTAGAAAGGTTTTGTAGGAACAACAACGAAACAATCTTAATTTGAATTTCACTATTCACCAAGGGTGTCCGGGACATAACTATCGTCTGTTAAGGAGTCTGGGATGATGTCCATGGATTCCAGCACTGAATCATCGAGGTTGTCGACTTCAAGATGGTGTTTTTCTCGTGTCTAGCCAACCATTCCATGTCGATACGCCAAGCGCGAAGATAAGCTCTGTTGGGTAGGATTACCGTGCAATCTAATTGGTCAAAGCCATAAATCCTCGCAGTCCACATGTAGTCATCGTTGTAGCGCCGGCAGCGAGGGCACCGTTGCCGTCTTCGCCACCTTGGGTGGTCTATAGGGAGCACGCGCAGCTCCATGTCTTCATCGTCATCGCCGTCGTCAAGTAGCAACAAGCTGTCACCGTCAGCGTGCGCCCAGGACGTCGTCGTAGGTGCCACGCTACTGCATGTCGCCATCGTCGCTACCGCCGAGCGCGCGCTCCGCCTGGCCGTATTCCTCCTCGAGACGAAGTGCTCGTTCCATCGAGCTGTCGCCGTTGCCGCTGCCGGCGAGCGCGCGCTTCATGTGGGCGGGTTCCTCATCAAGACCTGCAAGCAGACGCTCCATCGAGCTGTCATCGTCGTCGCTGCCGGTGAGCGCACGCTTCACGTGGGCGTGTTCCTTGTCGAGACCTGCAAGCAGACACTCCATCGAGCTGTCACCGTCGTCGCTACTGGCGAGCAAGCGCTTCGCGAGGGCGTGTTCGGCGTCGAGACCTGGTAGCAAATGCTCCATCGAACTGTCGCCGTCGTCGCTGCCGGCGAACACACGCTCCGCCTGGACGTCTCCGACGAAATGGAGTTGGATGGACTCACGAAACTTATGTACACGAAGCACTCATAGCTAACAGCCGCGCCCATAGCATGCAGCAGCGCCTAAATGCATGCAACAACTATCGAGGCGTCGCCCATGCATGGGAGAAAGCAGAATTTAAGGGCAGTTTTGAGAGAACGTGTTGGCTTGTTGCTTGTTCTGAGAGAACGTATTGATTTGTTGCTTTGGCGCCTGTATTCTAGAACGCACAAGAAAAAATTAGACGTCCTGTAATATGGAATGGAGGGAGTAATTCGATATTCTACGCATCCACGGGGGAGATCTGGCGAAACAAACACATCCAAAAGTTTCCACCTGCTCCTGCCCCGCCGCTTCGTGTTTGCCGCTGACAAATTCCTCGACGCCCGATCCTCCGCCGACGATTTCTCCGTCGCATCCGCCTCGCCAAATGCATATGTAAGTTCTGTGAACTCGTCTGGTTATGTTTTTTTTTGTTTGGTTGAAAAATGCCCTGGCTCGTCCGATAATCTGATGGTTAATCATCTCGTTTCGGTGTTTGCTCGATCGCTATGCGGCAGTGGTTGCTCGGACTGGAAGAGATTGCCTAGGTTAGCACATTGATCTAGTTTATCGTGGGATGATGGCTGATGTTCGCTAGGCTATTATTCACGCGTCGAATTGAATGATCATATAGTTGAAAGAGCCTTTCCATCTCTTTATAGTTTTTGGTAAGGGTCTCGCTTTGCCTAGTGTCCACTAGATTTTTGCTGACTTCTGATTTTATTTTGGAAACTGAATAATGATATCTGAATGTATATATAGAGGTAGACATGGGTGAGCCTTTTGGTACTGCATCGGTTGATGCTGTACCGAGACTGAAAATTTTGATGTCCTCAAGATCTCAAGTGGGCTGGCGTTGATATAGGCAACCATTTGATACTCATAATTTAATCCTCTCATTGAAAATATAGACTGGTCTGAGGCATGGATCATAGAGATAGAATACCTTCATCGATATGTATTTGGCCAGCCAGGTCGGTGCTCCCCTTCTTTAAGACAAAGCCAGGGGATGTCATCTCCCCGTGGTCGAGTTTTTTTTTTAATGTATCTGCTGAACCCCTGCTGGTGTGCGTCTATTAGTTCGTTTATTGTCTTCTATATTAACTTTGTACTACAACAAGGTGAAAATAGAATTTTGGGAAGGCAAAGAGACAATGCTGACAGGCACCTGCCATCTTTGTTATGCACTCATGCTACGTTAGGGTCTCATATTACAGCTGCTGCTCGTTGTGCAGTGTATACCTGGCTCACAACATAATATGCAGTGATGGAATTTTGGTTCCACGCATGATTGATGCTATCTAAGCTTCCAAGCTCTCCCGCCCTTCATATTGAATGCTTTAAGCCTCCCGAAAATCATGACAATGATTAGAATTACTTTCCCCTTGCCACTCCATTTTCCAACAAACCCATATGACGCATCCTTGCAGTGTACGTCATGATTTCGTAGCCTCTTGCAACTGTAACCAACAGAGAAACCCACATTCCCGTATGCACTGCATCAATTTGTCACCAGAACTAGAAGTTAGTTATGGTAATCATGAGAGCATCTGAAGATTACAGTTAATTTCACAGACTTGCCTGACAACTTCAAACAGTATGCTGAAAACATTGAAGTTGAGTGGATCTGTGGTCATTGCTTCCCTCTCAGTAATACAGATTAGCATTACAAAGATAGCCAAATAAGACAACTGGGAGAAGATCCAATTCTCCAATAGCCTTCTCCTTTTGTCTTTCATACCTGATTTAGAATGGTGCTCATCATCTTTAGGTAAAAATGAAGTGTAACCAGGGAGGTACCTGTGATATATTGGTGCAAATATGCAATAAAAGTGCAGCTTAATAATAGTTTGATGTCTCTGAATGATATAATAGAATTGTATTATCGGATGACTCAGTAGGTTAGTGAAGGAACTTACATCATTATAGTGTACAGGACTAGGATTACTGAAGAGAGGCTTGACAGATCAACAATGGATTCGCCAGCATGCCTTGCGTTGGCTGACTGAAAGAGAGCGCCTACTATCTTTTGATAGCTGCTCATTTCCTGCAAAGCCTCCGAGCTCCATTCCAAAGAGCAAAACAATATGGTTTGCGTAATGATGAAGCTGAAAACAGTTAATATCAAATAGACACACTCCCTACCACTCATAAGATGCTTGTATCCGATGGCCTCCGGATGTTTAAGAATGAAATGGTATTCTTCTTTTCCAGTAATCTTCTTGAGTGACCACACCATTAATCTCAAGCATGGGGCGAATAATGTATTTCCTGCCAGTATCTGAGGAATAATTATCAATAACAGAATGGTGTTCTTTTGAAAGATGACCATGTTCTCATTTACTGGAATGAAGCCACAATTCCCAACTGAGGAGATGGCTGTAAATACAGAGAAAATGACAGACCCAATGCCCTTTCTTTCCAGAACTCCCTGTGCATCTGGTACGAGTATAAGGTAAAGGTAAATAACCAGGGAGCTGCCTAAATTTGTTACAAGAAAATAGACCAACAATGCATAACTTAAAGATTCAATTGTCTTGGGCTCAACATGATTTTTTCCTTCCAAGTGGAGTTCAGACAGTGGCACTGTAACTTTGGTGCCCTGGGTACTGTTGGGACCAGACTTTGTAGAATTAATAGATTCAATATCAACATAAACTGAGTTGCCAAATTGGGACCTCGTCAAGTAAAGACCAAGCATTGATATGAATACCTCTCCACCAACCAGCATTAAAATAGTCAACAACCAGAGCTGAGTGCTAGAAAAATCCTCCATTTCAGCAGTTGCCATGCTTGAGACAGTTGATGCAGATACAGAGGTAAATAATAAGTCTAAGTCACTCAGAATATCTGACTTGTCTCGTTGTTTGAGGACCTTTAGAGCTGCATATCCAGCAAATGAAATAGAGGTGAAATAAATGACTTGGACAAAGAGTGGATTATTTTGACAGATGAACTGTAAGGAGTATTTCATGGACTGCCGTGCAGATTTGGTAAAAGAAAACAACTTGGTGGCTAAATATGTACAGAAGGTTCGGAGTTTTTTAAGGACTACTAAAAGACTATGAACCATCTTTGAGTACTTGTGTGGAGCGAACCACAATGTTTTCAGGGGGCTCTTGGATTGCATAATGTACTGATGAGCGTGCATTTATACAAGAAAAAAAATTCTCCCTTCAACAAGCTCCTATGATGTGGGCCATGACGACTGAAGAATCTTGATTGTTTCACAGATTCCAGATATCTTGTTAGAGCGTATCATAAGGTAAAGTGCTGGGGAATTTATTCTTTACTTTATTTAAGCCAGTATATGTTCACACACTGAAAAGCTTACATGCTAATGCTAGTACATAATGTAAAATGAAGAATCAGCACATCACTACGAAGATGTTAGACGTTTCTTTTTGTGCTCTGCATTATGCTCTTTATATGAAACATGCTCTTTCTTCTCCAGTTTCAAACCATATTTTTCATTTAAGCATCAAACATATTTTCATCTTAATAAATATATCTATGTATTTACAAATTACTGGTACAAATTGGTCTTATGAAATATGGGTATTTGATATGTCATCTCAATTAACCGCAGATATTCCTGGAGTTAGTTTTGCTTTTGGTGGTATGCAGTACACTAAGCTACTCACAGTGATTGCTGTCCGCTTATCAAAATTTATCTTTCTCTTTTTCATGTGCAACACAAAGTTTTTTAGTTGAATTGAACCATCCTTACTCCAAGATCCCCTTATGACCAGCTATATTGAACACAATAGCGGAGCATGAAAAAAAGGGGGGGGGGGGTGCAAATTGTCACGCCAATCAATACAGAAGCAAAATCAACAAAGTACTCTAGAGCAAAACATAGTAAAGCGACTGTAATGTATAAAGTACTCTAAGAGCAAAGAAAGAGGACATTGGGTATGAAATATGAGCAGTGATAGGTATATAAGATCATAGAAAAATTCAAGAACTACTGTACATGCACAAGCACACATACAACTAATTGGCCTATTTAGTACTCCTTGGGTTAGAAGTACCTTTATTATCATTATTGTTTTCTCATCATCTTTTTAGTTGGATCTGGTGGGTTTCATCTTTAGTCTACCCTAACTTGCTTGTGACAAAGGCTTTGTTGTTGTTGTTGGGTTAGAATTAGTAACTACTAAGTAACAATGTTTTTGTTAGGATAAACACCGCCGAGAGAATAGCCTGACGACGTCGGCTGATAAGGGCGGGACTAGACTATAGATTGGAGAAACTTAGAATATTAGGAGAGATTTAGATTAATTCTTCTCTTGCTTGATTACAATGATGTGCGGCTGCTCCTTTATATAGAGAAGGAAAATTACAACTCTAACTTATTTCTTACCAAACTTAGCTCTAAACAAATCAACTCAAATCATAACATACCAAACTTATCTCCTAAATGCTATCTAATCTTTCCAAATAACTAACTAAAATATAAAGTAGACGCATTGACACAGTATGGGGTCAGAAAAACTCGACATTTTTGGCAACTTGTGTCTCTAGGCAGGCTGAAGATGGCATCGTCAGCATCAAGGCCGAAGAGAGGCTGATGGTGGTGCTCTCTACCAAACACAGCGAGGCGTGCCTAGAGGGAGCGACTGCGGTGCCGCCGAGTACCCCGCCTGTTGAGGTCATCATCTAGGTCGCCGTTTCTATCTCGACAACCACCATCCCCGCGGCAACAGCTCCTGGTCAGTGAGACATGATCTGGTTGCACTCCTCCATCCGGGACTCCATATTGCCAGTCAAGGGTGGCTCCCAGCGCCTGTTGCTATGCCGATGATCTGGAGGGTTGTTAGAAAGGAAAGCAAGATCTTGAATCACCTCTTGGTGGATAAATAACCAGTACATATGTCCTCTTTTGACATCCAAAGGCTGGTCGTAGTGGATCTCCACCATGGCATAGGGGTGGATGTAGGGGGGAGCTCGCGATCGACATCAGAGATGGTGAGCCAGACGATCTTGGGGACCTCGCTTGGATTGCTGTACCAGGCCCACATGCACCTTGAATGCTCTTTGACATAGTGGATGGTGCATTGCCAGCCGATCACAAGGGCCACCACCTCCTCGAAACAGGCGTGCGCTGGTAGACCTTTGATCCTGAGACAAACATGGAGATCTAAAACTGTGGATTCTGCATACCTTTTCTTGATCCAAGCTGCAAATCTGATGTCACGGATGCGGTATGGCAGGCGGTTGTGCGGACAACCTCATCTTTGATGCATTAACTGTTGAAAATGATGAGCCAATCTTTGGGATGATGCTTTTCAAGATGATGAGCCAATCTTCAGGATGATGCTTCACCACCTGATATTCATGAACCCTCACTCCGAATTCTTGAGAGAGGGCGTCGCCAAGGATGTAAGTCTCATTGCCAGGCCGGTTGCCTGCGAGCCAACAGACATCTGCCCTGTTGACGAGGTGCTC
This sequence comes from Phragmites australis, assembly GCF_958298935.1. NCBI lineage: Eukaryota > Viridiplantae > Streptophyta > Magnoliopsida > Poales > Poaceae > Phragmites > Phragmites australis. The sequence goes on from NC_084926.1 coordinate 42,077,841, forward strand.
CCGGCGGTGCTCGACATCCCCCATCGCTGAAACAACAGCAAAATCCTCCACTGGGCATGCCGCTGGGTCGCCAGGGAAACTGGCCATCGACTCAGGTGCAAGTTTGATGGAGGAGAAAGGGTGATGGGAAGCTTGGTGGGGGTTGAGGGTAGAACTGCGTTGTGAGAAGACCTGGTTGTGGGAGGGAGCTCTCAGCTTGCAAATAGAGGAGCGTGGATAAATTTATTGCAAAACCAACATCTTGTAGGGTCTCGACACTCAGCTACTCTATGGTCTGAAGCGAAGTAGTTCAGGCATCTTCCTTTAATTTTCCTTAGATAGGCCATAGGTCTCGGCTTGCTCTGTCTCGTCTGCAACGTGCCATGGGCTAAAGCCTGCTTTGAATGCACTCTGTCCCTCCTCCACCAAAATATTGGCTTCACTGTGTTCCATTTGTCCTCAGTAACTGCTTTGGTTATAGCTTTGTGTTCTGTCGCAATGGAGGATTTTGCAAAAGGTGGAGATATGCCAGTGATGGCGCTACGAGCTGGTAGGTGCCTCTGGTGATTGATGCAGTCGGTCTGTTGATATCTTGTGCTTCCATGTTGAATGGCTGAAGAGGATTGGACATGGCGAGACCGTTGATGGAGGTGGCGTCGCTTGTTGTGGCGTGCAGGAACCCCTGGCTAATTGAAGGAGCCTGGCGGGTCTGCTGATCACATTTGGCTTGAGGAGTTGTTGTTAATGCAGGCAGCTATGCACTCTTCCCTACTCTTCAGATGCACCACAAAATTTACCGGAAGCGAATACTCGCTGTCCCCAAGGACTGGACAAGAGGGAGAGAAGGTTGTCGCTGATTTACCTCCTTCATTGAAGGCTCTTGACTCTTGACTTGAATGTGGTGAATGAATTGTTGGGCGACGTGCTGGAAGGGGATCGGTTGCAGCGAGATCTGGCTGACGAATCCCCCTCTTTACTTCCTTCGCGTATCTTTGCGTACCGATCCGCTTGCTCCTTGGCCTCTGCTCGGTGGATCCGGCACCGGCAACTTTGAAATTACTGCTTGCATACTCTAGCGGATTTGATGGATCAAACCTTAGGTTGTCGCTTGCATTTTGTTTGGGTGCTTGGAACCCTTGCTCTAACTGTGCTCTGCAAGACTACTTATCGAAGAAGAAATTGGGACTAGGGCGAGTGGATCTATTGGAGAGAAGGGGAGGGAGGTGGAGATCTGGGTTGGATTTGTGGAATTTTAGTGGATTTTGCAGGAAGGCTGCTGGAGTCGCCGTAGCGCTATTCACGAGAGCGGCCCAACGGCTCCATTCTTTTTTTTTTCAGAAGTAGTTTTATATGAGTGTTGTTTATTCTTGTGATGGATGTTTTAAACTCGCTGATATCCCGAGCATGCTTACAAGTTTTTATCAAGCCTCTCTCGGTATCGGGGCTGCAACATATGGTCTCTCTTTATGCATATGATGTGGTGATGTTCCTTCACCCTTCAGCTTTGGATATGAGTTTGATAAAGCAATTGCTTGACATTTTTGGCGATGCTTCTGGATTAAGGACCAACATTCTCAAATGTTTCGTAGCTCCAATCATGTGCCAAGGGCATGATTTGGCTCTTATCAGGGACCATATGCCGTGTGAGATCAAGAACTTCCCTTGTCACTTATTTGGGCATTCCTCTTTCTATTAAGAAACCATCCAAGGCTGACCTTCAACCCTTGGTGGATAAAGTAGCTGATCATTTGCCAGATTGGAAGGCTTCTCTCCTAAATAAAGCTGGAAGACTAACTTTGGTTCATGTGGTCCTCACCGTAACTCCGATTTATCGTATGATAGCCTTGGACCTTCCTAAATGGGCTCTCAATTCTATTGATAAGAAGCGACGAGGTTTTCTATGGAAAGGGAAGGATAAAGCTACATGTGGGACTGCATGGTTTCATGGAGCCGTGTGTGTCGGCCAATCCATCTTGGGGTTTGGGTATTCATGATCTAGCCTCTCGGTTGGGCCCTTAGATCAGATGGCTTTGGCTTAGAAAAACTGAGCCTTCTCGTCCTTGGATAGGCATGCAGCTGCAAGTGCATCCTAATGCCAAGGCTTTATTTGATATGACCACCATTTCTATTATTGGAGATGGGTATAACACTAAATTTTGGGTGGATAGATGGCTGCAGGGCAAGTCTATTTTCTGAATTGGCCCCTTCTCTAGTCTCTCTGATTCCCCTGTGAGCCATTAATCATAGGACCATGAGTCAGACCCTTGATCATCGACAGTGGGTGTTGGATATCAAAGGTGCACTATATGTTAATGCTCTTGTGGATTATCTCCATCTTTGGGATCTTTTGGAGGATATTGATCTACCACAGGGTGTGGATGACAATCACATTTGAAGATTATCTCTGTGTGGAATTTATTCAAGTAAATCTGCATATAATGCTTTATTTGTTGGATCAATCACTTTTGCTCCCTAGAAAAGAATTTGGAAGAGTTGAGCTCCACTTTGATGCAAGCTTTTCCTTTGGCTTGCGGTCCTTAATAGATGCTGGATTGCCGACTATTTGGCTAAGTGGGGGCTCCCTCATCTGGCCTCTTGCCCCTTTTGTGATCAAGTTGATGAGACAATTCAGCACATCTTAATCTCCTGCGCGTTTTCCCGCCAAGTATGGCTTGTGATCCTATCTAAGCTTGGTCTGCATGCTGTAACACCCCAGCTGGATGTGACTACCTTCTTAGGGTGGTTGTGCCATGCAATCAAGCATGTGGGTAATCAATTCAGAAAAGGGCTTAACTCCCTCATCATTCTAGTGGCTTGGGAGTTACAGAAGCATCATAATGATTGTCTTTAACAATTCCACTCCTAATGTAGGCATGGTGTTTCGATCGGTTGCTGCTGAGAGGGCCCTTTGGTGTGTTGCTGGAGCTGATCACCTTCATGTCTTTTTAGCTGCTCTTTAGTTGTTCGTTAGTTGTTTTGTTTGTTTCCTTTTTCCTATTTTTAGGCTCTTTTGTCTAGTTTGTGTTGTTATTTTTTCCTTTTGTTATGTTAGACTGTTGTACTGTTGTTGTTTTTTCTTCTTGTATAATGATATGACACGCAGCTCTCCTGCGTTCGATTAAGAAAAATACACTGGCATTAACAGCATGCACTTTTTTGTGGTACATATATTTTCATTTCATATAGTTTCATAGACAATAATACACAGTCCACATGTTGGCAAATAAGATAATGTTTACTTTTGTTAGAACAAAAGACAAAGCATTCAGTGGAGCCAAATCACTTCTTCATTTTCTGTGGTCAAGACTGGTCGAGTAGATTTAAATATTTAATTTTTCTAGCTGGATATGGAATAAATTCTTTGGAATGCTTTATGCAGGTGCTCCACACTAGCATATACTTGTTATGAATCCATTGGCAGCATCATATCCCAGAAATTGAATGCAACTTTATAGATATTGAAAAGAAGTAATTTGCTGCTGCCAGGAATCTGTAATACTCACCCATGACAGAATGCAACACGAAATGTTAGGCAAACCACACATTCAATTAAACTAGCATATTTGCTGAACTTATTCAAGAAATAAGATTCTCCAGTGCTTCAGAGACTCTTAACGTTTCCTGCATGCAATGTTCAAGTGTCATCAATAATCAATCTGCGCTACTTTTGCCTTATGCATGTTAATGGCACAAAATTATTCCACATACTATTATTTTTTTCTTCTTAGCACAACGATAGCTGCTTGATTCCCGTGATTATGCATTTCATATTATCTATTATCTTGCATGCCCAAAAGAAAAGATATGTGAAGCATCATTCTGCAGAAAACAACTTTAAGTACAGCCAAAAGGACTACTAGTCATCTCCACGGTTAGAATGCATCCTTTTCTTCCTATAAAGTGGCTTTCTGTTTTGGACTCCCCCTCTCCCTTGGATCAGCATTATAGAAATGCATACAATAAAATAGGTAATTTGCTATATTATGTAGATTAATGGATATTAGGTGCCTTCAATGGACTCTTCTTTAGAAAAAAAAAAAGAAAACATTTACCTAGAACTTGTCTCTCTACCTGTTGCCCGAACCCAGTACGCTACTTCTTCCAAATTACACAGTTTTGCGGACTGCATGCTGTGAAGAGGCTGAGTTTTGTAGGAAAGGATGTCCTTACCTGCTCTTGCCAGAATGCCAGACCTTGTGGTCCTTGATTCGTCCCTGATTGAATAAAACATATTGAAAGTTGGAGGTATGGAAGTACATAAGTGGCAACATGCCACCATGTGAACACATAATATGTGAAGAAATCTGCAGAGTGGTGTTCTGTTTTTTCATGCAAAAATTTGTGCATTCACGTTGAGCTGTCATGCAGGCCCTCTTTTATGTTAGGAATGGTATTGGAAACTCCTCTTACTACCTCCCAGTGCTAAGCTGGGACATTTTAAACTCTCCAGCTTGGAGCTTATTTGCTTTACTCTCATTATTTGTTCGTGTTTTTAGCCATCATTCAAACAATAGTAAATGCAGGCTTCATTTAATATTCCACTACGAGTGATGAAATTTGATATTTCCATATCCATCAGTTGATATGTTCCAAAAGAAAATATCTATCCACAGATCTACCATGCCAGAAGGACACGCATAACGAACATATTTAGCCTGCAGAAGAGCATGGCATATGGCAGTCATAACGTCTTCCCTTCATTTGTTCATTAATCCCATAAGTGAATTGATGTGTCATGGTATGAGTTGCCTTTTAGAGCAAGCCACTTAGAAGTTTAATGTAACAGTTTCTGTATATATTGTGTATAACGTTTTTAACCGTTGACCTCATGAGCTGTTTTTTGCTCCACTTTTTAGTCTGACTGAATTCATTACGTGCAGCAATGATGATGATCCTGAAGAATTATTCAGATATTTGTCCTCCTTTATGCTGATAGAAATCCTCAAGATATATATAACTGAAGCAAATTGTGCCATACTCTGCTCTCATGTTGGTACTGAACATCTGCTTGTCGAGGAAGGTAGATTGAGATTCAGAGCGAGACGGTCATGTTGGAAATTACGATAGTAGAATTTAGTTAAGCAGGTTGCATGCTGATATTATGCTGCTCATCTAGTCCATCCAATAAGCTACTCTACACGAGTTTTTTTTTGTCGCAGATCAGTATGAAAGCAGCCTATCTAGAATTGGTATACTTTCTGCTCAGACGTTAAAATTTTTGAGTACGCCATTGTCATTATAGCTATCAGAATTCTTACTACTGAATAAAAAAAATATTTTATCAAAACTGTGCCTGGTCAATGCATAAACACCATTGGAAACATGGGCAAGAAAGTTGAACAGAACAGATCAATATGATACATCAGAGTTATGAACCACTTCTTATTTGGATAGATTGAGAAATGTACTCATAATGTTTACCTTCATTATACTTGAGTGTACAATTTGGAGTTTTGCCTCTAAAAATAAGATTTTGTTGTAATTTACCACGGTAACCTGGAAGTTGAACTGGTTACCCAGAAATCATGCCATCCATTAAATCAAATTTGATTGAGGACCTGGAAATCTACCTGAAGCAATTAAGCATTTAACACACAACAAACTACTGTTTCTGGAACTTTAGAAGAGGACAGGTTTTAACTTTTTTTTCTTCTCTCGAACCATAATGTCACTGAAGTGATAGGATATCAAATTTCTTAGCCAATCAGCTCCACTTCATACATAAAAATGCAAGCACACTCAGAATTGCTTAACATCTTACAGTGAGCATAATCTAAAAAATATGTTCCTCTCTTTTATTCATATCATAGTTAAGAAGCATTTTAGAGATTACTCTATGTTCCATCCACTTAAATGGCCTGTTCGATCTCTATATTCTTTGCTAACACAGACTTGAGAAGCAGCTCAATGGCATTATGAAAATTATAAACTAGGACGCTGCGACACTGGGTGAGAAGGCCATCGGGGCAGAGCATGGCGATGCTGAGTAGTTGCTGGCCCTGAGGGCTTCAGATCCACAGTTCTCAGCACGGTCGTCCATAAGGATCTGGTGGCATCGGCACTCGGAACTGCAGAAGGCTTTCTCCCCCCTACAATTTGAGGTCAAGAACAAACAGGCATTCAGGATTTAAGAAACTAATCTTGTCAACTGTTGCTTTTAACAAAATCTTGAAAAAAATTGAAGTACGATGACTAAAGGTATGTTTGCCAGACGAAAACACGATTTAAATCCCTGTTGAATTGAGCTAAAAGGAAAAATAATCTTTTCAGGCTAACCAGTTGAGAGGACACAGTCGATGGCAGTTACTCACACAAGCAACAAATAGGAATTTGAATTATAACTCTAATGAACGTTAAACCACTTCCGAAACTTGGAAAAAATATACAATAGATGGAAACTTTGTCTTGTTCTTGTAAAAAAAATAATCAATGGAATGGTTACTGACCTGTACATGTAGATGTCGAGCCCATCAAGCCTCATGTCACAGAGGCAGCACCGGCTCAAGAAGTCAGCAGCCGGCGCTGGCTCCTCATCGGCTTCCACAAGATAGCCGCCGCCGTCACCGAAACCGAAGTACACGCGCTTCCGGACGCTGCGGCCGGCGCCGTCGTTGCCGGTCACGTGCGTGATGACGCACGTGTAGCTCTCGGAGAGCTCGGCCTCCTCGCGCGCACGGCGCCCCGCCGCGGCGCCAATCGCGATCGGCTCGGCCCCGGTCAGGCACGCGTGGCTCATGGCCGCGACGATGCCCAGCCCAACGCCGTCGGCATCGAAGCCCCGCCTCGGCCTCGGCTCCGACGGGGAGTTGTTGGCCCCGAGGAAGACGGAGAGGAGGTTGGCCAAGGAAGAGGAGGCGGTCTTTAGCTTGGCAACCGAGCTGCGCCGAGCCGGCGAAGCCTTCCGCTCGTCTGCCGGCTCACGAGACATCATCGTCCTCTTGCCTAGTTCAGTTTAAGCTTGTGGATGTGCTTGAGTGAATTTTTGGTCAAGTTTAGAGTTGAACTGCCAGTGAGTAGTAGTAGTAGTAGTAGGGGAGAGAGAGAGAGAGGTTCACTCTCTCATCACTCCTCTCCACTCCCCTCTCTTGCTAGAACACTAACGGTGAGATCTAGAGAGAGATTATGGTGGTGATGGTGGGAGGATTTTTTTAAAGGAGAAAATGGGGAAGTGGGGGAGTTAGAAAATGGTTTTATGAAAGATTAGCAATAGTGGGGTTTTGCATGTGGGAGCTAGCTCATTTCTTCATAATTGCAGAATATTTCATTATTTTTTTATCTAACGATAATCAGGACCTGTCCTTGTTTAATGTTCCGGAGAATTGTTTAAGATACTAAATGTTTTAAAAAAATGATCGGTTGATCGTTGTCTCTTTGTTAGCCAGAGTATATAACTTTAAATATCGATCGACCAATGCTTGTGAGGTTTAGTTCCTCGTGATTTTTAATAGATCTACCATTTGTATGATTTGTGGTTGTGTGTATAGTAGGGATGGCTGAATGTGATGTGCAAGAAAGTGTTCTGCATAACTTGTTTGTTCAGCCGTTGCTGCCATGTTCAACTATACATCCAAACTTGCTTTTAGGCAGTTCGCCTAAACTTTTGTCTGGTTGCATATTTGCAGAATAAATAGTACATCATTCGTTTCATCTTTGTTTGCTCCTCTTCATATGGTTAGTCACTTTGTTCTACAGATTTCATGGTCGTTTGTTTGCTCCTTTTTGAATGGTTAGGGTACGCACGCGCACACACAAAAACATTAAGTGATCTTTTAGTGCAAAAAGTTACTTCGTCTGATCTCAAATATAAATAGACTTATATTTGGATCGGAGGGAGTAATAAAATTTGTTACTATGCACCTTATATGCATTCTTATGTATGCTATTATCTCTCCAACCACCTCTCGTTTAATTTATCGATTTGGAAGAAAAAAATGACCACTATTTGTTGGTACATAATGATGTATTCTACCACTGGCACAGTATTTCTTTGCACTTCATATAAAAGACTAACAACTTTCTAAAAGCACTTGGTAGAACTAAGAAACCATATCTTCGTGTGATCGATCCAATGTGGACCGGTTCTCTATTTCTGTGTCACGATCGTTATGAAAAGAATAGAGGCAGATTTTAATTCATGTCACTTGCAGATGTTATCATCAATCAAAGAAAAGTATAGCTGTAATCGCAGCCGGAACCCAATGCTTCAAGTCCCCATCACCGTGATATGAGCACTCAAAACCAAAAAAGTAATGCGTATTATATGGAAATTCTTTTATGCATCACAGTGTCCCCTACTAACATACATGCCCACAAGTTCTACTTAAGAGTGGAATTTGTGGACTCTCATTCTTTCCGACAGATTTGACTATTAGCCACTAGTTCATTGCCCGCTATATTATTTACCATTTGCTTCAGCCTCCATGTATCCTGACTTTTAGGTTTTTAATCAACTGTGCCACCGGTAGAAACAAAAGTGTGCCATTTAAATCGAACTATATAGATGAGCCTATTTTCAGTCATTACCTGACCAGTGGAGCATTTGAGAGATATCTTTGGATGAAAGATGGTATTTAGTTTTTTAACTGTTTGTGTTTGGTTAGAGGATAGGTTGAATGGGACGACCATCTATGTGTAGCCTCTAGAGTGGCAAATCCTCAAGCGCCATTTTCTACTATGGCAAATTTCAGAGTTTAGGAATGGAGCCACTGGCATGGTGCTGCGGGGTGACAGTGGAGCGTTTCGTGGTGACACTTAATGCACTCTCAATGGAGCCACAAGCTTGCAAAGACGAGCTGCGGAGTAGTTTGCTTGCTGATCTTGGAGACGGACTGCGATGTACTGGTGGCCTGGTGGGGCTTTGGGCTGAACGGAAGAACCAAAGATCAGAAATATCCCAGTTCTAGCTGACATTGAGGAACTTAGAGGGAACTATATCAAGTTTAAACTTATTTGTTTTGTCCCTCGTTCTTGTAATAAAGTTGCGCTAAACAAGTATCTAGTACCATGGATAGGGGTGAATCATTGTGTTCCGGGTATCCCAAAAAAATTTATATGTCACTAATGAGTAGTTTAATATTTAGTATAAATTTGTATAGCATTAGTCTGATTGTATGTGGTCAGTTATATTGTTATACTTGTGTATATCTACTAGGTTGATTGACGCGTCTACGCGCGTCCGTGGGATTTTAGTACTTGGTCAGAGCAGAGAAGATAATACCTGGGTAGTACGTTTACGGTAATGTTGTCCGACAAAATAAGATTTAAAAATAGGGACGGAAGGCGCGCTATGCCACACCCATCGTGTATTTCATGATTGAACTTTTTTTTCTCCTGTACAGAGCATGAAAAAAGAAATATAAAAAAATTGTGTTCACTAATTTTGGATATCTCAGGATTTAGATATGAATTTTTTAATATTTAATACATTCAGTTAATTATAGGAAAAGCAGTATCAATTTCATACATGCACATAATTTTGAAATGTAGACGACAAAAATTCAAACCCAACAAAATTAGTTTAATTTTTTTTTAGTTCTAGATGTTTATTTATGGATATTAGATTATTTCATTCAATTTATCAATATAACTAATATTTCTTTAGGCATTTACTGGGATTTCTCAAACATCAGAATACTCTAAAATACTTTTTTTTTCTCATGATCCACCTAGTTACAGTCTGAATTGATGGGTTCAGGACCCGGATCAGGTCAATATATTTGTTCTAATCAAACGGTAGTGTTTGAGATGTTTTTTAACAGTAGAAAATATTATATGTAACGAAATCAAAGGTTAAAACATAAGACGCATATTATTTTGTTATCTAACTATGCAATTTTGCATGAAACAGGGGGGCTTATGTAAACTTGGAGCAACCTGCCTCCACGTGCCGAATGGGTCAAGGCAACCTAAGCTTAGGCTGTTATACTTTGTTCAATTTGTTCGATCGGTTATGGATGTAAGATCTTATAGTGTATTATATGATTATGTATATGTGTTGTAATTGTATGTATGTTATTTTGTTTATATGTTGTAAATTTATCATAGGTTAGGGAGAATCCAATACTTATGCTATATCTCATAAAATCCCCTTTGATATGGTGCTGCACATATGCCACACAAAACAACGACCTCTTTTGTTAGTGAGTCAGTGACTCGCGGATGGTACGCAAACAGTGTGTTGATGTCCGAGAATATCATATGAAATAATAAAAATGTATATAAATAGTGCATTACAAAGTAAGTCATTTTTTAACAAATAACCTAGGATTGAAAATATTTTTAAAAATTAGTATATCACATGGGAAGAATATTAGTGAATTTTTTTTAAAAATTTGGAATTTATTTGAGGCATTAAAAATAGCCAGAAGTTATAAAAATAGATTTTTTTAGAGAATTTTAATTAAATATTAGCGTATGTTTTTGATCAAACTAATTAAAATGAGTCGCCAATAAGATCTAATTAATTCATGAAAACGTTTAGAATTTTTAAATCACTCTGGTACTCGTAAATAAAATCAAGAGGTAAATAAAAAAACATGAATGTACACGTATTCTCATCGGCCTCTCTTGCTAGCTAGTGAACCGCCGTCCAGACGTGCGCCACGCGCCGCACTGCGAGACGTTAGTGGCCGGTCGGAAGGCAAGAACCACCAATCGACAGGGGCCACGCGGTGTGCAACGTGGAAGCACGAGGACTCTGACGACGGATTCCATTGCATCGGTATTGGACGGTGGAGCTTCGTCGCTACAGTAGCTACAGTGATCTGAGTGTTTTCTAGCTCCACCACTGGGGTGAGTGGTTCTCTGAGGCACCTCTTCCGGTACTTGAGAACTTGACGCTCGATCGTTATCCTGCTTCTAATTACGTAATGAAGCTCCTGGTCTAAAAAAGATGATACAATTATACCCCTTTTCAACATCCGTCGTTGTCGTTCACGATCTTCTCATGGCCGGCCGGCACACCTAACAACTTAATCAACGGCCTGTATCGTGCTTGTCCATTACACTTGGTTTACGGTTCAGAAAGGTTTCCTGTGATGCAGGTCACTGCATCAAGGACCTTTTTCCCTGTCCACCAGACAAGGTGCATGACGTCGACATGCACATTTGTGCTTTACACAGCAATGATCGCAGCTGAGCAAGAATCATGGACAAATTAAGGGATTGGTTGTTTTAGCTTTGTATGGTAAGAATGTAATCTAGTTTGTAGAATCTATAGGAACTTCTTTTTATTAGATTTGTGGATTGCAAGATTTCGCAGTATAATTTATTTTGTGGATTATAAAAATCAGCTTTTATATCGTGATCATTTTTTTTCTTTTGAGACTAGAATATATAATCAGAATAAAAAACAAATATGACCTCAGTGATGTTGTATGGTGCTTAACCTTACAATAAGAAGGATTGAAGACAATTTATTTTATTTTCATTAAATTTATCTAGTATAATATTAGAATTTACAATATGCACATATGCAACAACCTACCTATATATGCAGTGACGGAGCTTGAGTCAAAGTTTAGAGGGGGCTACTAGCAAAAAAAAAAAGATTAATTATGCAACTAGGGGTGGCATTTTATGCCAATTTAATCAAATATAGCAGCACACATATTTATTTTTGCATGTTAGAGAAGCAAACACATGAGAGGCCATGCTGGCCTCTATGAAGCCCGCTCCTGTATATATGTGTTAGTTGGTGGTCGAATAAAGTCTGCAACTAGACAATATGGAACCGACAATAATTGATCTCTTATACAATAATACTAATAAATTGTTTATTTGGTAAAATAGAAAATTCAAAAAGCATCATATATATCACACTCGAGTCAATAAAACTAGAATGTGTATCTTTTTTATTTTTAAAAAAACTTGAATAGTTATATTTTATAGAACTGTGTCACTTAAAAGTATGAATATTTACTATATAAAAACGAGTTAGCTCTTGCGTCACCTCTTCTACTCTCTTTATATCTAATAAAACCTTCTAAAGTTTGAATAATTATGTACTTTTGTTATCCACCCTAATTCACCCTAATTCTCTAGCCTCCCCCTACTGTTACCGACTACGGATATATGACATATTTTACTAATAAAAAGAAATAAAGAAACTAGAATATAAATTAGCAAATAATCTCCTCCTTTTTCAGAACATCATCTAAAATCAAGCTATTGTATTGCTCTTGACTTATTCGTTCGGCAGTGCTCAGATGGTGTATCCACATCTGCACATATTGATTTTGTATTTGATGTTACCATATTTAATATTTGTGTTTTAGTTTTGCAACACACGGATATTTTTAGCTAGTCTTAATCTATATTGAAGTCGACTATGGAGTGCAAAGGAATTAAAACAAACGAATCGCACCATCATATACTCTTCTAGTCAAAAATATATAATGTTTTTTATTTTGTTACGGTCTTTGATGTATAAATTTGACAACTATTTTTAAAAAATATAATTATAATATCTAATAAAATATAAAATATAAAAATAAATTTCAAAATAAATTTACACATATAAATTTTATATTTACAAACTAAATATTTTAAAAATTATTTGACGATCAAAATTTTAAAAGGACCTTGATATCACACGTCTCGTCTCGTCTCGTCTCGTCTCGATGGAGGTCGTCGATCTGTTCTCCGCAACCAAAAAGCTTCTGTTGGGCCCAATCCGGGATCTGCTAAGCTTGGCCCAATAGCATTCCATCACTTTTCGGTTATGGGCCGAGCCTACACAGAAGCAACCTCAATCGATTCAACTGTGGGCTGTCATTCAGTTATATACTATATACACATAGTTTTTTAAATTTCAGAAAACTAGCAAAATGAATAATAGTTATATTGATAATCGGTTGAATAATCTAAAATGCATAGAAAAATATGTAAAACTCAAAAAAAATATGAAACAAATTTAGTTAGGTTTGTATTACTGTCTTCTACATGTTAAAATTATGTGCATATATGAAAGTACCACTATTTCTTTATAATTAAATGAATATATTAAATATTGATAAATTTATAAATAAATATTGAGATATCTAAAAATAGTGAATCCAATTTTTTTTAAGTCCCTTCTATCATGCTCTGTGTAAAAAAAATAAGGGCATTGTACATGTGCCAATCCGTCTAGTTACATATATTAAAGGACCAAGAATCGAAGATCAACCAAAGGACATATTATTATAGCTACTGTTTATGTGAGTTCCCCGTATGTGCATATATATGTATATGTATATGCATATGCATATATATACATATACATATACATATATATATACACATATACATATACATATAATTTTTATTTTCAGAAAATTCTAGAAAAATGTTAAAATGAATATTAGTTATATTGATAAATCAGCTAAAATAATCTAAAATGCAAATAAAAATATCTAAAACTCAAAAAAGTATAAAATTTGTTAGGTTCGTATTATTGTTGTCTACATATTAAAATTATGTACATGCATAAAGTACTACTATTTTACTTATAATTAAATGAATGTGTTAAATATAAATATTAAGATGTTTAAAATTAGAGAACTCAATTTTTTCAACCTACTTTTTGTCATGCTTTGTGTAAAAAAACAGACGTGGAGTAGACGCGTTAATCCACCTAGTTATTTTGAACACGACTACAAATTACTACACCCATGACCATTATGTGTCTGAAAGTTGGTTATACTACTTACAAGCGAGTCATACGTGCTTAAAAATTAGTTAGATTACATTCCCTCCTTTCCCAAATAGGTGTCAGTTTAAAAATGTCTGCATGTCTTTCGCGGTTGAGGCATCCCCACACCCTAGTGGCGAAGACAGGCCCCGTACTGCCTGTGCTCGAGCTCTACTTCTGGGCCCAAAAAGAAAAGAAAAAGTTAATTTAAAAAATGTACATTAACTGGTTCAGTCCGGGGCCCAGCCTATTTGTAAGAGGAAAAATTTTACTAGTCCTGACAGACAAATGAACTATTAAGATCGTTTATTTACGTTAAAAATAGATAAAAAGATTATGATATGTGTAAGAGAATCAATAGATATATGGGTACCAAGTGGAAGAGATTAATAGACCAAATAACTCGTATGTTTCCACCTCATACGGAGTTGCCTTTCTCATTTGTGGCTCTGCCCTTAGCCGCTCCCTCCTCTACAAAGTCTACGCATGTGTTGGAAATGAAGTTTATAATTCTCTTACTGTTAATGGATGTAAGAGTGGCAAGCAAATCATGTTTCAAGTCTGTGTCCCCCTTTTATATTTCTGTTAATTGCCTGCAATCACCGAGAAACACACCATGCCGAGTAGCAGCTCTTTGAGCAAGAGAAAAGAAAAACTAACATTCCTCTCTGCTCTGTTGCCCATCCTTCTTACAAGCACAGCTCACGAATTATGAGCAGGGGCGAAACTAAGTAGCCGACCCGAGTGCACTGGCACCAGAAAAAAAAATCTTTATTGTTAGCAATTTAATTTTATCTCTCGTACACTATATAGTCTCAAATATATGCACAATCTAAGCTCAAATATATTGAAGTGTGCACTCAAATTTTTGAGGCTCTAGATTCGCTCCAGATTACGAGCTTCCTTCTCCCTGCAGTTCAGTTAACAGGAAGTGTGTGTGCTCTCCATGCAGGAACTGAACCTAGTAGTTAGCAGTAGTACTTGGAGGGTTTTGGTCATCTCGAAGGCTTGAAGCCAGCATACACCAATGCTTTCCATCAAAGTTGCTCCTGGAGGCTTTTTCCACGCATGCAGTCTGGTTTACCGAGCTAGCTAGGATGTACTGTATTACGTTAGTCAAAACCAGGCAAGCTGCCAATAATTTGACGCATGAATTGGACACTGAGCATTCGTTCAAACATGGAATCTATGCCGCCTGTGTGGAGTGGTACGGTGGACACACCTGTTTGGAAAGATCCTAGTCCATGGGATCTCAGTGGAATCAGTAAAAAAATGTTTTTACAGTCAGCTCTAAAGGCACATTTACTATTATTTTTGAAGTTGACAGTAGACAACGGATAATGATAATTCATAACTATCACTGTGAGCTTAGGAATTGACAATGAAAGTGTTATCACTACTGGCTAAAAGCTTCAGTCGATAATGATAGTTTAAATGACTTTTACTGTTAAATTTAGAGTCGACAGTGAGCAACAGACAGTGATAATCTTTAACTATCACTATCAGTCTAAGGAACGGTAGTAAATGTGTTATCACTGCCGACTGAAAGCTTCAGCCGATAATGATAGTCTAAATAACTTTTACTGTCAAATTTAGAGCCGACAGTGAGCAACAGACAGTAATAATCCTTAACTATTACTGTCAATCCAGGGATCGGAAGTAAATGTATTATCACTACCGACTGAAGCGTTCAGCCGACAGTGATAATACCTTCACTATCGATTCCTAGACTGACAATGATAGTCGACTATCATTGCCTGTTGAAACTTCAGTCGGCAGTGATAGTTCAACCCTCCAGGTCCCTAAATTGATATTTTTAGCTTGAAAAAAATATTTGTCGACCAGTCACCTGACCAGCCACAAGTCGGTCGATTTATCACGCGTGTGTGGATTAGGACACGAACTCACGACATCTAAATGATCTTAAATGAAAAGGTTATCAATTATAAAGGTATACATATTGTCGAGTTCTACAATGTTCATATAAATTTTGTTTCCATCCGACTCCGTATGTAAGAGTTTGTGTCAAATTCGTGTAGTGTTCGGTAAAACAACTATAACTTTTGTATAAGGAGTCCGATTTCAACGTTCGACATCTACTTTCTCCAATTTGCCTGATAATTTTTGAAGACATAGTGCTACATCTGAAAGTCAATGCTGTATAGACGTTTCATCAATCCAAGTTAGGAAACTTGCGATAAAAATATTTGAATTTGCAGTTTTTAACTTTGTGACCTTATGTGTGGCTTTTTCAATGATTTCTACTAGTTTTATACTAGATCTAAGTAAAAAATATACGGTCAAGTATAAGGCTCCCTTTATACTAGTTTTAGATATTTATTTATGTATATATGGTTTCAAATAAAAATAGTCTACTATAAAGTTGTAGATCTCGTCGAAAGCTATAATTTTCATATAAAGTTTGTTTTCATCTGACTTTGTATGAAAAAATTGTGAATTTTTTAAGATTAGCTGTCATCAACCACAGCTAAAACTTTGTTAAGATTATTTGGGTATTTAAATGACCTCAAATTAAAAAAAAATTAACTACAAAGTTATAGATCTAGTCGAGGACTTTGTATAAAAACTGTATAAATTTTTAAAGATATGCTATCATCTATTATCATTGTTGACTCGTCACACGAGCCGGCAGTGATATTTATTATTACTGTCAGTTCATAACACGAACCAGCAGTGATACTTGACGAACTATCACTGCTGTTTTGTGGCTAGAATCGGCAGTAATAGTTCAGGTATTACTGTCGGTCAGTACCCTTACCCGATAGTGAAGTATCACTGTCGGCTCAGACCTTCATCACTACCGATTTATAAGCCATATTGATTAATTCTTCTCGTACAATTTTTGAATCGGTAGTGATGTCTTATCATTATTGACTCATTAGATACTGATAGTGATATACGGACATATATGATCCGTTCTATAAGTAATGAATCTTCAGGGGATCCACGTTGCCGGCTCAGGGTCTGTTTGGAAAGGTGGTTTTCAGATACACATCCCTGGAATTTAGTACAAATTTAACTAAATCATGAAAATTTGAGGTCAGAGGGTTGTCTTATTGGCTGCTGATTTAAATGTACTTATGCCGTCAAAGTATACAATGGGTTACGGCATACAATTTGAGGCGGCCAGGGGTAGAAGTCGGAAAATAAAAAACAAGAAGTGGCCGACTAGTAACATATTTATAATGGAGGGGGCAGAATATTGGTTTCCTAACCATTTTAGATAGAAATCTTATATGTATACACGGGTGGCGAGTGTACATGAAACATGAGGGGGAGCCCCTAGAATCCCTAGCTCGATCTGCCACTGCAGGGGGCAACTCTACTTGCTGACGCTCAAGCAAGGAAGAAGTTTTTTTTTTTCCTGAAATCTAACTAGGAAGAGATCAAATCACGGTAGTTTTCTAGCCTCGCATGGCTCGGCCGGTAGGTTGTGCATCGATCACGAGCAGGGGAGCTCGGGGAAAACTTACGTGCAGATCACCGGGGCAGCTGAGTGCAAGAGGCGGCGTGGGCGAATAGGCAGACGGGCAAGGCCCTCTCCACCTCTTCCTTGCAGTACCCCGCGCCACACCTCGGTCTTCCTTCCCACTCACATCCTGCCCCCATCCTCGTCGCTGCACCCCGCGCTGCGCCTCTCCTCACCGTCCATCGCGCCACCTCTCCCCGCCGTCCACCGGCATCCTCTTCCGTTGGTGACTCCTCCGACCGTGAGGAGGGCACGACCTTCCCACCAGACACTGGTGGACCCAGGCTTATAGCGACCCTAGACACCTGTTCGGGCTCCTATACAGGTGGGGCGGAGCGGGGTGGGCGTGGGTACTGGGTGGGCAAGGTTTTGGGTTTCGGGTGACACCCACGGGTGAAAAAACAGACCCGAACCCGGACCCGACCTGAGTTAAGATCCGATCCAACCCGACACGATAGCTTCGCGGGGGTTTTTTTTACACCCAAACCCGCCCCCGTCGGGTCTAAAACCCGCGGGGACCCAGCCTGACGGGGGAAATTGCCACCCTTAGATAAGAGGCTAGCCGACGCGGTGATATTAGCCGGAGATGGATGGGCCGAACATCCTATAATTTTATCCTGTCTCTATCAAATCGCTGAGTCCGCTACTGCCACTAGAATAGATCACCATACCGCAAGGTTTATAAAATTCATTTTGTAGTTGAAAAGTGGGATCCACCGAATTTCTAAAATTCACAAATATAAAAAATCACTCAAAATTCGGTGAGAATTCAGCCAAATTCACTCAGTCAAATTTCTAAAATGCGGTAAGAATTCGACCAAATCGACCATTTAGTAACGGCTCGAATTTAACCAAAAACTGACCACATTTTCAGCATTAAATGCATTTTGAAACAATTATTCGAAAGCCGTTCGATTTTTCCGATTTATTAAGTGTATTTTCTAAATTGAAGTGAAATTTAAAAAAACTAAAAAATAGTTGAACCTTATAAAATCAATAACTAATTCATCTGAGCTTCAAATCAAATGAAATTTTTTTTGTTGATTTTCTTGTAACATTATCTACATGATAAAAATATTTATACTCATAAAAATTTGAATATTTTATGTGAGAAAATGTATTTGCTAAACCTAGTTAAATACATATATAGTTAATTCTTTGCTAATCCAAAAATCATGAAACCAATTTTTTTAGTCTTCTTCTTGCATGATCATATATCTTTTAAAAATATGTAAACTTATAAAATAGTTATTGTAACATGCATGATTGTGTAAATATATTGTAACTAGATTAATTCATAACTCACCCATCACACCTCCAAAATTAGTGAAACCACTTTTATTACTTTACTTATACTATGCTTTATGTAGGAAAAATAATGGTAGACATGAAAAAGTTAATTACAGTGTTGTTTTGTAACATGTTCACTTTATGCTTGTGACCTTTGTAAAAATCATTGACAAATTAATAAAACTCTAAATGAAGTAAAAAACCAATTTTAAAGATACTCTTAAGATATGTTCTACATAAAAATATATATTTTTGCATGTTAAGTTTTTTCTTAACATGATAGGCCAAATCATCCTATTCATACGACCCATTTCAGTATTTTTCTTTTTTTTTTCAAACTTCCTCTCCATAAAATATGTTGCAAATGATATTATTTTTTAAAAAAATTCATAAAATGTCTTATAATTGTCTCTAGTATTTTTAGTATTTTTTATTTTATTTTTATGATTTTTTTAAAATTTAAATTTGAAAACTGTTTCAGAATACGGTGCGGACTGAAATGGCCGAATATCGCATATACCGTACTGTTTTCAATGAATTTTCAAACCTTTCTGCATCGTGATGTGACCGCTGTCACATAAGCTAACTCTCGATAGACCTAAGACCTGCGTGTCAACGTTGAAGTCGCTCCATACATGCAGTTAGAGGAACCGCTTCCCCTTCCCAACCATGTCCTGCCCTCGATCCTCCTCACCCCGCGCCGCGCCCCTCCTCCATAGACACCCCAGTCCATCTTTGCTTTTGAATATGCCGCGCTAGCCATCCTTCTCCACGACTTGAAGCGGACCGCGACGAGATCAAATCGACTCAATGTCTTCGTCTCCATCGTCATCTTCAAGCGAACCTCCCTGACATCGACGTCTTCATCTCCACCGGCGACCCAGATAAGGTAAGACTGAATGGTTTCTACATATCTCTTTAAATGCCACTGATGTGTCTGATGATCTTTTCTTCCAAATCTTTTCTGTGCAATTTTGTCTTTTATAAGTTTCAACATGTCCTGATTTGTATGCCTTCCTGATTTTTTTCCGTGAGCCTTTTATCATGGCCATCAGAATCGAAGAAGGTGTAGTTTGTGTGGGATCCTTCTCCAGTTGATTCGTGTCGGACTGTGTTTAAATGCACTGATTATGCTCTGTGTGTGTTCTGACATATATTCTAAGTGTGTAATTTAACTAATATGGGTCACTAATTTTATTGGTTTCGGCTCACATTCCACTGCACCTGTACCCCTTATTGAATGCTAACAGCTTGTGAGTCATCGGTGCTCCTGTCAAGGTAATTCGTTCTTGCAAGTTTACATGAACTAGCAAATCCATTATACTGCCCCCAAGGCTAGATAGGTATATCAGTACACATGACATGTACTTGTGATTCCAATACTTGGGTTTGATATATGCATGTTGTGAAAACATATCAAATTTCTTGATGTGTTGATATATGCATGTTGTGATATTTTGTCCAGCTTATGATCTTGATTGCTTCTCTCTGATCGCAATGTTACTGATTCTCTAATGAACTATAAAATTTCATGCAAATGCAGAATATTTTTAGTAGTTATATATAGTTAAATTGACAAGATTTGTTATTAGTACATGTTTGACGGTCATAGTTGTCCCCTCTCTTTTTATTAGTATATATAGTTTTTTATTTGACGGTTATTTATTTTTGCAAAGTTTTTTTCCCTTGGTTTACGCATATTGCCAACTGAATTATGATAATGTATGTATCTATCCAATCCGAGACATCCTTGTTAGTGCAGTGTATTATTCCCAATGAAATGTTTGATTAGCTGCACTGCTCTCTCGACAATGAAATTCAGCTCATGAAATTCGTCACGGCCGTACGGCCGTACGTTCTCAATATTCTGAAACCTCCATTGGCTAGGATTTTTTTTTTCAGTGCGAATGATCTTTTGCCTGGCTGGTCTTGTGATTTTGCAACATTGTTTGGTGATGTCATTACGAAATCTGCACATAATTGTGTTGTTATCGTCATCCTGCTGTTAACTTCATGAACAATTATTTTGTTTCTCCCTGTTTCAGACTGTTGTAAATTGTAATATCTCACATTTTATTAAATTTTCAATTTGATTCATGGAAGCTATTCACTGATTTGCTACTTGATTCTGCTAAAAATATTGATGCTTTTTTTCAGATTACTAAACCAAAATTGTGTGTAGTGGTTAAAAAAAACTGTTAATCAGTGACATACATGACAAGTTGAGATTAGGTGTTCCTTTGTTTCAGACCTTGTTCACATAATTCAAATTTTGAGTGTCCCATATATACGGAAAGTTCCATCTTTCTTCCTTTTGTTTTGCTCATATTGTGTCCACAGCTGATTTTGGGTTTATTTCATTGTGCTGGTGAAGGTCTGCATGGTAAGTGTTCTTTCATTGCCTCATGTCTCCTTGGGATATCCATTGCTCCTCCAAAATACGTGCAAGTAAGGCCCTTCGCCTTTAAGCTTTGTGGCTTCATGTAAGGAATGGCTACAACTGATGATGAATGGATTGATAAAATATGATCAACCCTTTCTTTACCAAAAATCCATTGAGATTGCTCTTTATCAGTTTCTGTGTAAGATGGCTGAGCCAACTCTTTACCTGGACAATTATCCAGTTTCATGACTGGTCTTTGTTATGAAACTTTCAGACACGTGTAAAATGTGCAGACCTATTTAACGTAGCTAATGGTGGATTTGCATCACCAATGTTTGGTTCAACGATGAATCCTATATTCCTATTGGCTGATTGCTTAGAGGGCCCATTTGAGATTTTCTTTTTTATGTTTGTTGGAAATTACCTTGTTAAAAACATCAAGGAATGGAGAACCTGTGAAAAACAAGTGTGGAAATTTTCAGAGAAAAAGAAAAAAAGATCCGGTCAAACTCATTCGCATTTGCAATATATGAAAAACATAACATGTATAGTTACTGATAATTGTTCATCCAAAATCTGTCTTTTTCATATCTCACGAAAATATTATTTCATAGAGGTCTCGGTTACTATTTGTAAGAAGTTATCTATTTTACAGCATGGGCTATGAACACTCTGAATAAACATAGCAACTTGATAGGCATAGGCTCATATGTTTGATTGATATTTTCTTTGCCTTCGAGGCTAATTTAATTAATTGAGTATAGTATAATATTGGTATTATTTTAAAAATGACCAATTGAACATAACGGTATATAGCTTGATACATTCATCGCCGAATTTCACTTGCTAACTATACATCATAGTAACTTACTAGATCAAATAGTATCTCTTCTTCATATTTGTGTCAACACCTAACTTTGTTTCCTTTAAGTAATCTCTAGATTGGATACTTGATTGGGTAGAAGTATAAATTTTTGGCCCCGTTGTAATGCACGGGGGCTTTATTCTCCAGTCTACTCCAAAACTGGACGGACCATATAAGTTTCCATTTCATAGCACACGGCTTTGCTAGGCCCATCGCACTAACCAGAATCAGTTTACCTAGAGGTAACAGACTTCGAAGTACAAGAAGAGTTCATTTTACACTCTCATCTCACTCCTCTGTCCGAATCTAGGCAGATTGAGGTCTTCTTGATCCTCTTCAAATCTAACGTTGTTCACTCAGCTTTTTGAGACACCAAGACCTCATCTCCTTCATCACTTCCTGCTCTCCGTTTTACTCTTATTAGGTGTGAAAATTCGGCTTGACCATGAACCGGAGTTAAATTCTCCATTCGTGTTTGAATCCAAGTATATGAGCTTGGAAAAATTTGTGCATCAGGGGTTCGATATTGATACGTGGGTTAAAATTCAAATTGTGTACACAAAATTAATGTCTTTTCTTTTGAGCTCGCAAATGAAACCACACTGGCACAAGAAAAAAAAAGGATTCCTCGGAGATTATACAACAACCATCTACACACTACTACAGAGTATAATCTAACAGCATTTTCCAGTATAACAAGTAATGATTTGTACGAATAAAAGGCAGAAAATAAGACAAACGAATTAAAATAAAGTACCTTACACACTAGCACCTTTTTTCCTTTGAAAAATTAAGCTAAACCAATTTACACGATCGAAATTCCCCACGAACCATATCAGAAACCGTATTGCCATGATCTATCCCATCACAAACGTATGTGTTCATCAAATCGATCAGTCGATCGACGCATCCAAATTTAGTTCAGGAACCAATAATCCACCCATGCATGCATGTGCCCGCCACGTAAATCCTCTTCTCCGTTGTACCTCGTACATGCATGCAAGACGCTGATCGATCAGTGTGATTTGCTTGGTTAATTACGCGGGGTGTATGTGGTGGTGTGATTAGGATCGGTGCTCGCCATCGCTCGCCAAGGACGACGACGAGTCGCCGTCGGCGGGTTCGGGTTCACGGATCTCGTCGATGCGCGCGATGACCGTCTTGAGGTCCCACCTCCGGTCGACGTCGGCCTCGCAGCATCCCAGACCGACCTGAAGCAGCTTGACCATGTCGGCCTCGGCGCCCCTGGCCCCCGTGATGTCCTTGTCGAACACCTCGCCGGTAAGCTCCTCCGTGACGACCGCGTGAACCCACCCGGCGAGGTCGGTGCCCTGCCGCCCCTGCCGGAGGTAGTTCGCGGGGAACTTGCCGGTGAGCACCTCAAGGATGAGGATCCCGAGGCTCCACACGTCGCTCTTCTTGGACGGCTTCCCCTGCGGCGCGATGCACTCGGGCGCCTTGTACGCCACCATCACCTGCGCCACGTGGTGCGCCGTCACCACCGGCACCAGCGCGTAGTCCGCCAGCACCGCCTCGAACGCGCCGTCGAGCAGCACGTTCGACGACTTGAGGTGCCCGTGCGGCACCGTCAGCATCGGCAGCTCGTCGTACAGGTGCGCCACCCCACGCGCCGTCCCCTTGATGATCCGCAGCCGCTTCCCCCAGTCTAAGATCGATCCGCGGTTACCTAATTAAATATAAAATACATCGACTAATCCATCATTTCTTTTTTTTTCTATCCAAGAACAGATTTTTTTTATTTCTGTTTTTTATTGTTGTTTACCATGGAGGAGCTGGGCGAGGCTGCCATTGACCATATAGTCGGTGATGAGGAGCTTCTCCTCCTTTTTGTAGAGGTAGGCGACGAGGGGGAGGAGGTTGGGGTGGGCAAGGCGGCCGAGGCGGCGCATGTGCTCCGAGAAGTCCTCCCGCCCGACGCCGTTCATGTCCTTGAACCGCTTCACCACCACCGCCGGGCCCTCACAGAGCGTCGCCTTGTACGACGACCCGAAGTTGCCGCTGCCCAGCACCTCGGCCGACGCCCGGAGCAGGTCCTCGATCTCGAACCGGGGGCGGCCCTCCTGGATGAACACCAGCCTCCCGTGCTCGTCGCGGCGCGGCCGCTTCGCTGCGCCGCCGGCCCCGGCTGCGGCAGCTGCGCCAGCGCGCGGCTGGCTAGTGCTGGCGGCCTGGTCGATGTTGACGGCCGGCGCGGTGTGGAGTTTCGGGTTGGAGGGCGTCTGGTCGGCGCTGCCCAGCGTCTCGGCGGCCGCGCGCCTCGGCGTGCGCTGGCGGCCGAGGACGCCCGTGGTGACGCCCGCGGCAGCGAGAAGTACTCCGAGGATGATGAGCACGATGGCAATGATCATTATGGTCGACATGCCGGAGCGCGGCGACCCCGCGGTGTCGCAGGCGACGTCTAGTGGTTTGCCACAGAGGAGCTTGTTACCTGTCGATCGATGCACAGATTTTGCGATTAATCAAGAACGTTCTCGAGTTTTTCACTCGGAAAATTGCATGCAAGATTAGGCAAGAATCGATGTGCTAATGCTACCTGAGAACATGCTTGCGTTGAAGCGACTGAGGCCCTCTGGGATGGGGCCGGAGAGATTGTTGTTGGAGACGTCGACAAACCTCAGCTCTGGCTGCGAGAAGTCCGGCAGCGGGCCATCGAAGCGATTGTTGGCGAGCGACAGCTCCAGCAGCCGCGGCGACGTGATGGAGCTGGGCACCGGCCCGGAGAAGTCGTTGCTGGCGAGGTGCAGCTTCCGGAGGCCGCGCATGGGCCCGAACGTGACGTCCGGGATGACGCCGGACAGCCGGTTCCGCGACAGGTAGAGCATCTTGAGCACGGCGAGCGCGGACACGTTGGGGAACGCGCCCGTGAGCGCGTTGTCGGCGAGGCTGAGCGCGCGCAGGCCCGGGAGCACGGCGAGCGCGCCCAGGTCCGGGGCCGCCCCCGCCAGGCCGAGCCGCTCCAGCTGCAGCCCCTGCACGCTGCCGTTGCCGTGGCACGATACGCCGTACCAGGAGGAGATGTTGCCCCGGCACGGGCCCGGGGTGCCCCAGCTCCGCAGCGGGCCCGGCGGCGCGCCGTCCGACCCTCGCAAAGTGTCGCGGAACGCGATCAGCACGTCGCCCTCCGTGCCGCCCCCATCGTCGTCGTCGGCGGCGGCCACGGAACCAAGACCATGCAAAGCGACGACGACAACAGCGAGGAAGGCGACGCGGAGATGGCCGGGCGGCCGCGGCCGCGCCATGGGGACGCGCACGGTGGCCGAGTCGTTCGACGGGCGGGCGTTCTTGCGCCGCGGTGATGGTGGAGGTGACCGCGCGCAGCACGCGCACGTACGTTGGCGTCGTGGGAGGAGGCGAGGGCGAAGCTACGCGTTCCGCATGTGCATGGGTGAAGAAATGGAGGGGAGGGAGGAGGTGGCGGGGAGGAAATGCGGTGAGGGGTCGCGACGCTGTGGGGTGCTAAGAATAGGCGGGAGAAAACACAGCAGCGGCGACGTCTGTTGCTGCGGTTTTTGTGTCATTCTTGGTTGGATGGGAGAGGAGGTTTTAGGGATCAGGTTGACGGTTAATTTTGAGCTGTGCCAGCGAAAACATTGTGTAGCTGCCAGGTCTCTCAAGACACCAACCAACATTCTTGTTTGGTTCTCGAAAGATTGGCGCCAATGTTACTCTGATGATGAAACCTGACATCATACTCGATGTTACTCTCCTACTTGCATCGCATTCCTGATAAGATCATGATATCGCACGAATACTTACTTCTAGGTGTAAGGCATCATATCTCTCACCCTCTGATATTCAGGGGTGGGGAGTCGAAATGAACATGTTGTATTTGTTTTGTATATGTGTACATGATTAGTTACAAATAGATTTAAGTTATAATTAAATGAGATTAAGAATATAGTGGTAATCAAACTTTTATTTTTAAACCTATAAATATTAGGCATCATCGTATAACAGTATCAACAGAAATAAAATATAGTAAGAAGCGTCCGTAATCATACCCCGAGGATATAGGTAAAATAATCAAACCTTAGTAATAAAAATCATGTCTTTATATGTTGATCTTGTATTTGGCTTGTCAATTCTAGTGATACTTCTGTTAAAACCCTAACAGAACTCTCAGACAACATCTGATCTCGCCAGTGGCACACAACATATACCAAGGTCACGGAGCATGAGCAATAACGATTTCAATGCACCTAACAGGGGCGGACCCACCAGGATGCAAGGGTATTCAGTTGAATACCTAACTTTTTTGCAAAAAAAAAAAAAAAAAGTATATAGCAGCTATACTATATATATATATATATATATATATATATATATATATATATATATATATATATATATATATATATATATATATATATATCTAGTTAAGCCAACTTGCTTGTTTACTGCTTCAATCCATCAGACCATCCAGCAAAACGTGAGTCCAAACTATCATCCATTCTCCACTCAACCTATTAACTGAAAAAAGTCCACCTTCTCATATCACAGCAGCAAGCATCAGGAGCTCATGATCTTCATGATGTGACTGTCCAGTTCAGCAATCGGCAGTTGAGCGTGATTTTTTTTGCAACTTAAGGATAATAACATCATTAAACGCTTTCAAACCACGTAGGAACGTAGAATTAAATTATAATTTTCTTTAAGTACTTTATAATTTCTCTTAATTAGTTGAAACTTCTCAACATAAATAATTTATACTTTAAAATTTTAGCTACTATAGACTTCTCGTATTTTGGATTGAACAATTTTTTTTTAATACTAAATACCCAATCGCCAAATCTGAGTCCGCCACTGGCACCAAACAATGCCATTACAAAGATGGAGGGCATGGAGAAACTACACTGATGAAAAATAAGCAGTCATGATCTAATCCTTACAAGGAAACCTGCCTCTCATACATCAACTCATACCGATGACATTCTCGAACCCTGTTTCCTTGATCAGCTCTGTGAACTGGTTCAAGTAGCTGACAAGCCCGCCTAGTGATTTGATGAGTTCATCGGCTTTTTGGCGGGTGGTCTCCATGGCATCAGGTGGCATCGAACCGGCAAGAGCATGGTTCTGGCCAGCATTTCTGTCGGCCTCTTCGCTCAGTATGGTATGGATATGCTGCGCATTCTCATGTAACTTGTGGGCCAGCTCCCATGCATTGTTTTGGCTTTTCTCGGGTTTGCTATTTGCTCCCATCTCACTACCTTCTACACAAACATATTATGAAGAAAGTAAGGCAGCAGCAGAATTTGATAATACAAAAGGAACACGACACAAGCTGGTAGTACAAGATACGAATCAGAATTGCAAATTTAGGCAACATGTTTGGGCATTGGCTCATTGTAACACATACTATCATCCTGTTCATATCAGGATCAGTAAAGCAGGCCTTAAAGCAGAAAATCTGTCTAACAACCATTGTGCATAATGCAAACGACGCAATACTTTCTTGCTTGATGGTTGATGCTCATTTGCTAGCAATGCTTGTGCTAAATTTTACATTTTTACTATATACCATCTAATGAGAAAATGGAAAAATGATATTATTCTTCATTATATGATACCTTGTTGTCTGAATACGAAATGATATTTATGCTAAAAGTTTCCTTCAAATACAGAACCAAAAGGCATCACGCAGATCCCTAAAACTTGACAGTTTTGAATGTAACATGAATAATTCCAGCACCTTTAAGCTAGAAATAAGTAGTACAATACAACCATGAATTATCTTTTTTATCAGAACAAACAGCTTTCAGTTAGGAATCACCTCATCGTGGCATTGAAAGTTCCTCAGGTAAATTATGAACTGACTACAGAAAATTGCTTCATGACAGTATAGACCGCAAGATGATAACAAGGGATTTTCTATAGGACACAAAGAATTAAAGGATGTGTATCTTGATGTCATAATACCTGAAAGGTAGCAAGTCTAGGGAAAACCAGCTAAATGTTGAAAATCTATATATATAAAAAAAAAAGGTGGTAAAGATTTCATCTCCTGCCAATGTGGTTGAGTTTGAACTTGAATTTTGCACAGATACAGAACATGCCCTCCCCGAGAATTTTGAAAACCTTCCATGACTGGTTATCATTGTCTGTCAACATTTGGCTGATTTCTGTAGATATTTTGCATACATGAAAATTTGAAAAACTTAATAGATCAAGAAGCTACATGCACTGGATTATGGATAAGGCTAATCCAGGATCTGAGCTAAGTATGAAGAGCAGCTATGGAGTGAAAATGACAAGACAGAAAAAAGCTGTTGTAATTGGGCACTATATTGGATCATGAGAAGAAGAATGTGAGCCTCCTCATTTCCACAATAACTAGTACAGCAGAAAATATGTTCTCTGAAGTTCTGTCAGCTTAGGCTCATTTCCTAACATTGGTATTGGCATATTTGCCTGCTGCCAAATTTCAAAACCAAACCATATTTGGCCAGTCACCGAATAGCAAATGCAATACCAAGATTCATATACTCCTATTGCCAAGATTCATATCCACATTTGCATCCTTGTAACGGCACATCATCACAGGCTTGCATGAGCCTCGCCAAATTATCATGATCATAAGCACAAGACTACTGAATCTAAACATGCAAAGAGAAAAGAGTGATGATTCGCACGTACCCAAGTCATTCGAAGCATCAGCATTGGCACCATCCACCTGCATTTCCTCCCTATCATCCTTGTCCTCCTCCTCCGCTTCCTCCGCTGATTCATTCTCCTGGACCTCGTCTTCTCCAACCTCACGGTCGTCACCGCTGTCCTCTGCTCCCACCTCAACTCCGGCACCACCGCCAACCAACCCCTCCACCTCCTCCCCTCCCGCGCCACCGCCAGCCGCATCCGCAAGAAGCGCCTCCTCGACCCGTATGAGCGCGTCCATGGCACCATACACCTCGGCGTCGAACTCCGCCGGGAGCCCGGCTTTCCTCCGCGCGGCGGCGCCCATCTCCCAGTACCCGCCCCCCGTGCGCACCTCCCACCGCCGCACGGCCCCGTACTCCGTCGTCAGCGCCTCCCACCGCCGCCTGCACTCGCCGGCCGCCCTCTTATTCCCCTGCCCCCGCCGTTTCGCGGACCCCGAGGCGAAGGCCTCGGAGGCGGCGAGGTTCTCTGCGACCATGGCCCACTTCTGGAACGCGGAGACGGAGCGGGACCAGCCGTCGTCCACGGCCGCGACCTCGGCGACGAGCGCGAGCGTCTCGGCGGCCGTCCACTCGGGCGCGCCGCCCGAGCGGGTGCGGCGGGGGCTCGGGGGTGTGGGACCGGGCGGGGGCGAGGGATGGGCTTGCGGAGGCCGGCGTCTGGGTGGCCGGGAGGGGGAGGAGAAGGAGGAGGCTGGGGTGGCGGCTGAAGCCGAGGCAGTTGGGTGGTCTTTGGCTGGGGAGTGGAGGGCCGGGAGGGCCTGGACTAGGGGCGGGGGCGGGAGGGTGTTGGAGGACGGGGAGTGGGCTGGGAGAGCCTGGATGACGCACGGCTGGTCGGCGGCGGCGGGATCCATCGAGTTGGGGGCGGTGCGGGCGGCGAGGCGACACGCGGGGAGAAGGGAGGCGAGTGAGCTCGAGACTCGAGTGGGTGTGGTCACTGTTCTGGTCTGTCGTCGAGTGTGAGACTGTGAGTGCGGCAGTACTGGAAA
The DNA here is from genome assembly GCF_958298935.1 of Phragmites australis. NCBI lineage: Eukaryota > Viridiplantae > Streptophyta > Magnoliopsida > Poales > Poaceae > Phragmites > Phragmites australis. The sequence goes on from NC_084926.1 coordinate 42,107,186, forward strand.
GGTGATCCCGCCCCGCCGTTGGGAAGAGAAGGAAATGGTAAACTGGCAGAGCATTTTGTGAGGGCAATTTTAGTGTTCGGTTTTTATTACCGTAATATAGATATATAAGAGAAATAAGTGCGGTGAAGATGAAGCTAATGTGAAGATAAATCTTGTTTATATGGAGGAGAATTTTATAAACTAACCGAAAAGGAAATAAAAAATAACTCTAAGGATTATAAAATATGAAAAATTAAGAATAATTTTTTAAAAAAAATATGTTACGAGAAATAAGAGATAATAGTTATAGATAAAACTAGAGATATCCTCATGTGCCACCGCAGCGCAAAGCGACGAGCATCGTGCTGCGGTCCCTTGCCGTGGTAGCATCGTTCGCGAAGCGACGACCGCCGCGGGACTCCCGCCGAGTCGCTTGCCGCCTTGCTGGTGGCTGTGGGGGGCGAGGCCAACCGCTAGCACGTTCCATCGACGCATGGCATGGTCGCGCGGGCCGGTTCTTCTCTTCCCCACCCGTTGCTGCTGCCCCGTCCGGTGCGCGCTCGGCAAATCGCGCCGTGTTCCACCACGTTCGTTCCGACCAGTCTTGGGCACCACCCGCGTCAGCCGTGGCTTGCCACCCCCGACCTACATGGCTCCAAATGCGGCCGGCTGGCGGTGCCAACCGGCCAAATAACAAGCTTCCCTGCCCTACCCACCATTCCCATGATCTCATCGACGGCAGTCGGCGGTGCTGGTTGTAAACAATAATAGAGTAGATTGATTCGAGGAGAAGATGCTCAATCACCAGACGTGGTGTGGCATCGTTTCTTTATATACTTCAAAACAGAATCAGTTGTAGATAGATTTACATATATACGTGATACTCGGTTGGTTAGGAATAGATACAATCTAATCATTCCAAACTAACAATAGCATATTCTATCAGCCTCCCTCAATCTCAACGATCGACAGCATGTTGAGGTTGCGCTTACACTCCTGGAACAAAGGAAGTGACAATGGTTTGGTGAAGATATCCGCAAGCTGATCCTTGGAAGAGATAAATCTGATGTGAAGTAACTTCTGAGCAACACGTTCTCGAACAAAGTGATAGTCAACTTCAATATGTTTTTGTACGGGTACGAAAGACTGGATTAGACGATAAGACCGTAGCACCAATATTATCACACCATAGTGTAGGAGGTGAGTTTTGCCGAATACCAAGCTCTTGCATCAAAGCTTCAACCCATATAAGTTCTGCCGTGGCATTAGCAATAGCTTTATATTCAGACTCCGTACTCAAGCGAGAAACAGTAGCTTGCTTCTTGGCACTCCAGGCGATTAAGTTTGAACCATAAAAGATGGCATGTCCCCCGGTTGATCGCCTGTCATCAACGTTCCCAGCCCAATCAGCATCAGAATAGACCGACAAAGAGCTAGAGATTGACGGTAAAATACGAAGGCCATGGCCAAGAGTGTACTGAACATAGCGAAGGATACGCTTAACAGCAGACCAGTGGACATCTCGAGGAGAATGAAGGTATTGGCAAACCTTGTTAACAGCAAACGACAGATCCAGGCGAGTCAGCGTATAGTACTGTAGACCACCAATAATACTACGATAAGTAGTGGCATCATCCGAACTAAGAGGAACACCATCAGCACTAGACAACTTTTCAGCAGACGCCATTGGAGTAAGAGCCGGCTTACACTTGAGCATACCAGCACGACGGAGAAGATCAAGAGCATATTTGCGTTGAGTAAGACTGAGCCCTGTCTGATACTTAGCTACCTCAATACCAAGAAAATAGTGCAAAACTCCCAGGTCTTTGACAGCAAACTGATCACGAAGACCAAGAATTAATCGATCAATAGCAGTGGAAGAGGAACTAATGACAATAATGTTGTCCACATAAACAAGCAGATAGGTGGTCACTTCTGGCCGACAGCACATGAACAAGGATGAATCAGCTGAGGAGGATTGAAAACCATGAGTAGCAAGAACAGATGCAAGGCGAGCATGCCAAGCCTGAGGAGCCTGCTTTAGACCATAAAGCACTTTAACAAGTCGACAGAGATGCTGTGGCCGGGCAGGGTCTTCAAATCCAGGGGGTTGGCGCATATAAACCTCCTCTTCTAACACGCCATTAAGAAAGGCATTCTGAACATCCAACTGCCGAAGATACCAGCCACGATTAACTGCCAATGAGAGAAGCAAACGAATGGTAATAGGCTTCACAACTGGACTAAAGGTATCTTCATAATCCAGACCATAACGTTGTTTGAAGCCCTTAGCAACAAGGCGAGCCTTGTATCGCTCAATAGAGCCATCTGCATGACGTTTGACTTTGAATACCCATTTGGAGTCAATGATATTCACACCCGGACGAGGAGGGACAATCTGCCAGGTGTTATTACGGATTAAAGCATCATACTCTTGCTCCATAGCCATGCACCAATGAGGGATAGACAGAGCAGCACAGAAGTGACGCGGCTCAGACGTCGGATCGGAGGTTGTCTGTGCCAGGCAGGCAGCAAGCCATGCAATGGTGCCATCCGTGCGGACTTTGGGCACAGAAATCCCACGCATGTGCCAAGTAATCGGCCGCTAAGAATCCCCATCAGAAGCCGGCTCAGCGGTAGGTGATGAAGCGTGAGGCGGAGAAGCAGCCACGTCGTCAGGTGGAGGGGAAGTCGTACAAGGTGGAGAAGCTGGCTCAGCGGGATTGGCTCCAGGCAATGACGCGTCGGGCGGCTCAGCAGAATCAGGTATAGCCGCTCCTACATGATCGGCGTGCGCACCGTGAACAGCGCCATGCAGAGGATCAACGTGATCATGCAAGATAGGCGCACTTGCTGACGTACCATCCGGAAGAAGCTCAAGTCGGGCACCGCGGCCAATACATGCACCATGGTTAGCAAGCAATAACGGAGCATATGCATGATCTTCAAATTGGTCAAGGGAAAAGGGGGAATTATGAAAAGATGGAGAGGAATCGGAGGAAGGGGAGTTGGCAAAGGGAAAAACATTCTCATCGAAGATAACATCGCGACTAATATAGACACGATTGGTGGGAACATGAAGACATTTGTAGCCTTTGTGTAGGGAGCTATAACCTAAAAAGACACACTTTTTCGATCGGAATTGAAGCTTATGGGAATTGTAAGGGCGGAGATGTGGCCAGCAAGCACAACCAAATACCTTAAAAAAGGTGTAATCTGGTACCTCACCTAACAGACGCTCAAGAGGAGTTTGCATAGCAATAACACGAGAAGGCAAGCGATTAATGAGAAAGCAAGCCGTAGAAAAAGCATCATTCCAATAAGGAAAGGGGACCGAAGCATGTGCTAGCAAGGTGAGGCCGGTCTCAACTATATGGCGATGTTTACGTTCAGCAGTACCATTTTGTTGATGTGTGTGTGGACACGAGACACGGTGGAGAATACCAAGGTTCTGAAAGAAGGCGTCCAGCTTAACATACTCACCGCCCCAATCAGATTGGACACACAGAATTTTGTGTTTGAGAAGGCGTTCAACATGAGTTTGAAATTTGAGGAAAACATCAAAGACATCACGCTTGCGTTTGAGCAAATAAAGCCAAGTAAAACGACTATAAGCATCGATGAAGCTGACATAGTAATTATGACCACTAACAGAAGTTTGGGCAGGGCCCCATACATCCGAAAAAACAAGCTCAAGAGGAGCATGAGTTACAATATTGGAAATAGGAAAAGGCAGTTGATGACTTTTGCCTTGTTGGCAAGCATCACAAACCGCATCTAATTTATTAAACACGGATGGAAGTTCATTGCGACGCAAAACATGTTGGACGACTTGTGACGCGGGGTGACCTAGACGAGCATGCCACTGGGTAGAGGACGCCTTAAGAGTGCTGAAAACTTGTTTGATAAGCGGCACATCAAGAGAGTACAGGCCACCACGACAACGATCTCTAAGGAGTGTGACCCGAGAATCCAGATCCTTCACAAAAAGAGTGTTAGGATGGAACTCAACAAGAACATTATTATCTTTGGTGAGCTTATGAACGGATAACAGATTTTTGGTGACTTCAGGAACATGAAGGACATTTGTGAGATGAAGTGGTTTGAACGAAGGAGTGGGTAAAAGGGCTTGACCAACATGAAGAATGCACATACCTGAACCGTTGGCAGCGTGAACTTGCTCCTGTCCCTTGTATTGTTCCTTCATATGCATCTTGTCAAGCTCCGAAGTGAGGTGATCGGAGGCCCCCGTATCCATGTACCAGCTTGCATCAACAGGGTAGGAAGATGTCTGGCCTTGCGGTGCCTGATACACCACATTAGCCATGGCAAGTTAACGTTGTGTGTAGCGCCCATCATTGCCAACGCCGAGGAAGTTCTTGTCGAAGCATTTGAAGCATCGCGGCGCCACATGCCCCGCCTCATCACAAAGCTGGCAGATGGGGCGATTGCCAGTGTGGCGCCCAGCCGGAGCACCAGCCCCGCCAGATGTAGGCGGCTTCGAGTTGAAGTTGGACTTAGCCGGAGCAGACTTGTTGGAGCGATAGGGCGCCGGAGAAGCAGTGTTGGAGCAGTATTTGCCACCAAACTTGACTGCATTGGCCGAGTGAACATGGCCAATGTCAAGAGCACGACGACCCTCAAGACGCTGCTCGGTTGATAGGAGCCGAGCGTAGAGATCACGCAGGGGCATAGGAGTATCGCGCCCCAGCACCATCTCGACAAGGGAGTCATACTCCTCATCGAGGCCATTCAGCAGGTAGGAGGTAAATTCCTCCGGCCGAAGTGGTTGCCCAATGGACGTAAGAGTGTCCGAGAGGGCCTTGACCTGGTTGAAGAAGACGGCGGCCGAAGAGTCGCGCTTCCGCAACTCACCAAGCTGAGTCCGGATCTGCATAGACCGGGCAGTAGATTGAGATGCAAAACTGCTCTCAAGTGTAGTCCAAGCCTCCCTGGAAGTTGAGGCAAATAGGACCATGCCAAGGACCTCCACCGTCATGGAAGAAAGAACGGCGGATAGGATTGCTTGATCCTGTTGAATCCAGGCGCCATGCTGCGGATTAGGAGTGGGAGTGGGAGAACCGCCGTCAGGCGTGACAAGAATTGTGGCAGCAGGACAAGGATTGGTGCCATCAACATAGCCCATGAGAAGATTGCTACGCAGGAGAGGGACAACTTGTGCGCGCCAGAAGAGGTAGTTCTCAGATGTGAGTTTGATGGTGATGAGGTGACCGAAGTAAAATGGAGAGGACGACAAAGAGACGAGGGAGGGTGTCGCCGTGGAAACGAGCGCGCCGGTGGTGGAGCCGTCAGAAAGAGCAGCGGAAGACATTGCTGAAGGATCGAACAAAGCTGATACCATGTAAACAATAATAGAGTAGATTGATTTGAGGAGAAGATGCTCAATCACCAGACGTGGTGTGGCATCGTTTCTTTATATACTTCAAAACAGAATTAGTTGTAGATAGATTTACATATATACGTGGTACTCGGTTGGTTAGGAATAGATACAATCTAAACATTCCAAACTAACAATAGCATATTCTATCACTGGTAGTAGCCCAGCTGCACTCCTCATCCTACGCACGCACGCGTGTACCTGTCAACGACGACCAAGTCGTGGTGGCGTGTCGCTGCGTCCAGACCCAGCGAACGGACGAGCAAACAGCGTGCTGTGCCGCTGCATAGTTTTGCTGCTGCCGTCCCTGACCGAGACTTACTTGGGATCTTGTGAACATGCCAGCTGAACACTTTTGTTGCCTGGCCGATTGCCCCGGTTGACTATGAACAGCACGCGAAAGCAACACCTCGCGTCGCGCTCGCGTGAACCGTACGATGCCTGCCTCTTGAATCCGCGGCGCCAGGGATTTCCCACTCTTCTTTTCTAAACAAAGAAAGTACCACCGCTAAGGGAACAGAGGTTTTACCGGTCAACAAAAGCGCAACATTACGGAAAATAGAGGTTTTACGATTGGTGATCACGGTATTATTCTCTCGTTTGTTTTCCAATTTATATTAGAGTTTTGTTACCGGCCTTAAAAAATATAGACATCTCAACTAATCCCATTACTACTGATAGTGACACCTTCTCGACAAAGATAAGGGGACGTCATTCTCATGATCTTATTATAAGAAAAAAACAACAATATATCACGAGTGTAACCATATAATGATGATGTACCGTGACAGTATAAAACGTATAATGGTTGAGGTAATGAGTCCAAATCCATCTTTTATTATTTTCATTTCTTATAAAATATTCTTAAGTTATGCAACACTTATTTTCTCAGAAAAATAGTAGTTGCTTTGTTTTTCAACTTTTACATGATTGTAATATATTTTCATCGCAACTTAGCACGGTTCCTCAAATTTTGTTATTTTGCATTTTCAATAAGATGGTGATTCTCATGTAGCGTCTTCATTTGGGTGTCCCTATAATTTTTCTTTCTCTCTGGTGGTTAATGCACCACAATAGTTAAGTAATATGCATCCTAATAATATTTTCCATATTGGATAAATGGATTTTGTTTGTTAGCACAGGGAAAAATGGAAAATACCAAATTGTGCAAACCAAAAGGGTAAAATGGGAAGAGCAAGAAAGAAACACAGCTATTTCTTCTTCATCTTATGTCATATCCTTTTTCACCACCTTCACCTTGCTCTCTTGTCTCCACTCCTATCTCCATAAATAAAACGCAAGCAAGAAAACTACCCACCAACCCATATTTCTTTTTTCGTCTACCTAGAGTATATTTGGTTATCTGAATTCTCTCAATCTAACTTGGTGAATGCATATAATATCAATAAGAAGCATGTTTGATTATATGCATCTATTATTCTCGTCTGCATGAGCGGATACAAATATACAGTCACATCCTGACTGATGAGTGAAGCTCTCGTCCTGACTGAGCGGATGCAGGTCTCATCCTGACTGAGGTTCTGCATCTGCTCATGCAGGCGGTTTCACTTGTCATTGTCACAAAATCATCTTCATATGAGTAACAAATCAAAATCTCAACTCTTGCATCCGTTCATATGACATCAGATTCAATCAACAAAACAGAAAATCATCTCAGTCTGTTCAGACAAATACAACTAACCAAACACTCATCTTTTTAGCACATATGACTTCACTCAGTCTGCTTCTCCTTAACATGCTTATCTTTACTACTTAAAAAGTACCAAAAGAGTCTTGTGCGGGACTCATGAGTCCCTCGCCCACCCCATCCCCCTCTCTCACATAGGGGTCACGTTTGCTCGCCCCTTCATCCATCCATCCGCACGCCTGCCCCTTCGTCCACTAGTTCCCCTCACGCGTTGAGGCCCACGTGATCCACAGTGTCATCCTGCCTGCCAAATCCAGCACCCAGCCATCCCCTGGGCCCTCTCCCCCTCCCTCTGTTCCTCCTCCCCGCACCCTCCCCTGGTCTCCCTCCCCCGACCGCCCACCCCCGCGGCTCCACACCCTGTCTACAGATCTGATGGAGATAAACTCTGTCGCGTGTCTCGGTGGCCGGCGCGCCTCCACCATGCCCTCGTCATCTAAGAGGGACAACCACTTTTCATTCACCCACTGGCCCCACAATGGACGACGTCTCCGGCCCCATCGTCGGCCTACCACGGCGCTTCGTTCCCTCTCCGCCCCCGCAATGGTCGCCACGACGCTCCGTTCCCTTGCCACCGTGCGTCGCATCGAGCACCACCACCTCCTCCTAGAGAGCCACTCCGTCGACTTCACCCTTGCCGACATCGTAGCCGCCCGCGTGCACCACCTCACTGTCTCCTGGGACCTCAGGTAGGCAGGCAAGCCATGAGTTTGAGGTGGGAGCTAACGGCGTCGCTGTCATCACCATCTGCAACCCGCCCATCAACTCACTCTCCATTGATGGTGTGGTACACAGTCCCTCCCTGCCCTCCCCCAAATATGTTTTCTTGATCTTTTTTTTTTTGTGGCTGGCCATTTGAAGCAAGATTGGGTGTTTGCAGTTCACGAGTGGTTTAATTCGATCAAGGGAGATATGAAAAGTGTCTCCTTTTGTGGATTGTTCCTGTCGCTTGGCTTCACCTTTCAGCACCCACACCATGGCGAGTTCGTCGGCTGCTTGTGATCCTGTGCCTTCTAGGATGTGGATGCTCTCACTTCCTCATGCTCTTCTTCCCAAGCCACTGGAGAGGAAGGTGATGATGAACAGGAAACTGTTGCGGATGAGAAGCTGCGTCAAGGGGGTGAGCCTCACCGGAGGTCACACATATCACCAACCTGAAGAGGACTAGAAACATGCACAAGGTTCGAAGTCCAAACTACTCACATTTCATCTTAATTCGTCTCTATTTGCGATCCTATCTGTGGAGATTTGATGACGGTGATCCTGTGCTAGGGTATGGATGCTCTCGCTTCCTCGTGCTCATCCCATGGAAAGGATTATGACCAAGGAGTAGCCGGGGATGAGAGCACCAGTCTAGTGAGGGTCCAAAAGGTCGGTTGCAAAACAAAACAAATGTTTCATTCGCAAGATTGATGATCAGTGGCTGAGTTTTGATTGGATTTGTGGTTGAATCTGCAGCTGTCGGTTTCCATGGCGGATAGGGCCACTATGCTCGAGAGGGAGTTGAACAACATCCTGTCTAAGCTGCATTTGATGCTAGAGAGGTGTGCGTTGCTCGAGGAGGAGAACAGGATGCTCACAGATAAGGGTGGGCTTGCCCCCGAAGAAGATGATATGGTAATAATCTTATTTCACCACAAGCACATCTTGTTCTGAAAGGTTTGGTAGGAGCTCTGCCCATTTATTATAGAAGAGAGGAATAAGTTCAGGTTTCATCATCATCGTAGCGCGATAAAAAGGTTAACAAATTACAAGGGTATCACACAGATGAGTAACAACTAACAACTTGGGGGCGAAAGAAATAATCCAACTAACTAATTTGTGCTACAGATTGGTGAGTAGTAACCGTTTTCTACATGCATATATTCTTGCCGCAATTTGTGCTACAGATTGTAGATGTTTGACAAGTTGATTTTGCAATTGTTAGAAACAAGGATGATGTATGGAAACATTACCAATCATGAGGCATTTCTGCGGAGGAAGCTCAAAGAGCAGCAGTAGGTAGCCGAGCTGCAGCAAGCCATCGATTGCAGGGCCGCCAATTCATGGGGCTGTAGCTTCTCGACCTCAAGAGCAGGGGTCACCATCTCAGCTCCCCTGTTGGTTCACCCATGTTTCTGGGACAAACAGATGGCAAAGGCAGCGTTAATGGAAATGGCAATGCCGTCCACTTGGAGGATGTCACCATCCAAGGTCCAGTCTTTGATCTTGACTCTTGCATTAATGAGATGCTTGTAGGTTCAGAGGTCGTAACTTCATGGTTTCTTGTTGTAGATAACAGGCTAAAAAGCCTTGCCATGAGTGCGTCTGCATCTGCTGTTGTCTCTGCAACTGCTGCAGAAGGCAAGCAAGAGGAGCAGCATAAAGATAATGGTCCAGATGCCTTCTATTATATGTTTTTCTGGGTGAGATGAGCTTTCTCAGTTTTTTCTACAATCATGCTTGAACAATTGATTAGAACCACGACTGCAATATGCAGATAGCTAAAAAGTTGAGGTTTTGAGAGGAATAGAATCTCATTAATGGTTGTCTGGTTGGAATTATTCAAATTAAGATCATATTTCATCATTAGTTTTTCTAGCATTAATTAAGTAATCATCTCATGCTCTGTTCCTCCATCATGATCGCTCAAAGGTCATATTTTATCATTAGTTTTTTCAGTATTACATTAATACCAAGTAATATTTGGGTTTCTTGTTATATTTCACGTTAAATTATTAATTATTGAGCTGTAAGTTAGTTATAATAGCGAATCACTCTTAGATCGTCTACTGATATAAACAATAGCTTTTACATGTACTTGATATTATTTTATATAATTTTTATTTCTATTGCAACGTAAAAACACTCAACTAATATGATATAACTTTATAAAATCCTATTACAGCAACTAAACACAACCCTAGTGTTTCTTGGTGCGCTCGCGTCCCCAGCCAACATCCTGTATGCGCTTCCCTCCCCCGACGTAAGTTGCACCTCACTGGTACTGAATTTCGTCTGTAATTTATTCAGTATAGTTTTCCTCAATTTGTTCGGTTTACTGCCACACGATTTTGTTTGGCTAATACCATCTTTTATTATTTACCAAACATTTGGTTGCGCTAATTTTTGCCGGATTGTTGAGCCTTATCGTGCGATTACAGAGGGAGAGTGCAGTCAAAGATACAGAACTTCGCAGAGAAGGATTCGATATTTGAATATACTTGATTTTATTCTTTCTGCGGTGTTCCTTTACGCAGGCAGGCGGTACGACCACTGTTATGCAATAATGGAGTATGATTTTTATTTGCGGTAATCGCACAGAATTCTGGCAAAGCCAGGCAACCAATCGGCGAGGCGTGGATGCAAGCAACCGTCCTGCCACGAGCCTCCTCTAAAAAGTCACAGACCTTGACTACCAACGAGGCAGCTCAGCCGACCACGAGGCCGCCGGTCCCTCCCTCCCTTCCCCTTCTTCTCCGCCGGATCCTCCACCCGCCGCTCCTCGCTCCGCCGCTGGTCTCTCGGTCTAGTGCGGTGGAGATCCATCGGGGGGCGTGGATTGGTTTCTTCTCCTTGTCGGTGGTAAAGTAATTCTACCTTGCCTGGATGGGTTGCCCTGTTTTAGGAGTCGGTCTTTGTTCTCAATCAAGCCCAAATCTTTCTCTCTCTCGCCACTCAATTTGCTGCGGATTTGCGTGCTGCGTGGTGCGCTGCTTACCATCCATCCATCCATCCATGGTTCGATTAGGTTATTGTTCTTCTTCTTCTTCAGCGCGCGCACAAGATAGACGTTAGTTACGCGATAGGCCTTCTTGGCACCTAATTAAGGTGCGGGCGCGGTTTATTTTTCTGAAATTTTGGGGGTTCAACTGAACCCCCATGCCTCACGCCGACTCGCCGAGTCCGCCCTCGGAGGAGCGAGCAGGGACTTGGGAAGGGTTTGGGGAAAGCGTCATATTTTCAGGAGGAATTGAGGAAAGGCTTAAATCTTGGGTGTAAATATGGGTTTTAGCCCCGCAAATGAGGAAAGTTCTTATTTTTAGTAGAGACGTTGCATCTGTTTTTATGGAAAATTCACGGGTTTCTTGGTTGTAGAAGATGTAATTGCTTTAGTTTTAAGTTGGAATTGCATGTTGTTTGGTGGCCAGCTCATTTCATAAAAAAATTCATCCTGTTGTAGAGCTGGTTAGGGAGCAGAAGAGAGCAATTCTCGCGTGAGGATGGGCAGTCTGCAACAGCTTTACCATTAGCATTTGATCTTTTGACATGACTGAGGGGGCGAAGTTTCACGGTATGATAGGCAGCGGGGGCAAGGGGATGCAAGACAATGAGATCAATGGCTTCTACAACATGTCCTACTACCATAAGTTTGGCGAGGGCTCCCACATGTCTGTGGACAGCGCCGACGGCTTCAACCTGGCCAATTGCGCCGGTGGTTCTGTTGCCATGTCAGTGGACAACAGCAGTGTGGGCTCGAATGAGTCTCGCACGGTCATACTTAAGCACCCAGGCCTCCGTGATGCCCCTACTGCAAGCTATTCAGTTGGCAATAGTGTCTTCCGCCCCAACCGTGTGGCTGCACACACGCTGAATGAGGATGCATTGGCTCGGGTTTTGATGGACCCGAATCATCCGACTGAGATACTAAGTAATTACGAGCAGTGGACCATTGATTTGGGGAGGTTGGACATGGGGGATCCTTTTGCTCAAGGAGCCTTTGGGAAGCTGTACAGGGGAACATATAGTGGAGAAGATGTTGCCATTAAGCTGTTGGAGAAGCCTGAGAATGACCTGGAAAGAGCGCATTTGATGGAACAGCAATTTGTGCAAGAAGTTATGATGTTGTCAAGGCTGAGTCATCCAAATATTGTAAGGTTTATAGGGGCATGTAGGAAATCAATCGTTTGGTGCATTGTTACAGAGTATGCAAAAGGTGGCTCAGTCCGGCAGTTCCTGGCGAGAAGGCAGAACAAGTCAGTGCCTTTGAGATTGGCTGTCAAACAGGCATTGGATGTAGCTCGGGGAATGGCTTATGTGCATGCCTTGGGATTTATTCACAGAGATCTGAAGTCAGATAACCTTCTAATTGCAGCAGACAAATCCATTAAGATTGCTGACTTCGGAGTTGCTCGTATCGAGGTGAAAACTGAAGGGATGACACCAGAGACAGGAACCTACCGCTGGATGGCTCCGTAAGTTATAAATTTCCCCTTGCTGATGATTTTCCTTTTTAAAAATTTCTTCCATAATGTTTGGCATTTAGTTTATTTCGATGTGCAGCTCTTGTATGGCTCATAAATTGCCAGGCCTTCACTTGATAAAATTGGACTGTCGGTCAATAATATTTAATTTAAGTAGTCACACTTACAACTTCTGACATGTAGGATTTCAAGTTCTTTCTCTCAATTTACGTGGATACTCTGACTGTACATACCAACTTTTCATAATTTTTTTTGGAAGCTCAAGGACTCAAACCATACATGCTGCATAGTAGTCTTCTTGGATTACTTGAGCTCTATTAAAGCTATCAATTATGCAACACCCTCCTAATTTTTCATTTGATTAAATATTTCTATTGCATGCCAAACCAATCAAATCACGTTAGTGGGATTGACTTACATGCTTATCAATGAGGTAGGCCCGGTGCACCACAAATTCAATCTTTTGGCTCTATAGAGTATGGATCCGTCCTAGTTCAAATTGAAATATTGCTGAGGCTGCACCTATTTTCTCCACACCGGGGTAGGATGAGTGGGTGACTATACACAGCAACAAGTATAACAGGAAAATGTTCCATTTTTGCATGTATAATCCAAATTGTCTTCGCTTACATGGACAAATGGTAGATAAATGTTTGACTTACTATTGATGCACCAGTAGTCACTAGTCAGTTGCTTGTGTAATTTGTGTTTTCTCAACAACAGTTCAGCGTTATACTATACTATGCTTATAGTAGATGAGCTAGTGTTTTGCCTTTTTTTCCCTTTTCAGGGAAATGATCCAGCACAGGCCCTATGATCATAAAGTTGATGTCTACAGCTTTGGGATTGTCTTGTGGGAGCTTATAACTGGCATGCTTCCCTTCACAAATATGACGGCCGTTCAGGCAGCTTTTGCTGTTGTAAATAAGGGTGCTCGTCCAGTAATCCCACAAGATTGCCTGCCTGCTTTAAGCCATATCATGACTCGTTGCTGGGATGCGAACCCTGAAGTTCGCCCACCATTTACTGAGATTGTCTGCATGCTTGAGAGTGCTGAGACGGAGATTGTGAGCAATGTCCGTAAAGCACGCTTCCGCTGCTGTATATCCGAGCCCATGACCACCGACTGAAGTGGAAGCAGGGTGGATGACCACAAAGAGGGAAATAAGAGAAGGGGAAGAAAGGAGAAAGAACCAGTCTCAATGTATTCACCGTATCGGTGCTAGGGGTCCCTAGGATTTGAGCTTCTGTGTTGTTCTATCTTGTGTAAGTTGCACAGCTGAAGTAATCTCTTATGAAAGTATAGATGATGTTGCCTTGTATGTTAACAAGATCTAATGGAGCTTTCCTATGTTAATAACATCTGTTTGTTCTTGTACTCGCACCAGTTTGCTCTGTAGCGTTTCCGATGCCATTTCTCGGTGTTGACCTAAGTTCAAGACTGTATTGATATTTCTGCACTTAGATTGAGATGACTCTCGTTTGGTTATCATCTTTTGTATGCGTCACTATCTGTTGCCCAGTCAAATACATGACTTGGTCATATTTGTGTACAGTGTGTGCCGGCCATGGAGAAATCTTGACATCTGAGCAATTGGGCAGGTGGTTCCTATTTGGAAACCAGAACATGCCATGTTGTGTGGTTTTGCATGTCTGACTGCTTGCACTGAGAACATGAGATTTTAGCCACATACTCATGTGGGTCAGGCAGACTTGTATGGGGAAAATTGTGATGGTGACTAGGTTCTGAATCCATGTCCCAAGTAACTATTTGATTATCTTTTCTGAGACCAAGTAGCTGTTTGTTTTGTTTGCTTTGAGTTTGAGGAGACAAGATTGATTTCTTTACTTGGAATTGTATGATTAAATTATTTATTGATGATATCAGTCACCGAAATAGGGTATGTGGCGGCACGTTCTAGATAAGAAAAATATAATTTAAGTGGAGGATTAGTCAGAAAATCTGTTCTCTTCTCTCTGCACGACATGCTAGTTTGGGTTTTTCATTTTGCATAACTATCAATAATCATCAGATTATAAGCACGCCTCAGCTGTTGTGTGCTGCATTGGCAGTCGTTACCTTCTGAAGGTACAAGTGCGATGCCATGTCCGGGAGAAAAAAAAAAAAATCTAAGGCACGAGTTGAAGCACTCAAATGTTTTAATCATGTTTCTATTGAAGCACCAATTAATTTTCTACTTTTAAAAAACATTGGAGTATGAACAACTATACACACAAAAAAAACATGTCCAGATTCATCAAGAACAGTTTCAAAGAGATCCGGCAGATGACAGTTGGTTGTACAAGTGAAAAATAATAATGTCGCACGTAAAAATTTCAAGTAGGCACATCAAGGGGAAAAACAACAGAAAAAATGGGTCAGTCACAGGCCGGAACTCATACTCTGACACAAAAGCTGGCCTACGCTCGTTCAACTTAGTTCAGGGATGGCCAATAAATATGTAGATAACATTAACTGAGAGATTTTGCACTCCAGTAGTTGATTGAAGTAGTTCTTGCATAAGCCCTGGCCCATCTTCATGGCTATTTATCCAAATGATCAGGAGGCATGTGTCGTTCACACCTTAATTGATCTGGTTTGAACCGAAGTAAGTGGACTCATAGCCATTGCTGCCGGCATCCATGGTAAAACGAACCAGCTGAGACTGCCGTGCTATATGCTGTTCATCAGCGCATGAGACTGGAGCAGAGTTCTCTCCATGTGATGAATGAAGGTCACTGCTATTCTCGCTGGCTCTGGTGAACTGAATAAGACAAGATGGTTGCTGTACAGGATCAGGTATTCCACAAGAGCCAGCTGACAGAAGAGAGAGAGCACGCTGAAGATCCGGTGCTCCATCGAATTTTGAAGCAGTTAAAGATGTGTCCGGACCTGCAGATCCAATTGTTCAAAGCATGTTATTTTCCCACTGAAGTCAGGGCAGCAAAAACATCCAGATAGAGATGTCTTTGGAATGGCAAATGAAATCATGTGGCTTATATGCATTTGAGACTTATATGCATTTGAGATGTATTTCGATGAACTAGCATGGGAAATGAGCAGGTACTGCCAACAGTTGTAGTGCGTGCATATTTTCTGCAAAATTAACTAGTTCCTCAGTATTTATGAGCTTGGAGCCTTGGAGAAAAGACATCCAATGTGATGCTTTAGATTTCCTAAGTTGATTTCTGCATATTATTGTAACTGTTGCCCCAACATTGTTTTGTCAGATATGGGCCATTTCTCAATCCAAAAGGTCTATGGCTATCTGGTACCACACAACATGCATTATATAGCTACACTCTACAACACTATCAAACATAATTTTATATGATGTTGTATAACATTGTGGTATAAGAATAAGGATTGCTACTTCTGATGCTCTGACTTGTTAGTTGTCACTCACGCATGGATCCATATATATCAGGCTATCAGACATACTAAACCCAAGCATCCAAAACAACATATGTGCAAGTTGTTAAAAAAAAAGACCTGTTGTAGTGTTGTCTTAGTCATATGTTGTAAGAAGACTGAAGCTTATATGCTAGGATAGACAACAAGGACTAGTTTGTGTATTAGTGATCAAAAACTTTAATCACCTACTAAACAAACCAAAAGTATTACCACATAGGATACTGGGAAAAAAAGAAATTTCTTGTTTCCTTGAGATTCAACGTCCTCATCAGCAATGATAAAAGTTCCATAGTACTCTACTTTTCTTAAATCTAATGCAATCAAGTGTTGCGAACTTGGGATCCTAGACTCACAATCGACAAATACATCTGACAGCCTAGTTAGAATAGTTTATTTCTTGCAATGTATTTTTATTTTTCTCTCTTGGAGTAGCATTTACAGATAAAAGAATCCTGCATCCTCCAATTAACATCCAAGAGCCCATTATGAAGAGAGTGATGACAACACATTCTTTGTTCCACCATACGCTCTAGTGAAGATAGGCCAAATCCTATGAGAAACTATAAACTTCGACAACACGAATTCACATTAGTCCTGAAACCATCAGCTTCCCATCACTGAAAGACTTCGTAGAGACGAGGGAATGGTCAAAAGGTTCCTTTCTACATGCTAATTGTCCAATATTGTTATGTACCCCTTAATGCACTGGACCACTTAACAAAGAAAATAACAGCTTCGTACACGATAACTAAGAATATTGTTTGGAAAATCATACCTTCCGGCAACAGCTCGTATTTGCCATGGCTAAGTGTTGGAATCACATTCGACAGGTGAGATTTATCCAAATGAACTTGTCCAATGATTGTCCCAACTTTTGTCGATATCTCTCTTGTTTCTTTCACATGTGGGAGCTTGAAGTCAGATGAACTATCCCATGGAGAAGTGAAAGGTCTTACATGGCTAAGAGGAGCTCTGTTCCAGACAAAACTTATTTGCCGCCTATCATCTGCAGTTGCAGATAAGTTTGGTGATAAGAACATTGGATTCCATAAAACGGAGGTGAGATAGTAGAAAAAATATAACTGAAACTTGATCATTCTATATGTTGCATAATACAAAACATATAATGGTGTTCTCAACTCTCACACCTTGTTCATATTTCATAACTTCATTTTTATTTCCATCAAGAAACTCAATACATAGGCTATTATCAAGCATACAAGATCGGAAAGCTCAGTGTCATTTATTTGTAAACTTTTTTATCTTACAGAATAAGCTTTAATAATCTAATTGTACACTTTACTTGCAGAGAACTTGCAGAGAAATTAAAATCTGAATCTTCCCAGAAATAGCATGGTGGCATAGTATTTGTTTGTTATATACCAATTTAAGAGATGAACAAATTACCAAATAATGATGATGGTATCCTTGCAGAGGAAAAGGCGAACGCATCTGGCTGAGGCTTTCGTCGACGGGCATTGTGATCAGACAGACGCCTCCTGCAGCTCCTCTTCTTCTGATCAAACTCCGACAGCGCATGGAACCTTGATTGCCAAAACCCAAGCAATCAGCAAAAAGCACACACACATTCTTGGAGCCACTTATCATTAATTACCATCTAAAAGTCATATAGAAGAGAAGTCACAGTAATTGAATCACAGTAGACACCACCAAAACAAAGCTTCATCCCAAAAATATACAAGAGCCATACCAAAACTGGAAAGTGGAAACAAGCATCGCACAGCCATTTACCCATGCGTACGATTCTCCACACGTACACAATACTAATTGTGGAAAGGTAACATCTTTCCTTCCCAGATTAGAAAAAAACGCAGCTCCGTACCAAAACCACAGCCGCACACGCAGTCTTACACTCTTACACGCCGTACTGCACATCATAGCCACAAAACTAAGAGAAGCACCAAGGTTTAATCGAAAGACGAACGGTGGACAAGTAAAAAACAAGCTTACGCAAATTAATCAACTAATCACGCAATTATAGCATAATAACGCGACGCATCCATGCAGAAAGTAATCAAAGAAAGAAAGACGCAAGCTTGCGGAAAGCACTCGCATATAGGTGCAAGATTGCAGCTTTGCATAGGCCAATCAGCTTGACCGAAGCCAGAGCAGGGCTCCGGCGAGCAACCGAATGCAAGAGCACGACACCGGCGACAAAACCAACCGGCTGCACTGCTGGCAGAAGCGGCGCTCCTGGCCGGCGACGACGACGCGTGGGCACTTGGTGTGGGCCTCGCAGACGCGGTGCTTCCGGTGGTACTCCTTGGCGGAGGCGAGCTCCACCCCGCACCCCTCGACCTGGCACCTCACCTCCCCTCCTACACCCTCCTCTCCCTTGGCACGCTTCCGCTCCCGCTCCTTGCTGCCCCGCCGTGCCGGCACCTCGCCGGAGGAGCCTGAGGCCGCGGCAGCAGCGGCGTCGCCCCAGTCCCAGAGGAGCGGAGGTGAGGAGGAGGAGGCGGCGGGCTTCGGGACCGTCCACTCCATGCCGGGCGCCGATTTGGGTTGGTCAATTCAGGATTTGGGGATCGAAGAGAGAGGGGAGAAGAGGTGAACAGTGTGGACTGTGGAGAAGAAGAGATGGGGGAAGAGAATTTGGAATAGGAAAAGGTAAGCTTTTTTTTTATATATTTGGGTCTTCTTTTCTTTTTTCTTTTTGCACATAAAATAGCTTTTCTGTTCATGTTTTTCTCTTTTTGTGTGCTTTTCTTGCAATGGTTTCTCCTTTTCGTGTATGGGTTCATCTAAAAGTGGGTATTTTCATACAAGGTTTTCGCCTTAAGGCTAATTTGGAAGGTAGGACTCATAAAAGAACGTAGGAGAATGTGAATTGATTGGTGTACAATCATCGTGAAACTCATGCGTTCTAAATACTGTCTAAAATACTTGTTGCATCTGTTTTAAACAAAAAAAATGAAATGAGATAAATAGGTTTACAAGATAACTAAAATTAGGCGAGGAATCACTCGTATGCATAAAAGAAGCAATATAGAAATAAAATGAAGAAGAAACAAACAAAAAGAAGGTTAACGTTGGTGCAATTCTTTCATTTCGCTGTAGCTGCATATTTTTTTCCTCAACTGATAACTAAAAAAATGGTTACTTAGCTACTAAGAGCCTGTATAATTGGATGGTCAGAGGAGGTGTTTATATGGGAAAGATAAGTTTTTTTATCTCACCTGTATCGACGCGCATGTACTTAGACAGAGACTGATGTACTTACTTAAATATTGCTACTCATATTAGTGTTAGCAAGATAGTTAATCATGTTTGATCACATATAATCTTTATTTGCATTAGACATTATAATTTTTATATAAATATTTAACACTCTATTTTATTAAGCATCTAGTGTTATTCATGCTCTAATAATACTAATTGTTGTCCTAAGCTGCTAGTGGGGCACTTAATTGATTAAATTTGTTTAGTTGAGACGTGAGGTGCTGTGGAAGTGTGGAGTGCTGCATCTTTTTCTGCATAAAGAAACGGAGAGGTCAGAGGTCGTTTTCCAACCTCCTTTTATTTATTTGCCTTCTTCAAATTATTATTTTCATTCCTTTTTTATTGATGGAAAAAGATGGGTGATGGTATGGATGATGCGATATCGAGGTGCCTGTGACTCCTGACTCTACCCCCATTTTATTCACGAGCTAGCTATTCGCGTTACCTTGTCGCTCACTGCATTTTTTTTCAATATCATGGGGTTTATGCAAAAAAAGTCAATGTGACAGTCTGACTAATGGTGCCGCACGACGAAAATGGGCGATGTAAGTGTGCAATTTCGTTCTCATATGAAACGCTGATATATTAAATGCCTGTGTTTTGACATGAGTTCTATGTTAGTCTTGTAGAAGTTTCAAATAAATAGAGTAACAAGGAATCTTACGGGAAAGATTACTATACACATAAGGAGGAAGAGAAGTTTCTGCGTTCTTAACAGACCCAAATATATGGCATTGTTCAATTGTAGGTTAGAAGCCAAAATTCAATATTCCAGGGAACAAGCAGGATTTCTCCGTGAACCTGCCGCAAACCACAGGATCCATGCTAAGAATTTGTCGGCAAATTACTACCCAACATCAAATAGGTAGGCGAAGGAATTATTTATATGTTAGTTATATGCTTATACGTCGCAACGAGAAATAAATATTTTTTAATGATATAGCATGTGTTGCTGTCAACTTAATTAGCACAGTGATAATACCATAACTCACATTGACCATACTAGGAATATTCCTCTATAGGCTTGTACCGCTACAGTTGAGGATTGCAAGATAAGAGGAGGGGTGCAAAGGTTGGTTGACAAGTGTTAGTGGAGGGCGGCGATGCATGGTGGGAGAGTGGTAACGTCCTCAAAACCCTAGCCTGTGTAGAACCTCTCTCGATCCAGGACAGGTCGACGCCTCACCAGATCCGCTTGAGGAATGGAAGGATGAAGGGTGACAATATGAGGGATATTTTGCAGGAAAGGACACTTCAAGCGGAGGTGTTCACAAAAACATGTTTGTGCCGAGGGACGAAGCATGCCCTTTAGATCGTGAATGATTGGTGCTAGTTAAATACCCATACATTATAACGAGAGCTAAAATTTTTTATGAGATAATATAGGTTGTCTGGTGAGAGACATATAAAGTAGTATTCAATTTCCGAGACCAACTAATTGGCCGATTAATCCAATCAAAACTTGTTGGCCCATCTAAGTTAGTAAGTTGGTAAAAAATGATATAGCATTTACATTACTTGGATTCAAGGAGTGAACATTGAATCTATATGCTTTGAACAATATCATAGTAATCCCCCTCTGAAAAAACATCTATTAAAGTATCACTTCCGTTAATGCAGTAATTAACAAGCAATTAACAATGATCAATTCTATTGAAATCCCATAACTAAGGAGATGTTATACACAATATATACTTTACCATTTCCAAATACTACCTTCAATACCTAAAATCCTTCATAGCCTTACAAGTAGATAATACAAAAGAAAGGTGGATCAAGATGCCTACTTTGTAGCCTCGTAGATGACGATTTCCCAAAATAAAAAAATATGAACTCATATGATGGAGCAAAATGTATACCTACAAAGGATCTCAGACAAAAGTTTGGTCCTGCTGCAACATAATAAACATGATTCCCATTCCTAATTGCTATGTAAATGACCAAAAGCACAAGATCAAACTGAAGATTGAAACAAACTTCACCTTGCCAAAAATCTCCATATCAGATTAGGAAATATTTTATTACAACTTGAGATCAGAGTAGAAATATATTTCCGCGAAACCATTAGAAGAGGCAAGCTGAAGATCAAGTGAGTGACCTGTCCAAAAATCCGCATATCAGATTAAGAAACATTTTGTTACAACTTGAGACAAACCATTAGAAGAGACATGTTCCATTTGCAAAAGACAAAGTAAAGTTTAAAAATAACAGCCCAAAGATAACAGAAAGATTGCATGCTACATTATCTATAAGAGTCCATTGAATTTGATTAATAATAATAACATGCCAGATGCATATGCAGTAGTTTTGACTTCAGAAGCTGCAGCACAACTTGAATCCTGGCCTTATACCTAAACACTTATGTACATGACGTGCTAAAGGTCTAGTATCCTACATGAAAGGAAACAAGGACAACAAATGAGAAAACTTGAGATATACACTTCTTGCTCTTAACTGACACACAAATTTTTCTTCCTCGCCCATGAGATTTGTACATGCTATTTTTGGATCTTCTTCAGATCTGACAGGACTAACACTAACAAATTCTTCACCTTTCTCAGAACAAATGCTCCCTTGATAGTTGACTCCAGCTATCATATTTGTACTTACAAATTCTTCACCTTTCACAGGAATACTGGTTGTTTATTGCGGGTAGGAGTAACAAACCTTTTGGAATCCAGAGTCCATGCTTGTAGATAGAACTGCCACAACCGGCGACTCGGTCCCTATTATGACCATCAATCCTTTCCATATGATCAATGCCGAAGTGAGAATCATCCTATCAAATGGGGTCTTTGAGACACATGAGACATCATTAACTACAAAAAAAAAAATCCTAGTCACAATACAGTAGAAAAACCCAGCTGAAAACACACGACCAAATATGAATGAATACAATAGTAGATAAACTCTAATTTACTTCTCTAAAGGGTATGTGTGCATATCCAATGCAAATTTTCCACCAAGAAAAACAATTTTGGTATAAATACCGAATCAAGATTCTATCTCCATTAATTTATAAGGACCCCTCATTAGCATGTTATTCATTAAAATTCATAGACAAAGAGCATCATCAGGCACAAAGAGAGCTCTGGCCATGTTATATGTGAACCCCCCCCCCCCCCCCAAAAAAAACTCCTCTCTTGCATAAAAATCCTACTAGAAACGGGTAGAAAAGCCCTAGCTACCCCAAAGAAAAAAGGAAGACATACCCTAAATTACGTCTACTCACCGATATAGTCTCACATTACAAGGAAAGTTTTAACTTCTCAATAACCAAAGTTCAAAACGCATATCTTCTGATCATCCAAGCACAAGAATAATTAATATGACACAGTTACTCCAAAGGCTAGCCAACTAATATAGGAGGTTACTACTAGAGATTAGTACTTCACAAAAGCAAGTACAATCAGTACATGTTTGCCTCCATGAACTCCATCAAGATGTCTGGGTTATTTTGCCCAAGAATCAATGTGCTGCACAATAACAGAACAAGAAAAACCCAACTCAATCTCAACGGACTAAATAGATCAGGCAAAGATGGATGCAAACCCGAGGAGTGCCCGTGTAATAACGTGGGAACGGTTAGAGAGGGGTGGAGGGGACTAACAATGTGAACTAATAATGCAAAGAATACCTGCTTAAGATTAGAAAACATACTTAGCAGCTAATATGGTTCCATATAGCTATCTTGTGCCAGAATCACCTACAAATTTAATAAACATGAACATCTTCGGCATGCGAGAATCATGATTCAACTGAATATGAGTTGAGAGCTGTGACTTACCAAGACCCTACCATTTCAGTAAAACTTTCATAGTAAGCTATGAATAAATCTGATTTATATCATTTAAAGTTTTCTTGCACAATTATAAATAGAACAAGCAATTTTTCTTGCAAAAAGGCAAAAGAGAACATATCTATCTAAACCAAATATGTTGTAAAAAAATTGCAGAGGTATTGGATAGTTAATATGCTGCAACAAGAAACCAAATATTATTCGTGCATGATTATGAACAACCAACAACAGTGTTTAAGTAAAAAAAGAAATACTATCTTAATTCATATAAAGGGATGGATGCTTTCAGGGAACATACATTGCCATTCCATAATAGCATAGCACAAAAATATAATAGATCACACGCAAGAAGATATTCAAAATCAATTGGGCAATACTGAGCATGGGGAAAATAATACATCGATAAAGCTTTGACCTGAATTTTAAATGTTACAGAACATACATTACCGTTCCATGTTTGTGACCATTTCATCCAAGGATCCCTGCATACAAATAGCACAACATGAGTCACCAGGTTACATGTTTGTGTGCAAACCAGTTAGTAGATGGTTCTTGTATGAAACTTTATTATTAAAAAAAAAGACACAATATGAAGGAGGGTAATCCTTCTAGTGCGAACAAAAGGACAGTTCGAATGCAAGCATGGTATTTCCTTGTATAAAATGGATAGAGAAATTGATAACAGTTGCATATTAAAAAATTAAGTACTACATTCAAATCACAACAACAAACATACAAATGAGCTGCATAATTGACATGTTTAAGCAAGTGACAGGCAAATGATGTAGCAAATAATCAATATATCCACCTATGAATGTAAACATCTCTAGTTTCATTTTGTTCAGCAAAAAGCTGGGCCAGACTCACAGGTATGCCTGTTTAGCTACTTCATATGTAATGGTTTAGACCTAATATTCTAGATAGCGTGAGGAAATAGGATGTAACAGTATTTTATACATTGAATTACTTTGGAACTTGTAAGAGAAATATAAATGAGGCTGAAACCTGACTACAACAGATTCTGCTAATCATTTGTACATGCATGTCACAATCAAATATGAAACAAACATGCAAGCTAGAATATAGCAAGAGGCTATGAGCAGTGCTCCATATAGCCTACCAAGATAATGGGGAGTAAAATGATCCTAAATGCTAGAATTACCTTGGTCATCTTTACACGACTACTACTGCTGAGCCAAATCAGCAAAAATTTCAATGTATACCACATTATGAGTGCTATCAATATGCTCAGTAGGGTTATTCTCAATCAGAACATGGAGACGATTAGGTGATCGATGTTGCACATGATAATGTGACTTAGAGCTGCCCCTGTGAAAAGACTAGGCTATCATGTGAATCTAAGGTGCACTCTATCAAAGCTGATGCAATGACCATAAAATGTACGGAAAATAGTGTAGGATGATTCCAATAAACCAATGAAACATCAAGCAAAAAAAAAAAAAAATTGCGCAGGATGTAGCTAGCATATTAGGAGGAGCAAGCAAACATGATTACATCATTTCAATGAAAGAAACCATATATCGGAAGTTGATGTAAGATGTAAGCTGATATTTGCTGCTCATCTAGAATAAAATATTGGCATATAGTATAATCATTTCGTGTATTAGATACTCCGAAAACCAAGACGTGAAATAATTTACTTGTATAATAGAGATTTTCCAATTAATTGTTGCAACCATTGGCAGCTGTTGTAAGATGAAAGTTGATATTTGTAGATCATCTAGAAACAAAAACTGACATATAGACATATAGTATCAATTAGTGTATCACTTCAAAGATCATGAAGTGAAAATTTTATTTTATAACATGGATCAGTCCATTTAACTATAGAAATTGCAGGTTGTCAACCATACTCTATTAATCTATTAACGAGCTTTCCCATTACTTGAACATGTTTATGAGCAAAACAATGCAAGGAGATGAACCTAGATGTCTGATGCCTCTGTATATTAGAAGAAATGACTACTTCTCAAGTCGATTCTTGCTAAAATTCTAAGAAAAGAAAATAGAGATGCACACACCACAAATTGATTGAGTACCTGGCTGATGATGACGTGCTGGTGCAGCAGGGTAGCACAAATGACAGCCGAAACTTGGAAGGATGGTACGGGCTGTGTAAGCACACCACGGGACGGACTGGCGGTGAGAAACCTTAGCAAACACCCCTAACAGTAACCGCTACACAACACACCCAAATCAGTGGAGGAGCAGGGGGAAAACCACAAGGAGGGGTGCCGTCGTTGGTAGGGGGTGCTGGGTGGAGGTGTTGTCCATGTAGATCTGACTTATAAAGCAGCCCGTGCCTCTTGAATCTTCATAGCCTGTGCTACAGCAGCGATGCACGGTCACGAGGGGGTGCCGTGGATTGGCGATTAGCAATTGGAGCTTGGAAGTCACCTGAGGCATGTTTCTTGGAGGTGCGATGCTTTGCTCTTGGGAGAAGTGCACAGGGGACGCTGTTGGGAGCAGCGCAGGGAGATCTTGACATCTGTGTCCCAATCTCGATCTGCGGTGGCACGAGGGTGATCCCGATGTTGGCGTCCTGATCTGGATCGGCGGCGTCTGAGGGCCATCCCTGACGGAGGAGCATGGTGGCGGCGGATGCTGTTGGGAGCAGCGCACGGGGATACGGGGTAGGCGCAAGTCGTGGAGCGGTTCAGGAGAGGAGAGAGAAAAGTGGACAGGGAGTGGAGCGGGAGTAGCCGATCGGGTGAAGGAGATGCTGGCGACTGATTGGAGGTGCTCGTGGCGGCATCCTATGCGCGAGCGAGGGAGATGCTGGCGGCGATGTATCGCAGGCAAGGGAAGCATGGGTCATTTTGGTGGCGACGCCTTGCATGGGAGGAAGGGGCATAGCCGTCGGATGAAAATGTGAGGTGGGAGCGTGGATGGATTTAGGAGGTGGGCGTGTGATTCATTAGAGATTTTTTTAAGTATTATATATATATATATATATCTATATATACTATATATATTATGTGTCTAGGCTCAATTCTAGTTATTGTTGTATCACCTCTAGTTACAATCTAAAAAATAGTAGAGTTATAAACCACAAGACAAGACAGAGAGTTGCAACAAGATGTAAATAAAAAAATTTTGAGTTGCAATTGTGTTATGGATGAATGTAACTCTTAACGAATTCCTTTGCGTAATGATATACAACCTAAGGAATACGATTGTAATCGTAGTACAATCTAAAACTTAACTCGTGCGCTTCTTGTGTTGCAACTATGTACTTCTAGACGTGCGATTGTAACTGGTCTACGTAGCGGATAGTAACTAACAGTTGATTAAGTTGTAACTGGAGGGTGGCATAACAATATACACAAACACACACAAACACACAAAATTATATGGTAGTTTCAAAAAATTACAACAAGCTATCATTGCCCGTTCATGAGATGAAATCAAGGTCTTGCCCCCATAAATGAGTGACACCTTATGGGCCCCGCCAACAAGAAATAAATAATTACAGTGACATGAAGTCTCGCCCGATAGGTGAGACTTTGCTCACAGCAACGCTTGGTGTCACCCACTGTTTGGGCGAGACATTTTGGGTATAAAAAGCTCTTCATTTCTTTCCAACCGAGCTGGGAGAGAGGGAGGAGAGGAGGGGGGTGGGGGGGGGGGGGGAATTGGAGGGGAAGCTCGGCTGGAGGAAGGATGTAATGTTTTTTTTAACTTTTTTAAAACCTGATAGCCACTAGTGCTAGGTTTTGGTATAGGTTAGATGTTAGATCTAGGATTTTTTTACAAACTCTATAGGATAGCCACTAGATATAGGTTATAACATAGATATATGTTTAGAATTATGGTTAGATATAGTTTAATAATTAGATCATGCTTGTACGCATATTTTAGCAATTATATGTAGTATTTAGACATATGTTAGGTATTAGATATAGGATTTAGACATAGGGTAGACATAACCGATGTAGTAGATGTATGAGTTAGAGGTGTTTGATGTAGCGAGACGGTGATACTTTGTTGCAATGTACACTAACTGTTTGGCCATGTTTTTAATGAATGTTGTATTATTGTTGATGTAATTTTTTATGTTCCGTCGCAATAATGTTACGTTTTTTTTATCAATGGTTAGCATGTAAGTCGGATAAGTGATAGTTTATTATTTTTATGGGGACAATGGAATTTTATATGGTCTAAAAGGGGTAGTACTGTCCGTATTTGAGTCAATAGATAAGAGTATCTCCAAACCTATGCATAAGTGTGTCGAACACTTGTATGCCTGGTTAATACAGGGTTGCAAAATAGACCCGAGGTTCAAGAGATGACCGTTAGTATTGTGGGCAACCATGTGAGAGATATTGTGTACTGAGAGGTGTACCCGCTTAGAAAAGATCAAGTCCGGAGGATGTACCTGTGGGATATTGTGCAAAGAGGTTGGCCACTTATGTTGCTTGAGCAACAAAAGAATAAGTACTCAGTTGGGGAGATGCCGGGTGAGGGTACACGAAGGAGGCGGGTGATGAGGAAGAGTACGATGAGGATGAGGATGAGGTTAATAAGGATGTCGATTCAGATGCTGCACATTCATCTGATTACCTGACTAAACCGATTGGTGAGGCATACGAAGGGGAATAATCTCTTCTTTAATTGAATAGATGAAGCGCGATGATCTTGAGGCTGACGAATCTCCTAAGTATGACATGTCATATAATGAAGATGGTGCTCCTGTTCCCGTGAATTGGAACAATCCCAACTTTAACAACCTAATAGTGAATGAGGGGAATCAGGTGGCTTAGGAATATACGCAGAATGAGGTGACCGAATGTGCTAGATATCCTACCAGTCAGGCCATAAAGAATTTTATAACTCAATGAGCGACATTGCTTCGACGATAGTTTTATGTTGTCAAGTCAAGCAAGAAGGAATATGATGTCAAGTGCGTGAAGGAGGATTACCTGTGGTGGGTGCACGGCTTCAGGGGAAGTGGGTTTAGTATTGGGAGATGTCGATTATGGTGAACCATACTTGTTTGATGGATGAACTTGAGCCCAACCACATGATCATCACATCAGCCTTTGTCACAAATGTGATGTACGCCCAGATTGTGAACAACATGAACTACGAACCAGGATCCATAATCAGACAAATTGAGGAGGAGCAAAAGTATATTATCAGTTACAGCAAGGCATGAAGGGTGAAGAAGAAGACAATTAAGATGATGTTCAGGACCTACAAAGAGTCATATAACAATCTTCCACCCTTGATGCAGACCATTGCTCGAAGGAACCCAGAGACATATTACGACATTGGTAAGTACCCATTGTTGTTCCAACCTGGTAAGTATTTTCTGAAGCGATGCTTCTTCGTATTAGGGCCATGTATCAAAGCTTTTGAGTGTTGTCGGCATATCCTTTACATCGATGATACTTTCCTTACCGGCATATACAAGGGACAGATCCTAACTACTATTGGGGTTGATGGGAATAACCAAGTGCTACCGCTGGCCTTTGCATTTGTGGAGAGCAAAAACACCAGCAGTTGGTATTGGTTCATGTACCGTGTCAGGATGATAATTGTGGATGCTTGGTTGAACACGTGCCTTATACATGATTGGTATGTAGGGATCCTCAGAATCTGTAGAATGGAATGGACGATGGCATGATGGACCCGTGTGGCTAGATTTGCAGAGTAGGTGGTGCATGAGGAATTTGGATGCAAACTTCTTCTGCCAATTCAAGAGCAAGAACTTCATGAACATGTTCAAGAGGATGTGCGGTCATAACCAGCAACAGAAGTTTGATGCTCTTTGAAAAATATTGGATGAATTGACAGAGAAGCAAACACAAGAGCATGGACGGAGGCCCGTGAGGGGACCGAAGGATGAACCAATACCTCTTGAGCCCCTACCAACGGACAATGAAGCTAGCATAACGCGGAGGACCGGGTCATCTACCAAGCCATTTAGTGAGTAGATTGAGAATGAGCCAAAGGAGAAGTGTGCTCTCCTTTACGACACAAACGAGGCTAGGTACGACATTATGACTACAAATTTAGTAGAGGTTTACAACTGAGTGATGACAGGTGTGGGGGGTTGCCTCTGGTGGGGATTATAGAGTTTATACTTCAAAGGACTTGTAAGTATTTTAGAGAGAGCTATGCAATAGCGCACTTGACACTAAATGATGCTCGTCTGATTTATAGGACAAAGGTGACTAAGTACACGAAATACTAGATGGAGAAGGTAAAGATGTACTGGGTGAATGACATAGGAACTGCACATCACATATACAAAGTTCTATGCAAGGACAAAGGAAGGAGGAGGGGCGGGGGAGGGCAAGCATGAGAGGGTTATCCAAGAGTGCACCCTCTTCGATGACAAGTGCGTTTGTAGCTACTACAAGCCGATGCTACTGCATAAGCCATGCTCACATGTGATTGCCGCATATGTTGTGATGAGGATGAGGACTCGAAGATACATCTCTGACTACTTCCAGAAGGAAGCTCCATTCAACATCTTGAATCATGAGGTCTATGGTTTCGGGATTTATGGTTCCTTCATGAAGAAACATGTCTCTGATTGTGTGTTCATCCCTGATCTCGAGAAGATGAAGCAGAAGAAGGGATGACGTAGGTATACGAGGTTCCGTAATGATATGGACGAAGCAGAAGCTGACCGCCATGTCAAATGGTGTAGCAAGTGCAATGGAACATGGCACACTTACAAGAAATGCACCGTTAATGTTCCAAATGTCAACCCAGTGGAAGCATGTCCTTTTGGCTCAGTTGCAGATGGGAGATGTGCTCATTGATCGTTGGCTTCGTCGATTCAATGAGTTCAATTAATGTTGTAATTCATGTTGTGATGGTTATTCATGTGCACAACATTGTAGTTTACTGTTGTAGTAATAAGACTGTCACTATGTTTCAAGTTGCAATGTGTTAAGTTGTGATTCATTAAATATTTATGTACTCTTTGAACAATCTATTATCTCATTTTATATGTTGCATGCTTACTTGTTACTCTGTATTTGTAAACTTGCAGGTATGGTTCAACTGGAGTTGTTTGACCCTCAGCTGGACGTTAGACACCATTTGTACTGCATCGTTGTGCAGGCTGAGGAGCTCATGGTACTACAACCCTGTGTGTTGGATGAGCTCATGAGGGTTGACACGCACTAGATCTCGATGTTTGTACCATTTGAATGCTACATTTTATATGGCTTGTTACCGGAATTGCAGGTTGTATGCTGCAGGGCTACTCCTGTTGTGTCGGCTGGTGGAGATGGACGTCTTGGTGGGGGGCTTAGAGGCGCCCACGCGATTCATCTATGATAAGGCCCTACTCGTGGCCCTTGTCGATAGGTGGCATCCCAAGACACACACGTTCCACCTCCCGTGCGACGAGATGACACCCACACTCAAGGACGTCTCCGTGCTAATGGGCCTACCTTGCATGGGTGGTGCTGTTGGAGCAAGGGACATGGGTGTGGTATTACGTGATGAGTTGCTGGGATACTTCTTTGTCATTCAACAGAGGGGCGACCTAGCCCCATTCAGGGCTTTTCCATGACCCAAGAAGTGCGGCCAAACGAAGGCCTTTTACATTCAGTTTGTTGTACATCCTTCTTGTATTGTTTTATCATATCATATACGTTACTAACTGATGAACATATTTGTAATTATTTCTTCTTTAACAGGTGGACAACAACCACCCACTGGCAGGCGACGATGATGTCTCCCGCCACTTGGAGGCGTACTTATTGTGGTTGTTCAGGTGGATCATGTTCATTGAGACTCACGACAACACGGTCCCCTACACCAGAGAGGTTGCAGATGTTGACCCGAGGAGGTCTCACAGTACAGCTGGGCTTCTGCTGTGGTGGCTGTGACATACCATGACCTGTGCGATGCTTGCACGAAGATCGATGGCAACACAATTCTCATTGGGTGTCCCCAATTGCTTCAGATGTGGTCGTACGAGCGCTTCACCATCGGCAGTCTCCTTGTTGACCATAGCATGTTCCAGTACCCTACAGATGGCATTGACCGCCTGACCATGGGCTCGTTGTGGTGTAGACGAAGGGTATGAGCTCTAATTTTTTGCACGCATTTGTTCATTACTCCCATTTCTTGTTTCTCTAACTTAGTTTGTTTGCATAGCCGACTTGGTCCAGTGTGCAGACAAACTACGCATACCCAGACTTCGTTCACCAGTTCGATGAGTTGATAGTAAACGATGTTCGTTGGAGGCTGTACATGGAGGAGATACTTCAACACACTCTGCTTGGAGTTTTAGTGCTGTGCTTACGGGACCAGGAGTACAGGCTCACGTGGTGCGCCCTCGTCTGCGGCATCTACGTCAAGAAGTACTCTCTGCATCGCATGATGCTGCAATTTGGGAAGTATCAGTCATTCCCACTCCTGATGAGTAGGACGATGCCTAGCAACATACACATGTGCATAACTTTGTAATTACCTTTTCATCGGAGACACTGTTGCATCATTTTTCATGTGCTTAAGTTTTTGAAGGCGGCTCACAGCACAAGCACGTTTGCATCTCCTGTGCACAGAGTTGGCAAATGGGACCAAATTGTCGAGGACGAGGAGCAGACACACTCTAAGGAGGTGTACGCGGAGTACCAATCCTGGTTCATGGCTCAGATGTGAATCCAGGTCATGTACACACCAACCGAGCTTCCGCTGCATGTGCCGAACATTTGTGACACGTACCTGACGCACCGGGACCAGGCGTGTTCTCTTGAGGTACATAGAGCACTACGCTACTCCTAATTTACTACACTTGCTGGCACAAAAATTATCTAGTCAAATGAAACTTTCCTTTGCAAAGGGACATACTGCACTAGGTTGAGGTCGAGGCATGGCGACAAAGTTGTAGATCGATAGTGGCTTTGAGGTCCCGAGGGCCGAGGTGAGCACGACATTAGGTCGGATTATCTAGCAGGTGAACAAGGTTTTCAAGTCACTCAGCCGCAGGTCGTCCTCGGATGTTACGATGGGACCACGAGTGTTGGTCCTCTCCCACCACACCCATCAGCCAAGTTCACCAAGGCACCACACCCACCAGTACACCCGATCTTCATCGTTGAGCCATCGAGGCCGTCTTCCACCCTGGCATCTGACCCTACTACGGCGGTGCCTCCATGAAGCAATCCTTCTCTGGGGCCAGTGACCCACTTAGAGTGGCGCCTGGGCTATGCATTCTTTCTCCAGCGCCGGTGACCCCTGCTACAGCATCATAGCGTCTAGGCCGGCCTTCACTAGTGCCGACGACCACTTTTTCACGGGCAGTGGGTCCACACAGCCTTCCTCCATGGACCTGGGTCCTTTGAGTTCTTGCGTCCCCGGCTCAGGTATGACGCTCACTTCTTTAATAACCAATTATTACGTATGTCACGCTTTATCGGTGCTAATATATTTTCTTCGTTGTTCCATGTGCAGAGATTGACGATCTCATGGATGTAGAGGCGCAGGGTACTTACATGGAGTTTATTAATAGGGACGGTAGTCAAGTCACTTGGTACTCCTACATCTTCAAACAGAGTGACGAGATCAGTGCGTCGTAGCTACCTGGCGCACCACTGACGGGGACACAACCCTCCTAGGATAACCACACCACTCCACTGCCCACTGGATGGCCTGCGTGAGCTATTGTTCCACTGGACCCGCTGGCGTACTCAGTTGGCTAGATGAGAGTGCAAAGGTGCAGAGTCTCAAGGGCGGATGTGACCAGGGGGTCGTCCCTAAGAGGGGACATAAACTATGGGCTACTATGTTATTGTTAGTTTCATGGTGTTATGTTATTATCGGTGATATGGTACTATGTTAATATCACTATAATGTTACTTTCTTCATGCTACTATGTTACTGTTAATGTCATAATATCTTTCGTATACTGTGTTTTTGTTTTTTTATTCTATTCGGACCATAGAGTCATACCATGAGCATTCCATAACAATCATAATAAACATGTCAACCTAATGTACAATGGCATGCACGATACCCTTAATGGTGTAGCAGAGTTTTATCTAACATGCCTTAGAGAATGTAAAAGGACGAAGATCGATGGGACAATACAAAAATTATAATGCCGTCCTAACAGTGGTTCTAATCGTAATGACTTAAAGTGAACTACAAGGAGGCTTCTGAGTCCTAATAATCTCCAGCACCATATTGCGTTGACGGAGGAGGAGGTGGAGCACGCGGTGGAGGAGGAGCATCCCTATTGTGGTACAAGCAGATGCACCATGGATCGATGCATACAGAAGGGTCCTCTAGATGTATTACAGGAGGACTTGACATATTCTCCACCCCCCCTCTGCAAGTCAAATATTTGATCTCGCATGTAGTGGACATAATCTTGGATATGTTGTAGAATAGGAGGATCAACCCATCTCGTGTACTAGCAGTTGTCGGAGTCATCGTCGTTGGTCTACAGAAATGTTAAGGTCACAATGTATAATGTTTCGAAAAAAGGATACTGATGATCATGGTGATATAGTTTTCACCCTACCAAGAGGACATCAGAAGAATTGACGCCCCCATGAATGCTCCTGTCATACATCTAACGATGCAATTGTAGCCATGTGAGCACTTGGCCATGACTCATTTGGGTGCTCGTAAATTTTTAGATGACTTGGAGGACGAAAATCACTTCTGTCATGCAAATGGAAGTTATAGAGTGGCTCTTCGTACTCAGTTGAACCAAACGAATCCTCCCATCTCATCGCCAACCGCCCCTCCCCCCTTCTTCCTCTCCCCTCCCACCCTTATCCTCTATTGATCGATGTGGCTTCAGTTTCTAGATACATGAGCCTTTTATAGATGTTTTGTAGCAGCATATGTCCTTTTACCATAGTGTAATATTACCGTCAAATTTGTGTTACCCGCATGCATCAAACGTGATAATAAAATATGTACCCCATTTTCTAACATACCATTTTCAGAATTAGCCTTCTCATCAGTAGCCTTTTCCGACCATCCTTTTTAGATGTAGCCTTTTTAGATGTAGGTTTTTTAGAAGTTATCTTTTCAGATGTAGACTTTTTAGAAGTAGCTTTTTCAGTTGATATGACAATACCTTACTGCAAAATCAACTGCTTTTCGAGGGCCGATTTATGTGGATTTAGTCTATGCACCAGCACGAATTTGCTGCATAAATAGATGATCTCCTATCCACATGTTGAACCAAACCACCGGCCTCAACTTCCATAACTCTGGCGAAAATGACATCTGATACTTTCCCTAAGAAATACTTGCTGGATACTACGCCTGATAGGGTCTAAGTGTCCATGTGCTGACCTTTGTAGGATCATAAAGTCCTCTGAGTTCTCATACACCTACATGAAGGAGGTTCTTCATGTGCCGTAACTTCGAGTACGATCCACCATAGGGAAGCACTAATGTTGGCTTTTGCCGCTAGGTAATAACTTCTGGCCAAACTACTCCAAAACATCTACGATTTACCACTTAACACTTTAGACTTCATAGCAATCATCACCACCACTATGTGGCTTCTCACAGTGGCTGTATACTGAGCAATCGGAAGTGTATGTGTTCCTCCTTCATACTCAGTATCGCACTGCTTGGAGACGCTTCCATGAGATGGAAGCCGACGAGAGGAGGGAGGCTACGCGCAAGCGCATTCAGGAAGAGGAGCAGCAGAAGATGAGGGATGAGCATAACTACATGATGGCGGAGGCCCGTGAGGTGGAGAGGGAGAGGAAGCGCGAGAGGGTATGTCGGGCGCATGAGGCAGTACCAGAAGCGCTAGGGAAGGAAGTACCCACGTTGCACTTAGTAGACCAAATGTTATAATCATATTGTTTACATTTTCTAAGGTATGTTAGGTTTACATGCGGTACTTATTTAGGTTAAAATGATTGTACACCGTACATGCCACCGTTCGTGTATGTCGCAATTCCCATTAAAATCACTATGTTCAACTTTCTATTTTCGTTAAATAAAAGTATCCAAAATTCGCACAAACATATAATGGCACTGGATGAATCAACAACAAAAAATTGCAGCGCACAGACGCTTATTCTGCCGTAAATAAAATTAAATTCGACCACAACAAGGTATCACCTGTTTATTGGGTGAGAGCTTGCTGTCACCTGTTCACTAGATGAGACTAAGGCATCACTCATTCACCGAACGACAGCAAGGTCTCACCTGGTGAACAGGCAACACATGCCACATCACCATAATTCTTTATTTTGGACTGGTAGGACCCACAAGGTATCGCCCATTCATGGGGTGAGACCATGTTCTCGCCCAATGAACAAACGATGAGAGCCTATTTTTAAAACCATCGTGTAATGTATGTATATATATATATATGTGTATATATATATATATATGTATGTATATATATATGGCGAGGCTATTCTGCGCCTATGTGCAGTTGCTATTCGCACTGCACACATCCCCCAGTTACAACCTGAAACACTGTGAGTTACAACTTGTTAGGTAGAACAGTTACAATTTCACGTCCAGAAATGTATAATTGCAACACGAAAAGCTAACACTGTGAGTTACAACTTGTTATTTGCACTGCGCATATCCCTCAGTTACATTTTGAAATACTATGAGTTACAACTTGTTAGGTAGACCAGTTATAATCCGAAACACTATGAGTTACAACTTGTTAGGTAGACCAGTTATAACGTTACGCCCAGAAATGCATAATTGCACCATGAGAAGCTAACACTGTGAGTTACAACTTGTTATTCGCACTGCGCATATCCTCTAGTTACAATTTGAAATACTGTAAGTTACAAGTTGTTAGGTAGATCAGTTACAACTTCACGTCCATAAATGCATAATTGCAATACAAGAAGCTAACACTGTGAGTTAGAACTTGCGAGGTGTGCGCAGATATGAACTACAGTGAGCATACCAGCAGAATATATATACAATATATATATATATATATATATATATATATATATATATTTATTTATTTACGTGAAGGACCGGCGAATTGTCGCCGGAGCAATTGCAGCCGGCGATGGAGCCCGACTGAGCTGTGAGAAGAGCCTCACGATCGGGCCATGCACTGTCGTCGTCGCTGGTACCGGCCCAAGTCCCCGCGACAGTTACCACAACAGAGCATTTCGTTCTCCATCAATCGCAACACAACAAATCTCAAATATAAATGTGAGCACCCGTGCTGAGTTTGAGATTTAGATCCGGTAGGTGGGTTCCACCACAAGAACCCTAATCAACTGATTTGAGCCTAACAGTTGCAACTTTGTAATAATTAACAGTCTGATATCTCCAATAGATACTGAAGCCGGGATTTTAGTTCCATTGTTAAAAAACTGTGATCCCTGTCCGCTGAAGCAGAACTGAATTCCATAATTTGGTTTCCTAACAGATCACATGGCATCAATGTACTTCAGGCTACCGTGTCCTCCCCGGTCCAAGTGTATATACACTTCGGTTGGTCTCAATAAGTTTTTTTTAATATTTTCTAACTTAAAAAATTAAATAAGTAACTCCCGAATAAAAAAATTTACAGAAATAAACGCCTACCACTTTCTAAAAAATTACAACCCTTTAATAAAACGGTAAGAATGTCACGATGCCAAGCTCAGAGGGCGGTTAGCCCCGCGGGTAGTACGGTTCCCGCGATGAATAGTACTCAGCGTTCTATTTTCTGTTCTCATCTTCTCTATTTAAAATAGTAGTCTTTTGTTGCTCCAAAAATTTTAATTTTTTTTAAATGTCCCATAATACATGTGCAACCCGTTTTAATTAGATTCACTTAAACATCATGTGTATAATTTAAACTAAAATTCTCTAAAAAAGGGTACTTTTATAACTTCTAGAAATTGTTAGGGGTATCAAATAAATTCTCAAAAATCTAGAAAAATTCACTAATATTTTTCTTATATGATGGAATAATTTCTAAAATTATTTTCAGACTTAGATTATATGGTAAAAATGTGAGTTCCTTTGTAATGCTCCATTTATATGTATTTTTATAATTTCATGTGATATTCTTCTTTTAACTCTATTTGAATTCAAACATATAAAAACCTAGGACTGAAAATAATTTTAGAAATTAGTCCATCATATAAGAAGAATAATAGTAAAATGTTTTAAATTTTTGGGAATTTATTTGATACCCTAACAATTTCTAGAAGTTATAAAAGTACATTTTAAAGAGAATTTTAGTTTAAATTATACACATATTTTTTAAGTGAATCCAATTAAAATAGGTTGCACATGGATTATGGAACATATATAAAAGTTTTTAAGATTTTTGAAGCAACAGAATACCACTATTTTAAATAGAGGAGATGAGAAAAAAATTGAGCGGTGAGTACTGTTCATCACGGGAACAGTACTACCCGCCTCTGCAACGGCTAACCTCGCTGTAAAGGGTGGTAAGACCTATATTTATTATCATAGTATCCTTACCGTTATTTAAA
Organism: Phragmites australis; assembly: GCF_958298935.1. NCBI lineage: Eukaryota > Viridiplantae > Streptophyta > Magnoliopsida > Poales > Poaceae > Phragmites > Phragmites australis. The sequence continues at coordinate 42,144,358 of NC_084926.1, forward strand.
AGGGTTGTAGTTTTTTAAGGGCGGTAGATGTCTATTCTGTAAATATTTTCATCCGAAAACTATTTATTTAATTTTTTAAGTTAGAAAATGTAAAAATAAAAAAACTCTGGTCTCAATTGTTTAGATTTTTGGGCTGAAGCCCATGCAATACCCTTGTGCCACTCGGTCATTTCTCCTCTGGGGTGAGGCCCAATGCAAATCATTTCATCCAAACCTTTTCTTCCCTCCATTTCCTTTCTTTTTTCCGTTGGCAGCGGACCCAAGTTCAGCTGCGGCAAGGGAACGAAAAGTGCAGGCATGTCACTTCACGGAGGAAACTTTTTAAATATTTAAGGTGATCCATACTACCTATACTATTTATAGGTAAGAGATAGTACAGATTTAATTATATCATTCATATGATTATATATTTTAGTAATTATCACGTAATAGCGATACGTGCATAACGACGACAGACCTCTCGACGGCACGACGTTCGGATGTATGCATATGATAGCTCAACACGGGCGCGGTAAAATGGCCATACACCCATGGAGGAGACCAAGTCAAAGCTAATGTGCACGCGTGGCGATGGGGCACGCATAGTCGGAGGGCAAACTAGACTCAACATGCACGACATAGAGACCAACCAAACTCAACGGCGATGGCATAGCGACAATAGAGACATGCATGGTTGGATAAACGCACAAGCCAAGCTCAACGGGTCTACGTAGTAACAGACACATGCACACACTTATTAGTCAGAAATACCTGGACGGCAACGGCACAATGGTCGGTCAGAGCGTCTCAACGGCGAATAGATCAATCCGTGGTGAAAATTAATCACCAAAATGAATAGAAAGGAAGGCGCATGGGAGTCTAGATGTCGGCACGATGGTGACCGGCTCGCCGCCGTACAACAGCAGTCACGCATATCGGCTGCACACATACTTTGATGACATCGACGTGCACGTTTGCCCTTCTCCTCCATCCAGTGGAGGCGGCAGCATCAACGGCCTGCAGCAAGAGCTTAGCGCGGTAGAGGCTTTGCCCAATGCCTACAATTTATTTTTTTCTTCAAAAAATGCTCTTATACTTTTTATACTACTTTTATATTTTCTCTATACTATCTCTGGATAATAGAGAGTATTTTGATCGATTTGGAACATCCGATAAAAAATTGATGGCCGTTTAGTCATCGATTTTGCGCTTGACAAGACTTTTGAGTTGATACAGGTTGCTCTCTTACGTGTTACTTATATTGTTTGGTTTTGTACTAAACTTTGTAATAATGAACCATAACTTTTCACCCTCCAACGACGAAGACCAGGATGTCTTGTGAGTTGTGACTGAGCATGCCTGACGGTGAAGTTAACATCAAATCGTCGATCGCAAAAAAAAAAAAAAAAAAAAAAAAAAAAAAAATCAAAAGTGGCTCACCCTCCAACGACGAAGACCAGGATGGCCTCCTGGAGGCTGAAAGGTGGCTCAGCTCGGCAATCAGCAGTGGCTGTTGTTTTAGCTTAGCCTGCTGAAAAGTTCAAAAGGGGAGATGGAAAACAACGCCAATCTTGACCGGAGACCCAACGACCGGCGGAATCTCCTTAGGACAGCTTTAATAGATAAAGCTAACTATTAGTTTCTTAAAAAATAGCTTTAAATACGAAGTATGTTTTATCTCAACACATTGTAAGATAAAAAAATAAAAATAATAAGACGTATAGATTTTTAAAAGTGTACTCTAATAATTAGAGCTAGCTCTAACCAGAGCTTACCTTAGCTCATAGCTCAGTTCAGTTCAGCCATCCCATGCATTTACACGCCCGGGTTTGAGTGTTAAAAGCCGCCCTAGTGAAGTTTACTTTTTCAGAGATCGACGTGGGGCTTATGCACAGCTGATTTTTGCAAGCGTCCGGATTCCAACCCGGGTTGATGGCCTCCTTGACCGAAGGCACTATCACCTAGTGAAGTTTAAAATAAGCAATTTCAACATGCCGGCACCGTTAATTTAAGGGTCAGACTATATTTCAATCCAGTACAAAATGGTATCAATTAACAGCTCTTCATCGTCTGATGGCATCCAAATGTCTATCCATTATCTTCAACCTCCCGATACGCTTGTTCTCTCTTATGCGTGACAGTTTGCTCCCCCGCCTGCTCCCGCTTTTGGCGCTGTCCTAGCCTCTGGATCCACATCTGAAGATCTTATTTGGCATATCTTTAAACCCTTTTATTTCATTGTATAGTATAGTCTCTTCATATAATTTATAATTGGATAAGTGCATTTGAGTTCGCTTAATTATGAAAAATACATATATCATGAGGATGATCATGCACTAGTTTCGATGATTCCTTTTGTGAGATTTGACTAATATGCTTCAGAGAGAATTTACTTTTAACAAATCGAAAGATTTTGGGGGAGAATTCGTATCCTTTTAGCAAGTCCTTTAAAATTCTTACCATATTGACGTCAATTGGGGGATAATTTGTTTTGATGGTTCCATTTTAGTATTGATGTCAATTGAGGGAGAATCTGTATCTAGAGGTTATATTTGTGATTATGGGAAAATTTGCTTAAATTGGGAGAGAATTTGAATGCTATGTCTTTGAGAAATGAGGTGAAGATTTTTGCATGCATGAGTTGCATATTTTTGCTTTGCAAGAGCATATTCATTTTGATATATACTTTGTCATGTTTGCTTCATATGTATAAAGGAAACTCTTTCTAAAATTTGAGATAGACAATATATGCAATGATATTCAATATTCATTCACACATGCATAGATTATGCGGGAGTTTGCTATATACACATATTTAATTCTACTCAATCAGAATCTTAATGGTGTTTGATGCTAGTAAAACTAGTTTTGGTAACCTCAAATATTGTTATGATGTTTGATGTCTCCAAAACTTGTTCTTTGTAAACATTAATCTTTGAATTAAATATATAACTTTAATTTCTTAAATATAACTATCTAGTGAGATTGTCATCAAGCACCAAAATAGGAGAGATTGAAAGTGCATCTAGCCCTAATGTGTAGTTTTAGTAATTAATGACAATACATATGGACTAACAAGTGTGTTGAGAATTGTTAGTAGGATATTCCTTAGATGATGTATGGAGGAGAAATATGCATCAAGATGAATGAGCTTTAGGTGATGCTTGGATAAGTTAATGATAATACTTATAGACTAACAATTATGTTAAGAATTGTTATTAGGTTATTTTATAGGAGATGCATAAGAAATAGAGCATGAATTCATTGAGAAATACCATGAGTTCAAAGAATTGCATCAACATCATTGAGATCTTAGTGATGCTCATAAGAAGAAGAAGAAGTTTGAAGCATGAAGACTAAATTACTTGTGGAGATCAAGTAACTTAAGGTACAATATTATCAATTAAGTTTTATGTACTAACCCATGTGCTTTGTGCTTGAGAGTGAGTTAGGATAATAATCCATAAAAATGCATATGTTGAATTGAAATCATATATGACGAAAGTAAAGAATAAGATTAGGCTCCATATATGATAAAGTGAATTTATTAAAGATGTCGATACAAAATAGTTTTCTATGGCAAGACGGTGATGGACAAGCAAGACTCGGCTGCGATGGACCATCCAGTGGTGAAGAACAAGCAAATAGTTTGGCACCGAAGAACCAAGACGGTGGTGAAGAGCGAGTGAAGGCTTTGCGCCAATACCGTTCGAGGCCTTAGGAAGCTATGGATGATTCACATCAGTCACATAAAGAATCAAGAAGGGATGGAGTGAAGATGATATAAAAGCTGGTAACCCTCTAAATTTGAAAGAAGGAAGCGGTACTTGAAGGTATTAAAAGGCTCAAATTGGTTCAAATGAGTTTTATATTTGAATTTAAGTATATGTATGCCGCACTATTAAGAGGGATGCAACATAGAGCTAACTATTGTGTCTCAGTGCTCAAGTGTATCTAACCAATCCAAAGTGAGAGACACAAAACACCCACAAACACTGGGTACTGCTAACTTGTGTTTGTATTGAGAGTTCGCTTTAGAAGTCTAGTGCGAAAAGTGTGAAAGTATTCGAATCGGGTTTTGAAGTATTCCTAGTTTTGATTTAATTTGTCTGAGATCATGATTTTTGGAGGGATAGGTAGCCCTCTTAATAATCTTTTTGTAAAGTCTAAAATTGTCAAAATCGGACATTGGGATCAAAAGTTATCGCCTTTTTCAGAGGGTCTACTATGCTGAACTCGAAAGTTCCGGGTTAATCCGGAAGTTTCGGATTGGCCGGAAGTTCCAGATGAAACTCGGGTTGGATATCTCTATTTTGGTTTGAAGTTTTAATCTAGAAATTCTGGATTGAACCCAAAAGTTCAGGATTCTATGGTCAGTTCAGAAGGTTCCGGACTTGATCCGGACAGGGGTCTCGGGTGGGTCTAACTCGAGTAACACGGAAGTTCTAGGTTAAACCTGGAAGTTCTGAATTAAGCCAAAAAGTTGCATAACGGCTAGTTTTTGAGGGTTAGATATAAATACCCCCATACCCCCTCTCATCATTTGCTGCTGGTGCTCCCACGAAAAATTCAAAGCCAAAGCCAATAGAGCTCTACATAAATCATTTTAGTATGAGATTTGAAAAGAAAAGTGAGTTGGATTGAGAGATTGTAAGATCGAGTTGAGGTGAACACAACTCCTATGTTGAGCACTTGAGGTCATCGACAAGAAGTTCGTCATCGTGTTTGTTACTCTTGAAGCTTAAAGCTCCTAGGTGGCTAGGTGAAGACTTGGATTTTGCCTCCCCAAGAAAAGAAATCAAGAGTGAAAGCCCAAGCTTGGTGAGGAAAAGGGTTGAAAGAGGCCCGACTCAAGTGTGATCAAGCTCTCAACGGAGACGTAGGAACCTTAAGTGGAGGTGTCCGAACTTCGGGGAATAAATCAACGCGTCTCCTCTCTTGGTTTGCTTGTTCTTTGTATTCTTGAGCTCATTAAACATCATACTTATTTTTGCCTGATTTATGTGCTCGTACTTGTTTGACTGCAGGTGATCCGTAGAATAGTAGGAAATACTTCTTGGAACCTGTGACAACTTTTGGTTTGAGCTAAAACTCATTAGGAATATTTAGATCTCATTTTGTTGCTCTCTATAGTCAAAAGTTCTGGATTGAACCCGGAAGTTCCGGTGAACAGTAATTTCATAACTTTCAATTAGAGTTTTGTTGCATGTCTTGCTAGTTTTGAATAATATTTGTCACACCCTAGAATTGTAAACTTCACACTTATTTAGGGTGATTGTGCACTAGTTGAGCCTAGCATATTTAGGATTTTCACTTGTGAAAAATCTGTTAGTTTTTTTCCTCTACGAGTTTAGACCAACGGTAAAAGGGGACAAATTTTTGTAAATTTGCCTATTCACCCCCTCTTGGTGACATTATTGTCTTTTCAATTAGTATCAGAGCCAAGTCTCTCTTTTAGGGTTTTACCGTCTAGAGAGTAAAAATATCGATTACTGGATTAGTGCACATAGAACTACTCCAACTACTCCTATTAGATGACTCTAATTATTTTGAGTGGAGTATTCACATGCTTCATAATTTTAGGACTATGGGTCCTCATATAGAGCGAGTTGTAGGTGTACGCATTTCTCCTCCTAGTGATAAACTTATATCATTTGACGAGGAACAAAAGTGCATACTCTCAATGCTCAAGCTATTAATGCTTTGAACGATGATGTTTTTGACACAATCACGCTGCTTGAAGACGCTCATATCATTTGGAAAACACTTAGGAACAGATATGACAAGCCCAAATGTGATGATGAGATTCTTCTTCCGGAGACATCATTTGGGGAGTGCTCTACTTTATCTCCACATCATGAAGAGCATCGAATGATTTCCTCCTTTGTTTAAGAGGATGTCACTTTGTCATCCACTTCACCAATTGACAAATCCAAGCAAGGTAATGATATAGTGAGTGAGATTAGTAAGTGTTCAATCCCTTATTTGGATTTTAATAGCACTTGCAATGAATTTTATAGTGTTGCTAACCCTTGCATATCATCTAGTACAAAAATGCTAATTTATCATGATGATATGATTAATTGTCCTTATTGTAATGTATCTATTTCTATTAGTATTTGTGAGACTAATATTTTTAAGGAAATATAAGCTTACGTGAGATAAAGCTTAGGTGGAAAGGTCTAAAAAAAATTCAAGAATAAAAGTCCACCTAAGATAAGATCAAGGAGGATATGCTATACATGTCATCTACATGGACATTATAGCATGGATTTTCTTCAACTTGGAAGTGAAGCATCCACTTCCTGAAGATACTCATCCCCTCGCTCTGATGCTCTATTGTGCCTTATGGTGAAAGGTAAAAAGAAAGCAGTAAGTGAGGTTAATTTTGATAATGCTAGTTTTAATGCTAGTGATAGTGATGAGCTCGGGTTTGATCTTTTGAGTAAAAATGATATGTCTAAAATTATAAAACTCATACACATAATAGAAGGCCAAGAGAAAAACTACGAGAGGTAAGAGGAATACCTTATAGAGAAAATTGAAGAACTTAAAGCTTTAAATGTGAAATATGAAAAATTTTAAGAATTTCATTGTTCTTTATCTAATCTTTATGGGGATTTTAAAGTTAAGCATATTTCTTTGTTTGATAAATTAGATGCTATGCCTCTAGTGGATTTAGAAATGCCATGTCCTAATTGCAATATTTTATCTAAGAATAAATCTACTATTTCCTCTATTGATGATGCTTGTGCTACTAACTCTAATTCTTATGTAGCATCTTTGAAGAAAAAAATATTGAGCTAAGGGCTCTATTTGAAAACCTTATTAGAAAGCATATGAGACTACAAGAAAGTCATGACAAGTTTTTTATGCACTTATGAAGATCTTGTAGATTCTCATGTCATGCTAGAAATAGCTATGAGGTAATAGTCATTATGGTAAAATCCTATGAATCTCATGTGAACATTAGCACATTCTCTTTCCCTAATGTAAATTTGACATGTGTTAGCTCTAGCAATTCAATTCATGTCAATTCTATATCTAATGATGAATTGCCTACTAATCCTTGTTGCTCTAAAGCTAATGTTTTCCCTAGTGTTCCTTGTTATATTTATAGTAAAGGGAAAATAAAGAGCTCAAGGATCAAGTGCATTCAAGAAATGAAAGTAGACTTAAACTCAATTCCAATAAGAACAAGTCCGACAATGTAAAGATCAAGGGAAAAAAATCAAAAGAAGATTAATGCTCCCATCATTGCTTTAATTGCAAGAAAGAGGGTCACTGTATGATAGATTGCCCTTTGAAGAAAGTAAAAAACAAGATGAGTAAGAAAGAATAAAATGAGAAGAACTTTGCTCACTTCAAGTGCTTCAAGTGCACCAATACGAGATATTTTGCTTCGAGTTGTCCTAGAAAAGTTAATGATGAAGCAAAACTTCAAAGAAGGAAATCGAGAATCAACAAAAGGAAGTGCTATGGTTGTAATGAGAAGAGACATGAAATTAGATCATGTCCTTACAAGAAGGAAGAAGATTCAGCACCATCAAGAATTCAAGCAAGCTCTCATCATGATGACAAACACCGAAAGAAGAGACTCCAAGCTAAGTCAAAATCACACAAGGCAAGGGGTAAAGCAAAATGTCATCAAGGTAAGAAGTCTCAAATGAAGAGGCTTGGCGGCAAAATTTGCTACACATATCACGGAAAGAGAAATATTGATAAAAATTATCCCATAGGTAACAATCCTAAGCATAACTCTTGCAATAATGATCAATATTTGCTTATGAAGGCTAAGAGTGGTACTTGTGTTGCTAAGGTGATTAGTTCACCTTATGCTAATGCAAGGATCATTTGGGTTCCTAAGTCTCTCGTGACTAACTTTAAAGGACCCAACATAGTTTGGATACCATAAAATACTTAATTTGCTAAATAGGTACTTTGAGATGCATTAAAGACTTAGATTACTTGAGAAGAATTATATTGCACATCTCATATTAAGTTTCTTTTCAAGTGGTATTTCTCATCATTTATGGAAAGGACACTAAGTATGAAGATTATTGTTCCAATATCAAGAACCAATGACATCTCAGTAACAAGTACCTACTTTGAAATATCTAGCCTCTTTAACTTTGTGTAGGTGTGAATCATTTACAATCTTTGGTGATTGTGAACACTTGAAGTTAGCTAGGTAGTTTTTGCTTGAAATTATATATTATTATAAAATGGTACATTTCATAATACTCTCTAGAGCAAAGTCTTGTGAGTGATGCCAACAATGAATACTTGGTGGTGGCCATCAAGAAAAATATCAGGAAAGGATTAAAACTCATGAAAACACCAAGTATTTTAACTTTTTAGGATAATCTGTATATTTCAGATTGAATCCAGAAGTTCCGATCTTTGTAAACCAGACATTCCAAGCTAAATTCAGAAGTTCCAAAATCTGCAGAAGGTTTGAGGTATATTGAAATGAAGTATGAAGAGTCAAGTTCAAGTCAAATAAAGATACACTTCATTCAAATACAAAGGGCTTATACCCAATAATGCTTCTCACATAATAGATTTCCTAGCAAATTCACATCTTATGTCTCTTGGTGAAACGAACATTCTCAAGGATTTTAATGAGAATTGGCATTGGAGACTTAGCTAAATTATTTGAAGATTTATCTAATTAATCAAAGAGCTAAGTAGTGTGGAATAATGTTTATTATCTATTCAATGTCATTCTATGAAGGTAACATTCTATCACAATGTTTTTAAATTTATATTTATATCTTCGTGATAGATTCATTGTTCTACATAATTTCTGGAATTTTCATTATATCAGAATATCTGAGTTCTACTTGGAAGTTCTGGATAAGTTCAGAATATCCGAATGTTCTACAAACTTTGAAGGTTCTTCTAGCTTTGTCAGGTTGATAGAACCCAAATGTTCCGAGTTGTATCCAGAAGTTCTAGATTTTGTCAATTTTGGAAGTTTCTAGCTCTTTGCATGTGTAGGTTTTGTATCCATTCTTGTCTTAGAGTTTATACTTATCCTAGCACGTGTAGACTTTATTGCTATCTTGTCATGCCTATATTTCATATCATAGCATGTCTTGATTGCTTGCTAAGTGTGCTATGAATTTGTTTCTAACGCATCTAGCTTTCTTTACCGACTAGTATGTGTAAGTCATATAACTAGTATATATATGATGCATTTTACACTCATTGTTGATTTTGTGATTTTTGAGCCTTGTTTGATCTTATTCGTTTTATTTAACTCTATTGTGGCTCTTTTGGAGAAATTACTGGATTATCATATTATGGGGAAGTATTATACTTTGTGCATCTTAAATACCCATAAAGTGTCAATATTTGAGCAATACCATTTAGAATTTATGTAATTGTTTATCTAGCATCTATACGGCATGTCAAGCTCATATAAAGCTCTATGTCACAAATATTCATTAATTGATCATCATTTGATTTTAAATTGAAACTTGAGATTCTTGATACTTCTCTAGTGATCTATTTAATCTCAAGATTTTAATTTGAATCTTTTTCTCATTCAGATCAAATCAATTATGGGTTTTATGTGTTTACTTGCAATAGTTGACTTTGTGAAGAATGCATTTGAAGCATGGTGCTTAAGTTCTAAACCTTCTTCACATGATTCTTTTAAAAAAAGTTGACCTATGCCTTGTTGCAATTATCGACTTGTGAAAACTCCATATATCATTGTTTTCTTACAATAGGTAATAATACAAGTGGTAATCTTTCCTGATCATCTTTGTTTTAATTTTTTACTTCCAAGTAATTTCTTTTTTGTGAAAGACTTCAATTTAACTCCTATATCAGGAAAATTAGTTTCTTTAAGGAAATATTCCTTTTGGAGTTTATGGAAGCTTGTTATCTTAACGCTTGTATTCTTTTCAATATACTTGCTTGAGATAAGTTTTTGAGCAAGTTTGCAACATACTTAATTATTTATATGCTCAATATAATTGTTTAGTTCATTTGTTGAACTTAGTGAGTGATCATTTATTGTTTTTTTAATCTTAGATGTAATTTGGACATCATTTATGATATTTAACCTTTCATTTGGTATCTTTAATTTTTATATGCTATTTTTATCCAAATTATATCTTTATTGAATGTTGAAAGTGACGAGCATACTTGTTTGACTTAAATGTTAACATCTATAGCATATTTGCTTTCTTTGATCCAACATATAGAGTAAGCCTCTCTCAAGAGCTCTTAATGGCTAAAAGGTGCATAGAATTTTAATTTGACTTTAATTGATATATATTTTCACTTGATATCTATCTATTAGTATGAACTTCAATTGTTATCAATTTAATATCAATATGCACCGTTTATTGGGTTTTGCTAACCTCTTAGGACCCGATGAGTTTAGGGACCAAATTTTACTTAATGAGTTTTAGGTACAATGGAGATGCATTGGATGCTTGGATTAATCATTATGAAGATCGTCCCAAAATGAAGATCATTTCAATTGAATTCATAAGGAATGTCTTTATCTTTCAATTGGTATTTATAAAGAAGATCCTCTCCTTCAACTTCAATTGAAATCATAAGAATGATCATATGAAAGTAAATCCAAGCAAGGATGAACAATGATCTATTACATCAATGTTGCATCATACACAAGATTCAATGCTATCTTGGTAACTTATTCTAAATTCATGCAACCTAAACAAGATTCAATGTTGCATCATAGCATTAAAATAGCTTGCAAAAATTTATTTTCTTGCAAGTGCTTAGAAACCTCTTTATTGCGAATATGAGCAATTTATCAGCATATTTTTATGGGAACACTATAATCATATTTATGGTTCATCAAATCCCAAATATGCAAAAGAATTCATATTAAATGCTCGAGTAGCTCTTATATGAAATATTGATGAAAATGGCAAAACCTTTTGCTTGATATTTTAGTCCACTTTGAATGACCTTATTGAACATGTAAGCTTATGAGATGTTGACTCTTTGTGACAAACGAAAAATTCGTTATAATGCCAACATTTTTGCTATGTTCAACTTTGAGCCTAATACATTGCACTTGTATTTTAGAAATTAATTTTGGACTCATATTTGACTTGCCTTCAAAGTGAATTTGTTTCAATTGACATCTATTTCAATTGGTATCTTTGGATTTTCATTTGGTATCCCTTGTATGTATCCAATTGATATCTTTTAAAATTTTAATTGGTATTTTTTTTGAAATGTCATTTGGCATATCATTAAACCCCTTTTTTCCATTGTATATAGTATGATCTCCTCACATAGTTCATAAATGGATAAGTGCATTTGAGTTCACTGAATTATGAGAAATGCACATATCATGGGGAGCTCATACTATATGTGGTTATGCATTAGCTTTCGATGATTTCTTTTGTAGGATATGACTAATGTGCTTTAGAGAGAACTTTCTTTTAACAAATCAAAAGATTTTGGAGGAGAATCATATCCTTTTTTGCAAGTCCTCGATAATTATTACCATATTGATGTCAATTGGGGGGGGGGGGGGAATTTATTTCAATGATTATATTTTGGCATTGATGTAAATTTGGGGAGAGTTTGCATCTAGAGATTTTATTTGTGATTGGGGGAGAATTTGAATGCTATGCCTTTGAGAAATGAGGTGAAGGTTTTTGCATGCATGAGTTGTGTATTTTTGCTTTGCATGAATATATTCATTTTAATATATACTTTGTCATGCTTGCTTCATATGTATAAAGGAAAGTCCTTCAAAATTTGAGATAGACAATAAATGCAATGATATTCAATATTTATTCACACATGCATAGATTATGTGGGAGTTTGCTATATACCCATGTTTAGTTCTACTAACATCAAAATCTTAGTGGTGTTCGATGCTAGTAAAACTAGTTTTGGTAACCTCAAATACCTTTATAATGTTTCATGTCTCCAAAACTTGTTCTTTGTATACATTCATCTTCGGATTAAATGTATACTTAGAACTTTAAATTTTTTAAATATAACCATCTAGTGAGATTATAATCAATTATCAAAATGGGAGAGATTGAAAGTGCATCTAGCCTCTAAGTGTGGTTTTAGTAATTAATGACAATACCTATAGACTAACAAGTGTGTTGAGAATTGTTACTAGGATGTTCCTTAGGTGATGCATGGAGGATAAATATGCATTAAGATGAATGAGCTCTAGGTGATGCTTGGGTAAGTTAATGATAATACCTATAGACTAATAATTATGTTGGGAATTGTTATTAGGGTATTCCATAGGAGATGCATAAGAAATAAAGTATGGATTCATTTAGAAATACCATGAGTTCGAAGAATTACATCAGAGTCATTGAAATCTTAGTGATGCTCATAAGAAGAAGAAGAAGCTTGAAACATGAAGGCTACATTACTTGTGGAGATCAAATAACTTAAGGTACAATATTATCAATTAAGTTTTATAGGCTAACCCATCTTATTTGTTCTTAAGATTTAGTTGGGGTTAGGATCCATAAGAAGGCATAAGTTGAATTGAAATCATATATGCCAAGAGTGAAGAACAAGATTAGACTCCATATATGATAAAGTGAATTTATTGAAGATGTCAGATACAAAATGGTTTTCTATGGCAAGACGTTGAAGGGCAAGCAAGACTCGGCTGCGATAGACCATCCGATTGTGAAGGACAAGCAAATGGCTTGGTGCCGAAGAACCAAAGCGGTGGTGAAGAGCGAGTGAAGGCTTTGCGCCAATATCGTGCAAGGCCATGGGAAGCTATGGGTGATTCACATCAATCACATGAAGAATCAATAAGAGATGGAGTGAAGACGATAGGAAATTTGGCAACCCTCTAAATTTGAAAGAAGGAAGTGGTACTTGAAGGTATTCAAATGCTCAAATTGGTTCCTACGAGTTTTACATTTGAATTTGAGTATAGGTATGCTTCACTATTAAGAGGGATGCAACGTAAAGCTAATTGTCATGTCTTAGTGCTCAAAAGTATCAAACCAACCCAACATGAGAGACACAAAACACCCACGAACCCCGGGTAGTGCTAACTTGTGTTTGTGTTGAGAGTTCACTTTAGGAGTCCAGTGCAGAAAGTGTTGGGTTGCCATTCTTAGAGTGTTCCTAGTTTTGATCAAATGTGTTTGAGATCATGATTTCTAGAGGGATAGTTAGCCCTCTGAATAAGCTTTTCGTATAGTTTTGATCAAATGTGTTTGAGATCATGATTTCTAGAGGGATAGTTAGCCCTCTGAATAAGCTTTTCGTATAGTCCAAAATCGTTGAAATCGGACATCGGGATCAAAAGTTATCACTTTTTTCAGAGGGTCTACCGTGCTTAACTCGGAAGTTGCGGGTTAATCCGGAAGTTTCAGATTGAATCCAAAAGCTTCAGATTCTGTGGTCAATTCGGAGGTTCTAGACTTGATTTGGACAGGGGTCACATGTGGGTTTAACTCGAGTAACCTGGAAGTTTCGGGTTAAGCCAGAAAGTTGCATAACATCTAGATTTTGGGGGTTGGATATAAATACCCCCTCACCCCTCTCTTTATTTGCTGCTGGTGCTCCCACCAAAACATTCAAAGCCAGAGCCAATAGAGCTCTCCCAACTCTATTTTAGGGTGGGATTTGAGAAGAAAAGTGAGTTGGGTTGAGAGATTGTAAGATTGAGTTGAAGTGAGCATAACTTTAATCTTGAGCAATCGAGTTCATCAGCAAGAAGTTCATCCTCGTGTTTGTTACTTTTGGAGCTTGAAGCTCCTAGACGGCTAGGCATCACCGCCGAGCACCCAAGGTTGTAGTATACCGCAGAAAGTTTGGGAAGGCTTGGATTTTACCTCTGCAAGGGAAGAAATCAAGAGTGAAAGCTTAAGCTCAAGTGTGATCGAGCTTGGTGAAGAAAAGGGTTGAAAGAGATCCGGCTCAAGTATGATCGAGCTCTTGAACGGAGACGTAGGAACCTCATGTGAAGGTGTCTGAACTTCGAGTAACAAATCAACACGTCTCTTCTCTTGGTTTGATTGTTCTTTGTGTTCTTGAGCTCATTAACCTTCATACTTTTTTTTGCTTGATCTATGTGCTTGTACTTGTTTGACTGTAGGTGATCCGTGGAATAGCTAGGAAATATTTCTTGGAATCTATGGAAACTTTTAGTTTGAGATAAAACTCATTATGCATAGCCAGATCTCATTTTGTTGCTCTGTATAGTTAGAAGTTCTTGAATGAAACTGGAAGTTTCAGATTAAATCCGGAACTTCCGGTGAACAGTAGTTTTAGAACTTTCGATTAGAGTTTTGTTGCATATCTTGTTATTTTTGAATAATCTTTGTCACACCCTAGGATTGTAACCTTCACACTTATTTAGGGTGATTGTGCACTTGTTGAGCCTAGCATATTTAGGATTTTCACTTACGAAAAGAGATGTTATAAAATTGCCTATTTACCCCCTCTAGACGACATCATTGTCCTTTCAAAACCCCTCCTCCCCTAACCCCGACAGCATGACTAAAATCTCTCTCAGTTTTCGTATATCGAGGGGGAGTAAATACATTAATTTAAAGGCAGGCACACATTCTGAAAAGAGAGAAACCACATGCTAGTATTTATGGAGTGCGCATTTATAGCGACGGACTCGCACACCTGCAACCTTGTCTTCATATACATTGTTCTCTAGCCCAAATGTCCTGCATGACATCCTCGATTACTACAACCTCAGTTCCTCCTAAACCTATTTACTGAACCTTAGTTTCTCCCTAAAATTAGTTTATCGATCCGTCGTTGACCACATTCGCCATTGAGCAACACATGCACATGAATCAAACAACAAACTAGTACGAGCACAAGTCCTTCTTGACTTGACTCAAGATCAGTTCACGCAGCAACACGCAAACTCCAAGAAAAACCAACACGCTAACATAATCATACCCAACTTCTGATAGCGCATCAAATCATCTAGGCTAACAACACCTGCATATAAGAATATCTAATAGCATCTTAGCAACTCATGAACATTATCCTAATGTCATTATGCTAAATTATTTTGCTCTACCAATTTCATTATTCAAACCAATTTTTCATCACATGATCTCACAATCTTCCCCTTGATGAAAACATTGGTAACCCTCATGTGAACATTGGCAACCTCTTAGCAGACATGATTTAATTTTAAAATTAAACACAAAGCTAAATAGAAATCAAGAAAAAAAATTCCAACATAGAAAATCTCTCCCCCTTTGAGAAAAACAAAAAATTTCTCCCGAATGAACAACTCTCTCCCCATTTGGTAATGATTTAATAAAAAATTCAAAAGAGAGAATCATTTCTTACCATAATAATAAGCATCATAGATCAGTAACATATATAACAAATACTCGATCAAGCCACACTATCAAGAATATCTGAACCAACCCATCTACATATGTAAAAATATAGTGTGAGCATAACTTATCAAGTATAATTAATGATTTATTTGCAGGACATGGTATCACAATCTCAACTGCTCGAATCCTCAATTTATATGCCATCAAAAACTTGGATACAAAAAGTATGTCATTGTTTTGATTAAAATCATACGTAACAAGAAACCAATTGTGCTGTCAAGAATGTATCATATTATTTTGCAAGGAATTATATGCACCATCAGTCTTATTCTATCAAACCATGGCAAGCCTATGTCAAAAAGATAATTAGAAGCTTAAGACAATGGTTACAATCATGCACTACTTCTTCCAAGTTCATATCAAAGTGCAATGATAAGCAGTCTCGTAAAGAAGTGCGATAATACATACTTCCTTGATCTTTTTCTTATCAACTATCATTCATCACTTCCATATTTCTTTGAGTCTTTCACATATAGCGTTTTTTTGTTAAAGATTAAAGCAATCAAGAGAGTTTAACCATGACAAGATTTAATTCAAGTTGTCATTCGATTTAGAAAGTCATGACAAAAACTACATCCTACATATATAGATACGAAGGTGCAAAAACTCCCATGTAGCATAAGCATTGGCTTTAAAAGTCACATATGTATCAGATATGATGGTCATCATATTTTAATGTTTTCTCATTTTAAACCTCGACAAGCTCCAAGATATAAGATCTACCCTCAAAATAATCCCATAAGATTAATAACACCAAGTTCTACCCGAAGAAAAGTAAAACAAGAAGAATCCAAAGGTTTTGTGAAAATATCTGCCAATTGGTGTTCAGTATCCACACAGAGAAGTTCAATGTTCCCTTTTTCCACATTCTCTCTAAGAAAATGAAATCTGATGTCAATATATTTAGTCTGAGAATGTTGCACATGGTTTTTAGCAAAACCTACAGAACTAGTGTTATGATAGGAAAATGGAACACTTTCTAACCCATAATTTTTAAGTGTAGTAACTATTCAAAGAGTTTGTGAACAACAACTAGCAACAACTACATATTCAGATTCAACAGTAGATTATGCAACAGAAGACTATTTATTAGATGATCATGCAATAAGAGAATTACCCAAGAAATGATATGTACCATATGTACTTTTTCTTCCAATTCTACAATCTCCAAAATTAGCATTAAAAAAAGCTCTTAGAAGAAGAAGGAGAAAGCCATATGCCAAAGTTTTGAGTGCCATGAAGATACTTGAAAATCCGTTTGATAGCTTGTCGATGTGAAATACATGGGGAAGCTTGAAATTGTGCACGCAAGCATACAACAAATTGTATATCTATACTTGAAGCAGTGAGATACAAAAGTCTTTCAATCATGCTTCTATATTCTTTTTGATCAACTGGCTCACTATCTTCATCAGGATCAAGTGTTATTGTTGCTCCAATAGGTATCATGATCGACTTGCCGTTTTTCATCTCAAAACATCATAGCAAGTTTTGTGTATACTTACTTTGATAAACAAAAGTACTTTCTTTGGTTTATTTGACTTGAAGACCCAAAAAGTATGTTAGTTCATCCATCACACTCATCTTAAATTTCCCACTCTCTAAAAACTGGGACACCAAAGCATGATACGAATAACCAAAGATGATATCATCTACATAAATCTGAACAAATAGTTGATCATTACCATGCTTAATCACAAACAACATCTTGTCCACTTTTCCCATTACAAAACTCTTTTCAAGCAAGAAAGTTTTAAGCCTATCATATCATGCTCTAGGGGCTTGTTTTAAACCATACAAAGCTTTAGACAACTTACATACATCATTTGGATACTTAAGATTTTCAAAACCAGGTGATTGCTTAACATAAATTTCCTCATAAATGTAGCCATTCAGAAAAGTGCTTTTGACATCCATTTGATATAATCTAAAACCTTTAGATGCAACAAAAGCTAAAAGAATTCTAATGGCTTCTAGTCTAGCAACCAGAGCAAAAGTTTTCTCGAAATCTAGCCGTTATACTTGTGTAAAGCCTTGAGCTACAAGTCTAGCTTTATTTCTAACAACAACACCATTCTCACTTTGTTTATTTTTGAAAAACCAATTAGTACCGATATGTGTATGGCCCGAAGGAGGTGCGACAAGCTTTCAGACTTTGTTGCATTCAAAATTTTCAAGTTCCTCATGCATGGCATTGATTCAAGATTTGTCAGTTAATGCATGTGAATAATCTTTGGGTTCAAAAGAAGCAACAAAATATGAATGAGCATGATAATTAGAATCAATAAACTTGGATCGTGTGACTCGTTCATACAAATCTCCAAGCATCTGATCAGGTGGATGACTCCGCTGAATGTGCAAAGGAGCATTGACTCCAAAAGTAATATCTTTTTCTCCTTCAACATGCACAGATGACGTACTAGCTTGAGGATATCCAATTGTAGCTGAAGTAGTCGAAGGTATTAAATGATCTTCAACTGATTGTGTCACAATAATTAAAATTTCATCCTCCTCATCATCATTATCATAACAAATATGCTCTCAAACTCCCCCTGAACATATGTACCTATACCTGCATTACTTGATCTAGTTCCAGGACTAGCCTCATCGAAAGTAATCTCACGTGTTTTAACAATTTTTTTATATTCCAAAACAAGCACACGATAGCCGTGAGTATGAGCAGGATATCCAAGAAAAACTCCATCAGTTGATCTGGACTCAAACTCATCCAAATTTTTAGATTTTAGCGCAAAACACTTACAACCAAAAACTCTAAAATGAGATACACTAGGCTTATGTCCAAACCGCAGCTTATATGAAGTTTTACCCAATTTAGATCTCAAGAAAAAAACGTTTGAAATATAACAATCAATAGATATAGCTTCAGCCCAAAATTTTCTAGAGTAGAAATTTCATCTAATATGGTTCTAGCCATCTCAACCAGAGTTATATTCTTCCTTTCAACTATACCATTTTATTGAGGTACTTTAGGTGATGAAAATTGAGGTTCAAAACCTTTATCGACACAAAAGTGATAAAAAAAAGAATTTTTAAATTCTATCCATTATCACTTCTAATAGCTCTAAGTGAACATGGTAGATCAACAGACAATCTGAGAAATAGATTCCTAAAATGATCAAAAACTTCATCCTTAGATGTCATAAAGAAAACCCAAGAGTATCTAGAGAAATCATCAACAATAACAAGTACATACTATTTACCTTCAAAATATTGTACTCTATAGGGACTAATAGTATCAAGGTGCAAAAGTTGACCTGGTGTATTTGTCATAACCATGGTAATAGGTGGATGTGAACTTGAATGCATTTTAGCATCTCTGCATGAAGAGCTTACTAATTCTCTATCACCCTTAAGCTTAGGCAAACCACGAATAAGAATCTAAACCACTAACTTAGGTGAGATGATCTAGATCAATATGACCAAGTCTACGATGCCAAAAGAATAAATCTTTAGCCACATTAGCAACAAGACATATAAGCTTAGAAGAAGGTGATGCATCAAAATCAGCTTTAAAAACTATTCCAAAATGTGAAATTCTAAAAACCAAATCACTTGTAGCATCTAAAACTTCACATTCACTTTTCTGGTTGATGGCTCTTTCAACAGAGATTTTGATTTCTACTGGAGATGGAGTTGGAGATATGTGTTTGTGTGTCTAATGTAGTGCAGGTGATGGATGCGACTTGGTGGCTGACGATGGGAAGATCGAAGCTAAGCGGGGAGCTCGGTACCGAACAATCGAGGGAGCCGAGCGAAGTCGAGGGTGATCCTATCTGTACACATAGAGGTCAAGCAAAGCATGAGATAAATGATGAAGATGGTGTATTGACAAAGTCAAGCGAAAGGGATGTCGGTGCAAGTGACAAGGCAGCCCGAGAGATCGAGAGCAGGAGATACTTGTTGGTGGTCAAGATCACAAGACGGAGGATATGCATCGACATCAGAAGACTTGCTTAAGGTGTAAGCAAGTGGTTGTGTGTCACACTTTGAGAAGCGTGCAAGGCGGTTTCCCAGTTTGGCCGCAAAAGCTACAGGAGGAGGGAGTGCACGTGGCATCATTGAAAAGCTTGCGTCAAGGTGAGGCCAAGTCATGAATGCGCCACAGCCATCTGATGGACAAAGAAAAATTCGAATGAAACTACCCCCGGTGGTAGGTGGGAGTGCATTGTAAGTGAAGTACAGTTTAGGGACATGATTGCTTAAGGGTTAAGCAAGCCCCCTAGGCCTATAAATAGAGGGGTATAGTTGGTGGAAATTGAGAGGCTTTGAGAGTTTTGGAGAATCTTGAGAGCCTTCCACTTGTGTTGTGTGGAGAGGGAGTGAGAGGGGTGCTTAGCCTATGTTTAGGTGAGAGTTTTTATGAGAAAAATACTTTGTAATTTGCCAAAAGAGGGTGTTCCTCTGAGTTTAACGAAGAAAGTGTTTTTTAATATGCTTGAGTTCATCTACTTCTAGTCTCTTTCTTTTGGCTCTCTTGTTTTCGTGCAAGATTTTGGTGATTTCTTGTTGACTAATGTTGTGTCACTTTTGTTGGTTTCCTACGTAGTGACTTGTATTTCTTGGCCAAAGAACAAAGAAACTCTACACTTAAGTTTAGGTTGATTAACAATTACACAGATCCTTTTAATTGGGCATAGTTGCAACAAGTAGAGATCATGTAGCTACTTGCAAGCTACAGTGCTGATTGTAAGCGCATCAACTATCACTACAACAATGCTGCAAACCTTCATTGATTTAAGACGTTTTTTCTAGAAGGTATCATAAAAATTAATTTGGGGTTATAACACTGCATTTTAGCGATGAATAGTGGTACAACCGTCACTAAGGCCCAGCAAAAATTATCACAGACCGATACACTAAAGTGTTGTGACGAAACAATTTTGTCAGAAGAGTTCGGTTAGCACCTGTGACAAAGTTATATTGTCATAAAATTCTGGCATGGATAAAGCAAGCGTGGCCTACCAGTCAGCCGTGGTCCCACATGTAAGTATGAGGTGAAAAGTAGGGATGCATAATAGAAAAGAACAATCCACCCTAAGGTTCGAACCTGGGACCGATCGGATGAGGAGGATCAGCACTACCACTGAGCTATGGAGAGAGTTCGAATCCTTGACATCTAAAATTTTATATATACATAAATCTATGGCCTACCTGTCACTTGCAGGCCAGAGCAACAAGTCTGTTTTGGGACTTGGCGAGAAAACAGATCACGCCCCCAGCGCTAAAATAGCTGCACGCCCCCTAAAAAAAAAGAGATGGCGATGATCATGACACACTCCGGTGGCACATACCAGAGGCGATGGTGCACACCTCGCATCATAGATTTGCGGTGCCCCATGGTGGCACAGCAAAGCGGCACATCCTGACGGAGACGGTAGCGCTGCCTTGCGGTGAAGGCCAGCGCAAGTGGTCCCAAAGATTCATGTTCTTTGTATGACCCTCAAGAGAACGAGGACTCTGAACAAGAGGTAGTTGATAAGGTATTAATTCTTCTTTGCATGTGCAAGTTTGTGCTATCACTGTTGTAGTGTTATTTCTCATTAGCTTCGATTATGCAATTTACTTAATTTGGATCTAATTCTCTTTTATTCTGCCTATTGAGGCTTCACAGATTTCTAAGGATCTACCTAACAAGAGTTCCAAGTAGATTGGCAGCATGTCTGTTGAAGGAGCAAAAGCATCAAAGAGAGTGGTAGCACCTGAGCAACAAGAGCAACCTACTAGAGTCACTAGGCATAAGACAAGGGAATTGACTTCAACTACGGAAGTTTTCCATGGTATGAATCTAGATCTACAAGAAGTGCCGACCCTAAGCCTATCTATTGCAACACGCGATGCATTGGTATCTACTAATTCTCCAACCCAAAATGAGGGCTAGATCCATATGAGCGATGAAGGCAAGTGATTGTATCTCCTTTGTGCAAGGTAAATATTCTTTACACTATTGCAAATAGCAACTAAATGAGTTACACTAACTCTATGAATGTAATTTTGTCAGGTGCATTAACTGCCAGTACACAACAAGGGCAAAGGGGAAGAAGAATGGGGAAAGATCTTGATAGGATAAGCAGAGGGTTATGCAGTAAGATTGCAATCCATATTTCTGAAGGGAAGAGACGGCCAGAGGCACCTATGCAAGCTGCAAAGCTTGCATCAGAGTGTGGGATTATACTTAGGCAGCATATACCAATCCTTCCACACTGGAAGGAGTACAAGAAGAATGAGTCTCATCTTACAAACTACATTGGCAAAGTTGATGTAAGTATATCAACTCTTGACCAAAAGTGAAGTCAATTTCTATTCTACTTGTTCTGTCAAAGTTCATTGTATCCTTTGCATTCTCTTTTCTTGATGTTCATGCTCTCTACTATGGCCAATTTACCATAGACACCAATAGTAAGGTAGTGAGAAATGAATGTTCTGATATGCTAAAGGGTGGATAAAGATAGATGAGGTACATGCTAAAAAAACAATACGTCAATGGTGTACCAGCAAATGAAGTCAGAACCACATCGCCTACGAAGTGTATGACTGACTCTTAATGGAGAGAACTGGTGGAGATGTGGTCAAGCTCAAAACACAAGGTATGAGTCTTATTCAATTGAGTTTCAGATTTAGATTCCTCCTATGTTACAAATGTTGTTTGTCAGTCAGATAAAAATGTGCAACCAAAAAACCATTTTTTCAGAACACTTGAATTTAGCACGAACCGAAACATATGGATTAATGGTTAAGCAAGATGTTTGCTGCTAAACATCACACTTTCTGTTTAATGAAATTTGGACATTCTTGGGATGTCACATCCATATATGGCATTGTTGCTTCTAAATGTTGTACCGTATTTTCATGAAAGTGAAATCCTTGGAGTATTTTTAGTATTTAGTAATTTTTATTAGTCTATCTTACACAAATGTATCATCTGCAGGACAAGTGTATCAAAAACCAACTGAATCATGAGAATGTCCAGTTTCAGGAGCGGACAAGCTCTCAGTGCTACATTGCACAGGCCTATGTCATGGTAAGAAACTAAACAAATGATGTTTGTGATCACTACTCATGAAATCTTGATCATGTTCCAAGCTAACAATTTGAAGTTGTTTGCACATCATTTTAGAAGCTAGACAAATATAAAGATGTAGAGCCCACCATGATTGATCTTTTCAAGGATTGCCATTGCAGTAAGAATATATGTTTTAGTGAGCTAGTAAATAAAGCTATTGTAAGTCCTTATTTTCTTTTTTTCCTTTTCTACATGAAGTACACTTGAAAAAAATCTGAGTACACTATGGAAGTCTGAGTTGTTATCCTTCTATTGCTAAGCTGACATGAAAGCAATCATGGTTGAACCAATACAAGATGGACATGAACCATAGTCTGCTACTGAAGTTGTTTCTCAAGTTCTGCAATCAACTACATTTCTTCAAAATGTGGGCCTTCAGTCAGCGTCTAAGAAAAGCTCCAAAGGTGGCGTTTCTTTGCAGGTAGAAGAGCCTCAGGCTGAACTTGAGACCGAGAAACAAGGAGTAGCAAAACTTCAACAACAAATTAATGCTTAGTAGTAAGAGTTGGATACCTTGAAGAAATAGGCACAAGAATCAGAAATAGCAATGAAAAACTAGTCAGAAGAGATTGGTAGTTTGAAGAAGACAACACAAGAAACTAATGTCCTCCTTCATCAACTACTAAGCTTCAATCAGGGTTAGGTCCATCTACTCCCTAAAATTTTTGGGTTCTGCTTATCAGCTTGATGTAGCTCCAACTGTTGATGAATTGATTTGGTTTCTATTTTCATGATTTTGAGACCTAGGAGATAGCATATTATGTAAACTTGTGGCTGTTTGATTCTATCTAGGGTTTATGACCATTATTATTGTATTTTGGTTTGTGGGAGCTATCCAATTATAAATCGTATGAACTATAGAATTAGGTCTTATAAACTAGTGTTGACACTCAAATTTGGCTCGAGTTAAAATTAATGCGAACATCGGATAGTTCAGTAATAGCTTATTTTAAACACAGGATCATCCGGTGAGTTCAAATTAGGGTTTACTCCCAGACTTTTAGTCCGGTGAATACTCCGGTGTCATCACCAGATCATCCGATGTATAGAAGATGGAGGAGAGGAGTTGGCAGCGGAATATTGTGAACACTGGATAGAGAGCAAAACTCCGGTAGGTCATAGGAACATCCGGTGTTAAGAAGGATTTCTCGAGACACTTCTGAGTAATTGTACGGCGTAAACATAAAACTCCGACGCTAGCATTTTGTTCACACCGATTTATCCGGTGAGAACAAAGCTTGAAGTCTAGGGTTTTTGAAGATTGCATTCACCGGATAGTACGGTGATAGCATTTTGTGCCTCAAAATGGGTTTAGCAAAAAACCGATTTAAGCCTCAAAATGGGTTCGGTCAAAACCAAATTGGGCCTCAAAATGGGCTAAGCCCACATTATTTTGGCTCAGCAATCAATATAGACTCAACAATCAATGGGCCTTTCGCTAAATCATGACGACAAAATTCATCATAATATTTTACCACGTCAGATCCATGCCACTAGGTTGCAGAATTTATGACAATCGCTATCCATATGGCAGCACCACAGCCACCAACTTGTAACATTTTTTGTTTCAATAGTGATGATGCATAATGTCATAAAAGTAATGATGATACAACATCGTCATAATTTCTATGATGAAAAAACTTTAATTTGTCACTAAATTTGATTAGAGATGAAAGAAATGTGACAAACAAATTTCGCCATACAGCCGTTATAAATTTAATGTCACGATAAATATTCAATAGTGTGACGAAAACTTATGGTCACATAATAGCAGATTTGTTGTAATGTATATATATAGTGGATTGCTCACTAATGAATGTTCACTAGAACCTTAATTATAAAGTGAATACTCAATAAAAAAAATTACGATTTTGTAAAAAAAAATTGATCTAGGTTTTAGAAATTGTTGATATGTTTTAGTAAATGTTGAACTACATTCAGAAATTGCTGTCTGTTTTTCAGAAAATGTTAAACTAGAGACGAAATTTTGTTTGCCTCTACTTAGATTTTGTTTCCTGACTGTGCAGAATCTTAGACCACTGTACTTAGGGTTTATTTGCATGATGGGTGCTACTAAAGGATCGGAGAACCTGCCAAATTAATAATTAATGAAAAGTGACTGGTTAGCTAGGGTGTGGGGGGGGGGCATCTCCGAATGTGTGCTTGAAGTGTAAGCTATCTTATGCCTAGTGGATGTGATTTTTTAGCTCAACTAATCAACAAGCTAATTAAAGGTTAAATACCAGCTTTACTCAGAGTATGTTTAACTAGGCGACGCAGCTAGCTTTTGCATGTGAATTGTCGTATCGAATCTGTGACTTAGTACTAATAAGTTACAAGCTTCTCTACTAGTTCAAAATTCGTTAGACGATGAACATGGTATAATTTGAGGATGAAATATATAATCAACATTTTTTGGGTGTATATATATAATTAAAAAATTATCATCATATATGCTTCGCTATCTCCTACCTAGCGATCTAGCGCACAAGTAGCTAGGGCTCGAATCAGATGGTTGGAAGAGGTTGAATCAAAGGAAGTATCATCGTGTATTTTTAATTCTTCAGTAAATTAAGCAGATGATTCCTTCTACGTTTGCATGTAAAATCTGCAGTAACGTAAATTTGACATATATATTCATGTTCTTTTTCAGTTGTCCCTTGCTAACCAATGGAGGCTAAGATTCTTCAAAATTATCTGAAAATTTCTTCGGTTTTCAGCTAGTTTTTGCATCAATTAATGAGATTACCAGGAAAATCTCCATGGAACCACAACCTCTTAACCAGAATATATATAAGTTACTGAAATTTATTGGAAATAATATTATGCGAAAATATTTATCGGAATCTAACGGGGGCATCGATCGGTTTTGCATGCCTGCCTTAAATAGATTAGTTGACTTTTGTTGTCGAAGTGCTGTCTTTTAGTTTTGCATCCATGCGCATGATAAAGACAACACAAGGTTATTATTACTTAGGCTACAGGACAAGCCAATAACTTCTTCTCAGAACAAAGCAGACATCAAATAGAAACGAGTATATGCACAAGGCTGCATATTGCTTTGTTCCTCGGAATATAGTCTTTTTGCTTCCACTTCCATGCAGATTTTTTTTTTGGTAGCAGTGATCTCCACTCACCAGAAAGTTACATACATTTTTAATGATGATGTCGGCGGAAGTATATTATATTGATGATGCCTTATCAAAACAGATGGTGTTTCATCAAATTGATTTTAGTTTGTAAATTCTTAAAAAAAATTGCACGGTCATGTTGGTCCCTAATGTAAAAAAACAAACATCCTTTTGGACGTACACTGGCATGGCCTCTAAAACACAATTTTGATAGTCAGTTATATTGTAATATAGTATTTGTAGAATCTAATTACGAAATTAAATTTCGAGACAAAAGTACTCATACATTTTCATATATGGACAATATGCATATTCATAAATATACCATTGACCAGATATTAAATAGTATGACGGTACACATGCTAGGACAACACTCAACTAGATCAAGTAATTTATAACGATGCCAGAGAGATTGATATACTTTGGCTCGACCATTACCGAGCTCAGGCTTGGATCGATTAAACTTGAGTACATACATATATATATGCTAAAATATATTAACCTACCATTTTAAATTTACAATTAAGCTCAAGCGTGTATTTGAACCTAAGATATACTGCTATGCATGCGTTTATGGAGGTACAGAGCCTTATAGAGTGAGCTTGAGCACCCTCAAGCTTTTTTTTCCTGCGAGGAGTACCCGTAATGTTTGGTCGTGTCGAGCTATATTAGATCAGCCTCAAGCACAAGCTTGGATCAAGTTCGGCTCGATGACATATCCTAACTTAACACCTTCATATCATCAAAATTTTAAGTAGGGTTGTGGATTAAAAAATTACAGTAACTATATTCTTCATTTTCACAATGGAACTGTATATACCAAGCCGATGTGGTTCCCATATATACTTCTTTTTCTATCGGTTTCTTATTGCTTAAGGAAAGGCACTATAGCTAGAGTTATAATAGATCAATTGAACCACATTTGGAGAATGTTTGAGAAGAATATTTGCTTAATTGTCAAAGAAGGAAGCATCTATTCCTTTGCGGATAAAGAAAATGGCAGGCAGGGGCAGCGCACGAGAGCTTTACAATGTTCTCACTCATCCTCTCTACTTTTCCTTTATAAATGGGACCCCCATGGAAGCTTGAAACTGAATCCTTGTTTTGACCTCTCCACAAACTTAAAATTTTGTTTGGATTGGAGTTGTCACTGGGAATCCTTTGGTGGTGACGTATGCATGCATGCGCACATAGAGCAACAGACATGCATATATCAAGGGAAGTGAGATTGTAGAGAAGATCAGAACCGGTGCTCTTTTGATTCTATTTTGTAGAATCAATATCTATGGGGAAGATTTGTGGGCTTATATATGCGAAATGTGCAAAATTTAGAACAGCCCCATATGCTTATGTACATAGACACCAAAAACATAATCGCTTTAATTGGGGGAATCTTAAGATATAGCTGTCGATTGCAAATCATCATTAAGGCAAGCAATGAGGACTTACAAAATCAGAATTTAAATTGTTTGGTGGATCATATATACTTCTTCTGATCAAGAAAAAATTACTTAATTAACTTTTCAAAGTCAAAAGGATTGCTAACTTTAACCGCTAAATTTATAATCATATATTAGAAACCGTTACAAACATGTAATACTATGATAGTATTTGTTTTGACCAATTTACTAATACGATTTCCACATATATATCCAAATTAGAGAGTACTATAATTTGTTCATGAAATTAATAAGTAGAGTGTATTGTTCATGGAAGTCTGTGTGTGTGTGTTCCGATGGGGTAATAGGTCTGCCTCACAGAAGCCTCGGGCCGCAATGTAAAGAAGAGAACCAAAACAAAAGAAGGAAGATGCATGACTTCTAGGTGCCCCACAAGGGCACCAATGCCATGAATGGCTCCCCAAAACGTACTGCAAGATGTCTATGGAGGCTTTTCTATTGGGTATATTGTGATGTCTATAATCTACTTCACTACATAAGAAATCATCGAAGGAGACACATCATTAATGATGACTCCTTTGTATATGTCACTAATGCACTATTAATGACGGGTCCAGTGACGATCCATCACTAATGTGTGACCTTGGTTGGGACCCGACCAACACCCGCCACCAATGACCCCCTATTAGTGATGGTGAGGGAACGACCTGTCACTAAAGATAGTAGTAACGGGTTACCTTAAAGCTCATCACTAATAATGGAGTCATTAGTGATAAGTAGAGGGGGCACATACCACGAAATGTAGCCTCCTCATTAGTGACGGGTTGTTGTTGTCACTTATCACTAATGTGAATGTAATTAGTGACGGATCATAGTTGTTAACTAATGTTTTCTTAGTACCCATCACTAATGTGAAATCATTAGTGACGAGTGTCCGTATCACCCATCACTAATGTAAAATTATTAGTGATGTGTGTCCTTATAACCCGTCACTAATGATTGATATTTACTATTATTTTCTACCCTGAGAAGCACGACAAGACAGTGTTTGTCTACCGGCTGCTCAGCAAAGGGGTGATTTTTTGGCAATTTTGTTGAGGACCAATATCAAATATTGGTGATTTGAAGTTGGGATTGTCCCTTGGCCTTTGAAGGTTTGTCTCCCCATCTTCTCCTCCTCTTGCTTATATATGCATTGTGGTTTCTAGGGTTTGAGTTGGAATCAACAATTTTGCTCCTTCTCCCAAATCTTGATATATGTGGATTGTCCCCCGGCCTTGGACTTTGAAGGTTTGCATCCCCCTATCCTCCTCCTCTTTCTCCTATTTGCTAGATTTTAGGGTTTGAGTTGGTGCACTGTTCGCAATTTCTCTTTCTCCCAAATCTTGATATGTATATGACGCAATTATGTTAATTGTATTCGTAAAAGTGGATTAGTGTACATTTGTAACATACGTCTCTCGTTCGGGAGTGTTTGATTATAAATATGATTCGAAAACTCGTCATATTTATAAGAAGATGCTCCTGAATTGTCAATGAACCTTGGATAATTCGAGGATATGTGTCCCGAGTAATAGGTTTTCATGCTCTTGTATGATTCTAGAGAGAATTTCGGTGGCATGTTTTTGTTGTTCTCTGTATACACACCCTCTTGGCTTGTTGTCGAGATGTGTATTTGGAGAACAGCGGGAAGGTGCTGCTAAAATTTTCTCTAGAAATGTATAAGAGCATAGAAACCTACGCGGGACACATATCCTCAAATGTGATTAGGACCTATTTTTGCATATGTAGAAATTAGATAGGATCCTTTGCCATAGATAACATGTATCATATTGGATATTAATTGTTGGCTTGAATCTCACTAGAACACTCGCACACACTTAATATAGTTAAATTGAGTTAGAATTTTTATACTTATTCTAGCTACTATGTGGTTTCTATTAACAATGAATATTTTTTCATTTGTAGATGGTGGATCAAAATTGGATGTACCTTGATTACCATACTTATAACTAGTATATGAGCGGGCTGAAGTCTTTCATGAGTGCCGCGGTGGCAGATATGGAAGGTTGCGGTAAAAAGGCAATGTGGTGTCTATGTTGTGATTGCAAGAATGAGAAGAAGTTCCCAAAATCTGATAATGTGTACGATCACTTGTTATGGCGTGGATTCAAAGAGAGATATCATATTTGGAACAAACATGGTGAGGAAGGCCTTAATGAAGGGGAAATGGATCAAGTCCTCCCGAATGGCAGTATTGATGAAGGACTCCCACCAGCTGTTGATATTGATAATTATCTCAGGGACGCAGACATATTAGGATTCAATAATGACTACGTGGATTTTGTGGAGAATGTGGACCAAATGGTGTGTGATGCTAAGGGGCACGACTAGTATAGTGATGATGAGTTTGCCAGATTACAAAAACTGGTGCAAGATTCGAAGACACCATTTTATCCTGGCTATAAGGAGAGATATACGATGTTGTTTATGGTTCTTACACTTCTACAATTGAAGGCAATCCATCGTTGGTCTGATAGGAGTTTCAAAGTATTATTGCATCTGCTAAGGGACGTGCTACCAGAAGGAAACAAGGTGCCCAAGACCGTTTACAATGCGAAGAAGATAATTTGTCATTTGGGATTGGAAATAGAAAAAATAGCTGAATGTAAGCAGGATTGTGTCCTGTTTTGTGGAGAGTATGCAAACCTGGATCAATGTCCTATTTGTGAAACCTATCAATATAAGTGTAGAAATGACGGTGGCGACGAGGAGGAAGACAGCAAGAGAAAAGGGCCTCATAGGAAGGTGATGTGGTATTTCCCTGTATTTCCCCGTTTAAAGCGTTTGTTCGCGAACGAAAATATATTATGTTGTCGACCTTAGCTTTGTAATAAGCAAAAATATATTATGATGTCTACCTTAATTCCTGGTCTGATGCAACCTAGCAACGACATCGATATGTACCTCAGGCCTTTGGTGGATGATCTTAAAGCACTCTAGTCTGAAGGCATTGAGGTTTGAGATCAGTACAAGTGAGAATACTTCATCCTACATGCCATGTTATTCATCATCATTAATGATATTCCAGCACTTTATAACTTGTCAGAGTAGAGCAAAAGAAAAGGTGAAGCTTGCCCCCAATCCTTAGATTGGTTGAACGAGTCAAAGAAAACAGTGTACATATCGGTATCGATGTTTCCTTGCAAGGAACCATCCATACCGAAAAATGAAGTCTCAGTATGACGGCACAAGGGAGAAAGTGCCACCTCCAAGGTATTTCAGCAGCTAAGATGTCTATGATAAAGTTAAGATTATCAATGTTGCCCTTAGCAAGTGAAAACGATCCTCCACGAGTGATGAAAATGGAATGTGAAATAAGAAATCAATTCTCTGGGAGCTTGCTTAGTGACCCGTCAATGGTGATAGTTATTAGTGACGGGTGCAAACACATCACTAATAACATTAGTGACGTGATAAGAATGACGGGTAAGGGAACCGTCACTAATAACGGTTATCACCCGTCACTAATGTATTGTTCTAGCGTAATGCTTGCCCAACTACCAATTTCTGGGTCTCTGTGCAAATGCATCAATTTATAATTCCCACAAAATCTATGAGCAATCATACACGCATGATAGTGTCTGCATGGATCCGTGATCATGTCCCTCACTTCGTCTTGGTGTAGTGCAGAATGCAACAATCAACAGACCATGATTAAGGCTTTGTTTGTTTTTACTTTGGATTGTCACATTCTAGATTCTGTGAAGAAGCTCCTTCCCAATAGATTGTGGATTGCAGGATTTCGTAGTACAACTTGGCTTGTGGATTATGAGAATCTATTTTTAGAATATGATTATTTGTTTTTGCTTTTGCTTTCTGGGCTAGAATCCATAATTAGAATAAAAATCAAAGATGTCCTAAGTGTATCACAATTTGGTGATTCACATATCATCATACTGCTTAGGTGAAAGGTGAAGAAATCCATACATGCATGCAAAGACATTAAGGATGTGGCCTGCAACTCTTATCGTTGAGTAAATTTGAGAAACCAAATATACCTTGGTTTATATGTGATGAATGATTGATAAGGTTGTTGATTTGATTTGATGATTTTCGATTTTGCATGAGCATGTCTATGTATTACAATGCATGATTATTATGACTAACTAGAGTTGGAGAAAAATGTAATTGGAATTCTTGAACATGAGCTAGAAAATTTGCACTCACCGGATGATCCGGCGTTGGAGAATTTGTACACACCAGATGGTCCAGCGATAAGGCATTGTGCACGCCGAAGCATTCCAGGAGTCAGAGTTTAGGAGTTCTATACACCGGATGGTCCAGTGATGGATGATGTCCACGCCTGACTAATTTCCAGAGAGGTTGCAAATGGCTTGTTTGGTGGGGATATACACGTTGGCTTAGTGATCCATGTTGAGGTACGCACTCAACCTACCGCCGCCCGTCTAGTCCAGCTCCATGTTTGTAGGATCATCTTGTATCGAGGCTAGACCTAGATCTGAGGACGGGCCTTGTATCGGAGGTGGGATGGAATGGGGGCGTGCCATTCCTACCTAAAAATTTTAAACACAAGAAGCACTTGATTTAGAGTTAAAATTAATGAGATATGAATTAAAATTCACAAGGTAATACAGTTAAATGCCTGTTAATAGCTCCTCTAAATATCAAGGTGTGCTTCATTTTAGGATGTACAATGCGGGAAAATGATTATATTGGGGTTTTCTCTATTGAGTTTATCTTCTATCCTTGTGA
This sequence comes from Phragmites australis, assembly GCF_958298935.1. Lineage (NCBI taxonomy): Eukaryota > Viridiplantae > Streptophyta > Magnoliopsida > Poales > Poaceae > Phragmites > Phragmites australis. Next base: position 42,176,102 of record NC_084926.1, read on the forward strand.
CGTACCAAGAGGTATAGTGTTAATTATCTTTCACCACCGAAAACACATATAGATGTCTAAGTTGTGACATGAGCTGATCTAATAACTTATAACAAAACAATTTTATTGTTGTCACGATTCTTGGTGATCAAGTCATAAAGAGCAAGACAGTCAAACAACTATGATATATGCAATAGAGCATAAATTTTTTTCCCACCAACAATTACACAAAAGCATTGTTCATACACTGAAAGGCTAATTTTTCCCATTAGAGCGTGAAAACAGTGGCGGAGTCAACGATCACACAAAAGCATTGTTCCAATAAAATCCAAAGGTCAACAATGACAAATTCAAAAATATTATTTCATACAACATAGTGATTTGGATAATAACAAGCTTGAAACCAAGGCATGGTTTTTTTGGAGTACTAAATATGCCACTCCCCACCTCTCTTCAATTGTTCTGAGTTTCTAACTCTAGGGTACTTTGATGTACTTCCTCAATCCTCACACACCTACACAAGAACAATTTTGATAAGAATACTATGTCTGGCATTGTCTTTCATATTGAAGCATTTATTAACTCCACATCAAAGCTTCTTGTTTGTTAAGCCTGCTGACAACATTGTAAAAGCACAGAAGCATGCAAGAAAGCTAGGCATAACAATTAATGATCCCAAACAGTAGTCGTCTCTATTTTTATTTTTTTATTTTTTAAGAGGTAGCCATCCCTAATGAGCAACAGATAAAAATGTATAGATAAAAGAGGTATAATAAATGAAATACAATTGTGACAACAAACACATGCAACTTAAGCCATGTGAAATGTATTAGAAATTCGAGCGGGCATTGCTGAAATTCTAGTCTCTTGAAGTAATTGAATGAATTAATCTTCAATTTATTTGCAAATTCAAGTACCTGCATAAGCCAGGGGTTCTCTTTTGGACATGTTGTAAGGATAAAATTTGATAATACTAGACCTTAAAGGACTTACAACAGATTCTTCGTAAGGTACATAAAGGATTCTACATTAACTCAACAGAATTCAGGATTGTTGGTATGAAAACTAACAAACACATAAACCATGCAGTTGTAAGGCCTGCACGACATCCAATATGTTAACTCAGTCTTATGTAGCATGATGTGTCACCCAAGCACTGGCCAGAACAAACAGATATGGCGTAAGGAAACAAACTAAATTCTTACATAAACGGCAATCACCCACAGAGCTCAAAGTGCAACAAATTTCCAAAGAACAAGATACTCATGATTCAAGTCATCAAGTGAGCACTCACTATCCTTCTCCATGAGAATGCTAGCTCTATACAGGATCAACAAACTACACAGATAAAATTTTGTGCCCGCTCATTGATAACATTGCCTCACAACGTACAAATGATGTAAGCCCACTTCATGAGAACCACATTTATTCTGTTCATCTGTCCATTCCCACGTACCAAAAACAGAACTACTAATGCCTATCCATACTTCATCTTTCCACTGAAATACAAACAGTTGGACATCTCAATCCAAAACATTCCTAGAATTAATACCAATCCTAGAACGACAACCTAGAGCGGGCTGATATGTCGATGACCGCAGCCTCAAAGCTTAGTTTGTACACATAATAGGTGGTAAAACCTAATATATCGGCAGGGAGAAGGCTGCGTATCGAGGCGCGGTCAGAGAGGAGGCGGCGGTCGGGGAGGAGGTTGTGGTCGGGGAGGAAGCGGCGATCAGGGAGGATGCGGTGGTCGGGGAGGAGGTGGCGGTCAAGGACAAGGCAGTGGTTGGGGATGATGCAGCCCATTGGGGAGGAGGCTATGGTCGGGGAGGAGGCGGCGCGTCGAGGAGGAGTGGTGTGTCGGGAGGAGGAGCGAACGAGGAGAGAGCAGCTAAGTGTTGGATATATATAGCAGAAACATCGGTGCTGGTTCTATTTGCTAACTGACATTGACATGTATCAGTGCTAGTACCGACCCTGATATGTGGAGTATAAGTGTCGATTTCTACTTAGAACCGGCACTGATAATTATTTTTTCTCTAAAAATATTCTTCTATTGTTAAATTTGGATGAAAACTTGAAAATTCATAGAAAATTATTAGAGTTGAGAAAAATATGAAACCAAATTTGTTGAGTTTATATTATTTTCACCTACATGATAAAAATATTTGCATGCATGACGTGCACTAAATTATATTTATTTCATTAATAAGTCTATGATTTGTTATTTCTGTAATGAAATTATGAAATATCCATATCCAAAAAAAACATGTGAAACCAATTTTGTTAATCTTAATTTTTCATACTCTTTACCAAAAAAATTAACGTTAACCACTGATTCTTGGATAACTTTGTGACTTTTAGCTCTTCATTTGATTTTATCCTTTTAATCCAATTTGAATTCTAACCAATTCAAACATGCACAAACTTAATAATATAGATTTCAACTAGAGAAAATAGTGGTGTCACATAAGTCTGGTCGCCTAGTCTGACACTTAGATCAAAACTTTCAAAAAGTTACTCTTCACCATACATGTCTTTGATACAAATTAAAGTTTATCCTAAATTTATACAAATTTCAACAAATACATGAAAGTTGCTTTTATTAAACGATTAATGCTTCCTTATGGTCGTGGAATATGTAGGTAGCTTCCTCAGTGTCATCAATGAGAGACAGTTCGACATTCTCTCCAAAAGGAGGCAGGTCGTCGAATTTGTCGTTGTCTTCTTCATCGACAACATCCTCAATACCGACAATCTTCCTCCTTGTTAGCTCGGTCTGGGTCCTTTACATAGAAGACTTGTGCAACATCCTCGGCAAGCACGAATGGTTGTTCTCTGTATCCGGCAAGTTTGATATCCAGGATAGTCATACCATGCTTGTCAACCTTGACTCCCCCTGAGAGTCTAACCCATTGGCACTGAAACAGAGGGACCATCAACTCGCCATATTTAAGCTCACAAATCTTCTCTATGAATCCATATTAGGTCTCCCTATTGCCAACGCGATCATAGGCATCAATACAGACACCACTATTTTGGTTAGTGCTCTTGTTGTCTTATGCTCTCGTATAAAATGTATAGACGTTAACCTTGTATGCTTGAAATGTGCGAATCGTAGTTAATGGGTTATTAGCCAGCAGTTCCAACAGAGCAACGTAGGTATTCTTATCTATCATGTGCTGACATAACCAATTACTGAAATTATCTTTGTACTCTCTTGGGATCCAATCCTCTGACTTCATTAAAATTTTGGAGCGTAGCATGCTCACATGCATATTGACATATGAGTGCACTACAAGTGATTGTTGCAAAACTGCGAAGTGTGCTTGAGTGAATGAAACACGATCTTTGATATGGATTGAAGTATGACCTATCATCCCTTTCCCCTTTGTCCTCCCTTCATAGCGAGATATAGGCATACCAATCGCATTCAGTTTCATGTATTCAATACAAAACTCAATGACCTCCTCCGTACCCCACCCTTTGGCAATGCAACCTTTCGGACGACCTTGATTACGAACATATTTCTTCAAAACCCCCATGAACCTTTCAAAAGGATACATCTAATGCAGAAATACGGGGCCAATGCTCTTTACCTCACCCACAATGTGAACAATTAGATAGGGAATTATATCAAAAAATGTTAGAGGAAAAATAGTCTCAAACTGACATATAGTATGACCCATGTCTTCATGCAGCTTTGCCAGTTTATTCGGATCAATGACATTTTTGTGATATTGCGTTGAAGAACAAACACAACATTATGATTAGGTCTTGGACCTTATCCGGTAGAATACCTCTAATTGCAATTGAAAGCATATGTGTTATCATCACGTGACAATCATGAGACTTCATGCCAACTAAATTCTTATCTTTCATGTTTACTAAGCTCCTAATATTGGAGGAGTAACTAGTCGAAACTTTGACATCATGCAACCAACCACACAGGCTAATCTTCTCTTCCTTGCTCATAGTGTAGCAAGCTGTGGGAAGTTTCTTTTTACCGTTATCTAATTGTATGTAATATAGGTCCTTTCTGAGGTTCATTTCTTTCAGGTCCAGCAATACATTTAGTGTATCTTTTGTTTTGTTACATATGTCTAGTAAGATACCAATCAAACTATCAAACATATTCTTCTCCACGTGATGACGTCGATTGCATGTCGGACCATAAGATACTTCCAATAAGACAGCAACCAAAATATTGATATATTTTTCCACATAAGAGCATGTTGCCTAGCTGGGATTTTTGTATTGTCTAGCCCATTTTCTAGTACAACTCTAAGTGTCTTTACCATCTTAAATGCATGTTCTCTAATACGAATCTTTGGAGCTTGATGATGCTCCATTGTCTGTCAAAAGCTCTTTTATTCTTGCGGTATGGGTGATCCGAACGAAAGAACCTACGGTGACCCATGAAAATCATGTTCCGACTATTCGTCAGCCACCACCCCCCAGTTTCCTCCGAGTACTGAACACATCCATTGTACCCTTTTACAGTCTGCCCTGATAGGTTACCAAGAGTAGGCCAATCTGAGATCGTTACGAACAGCATTGCACGCAGGGTGAAATTCTCACGTCTATTCTCATCCCATACCCGTACGCCATCTTTCCACAATACAAGAAGATCTTCAACCAATGGTTTGAGGTACACATCGATATCGTTGCCTGGTTGATTCGGTCCACTAATCAACAAAGGCATCATAAGGTACTTCCGCTTCATGCACATCCAAGGTGGAAGGTTGTAGATACAGAGAGTCACAGGCCAAATGCTATGAGCACTTCTCATGTTGCCAAAAGGATTTATCCCATCCATACTCAACCCAAATCTTATATTTCTCACTTCATCTCTGAATTTCTTGTATTTTGTATCGAATCTCCTTCGTTGCATGCCATCAGCAGGGTGTCTAAGCATTCTATCTTTCTTGTGCTATTCGGCATTCCATCGCATCAACTCAGCATTCGCTCTGTTAGCAAATAATCGCTTCAAACGGGAGACTATAGGAAAATATCAAACCACCTTAATAGGGGGTCTTTTCTTCTTTCTCTTCACCCCCCATGCAATCTCTCTCGATATCATCAACGTTGCGCTTGTATCGTGGTGCATTACAAACAACATGCAGTTGTTTCCACATGCATGTATTTTCTCTGCTTCCGATCCCAACGGGCAGACAACCTACTTGGCATGGTACATATTTCCGGGCAACATGTTCCCCTTTGAAAGCAATTCCTCAAGAATTCTAACAATTCATTGAAGCCATTATCGGTCCAACCATTGCTAGCCTTCATTTGCACCAGTGTCAGCACCACATGCAACTTGTTATGCTCATCTTTACAGTTCGAGTAAACTGGTGTTTTAGAGTCCTCTATCATGCGCTGCAACTTTTGATGTAGTCTTTTACTGGTGAAGTCCCCATCTCCATCGTGCAACATTTCTTCTATGTCATCTACATTGTTGCCAACAAAAGTGTCCCCTCCATGGTTCTCGATAAAAGTATCTTCAAATGCCGACATATCGAAGTCTTCGTTAGCTGTCATATCGTTGTCTCTGTCTTCTTCGACTGTTGGTTGCCCTTCATGCCCAACGTCTTCAGGTTCACCGTGCTCAGTCCAACGGGTATAGCTAGCCTTGAAACCCTTGCTAATCAAGTGTGCACGGATTTTCTCTATGTTTGAAAATAGCTTCTTGTTCTTGCAGTCGACACACGGATATCATATATAGTGATCAACATGCTTCCTTTTTGCCTTCTTGTACGCCATTGCAGCACTCAAAAAAGCCTCAACGCCAATAAAGGACTCTGGTCCTCGATCCTTGTACATCCATGACCGATCCATCTACAAATCATTATAATTAAACGAATTCAACTTATAATCATTAAATATTTTAAAATCTAGATAAAAAAATTCATTGAATTACCTCACATCTTGATTGGTCCCTATTTGAGGGCCCATCTTCTTCCGGTACTTGGGTCGGGTCGGGGGACCTGACTTCCAAAGGATGTCGTGTCCAATTACGACCTGTAGGTGGACGTGTCATCCCTACAACATAATATTCTATCAATTGTTTACATTCACTATGTTGATTAATTAATAGAGAAAATTCACTGGATTATTATTTAAATTCAAGACTTTGAAAATACACGCAATCCACATACTAGAAAATTCGAGCTAGATTTAGAGGAATCTGCAAATACCTCCCTGGTTTTTATTTTTTTACAAGGATGCCACTCGAATGATAGTTCTAGTGGTATTTTTGTAATTTTTTTAATGGCAATAACATTTCAAGTAGTGAAAAATTTGCAATTATCCCTAGATTTTAATATACGCACCCACATCTATTTACATGTGACTTTAATCTACTCCTTAAATCATCTAAATGACAAAATTGCAATCTTTCTCTAAATTATATCTCAATTGGAGCTCTTGCTCCTTCCAAAATTCAATACCAAGGAACAACCATCTAAATTCAAATCTAGAGCAATCTAGCAACTAAATCTAACTCAGAATGAAATGTAAATCATCTTTATACATCTAACAATGACAAAGTTGTAAACTTTACCTAAATTAGATCCCAATTGGATCTCAAAATCCATAACCGTGGAACAAGCAACCATCAACCCTAGAGTAATCTACCAAGTAAATCTATCTAAAAATGAAATATAGATCATATCACTACCTTAGGGCACATTAACTCCTTCAATTTTTGAATCCTCCAGCTGCAAGGACGGCAAAAATGGCAGTCGGCGCTGTTTGCTTGGGCTCGCGGCAGCTCTGCTCTGATCGCGCTCAGGGAGAAGGTGGACTTTTATACTGTAGCAACACATCAGTGCCGGTTGGTATATGGAACCGGCACTGATAGTGACTATCAGTTGTTCTTTGCATGCGGGAGTTTAAGAATCAGCACTGATACGTCTTCAGTCGCGGTTACTGTTGAACCGGTATTGATGGGGAACTACTTTTGACCCATTCTATAGTAGTGGATGTTACTGATAGAGGCCACCCAGGAGGTTAAGTGGAATCGCTGCCCACACTGCATGTTCTACATCGAGCTATTCAGTGGCTTCCTGCCCATTACCTTCAGGTAAAAATGCTTCTTTTCAAGAAATTTCATATTGTGCTATGTAAGCCCTAAGTTTAGAATGCAGAAATCTAGATAAATTAATTATTGCCATCGCAACTTAGATCAAAACCTTCTGGTTTAGTAGGGCTACAAGGACTTTTAATTAGCTTGTCAGAAGGAATTAGAAGAACCAAACTGTATCTTATGCTAAAAGCTTGTCCAAAAATAAATAACCTATAGTTGAGCTTAATATTTTTCATTCTGGTTTATCCTTGCATTTGTCTTTGGTTATGTTTCTGGTATAGTTAATGTACTTTACAGGAATTATGCACACTTCATTATATAGTATTGAGCGGCAAACTATTTAAATTCCAGTAGCACAATAGCTGTAAGAGTTAAATATTAGATTACATATTTGAACATGTGGATTATCAATGTTTGAAAGAGCTAAGCCATTGACATATATACTACGTGTAAACACTTTAGTCCGCCATTAAAGTGGTGTGTTTTGCTATTTGCAGACCATGTAAGCCGCGGGGTGGAGTGTGCCTTCATGCCAAGTTGGTGGCAATAATCAAGTTTTTTTTAACCCTTCCAGAAAGGGTTGGGCTCATAGTGAGGGCTAGGGCAGCAACTGGATGGATTGTTGTGGCAGTACAGGATGGCGAGGATCAGGTCAGATATGAGGGCAGTGGGCACGCCTGTGGCTAGGGCGACAGAAGCTGAGTTACGAGGAGTCAGGACATGGCGGCATATTCGGAGCCAAGAGCCTCTAGATAAGGCAGCGCACTGTGGCAGATAAGGCAGCCCGCTATCGGAGAAAGCGAGGAACATAGGCAGTTGGGTTGTTCAGTTAGAGGAGATGGTGGTGGGATGTTGGGTGTTCATCCAACCGAGAGATGTTTTACCCAAAAAACTTCACTTTTGAGTCACTAAGAACATTGAATACAGAGATGTTCTTATACATAAATGTCTCTAGGATGTTATTGTGAAGATGCTAATTTTGTTATATTCATGCTAGACAAGAAATCAAGAGTCTCATTGTTCTAACGTTGGATCTTAATTAGACATCGTAGAGCACTATTGCAATATAAATTAAGTATTACTTTAGTATCATGTTTGGATCATTGTACTAGTCTTCAGCTAACACTGAGTTCAAAGTAGCTAGGACCTTTTTTATGTGCTCTGTGCCTGGGTGAATGCTAGTCGTTCTTCTTTTTTGCCTTTCCCTAACGGTTTCTGACCATCAAGAAACATGTAGATCCTGGGAAAGTATTAAGGTGGTTAAGTATCCATATTTCACAACAATTATCTAGATTTGGTAAAGAATACATGAAATGCGTGCCTATTTGTTTTTTCTAGCTTGCTATATTGTTGGTAGCTGGTCAAAAAGGGACGAAGAATCCACACAATTAGTACAAACTAAAGGTGGATAAATTACTTGTTTCTAGTGCCAAAGGAGAAGCAATAAAAAGGGGTACTGATCCTACCATGCATGTGAGCATACAAAGACAAAATCACGCAAGGTCGAGTTGTTCTTTATATTTGCTGATGTACAATTGAGCAACGGTAATGATGCTCGCACTAACTATTGCAACTCCTCCTAGTTTTGAAGGGTAAACAAAGAAGCAAGAGAAGAAGGAATAATAGTCAACAACATGTTTTTCTTGTTTCTTTTGTGTGGCACCAATTATATATGCCATATGCTCCAAATTATTGTAATTTCAACCCCAGTATATATTTGTCAAATGAACAAGTAAATTTCTCTCCTCACTATTTTTCTCTCATAGAAGCATAGGTACCAGGGAAGTCCCCACTTTTAAACCGCTCTTTTCGTGACGCGTCCTACATGATATGTATCAAATGGCAACTCCTCTAGTCCTCTTCCGCTTGCACACCTTGGTAGTTTGTACCCTATATTGCGCCGTTCTTATTTATCAGATCCGACGGTTCTATCAGTTTTTCTTTTCCCAATAAACTAGCATATAAATTATGTAGTGCCAAGGGTACTAACACACTTCAAAAAAGACTTCCCCTTCTCATCTTTTGCCAAAGGAGAGAGTGGAGGCTTCGAGTTGGTGGCTTTTTCTCTCGGCATGCAGGATAGAATATCACATATGGGCTTTGTAGGAGAAGACTCCTAGAGAGTGAAAGCAAAGAAAGAGAGAGGGGAGGGGAGAGAAAAGAAGCAAACTAAAGCCACACCCCTAGCAAATTAAAGCGAGAAAGAGAGAACATCTCAACACAAGCTAGCTAGCAAGGCAGGCGCGCCAGGCTGCAGCAGGCACTAGCACACAAGCAGCAACACACATGGCATAGGCCTGGTCCTCGTTCTCCGCGCCGCGCCGAGCGAACCCTATTCCTTGTTCTTGAATCTCTCATCCCCAATCCTGAACCAGTGCACCGGGTGAGAGGAGAGAGAATTAATTCGGGAGATCTAGAGAGAGAAGGGGAGGTGGTGCGTGGGAGCTGAGGGATAGAATAGAATGTTCCCTTCCAAGAAGGCCACTAGCACCGCTGCCGCCGTGAGCTCAAATGATAGGCCGATGTGCGTGCAGGGCGACTCGGGCCTCGTCCTCACCACCGACCCCAAGCCGCGCCTCCGGTGGACCGTCGAGCTCCATGAGCGCTTCGTCGACGCCGTCACGCAGCTCGGCGGCCCGGACAGTGCGTGCCTGTAGCTATACGCAAAGTTCGTTTGATTTGATCGACCATGAGCTGCTGGTTCTTAATTTGATTCTTGATTTGTTCTTGCAGAGGCGACTCCGAAGACCATCATGAGGGTTATGGGAGTCAAGGGGCTTACTCTCTACCACCTCAAGAGCCACCTCCAGGTGTGTATGTGCGCAGTTGCACCCGCTAATTAGGGTTAGGTATTGTTTTCTTCTTCTGCTGATGCTGCTGTCTCCTTTTCTCTCTCTCTTTCTGAATTTTTTGAATTTGCTTGGTCTTTATATGAACAGAAATTCAGGTTAGGGAAGCAGCCGCACAAGGAGTTCAACGATCACTCAGTTAAGGATGGTAAGAGCTTCATGGAGATATATATCAAATTAATTTCCCTGCATAGGTTTGCAGTTCAATTTGTTAACTGGACACCTTCAATTTGCAACCTACTTCTCTTACTTGAAGATCTGTATTTGTGTATGCTGTGTTCATCACTTTCCTACATAAGACCACAGTAAACAATAATTCTTGAAATTTCCGCAGCTGCAGCAATGGAGATGCAACGAAACGGGGCCTCTTCTTCGGGCATAATGGGAAGAAGCATGAACGAGTAAGTTTATTTCAAAACAGTACGTAGTATTACATACTGTACACATAATTCCTTTGTGTGCACTCCATCATCCTATATAAGCCAATTGAGTTTTTCTCTCATATATACTCTCCTGACCTTTTACTTTCCGTTTTGTGAATCTTAATTTCAGCCGCAACGTGCACATGAATGAGGCTATCAGAATGCAAATGGAGGTCCAAAGAAGGATACATGAGCAACTAGAGGTAATCAAGCATGCAAATTAAAGTACGTGGAATTCTCAGGGAGTTTAAAATCTTCTTTTAAAAGTATCAGGAAGTTTACTTAACTCGACTTTGTTTGTGCCTTTACCATGTTGCTCATGATTAACTTTACAACATGCCTCCATGAACATTCTTAGGAAGCTCACTTATTACCACTACTAATGTAGCTTGCTTGGTCCTTCACATGTTGTGCTCATGCATGCATGAATATGTTAACATGCAGGTCCAAAAGCACCTCCAGATGAGGATTGAAGCCCAGGGGAAGTACATGCAGTCCATCCTGGAGAAAGCGTACCAAACCCTCGCCTCCTCCGGCGACGTCGCGGCGTGCCCGGCGGGGTACAAATCCCTAGGCAACCAGGCGGTTCTCGACGTCTGCTCCCTCAAGGACATTGGCCCTTCCATGGGCTTCCATTCCCTGCAGGACCTGCACATGTATGGCGGCGGCCACCTGGACCTGCACCAGCAGATGGAGCGGCCAATGGAGAGCTTCTTCGCGTGCAGCGAGAGCAGCATTGGCTCGCTGGGGAAGAAGTGGCCCAGCCCTTACGTCACCTCTGGCAAGAGCCCGATGATGTGGAGCGACGACGAGCAGGGCAAGAGCGAACAGCTCCAGATGGCGCCACCGTTGATGGACGGCGGCGTCGACGCCATGGACTCGATCGGCGACGTGTACGGCGACGCGAAGCCTATGATGTCCGGCGACTCCACGGGGAGCAAGGGCTTCGACTGCAAGCTCGAGAGTCCGTCGCCGCGGCGGCCACACATGGGCGGCGAGAGGATGGGAAGCCCGTCGGTGATCGGAGCTCAGATGAGGAACCTGTCCTACGGGTAATTACTAGCTAATTATTGATTGACTAGTGCTTAATTTGCTGTGAAACTATAGCAGATGATTATTAACCGGTGCATGGCTAAAAATAAGTATAGCTGGAGCAAAATGGGGAATTGAGATATATATAGCATGTGTCATTGACGATCAGGATGATCTTACATTCTTACTGTGGTGCATCACTTGTTGGATGATGCTCCAAGATTACCTATTTTGAAGATGTACGTTCTATGTAATTGTGTTGTTGAGATGGGTGTAAATGCACGTGCAAAATTGGTAATTGTGCATGCTGAGGAAACAACCTTTCGTTGATCCTGAGGCATGTAATTGTATCGAAGAACATGTTAATGGAACTTTCTGATACTTATATTGTACTAGTTAATTCTTTCTGATGGTTTTACATAATGTATTACAGTGTGTCCTTTGACGTACTAAATGATCCAAATTAAGATAGCTAGCTTACCCAGCAGCATTAAGCTAGGTTAATTGTATAATTTTGCTGAACAAATATATAGGCTACCTTCATACATGCGATAATATGTACAGGTGCATATCTGTAAAATGGGGCCATCTCTGCAAAGTAATGGTGCTGTAGTTGATAAAAAAAATTATATTGCCTCTCATGCAATTAATCTAGGAAACTTGGTGCAACACCCTCTCATGCATGATGCATGCAGATAGATGAGGTGTTTTCATGCATGGCATTGGCACCAACAAATCTAGCTATAGCTAGCTAGGTTATAACTGTAGTCTTGAAAAGGAACAAGTCTATGCGAGAGTGCCCCCATTATATTGCAACAGACAAAGCAGTGCTCTTCACTCTGGTCGATGAGACGATGACCATGCATACATGTTAGTACAAAAAGGTGTCCTGTTATAACTAGCACAAGGTAATTAAAAGAAACTAAATCATATTATCCCATCAACTTGCAAACAGAACCATCAATACGTGCTCCTGAAAAGCCAAAAATAAAAGCAAAAGTAATATAAACATGTAGATGTTTTGTACAAGGTCCGGTCAAACTTTTAAAACTTTGGTCATCGATGACTTTTGAAATATTTAGTTTCAAAACATGAAAATTATATGTGTGAATTTATCTTCAAACGTATTTTCATAATATTATAAACATATTAGATTATATAAATATATTTAAGTTGAAAATAGTAGGTAAAGGTATGCATCGAAGACCGTGATATGTCCAAAATGTCAAATATTTTCTACTGGATGGAGTATTACATTACCCGTGTGATGATATGGAGTCAAGGAAAAATATTATTAATTATTTCTAGCTAGCTAGCACAAACACTGGGAAGCAGCTGAACTAATAACTAGTACACAGGATACATGCATGATGCAAGCACGAACTGGCGACAAACAAATTCGAATTCGATCGAACCATCAGGTGGGCCTATAATCGATATGATGATTCTACAGCATTTAAAGAGGAAAAGACGGAAGAAAAAGGAGAAAAGGAAACAAAACCAAAGTGAGAGTCGTACCGCACAAAAGCGAAGATTTGTATTTCAATGTCTTTCTTTTTCAAGAACAATTTAGAAGAAAGGCACATCGTATCTAAGCTGAATGTGTATTTCAAGTTCGTTCTATGGCAACAACAAATGGAAACTAGCTATCAACTTAGGTCTCTGCTTAGTAGCTAGGAAGACTTTTTTACGTGAGACAATGTAATTAACTAGATTCCAAAGATTTTAAAAAAATTTAAATTTTATCGTGGGTATTCTCAAATTTGTTTATATATGGCCATGTGCAATTTATCCTAATACTTTTGCTTATAACCTCATTTTAATACTCTTGAAAAAGGATATTCATTAATACTCCAATCAGGAAAAAGCGGCGTTTTGGGTTATGTACGATCAATATCCTTTTGAATATTGCTATTGAATTTTAAAAATGGTATAGCTTGAATTCTCTGAGAAAATAATTTCAAAATATTATAATTTTGCTACTATATTTTACATACATCTCGTACTATTAACTAGTGGTCAAAGTAGTGTATTGGTGGCAACAATGATGTTTGAAACACACTTTTTTTTTTTTTTTTTGCCCGAAGGGAGTAGTGTCACTAATTGACAATGGCATGGTGGAACATGTGGTAACATATATGCATCCATGAAACGACTGATCATAAAAAGCTACTTATTCGAGTCCTTTGTGCTAATGTATATAGAGATATCCTCCTGATGATGCTACAAGGAACATAGATTATTGTCTTTGATACCTCCATATGCTATCTTCAAAAGAAGCAAAGCAGTAGTGTAGTACTATGACAGATACTGAAATATATGCGCAGTTCTCGAGGCAGATGAATCTACATATGTCCCAGGGGGCTTTATATATCCAAATGATACAGCAAGCTTAGCTGTAACTAGAGTAGCACACTAGCCGTAGATACCGTTATATAGCATTGCAGGCTGCAGACAGGCAGACACCATCAGGGTGCTGGCCCCTACATTTTCTTTTCCAAATAAATCATGCATGCAGCTAGGTTAGTTGACTGTTCACGCATGATGACCATTGTACTAAGCACATGCACACAGATCAATGAAATACCCGCTTGTGGAGATTGAAGATCGGCATACTCCTGCGTATCAGCTTAACTATATATCAGCTGCTCATGTACATAGATCGAGGAGCGCATCAAATGAGCACAACACACATACATGCATATAGTTGTTCATGCTTATACATACCAATATATACACCATCCGTACATCATATAAGGGTAATAAGTACATTACTCGAAATAAAAAGGGTTAAATAAATGCATGCTTTCTGAAACCTAAAAATAATATGCAATGATCAAATCTCTAAAACCAGGGCTCTCAAACGTACACATACATGTTGGGTCCCAACTGATAGTCCGATAAAATAAGGCGATCAGTACATCCCGTTACTCTTGAATATTCCTTTGGAAAAAATCTATTTTACTACCCTAACAATTCACTTTGTTCGTTTGACACCCCGTACAAAATTTTGACTCATTTTACTACTCCAACTATCACTACAACAAAAACAGTCATCCGAACCGAGTTATCAGTGTCGGTTCATACATTCCCGCGCTCGATCATCGATTGAGCCAAGTTGAACCGGCACTAATACTGAGTATCAGTGCCAGTTCGTATTACGAGCCGACACTAGTAAGTGTATAGTCTATAAAATGTGTCTTCTTCTCACTAAGCGCGAATAGAACAAAGAGGAGCTCTGTTCTGCTCGGCCCCTGCTATTTGTGCTCAACCTTGCACTTGGAGACTTCAAAATTTAGAGGAATCTACGTGACTAAGGTGCTCCAAGGTTAGTAAGATGATCTACATTTTATTTTTACTTAGATTTACTTGCTAGATTACTCAAGGTTTGAAAGTATGTGATTACTCCATGTGATGAATTTTGGGAGGACCTAAAGCTCCAATTGAGCTCTAATTGAGAAAGAATTACAATTTTCTCATTGTATGGCACATAGAGATGATCTACGACTTTTCATTTGTGGCTAGATTTGTGCTTGATTGCTCTAGATTTGAAAGTATGTGATTATGTCATGGTGATCTAGATCTCCAATTTTCTAGTAGTGATTTAAGAAAAAAAATGTTAACATCACCTCTAAATAGATCAACATATTAAACATGAATATTGTGCTATAGAGATGGCACATCCACCCGCTAGTCGCAAGCGGATGTGGCAGTATTTAGAAGGTGGGTCCTCCGACCCGGACCAATTGCCGAAAGGTGACGGGCCATCTAACATGGAGAAATCAATATGAGAGGTTATTCAATAAATTAGACATGCATTTTGAAATATTGTATGGTTTTTTAATGATTGCTAAAATGTAATGATAATCAAACATTTGCAGATGGACCAGACATGGATGTATAAGGCTGACTGTCGTGGCTCAGAGTTATTTTAGGGTGTGGATGCTTTTTTGAGGGCTGTCGTGGCATACAGTAAGCCAGAAAATAAGCATGATGATCGCTATATATGTTGTCCATGCATTGATTACAAGAATGAGAAGCGGTTCTCGAGCATAGAGCAGATCTGTGCACACTTGTTTCGTAGGGGTTTCAAGCCTGGCTATATCCGCTGGACCGAGGATGGTGAATATGAGGAGGTTGTGCATGAAGAGCATCCCTCAGTCGAGGAAGACGAAGGCAATGATATGACGGAGGATGAAAACATCGATATGTCAGTGTTTGACGATACTTTTGTCTGCAACGATGATGATGACCTAGATGAAATGTTGCGCATGATACATGAAAAATTCCAGCGCATGATACATGAAAAATTACAGCGCATGATAAAGGACTATAAAGCATCGTTGTTCTCGGGTTGTAAAATAGAGCACAATAAGTTGCATGTTGTGCTGATATTGCTTCAAATGAAGTCTAGCAATGGTTGGTCTGATAAGGGCTTCAACGAGTTGTTACAATTCTTAGGGTTGAAAGTAGAGAAAATACATAAATGTCGAAATGACTGCATGTTATATCGCAACAGGGATGCAGACTTGGAAGCGTGTCGTGTTTGCAGTGCATCACGATATAAGCGCAACGTTGATGATATCGATAGAGATGACGTAGGGGAGAAGAGTAAGGATAAAAGACCCCCACTAAGATGGTTTGGTATTTCCCTATAATCTCCCGTCTGAAGCGATTGTTTGTCAACAATGCGAATGCCGAGTTGATGTGATGGTACGTCGAAGGGTGCAAGAAAGACGGAATGCTTAGACACCCTGTTGATGGAATACAATGGAGGAACTTCGATACAAAATTCGGGGAATTCAAAGCTGAAGTGAGAAATATAAGGTTTGGGTTGAGTATGGATGGGATAAATCCTTTTGGCAATGTGAGCAATAGTCATAGCACTTGGCTTGTGACTCTCTGCATCTACAACCTTCCATCTTTGTTGTGTATGAAGCGGAAGTTCTTTATGATCCATTTGTTGATCAGTGGGCCAAATCAACCTAGGAACAATATCGATGTGTATCTCTAATTATTGCTTGAAGATCTCCTTGTACTATGGAAAGATACGTCTTCCTGTAGCTTTGTTAGTTTGCTCGGATCGTGACCTTCTATACAATTACGTTGAGAGTGTTGTTTCTCCATCATTTTTTGACATAATACCCCATCTCATTGTTCACATTGTGCATGAGATAAAGTACCTTGGCCCCGTATTCCTGCATCAGATGTATCCTTTCAAAAGGTTCATGTCAGTTCTAAAGAAATATGTTCGTAACCGAGGTCAGTCGAAGGTTGCATGGCCCAAGGCTGGGGAACATAGGAGGTTTGTCGTCGACTACAAGAATTTGAAAGCAATTGGTAAGCATGTATCTCACCATGAGGGAAGGCTGAAGGGGAAAGGATGCTAGGTTCTAGTACAATCTGTTTCAACAATTATGTTTCATTCACCCAAACACATTTCGTAGTTTTGCAAAAGTCAATTATAGTGGACCCGTATGTCAATATGCACGTGCAAATGCTACGGTCCACAAATCCAACAAAGTTAGAGGATTAGATTGCAAGAGAGCACATAGATAATTTCAGCAGTTGGTTACGTAGACATATGATGGATAAAAATACATATGATGCACTGTTAGAAATACTAGCCAATGGGTTGTTAACTATGATTTATACATACAAAGCATACGGCATTAACGGCTATACATTTTATATGAGAGCACAATACATCATGAGCACTAACCAAAATGGCAGTGTCCATATTGATGCCTATGACCACGATGGTAACAGGGAGACCTACTATGGATTCACAGTGGAGATTTGGAAGCTTCAATATGGAGAACAGTTAAAGATCCCCCTATTCCGGTGCCAATGGGTCAGACTCATAGGTGGAGTGAAAACCGACAAGTATGGTATGACTACTATCAACCTCAAACTCATCGAATGCAAAGAAGAACCATTCATGCATGCAAAAGATGTTACTCAAGTCTTCTATGTAAAGGACATAGATCCAGTTAACAAGGAGGAGCGTCATGTGGTTCTTCAAGAAAAAAGAAAGATTATCGGTGTTGAGGATGTCGTCGACGAGGAGGACTACAATCAATTCGACGACATGCCTCCTTTCGAAGTGAATGTCGATCTACCTACATATGTCGCGATCATAACGAATCTATAATCATTAAATGAAAGCAGCTTTGGTGTAATAATTAATTTAGGATTCATTATAATTTGTATCAAGGACATGTACTAAGTAAGAATATGTTTTATTTTGTAATAAGTAAAAAAGTTTACAGCTATCATTTATGCTTTAATTAGTACAAATAAAGCTATTGTATAGTTATAGATCTAATATGTGTCTACTAAGAATATACCTTAATTTCTATTAAGTAAAAATATTTAATTTTTATTAAACATACACAATGTCTTATGTAACAAAGATGTACTACCAAAATTATAAATCTAATACAAAATAAATTACCTAATATACAATAAATTATAGACCTAGCTGTACAATAAAATGTTTTGTCAAAAAACAATATCAGTGCCAGTTATAGGAAAAAACCAGCACTAATTGCCCTAGCATCAATGCCGGCTTAGTTGTAAAACTAGCACTGATTACTTGTATCAGTACCGGTTGTAGACCACAGCCAGCACTGATACTCACACACCAGATGGTCTGACTTGCAGACCGGACACTTCGAGGTGGCGACACACACCGGATGGTCCGGCGTCTAAAATTTTCTACACAATGGATGCTTCACAATTTAAAATGGTTGTGGACTACACACACCCGATGGTCCGGTGTTTGGAGTCTGTGCATGTCGGGTCATCCGGCGTTCACTGCCTCCCCGACGTTGTACAGTGCCGACTTGTTTTTACAATCGGCACTGATAGTCCATGCATCAGTGCCGATTGGGTTATATAACCAGCACTGATGCTAGTATCAATGCATGTTGTAGAACACAGTCGTTACTGATACTCTATCCCTATATATATCAAGACTTAGCCACAATCTCTCCATCCCTTGCACGCCCGCCGATTCCACTGCCTCCCCGACGCCGCCATCCTAGGAGCCCCGCTGTCTCCTTAATGCCGTCGTCCTTAGAGCCTTCCCCGTCGACGTCCCCCGAGCCCCCACATCCACGTCCCTAGAGCCCCATCATCCATGTCCATGTCGCTATCCCTGGAGCCCTATCGTCCTCATCCTCGTCACCATCACTGTTCTCGTCATCGTCGTCATCCCCGGAGCCCCACCGTCCTCATCCCCATTATTGTCCCCGTCCCCGTTGCGGTCCTCGGAGCCAACACTAGCCCTCTGATGACCCGAGCTGCCCAGACAGCAGAGGACCTCGACACCGCCGACCGACACCACAGACAACCATCATCAATTTGAGGCAAGAAAGCAGTGCATGTGCATGCTTTAATTGCCTCTAGTCATGCTTGCCCTTGTCACTATCACAGCTATCACCATTGTCGGGGTGCAGATAATGTGTTTCGGCACCTGTGCATCTCTGTCGCCATTGGACTGCTTCAATGCTCCAGTGTGCATTGCCGGCATGCATACTGCTGTTGTGTTTTGATCGTCTAGGCCTCCTCTTTCTGACCGTTGTGCTAGTTGATCTATGTTTTTCCGCTGTGCCAGTTGACCATACTTTGCAACCTGAGTCATCATCTGCAACTTTAACACATTACAATGTTATATTCTTTGCAAGCTACTTCCCAATTGAATCGGTCTTCTATCATGTGCATAACAGTTCCATATTCCCATCTACGCCAGTAATCACTGATTGGACTATAATTTATTGTCAAATTTCCCGTGGATGTGTATTTATGTTTGAAAAATAGATATGATTTTCTTTAGAACACTATCTCGGATATTACAATTGTAATTTTATACAACTGCAATGGCTCTAACATTTATCCATTCAATCTCCAAACGAACACCAACTTACATTTCATATGAGGGGCTTGCATTATAACAAACTAAATTAGAATATCTTCAACATATCGAAATAAGACATAGATGTAAATTTATTTGATCTGTGACATGGCAATAAATGGGCATATTAATTTCATTTTACAAATTCTATGTTCATCGTGGCTTTCTTCTTAAGGTTGTAGTACTCAGTGGTTTCTTCCCCGGTATGGCTATCTGATGTATGAGTAGCTGGCCTTCGCTGCAACATGAGTGTACTAACACCATCACCATGAAGTTATCCAGTATGCTGTCATGTTGAACATAGTTACACCATAAAATAGATATGAAGTTACACCAAAACATGCTGCAAAATTATTTTGTAGGAAAGCTTGAACGTATATAAAAGCTTAAATCGTGTTAATCTGATGGAACCTAGTATTGGTATATAGAGTTAGTATTTTATATCTAGTTTCTTAGATTACACTTAATTTGGATATTTCAGCTGGTATGCTAGCTAGTGTTTGATTAAGGTGCACCAACCATTGAACTAGATGTGTTTGACCTAGGCCAACTTGCTAGTCTATTTGATGCATTTAAGCATAATCTGCTAGTTGCTATTTCTTGATGTATCCACTAGCTGTCATATATGCTAATATCGATGTTGCAAGAAATTTGAATAGATGGAATTTTTATGTAGGAATGGCACGTACAAAATCAATTCACCGCCCATGGATGTGCCACACCAATACAAGGCCCCTCCTCTGACCAGGATTCAGTCTCGGATGATGCTCGAGAGAAAAACCTGTGTTCATACCTCAATTTGAATCAACTTGACGCTGATGCTCTGGAGGG
This sequence comes from Phragmites australis, assembly GCF_958298935.1. NCBI lineage: Eukaryota > Viridiplantae > Streptophyta > Magnoliopsida > Poales > Poaceae > Phragmites > Phragmites australis. Next base: position 42,196,223 of record NC_084926.1, read on the forward strand.
TCCGACCAATGATGATGCGCTCTCGTCTCCGACCACTGATGCTGTGCCGGTGGGTCAGTCATCTGAAGAATCGAGGCATGGTCAAGGTCCCAACAAGATGTCTAAGGGACATTTTGTCATCATAGAAGTCGATTCAGCCAGGGAGCCCCTAAAACCTTTAGATGTACTTAGGCCATTCAAGAAACTATGCGGGTGTCTCGTAAGGGACCACGTCGTAATCACTTATAGAACTTGGAGAGACAAATGAGGTGACAAGTGGGCGGTTCCCGGTAGCATTAAGGATTTTATATGGGGTAAGTTATCGAAAAAGTTTGAGTACCCTGAAGGATGCAACATGGCCATAGCGAAGCGTCAAGCTATAGTCATAATGGACATAATTTTTAAGAATTGTAAGGGTAAATTGTACAGAGATTATCACTTGAAGGGTCAAACGCTGGACTGGGATGATTATCCAACGGTAAAAGATTTTTGGAATGATTTCGTGAAGTATAGGGATTCGGAGGAAGCACAAAAGATAAGTGAAGCAAACAAGACCAACTCCAAGAACTTATACCCCCACAAAACAGGCTCATGTGGGTACGTTAGGAAACTTGATGAGTGGTAGAAGATGGAAGAAGACATAACTAAAAGTGGTGTCACATCTGTGATGACTGAGTGAATTCCACGAGTGAAGAACTACTTGTATGGGAGAGGGGTTACTCTTGCGATTGATGAAAGCTTATGCTTCAAAAGTGAACGAGAACTGAAAGTCACGCAGAAGATTAGAGATGCCCATGTCTAGTGTTCCTAGGGCTCTTTCCAGGCAGATAGGAAGAACGACGAGCTAACCTTGCCACTAGAAAACAAGGAGCACACTGGTCACACACGAGGCAAGGTTTGAGGCCTTAGAAGGTCGGATTGGAACAAAACACTAACACTTACAAGAAATGAAGAAATGAAAATATTGATGAAATGATGGCCATTCTAAAAGAAGAACTAAAAGAGGAGAGACGGATGATAGACGCAAAAATAGCGGTAACTATGCAGCAAGCTAGGAAGGAGCAGTTAGTCGGTGTAGATAATGATTTGTTCACGAGCCCTGGTGATCCCCAAAGCAGTTGCGCGTCCATAGGGCTTCCAGGAGAAACCTTAATCCGTCACCCCGTTGATGACATCACAGAAAGCACACCATGCAAGCTTGTCGTGCCCACCTTGGGTGTTCCCACCACAGTGGCTAAGGGTCTAGCTAAGCAATGGATCGAAGGGACTCTCTTCACCGGTCATCCGATACCACGATACGCCAGGGTATACGGGGATAGTGTAATACATGCGTACCATAAAAGTAAGCTAGATTACCCTAGAGATACGGGGGAAATGAGGCTCTCAAAAAAAATGTAGGCAATTATGTCATGTGGCATAATCGCGACATATTATTTGGCGAAGACACAGACGAGTCTGGGTCTAATTTGGAGTTGCCGAACCCACCCAGAAGATCTCTGCCTCCTCTTCTATAGCCTTCACAGCCACCCAGAAGATCTCCACCTCCTTTGTCGTCACCTCCACAGCCACCTAGAAGATCTCTACCTCCTTCGCCGCCTCCACAGCCACCAAGAAGATCTCCAACCCCTTTGCCGCCCCTGCCTATCTTGCTTCAGAAGCCGGTAGCACATGCACAAGCTCAAAAGTCGATGTCATCTCAGAAATCCACTTCATCATAGAAGCGAGTGGCAGCTGAGAAGCTACAAGCAGCATCTAAGAAGTCGGCATCTTCTCTCCCTTATGATAAAATTGATGAGGAAATCAAAAGGAAAGTGAACGCCGATGTCACTGCACACTTCAAACATACTGAGCCAGAGAAGAGTGCTATCGATCCAGCAACGGTCACCAAGTTTCTTCAGACTTTGGCAAGACCTATGGATCCACGACTAAAATCTAACTACACGTGCATCATGGGTAAAAAATAGTTGAGGAAGGCATCGATCGAGAAGGTAAAAAAATAAAGAGCGCTAGAACAACAGGAAGAATTAGAAAAAAAAACTTTCTAATTGAGGCCGGAATGACAAAAGAAGCACTTTATGACAAGTTCAAGATTGAAAAGGCAAAATATAAATGGCAATTTAAGCTTGGTGAACCATTCGTCGAGTCTCTACGGAGCTAACCACCCAAATGCGGAGATCCCATGCCTGGTACTTGGAACAGTAAAAGGCCAATAGACAAATGTTCACGTTCCAATATAGACATTGTGATTTCCTCCACGGGGACAGCGAAGTCTGAATTCATTTCAATGAAATGTATCAACACTGTACCACCAAGACGCCCTCGGCGTTCAACTCATAAGTTTCTGGACTCCGTAAGTGTCTTACATGTATAATTTACAGTATATATTCTTGTACCATTAGATTGAATACCTGAACTTCTTGTGTATGTAGAATAGAGATACATATATGTGGTAAAAAGGGCATCACTGAAGTAGGGTTCCTCGACCCAATAAAAATAAACCAGACGATGGTCGCCACCTAGCCATAGGCAACCAAGGATTATGCACTTGAATTTATTCAAACGTACCAATTAAAAAGATACATACTTTTACCTTACAACTTTGGGTACGTGTTTCCCTCCTTGTTTGTACTACTCTTTTTTAGCATCACGACTTTAGGACTTAGGACTAATTACCTACAGTAACATATGTGCAGATTTTACTAGGCTTTCTTTATCATCCAAACTAACTATAGCAGTATCGTTGTCCTCGACGGGAAAAGAAATCCAGTAGTCAAATACTAACCTGTCATAGACTCGCTACAATGGTAAGCTAACCATTTCATTAACACTTTAGTAAACTTCAAATTGATTGAATCTAAACCTAGTTTCGGTCAATAATCACATACATACAGGATGTATGTGCGCTATGTCAAGAGGAAAGGACGTCACTTTCCGTTTCGGAAGGAATGGAAAATCATAACAAGCTTTCCTTGTAGGATTCAGACCCAGGGCAACAATTTATCTGACTACTATGTATATGACTTCATGCATGGATGTACCAAAAACAATTATAGTACCGTTACCAAAGCTGAGGTAAGTGGTACAGATATTGATGATTAATTTTCAGTTCCTACTCGTGTTCAAATTGATTGATTTCTTAATTTTTGGTGATTGTAGGACCTCGAGCTGGAAACAGGTATCCTCATGCCGCAGAGAATCAATGCAATTCAGGAACAACTCTACGGGTTCATCAATGACCAAGTCATTCTAGAGTTCGGGTGGTACCATGTTATCAAATGGTACTATTTTGACGTTGTCCCTTCACCTAGCCCATAGAGTTTGTTACCTGATTCTTCAAAAAGCAAAGGGCATAGTTCAGGGTCTTCGGTCAACAAGAACAATTGAATGGCATGCTTCTTACCCTTTTGTTGTGTTCTTCTGTTAATTATGAACTTTTGTTGCAAACTTGTATTAGCTATAGTCTCTAGTCAATGACATGTGAAATAACATGGTTACGTAACCATAAATGAGATGAGATGTAAATGAATTGTGTATGTGTGTGATATTATATGTGATGAGATAATTATATGTGTATGTGAAACTTGAATGCATGTTTATCTTGTTGTATGTGATGTATGTCTATTTGTGTTATTGTCGGCAATGGCTAGATTATGTACAAAGGGGAGGGGCCATCAGTGTTGGCTCATGACAAAAAAACCGGTACTGATACGGAGACTATCAATGCCGGCTTGTACCAAAAACCAACACTGATAGTTGAGTATCAGTGCCGGTTCCTTGTTATGAACTACCATTGGTAGTCTCCATATCAATGTCGGGTTTTTTTTTAGCCGGTACTGATACTCATTATCAATGCTGAGTAATTAATGCTGGTTCAAAAACCATCACTGATCGCGTTCTTGAACTGACACTGATGACCATTTCTGTGGTAATGTATTCAAATGTGGTCAATTTATCCCCTAATAAGATTTCTTTTTTTGTTTCTCCTCATATAAGTTGTATTTTATTTTCAAATTTTGTGGGATATGTTAGGAAACATTATATCCTATGTTAGAAAACTATGTAAAAGAAATGTTTTCCTATTCATGCATTTTTGTACCTCGCTGTTTGAAGCAGTATCAAATACTCTGAACCTTTGAAAATAATCACGAAAAATTCTATTTTTTGTAACATAGTGTTTAATGTGTTCTCTCATCCCACAAATTTTTAACTTAAAACACAAGCCGTACGAGGGGAAACAAAAAAGACAAACTTCATTATGAGGTAAATTGACCAAGTTTGAATAGTTCAGGGTAAATTGAGTCAAAATCTTGAACAAAGTTAATTGTTCAAGGTAGTACAATGAACCTTTTCATATTCCTTTTCTGGATAACATAGTAACAATAACATATCCGCACCAAACAAAAAAAAAGAAGACGAAAACAACACGGCCAAAATCGATAGGCGGATGCATGAGAGCCACAAATAAAAATAGGCTCAAAGAACACCACAGGGGAAGCACCAGGCACAGACACCGGTATTTCTCGTTGAATGAGGCAGACAGATAGTATCATATCCCTCGTCTTTTACTCCTCTTTTCCCAGTACAACACATTGTTCCATGTCCATTTCATGCAATAGTCATGCCAGCAGCAACTGTATGTCCGATACTCGGTCTGTGATACCCCCCCCCCCCCCCCCGCTGTTCTTAAAATTGAAATATACGACCATATATATACACACACAGAGAATACGTAGCTAGCGTTTGAACTTGGTACGTTTTTAGTTAAGAAGAAGAAATCCATCCAAATCCCAGCGAAAGAGTAGTCCGAACCTCGACGCTGGAGACGCACAGTACCTTAGCCAGGCTTGGTCCCTAGCTAAGAACCCTAGAGATTTCACTCTGAATTGACTGTCTTTTTCCTCTTTTCCTCCTCTACGGTCCTTGGTACAGACGTACAGTAAGAACCAAAGGACGAACAGAGTACAATACACCAGCCCAGAAGTCTTTATCGGTGCATGAGAAATGCAGAGGCGGACAGACAGCAGATGCATGCAGAGATTTCAAGGAAGCTTCTTCTTGAACCATACAGGACCGAGTGAGCACTAAAAGCTGCGTGTCTCATACCCAGACCAGACCGGTGCAGCCAGTAGCAGTACGTGATTGCCTGCATCTTTGCCTTATTGGAATCTGCACTGCTTCCGAGGCAAATCATCTTGGGGCGCATCAAAGCAACCATGATTGCCTGCATTTTTGCCTTATTGGAATCTGCCCTGCCGGTGGGTCCGGGACATGCAGCCTTTGGAGCCAGGGATAGAAAAGGGGCCGTCGATGAGAGACGAAGCTTCGTTTATTCTTTCCTGCAGCCTGCAGCATACGGTTAGCAGTAGCTTGCTGGGTGACCCAGATACGTACTACCTGCCTGCCTGCCCAGGGGCTCTCTCCTCGGGAACCGCGAAAGATAGAACATGAGATCTGGAGTAAAACGTCTCTTGTTTGCTTTCTAGACTAGCAGTGTCTGTCCCTTTCTATAACGGAATAGTTCATGAAATGCAAGTGGCACTCGCTCTCTCTGTGATGTGTAGGCCCTGGACCCACATGCCAGACACATGAGTGGCATTTCATGGATTACCAATTACTATACACTAATACTGAGTACAAGATACCAGAGAAGGAACTTTTTATATATAAAAAAGAAGTGAAGAAACGGAACGATATGAGATGTCCCTGTCTTGGATGTTTTTGAAATGGAGAAAGAAAGAGCACCATTTGTACAATGGTGTACTCATAAAGGCTGAAGAGAGGAACGAAGCGGCGAAGGCACAAGAGAAAAAGGATGGCTAAAATCTTTCAAATGGAAGGTGTTAGTAAATCATAGCTGATGATGATTGTAACACTACTGTAGTGATGTTTTTTTTTTGTCATTTTCCTGGACGAAACTATACTAGCAATGTTAAGCAGCAAGAATATAGTTACCTCGAACATGTATATATATCATCTGAAATTGCATAATGATCATGCACCTTGTATGCGAATCGCCAAGGAACTCATGAATCCATTACAAGCATGTGTGATATAATGAATCTAGTAACTATGGTAAGATTCAAAATACCAAGGTTGAATCAGAGTTAAGCACGGCTACCAGACCACTATGTCAGTTTAAAAATCCAGCACAAGATCCTTCTGTTGTTCAGTAATCAGGGATAATGTATATATACCAAAGATGCAGCACATCCGACATAACTCATCCAGCCAAGAAACCTTTGATTCTGCAGCATGACCATTTTCTGACACTCGATGACTGCTGTGATGATCATCTACACCAAAGTTCGGAGACGACGCGGTGCTTTATGGTTCACATCATTTACAACTCATTAGGGCCTTTTTATTAGTGTTCCTTGTCTTATTTGCTTTTATTGTAACCTGTACTACAGCCAGTTGCTGCTTCTTGTTCGATCTTACAGAGATGTGTGCCTCCTCTACTCCGTTCATCGTCAGCTAGGTATTTCTAACCAGGCCAACCTCAAGACTCAGTTCAAGTTGCCCATGCAGATATACTTGAGCTGCAGTTTCAGTAGAGCACCAACGTGTCAAGGATAAGAGCAGAAGTAACAATGGAGAGTATTGAGTACCAACCTCCAGGTATTCGTCAACGCCGTATTTTGAACCCTCTCTCCCAAGACCAGACTGTTTAACTCCGCCAAATGGTGCTACCTGAAAATTACAGCAAAACAGTATTGATATATAGGGCTATATGGATTGGACCACAAAGTGGGCAATTGTGTACTGGCTCTTATTGGGTACTTCTTGCCTCTGTTGAAATCAGTGCCTCATTCACAGCAACTAAGCCATATTCAGGAGCCTCAGAAACACGCCATGAATGAGGAATGCTCTTTGTAAATATGTATGCAGCTAAGCCTGCAGATCAAGTATAACGATGCAATACTTAAGAGATCAAACATAAAATGGAAATTTTAACTTTGCAATGTGTTTTTCTCGAAGGGCAACTATGTCACTTTACAAGGATAATTCCCACAATTATCCACATTTTCCATCGGCTAGCAGTACACCCAGTTTCCCAACAAATGGCCTAAGAGAAACAAGAATATCATTGAATTAAGATTCAATTTTCATGGGTTTTCTTAACATGACGGAAACAAAATCCTACATTGCATATTGCAGTTTTGAGCATCTTGAATTATCTCGATGTTGCTATGTTATACCGTACTCCACTAACGTTTTCTCACTAAAGTACATCCTGCACGTTATGCTAACATGTAATTTTCTTGAAGTGCTTGGCATATAACTCGAGAACTGAATTTTTCTTTAAAGAAAAATGTTAACAATGAGAATGGTGCACTAATCTAGTGCACTGGAGCCTTTCATGAACCAGCATTTGTATCATTGGCCACATGGATTGTGTCTTCCTCTGTTTTGAAAGGTACAAGTGATGCAACCAGACCAAAGACTTCTTCCCTGAATCCAAATAAAGTGTTCAAAACCCGAAACGTCACTTGCTCAATGACTGAGCTTTTCTTCACAGTTCACATGAAAGTACAATCGATGTACTAAAACAAAGTAAGACTGCAATTCCTCAGGTTGGAAGGTACAACTTTTAAACTCTACCTGAAAAGAAGCATATCATCGCTGACGTTCCCTACTGCAGTTGGCTCATAAAATGTCATCCCCAAGCTGTGCCTTTTACCACCTAGCATGATGTTTGCTCCCTACAAAATGATCAGAGCGGTGCTTCACATGAATTTGCAAGCAGAACTGGCCAACACCAAACAAACAAGTTCCCAGTCTTCATTGAAGCAAACAAGCAGCATCAGTTCTAACGTAGCCAGGTAGGTTATATGCAATCCATGAGGTGTGGGCATCGCTCTTTTTTCGAGGTCGTTTGTCGTCTCAGAGTTGTTTGCCGGTTCCTTTGAACCGTACGGTTGTGAGGTTTTCGGTCCCGGTTTTCCTTATAAACTAGGTCATCTTGGCTATTTTGGCCTTCTCCTCTCTTAATGAAATGATACGCACATCTCCTGAGTATTCTAGAAAAATATGCAATCCAGGTTGATTTCAGTCGAGTTATCATGTTCTAACAGAAATCTAGAAACCAGCCAGTCCTGACAAACCAGCAGGGACTGGGGTGAAGGAATCAGTCCAGTTCTGTTTTTTCGAGCCCTGCAATCTAATTTCAAAGGGAAATGCACAACTGCGCATCTTCATGATGATTTGAGATTACCTTTGAAGTCGCATCAGTTATGAACTTCTCTACCTAGAGCAAAACAGGCCAACAAATAAAGCATTTGAGGAATTGTTTGCTTTAGAAAGAGGGAAGGAAGAACTGAAACTGAGCAGTATGGGTAACTAGTCTGTGAAGCATGCACCTTTTGAACAACAGCGTCATTAATCAGAAGACCCTGCATATGAAAGGAGAATTCCTTAGTTGTAGGTATATAGATGCTGAAAGAAATATCGTATTAGGGAAACAAAACAGTGAACAGAGCATATAAAAAAAGACTGGTCCATGCCAACAAAGAAAGAAGGTGAATGATTGATTACTCTAGTACTGTAGCATCAGGTGTTCTTTAACAGCTCGCAGACATTGCATGATAAAACATTGTTTAAGCAATGAACACAAGAAATATATATCTGGAAATGATGCTAATTCGTCATTCATGATGGTGACAATGACAGAAATATGTACCTGTGATGTACCGACCTGCAAACTCTGAACAGCCTTGACAAATGCACTTGCAAATTTTTCGTAGATACCTACAGATGCAAATTGTAACTTTTTAACAGAATAAAAGAGGCAATTAACATTTACATCGCATATCCACATAATTGATCAATATACCTTCTTGCACCAATATCATGTTTGCACAAACACACGTTTGTCCACTGTTACAGAACTTGGCAGCAAGCTGAACACAGATGTGGTGTTGGAATATGTATCATATTATAATGCAAACGATGTAAGTTATCAACAAATCTGTCGGCAAATATAATACAAAGTCAAACTCGAGTATAACATCTGAAGTGAACTTCAGGCAGCCTTTCTCAAAAAAAAGGATGATGCTCCTTGTTATAAGGGTAGTTATTTTATACTCTAAAATTGGAATGCATGTGTTCCTTTTAATTGTTGCAGCTTTTCATGTTCTCTCAGGCAGGCTATTTGCCTTGCCATGTTTTGTGTTGGATCTGAACTTTGTCATGATCCTTTTGGGTTCAACGGTTGAAGCATAAGAGTTGTATCCGCTTTGTTTGAAAAAAGAAAGTCCAGCCTTTTTTTTCATGCAATGATGTTTTGATTAGGGCTGGAAATTGGACCCATGGGCTTTCTGCTCCCGATGGGTCCAGGTTTGGATCCAAATTTCCGCCCACATGTCTAGCGGGTCGGGTACCTGAATGGGTTGGGTCAGACTCGGGTTTCTAAATTCACCTGCGGGTCGGGTACCTGTGAAATCTTGTACAAGTCACTCAATTTCCACTTTCCACCCAACCCATCTGGCCCATCTACCAGCCCAACACTCCTCTCTCTCCATCTATCTCTTTCTCTCCCCGGTTTGGACTCCGTCAGATAGATGTTGGTCGACGGTCGGGGAGAAGCGCTGCGCCACGCGATGATAGCGGCTCAGGGTCGACTACGTAGTGACAGCTGAGCATGTTGCGGTAGCAACAGCGGAGCACGCTGCGAGGGCAGCTCGAGGTCGGCGGCGGAGCGTGCTACGGTGGAGGCGAGCGGCGGCGGGACATGCAGCCATCGACTGTGTCGCGACCAGTGGGAGCGCGCGGTGCCGTAGACACTGAGAGCGCGTGGTGCCGCGGACAGCTGTGGGCTGCGAGAGTGCGCGGTGCCATAGACAACGGGAGTACACGGTATCGATGCACGCGAGCGTCAGAGGTCGGCAGCCATGCGGGGCTGCTAGATCTGGAGCTGGAGCACGGCGGGCGCCTCTACGCCCCCATCGACTCCACCAGCCGCCGCTCAATTCCAGAGGCTCTACCGGCCGCAGCAAAACCCGACGGGTGCTAGTTTTCGCTCGTTCATCATTTTGGGTTCGCGTCAGGTGGAGGCTGTCAGGTTTTAGATCGGACATGGTTTTGCTCCATCCAAACATGACCCGACCCATTGCCAGCCCTAGTTTTGATAGGGCTAGCAATAAGGTATAGATTGATAGGCTCTATTGATAAACTCTGAAAAACTAGGACACGGTTGAACATTGGAACGTAGATCACTAGCTTCTCCATGAGGTTGACAATTAATGATGACCAATTATGTCTACTCTGAACATAAGTACTACATGTAACATGGGAAATGCTTCTGGCATGAACTGGATTTGGTTATGAGCTGCCGCTCAAAGGAAGTTGAGAAAAAAAAAACTTGGTAAGGTAGATGTTGTTGATAGCAACTGATGTCTGATAGCAACAAAGCAGGGTCTACCATACACAGTAGCCAATATACCAGGCAGGAAGCTGCAGCACCAAGATCTTGACCCTTAAAGAGACTCATCAGGCCATCACTGAATTTTTCGCAGAATCTATGTTGGGATTTGAGATACAGAAAAACATGAAAGCAAACATGGCAATGCAATTTCTACCCCCATATCAGAGAATAATAGAAGTCAAAGACTAAAAGTTTTTTAAAATGCAATAGTTGACCTAAAGGACAGTGTTAGAGAACATGGCAATGCAATTTCTACCACGCACGTCAAAACTACACAGGAAGAAAACTAATAGGCTCAGAAACAATCTGGTGCCTTATTTAAAATCTTAGGCATTATGTACAAATTCATTATTGCTACTGTCATGTTTATCCACCTAGGAAACTAAAGATAACTTTATTGGTTTGTATGTTAATAGGAAAACAATGAAAGACACAAAATATAGCTGTAAAAGGAGAAATCAATTTTACTTACTGCCTTTAACAGCAACATCAATGTCTGCATCATCAAAAACAATGCAAGGTGCATTCCCACCAAGTTCCAAAGAAACCTACAAAATATTTTTTCTTATGAGCATCAATAATAATACATTTATTACTTTTATTTTTTTATTATTACTAGTACATTTATTATCATTATTATTTTCTCATCATCTTTTTCTAGTTGGATCTTGTGGATTTCACTTCTAGCCCACCCCAACTTGCTTGGGACAAAGGCTTTGTTGTCGTCGTTATTGTTGTTGTTGTTGTTGTATGAGCATCAACAACAGAAGGTAGCAAACTGAAATCATAGAGCATGCAAAGCTTCGAAAGAAAAGAAATAGTTGGCTACGGAGTGAAAAGATCCTGCTTAGTCACAATAAGGGACCACTTGGGTGCAGGGATTCGGATCCGAATCCTTAGGTATTAGGCTGTTAAAATCTCTGGTGTCACCATTTGAGTGTGAAGCTAGGTTTTTCCGCTGCAACGCATGAGCACTCGGCAACTATATCCTGAAATTTCCTAGAAGAATCCTCCCTGTCCAAACAGGCCCGAAGGAGTATATTATGACCAAGAGTCCACCAAAACGTAGAGGTGAAATATCAAAGAATTACATTATTGACATGTAATAATATCAGTAGCTAGAAAACAGCAGTTAGGCTTCTTCAAATCAAGAACTATATGTCCAGCAGCTCTAAAAGAATAAAACACTCTTGGGAATCTAGTATGTTAACTGCAAGGCACGATTTGAAAACCAGAAGGCGTCAGGGCGGTTCCAGAAAGTTTGCAGTTTTTGTCTAGTTTGTGCTGAATGCTGAATTTGACCCCTTCGGACATGTCTAGCAAGCAGTAAAATAACCATTCCAGCCTTCCAGGGTACATACCATGAAGGCCAGTCTGACCCGAAAAATGGTGGTGACTGAATGATTATCACTGGTTGTATGAACCATTCTGCATAGTTACTTGCATGTTCATCTAATGCAAGGATAGACATAGTATTATCCTATCATCAAAGGGAAGTGGCACAACAACGTTTGGAAATCATATGTGTTCGTGAGAAGGAAGCTGTAAACACAGCCCAAGAAACTTTGCAGTTCAGAGTAGTTAATATTGTCCGAACCTCAGGACCCTCAGATGCCCACTAAAGCAAAGGTTTTCTTTAAGTAGCTTTTCAGTATACCTTCTTCACTGTGTTTGCTGATCCTGCCATCAATTTTTTGCCAATAGCTGTTGATCCAGTGAATGTGACCTTTCTTACCTAAGAAAGAAAATATATTATCATGTCAACCACAATTGTTCCTACTTAACCTATTGAGCACAGAGGAATTTAATATTGCAGACTCAACAGAAAATGGGAGGAAATAAAACCTGTGCACTCTTCAGTAATGCATCACCTATCTCAGGAGCATTACCCATCACAACATTTAGTGCGCTCTGAATGAAAGAGAGTTCTGGAAAGGGTAAGTTGATGACAGAGAAACACCGAATGAATAAAATTATTCAGATAATCAATAATGGAGAAAACTTCTGCAGTTGCGAGTAGAAGATAAGATTTGTACCGCTGGTATTCCAGCTTGAAGAGCAAGGTCTGCTGCAGCTAATGCTGTAAGAGGTGTGAACTCTGATGCCTTGACCACAACAGTGCAGCCACAGGCCAATGCTGGTCCAACCTGCCCAAACACCATGTATACAAAAAATGTAGCCTTAGCTCTTTTCTCCTTTCGAACAATTTAACCAATGAAGAAGTGTAGGTCATTGCTAGAGACCTTTCTGGTTTTCATTGCTAAAGGAAAATTCCATGGTGTGATGGCTCCAACTACCCCAACAGGCTGAAGGGAAAAAAACAAAGAAATCTAGGAATAGTAAGATACTTGATGTGCAAATCTTCATATGGTAAAGGCATATTCAAAAAGAAGCACAGCACATGAGGGGAAAAGGAACATGAGGGGAACCGACCAACCCACCACATGACATTCCGAGTGATTTCCAGCGCAACGGGAGGAGCACATGCCTGATGACTGAGAAGCGGGACGGATATGGGAGAGACATGCGTACCTCGATGGTCTTTCCGTCGTAGGCGTCGACCCACTGGCCACCGATAAGCCCCCCGCGTCCCGAGCAGCCCCGCCGCCCGGATCCTCTCCATCGCCGCGCCCGCGTCCACGCCCATCTGCAGCACAGAGATAGAAATAAAACCCGCGACCGGCGAGTGAGCGCCGCACCTCACAGTGACCCCGTCCCCCGCCGCCGACCGACGGGAGGGCGAGGAAGGGCATGAAGCGGAAGAAGAGGAGAGTGCAGGTGGGGGCGCACGTGGCAGCGGGGGACGAGGCGCGAGGAGGGCGAGGCAGCGAGGATGTGACGGGCGGCGGCGCCGCGCGTCGCATCGCCATGGCCATGTGGAAGTCGGAAGGACGGGTGCGCGAGGAAGACGACGAGGAGAAATGGCGATGGCGGAAGGGGGGCCACCTGTGTCCGACTCAAGCGCGATTTTTTATACAGATGTCCGTTGTAACTAAAACAACAGGAACAAGATATGGATAGATACTCGTATGAGTGTCGCCGATAAATAAGATAGGAGCAATGTTTTAATTTAATTTAAAATAAAATCTGAAAAAAAATTATCTGCTAATTTTTTTCATAATTTATTTATTTATTTTTATTAATAAAATTAGTCATACTAATGAGGTGAAAAAGCCGTAGGACAAAGATATATAGTAAAAATGGATAAATTGTTTTAATTTTAGAGTATTTATTAAATGGAAGGAGAGTTGAGAAGAGGTGCCGCCAGAATACAGTAGAGACTGGCTAGAATTATGGGCATTCTTTTGATTTGTTTATAGCGTGCTTTTGAGCTGTCGCAGATTTGGAGTTTTTAATGATGCATACAGTCACTTGGATCGAACTGGGCTGGACAATAATTCAGGAAAGGAAAGGGAACGAATCCAGGCCCAATTCTATTTGGGCCTCACAGAAAAAGAATAAGTTCGGTGGGTGCAAAACTGGGCCTCGAGGATGTCGATTTGACGATATCAGTTGGGCTGAAAATATTACTGGTTAATTGTAGGGGAAAGTCTAATTTTGTCTTTGAATTCTTGCCCGAGTCCGATTTTTTTCTTTAACTCGAAAACTGGATATAAAACACTCTAAACTATAGAAATCGGACAAATTACCCTCTAGGCCCATCTAAAGGCAGTTTTGTTCTGAGGTGGAGCTTACGTAGCGGTGATTTTGATAAATTATTATTTTTTTAAAAGATGTGGTACTGATGTGACCTCTATTTGGGTCTAGTCATCTTTCTTCACCACTTCTTCTCTCCAAACCATAGCCCATGTGCGCATCAATTTGGACTTTTTTTGCGAGAAGGGGTTGGAGTTATATTAAACTTTCAGTAATAGTACAACCCTTTTAACAAAAAAGACCCCAAACAATATAGAAATTGAAAAGAAGCACATTGAGGCCCTCAACGCCATCTTCAACCCAGCCAACGCCTTTCACCATACATCCCGCCACTGAGCTGACATAGACCGACGTGAATGACGAAGGCAAAGACCATCCCTCTTGCTGATGTAAACGAAGGAGCCCAAAGTTTGAAAAGCCGCAAGGTCCAGCACCAACGAGTCACCTCCATGGCGCATCTTCCACTATGAACAATCACCGGTGGCTCCATCGCTCAAATCAGCAGAGGTAAACCAGAGCTCGCACCACCATCCCCAACAACGTCGAAGATGGAGGCCCAGAACCCCATTCTACCACCGCCAGATCAAAATATGACAATTCAAGATGCATAAAATCCCACTCCCCCCCCCCCCCTCTGCAATGAAACTTACTCAACCCAGCACCACCAATAAAACACCGATGATCTAGTAAACCATACACATATGCATACACATACCTATGACAGAGACAAACGGCGATGGCACAGCGATAGAATGCGGTGGGCATGCACACCATGGCGAAGACGACGATGGCAACACAAGAAGCACGACGACGACATCATGATGAGGCGCACAGGAAATAGTAGCACACAACGATGCAATCAGCCATCGTTCCACCTGCCACCTCCTCGCACCACTGCAGCTCATGTGCGGCGCCGCATGCTCTCCCACCAATGGGGACCACCAAAATCGTTGGTACTCACTCCTCCACCGACAAGGCAGGGGTGCCGACGCTGGTGAGGGTTTGCCACCATTGACGCCAAATCGACATCCATATAAACTTCTATATGTCTATCTAGCCCCGTTGGACGTCAACCCGCCTGTTCCCTCACTCGCTCCGATGGTGAAAAGCCCGTCGGAGGAGGGGAATCGGCCGGATCGATGTCGAGATCAACAAATTACCTCAATGTCGCTTTTTGCTACTATAGCTTGGGGAGAAAATCAATTTGGACTTGGTTGTAAAAGAATTTTGAATTCATGTTTTTTTAGATGAAGGAAGCACAATATGTAACCTCTATACCAATAGGATATATGTGAGCACCTATGTTGAGTCTGAAACCTGAGTGTGCAGGTTCCATCGTAAGGACCCTTAGCAATCGAGCTATGTTCAATTCGCAATTCATGTGGGACCTATAGAACATGAAAGGGAGTAATGAAGGCCTAATGTCTATTCGGTCAAGACCCATTCGATGGCAGACAAGAGAGAATAAAAGGGGCCATCATCTTTCTCTTGCCAGATGCCATGGTTGAGCTCTTGGAGCTTGCAACGATCGATACAACCATTGCAACCTCATGAATACAACATGGTCACCTCTGCCCGACCCACCTCCACCTAGAAAGATGGCGAGCTTCTCGGTGGGGAACAGCAAGCGGTGACACGTGTCCATTAACATCGCCCTCACTCTGCAAACCCCCGAGTTCTCGTCCTTGACATGCCGATCTCCGCCCTTTGACTCCTCCTTGGCTCACTGTAGGACCGACAACAGCAACTAGAGGGGGTGCATAGGAGTCTCACCAAATTTCTTGCGAAATTGATAGCCGTCTCCTATTTGGATCACCTAACGCACCTCAAAATTCAAACGGAAGTAAAAATAGAGAGAAGTTTTAACAAGAGAAAATTGAGACAATATGACTTCGAGGATGGTATATGAACCATAGGTTGTATTTAAGATCAATCCATATATCTTAGCACTCGAAATAACACAACTTGCAAAGAAACAAGAAAAGATAAACACCGAGCAACGAAACTCTCCAAGTTAATTGTCTAGAGGCAATGAAATTCAAGACCCTATCACATAAGTGTGTGTATAGAATTTTATGCCTCTAGCAACAAGAAGAATGACCTCAAAAGGTGCTGAAATTTCAACCCAAAAATCAAAACAAAAATTAAATCCGAAAACCAAAAAAATTGCAAACTTGCAAGGGAACCAATAGAGAGAAACTAGAAGGAGGCGAGCACAATAACATGAAGAAAAATAAACTTCAATGCAACAAATTTCAGTCCTATTTTAGGTATATTACAAAGATTTTTTTCTTACAAAACTCTCACCTAATACATAGGCTAAGTACTCATCTTACTCTCCTCTAAAACCCTAACACAAGACTCTCATATGATAGCACAAGAAGCTCAAAATGGCATGTTCATCTCCTCCCATAGCACTACCCCTCTATTTATAAGTCTAGAAAACTTGACCCCTAAGTTTCCTTATTTTTCCCAAAATACCCTTCTTTTGTAGTACACTTGTACCTACTATCGAGAGTATTTTGGTTTATTTTCTTTTTAATTTATTGGACGATCGTGACGTCTTCACGATTTAGCTTTGCCTCAATACAAGCTTCGCGATAGTGCCACATACTCCTTCAGTTCTCCTACGGTTTTGAGAACAAACCGCGAAACCTTAGTACGCTTCTCAAAACGTGACTCCCCACTTGCTTACACCTTAAGCAAACACTCTGATATCGATGCATGTACTCCGTCTTATGTGTACTCATCATAAGTAAACCAAGGTACATTTCAACTTAGTTTCTCAATATTTCTCTTGATGAGTGTATTGATAACCTTCAAAGGACAAATATTTTGGTTTGAAGAAATTAAAAACAAGATAAGCTCATTCAAGTGACAAAAACTCGAGAAAGAGCAAAAATATACCACTTGCCATAATAAAGGATGCAAAACTGCTAAGAGAGGCAAAGACGATATAAAAACCTCAAAAGAGCAAGAAAAACTTAAAAGCGTATGCTCCTCCTCGATGATTTTGCACATTTTTTATTTTTTTTCTCATTTTATTTATAGATAAATGCAATTTTTGCCCCCTTTATTGAAAATTTGTGCATAATATCTTTGAGCATATTTTCTCCCCTTTGGCAATACAAACATCAAGAATATAAGATAATACCAAATATGTGCAAATAAAATGTAAGCCTACAAAGCTTCACATATAGATCACAAAACACTTACAATGACTAAAGATATCAAAGCACTATGAGAAGTAAACAATATAACTCAAAAACGCACAAAGTCTCGAAGCGAGATCATGTCACAAGCACCAGGAGTGAAGCAAGTTTTGATCATGTTATTCAATTATCCAAAAGATATCACCACAAAAATATCCATAATTTAATGGTCGGTGTAAAGATTAGAGAAACTAGTGCGATATCAAGTTCAAACTATCAACCAAGTTCAACCCAACGGGCTATGCAAACACCCATATATCCGAATCCTGAGGCCAGGCCAGCAATCCGCCACATGGCGCCATCCCGCGAAGTCTACTCCGCTAGGTAAAAAAGATTAAGTCCCGGGAGAGGGCGCTCGGGGCCACAGTCAGTGGTCCCTGAGTACCTGAGTTCCCCGATGATCTACGAAGTCTAAGTGCCGGGAAGAAAGTGTTCGGGAAGGTATACGGTGGCCCCCGAACACCCGAGTCCCCCGACGTTCAGGAAAGCTAAGTACCGGGAGAAATGTGCCCGGGACCGTGAGCGGTGGCCCCCCTGGGCACCCAAGTACCCCGAAGACCCATAGAAGGAAGCTCCAGGAGAGAGTGCTCGGGGCTGCGTGCAGCGGCCCCCGAGCGCTCGATCCCCCGAGGATCCGTACAAGCGTGCCCGGGAGAGAGTGCTCGGGGAGGTGAACAGTACCCCCGAGCACTCGGTTTCCTGAGGATCAAGAAAGGGCATTCTCGGGAGAGAGTGCTCAGGGAGGTGAGTAGTGACCCCCGAGCACTCGGTTCCCTGACGACTCAGAGAGCCCCCCGACAGTGGCCCCAGAAGGGCCCACTGATGAGGTGTCAGTCAGTTAAAGGCCCAAGGCCGCATTTAAAGAGCGCGCGTGGCCTGTCATCACCAACTGCTCCCGTCACGCTCGGTGTCAGTTCCTGCCACATTCTGGCAGAAGGGCGTGGGGTCATTGAATGCACAGGTCCCATCCCGTGCCATCCAGCCCGTCTCGGGATAACGTCGTAAGGGCCAAGGCGTTTCGTCTGCCGCGCTGCTGTGGCAGGAGAACAAGACAGGGCGGGCACGCCGGGCCGCTCCGCGGCTGCCCGGTGGGCCCTCTCCACGACGCCCGTTGCTAGTGCATTTATGGTAATGGATGACCGGGCGTGAGACGCATTTTCCACCCCTGGTCACTTCGCACAGAGACTATGATGACGCCCTTTCCATTTATGGTATCTTGGAACTCGTGCCCCCCTCCCGTTGGGGGCACGCTACGGTCGGCGGGTATTTAAAGTCACCGGCAGCACAGACAAAAGGAGAAGTGTTCTTTTCTGAAGAAGTTTTCGAGATAGCGAAGAGAAGATCGAGAGCACCCAAAGCCAGCAGATACACGCAGACCGAAGAACAAGGAGCCACAGGCTCTAAGATAGATAGACATTCTTATAACCAGCAGCATCCTTGAGAGACATTCTCAAGGCATTTATAGTATCCATACAGGAGTAGGGTGTTACGCCTCCGTGAGGCCCGAACCTATCTAAATACCAGCGCATTTACTACGTTCCGCATTAGATCATTCCACCCCACCGGCCATCACGTTCATACCCATTTATTTCTCCGGTGAACATATTCAGGATCATCCCCCCGACCGAATCTCTAAAAAGGAGTCCCTCAGGATCCCAGCGACAGGAGTTAACCCTCCGACACCCTCAATCCGCTGAACTGAACAAAATGACATAGCACAAATTTTTCATAAAACTAGCTCTAATTTAAACATTGATCAAGCTAAAGTAAAGATTCAAGGGTGACAAGAGATTATATTCACATTTTAAGTTCATTCTTAGAAAAGATAAGATTCCTCAACAGATTTTATACCATGTTTCAATAAGAGCCTAAGCTTGCACAAATTGTTATATATCCACTACACTTAGCACAAATTCATAACAAGTACAAGAAAGTACAAGAAACATATAAATGAAACTTGCTAATATGATTATCTTACAAAATGTTATACAATGAAAATATAATAAAAGTAAGATAGAATATATATACAAAGATAATTCATCCTCACACAATGCCATAGAAATGGCACACACCAACCACTCCCCTCAGAAAGGCAAACCTTGTTGCATCTAGAGGTGTGGTAAAGATGTTATCTAGCTGGTGTTAGGTATTTATGTAGATCAACTCAATGTCTCCCTTCTCATTGCGGTCTCTCAGGAAGTAGAATCTCACATCTATGTGTTTGATTTTGAAGTGTTAAACTGGGTTATTGGCTAAGCTTATGGCACTGGTGTTGTCACACAAAAGCGGCACACTTCTGAAATCTAACCCAAAATCCCTCAAAGTAGCAACCATCCATAAAATTTATGAACAACAGCTAGCAGCAGCTACATATTCATCTTCAGTAATAGACTCCGCAAGCTAGACTGCTTGCGAGAAGACCAACATACAAGAGAAGTACCTAAGAAATGACAAGTACCAAAAGTACTCTTCCTATCAATTCTATAAGCAGCAAAATCTGCATCCAAAAAGCCACAAAAAGAAAGCAAAGAGAATGCAGAAAACCAAAAGCCATACTCAAGAGTGTGCTTGAGATACCTCAGAATGTGTTTCACCGCTTGGCGGTGAGATGTCCTCGGTGAAGTCTGGAAGCGAGCACACAAGCATACAATGAAGTAGATGTCGGGTCTTGTCGCCGTCAGGTATAGGAGGGAGCCAATCATACTCTTGTACTCTCGCTGGTCCACCTCCTCGCTATCTTCATCCGGATCAAGCACGGTTGAGGTAGCCATCAGTGTCGCCAATGGCTTTGCATCGCTCATGTTGAATTTCTTCAACAAATCATTGGTGTACTTTGCCTGATGGACGAAGGTGCCTTGCTTGCACTGCTTGATTTCAAGTCTAAGGAAAAAGTTGAGCTGCCCCATCATTGACGTCTCGAACTCCCTACTCATAGTTTCTACAAACTTGGTAACAAGTGCATGAGAAGAGCCACTAAAAATGATATCATCTACATAAATCTGAACAAGTAAGAAATCATTGTCATGCCTAAAAATAAACAAAGTATTATTAGCTAACCCCATCACATACACATACCCTAGTAAAAAAGACCTAAGTCTCTCATACCAAGCCCTAGATGCCTGCTTAAGCCCATATAAAATTTTCTGAAACTTGTATACTCTATGAGGATATTTCTAATGCTCAAAGTCTAAGGGTTGCTTGACATAGATCTCTTACTCTATGAAACCATTTAGGAAAGAACTCTTAACATCTATTTGATACAATTTGAAACATCGAGATACCACAAATGCAAGGAGGATCCTAATGGCTTCCAGCCTAGCTAGTGATGCAAATATCTCTCCAAAGTCTATCCCCTCAACTTGAGTGAAACTCTGAGCTACCAGTATAGCCTTGTTTCTTACTACAGACTCATCATCTCCCTGTTTGTTTTTTAAAACCCATTTTGTGCCTATGGTGTGAACATTTGGGGTGGCTCTACAATGACCTAAACTTGGTTCCTCTCAAAGTTTTCTAGTTCTTCATGCATGGCATTGACCCAACTCTAATCAAATAAAGCGTGTACAACATCGTGGGGCTCAAAGGAAGTAACAAATGCAGAATTAATGAAATGAGCATAATAAGCAGATTTGGACCTCGCTACGCTTTCATTGATGTCATCAATCATCATCTGTAGAGGGTGTCACTTTTGAATATGTTGAGGAGCTTTGCGCTGCGAGATGATCTCCCCCTCAAACACTACTAGTGCAGGCTCAAAAACAGCTGAAGTGGAAGTAGATGATGCGGGACCCTCTGTCGGTATAGAAGAGGCAGGAACCAATGCGGAGCAAGTGTGGTAGTAGGAAGTAGTGGATCATCCTCGTCATCCCTGAAAGCTAGAATGTCACCACCTACAAAGATGCTTTCGCTCATCTCTTGGTCACCTGCACACTCAAAGACAAAGCTAGCACAAGGGGTTGATTCATCAAAGGTCACATCACATGACTCCATGATGGTGTTAGTATCAAGATTAAAGACCTTGTAAGAATGATCATGAAGAGAATATTCTAAGAAAATATCATCGGAAGAACGTGACTCGAACTTGTCAAGATTATCATATTTTAGGATGAAGCACCGACACCCAAAAACTCTCAAATGCAAAACCTTTGGCTTTCTCCCAAACCTCAACTCAGAAGAAGTCAAATTCAAGATTGAGCATAAGAAAATTTGATTGAATATGTAGCAGGTCATGCTAATGGTCTCAGCCCAAAATTTCCTAGGATTCGTATGCTCATCGAGCATCGTCCTAGCCATCTCCACCAAAGTGCAATTCTCCCTCTCAACTATGTCATTCTACTGAGGAACATGTGGGGCAAAAAATTGATGCACTAGGGAGTTCTTTGAACAATCTCAAAACGAAGCTCCAAAAGTGTAAAAACACTTCATCCTTACTCACAAGAAATAAGATCCAAGAGTAACAAGAGAAGTCATCAACAATGACAATAACATACCACTTTCCGCCCGTCGAACGAACCCAAGAAGGACCGACAGTGTCCATATGGAGAAGTTCTCCTAGTCGTTTAGTCATCACCAGATTAACTAGTGGGTGAGGAGCGGCAACCATTTTGCCATGCCGACAAGGAGCACAAACAAGATTTTTCTCAAACTTGAGCTTGGACAATCTTCAGATCAAACCTAAGGCACTCAAACGAGTAAGCAAATCAAAGCTCATGTGTCTTAGTCTCATATACAACATCCAAAGCTCAGAAGAAGGTTGTGCAATCAAACAACGAGAAGAACCAAAAGACTCAGAAAAATCAGCTCTCAAAACTCTCCCAACTCTGAAAATTTGGCAAATTAAAGTGCCAAAAAAATCAAGAACTCGAGAAGTATCGCATTTGAAATGCACTTCTAAGTCCTCATCTAGCAACTAAAATACAGAGAGAAGATTGTATCCTAGATGCTCCACCAAAGCCACATCTCTGAGAGTGAAACTCTCATTCACTCTTATCATACCTTTGGCATTCACTCTTATTTTCCTATCATCCCCGAAAGTGATGTGCACGTTCCGCTTTATCGGGGTAAGGCTGCAGAACCATGATGCATCTCCGGTCATATGGTGTGAACAACCAGAGTCAAGAGTCGATGTGCCACTTGTTCTCCAGGTTTTGACATGTCACCTACATATGAGAAGAATAATAGGTGGATGACTCGGTACTATAGTTAGATAGAAATCCCTTGGGAATCCAATACAGGGTCATTCATCCTGAAGTAGTGAAAGAAGGTGAATGCAAATCAACATTAGCACACTGGAGGTGAGAACCACGACGAGAAAAATGTGGTCCACCAAAACGCTTGAACTCAAAGCCTCTTACACGTGGACCAAAATACTCATCTCTTATAGTACACTCCTACATACCACCTCAGGTATTTTGGTTCATTTTCTTCTCGATTCATCGGACAGCCATGACTTAGCTTCGCGATGGTGCCACGTATTCGTCCAGTCCTCCCATGGTTTTAAAGCCAAACCGTGAAACCCTATTACGCTTCTCAAAGCGTAAATCCCCACTTGTTTACACTTTAAGCAAGCGCTTCGATGTCAACGCGTGTGCTCCGTCTTGCAATCCTAACCGCTGGCAAGTCTCTCCCGCTCTCGATCCCTCGGGCCGTCTTATCACTTGCAACAGCATCCCTTTCGCTTGACTTTATCAACACACCGTCACCATTCGCCTTCCATGCTTTACTTTACCTCCACGTGTTTATCTAGGATCACTCCTGAATCCGCCCGACCTACTTGATCATCCGGCACCAAGCACTTTGTTTGGCCCCGATCATCCGGCCATCGATTGCCAAATTGCATCCATCACCTACATATCATGAGATAAGCAAACACATATCTCCAACTCCAATTCCAATTAGTCTATAATAAATATATTCAAATAAAATTCCAAATCAATTCAAATCACATCAAAGCTCATGCAAAACCGAAGATCATCAAACCAAATAAATATCAATGTCAATCACTCATCACAAGTAAACCAATTCACATTTCAACTTGGTTTCACACTCACTCCATTGTTAGTTGCCTCCGTGTCATCGCGCTCTCCGCAACAACCTTATCAGTGGCCTCTCTAGCGACCTCCTCTATGGCAGCGTCTCCCACCTCCCCGCAAAGGATAAGGCCCGCACCGTTGTGCTTTCCACATACTGGCACCACCTCTGGCCCA
The DNA here is from genome assembly GCF_958298935.1 of Phragmites australis. NCBI lineage: Eukaryota > Viridiplantae > Streptophyta > Magnoliopsida > Poales > Poaceae > Phragmites > Phragmites australis. The sequence goes on from NC_084926.1 coordinate 42,219,697, forward strand.
TTGAGATATGGTGGGGGAGAGAGAAAAGACGGAGAAAGAGATAAAGGAGGAAGAAGTGGTGAGGTAGACTCTCATGGGTGGGCACTAATGCCATGTTAGCATCAATTTGGAGCAAAACCACCTTTAGAAGCTCTAGGGGTAACTTGTCTGGTTTTAAAAGTTCAGGTGCTGGATATTTGGTTTTCGAGTCTATCGGTGTATTGAGTAAAGGGATACCCTGGCAAATGGACCACGTGAGGGATATGACGGCTAGATGCATATATTTCCTAAAACTAGTCGATTGCGCGACCAGGGTATGGTTCCCACGACCAGTATAAGGCATACGCGACCAGTCTCCCTGCACCATCATATAAACCCACGACCGGCCTTACAGGTCGCAGGACCGAATCTGACACAACTTGTCCAATCGTATTTATTGACATACACTCAGTGTTTTCCTTCTCTAGGCCCCAACTCTAGTGGATAAAGTCATGGACGACACAGATGGACCTTGTCCCATCTCGTAGCATTAAATGCTATGAAGTGAGACTTTTGCAGGTCGACGCGGCGCTGCACGACGGATGGAACATTGTCAGCAGGCTGATCAAGCAAGTAGTCGGGGATGGTCCTCCGTAATGATGACTTGGCTTAGATATTAGCATGAGTAGGGTCTTCTATTTGGACCCACACGTAAGTTCCCCTCCTCTTGTATAAAAGGATGAGGATCCAGTTTGTAAGAGAAAGGGACATAAAGTCTGGCAACCAGCTAGAACTACCTCTGCAACGAATTGAGATCATAATATAACACATAGGATGTAGAGCTATTATCCTCCGGAAGACCTGAATCTGTATAACTCTATGTGTCCCTGAGTCCATCGTACACGCACACATCGATTCTTGAAACACCGTTTACGCACCCGATGTCTAGCATACTATAAAATCATTATCAGTGACTAACCCTCGACAAAGTGCAAGAGGGGAATTCGGAGTAAGAGTTCAGGGGTTGAAATGGAATTTTTCCTTAATTGTTTTGATTTTTACTGTTTTTCATAGCTTCCCTTTGTGAAAAAAAAAAGGTGCCCTCCGCTAAGCTCTCCATTTGGAACATGGCAACAATTGTTCTGGTTCCTAGAATAGAGTTATTTCACATGAAATTGATGGGAAATTTTTGTGTTCCAAACATGCCCTACGAGTATGCAATGAGAGTTTATCTTTTCTTCTTCTTTTTTCCCAAAAAGATTTCATTTATTTCCATGTTCCATTACATTTTATCTAGTGCAGTGTGCTCACGGTTCTTGCGTATACTGGTATTCTTTTATCTTCGGAAGGATATCACGAAAAATGCCTCGCACGATTTAACTAGTATTTTGGACGACATATTAAGTATCTGTTTGACAGAGCTCTAACTTTGAAAATTCTTAAAACATCTTATTTCTAGCTTGAAATTTTTATAACTGGAGTTGTAGGAAGATTGATGGTATTTGGTTAAACCATATTGTTTTTATTTTGAATTAAAAATAGATGTTTAAACCATATATTTTTATCTAACAAATTCTAAATCATATATGGATCTTAAAACTGGAGCTTTGTCAAATAACTCTTAAAACACACGTGTTTGCTTAGCTCCTGTACAAATCACTAAGCCAGTACCTAAACTTCAGCAAACTCAAGGTTGGCAAGAACATTCAAGGCGGTGCAGCTGTATAGAGAGAGAGAGAGAGCAGGACGTCTGCAAAGTATACAAGTCCCATGTGATTTCCGAGATACAACACGTTTAGAAAAAAGAACAGAAGAAACCATAATAATAGGGAAAAGTACAACCACGTTCTAGAAAAATGCTACCTCCCAGTCCATGCAATGACCTCTTGAAAACAAAAGTGCATGACCGCGATATTACGGGAAAAAAAAAAGGAAAACCCGATTACATGTTGAAGCGGTCCTATTTTATGAATGTTCTATTCCCGGCTCTCTTTCGGCCAAAGCTCAACCTTCCTCAAGTTATATCTTTAAGAGAAAACATGGTAGCTCATGAGCTTGCTCAATTAGCTAAACCTACGGTGTGTTATGCTGTGTGGAGAGAGCAAGCTCCGGTTTGTGTTCTGGAACAACTTGAAAAGGATTGTACTCGTTCCCATGAGTAATCAACAAAGTCCACCTTTCAACCTTCAACTTTGGTATGAGTTTGTTTTTCAAACTTAAACTTCAAAACAGTCTAATTTACAACCTTAAACTCTTCAATCGGCACCTCTCAACCTAAACCGAGGTGGTTTTTGTGATGTGGCGCTGATATGGAATGGTTTTGACACAAGTCCTATGACACGACCTTGGTATATGTTGATTGAGTTCACAATGCCGATTTTGGGTTGCGGAGCCTACCTATCATGAAACAAATTTGAAAAATTATTTAATAAGATTTTAACGGTTAGCCCACCAGTCTAACAACTATTAGTCTCTAGTTAACCCTAGCTAATATCACTTAGCTCTAACCTAATCCAATGGTGGGCACATTGGTGTTCCTCTCTTCTCTAACACAGCTAAGCAAAACGCAAGCTTATCGTTGGTGCGGCTCCTATATAAGGCTACAACTACAAGCTATAGCAAGGCCACTCCTACCTTGGTAGGATCGAGTGGAGTACATCCAGAAATGGATTGATTTTTTCTTTCCTTATTAAATGGGTGTCAATCCTAGCTTGCTTGGGTAGATTGCCTTTCTCTCAATCAAATCTAATGCTTTTTCTCTCGATTTGGATGCAGCGTGATACTCAACAAATCCAATCCATATTTGCGAGTCTAGGCTCAGGACACAGCGTGTGAATCTGTGAGGCTGACTCTGTCATCGTTGGGTTGTGGATTCTTCTCCACTCCATGAGGCGAGGATGAGATATGAACTTATCCTGATCTCATTGGACGATGCCTCCTCTTCGGCAATGACAACACTGATGGTATCGCGGGCATCACTAACACTATTTTCAAATTCGGTGATCCCTTCTCACCGCACAACTCACTGGAGGAAATAGCAGAGCCATGGAGAAGAGGAGGATCTGAGGAAGAAGAGGCAGGAGAGGAGAGAAAGAAAGTAGGGAATGACATATGGGGCCTGGTACCTTTTTTATTTATTAGTTGCCTACGACTACACATGGTCAAAGATGAGTCTACTTGGATGCTAACTCAGGCCAAAACTGTCTTGGAACGGCTTAGGGTGCTGAGTGAGCTGTTTTGATACTTTAAGGTCTTGTTTTAGATGCTTTTAGAGTAAGATTATCTCCAGTGACTTCTCTATTTTTGGCTCCATATATTCCTAAACAAGGAGCCTCTCTATCCGAATTCGCTCCCTACTTCTTTGCACTCTAGTGACTTCTCTATTTTTAGCTCTCCATATTCAATTCTCATATATTTTACTACTATCATGTAACTAGCAAGTTGAACCGTTATATTTTTTAACGATGTCATTTGCAACGGCTATTGTTTTTAACGATGTCTTTTTGAACGGCAATCTTTCCGACAGCTATATTTTCTAACAACTATATTTTTAACGGCTATATTTTCAACAGCTATATTTTTCAACGGCTACATTTTTTGGGTCTATATATAGAAGGCCATTCCCCTAGTTGTTGAGTCAAGTTATTTGCCTTGTAGTTTCTCCTCTACCCGAAATGAGTCATCCATCTTTCTTAGATTCATCGTCATTGTCGGACGATGATGATGATGAACATATTCTTTCTACTTTACACCTATGCCACATTCAATATGAGCGTATGAATGCTCCACGACATGGCGGTTTTGTACATGTACGTCAATATATTAATCGTAATAGAGAAGCCGGACATTTGAGGCTATACCAGGACTACTTTTCAGATACTCTTACATATGGGTCAACTTTCTTTTGGCACAGGTTTGTAATGAGTTCTTTGTGTTTGTTCTTTTTTTTTATGCTCTTGTGTGTTTCTCATTGTTTTTGTTTCGCGTAGGTTTAAAATGGGTTGTCCTCTATTTCTTCGCATAGTGCAATCTGTAGTAGACCATGATGACTATTTTGTGCAAAAAAGAGATAGATTTTTGGACGTCTTGGGTTACTCCATTGTAGAAGATTACGGCAGCATTTATGATGCTAACTTATGGAGTACTAGCGGATGCTACGGATCAATATGTTCGTATTGGTGAAAGTGTTATTATAGAGAGTCGTAAAAGGTACGTCGAAGCTATTATTGAAGTCTTTGGAGATGAGTACCTGAGATCTCCAAATGAGAATGACACGGCTAGATTACTTGTAATTGGAGAGCAAAGAGGTTTTTCCAGAATTCTTGGGAGCATAGATTGTATGTATTGGATGTGGAAAAATTATCCTTCGGTATAGCAAGGTATGTATACCGGCCATGTGCACGAGCTCACAATCATTCTAGAAGTCATTGCTTCACAAGATCTTTGGATTAGACATGCCTTCTTTGGTTACCAGGGTCTCACAATGATATTAATGTTCTTCCCCGTTCCCATCTATTTGCAAAGCTAGCTGAAAGACAAGCTCCACAAGTGAATTATGCCATCAATAGTAATAATTATACAATGGGGTATTACCTTGCAGATGACATATATCCTCAATGGGCCACATTGGTGAAGTTCATCATCTATACAGGGAAATAAGAGAAAATATTTTGCCAAAACACAAAAAGCAACTAGGAAGGATGTGGAATGAGCCTTTGGAGCTCTACAATCTCGTTTCGCCATTGTTCGTGGACCTACTCGATTTTGGGATCAAGAAACACTCAGACAAATCATGATATCTTGTGTCATAATGCATAACATGATCATTGAAGATGAGCGAGATGAAGAACTTGACTTAAATTTTGATGGGGTGGGAGAAACTGTGAGATCTTCCCATGATCCTACGTGTGAACTTTATGAGTTTACTCAAACTCACCATAATATTACAAACCAGAAAACTCACTCTCAACTTCAAGATGATCTAGTGGAGCACTTCTGGCAACATCATGAGGAGTAGTATTAATAATGTAGTCTGTATTATCTTAGATATGTAGTTGGTATTGTTATACTAATGTACTCGGAATTATGTATGCAGTTGTAATGTAGTCGAGCACCTATAATTATGTATGCAATTGTAATGTAGTCAAGCACCTGTAATTATGTATGTAGTTGTAATGTGCTCGAGCATCTATAATTATGTATGCAGTTCACACGACAACATAGTTCATATGACAACATAGTTCACACGACATCATAGTTCATACGACAACATAGTTCATATGACAACATAATCCACACACATGAAGCAGCTCAACCGGAGCCTGTGCCAAGTCATCGAGCGATAATCTCATCATGCTAGCTCAAATAGTACTGTTGTTGTCGCGCACTCATAGCACTAATGTCCATATTCATAACTCAATCATCTTCCAACCTTGTCCTTAACTCTATATCTCTTTCCTTTAGTTCAAGTTTTTTTCTTCTCATTTGCAAGCCTCTCTTTTTCTACTGCAATTCTCTCATCATTGCGCTCCTTTTTTTAAGCTCTTTCAAGGCTTCTAGATCTTACTTTTTAGCCCACAAATTATCCAACACTTCCATATAAAGATTATCTCCTAATGACATAGCACTTTTACCTCGACGTTGTCGTTCTTTCTCATGCTTCTTACCTCGTGGACTTTCCTCGGGCTCTGAAAAATAGGACCCTCTAATCATCACGGTAACTTTCGTTGCTTCCAAGAGTAGACAAACCTGGACTTGAATTGCTAGATGTCTTCTGTCTTTTCTGAAGCACCTATCCATCCACTTTTGCTCATGTTGTAATACATTCCAGCAATGCAATATACTGAAAGATTTCTTGTTCTTGTCTTTTGACTTGTACAATTCACATGCTTGAATTATCTAAACAATTAAATATTTCTTATTAAACTTGCATACAACATGTGGAGCCACAACCAAATTAAAAAAGGAAGACGTATACCTTATCTCGCTCTATCAGCCTGCTTTGCCTCCTATTTTGAATTTGAGTATAACATCCACACACTCTTTAGTATGGTAGACCAATGGTGCATGAGAGAATTCGAACTACGGTCAGATTCGAAGTCCTTGTGCTCATGGTAGTAATCATGAATTTTCAGCCAATAAGTAGCACGAGATTGTTCATTCCCTTGTACTAGATCCATACTAATTTGTAGCCATACTGACACCAACAAATTATCTTTGTTTTGACTGAAATTTTTGGTTCTACTCTTCTTGTTTGCTGCCATGGAGGCAGTAACTTCTACAAGTGATGGTTCTTGCTCATCAGGTGGGCTTTCAAATTGACTTTCCTCCCAATATCTTTCGTGGCCTCCTAGGTTGTGCTCACCAATTAAGTCTAGAAAACTACCCATTGGAACAACCTACATTGCAAAAAAGAACACGTATTATGACCAATAAAAATGACTATTCTCTACATTACAAAATTATATCATAGCATCAATTCCTAGCTTAACCAAACAAAATTGTATCATTGCATCAATTCCTAGCTTAACCAAACAAAATGCTTGGATACTGCAACAGTGAACAAACAAAAATAAGTTCCATGTTTGGTAATGAAATAGTATTAGTAACGCGTGCTTGGATTTGCACAGTTAGATTGGAAAAATCAAGTGCCATCGGTCATCACAAATACATCAATTCAACAGATTATGTTGTGCACTACTTACATGCTATTGAGAATGAAAGATGATTTTTCGTTTAGGATCATTGTGGAAAATAAAGTTGAGAAACTGTGAACGATATCTTGAGGCATCATACCCTTTTTCTATGTATATACAAATGTTAAAGTTGCAGCATGCATGGATGTACTTGCCCATTGTGAATTGTAAAGTTACTTTTAGTCAATGGAGTATTGACAGACTTCACTAGCTCGATGTTTCTCTTGTAGAAAACACATGAAAAGTTTCGGTGCTGAAAGGAATTAGTAACCAACCATATTTTGTCTGAGATAACATAAATAAGCACAAGTATTTGTACCATCAGTTATCACAGCACAAGTACTAGAATGCATGCACTTGTTTAGGGCAAAGGCCAAGTATTTGTACCAAGAACAAGTCGACATTCCTCATCAGTGCTCCTTGTAGGCAAAGCATCGAATACATGGAGCGCACAAATATTCAAACCACACAGACAAACGGAGGCACTAGTTAACGAGAGGGCAGGCAATCGGAGACGACGGCATTGAGCGGCAGCGGCAACATGCGACGCGAGGTGGAGGGGAAGGGGAAGGGCGATAGACATGGGGGACGACGACAAGTTAAGGACGAAGGCCACTGCGAGGCTGTGGAGGGCGGTGAGAGGCGTGACGGTGCTTGCGGTCGGCGCTGCGGCGGTGCTTGCTGTGGGCGGCATGGTGGCTGCGGAGGGCGACGACCGGCATGGCTACTGATGCGGTCGGCGGTGTGGCGCGGTTTTCCCTCTCCCGTCCTCCCTTCCCTATGCTCCCTCTCTCCCGTCCCTGTCTTGGCACAACGAATCCGGCAACAAAAGTGAAAGGGGCAGTGGAGAAGAGCATACCTAGTGCCGATGGTGGGAAGGAGACCTCTGAGCGGCGGGGCAGTTACAACCTAGCGGGCGACAGTGGCTTCCCAGATGTGGCGAGGGAGGAGGAGCGGTTAGGGAGTGCGCGAGGATAGCGAGCCCATTAGGGAAGTCACTGGAGACCTTTTTTTTCTCAGTTTCGCTATTTTTTTAGCTATAGGGAGCCATATAACAATGTCCTTGGAGATGCTCTTAGAGGGTTGAAAAAGGAATCGAGGCTCTAGTTGGGGTTGAAAGTTGAACTTTTAAAAAAAAAACATGGTTTCTCCTCAAAATCTAGTGTGTGCCATTCTACAATGCGACGAGTATATCAGTGTTGTTCTCACTTAGTGTTTTCTTCCATCACTTCCATTGAACCCGTACTCTCCACTTCTCGTATCTGCATTTGTCGCCACGACTAGATTGAACCACTTGCACCACTCAAAAACTTATGCTGTGACCAATTAGTGTTTTCTTCCATCACTTCCATTAAACCCGCACTCTCCACTTCTCGTATCTGAATTTATCGCCACCACAAGATTGAACCGCTTGCACTATTTTCTCATATCTTACTTAGTGTTTTCTTCCATCACTTCCATTGAACCTGTACTCTCCGCTTCTAGTATCTGCATTTATCGTCAAGACTAGATTAAACGCGTACGCTGAGACCACCGCTTTCTCATCACCTCTGAATTCATCATGTTTGCCGGTTGTTCATCATCCACAATGCCATCGATCGCATTGATTTGTCTTTACTCGTCATCGCACCTATGAGTCGCCAATTGCCAAAATTGCAAGAATACATACAGAAAAGATTATTATACTTTACTCATTCTGATGACTACACTATTGAAGCATAAACCAAAAATGGACGGACAGCTAATGAGCCATTCCAGAAAACTGCCAAATCACCCCAACTACTCTTCCATCCAACCCAACCGTTCCAACTTCTAATTCATTTCTGATTTTTTTAATAAAAATACACTGAAAAACTAGGACAATTCTCTTGAATATAATTCGACTATCCCTGGTCATCTCCGCCGGCTCGCTCAACGCGGAGGCCACGACGACCACCACGACCACCACCTGTTCCTCTCCTCTCTTCTTCCCAAGTCAAACCGCCCAACCCAACCCTTCCTTCCTTGTAAACTTCGCAAGAGGAACAGCAAGGTTCCAGCTTTCCGTGCTCTACTTCTTCTCCAACCTTGCCTTCGACCCACCTCCAATCTCGAGAAAAAAGGCGTGCTTTTCGGTGTCCGGGAAGGTGCTTTCTTGGGTTCTTGGTGCCTGCCGGCAGCCGGCGATTTTGGCGGAGTTTTTTTGTCTAGCAGATAGGGGCGTTTCTTGGAGGTTGGTGGGATGGACAGCCACGCAGCCGGGTCGAGCTCCGGCGGATCCGGAGACGGCGGCGCGCCCAGGAGGAACTCCAGGAAGCCCAAGTGTGAGATCTCGCATCAATATATGATCTTGTTGATATTATCTCTGCTTTTAGGCTTCAACGAAAACATGTTATCTCTACCTTTTCTTTTCTTTTTGTCTGGGGTTTAGAACCTTTTCTTTTGGGTATTTTTGGGCTGCTTATGGTATTATTGTGCCTGAATATGAGTTGGTAGTTGTCAAGATTTAAATTTGTGAGGTTTAATTTCGCTTAACTGAAATCTGATGTTCTGTTTGTACTTTTTTTCTCGGGATAATATGAAGAACTTTTGGGTCCATGTTTTCGACTTTTTTTAATACTAAGAGTTGAGTAGTGTTATAACTTATAACTAAATCGGGAGTTTTAAGTCATCAACAAAATCCTGCAATATATTTGAATGGCGTGTCTGCTTTCCCTATGCTAGTATTTAGCTTGCTGGAATTCCTAAACTTGTCCTTTCTATGCAAACAGATTCCAAGTTCACGCAGCAGGAGCTCCCAGCTTGCAAACCAATTCTTACTCCAAAATGGGTAAGCTTAATGCTACAATTTTTCCCTTGTGTTGCTAGCTTTTGTACATCGTACCTAACAAATGGCTTGTGCTTAACTTCGTATGTTTTACAGGTTATTTCGGTATTTGTTATGGTCGGCGTGATTTTTACCCCGATTGGTGTTGCTTCGCTGTTAGCTTCACGAAAAGTATGTCCAATATCCTATATGCTTGGTTCGAAGATGAGTTCAGCCATTTTGTTTATGCTGGATGTTTTCTTTGCTGCAGGTTGTCGAGATTGTTGATCGGTATGACGAAGCATGTGTCCCTGCTAATGTGACTGACAAGCTTGCTTACATCCAGAACAAAACTATACCAAAAACCTGCACAAGGACCCTGACGGTAATGGGACTATCTGCATGTATTCTTCTATAACCTGAACTATTGGAAATGGAAACAGTAACCACAAGAACATTGACCAGTGATAGAGTGTGTGGCATGTCAGTTACTTTACAAATATGCATCTTGGCTTAAAAATAGATTGAATCCTTGGCTGAAATATTTGATTGCATCATTTCATGTTTGTCTTCAGGTTACAAAGGATATGAAACAGCCAATTTTTGTGTATTATCAGCTGGATAACTTTTACCAGAATCATAGGAGGTATGCAATGTTTAGCCAATGCTCTCTCTCTCTCTCTCTCTCTCTCTCTCTCTCTCTCTCTCTCTCTCTCTCTCTGTGTGTGCGCGCGCGCGCGAGGCGCGCTGCACTTTGTTAGTGAGAAGTCTTCTTGCCCTTTATGATGTATTTTCCCTGATTAACTGTCGCATTCATCACATGCAGGTATGTCAAGAGCCGTAATGACTTACAGTTAAGAGATGCTAGTAAGGCAGATGACACTAGCCAATGTGATCCTGAGGCCACAGCAGATGGAAAGCCAATTGTCCCTTGTGGTCTGATTGCATGGAGCTTGTTCAATGATACATATACCTTCGTCCTCAACAGTGGGAACTTGACAGTGGACAAGAAAGACATCTCTTGGAAGAGTGACAGGGATCACAAATTTGGGAGTGATGTCTTTCCAAAGAACTTCCAGAAAGGACCTCTTATTGGTGGAAAAAAACTTAATCAAAGTATACCGGTATGTTTGTTCATCTTACTTTGTAATATGATTGTGTCATCAAATTATCACATACCTGGCCAGGCAGTTTTTGCTATAACTATATCATGGTCATCGAATTTAAAGATTTAACTGACTTCCAAGGATTTTTCACTTAGATTGATCGAGATAAGTTCTTTTGATAATTTAGAATACCATTTTTGCCCCTGAAGTCACTGACTTACTTTTCTTGTGAGCAGTTGAGTGAGCAAGAGGACCTTATTGTTTGGATGCGAACTGCAGCACTTCCTACATTCAGAAAGCTGTATGGTAGGATACATGCTGATCTCAAGGTAAACGACACAATTACAGTTCAATTGGAGAACAACTACAATACCTATAGCTTTGGTGGCAAGAAGAAGTTGGTGCTTTCTACCTCAACCTGGCTTGGTGGAAAGAATGATTTTCTTGGCCTTGCATATCTCACTGTTGGTGGACTCTGCTTCTTCTTGGCATTTGCATTCACCTTGCTGTACTTGATAAAACCAAGGTTAGTAACTTTTTGGTTCTCGTAGATTGCAATTGTATCAAGGTGCACATGGTACAAGACATTACTCACATTACCCATAACACTAGGAGTAGTTGGTTCACCGTTGCTATGACATTCATGTTAATATATATGTATAATGAACTGTACTTAGGCGTGCAATGGCGATTGATGATTTCTATTTACTTTTGTGCTCATTGAAATATTATTGCTGGAGCTTAGAACAAGATGTCCTTTGGGAGTCGTAATCTGGTTATACATCACTTTTCGCTGAGATGAAAAGCGTCTCTGATTTTCTTCTGGTCACCTGCAGGAAACTGGGAGATAACAACTACTTGTCATGGAACAGACCGGCTGGCCGCTGATGTTCTTTGAAAGTTATGTTGCATAGTCAGCATCAAACGAGTTGGTTTATGGTTCAGATGTATCTTGCACTACATAGCAATTTTATTTGTGAGCGTTGATGTGGTATATATACGAAGTAGGCCTGTGTGTACGAGTGACAGCTTTGGATCCACCTGCCCACATATTGTACATTACACTGAAACAAAGATACCTTTTCTGTTGTCCAAAATCGCATACTCAGAAGTTAATGAATTTATGGATGATTCATCATTATTCAATAATGTCAGTTTCAAAACTGTTGTGAAATTCCATTTACAAAATTTGCATCTTCCATTTTAATCACCACTTGTGAATCTCCACAAGGATACCAATGATCTACAGTACATATTTCCTAAGGATATTTTGAAAGGTTACAAGATTGATAAATTTAATTTTAGATCTAACATGCATGACTAAACTATGAGATCAATCAGAACTTCAGTTCTTCAAAGTGACCAGTAGAAGGATTGTCGGGCTGCTATAAACTTGCCTCTGCTTTTGATTTTTTTTTTCATGTCACTCGTAGCAAGTAATTGCTGAGATATTGGCCCTCAGGGTAAGCAGGGTCGATGGGATGATCACAAGCTGCCCCAGCTTGACGTAAGACTGTAACCTTTCGGCCGGCCATTGATGCAGCACCCTAATATAGAAGCAAGTGGGACGAGGAAGTTATGCACAATCATTAATGCGGATTAATTAACAGAAAATGCTAAAGTAAAGAAGAGTTAGAAGCCGGATCGTTTTCGATCATCCGACACCTCAAGCCAATATGGCGAGAACTTGAGGAAAACGATAAATATTATTTATTCATTTCATTGCAAAATCACTTTGTTCCTGAATGCTGTTTAGTTTGACATGCTGGAAACCATTAAATTTGACAGAAGCTAGATTCAATTGGCATTACAGCTATAGGTGATAAGATGTATGTTGAGTAGTTATGCTTATGCAAGATGGGCAAGTCATTTACCTGAATAGTTTTGAGAAACAGGCCACTTTGGGTCATAGCTCCAGAACAAGAGCATGTCATGAGTAATCCCCCTGGCTTCACCACTTGCATTGCAAGAGCGTTCAAGCTTCTGTACATACCGGATGCACTTTGCAGCACCTACAAGTACAAGAGGTGGTCATCAACAAGTCAATGAAAGGGGATGCTAAGCGGGAATACTGTTAGTTGAAAAAGTAGGATGGGTCTAGTCCATATATCTTTTGTCTGACAACCTACTTATTCCACAAAACACCTGATTAGATAATATTACTGTGAGTAGATATGGCTGATGTTCATGACAAGTAGAACTAATAACTCATAGCAGTTACAAATATAACAAACTTCATCATTTCACATCCACAGATGAAAATAGATCTCATTTCAAGTCAAATTAGATATACAAGTAAATCCTCCAGGTTCAGAGGATGCGTTTTATGTGTACCTTCTTTCGAGGTGCCAGCTTTGGAGGGTCAAGGATTACCAAGTCCCACAGCTCATATTTTGAGATAGCTCCTTTCATGAATGTAGTTGCATCTCCTTTTATGAAGGAGATTCTTTCAGGATTTAGGCCATTGAGCTTCATATTCTCAGTGGCAAGGTCTAGTGCTGATCCCGATGAATCAACGCCTGGCAAATGGTTACACTGTTTAAAATATTTTGTACTATGAAATTGGTAGAATACTATAAGCAGATACTACAGATGACATTATAGTGTGAAGTTTCGATCTTGATGATTTCTTTTCTCGAACATACTAGAGAGCTGCGTATCATTGTACTAAGAAGAAAGGTCTCGGTCCAAATACAAGTACTCAACCGAAACAACTTGATGATATTCATCCAAAAAAATTACGATTGAATTTTGGCTGAATATCATCATCAAGTCAAAATTCAGTTGTAATTTCTAAGTAACTGGATGAACTGATGACGAAAAGTATAAAAGGTCGCTAGCTCATAGTATTTTACCAATGACATTATCGGCGCCACCCTTTGCTGCATTTAGAGCAAAACCTCCACTGTAGCAGCAAAGATCAAGGACCCTTTGGTCCTTTGAGAGTAATGATATGAAATGACGATTCTCCCGTTGATCTGCATAAAACCCTGTCTTCTGACCCTCCAATGAGACTAAGTAGACGATGCCATTCTCCATGCACTGAAAGTAAAAAAAAAAAGAACAGCGAGTCTTGGCAGTTGGAACCATGGGTGATACGACATCAAGAAATATTATTGTACAATCTAAAAATTCAAAGTAATTGCAATACCAAACAGAGCACACATGTCATAAGCCTCTTTACATACTTGCTCAATGAGTATGGTAAGGACTGCTGTCAGAACTACAAACGATGGAGCTAAAATTAAGTAAAATCTAACATGAACTATCAAAACCAATGAAGACTGAATCATAAACTTGTCTAAACTGTCTAAATTAACAGATTCACCTTCACAGTTGAGCATGAAGAAGAAGCAGACTCCTTTAGTTCTGATATATCATATCCTTCTTCTTTCAAAATATCCGCTGATGACCTCCACTTTATATGGTTGACGCCATTAACTTTGCTAACAAGAAACTGGATTTCTTGCCTATATTTCTCAACCCAAGCAGCAGATGAAGCAATCACAGCAGCATCAGCAAAAATATCCACTATCAGACCAGACAATCTGCAGTTTAAAATTACCGTATGTAAATTTTAGAAGCACTTCAAAGAAAATTGCGAATCAAGAATGAGATAAAGCCCTGGGAATTCCTAAGAAAATATACTAAAACTCATTCTTTGCTATTGATCAGCATTCAGTGCTATAGCAGGAGAATTCAAGGAACACGGATAACAATTATTCTTCATCTAAAGATTTTAGCTTACAATACTTATTGCATTATAAGAAGGTACACCTATACTCTAAAAATAAAAAAATGTGCCAAACAAATTATACTTCTTTCAATGATTTGGACATGGTTCCTACTTCCTTTGGTAACTAAACTACAGTGGCCTGCAGGATAATACATACCTGTCCCCTTCGCTGTTGATGAGGCGATACACATTTGTGTTAGCTGAAGGGAAACCTAAACTGCGCCGCAGATCTACAGCAGATGAAATTCTTGCTTCAAGCAGTCTTTCCATATTTAGTGCACAAGTGGGATCTCTGAAAAGAACAAAGGTAAGTAAAACATTAGCTTGACCTGCTAAAATGTCATTGATTGTAAAATTGGTACCAATGATTGTGTCACCTTCTTGCCTCTTCTTCTAGCTGCATCAGCCGAACGCAAAACATGGACACAGAGTTGTAGAGACCCCATCCTATAGGTTTCTCTGTACCATCGGCTACCAGAACAACATCACCAGATTTCGGAGGAGGTCGACCGATTATTCTATCAATGGCACCACTATACACCATTGGGCTCCCATCTCGGAATATTTGGGTCTTGCCCTTCTTTAGTACTACTCTTGCCAAACCTAAAAGGAACAAACATGTTTAAAAGTTAGTCTTTAATTCAACTCAAGTAAAAAAAGGGTTCAAGTCTACTACCCATAACTTAATCGAAATGTAAACTGTTACTTAACGCAATAAAAAAGAATAAAGGACGCACAATTTCACAGTGGGTCATATCCTGGATAATCGAGCCAATGTTGGAACAAGGACAACCTTCGTAAAATTGGATTTCACTTTGCGGTAAATCATCACCTTAAATTTGATTTCACTTTGTGGTAAATCGTCACCTTATTACAGAACTTAAAATAAATTATGGTCAAGTTTTAGGCGACTGTCAATATCATCATCTCTTATGAGACGAACAATAAAAAGATGGGCAACACACCTGAGAAGAACTACTGAGTAGAGCTAAGTGTCTAAAAAAAGAAAGATGGCTTTCAAGAACACCTATCTGATGATAATTGAGAAGCAGAATTGGCAATGGCAGTTCTCACAGGAGCCAACTTTTTTACTAACAAAGGCTTCTATTGTGAAGGACAATCGGGCACCTCTGTACACATAAACCTAGCACCTATCATGATACTTGGCTCCTGCGTTAACACGGCAAACAATGCACGCTTCACTAAGGCATAAAGGCATTTCAGCAAACAAGAAGTCATTGCCACGCCATCTGCTTGGCACGCCGGCTCCAAGCCGAGCGGCTTAACCCCAGCGCAGGCCCGCGCAGAAGAATGAGATAGAGGGAACGAACCGGAGGCGCAGCGCAACTAATAACACGGGACGCGGGGGGAGAGCAACACGCCAGCCTACAAGGCTACAACCATTCGACGGAATGCCGCAGAGGTGATGGAAAACAAAGGGTCGACCTTTGCGCTCGGCGGCGAGTTCTTCCAGGGCGGAGGAGGGGAAAGCCGCGCTGGGGTCGGCGGCACATGCTGTGGAGGAGGCGGGCCTGACGAGGCGCGCCCTGACTAGCGCGGGCATCAACGCCGGCGCGGCGCCGCCGCAAGCACGCAGGCGCAGCATCGCGTGGTTTGGTGCTCGCTTCGCCCCTCACCTGTTCAGAGGCCGCGGTGGATGGATATCTCATCTTGCAGACACACGTGTTGCTGTCACTGCCGTGTGGGCCCTGCCTTGGTTGCACGCCAAAATTGAATGCGTAATTTTCACAAAATTAAAGTATTTTGACATAACGTAAAACTATAACTTCTTTGTATATAATAAAGACCTATAAATATTTTAATATAAGGCACCAAATAACTATAACTTTAGACTATCTTTAACAGATACTTTAAAAATTCATCTTTATAATACTATTACAGCATCACTTAACACTATTACAATATCTTTTATTTTTTTATCTACAACAACTACCCTATTTTCTACCTTCTATTGCTCTCCTTCTCCTCTCAGACTCACACGCATACTCTGTACACAGTGATACGGGTCCTCTAAATCGGTAGCAAATTTGCCATTCCCAGCTGCTACAGTATTACGCCTACAACACTATAGCACTGAAACCGGTTAAAACGGATGGACGGATCGGCAAAATCAACACCAACAAAAATACGGCTAACAGATACAGTCTCTCTTGAAGATGGCCTTAGGCGCACATGTCGGTCTCATAGGCAAGTAATCGTCAGTTCGCTGTGCGCCACACAGTCCATTTGAGCTTCCCCGGTGCGAGCAGGCATGTGGGCAATTGCTAATTAGCATCCCGCTTGAATGAATTGCGTCGCACAGAGCAAGCATGGCTGTTACTTACTTCTGAGACAGACATGTGGGCCCATGGTGTTAATCACGGGTCTCGTCCGAAAGTTGTAGTTTTTTCTAACCTATGTCACCGCGTTAGCGTCCAGCTCGAATGAATAGCATTGCACAGAGTAAACAAGATTGTTACTTGCCTATGAGATAGACATGTGGGCCCATGGTGTCAATTATAGGTCTCGCCGTAAAATTGTAGGTCTTTGATAACCTATGTCACCATGTTAGTGTATCGCTTAATGAATTGCGTCCCGTGCGGAGCAAACAAGATTGCTACTTGCCTATGAGACAGACATATGGGCCCATTGTGTCAGTTATACGTATCGTCATAAAGTTGTACATATCCAAGATGATGAAGTTAGGTAGTACTTATGTCAAATATTTATAGTTTATTTGGAACAGAAAACTTCGGCAGAAATTTTGAGAAATCATACGTTTCCGAAGAAATTCTCACCCCCTCTTTGCATATACGAATTTCACAGGAATTCCACACAAAAATTGCCCAAAATTAGTGTATTTCCTACATGAATCCACCGTTCCAAACCGGGCCAAAGGTTGCGAGCTGAAAGCACAACGGAACCCAAATAACTCTCCGCACTGGTCATTGCAGGTTCACTCCGGACGAAATTGCTTGCTCGTTCTTGATCACGCCACAACATTGGGCATTTGCATAAGAGATCACAAGCCAATATATGAAAGCTAATTAGGATCTATTTGTCAGAGTTTTCACACCAATTTTTAGAGTAAAATCATTGAAAACTCTATCAAATAGCAGTTCACAGTTTTTAATTTTAAAAGTAATTTTTTAAAATGAACTAATGTTGCAAGCTGAAAAAATCAGCTTCCTCTAATTTACTTTAATAAAAAAATAACTTACTCATAAAATTTAATATTGATAATCACTTTCAACTATAAAAATATTTTTCTCAAAGAATCACTTTTCAGATAATTTAGACCACATAAACTCTACCAAAAGGCCTTACAGCAGCCATGAACCATCAGTAATGCCAATTTCGGACAAGAGCACTCCAGATGAGCCTGGCTGGCTGCGACAGGCTCCTCCTTGTGGTCCCCGGTGAGCCACTCCTGCACGGCGACGAGGTCCGGGAGCACCGGCGCGCCGGACCGCCTACAGCTCTCGGCGTCTTCAGTCCTGAACCTGTCCAGCAGCAGCAGTGCATGCTGTCGCCGATGCGGAGCGCCTCCTCAGCGCCACGCTCCCCGCCATCTGCAGCGCCGTCTCGTAGATCCCCGGGTCCGGTTTCTCGACGCCGGCGATGCCCGAGAACGCCCCGAAGTCCCATTCCGACCCCTTTGGTCACAAAACACTCGATTGTCAGAGGCTCAAAACTCAGAAGCATGGTTCAGACGCTCAACAGTGCTGGCTCTTCATGTGTTCTAGCAGCAAATACAAGGAGAAGATATTCTAAAGGCATGTTATTGTTTAGAGGTAGTGGTGATGCAAATTTTCGTTAAGAATAGGTGGTCGTATAATCATAGACTATATGTTTGATATTTTTTTATTTAAACCATGTTTTTGATATGATTAATCGATGATGTAATAATAAATGTATGTTGTATGCATCGGAAGATGCAAAAAGTTGGAACTAGTTTGTTTGTCTAAAAAATGTGTTCTAGCAGCACGGTGAGTGAGATGACCTCAATGGGTCCCTCATCTACACCAGATGGAGTGTATGGAAGGAACACCACCGACGTATTTTCCAAAACTCAGCTAAATAGCCAGGTAAGATAGCGGCATTCACCATTGACGATATCAAGCAAATGAGACCAGTGTTGTTTCTAGACGAGTGAGTAGCCCGCGTTTTTAGCATATGGTTCGCCTGCCATGCTGTGTTTTTCATTCCTGTATGTGACATGACTGATCACTCCCCGTAAACTTGGACTCTTATAAGTCGGTTTTTTCTCCTTAATTTAATTAGGCAGAGTTAGTCCCACTTCCGCAAAAAATAAAAGGTGTTCTAGCAGCACGGTGAGTGAGATGAAGGTGAGGATGGATAGCTGGCCTGATTCAAGCCCAACACAGGCAAGACAAGGTCTTTGTAACGGTGTTCTGCATTGCTGACAATTCCGACGATGAATCCCTTATTCCGCAGCCATCTCAAGAAGTTCTGCGCATCAGGGAACACCGAGTATGGCGCGGAGGAACCGAACACGGCATAAATTCGCCTGAATATCTTCTCAAACGTATAATCGTCATAGTCATAGCAAGCCTACAGCATGCCAAAGAGCAAACAGGACTGCAAGATCATCAGTTCTGGGTCCAGAAAACTACACAAATGCAGCTCAAAATGATTCCATGTTCACAAATCGACAATCTTACCCTGATGAACGAGTCCTTGACACACATCTCCACCAATAGATGTTGGGCATGTTGGATGCGCTTGTAGTCAGGGCATGGCATCCCTGCAGACTTGGCTGCCATACAGTGGTAGTCACCAAGCTGTCCTTTGTAAGCTAGTAATAACAGGGTACTCGTCACGTCCACGGTGATCAAGCGCAGCTTCGATAGGAGCGACATGGCTGGTGCAGTGATGGTCACAATACTGCTTCTGCCAAAATTAAATCTGTTTATTCATCCAGAAGTCAAAACGTCAGATGATAAAGAACAGGGTTTTAATTGCCTTCGTATGAAGAAGCGGCATAGTATTAGTCGTATACATATTTGAAGAATTTCAGAACTCCCATAAACCAAGTCAACATGACATAATAAATTCAATTAATATAGGCAGCCAAAGAGTATACCATGTATGTTTTTTTAAGAACATTTCTTTTTAAGAACTACCATGTATGTTTTGCTGGGTAATAAAGATGCAATCTTGTGTGCAGGTGATATGAACTAGATTTTTCAACACATGCCACACATATAGGCAATTAATGTAATTATAGGATAATAGAAAGTCAAGAGGCAAATAGCAAGCATGAACAGTTGAACAATGCAGAACTGAGTCAATGTAAGAGTAATTTGCAATCAGCTATTATCCTATTACATGGTCAGAAACTAAAACGACCAACACCATCGAGTATCAGGACATACATAGTGTCATTTCAACAGGAAAAAGAAACGAAGGATAGGGTACCATTGACACCGCCGCCGTGGCTGGCCATTGCTCGATGGAGAGTAGCATGTATCGAGGCCTCGAGGCTACCATTGACAATAATCTCTCGAGCTGCCCCAGCTGCCTCAATCTAGTCCGTACAAGCTTGGTCGAACGGTTCAAACAAGTCCATGCTGGATCTCGCTTCTTGTACTCCATAGTAGTTGCATTTCTTTTCGACGAAACGGGGAAGGAGCACTGCCTTGGTCAAGTAGAAAAGAGGTGCTCATGCTAGGAGATACGTCGATTGCTCTCCTCCTAAACGTTCTTCTTCCCATGTGCAAACAATGGTTCCGCCTAGGTCGCGTCGTTGATCTTGTTGATGTTTGTGGCCAATCTCGCTCCCCACCGTTCTTCAGTGAGCTTGGACCAGAGATTTTAATTTTGTTTTATAATTTTATTTTTCGTTCTCTGCTTCGTAGATTTTACATGTCAGTGAAAGAAATTTTCAAAATTTGATATTTCGTTCCAAAATTCGTAAAATTTTACCAAAATTTCAGCAAAATTTTAATACCTACTTGGGACATGGTGGTCGCGTAGTTGACAATCTTTGAGTGACTGGGTCGGTGTTTCAGGTTCTTGGCGACATGTTTCGCGGTGGCATTTCTCAAAAGCGGCAACTTCACAGCGATCAGTGGATCGCATACATCTAGATATTCCATTGAAATGTACAAGGCAACACATGACAGGAAGGAAAACAGACGAAACTGGAGCACTTTAACAGGCTCGACTTAAAATTTACAGTCATGTTCTAAAGTAAAATGTAATCCGTATCCTTGCGACAAGCATGGACAGAGCTCTGCAACTTTTGCAACTGTACGTTGTCTAAACAAACATCAAGAGCAGAGATGGCAAGCAGACCTATCATTGACAGTATAAAAAGTTCACGAACCAAGAGAGGCACATGACATGGTGAAGGACTGACAATTTGCAAAAGATAGTGCAGGTAAGTATTAATAACTTGACGCATATCTACAGGGGGGCTATTCCTTCACATCTTCAAACTCTTCGTCGCCATCATCTTCTTCCTCGGCATCGTCGCTGTCATACTGTAGAAGGCTGAATTCCCTGGATTGTGCCTTGAGCCTCACCTGGATCCTCTCCTTGATGGCTGTTCCCTGAGGGAAGTTTTGAAAACAAGTGTGGATGAGAAGTTAGTACCTATTAATAGCATAGACTAATACGAGGGGGCAAAAGGAAACTAACCATTGAATGGCAACCTTCCTCAAATTTCTCTAGAAAACCAGCAACCCAGCGATCGGCATTTTCGACCCACTCTTCCTGGAGTTTTGCAACTGTACTCCACTGGAAATGAACAGGTGCATTCAGAAGGCTAAGGTTGTTGGTCAAATAACCAACAAAAGAGTAGGTTGAGCTATAAGAAGGAAGTGTGGTTCATTGCTCCACGTACAGAAGTATACAAAGAGTACAGAGAGACTAACAAATTATGGGAGTCAATATATTCACTGTTAAAATCCTGTGATGGTGCAAATTACAATGATGATGAATGGAAGTACCTTCTCCCCTACTTTTTCTTGGTGCTGCTTCACTTTGTCACGCAGGTTTTTCAGTCCCATGTTAACTCGCAGTCGTTTTTCCTGATAAGACATATAAGGTCAGTTGGCAAGCCCATTAAATAATACTACCGCACTACTATCCAACAATTTATATTTTCTGTAAGTTGGAATTTTTGCTAAAGCATAGGATTTGTGTCACATGCCTTCACATAACTGACACCAAGATCCTTTCTAGTGTAGCCCCTGGCCAGATTCCGCATAACATACTCATTATAATCTTTAACAATCCGCATTATAATATCGGACGTTGATATTCCATCAGTGCGCTGAGTCTCCTTAAACTTACCAAGTTTTTTAACCTGATAAAACAAGATTGACATTAGTTACTGTCAGAAAACCACAGACCAATAATATGAATTAACTGGTACTGTCAAGAGAATTTTAATCGAAATTATACATGGATTGCTCAATTGAGAACTTAAAGACTCACATGTTCATAGACATCTTTACCAGCCCCACTAGCATCAGCATACCTGCGTAAGTTAAAATAGGAATGATAGGGTATTAAAAAATATATTAAAATCTCACGCTCATCATTATGTGAATTCAAATGAATACCATCTATATTTGAAACAAGGAAAAAAATGTATTCACAGGCAGTTCCCAGGAAATATTCACTGCATTATGAAACCATAAAGTCATTTCAGACTGAGTGCTTACGGCAGAGAATCATGTGCAACAAAATCTATGTTATGCTTATCCAAGAACTCTTCTGTCACCACCCATGGAGCATCAGGAATAACTTCGTCAACCCACCTAGGAATATAGAAGAATATTTAATATATTACCATATTTTTTATTAAAAAACAGCACAAATAAAGATACAATACTAGCGCTTATTAAATAGAATAAAGCAGGAGACAGGATTTACTTGCAATGACGAAGTGATTCATATCGTTCATCCTCAGTCATAACAGTTTTGCCTTTGTATTTATGTGTTAACTCATTATTGCAGCATCCAACGAGAAGATATGTGTTTGGAAACCTACAATTTTGAAGGCAATCAATTCAGTATGCTCGTATTACAATAGCGTCGGTAAAGTACTTTCTGTATAGTGTTTAACGACAAATGTCATGAAGGTAGATACCAGTTGGAAGCGAAATGCACTTAATCTATGGAATACACAAGAAAGAAATGGCTCTCAGGTATATGATAAGATTAAGAAAATAATGTTTGCTTAAATCATTGCAAGATGACTTTTAAAGATCTAAACAAATATCTATAATTAAGAAATCGACGATGTATGCAGGGTTCCCAACATTAAAGTATCAAAAAATGTATTCCTTTCCCTCCCTGCAAGACAAAAGTATCCAAGTTTCTGTTGCATACACGAATTTGAGGAGAAGAATGAATGTCCCCAGAAGCAAACAAAAATGTGGTAACAAATTTTTTCAGACCACGGTCTTTCAGCAGAAACAGAAGTCATTAGCACAAACTACTAATTAGTTACTCTTACTCCAGTGCAATTGTGACTACAATGATAGGTGTAGGGAACACAGAACACATCAGAAATGACAGATCGATTTGGACGGGCAGACCCACAATATAGATTATATGACAGAAGATGCTCAGCACCACACAAGAAAAAGCAGCAACTTGTATCTGAGAGCAAGAATATCGTAGTCCAAAGTCTCTAGCCAAAAACTCAATTACCCAAGCAGTCTATGGCAACAGAGCAAAGTTAATGTCCTCGCTAAAGCAAAATGCCCAAATAATTCTGGATCGGTCTGCGTTAAGGCAGAAGCATGGCATATGTGCTTTACCGTTAAATCATCCATTAAATGCAACAAGAAGAAAAGCCATCCAGAGTCGTATCACATCAGGTACAAATGCAACATACCAAGAAAGGAGCCACAATTTCTCCAAACAAGCCATCCAATTACCAAAAAAAAGAGCGCCTACAACAATATTGTGCATAAAGCAACCCACTAATCTGCAACACAAACGCGGATTTCAACTTTTCACTGCAATATTTGAACAAATATGGGCATAGCACATGATATAATGTACTCATAGAAGGCCATTCCTGAACTGCTAATCGCGTGGGACAATTCACAGAACCGCCTCCTCGGGGGTGGGGGGGGGGGTGCAACTTCTCTCGCCCAATCTTGCACTGAACCACCTAATCAAGTGCGATCCCCATCGCAAGCGCCGCCAAAGCAGCAACCTTTGCGCGCTACGCACCCAACGGCCCCCGACGCCAACACCACTAGAGCGAGGGCCAGATCAAAGCAAATTCAATCGGGGACGGACCCCAACAAGAGGAGGAGGAGGGGGCCAGGCAGAAGGACGGGGGTGTTCTCACAGCCTCTTGGCCTGCTCGAGCGACCGCGCGTGGCCGAAGTGGAAGAGGTCGTAGATGCCGTCGGCGTAGACCCGGATCGGCCTGTCCGTCGGCACGTCCCCGCCGGCTGCGCCATTGGTGGCGAACCGTTCGACCTCGATGTCCCCCTCGGCCTCCTTCCAGTCCTCCTCCTCCTCCTGCGAGGACTGCGGCCGCGCCGCCTCGGCCTTCGCGTCGGCCATGTGAGGAAGCGGTGAAGCCTCGGAAGGGGAAAGGGGGGAAGGGCGCGTCGAAGTGGGAAGGGGGAACACATGTGCGTTTCGGGTTCGATCTGATATCTGACAGGTGGGGCCGGATGCGTGACGGCGACCAAGACCCCGCGGGGTGGTCTTCGAAAAAAACGAGGTAGAAGTGACACTTGAGGGCAGCTCCGCCAGTGCTGCTACAGTAATTTGATCTATAGCAATCGGCTCTAAAAGGGGAAGCATCATCTGCTGTACGGATGTGGCCGTACGAGCTCTAAATGGTAAAAATCTAAAATTAGATAATATATATGATCGTATTTATCGAAATAGATAATATGTCAGTGTATTTATAATTTTAGCATTCGTATTTGGCACATCGTATGTCGAATATGGCACTGTAGCCCATATTCGACATACCGTGTACTGAATACGGCACTGTAGTCACCGTATTCGGCACACGGTGTGCCGAATATGGGTTGTAGCGTCGTACATGGGTCCGCACCAGGGACGATGGCGCGGATGTTGGACGTGTCCGCGCCATCATGACTGGCGCGGACACGGCACAGCTGCAGCGGTGTCGCATCACGTCTCGTCGGGGTCTCCTCATGTATGTGCTTTCGGTGATCGTGTGCGTCGTTTTTTTTAGTGAGTGGGTTGCCTCCTGTCTTTTGTGATGAGTGCATCGTCTGATGGCTGCTATATGGAGCATGGTGAGGAGGAGGAGCAGACGTATTGCGAGGTGAGGAGGAGCAGCAGATGCATTGCGAGGTGACTTGCGGAGATCAGGCGAAGAGCAGCAGACGCACCGCGAGGTGACGAGCAGCGGAGCTTAGGCGAAGAGCAGCAGACGCACCGTGAGGTGACGAGCAGCTGTGCGAGGCAAGTAGCAGCTGCGCAAGGCGAGAAGGAGCAGCTGTGCGAGGCGAGGAGCAGATGCGCGAGGCGAGAAGGCTCAGCAGCGCGAGGAGAGGAGGCTCAGCAGCGTGAGTTATAGTAAGTAATTAGATTATGTAGGTAATTAGTACTTATATTAGTTTTAATAATTAGAGTAAGTAGATTATTTAATCTATTCAATTAGATTTGATAAATTAGATTAAGTTGATAAATTAGAGTATTTAGATTATGTATATAATTAATACTTAGTTTAGTAATAGTAATTAGAGTAAATATATTGTTTAATGTGTTCAATTACATTTGATAAATTATTTTAAGTTGATAAATTAGAGTACTTAGATTATTTGAATAGTTTGATTATATGAATATAATTAGTCAGTGTAATTACATTATAGCATGTAGATATTAAGTTGCTAAAATAGAGTATGTGTAATATTTGCATATTGTATGATCTCGTTGCCTTGCGCTCTGCTGCTCGCTTCTCATTTTGTAGCAGGCGGCAAGTGACGCGCTGAAAGCATCGCAACAAAATGACGCACCGCCGGCCATAATCACAGACAGGAAGACACCGAAACGACAGCGACGCGACAAAAGCAAAGCACGATATGAAAAAAGTAAAAGAAATGGAGCCGGGAGGAAGTCTATTCGCGCCAGGGACGATGACGCGGACACGTCCAGCGTCCATGCCATCGTCCCTAGCGCGGACCCACGTACAACGCTATAGCCCATATTCGGCACACGGTGTGCCGAATACGGATGCTAAAATTATAAATACGCTGACATGTTGTCTATTTCGGCAAATACGGTCGCATATGTTGTCTAATTTTGGATTTTTGCCGCTCTAAATTTGTAGCTACATTCTCTCCTAACATAGTTTACATAGACTGATATATGGATCCGAGAAAATAGAAGAGTAATAGATAAAAAATAAGGTAGTTGCTGGAGGTAAAAGAATTAGGTAATATTGTAATAGTATTAGATGATACTGTAATAGTGTTATAAGAGATAAATTTTTAAAGTATTTATTGGAGATAGCCTGATAGATGATTCGCAACACAACCTGCATTTATCTACTTCTCCCGAAGCTCTCATGCTGAGAGCATCGAGACTATCAATAGCCTTTCAATATCAAAATTTTGTTAATATTAAGTTTTTTAGTGCTTCAACAAACTAACAATATCCCTTCAATGATGGCAACAAAAAAGCCAGTCCCCTCCTCCAAAAGAAAGAAAGCCCCTCATCTAATATCGTAAACATTTTGGCGAGAGAATATTTCAGCCCGTACCTGTCGACCTCCCACCCCTCCCATCGCCGCCGCATCCATGCTGTCTGTCTCCACCGGCCATCTACCGCCCCCATCTCCCCCCCCCCCCCCGCGAAGATTTCTCCAGCCCTCGCGAGCTCCCACCACTCATGCTCATGGCGTTGTCACCGCTGCAATGGCTCCGGTCATCTGCAACCCCTCCGTCGTAGCCTGAGCCCCCTCTCTTCCTCCACGGTCCCTCTGTCGCCTTTTGGAGGTCATTCACGACCCCGCCCTGTCCCCGCGTTGTGTTGTAGCTGCGTGACCTGAGCTCGACCGCCGCTAGCTCTAGCACAGACGGCTCGAGGTTCGGTGCGGCTGACATGAGGTCCCGTGCATCCCACTGCCCCTCCACCACCCCGTCGTCACGCTCCACGATCGCCTCACGCTGCTCCGACCGACGGTGTAGTTGACACCCGAAAGGTGTTTGTCGGAAGGTTAACTCTTGTCGCAGGGATCCTGAGGGACCCATTTTTAGAGATTCGGCCGGGGGGATGATCCTGAATATGTTCGCCGGAGAAATAAATGGGTATGAATGCGATGGCCGGTGGGGTGGAATGATCTAGTGCGGAACGAAGTAAATGCGCTGGTGTTTAGACAGGTTCGGGCCGCACGGAGGCGTAACACCCTACTCCTGTATGGATACTATAAATACCTTAAGAATATCCCTCAAGAATGTTGCTGGTTACAAGAATGTGTATCTATCTTAGAGCCTGAAGGCTCCTTGTTCTTCGGTCTGCGTGTGTCTGTTGGCTCTGGGTGCTCTCGATCTTCTCTTCTCTTCTCTACTTAGCTTGCTCAGAGATTTCAAAGCTTCAAAAAAACTTCTTTCTCCACTTGTGAGCGATTGATTCACTTCGGAGCCTCTAAAAACTTTTTTTGTCCGTGCTGTCGGCTGCTTTAAATACCCGCCGGCTATAGCGTGCCCCGAACGGGAGGGGGGGCACGAGTTCCAAGATATCATAAATGGAAAGTTCGTCATCATAGCCTTTGTGCGAAGTGACCGGGGGTGGAAAATGCACCCCACGCCCGGTCATCCGTCACCATAAATGAACTGGCAACAGGCGCCGTGGAGAGGGCCCACCGGGCAGCCGCAGAGCAGCCCGGCGTGCCCGCCCTGTCTTGTTCTCCTGCCACAGTAGCGCGGCAGACAGAACGCCTCGGCCCTTACGACGTTATCCCAAGACGGGTCGGATGGAACGGGATGGGACCTGTGCATTTAATGACCCCACGCCCTTCTACCAGAATATGGCAGGAACTGACACCGAGCGTGACGGGAGCAGTTAGGGGTGACAGGCCACGTGCGCTCTTTAAATACGACCTTGGGCCTTTGACTGGCTGACACCTCATCAGTGGGCCCCTGCGGGGGCCACTATCAGGGGGCTCTCTGAGTCGTCGGGGAACTGAGTGCTCGGGGGTCACTGTTCACCTCCCCGAGCACTCTCTCCTGAGAATGCCCTTTCTTGATCCTTGGGGAACCGAGTGCTCGGGGGTACTGTTCACCTCCCCGATCACTCTCTCCCGGGCACACTTGTACGGACCTTCGGGGGACCTAGTGCGCGGGGGCCGCTGCACGCAGCCCCGAGCACTCTCTCCCGGAACTTCCTTCAATGGGTCCTCGGGATACTTGGGTGCCCAGGGGGCCACCGCTCGCGGCCTCGGGCACACTTCTCCCGGTACTTAGCTTTCCTGATCGTCGGGGGACTCGAGTGCTCGGGGGTCACCGTATACCTCCCCGAGCACTTTCTTCCCAGCACTTAGACTTCACAGATCATCGAGTAACTTGGGTACTCGGGGACCACTAACTGTGGTCCCAAGCGCCCTCTCCCGGGACTTAATCTTTTTTACATCGCGGAGGAGACTCCGCGGGATGGCGCCACGTGGCGGATTGCTGGCCTGGCCTTGGGATTCGGGGACCCCCGGTTCCTGATTCACCAACAGTGTTCCACCAAAATCCTGGAAGATTTTTTTTTCATTTTTGGTATGATCAAAATTGTGATGTGTGGTGAAGTTCAATGGAACTGTTTATGGATTTTGTGTAGATGAGCTCACTTATGGAGATGTTTTTTGACGAATCATGGTCAGACGATGATGATGACTTCGAGATGGCATCAGTTTTGCTTGCTGACATTGAGAGCAACAAGCGGCCCAAACATGTTGGTCTTGTGCCAGGGGCACGTGGTGGTTCATCGGAATAGGCAGCTAGACTATGCTAGGCTTGTGGAGGATTACTTTGCAGATGTCTCTATGTATGGCGAGGCTACCATCAGGTGACGGTTCAGAATGTCCAGGGGGCTATTCTTGCGCATTGCAAATGATTGAGATCTTCGGAGAGGAGTAATTGCAAGCACCGACTGCAGAGGACACTGCAAGGCTTATGACAATTGGTGCATCAATAGGGTTCCCAGGGATGCTTGGATGCATCGATTGTGTCCATTGGTGGTGGAAGAATTGCCCTACGTCATGGCACGGGCAATTCACTAGGCTTTGCCATGATCCAATCATCATTCTTGAAGTTGTTACATCCCATGATTTATGGATTTAGCATGCATATTTTGGGTTACCTAGGTCTCACAATGACATCAATGTCCTGTAACGATCTCCTCTATTTGCAAGGCTAGCTGTCGGGGATTGAAAGGACAATGATGTCACATAGAGAGGGTGTGAATATGTGTTTTTTTTTAAAAAAAGTCCCATTTTACTACTGGCCTAAACTCCATGGACAATAATTTTTTTATTTTTTTATTTTCTAACATAAATAATTAAATAAATATATTCCGGATGAAAATATATGTAGAAATATGCGTCTACCATCCTCAGTAAGGTGCCTACCTTCCTCTTAGACTACGGTAAGGTGCACCATGGCAGGTCCAGCCCTTATCGCCCTCTGATCAGAGATGGTAGGATGAATAGTACCCACCCTTTTTTAAATTTTTCTTCTTTCCTCTTTCTCTATTTTGGCAGTAGGGTTGCCGTGCTCTAAAATTTATGAAACTTTTTCTGTAGGGCCTATAATGCATGATGAACCTATTTTAAAATGATTCACCTCAACACCCTGTGTAGGTTTCAAATTAAAAGACTCCAAAAGAGGACTACTTTTAGAACTTTTAGTAATTTTGAATGCCTAAAAAAATTCCCAAAAATCTAGGAAAATTAACTAATATTCCTCTCACGTGTCTGAATAATATCTAAAATTATTTTCAACCCTAGGTTACCTGGTGAAAAAGTAGTGAGTTACGTTGCAATGCTCCATTTATATGCATTTTTATCATTTCATGTGATATTCTCTTTTTAATTTAATTTGAATTCAAACAAACTCTGAAACATGCATAAATTCATCCAAACTCTTATGGAGTACATATACAAAGTACATGAGTCAACTCGGATAATCCTGCAGTTATTTATCGTAGGCTTGACATCTATCAAGAAACGGCTTGGCCGTACGAAGTTATCAGGGCAATATTCTTGGCCGAAGAATATTTTGGTGTCCGACCACCTCACAGCCTCATGAATGTGCACAAAATTATATAAGAGTTTGGATGATTTTGTGTAGGTACTTGTTCGGTTGCCGACATTTCTTTTTTTATTTGATGTCACACTCTAAATTGTGCACATTCATATTTTTATGTATTCCAAAAGAGTTTGGATGAATTTTGCATGTTTGAATTTGTTTAATTCAATTTGAATTAACAAGGGAATATCACATGAAATGATAAAAATGCATATAAATGGAGACGTGCAAATGAACTCAATTTTTCACCAAGTAACTTAGGGTTGGAAATAATTTTAGATATAATTTAAGACACATGAGAGGAATATTAGTGAATTTTTCTAATTTTTTGGGAACTTCTTTGAGGCCTTAAAAATTATTTGAAGTTCTAAAAGTAGTCCTATCTGGAGTTTTTTTTTATTTTGAAGCCTTC
Organism: Phragmites australis; assembly: GCF_958298935.1. Classification (NCBI taxonomy): domain Eukaryota; kingdom Viridiplantae; phylum Streptophyta; class Magnoliopsida; order Poales; family Poaceae; genus Phragmites; species Phragmites australis. The sequence goes on from NC_084926.1 coordinate 42,249,664, forward strand.
GTGGTGTATTGAGGTGAATCCTTTTAAAATAGATTCATCATGAATTATAGGCTCTACAGAAAAAGGTTTGTGAATTTTGGAGCAAGGCAACCCCACTGCCCAAATAGAGAAAGAGGAAAGTAGAAAAAATTGAAAAAAAGGGTGGCTTCTGTTTATCCGAGCCTATCCGCCTCATCAGAGTGCGGTAAGGGCTGGACCTGTCACTGTGGTACATTTTTTCCAATTCTATAAATCTTTTCATCTAAGATATATTTATTTAATTATTTATCTTAGAAAATATAAAAATAAAAAACTTCAGTTTTAGACCTTAGCCGAGAGGGCTACGACCCTCTTTCCCTAGTATAAAAATAGTAGAGGTCTTGGCCCATTGGTGCTCTTTGAGCTGGGCTACTTGGCCCATTCAACTTTTTAGCACGCTAGATTGATTGAACTGGCTCACCCCACCTTTGCCGATCGCAAATGCATGCTGGCGCTGGTGGGCAACGGAGGGCCACCGGATGGGACAATGCCGGGCGGGGAGGCAAGGATGTGGTCCGATGAAGCCAGGTTAGCGCGGCAAGTCGACAAGTGCAGATCTGGCGGCTAGGACACTGTCGGAGACGGAGGAGGCGGATGTGGCGAGGGAACACATCGCGGTGGAGAAGAACTCAACAAAGAAGTTGACTTGATAAAGAAGAAAGAGGATGAGCATCGCATCACCCTTTTTATGCATCGTATCACCCTTTTTATCTTTTATGGAGAGGAACAGTAGGGGTCTTGGCCCATTCAACTTTTTAGAGCGCAAGGCTGATTGAATTGGCTCACCCCACCTTGGCCACTCGCAAATGTAGGATAGCGCTTGCGGGCGATGGAGGGCCACCGGATGGGCCAGTGCTAGGGCGGAGAGGAAAGGATGTGGTCCGACTAAGCCAGGTTAGCATGATGGGCTGACAGGTGCAGATTTAGCAACTGGGACACCGTTGGAGATGGAGAAGACATATGTGACAGGGGAGCACATCACAGTGGAGAAGAACTCAACCAAGAAGATGACCTGATCATAAAGAAGAAAGAGGATGACCATGCGATACTCGTCCTACAATCGTAACCCTTTTTCTTTTTATGGAGAGAAACAGTAGGGGTCTTGGCCCATTCAACTTTTTAGCGCGCCAGGCTGATTGAGCTGGTTCACCCCACCTTGGCCTCTCGCAATTGCAGGCCGACGCCGGCGGGATTAGCCGTCTGCAGATCGGTCGGTCTATTACAGCTTCAGAGAAGTATGCATGCAGAATGTACTGCAGCCAGAGGTTAGAGAAGCTAGCTAGCAAGTCCCATGAGCAGCTCGATCGATCTTCAGCAACTCCCAGCTTCGAATGAGCAGGCCGGGATCGATGTAGCTTCAAAGGAGCTGGAATATTAGTGAGAGAAGCTTGTGTTTTGAGTTTTGACCATGCATGCAGCTTCAAGTACTGCATGGATCTAGCAGAAAAGTTTCAGAAGCTAATTGATTAGACTCCGTGCTGTTGCCTTGTCCAAACATGGATCCATGTACACATGTACTTACTCCGTCCCAAAAATAAAATAAATCTTACCTTCTTAAATGGATCGAGGGAGTACCTCGTTACTTAGAGATGTCCGCAGTGTAAAACTAGGTATGGCTGGCTAATCGGGCAGAGACAAGTGGTTCCACGACAAAGCATGCTGGAAGCAACTGCATCTGTGCACAGTGCAAGCATCTCGCTTTCATCGATCGGAGTTTGAGTCTACGGGAGCAAACAAGCACACGTACGTGTTGACACGCCAGGTTCCTCCCTCCACAAGCAAACTGCAACTGCTCCCTCCAGGTGCAGTTAATATATTACTTGGACAGATACGTTGTACGCCAACTAATTATCCTCATAATCGACACCATATATATATATATATATATACATATATATACATATACATATACATATATATATACATATATATATATATTATATTCCCGTGTGAAATCTTTGACCTCGATCAGTTAGCACCGTGATCTGCTGCACGACATGGCAAAAAAGAAAAGAAAAGAAAAGAAAAAACATGTGCGTGTAGAATGGAACAGGGAGAGTGTAGTAGCTTTGGGTAATTTTCTAGATTTTATTCTGTTATATGTAAAGACATTATGCTATAATCAATAAAGCCCTCCTCCTTCGAAAAAAAAAAGAAATAAGAAATAAGGATAGAGGACAGCGTGGCATAGCCAAACCCTACGGATCGAAACTTTAGCGGTGTGAAGTAGAGACAAAAAAAACAGTATTTTGCAGTCGGTTTCTGTAGCACGGGTACTGTCCATCAATATTGTAGTATGAATTCACTGTTTATTAAATACTGTAACACCAAATTTAATCTGTTCACCTTTAATTTAATAGCTCAGATCCACTGAAATCACTCGCTTCACATATGAGCGGAGTGATATCAGTCCAAACCCTGCAGCTGCTTCTGTCATGCTCAGCTTCGTGCTCACGTGGGGCCCATGCCTTCTTCTGAGGGCGCCAGCCAGTCAAATCAATAGCCGTATCATCATCTTTCTTAGACAGCGGAACCGTACGACTAATTAACTTGTTAGTTGAGGCATGCAACTCAATTTTTCGGAATCAGAGCTGACAAGTCTTATGTGCAAGATATTAATTTTCGGTGCAAATGATAGCACGGTACGCATCATCACATGTATATTATCAAATTTTTTGATGGCTAGAAAGGTTTTGAGCTTGGAACAATCAATAAAATAGGGCGAATTTAAAAAATATTATCATAAAGATCATCTAAGTTAAAACGATATTATATATGTCTCTATAACATAGGGTCTCAGTCTCACATGTTATTCTCCTAATCAATGTTATTTTTCAATATAAATATCTTTATAATAATATTTATCTAATTTTTTTCCATCAAATTAAGAGTCTATCTGATTCCTAGCGAAAAGAAAAGAAAGGCATATATGCGTGCATCTTCCGAGGAACGAAAGAGGAAGGACGAAAGCACTTTTATCCGAGGAACTGACATGTGATTAATTAGGAAGCGCGATTAATTAGTACAAGCAGAGGGCCGACTTTGCTTCCGAGACAAGGCAGTCAATCTAGAAAGATTTTCCTCGCTATCAGTGGAGCAAGAGGGAAAATGCAAAATCGCGTTTTCCTTTGTACACAAGTGGCTTATGTCGGCCATCTATTACTTCCATTTAATACTCATATATTGATTCTCCTTATTTATTTTATAATTTTTAATCTATTTCTTTAATAATATACAGTCTTGAATCTTAATATAAATAGATAGTCTTGATAAACTATATATGAGCATGTATATGTGAAAATTTTCCTTCGGAGTAAGAGCTGCACTACACATCGCGAGTGCCAAACAGACGCCCAAACTAACCATATTTACATGCATTTCTTTTCACATCTACCTGGCTTAACTCCATCTAAAGCATAATAATTACTGTATGCTAAACCTTAATTAGCCTTCTGATCGATCTCTCTGCAAGGACAACAAAAAGAAAACAAAATTATGCTTAAGAACCAGAAAAAGCATAGCCGTCGTGATCACAGATCGAGGGGAAGCAAAGCAAGCAAGCATGCGTGCTTGTTTGTCTGGTGTAAACAAATTTAACTGATGCCTTTTTCTCTCTCTGATTAAGTGACCTTCGCCTACCTTTATTAAGCGGGTGATTAATCAGCCAAAGTTGTAGCCATTGGTGTTGTTAGTCGAAGCTGGCCTGGGCAGCATCTGCGGCACCGCCTGGATGCTCTGCAGCAGCAGCCTGTCCTCTGCCGAGGATTCGAACCCGTGCAAGAACGACGACATGTCGCCGCCGCCGTGCATGCTGCCTCCGTAGCCGACGTCGCCGCCGTACTGCTGCTGCTGGTGCTGCGGCCTGAAGAGCTGGGCCTGCAGCGAGGCCGCCAGGTGGTCGAACGACATCACGGCCGACGTCGGCGATGGCCTCACGGGCACGGCGCCCCTGGCGCCATAGTCACCACCGGCGCCGAAGCTGATCACGGGCCCGCCCGCGCCGTCTCCGCCGGGGCCGTATGGGCCGGACGGGGTGCCGGTGAACTGCTGCACCATGGCGCGGAAGTTGGAGGTGTCCGTGTTGAGCATCGTCACGGGCGCCCGGCGAGACGCCCGGGACCGACGCCGCGCGGGTTTCCCGACCCGCCCGCCCTCGACGCCTGGCTGCGCGCCGGCCGGGCGCGTCGGGCTCCCTCCCGACCCCACGGACGTCGGGCTCGACACCGTCCCCGCCGCAGCAGCGGCCGTCGCCTCCGAAGCCGGCACACCGTTGCTGCCGCCGCCACCGTAGAGCCCGGTCCAGTGGGCCATGTTCGTGCCCGTGTCACCCATGGCGAGCAGCGAGCTACCCGTGGTAGTGATGGTGGTGGTGGTGGTGGTAGTAGAGTTCTTGGGCCGAACGGAGAAGGCGGCTACTTATAGCAGCCCGGCGACTGAGTCAAAGTGTCAAACAGGGTGCCCCGGGAGCCCGTCAACCGTCCGATGGGCCACGGACAGTGGTGATGCGCGCGACGTCTTCTGGAAGGTGGCTGGCGCGGGAGGTTCCGCGAAGCGTCGCCGGGTGTGGGGGGGGGGGGGGGGCGGGGGTTGCGGCGGGGCCCACCGTCGGTCCGGCGTGGACCCCTCACCGGTGAGCTGAGGCGATGGCGCCGTTGACTTGTCGCGGTTCTTTTCTCACAGAAAAAAAAAGAAAAAAAGAAAACGAGAGCGTTTTGGTCTGGTTAATTTGGGCGGCGACGTGGCACCGGCCGTCGTCTAGTCAGGCTGCGGTCATGTCGCTGCTGGCGGTGTCGGGGGCACGGCCACGGCGGCCGGCGCGGTGCTTACCTGTCGGGCTCGTCGCGCACGGTGGCCGTCCACGTCTGTGCGTGTCGCGCGACCGTTTCCGTGCGCGCCACCGCGCCGATCAAGCTGACAATTAAGCACGTGCGCGTGGACAAATTCCGAGGATTCAACAGTTCTTGTTCTAATGTAAACTTAATTTAGAGTTTCCATTTTAATAATTTGAAGTACTACTAACTACACGAGAGACATTGCATGAGTATATACGTATGATGATAGAGTTGATATATGTACTGGCGTGTTGTAGTACTGAGGTTTCTTAGAAAGAAAAGTACTAACCATGGATTGTGCACGATTCGAAAGAGCATGCATGGAATGGAAGCAGCGAATGCCATTTGAGTGGCCGCAAAGAACTTTTGCATCCCTGGTTCTCATTTGTCTGCGCTTTACACAACATGGATGTGAACTGACGCGAGACGAGACGAGACGAGGCAAGAAAACAGGCAAAGACGAAAGACGAAGCTTCGACCAGAAATCCAAAGTCACATCTCAGTCTTCTCCTTCACCTTCATCGGTCTTTCTTTCTTCTTCCGGCCCAATCAAAGGCGATGTGCATGGCGCATGTGGACAGAAAAATGCTTCAATTTGTGTGCTCATCTATAATCAGCACCTGCGTGTGTGCCCCTTTGAAGCATGTAGTTTGGACACGACGCAGAGTTCTAGGTAAATCAAATATATTCATGATATTTTTTAAACGAAATATTCACGCTAATTTGCACTCAACAAAGGACAAGAGATAAATTCGAGTGATGTTGAGTATGGTCAACCACTTGTTTGCCGAAACGGATCCTGCTCTTTCTAACTATCATTCAAATACCCAGTATTATAGAAATAGTCATATTTATCGTCTCACCACTTTCGGATCATCAAAAATCAATAGTGATAATCTTACCACTGTCGGTTCATAAAAAATATGTATTATTGTCGATTCTAGAAAACAACCGACAATGATACTAATTTATCATTGCCGGCTCGTATTAAAAACTGATAGTGAAAGTATTAATATCGGTTGTTAATTCGAACTTGTAGTGAATATGGGAACCCGAAATTTACATGCATTCCGATTTTGTCTCGTGACCTTAGATCCAGCTCAGTGATCTCTCTCTCTCTCATCTCTTTAGTCGGTCGCATGCCCTCTGATTCTCTAAGTCCTACCACTGGCCTCCTTCTTCCCCACCGGCCTCCTTCTCCCCCATCAACAACTCTGCCTTTTACCAGATCCACGACAGGATCCGGAGGATCCGACCATGGATCTCACTAGAGGTCACTATCTCAAAATAGTACATTCCTGACAGGTGATAAATGTCATTAGTGATGGGTTTTATATCCGTCACTCGGAACATGTCACTAATGACACACATTAATAACGGGTCGGGTCTAGATGTGTCACTAATGACCATACATCAGCGACGTATCAGGTCCACATAGAGCTGGGATGGTGATCCATATGGTGTCCAACGTCAACGCCGATGCATCCACGATGTACAGGGCGCACATGCAAATGGTCAGCTCCGGCGTGTCAGTGGGCATGAAGCCGGAGATGCTCGTCTTCTTGCCGACCACCAAGAAGCAGAGTGGCAGTTGGTGCCAAGCGGCAAGTAGATACCGGTGGAGGGGCTGTTGGAGGAGACGATCGACTACATCGCTGCGCTTAAGGCGCAGGTCGGTGTCATGCGCGTGCTCGCCTGCCTGCTATCCGGCTTTGGCCTTGACGTGTCGCTGGAGAAGGCGGATGTTCTCGCGGTCTCGCCACGCCGGAGAAGTCTTAGTGAGAACAAGTCATCTCTGGGCTTTGGCCTACGCTTTAGCTAGTTTGAGCTCTCCTAGGTTTGGTTCCTCCTCTGTGTCGTAAAGGAGCAACACCTGCAGCTGTTGGGTAGATTTATGGAACCAAATTTCTTGTTACACTTTTTGTAAGGGGTGTTGATGAGAAAGGAGAAATGGATAAGTGAGCACGCTTGTCCTAGCAAACTAGGTAGGTAGAATATGGCTATCCGAGCATGTGGCTTGTAAAAATATGTGTTCTAGACTTCTAAGACTAGGAGTACTTTTCCATTGTTGGTGTTTTCGAGATACTTTTCCCATGTGCAGGACAACGGGAGAGTGTTGTGGCCCACGAGCGTGGTGATGTGTCTGTAGCCTATGCGACTGTTAAGTGGGGATACTGCGACTCATGGAGGGGGGGGGGGAGCCCAAAACTAGCAATAGGATGAGTGGATGACTATCGGAATCAAGGAGCAGTATAGGGTAGGATTAGAGCTCTAGGAAGGGGTCTATTGGTCTTTTCCCCAATTTTTTTTTGAGAGACCAGCCAGTACCGTGCAGCTCACTTTGCCACAACAACTTTTCATTCTCCTCTCTCTCCTTGCAGTAGAATTCATACTTTCAGAAGAAGTTGTAGCACGATTCATGGTAAATGTGCCACCAGCCGGATGACTCATGATGACTTTTTGACTCTAGAAAGGTGAAACAGCATGCAACATAATTATAGTCAAATCGATATGATATAGGGCAGTGCCATTTGATCCACTGAATTTTATTACTTTATCATATTAGGTAATACGTTTCAGATCGATGCGTACCACGTGTGTTTCACAGGGTATAATTATTAACATGTACCCTAAGCGAACACGTCACTGCAATAGCCACAATAAAAGATTAAAAAAGAATATAATACATAAAATAGATGCATCAAATATTTTTGGAGGAAAAAAGAGAAATTTTCTTATAAAATAATGTGTTACAATGTGACTGCCTCGTTAAAAATATTACTCCCTTGTATAGGGTTCCCCCAATAAGAAAAATAGTACAGTACACCGTTACACACATGATTTACTCATTATCATCTAGATCAAGGTTATCGAGGTCCGCTAATACCCCCGCAATCTCCAGATCCTCAAGTTGATGTTGTGTGCCAGCGTTCGCCCTCTCCTAGTCTTTGAGGTAGGTGATTGCCTCTACCATTTCAAGAGTGAGCGATGATCTTTGCTCTTCAATAATTCTCTCCACCATGCTGAATGTCGCTTCCAACGAGATGGTGGACACTGGAAGTAGGAGAACATCCCGTGCAAAGTGTGACAACACGGGGAAGAATCGCTCTTTATCTTTCCACCATGCATGAAGGTTGACAGTGTTGTTGTCTGCAAGTATTGGATCATGTGTGTAAAGATCTTGCTCAAGGTAGTAGTTAAGCTCTGCTATGGGATCCCAAGATAACCTAGCTGTCTGCTGAGATGATGATGTGGATCCCTTGCCTTTCATCTTGTTCCACAAATTGGTCGCACTCGACTTGCTTGCTTTGTGTTGTTGTGTAGACTTCAAAACTAGGGGGGTTACATCCAAATTTGCCCTGGTATAACTGGAAAACCCAAAATACTTCTTTGACATGATTGTAAGCATCCGAGAAATCAAGGTTGAGCAAGTCACCTATTTCTTGCAAACCACCTAACTTTTTGCGCGGATCAAATATAACAGCAAAACAATAGAGATGTGGGATAACAGAGAAATATTTTAGATATTTATCTTTCATTTTTTTGAACAATTGGAGCTAAAACATTGTCATCCTTATTTTTGTTAAGTGTGGATGCAATTCTCTAGAGCCACTCTATCACTAAGTAAGATGTAGGATAACAAACACCAGACAACTGTACTGTTGCCTTGTAAAAGGGCTTTAGAAGAAGTCGTAAACATGTAGCAATGTACCAATCAGTTTATGTAAGTAGTAAACCAGCATTCTGAGCATTTACAAAAATAGTAAGAATTCCCTCGTAACCTTTCACTTGCTTCAACATAGTATATGTTGAATTCCTTGGCCTCTTACCTTGATCTTTGCAATAGTCCTTGAAACTACTAAACATTGTAGGCGAACTAGAGATGAGACGGGTGACACCACAAATATTGTTCAAATATCTACTTATCATTGTCATACATTCCTGCATCATGATATTGATGAAATGACACATACATCTTTAGTGAAGAACATATCCACCAATGTAGCTCTGTATGTGAGGTTCTAGGTCCTCCATTGCTTTTGAGTTGGTTGATGCATTGTCTAAAGTTATAGAAATAATTCTATTTTCTATTTTGAATTCCTTAACAACCTGTAGCACACGTGTGGTAATGGCTTCTCCAGTATGTGACTCATCGATGGTTCTAAACCCTATTACTCTTTTATTTAGGTTATAGTTGTTGTCTACGTAATGTGTGATAAAGCTAAGATATGATGTTCTTGGATGTGATGAAGTCCAAATATCAGATGTTAAAGCAAATGGGTAGGTCACATTATGGAAGTTTTGCTTCAAAGTGTCTAATTGACTATGAAACAATTTTAAAATATCATTCTTAGTAGTTTTTCTAGAGATGTGTAGATATGTGGACAAAAACCATGTTGGATCGTGCTCTCAAAACCAAGGCTTTCCCCATTCTAATTGGTAGATTATCAGAAACTATATATTTAGCAATTTCTTGACGAGCTGCCGAAAGATCAAATATCCATGTGCTTACCAAACTATCAGGTGTTAAGGTAAGTTGTGTCTGTATAGGTTCCCCAGCCATCCACGCAGCTGTAGCAACCTTCTCTTGACACTGTTTCCAATGTCGATTCAAATGTTCAACACCTATTGCTGTAGGCCCATATAATTCTCGTTCCCGATAACAATAGGGAACATCTGGTCTGGGATCAAGTTTTTGAAAGTGCCTTACGCAGGCCAGCGATTACAATAATTACAAATTACGAGACATACCTTCTCACCACCCCGTATTTCCTCAACCAACTTCATGTGCTTCCACGCTTTTGACCATCGTCCAGTCGAGGTTGATGTATTACCAACAGAGGTACGATTCGCATCCTTACGCTCTATCGGATTTGCATCTGTATGGTCATCCTCGTAGCCCTTGAGATCGTCCATGTGACGGTCATCCATACTATAATCTCCCATGCTCGGGGATAACTGCGAGGATCGAGAGCTGCAGGGGGGATAATGGGGCGTTGGGCGGCTCTGGCGTGCTTGCTCCAAATAGCACATGACTTTGAACGAGGCAACATAGCTATTTGCTGTGTTTGGTGACTTGGTGTGGTAGAAAAATATAAATCAGATTGGAAGATTAAATAGAATCAGAGAAGTAGGCGTTTACTCTTGACTCTTGCCCGTTGCTTTTTTCCACTTTGTGTCACTCGACGAGTCACAACATAAAGCTAAAGTCGATGAGTCACTCAATTGTGTCCCTCGATTGTCGCTCGATGAGTCGCAGTACACTTTATGAGTCATGAGATCATGACATAAATCTAAAGTTCATAAATTCTTCACTTGACGCGATGGCCACTATCGAAGATGAGCGCCACATCGAGCCATGCTCACCCCTATTCAGCACAGTGTCACCTCCTCCTCTACACTGTCTTCCTCGTCCCATCCATTTGACCTTTCTCAGCAGCCAATCCTCTGCCTCACTACCTCGCTCTCTCTCCCACAATGTGGCGGTGGAGTTTCCCAATATCTGAATATTTGAGCATTCATGCAGGCGAAAGAAAAGCAAAAATTAATTTATCTTTAGCTTCCTGAGAGAAAACAGAAGGATTTTTTTCTCCAAACTTGAATAGAGGCTCAAGTTGTCATGCTAGAATTAATCAAGCTATTCTATAGATTTGACAAACAATACCTAGTTTTTTTTCGCTCCGTTGATCTAGCGACTCTGCTTGCAAAAACTAAAAGAAAAACAAAGGGAATTCCAAGCAACAACAAGCACTGGTTGGAGCCGCCAGAGTCATCACAAATCTAAGGTGCATAGGCTCATGTTTGTGTGGTCATCAGAGGCTCAGAGCCAACCCCGTGAACCAGGTCAAGATGGTGTGAACTACCATCCAGTACGCGCTCGCCATGGGTCTCAAGCTCTGGCGACTAGCATCCTCTCCCTGGGCCCCGCATCCCTGACCTTCGCCGCCAACTCGCGCTGCGTAGTGGCACACATGATAGCGCACCACCCTTCCATGCCACCCCCTCCACACACCACCTGGACGCGCTTCTCGCCTTCCTAGCTGGCACGCTCTTCGGTGTCCGCTTTCCCACCTCCGGCCTCTGCGCTTCGGCGACCAGAAGCAAGTGCAGGGGCATCCTGTACATGTGCATGATGCTGACACGCTGGCTGTGGCTGTCGCGAACGCGGACTTCCCGACGGATGGTGCCACTTGCGACACCGCGCCACTGTTGCTACCGCCCGAGCCGACCTCAGGCACGAGGGAGGAGGCTGGCATTGGAGAACTCACGGTGGCCTTGCTGGTGAGGATGAGCTTGCTCTTGGCGACGAGGTTGCCGATTCGGCTGGGTGCTTGATGGGAGGTTGAAGAAAGCGGTGACGAGTCCAGGGCGCAGGCAACAGCAGCATTGCTTGGCTACAAGGGGCCATGGTCGGTGAGCTCCGCGTGCAGCGATTGGCGAGCTCGATTGGGGTGCTGGTGAGATTCGGATCTAGGCGGCAGGTGAGATCGGCCGCTGCTCGGGGGTGGCGAGTGATGCTTGGACCGGTGAGCTCGGTCGCCGCTCAAGGTTGGTGCGCTCGAACACCGCTCGGGGTCAGCCGTCGCTCGTGGGTGGTGTCGGTGCTCGGGCCAACGAGCTCAGCACCTCGACCATCACTCAGGGCCTCAGGGTGGCACACGACGCTCGTACGAGGAGCTGCAAGAGGCGAACACACGTGCCAGGGAAGGACTGGGCCCACGTGCCCTCTATGGGTGAACTAGGCCACCGTGCCTCGGGCCTTTTTCGTGCCGGCTCAGCCCAGGAAAGGCCCATTTTTGTGCCAAGTTGGACCGCCCATCGGGCCTCATATCAAGGCATGGCACGGCCAATGAATCGTGCAGGGCCAGTCTAGCCCATCTATGTTCATGCCGGGCCGTGCTTGGCTGGACCGGGTCGTGCCGTGCTTGGGCCGTCCCAAAAAGCATGGCTCGAAGTCCCAGCTCTAGGTGTAGACCCATCACTAATGATTATACATCAGTGACGAGTCTAGATACATACCTATCACTAATGAGCACTTGAAAGCCAAAAAAGAGAGGAAATGACCACAATATACAAAAGCCTGAAAGCCACTCATGAACAAATATAGTACATCATTAGGTTCTTCAAATTGTTACAATATACAACAGAAAGCCAATTCAAGATACCAACAACTATAAAATAGTATTTCCAGGAAATAGAAATACAAGCACCGAAGACATGAAAAAAAAAACTCATTATAGAGAAAGAATCATGACATATGGCGCTAACATGTTTAAAGAACAGCTTAACTTCCTTTGATCAATCACTAAACTTTTCATGCACTCATTTCTTCCTCCTTTGAATCCACCTAAGTAAGATTCACCTTCTCTTTAGTGCATGAATAAGGACAATCATATAGCTGCTCTTTCATGAATAAGGAAACTGGAGAAGCATTTTATAGTTTCTGCAAATTCTTTACCTATCCATTTAGTGCACACTCACTCTTCTTTGCTACCACATTCGAAGCACCTGAACATAGGGAAAAATTTAGTAAGAGTCTATAGCAGCAAATCCCGTGAGAATCTAGTTGGTAGGAGATATAAACAATTGAACAACGTAGGTAAGCAAGTATAACTCCTTAGATCGCCACTTTTGACAGGAGAAAAAAAATGAAATTCCTATAAATACTAGCCATGGTTTGCAATTCTATGCCACAATTACATTGAAGAAAATCAAAGTTCCCACTTTTCAATCAAGGTATTACCAAAGAGTTCTATACTTATCTCTTGATCAATTCACCTACCCCAAAGAACAAAAACATTTTTTCACTACTGGAGTCCAAAAATATGAACCTTCGAAAGTAAGCAACACAATTCTAATGAAAACAACCATTATAACTTAAACTACAGTTATGTGAACAAACTCAATTGCTCTTTCTAATCTTTATCGAAAACCAGCAAATTACTCATATTCCACAAAAACACTGCCGAAAGCCCAAAAGGCCAAAACTAAACCAGTACTTATCAAAGCAAATGTTGAATCCAAACAAATGCACACCACCACATGCATACAAAGGACACAACACATCATGCCTATCTTCAAACATCCACTTCAACTCATAGAATGCTCCTGAAGAGAGAGCCTTGTCGCATTTATGTCTCAATCAGCAATTCAGCATATATAGCACAATAACAGGGAACAAGTAAGCGCGTCATAAGCATGAAACCTAGAGGAACAAAGGTGAAATGGGGGAGATCATACTGGTCATTGCGGTTGAGCCGCGCATCATAGTAGAATGCGACAGAGACGAGCCATGAGTCAGTGGACGGCGACAAGAGCGAGCCAGTCATGGCAGTTCATCCCTTTATGCGCGAAATTGATCCTGAGCGTCGGCTCCGGCAGTTCCATGAGCACCTCCTCCGCCGGCAGCGCCACCTCCCATGCCTCGTTTGAGTACCCAGGCACATGTTCTCCTTTTCTACCCAAACCCCAACCAAACCGCATCAACTCGCACCCAACCCAAATAGAATTGATGGCCACGACAAGGAGAGATCGTGTGGGAAACAAAGAGGGGGCTCACCTGGATCGCACTGCATGTAGAACTCCTCAACATTTTCGAAGCGAGAGTAGTGGTTAGGGTTAGGGTTCCATGCTTAGGGGGGTGACGGTGGGAAGTAGGACCAGTGTGCGCGTACCGTGGGTGAGGGCATGGAGGACGGCAAAGCGGCGAACACGGAAATCCTTAAAGATCTTGGGCAATGATGGTAATGAGGGCAGGGGCGAGGGAGGGCAAGATAGGATATGAGGCTAGGCGAGGCGTGGAGGGATGTGTGCGTGAGTGAGCTGGCAGCAGCGGTGGTAGGCATGAGGCGAGTCCTAAGGTTGCCCATCCACGCCTGCATGGGCCAGCTTGGGCTGGAAAGGCCGCCTGGGTCCTTCCATATTCACATTAGTGATGGGTGTTTTCAACACACGTCACTAATGACTTTCACATTGGTGACAGGTGTTGTTATCACCCGTTACTAATGAGTGATCTCTCTATAACCCGTCACTGATGACTATATCATTAGTGACATATTGTGAAGTGATCCATCATTGTTATCATTAATAATGGGTGATGTTTAGACCCATCATTAATGAGCTGTCATTAGTGGCGTGTGTTGACCTCGGGTTGGGACCTGTCTCAAACCTGTCACTAATGTGACCTTAGGTTGGGACCCGTCTCAGACCCGTCACTAATGACATGTCTCCTTTGTTAGTTTTTTGCGTAGTGGGAGGAGATCCACGGCTGGTTCTCACTAGTGACGGTGATGGACGATAGCTCCTCGGTGCGGTGGCAGCCACAGGACCAAGGCTGGTGGTGGCGACTCCTTGGTGTTGATGTGGTGAGAGGGTGAGGTGAGGTGGCGGTGACAGCTTCTCGGTGTGGATGCGGTGAGGGGGTGAGGTGAGGCAGGCGGTGGCGGTTCCTCAGTGTTGATGCGGTGAGAGGGTTGTAGCGAAAATGACCATATTAAGCCATGATTATGATTTTAGTGATTAATGACAATATAATTATTGGGAATAACATGTTTGTCAATAATATATGTTAGTAGATCTCATGGATGCAATACATCAAGAAGCCACCACAGTCGAGACAAAGTTTGGTTGAATTGAAGAAGTTCCAAGAATATTTGCCTCGCTGGATAGTCCGGTTCAGAGAAGTTTGCACTCACCGGAGATTCGTGTTCAGAGACAGTTAGCCTCACCAGATAGTCTAGTGCTCTGTGTATTGAACTCACTAGAGTATTTCTGAAAAAGGGAGAGAGGACTAAGGACCTCACCGGATAGTCCGGTGATCTACATAGGGTAACACCTGAGTATTTCTTGTAGAGAAGAATGCAAGTGCTGAAGAATAAAGATCAACTCACTGGATAGCCCGGTGATCATAGAGATAGTTGCATCAGTGTATTTTCAGAAAAAAAAAAAGAGAAGATTCAACTCACCGAATGGTCCGGTGTGAATGGAATGAACACCGAATGAATGCACCAGGGTATTTTACACAGAGAGTTTGCAAAGACTCGGATGGCTCAAGATAACTTACCAGAAGGTCCGGTGATGAATTTGAAGGCACACCAGAGTGTTTGGTGTTCACAGAGACTTTGAGTGGAAGTCAAACGGCTAGTTTCTGAATTTGTACTCACCGGATGATCCGGTGTTAATTCTACTGTTCTCATCGGATCATCCGGTGTTAACAGCTTTTCTAAGCCGTTAGAAAAATGGCTAGTTGGTAGGTTTGAGTCTATAAAATATCCCTCCACTCAGTCATTTGAAGGTGTGGCATGTTGCTGAAGTCTAGAGAAAGCTCATATACACTTGAGAAGATATTCAAACTACCAAAGTACTTAAAGTGATCACCTAAGGCAATTAAACACAATATTAGAGAGTGTTTGGTGTTTATAGGTCTAGCGTGAGTTGTAGCTGGGTGCTGCAGCTTGACGAAGGGATCAAGGAGTGATCCTAACTTGTACCGAGTGGCACATCAGCACCTCGGAGTCTTGGTGACTCACCAGTATCTTGAGCCTTGGTGGCTTAAGCTTGTTGACCCTCTGATTTGGTGTGTAGTGACGGTAAAATACGTGTACGGGGACGTAGAGACCCTTGCCTTGGTGGCTCAAGATCCGAAGTGATCACACCGGCAAGTGATCGGAAGAGACTAGTGGTGAGACCTTGCCTTGGTGGCTCGTTGTGCTTGAGACCTTGCTTTCGTAACTTGGTAGCTCAAAAGCCGTGACCGGAAGAGACTTAGCGACCAGGAGCATATCCTTTATGAAGCTCCAACGTGGATTAAGGGTAGCATTAATGTCATCAATACCACAGGATAAAAATCTCTTGTGCTGAGTTTATCTATCTACCTTATTTACGTTTTCGCATTTACATACTTGCAATTTATTTTGCTACAGTAGGTTGTAATCCTCTTGAGCGGTAGAGTAGACATACTAGATAAACCTAGAGCATATTTAGATAGAAATTGATATAGGTTTATCTTGTGAGGTTTTTGACACCAATTTATTTTAGGTTTCTAAGTGTCCTACTTCACCCCTCTTAGGACGTCACCGTTCTTCACAGGGGTAAGGTGATGCTGGTGGTGGCGGCTCCTCTCTCTCTCTCCAACGGCGTGTAGCGGAGCCGGAGCCCAGCAGGGACAAGCCTCGGCCTCCGAACGGCGGTCTTCATGCTAGGACGATGGCGGCAGCCTCAGGGAGAAGAAGAGGAGAGGGCAAGGCTCGCCCCATCGAGAGTGCATGTTCTGTGGTGGCGGCCTTCATGTCGCTGTGTTCCTTGTGCAGGGCGGAGCAAGGCCGAGCTGACACGGCAGCGGTAGCGGAGCACGCCGGAGGCAACCGAGCCGGCTCATTTTTTTTGTTTCCTGAAAATACCAATATTATCGGTGGACAACAGCCGACAGTGATAGCAATCCGACTATTACTACCTGTTGCGTCCTGCCGATTCTAAAACCGTTAGTGAATTTCAGTTTAGAATCGACAATGAAGGGTTATTATGTAGTAGTGACTGCCGATTAACCGTGTACTACTGCTCTAAAATTTTCAGAAAAATTAGTTTCTTTTTGGCTATATATGATCTCTTAATTTCGATGAAAATATCAGATGCCGTACTACTTTTCAAAAGAAATAAGAGCTAGGCTATCAAAGAAACACGTACTAGAGATAAGTAACCCCCAGCTCTGTATGTCCGTGTGAGAAAACACATCGAGGGCTACTTTGGGAGAAATAATTTTTGTTGGTTTGTTCTGGTCAAAGGATTTGATCTCGATCCAACTAAGCAATGTAGTCGCCGTCCATCTGCCAACTTTATTTATTTGCTCGAGCTTGCACGGCTCTGACTAGCCGGAGCTCAAATGGGACTGGATTATACACCTGGTTGGTTGGTGGATTCAACGTGATCGTGACCACACATACGACGATTAACTCATGTGTCAATGTAGGAGTGTTTGGTTTCTGGCACATCTTTATTTTGACCTAGTAGATAAGTAGAATTTTAGAGAGCAAAAACTGTTTGATTTGCATTCACAATTACAGTCTGATCTAATAGATGTAATTATACAATCTTATTTTGATCTAGGTTCTGTAGTCTTGATATTTTATATTCGTTTATACAGACTGATGCGCTTGTCAGTGTTATAAAATCATATTTATACGAGTAACCAATTACAATATCAACTCTTACATCTATTTATACAACATCAGATTTAATCAACCAAACAAAAACTCACCTAAGTTTATATAAATATATACAATCAACTAAACACTCTTCTTTTCAACAAATATAACTCCGCTCAACTTGTTTTTCCTCAGCCTGTTTATACGATGCAGCTCTACAAAACCTCATACGAGCAACTAAGCACACCCTATGTTTATATTTTTGACTTGACGAAATAGTTTTTTTAACAAACCAACAGGAGAACTGCCCATTACTATATTAATAAAGTAGGAGTAAACCGGGAAAAATAAAAAAATACAAATGCCGTTCTCAACTAGGAGAACTCCACATCCAAGGGAGGAAATGTTACAAACCTCCATCTCTATTCACTCGCAACTCAACTCCGGATACAATTGACTTAACAAATGGAGAGAACTCGATCTGGGATATAACTCTTCCGATGCTACTGCTGCTACCTTTGTAGTCTTGCCATCCCCGTTGCTGGGGCCCAGAGGCTGCTCACCTTGCCCATGTGTATGTAGAGTCTTCCGCCCCAACTGGCCACCCAGCCCAGCACATGATATTCCCCACCTCTTAAAAATCGGTTTGCCTCCAAGCCGATGAAGCGAAATCTACTAGAATACTCTTGAGATCACCTGAATCCCATTGCACAGGAAGATGCTTGAGAGCTAAAGTTGTTTTGGCTCCATGCTTCACTAAACCTTGTGCACATCTGACAACCCGATGACAACTTGCTTCTTCTTGTGCCCTGACTTGAGTGCTATACACACTAAAACGCGAGCTCTTTATGTTCTCAGGAGATGAAGCAGTAGGAAGAACAACCTCTTCATTGTTTTGGACAATCAACTCTCCTTCTCTAGTAACCAGCTGCAGAAATCCAATGCCAACGGATTCTTGCACTTCTATGTCGGCTGCCATAACAGTTAATATTCTTGACTTAGATCGTACTACTTGTTTGCAAACCACATTACTAGCATGGTCATGAATTATGCTCCCAGGAATGCTTGCAAAGGGGCTGAATGATAGAAAATCCATAACCATTTCTTTGTCAACAGTGAACCAAAACAAGGTAGCATCGTTTCCATTGCCCTGCTCATTGCCAAGAATACCATCTTGAAAATCGGCACTGATATCGTGTCAATTTCCCTGTTGAACTTGTAAGAAACTTCTTCATTGTGCATTGAAATGGCATAAGAAGAAATAAACCAAAATACTTCTTGGAGAGTGCAGCAACTATTCTCAGCAATCAATACTTGTGTCATCATTGAGAGCTTGAAATCATTGGAAACACTATGCTGTTGAGCCCCATCAGAATTTTGGAGAAGCAAACAATGCTAACAGTGAAGAAGAAAGGAGCACAACACCCTCGGTTGCCAGCTGCTTGGTCATGATGTTCATACGAATCAATTTGCAGTCAAGCCAGTCACTTATGTCCAACCCTGTAAGTTCTGATTGTTTGTCATTGCAAAGAGATGCATCTCCTTTAGAATTCCTGCACTCTCCAACTATGAATTTCAGCTGATATGTTTGAGCAAGCAATGAACAAGGATAAGAGAATGCATCATCTTGAGAGCCCAGTATCAACATGTCTTTTCTGCCAATATCTAGCATGGCCTCAAAGTAGGTAGTGACCCTGTTGATGGTATCAGCATTTGTAATCCTCAGCAACATCGCATTTGCATCCCTGGACACCACTTTATGATTCTTATGATCTGAATGTAGCCATGTCGCACACCAGTAGGTTAACGTCGCTCAGGGTGGCCATGGTGGATGGAGGTCGGGCCACCTGTACAGCGAGAGACTGCAACATGGTCCTGATGCGAACATCGGTGATAGCCTTGCCCAGGCATTTCATCGAACGCCTTGCCATCACATTGGTGCCAAGCATGAAATCGTCTGCTGACTTCACTGAAGACACCAACAAGCTCTCAGCAGGGACACGCCCCTAGCATGGACATTGCCGGTGACGTTGTCGACGACGGTGAGCCGAGCAGCGACGCCGAAGCCTGGACTTTCTGGAGGGGTCGGGGAACGCTGTCGAGCACCTTGCGGGCGTCGCAGTGGTGTTGACGGTGGTGGCGTCACGGACGGAGCACGCCATCGAGCACCTTGTGAGCATCAACGCGGTATAGACGATGGCTGCTGGAGTTGGAACATCGGAGAGGGTGTTCGCGGACGTCGTCATGTCGGTGTCGTGGCTGAGACAAACCGTCGAACACCCGGCGGGCGCATCGGTGTTGAGGTCGACGTCAGCGTCCAACCTTGGCGAAGAAGCCTACGAGGACTCCACATGCGCTAGAACATCCTTGGATGCGTCCGTCACGAGCAGGGACGCGGTTGTAGCGTGGCCAGCACCGATGTCGACGTCGAACCGGTGGTGGGCGTGTGAGACGAGACTACTCTCTGTCCTTGCGGTGGTGGTCGTTGCAGCGGTGGGCGTCGGTGAAGCAGGCATGAGCGCGTCCTCCGACTCCGAGTCGGCTCGCCCGGCCTTCATCATCAACATCTCGATACACCGTTCGATCATATCGAACTCCGCCTTCTCTTTGTCGGAGATGACAGCCCACTCCTCTTCTCAGCATGTGAACTCGGTGATGGTGGCGGCGACGCTGACGGTGGTGAGAGGCTCCAATCTATCTCATTGTACAAATCATAGTTTTATTTAATTTTTAAAAAAATAGATTATAAAATTCTTTACAACATATTTTTTTTAAAAAAATTCTTGATAGTTTTGGTACTATTTTGAATTTCGCGAGCAATAGTACATAGTGTTTTTTTTATCAACAGATAACACCTTTATTTTTTAAAAAGTTGTCGCCTGTTGGAATAGCGATATTTTGGTGTTACCTATTTAACAGACGACGATAGTCTAGATGTGCAATATTTTAAATGATCATGTATTTTTACAAATATAAAAAAAAAAAAAAAAAAAGAAACATCTCCACATGCAGTAGCTTGAAGAGGGGAAAAATAGATCTAAAACTTGGGGAGGCGGAGGGAGGGAGGAGGGGGCCATGATTTCCTTTTAATTTCTCTTTGTTTTGTCACAAAGAATTAGATTAAGATGTTATTAATAACAAAGGGAAACTAGACTTTGGTGCAATGGAGGCAGAGAACGTGCCATTTTGCCTTTTTTAATATAAAATAACTGATTATGGAAGCTAGACAGAGAAACCATCGAATGCAAATTTGCACTCTGTTTTTTTTTTTTTTGAAACGGGGTGCAATTTTGCAATCTATGAGGCCAAGCTAATTAGCTATCAGCGTTTGCATGGCTAGAGCGATCGATCTATCGGGCCGTTAGAGCATGCTCAACGGATTTTATTTGTGATCTAGAATTTTTTTATAAAGAGATTTTTTTTCTTTAGTGTTCTAATAATTTTTTTAACGATTTTTTTCACGAATGGATTTTAAAGATTATTCTCTTTAGAACGAAATTCTTTCTCTTTTTTTTACAATTTTCTTTGAAAGAGAGCTGTTAAAGGTAGAAAAAATAAAAAGAATAAAAAGAGAAAAAAAATTAAAAGGAACGAAATAAAAAAAATGGTTAGTATGGTGTTAGGTGCTGCTCGGCTCGCGGCACAGGTGCAGGCGTGCAGCTCAATTGGCTGCCGCGGTGGGACCCAGCTGCAGATGCGGACGGAGCGGTGACGTGTGAGCTGACGTCTTCTTCCCCCCCCCGCGCTGCCCCTCGCATGCTCCCCGCAAATCAACATCTCGTCAGTGGACCACCTATACTACCTCTTTTTCTATTTGACACCTGTTATGCTACATATATGTGGTTCTTGTTTAATATGCATGCAACTTTAATTTATACATTACAAGTGTCAAGTTAAGAAATGAACATGTATTTTATTTATTTAATGGATCAATTAATCTCTAAGGATGAGGGAGCATCAGCATGTCTACAAAATTTCACCTGTGAGTTATCATGATTATCTTTTACATTTAGAAGATAGCAAATTATTCATTATACGCGATGGAAACTTAGGTGGTACCCGTGATCTCACATAACAACTTACTAGGGCTCTTCCCGCTGCCACCATCCGTGGTCCACCTCTTTCTCCCTCACCAGCGCTCTCGCAGTGACAAAGTGGGCATCACCTCTTTATAGATCTATTTAGTTAAGAAAGTTTAATCACCAAATAAAATTCCCTACTAGATTATATCGTCTCAGGTAGGGTTTGGCTTCCCTGTAGCGACAGGTACGTTTGGGGACTTTTGTTTCCTCTGTATCTTTGTCGACGACAATAGCGGCACACGCATGTTCTCACGTGAAGGTCTGGAAAGGTATGTTTCCTCGGCAAGGAACTTTGCTCCCATGATTTCACATGAGAATCATCATAAAACATTGTAAATGTCAGCTTTGTCTTGCATTCATGATCATCTTTACATCTATAACGTAAGGAACTGTTCACTGCACACAATTGGAAACTTGGGTGGTAATTCTTTTTACTGACCTGAAACTTACTGAAAGTTAGGAAGCCACCTCCAAGGCACAACTAAATGACTAATGGCTTCACATGATGTACTTGAAAATAGTACATTTTGGTGCTTTCAAATACTAAAGAGGAAGTACAAGTTTCATGTACTGGTGTTCAGACTAAGAAAATGACCTGTTAACCATTGGCAATAGAGTATTACCTGTCATGATGACTGTTTTACCACATGTGAGTTTTAGGATAATAAAGAGAGGATGAGGAAAGGATAGGGTTTGGTTAGGATTTGGTGTGGACCGGGCTCCACCAGGACGTTGACCTTTCAACGGTTGATTGGCCTGTGGACTCTATTTAGAATCCAGATGAGATGATACCTAACCACCCAACTTCTCTGTAGTTCTTATAACATCAATGATCCATTTTAGTATAAGTCGGATGCATACAATGCTCATCACACTTACATTCACACACATCTATATGGGTGCATTCATGATTTTGGTTCAAGCAGAAGTGAGGTGGTTGCCAAAGATAGATAAATCCGCTTACAATTCTAATTGGTGAGGATTTGGTAACACAAAAAAATTTTGAGAGCCTTGTGTTTAAAAAAGTTTTTCATCTCCACATATTGCTGGTACGGAATCATGTTAGGTAAGTATGAATTGTTATTGTACCAACACGCCTGATTAACATCCAAAGTTAGAAAGAGAGGATTTATTCAGGAAAGTTGCGTAGGAACAAAGTCTGGCTCATATGGTGGGAGGTTCCCTTCGCTCAAATTTGAGTGTATTTTTTCTTCGAAAAATTACCTAGTTCCTCCCAAGCGTTCTTGTGTTCTTTCACAAGATAGCAGTGTATACCTCATGCAATCGCGTCTAATGGAACCATTGCTTCACTCGCGAGAATTTGAACACTTCAACTCTACAGGAGAATTAGTCACAAGTCACTCTTTATTTAAACTTGCCCTAGCAACTCATAATCTTTAAATGGTAGAATTAGTCAGTAAAGATTCTGTTGGAACCGCTAACCCCAACTAGAGAAGGCATTCGTTTTAGAGAAAAACCGAAGACTTCAGGGTATGACACGTGTTATGCGTAAATAATCTTGATTTCTCTCGTCACTTCAGGTACAGTATAGCACTATTTATAGTCCGTATCCAACTACCTAACGCTAGAATTTACAGTTTAACTCTTTCAACTTTCACATTCCCGGTATATTCGAGAGTATTATGGTACAATCAAGTACATCTGCATAATTACAAGTGTGTCCTGGACAGTTAAGTGGGTCTCGACGTACATTTATGATCTTCAGCCAGTCTCATGACTCCGGCGCCGTGGTTCGACCTTCGGTCTCTGGCCAAGGACACGACAGTACCCTCGCCCCCTCCGGTGAGCGAAATTGCCAGTCAACCATCGGCTTCCGACCAAAGGCCTGCTGCAGCCTTCGCCTACGTGGGCGGCAGGGGTCGCAGACCTACCTTCGGGCTCCAACAGAAGGTCCGCCGTGGCCTTCGCCTGCGCGGATGGAGGTTGCAGGCCAACCTTCGGGCTCCGACCGAAGGTCCGCCATAGCCTTCGTCTGCATTTTCTGAAACACCACTGCAACACCCATCAGTGTTCAGCGACCGGTAGAATTTGACTTGCCATATGAAGGAGGACGAGAAATCATCCCTAACAGATTCACAAGAACATTATGCTGCTTGTGACCAAATATGTGCCATCAAGTAAAACTGTAAGGAACTACATTATGATCTGCTAAAGCTTAAAGTTTTACTTCTGTGCTGTCTACATCATACACGAGAACTTTCCTAGTGTTTTCGCCTTTCCTAGCGCCATGTTACCAGCTTTCATCTCTGTGTATGATACCTTTAGTCACCGCGGCAAGTCAAGATCACATCCTTACCATGTCGCTTTGCCATTTCTACACCCCACCTCGCCCTTTTAATTTGGTAAAATTTAATAGATATCTGAGGATTACAAATCCTTCAACCCTAAAAAAAGGTCGCATGCAAATCGATATTTTGCTCGCCTCATCCTTCAGATAACTAGTGTCAAATCGAATTTATAAAACAAATGCATATAATCTATATTAACCCTCAAAGAAATATTTTTCCTTCATATTTAGCATATCCGACGAGTCCAAAAGGAAATTCAAAGTAGCATATGCTGTTGAAAATTCTAGTCATTCTAGGGCGGCAGCACTAATTTCCACGATTCGATCATACATCTAATATTAACTCTTTCTAGAAGTTTCTCTCCAATGTCAAAGGATCCTCAATTAGGTGACAACGAGCACCATGCATATACAGGTCAAACTCAATCCTCGCAAAAAGGGAGGAAAAGAAGTAACCAAGGTCAAAGGAACAAATCTTGGCCCTTTTTTTTTGAAAATTAAAACAGGAGCTCTGCCGTTCAATTAAGCCGGAAAGAGAGCTTTACGAACACAAACATTCGAGGCCGGTTACATGAACAAAACTTGGCTGTTGCTTGCCACAGCTAGGTTAATTCGAGAGTTACTGGGTTTAAGCATCTGATGAGACGAGAGCAAAGATGACTTTTTTTCCCCGGAGAGCATCTCTTTTTTACGACGTACCTGAATGAGTAGAGATGTGGCTGGGCTTTCGTTGTCCTTGCCGATTTGTTTAAATGGACTCGATCGTCGTTACCCAATATATACAGCTCGTACGACAGCGAATTTGCTGACCGCAAAAGGTCGCAGAAACGTGCGGTTTTGGTTGAAATCAAGCGCCTATAACCAAGCAAAAATTCCAGTTCAACCCCAAAGATTTTTCTCCGTCAAAAGCACACACATAGTATGCTAGAATAATAGTAATTAAAGCACGTACATACGACATTACGACATCCGTGGAAAGAACTCAGGGTTAATAACCTGCTTACCCATCGCATTCGTCAGATCTGGTTGTTTATTCCTGTGGGCTTTTTGTTCCCTGCACTGCATGCATCCCGCTGCAACACGGCACAGCTACACACAACAACTCATGTGAGATTGAGAACCAAGCAAGGTCCAGATCTTGCACACCCTAACTTTGATGCACAGGGTGATGATGGAACCACTACCTGCCAAGCAAACACATGACTGGAACCTAACTTGCTTCCATGATCAGAGGTGTCCAATGGAATGCTGCCACAGCACAGATCAGGTTATCTGAGTTTAGAAGAAACCGGACACCTCAGCGAGACATACAGCAACTTACGCTATCAGTATTGTCTCATCAATTTGGTTGGCATGAAATGTACAAGTTTGGTTAGGAGCATGCATGCACCTAGATGTCAAAGATAGATATCAGGGTGGATTTGGTGCCCCTAATGCTACAAGAGCTGTTACCATGTACATGATTCTCATTCGCTGTTCATGGAGCTGTTTGTTGTAGCTGCTAAAGAGTATCAGAAGTCAAGAATGAGAGCTACTTTTTTGGTGCAAAGCTATGTTTGATCAAGTCCTCCTCCTCACTCTGCACCACAACCCGTTCTTCGTGTGAATTGTGGCACCTGTCACCATCTCGACTTCATCGGGCGACCCTCTCAGCTCCACATCAAACTTCCGCAGCAGCAGGGCCAAAGCTACTGTCGACTCCAGGAGTGCGAATTGGTCTCCCACGCATTTGCGGGGTCCTCCACCAAACGGAAGGAAAGCAAAGTCTGCTATAATCTGGTAAAAGAGCAACTTCATATGTCACTAATTCTTATTGGAAACAAATTTATGGAGTAATGGATAGAATGACGAGAGTATTGTTCAAGCAGACCTCATTGGGGTACATTGCACCAGGACTCCGGTCAGGATCAAAACCAGACCACCCTTCTATGCTCTCGTCTTTCTTTGGAACGCTAAATCTCTCTGGTTCAAACTCATTTGGCCGATCCCAAAAATACGGGGATCTGTGGAGGTTGTATATCTGCAGTGCCATAATTTACCATAAGCAGAGCAATGAAATGGATTTAACCATAATTAACGGAATAATATTTATAGTCATCTATGCTACACAAACCTTAACAGTTTTCTGCTACTTAGCATTTATGCTAGTATCCATGCTACAGATATTAGTAAGAATTCCAACTCACCGAAACAAATATGTCAGTCCCAGCTGGTATTTCATATCCCTCTTTTGCTCCATTGTACCCACCTGGAAAAATAGACTTGTGATGGTCAGCAGGGAATTGCAAGGCATGCATCAATGAAGACAAGGTACCCTTCCTGTCAGTGAACTAATTCACTGCAAAATATGGGAAGTTGCAAAAAGCATCACACTAGTGGGATGTATCTAGTGAAATGGGAGATGCAAATGATCTGAACAGAGGTTGAGAACTAACTACAAAGCATGCTATATATAGGATAAGAGCGCAGTTAAAAAAATGTGATCACTTCCGCCTACCTAGGTGGTGCTATCCAAGCGTGCAATGAATCTAAACAACTTCCACACAGAGAAATTTCGATTAGAACCTCAAGCCCAAAAACTTATGTCCATGCATTTTTGAAAGATGAGTGACAACAGCGACAAGTTTCACAATAAGTGGACAGTTTCAGGTCTACACTTTTCATAAGTTGAATGTTACATTGTTAGCTTCCTTTATGAAAGAAGATATAAATATCATTATCTGTATTCCTGTGCTGATGACATGCCCTTCACAATATCTGCCATGTGGCTGCCTGATTGCCCAGTAACCATTAACCATCACTGTTACTACATTTACTATTATTAGTACCTTTTTCTTTTTCTCATCATCTTTTTATTTGGATCTAGTGGGTTTCATCCCTAGCCTACCCCAACTTGCTTGGGACTAAAAGACTTTGTTGTTGTTGTTGTTGGATTGTTGGGGAGAGAACTATAGACATTACAGAAAATAGTACCTGGTAATTTGTCTGGTCGGAGAGAACGCCTGATTAATAATGGTGGCTGAGGATACAAGCGAAGAGACTCAACAATGATCGACTTTATGTACCTAGAGGATGATGTAAATGTTGCATGTGAAAGGGAAAAACATTTTGTGATACATAAATAATGTTAGTAATTCCAGAGAAGTTTGATGCCAGGGTAGTAACTACTAACCATGCTAAATAGAGTGGCAGTAATTAGTTTGGCTTTCTAATAAAGCTGGATCATAGGCTTAGATCTAATTGTAGAGTGTGGAGTGGGAACAAACTGCTACATTGAGATGACATATAAGGTTCAAACTAGTTGCTGATCTTGCATGAATATGACATATAAGGTTCAAACTAGTTGCTGATCGGCCATGGATTTGCTTCTCTTGGTGGCCTTTGGCCGGCCGTGGGTCTGCTCCATTGCCTCCATGGGTCTGCTTTGGCCGACCATGGGGAGGCCGTCCTGGTGGCCTTCGGCCGGCCAGCCATGGGTCTGCACCTGGTGGCCTTCGGTCGGTCCTGTCTTTTGGCCGATTGTTGCTCTGCTTTGCCCTAATGCGCCATTCGGTCTCCTCGGCTTGTGGGTGTGTCGCTAGGGCCTTTGTGCTCCTCTACTGTGTGCTGCTAGTTTTCTTGTTGGTGCTTGGTCCGGCCAATCCTTTGAGCCCGGGGTTCACTGCATCGCGCCGTGGTAGGGAAGGGGGTTCGAGTGAAAGCTCTGATAGGCATCATTGCCGACGACGATGGCGCTCGTAGGCTTCATTACCTCCTGGAGGCGTCGTGTCGAAGCTTCCCCACGGGTTCTCTCCGGGTGAAAACCCTGTCCGGCTTTCCGGACGAGCGACGGCGATTCCTGTTGCTTCCTTCCTGAAGGCGTCATTTCGGAGAGTCCCTCTGTTCCTTGGCGTTACATCTAGCAACACCCCTTTGCTTGACACACTTTGTTGTTGTTCATTCTCCTGTTCGCCTGGTCTTCCCACCATCTTTCATCTCTTCATGTCAGTGGTTGTACTTCGACGTCCTAGGGCCCCGTCTGTTGTGCTTGTGGTTTGGCGTGGAGTCGTCATCCGAGTTGGTAGTCAGGCGTTGAAGCAGGGCTCCGCCTGTTGGGGTTCTGGTTGAGGTGCTAGCTGGGCACGGTTGCTTGCGGGATGTTGTTGCTTGGTGTGGGTGCCGCGGGTTGTTCAGATATACTGCTTGGTCCGGTTGTATGGCGTCATGCTATTGTATGTGTGACGAGTTGTATTATGCTTTGCCAGACCTTTGTTGTCCGACTGCTTAGGGGCTTGGGGGGTTTCCTTCTTTCTTTCTGTGACTTACGTGCGAGCTAGGCTTCGCGGGTTGTAATGTTATGCTTGTTAAGGTTTTCGGATCCGGTTTCCCTTATAAACTGGGTCAATCTTTCTTCTTAATACAATAACGCGCAGTTATCCTGCGTGTTCGAGAGAGAGAGAAAAACTTATCTCTCAAGAAATAGCATAAAGAAGAATAAAATCATTGTTCAATTCAAAAGACTGATAGCATTAGTAACATACTCCATTTTCTTGAGACGTTCCACGGTAATGGCCCCATTGCTGAGTACAGAATCAACCTCTGCCTGAGCTTTTCTCATCTTGGTAGGGTTCTGCATCACAGTTTGGTATGATCATATGACATTCAAACCAACTAGAAAAGTTACATCTATATCGTTAATATGTGCATTCTATGACAACATTGTGTACCTGGGCTAGTAGAAAAATAGACCAGGTCAGAACAGCAGCAGTTGTTTCATGTCCAGCTATAAGCATTGTCATAAGATCATCCCGAAGCTGTCACAAACCATGAAGTTTATCAACTTGATTTGCTGTGTACAGGAAGAAATAAACAGCATAATATACAACTTTCAAAATATCTGTTCTTGCAAGAAAATACTTGGCAATTTACCTGGCAATCGTCAACATCAGCTCCTCGCATGTCAACAAGGAACCTCAGCAAGCTGACATCCTACAAGCATAATGGCACAAATGTGGGCCATTGTCACAGAAACTCCCCCGAGGTTCACAAACACAAACTGGTGGTACCAGAATGAACCAATAAAAGGAGGATTAGCAGCCAACCTTCAAAGATGAGTAGTCCCTTTGCTGTAGCTTTTCCACATCAGCTTCCTGTGTCGCAATGGCATCAAAACTACTTCAAGATCCTTAAAATGCTACCATGGTGTATGAATAGACATTCTGTTGGCACAAACCTGTCTTGTCTCTTTTGCATTTTTTATAAGATTATCAAGGCAGTCATTGATGACCTTGAGGTCACTATGGAACTTGCGCTGCCTTGGAACTATCCATTTAGCCAAGGGAAGATTCCAGTAGGGGATGTAAAATGTGGATCGGTGCTCAGCTTCGAAAAGAGTTCCATATACTGCCTGCACAAAAGAATACAAAATCTTCAAAGAAGGGAAGAGAGAAATAGCAGACAAGCATGATTCATATCTAATCATGGTAGAAATGCAATATGGATATCCTTCTGTTATCTCTCTATACTAGCATCTACAGCACATCCTATGCACAAAATAACCATCAGATATTAGACATGAGATACGATATTGAACCAACCTTTATTACAGGAGATTCCTTAGTAACTGAGTCAAAATCATAATTGAAGACGCCCAAGCCAATTATATCGAGTGCCAAATTGGAGAACTCAGCTTCAAGGTCCACTATGGCTGATTTTTGTACACGGTCTTCACTTTCAGTAAGCTCTTCAAGCTTTAATATTGTTCTCTCTGAACATTTGGTAAATATTCTCACCATAGCTTCTATGAATAAGGCATGGAACCCAGGTGTTATGACTGCACAACACAGGGTCTGGGTAAGGTTTAGCATCAGGAATGCAAACATAAAGTTCAACATAGCTCTGAAACAGTCTGATTATATTGGTCGATTGCCACATAAAAAGGCAATTAGTACAAAGAGTTTCAAAATATAGCAAAAACATGCTAGTTGATTCACATTTCAAAGAAACTCTAGGACCAATTTGCATGCCTGAAGCTCCCATCTTAGGCATATGCAGTTTAGCAAGAAAAACTTCCGGGCATATGCAGTTTAGCAAGAAAAACTTCCAGGCATATAATTTATGATTTAAGATCCAACCTTTTCTCCTTTGCTTCCAAGTATCAAGGTCAGCAGGTATAAGACCCTTCCCCATAATTGGTTTTAAAATTTCAGCAAGAACTCCCTGATTTCAAGTACAGAAATACTATGTAAGAAAGGAACCCAAAACCAGTTATTCAGAAGCATCGTCCACGATATGTAATGATATATGCAAAATTCAGTTGTGGGGAAGCAACCAATGCTATAAATAAGCTGGCAGCCATCATGGGCGTCAGGAAACTATGGTCGCAATTGATCTAGAGTTTATAATAATCTATAGAGCCAAATAGTATATGCTACATGACATACCTTATCATAACAGAAAGCATTTTCCCGGAGGATGTGTCTAGCAACAATGGGATCAGAGACAACAACGAATGATTTTGGTCCAAAAGCAAGCTTGTAGACAGAGCCATGCTGCAAAGAAACCATAAAACGTCAGTGCTGCCCAAGCTTTTCCACATTGTTTTCTCTTGGGTTTCCTGTATGGTTCCAGGTAAGTGGAGAACAGAGTATATGTGGCATTAAAAATGCACTGATGATAATGCGTGGGAGTGGGATGGAAGGGACGCGCACACCTCGAGGAACCAACTATAGAGCGAGAAGAAGAGGGGCTTGCCGAAGAGATCGGTGACGGCGCCCTCGGCGACGGGCATGGCCCCGAGGCTGCCGCCGCTGAGCAGGTTGGTGAGCAGGTTGCTGGCGCTGTCGAGCAAGCTCCGCTGCTTCGGCTTGGGATCCTGCTTGTCGACGCTGGTCGACTGGCACCTGCACCGCCGCGCACAACCGAGGCAGCCACAGAATCAGCCTAGTGAATAGTGATTACACCAGACTAACTCGCGAATTGAACTGCACATCACGCCCACTGCAGTCCTGAGATGCACTCCGTTCGCACGATTCTGTCGCACGGTGCAGAGGCAACAGGACGAACACCTGGTGGGCACCTCAACTGGGCATCCAATCCATCCATCCACCCACCCACGCGAGTGCCGGGGGAGCGAGGAGGCGAGGCTAGTTCCGTGGCCGCGCGTACCTGACGGCGAGGAGGCGCCTCCTGTGGCTGTGAGACGCGGAGGAGGAGGCGGGGCCGTGACGCGGCGAGCCAGCGACTGGCCTCGGGAGCAGCGTGGCGGAGGTGGAGGACGCGGTCGAGGCCATGGCGCGGGGAGTCGCGAGCGGTGGCAGTGGCACAGCAGGTGGAGTGGAGTGTGGTGACTGGACAGTGGCAGAGTCACAGTGGGGGGAGAGCGAGACGGATAAGGTGGCTGCTCTGAATTGAATTGTGATGGGATCGCGGCGAGGTGGTGGGCGGTCGGAAAGGAGCCGGTTGCACGCCGACCACGGAACTGGCCTGGGCGGTGAACCAAGGTGGGTTTGGTTCTCTCGGTGCTGGCCGAGTGGATGCGTGCAATCTAAAAAAAAAAAAATTTAGCTATCTGTATTCACTAATATAACATGTCTTGATGAATATAAATATACTACAATATTTTAGTCCGTAGTCTAATTCGATAGATATGAGTTCTGCATTCGTTTATGTAGACGGATCTATTTGTTAGAATCATAAAATCCAAGTAACTCATCACAATCGTAAATCTAGTATTCGTTTATACGACCTTCTATTTACTCAATTAAATAGAAACTTAATTTAATCTATTCAGATAGATATAATAAATCAAATATTTTTCTTTTGAATAAATATGATTTTAATCAATTTGCTTATACAACCGGTTATGGGCCCAAATGGCCCGTAACGGCCTGTCTCCGAGCCTTTCCATAGAACCGAGTGCAACTCGCGTCCGGCCTGCCTGTCGTGGCCCGTTAGCCTGTTGGACCGGACGGGCCGCAGCTGCCTGGACTGGGTTTGCTTTGCTGATTCCGAATGATTGCGGCGGCTGAGCGAGCGAGTTGACCCCATCTGCGGCGGGCGAAACAAAGTCAACCACCGGGCGGGGACTCGGAAGTCAGCCGGGCGATGGATGCGGCGGCGACGGGGGCGGTGCGGGTGGAGAAGGTGCGGGGGAGGTCGGCGCTGACCCAGTGCTTCGCCAGGTACCCGCTCAAGCTCATCGCCCCCTCCAAGGTGGGGCCCGCCTCCTGCGACGCCGTCTGGCTCTACGCCCTCACCTACGGCGGCGGCATCGTCTCCGTGAGCCCTCTCCTCCTTTATCTCTCTTCTCTCCCCCTGGCGCCCTTGCGAAACTGCACGTACTTGTGAGTGAGGTGGTTGCTGTACCTGATTTCTTTTCTAGGGTTCTAGGGAGCAAGCCCCAGTCACCATTGCATTAGGAAATGTATCAAAACGGCAAGAGACTTCCGATGAAAAACACTCCCAAACTACTTGAAAGCTCATCAACTATGGAATCCCTATTACATATCACCGCTTTCACCATTCCGGCAAGGCTTAAGCATCGGTCCCGTGCTCTGAAACTTCACATCTTGCCCCATCTTCGTTGAATCCTTTCCGGTTTTGACAGAAGTTCCTCCGGTTTGCACCGCACTTGCTCGAAAGATGAAAGGTATCTCGTATGGCACAATACCTTCCAGCTCTTGAACATGGGGACGACCTTGCGCCAGATCATCAGCATACTTTTCCATGGCACATTCTGAAAACGTAAGCTGTTCCTTAGTTTCCACAGCCCCCACATGGCAGCTGCACTCAGCATATTAATCACTACAAATTTCTTATTATCTAACCAGAGGTTAGCTACAGACTCATAGTCACTCCCTATATGTAAATCTACTATTTCTGATATCTCATGCCACATAGCTCTAGCAACCACACAATCAAAACACAGGTGATGCATAGACTCTTTATCACTACAGAACAGGCAAGTATTATCCTCAGTCCTGGGTTTTGTGCGCGCCCTTGCAGGGGGACACGATCTCGTGCACGGTCAGCGTCGGCGACGGCTGCACGGTGGCGATCACCACGCAGTCCTCCACCAAGGTATGTTTGCCTGCCTTCTGCTATTCTACTCTGTTTAACCCTTTCCAGTTGTCAATTGTTGGGTACTTGTTGCTACGCTCGTAGTATGTGCTGCGTGGAGTGTACGATAAGGCAAACTAAACAAGTCCTCCAGTGCTCACTACAACCTGCATCTGCATTGGGAGTGGAATATAACAAATTGCACTGCTTCGACAAATCTTCCTCTGCTGATTGTAGAATCTGTTCATCACAATGTTCAACACTACAAACTAGGACATGAACTCTCCAGATTTTGGGGCTCTGCTCTAGGTTGGACAAAACTCAAAAGGGGTCCTTCTACTGTGAACCTTGTTTTTTTTTTACTTCAACATAGAAATTCTCTACTCCCTCCATTTAATAACGTAAGGCGTATTTTGTTTTGAAAAAGCCAAACTTTATAAGTTTTGACCAGCAATTAGTTAAATTATATGCATGTTTAGTGTACAAAATTTGATTATATGCATGTTTAGTATATAAACTTTGTTTCAATAGATTTGTATTTCAAAGTACTTTTAGTATGATGTTGATTTTATAGCAACTGACAACATATTATAAGAAAAAAATTAACGGTCAAAGTTTATGTTTGATGAATTTTTCAAAACAAAATACACCCTACATTCTTGAACGGAGGGAGTACTTGATAGCATTCTATTGCTACGATTGTTTAGCTCTGAACCTCTGATCTTAGCTAATTTTGGAGCCTTCTCCAGCCTTTCGCACTTTATGAAATCCTTTAGCTGAATCATTATCATGCTTTGGTAGTCATTCATTAACAAGTTCTGTTGTCGAAAATGTCAACTGAAAAGCTGGTTTCCTTCCTTCAAATCTGTTGTCTATTTCCTGATCAACAAGTACTTGTGTAACAAGTTCATTGACGAAAGTGTCAACTGAAAAGCTAGTCAACTATTTGGAATCCCTGAATTCTCAGGGCCCTGTACTGTAGATACTGTAGCAGTGGGCCCTATGTATGCACATGTACATATACGTATATATGTATTATACATATATATACGTATAGGTATACATGTATACGTATATACATATATATGTAATTTTCTTTTTCGAAAATTCTAGAAAAATGTCGAAATGAATATTAGTACATTAATAAATCGGCTTAAAAAACTAAAATGCAAAGGAAAATATCTAAAACTCAAAAAAATATGAAACAAATTTTTTTAGGTTAGTATTACTTCCACCTACTTGTTAAAACTATGTGCATGCATAAAAGTACTATTGTTTTCTCCATAATTAATTGAATGTGTTTAACATTAATAATTTCATAAATAAATATTGAAATGTACAAAATTTGTGAACCTAATTTTTTTAGTCTTCTTTTATCGTGCTCTACACAGCAAAATAATAACAGGCGCGCGTAGACGCGGCAATCAGACTAGTTTCCTTCAAATGTGTTGTTTATTTCCTTATCAGCAAGTACTTGTGTAACAAGTCCATTACCGAAAATGTCAACAGAAAGGCTAGTTTCCTTCAAAACTGTTGTTTATTTCCTGATTGGCAAGTACTTTTGTAGGTGTACAAGGCCGTGGGTTCAAAATGTTCTGAGCAGTTGCTAGAGGTAATGCTTTATTGAATGAGACTGATATACAAAAGGACAATAATTTCTTAAGTGCGTGCTTCAATCTCAAAACAGGAAAAAACCATGATCGAGCATTTATTACATGCAGCAGGCCAGAGTTGGAGAAGATGCTCTGCTTGTTGTTATTCCAGACCCTGTAACCTGTTTCCGGACCGCTCAGTACTACCAAAAGCAAGTATTTCAAGTCTTTGCCAATTCGAACTTGGTACTTGTAGATTGGTTTACAAGTGGTCGTTATGAGAGTGGAGAAAAATGGGATTTTAGATTCTACAAGAGTGTCAACCATATTTTCTTGGGTGATCAGCCTCTCTTTATTGACTCGGTAAAGACTCGACCTTCTCCTCCTAGCATGTTTGATATTGCTTCAATCCACCTCTGTAGATTGTTGATAATTATTGACATATCGTCATCTTAAACCTTTTTATGCATGAGCAGGTTCTATTGGAACAAGGCTCAAATTCTACTATTGCTGAGCGGATGCAGGAATACAATGTGATCGCAATGGTTGTATTACTGGGGTAAGGTCATCGTCTCATACACATTTCCCCTTGTGCCCTGTCTAAACAAATATGAAAACTAAAAAGTTATCACACGAATAAGTTTAAGACAGCACTGCACTGATGAATGTGCATGAGTCAGTTCAGTGTAGATGTCATTATTTGTTTCCATTTATCATTATGGTCTTATGCAAATTTAACAGTATAGCGGTCTATAGTTGCCTGTCTTGTACAGACATATTTGCATTGTTGCCGTGTAGTATTGCACCTACTAATTCACTGTTGTATTCAGAATAAGCGTTGCTCCCTCCAATCCCAAATATAAGTCCATTTAGATTTGTCCTAAGTGAAACATTTTTAGCTTTGACCATTAAAAACTAAAAAATCATATAGATTAACAACATAAGGTTAATATTACTAGATTCATCATGAAAAATGCATTCATAATATAACTCTTTCTAGTTGAAATAATATATTTTTATAGATATTATTAGTTGAAGTGTCATATTGAAGACCATGTTGATGTCCTAATGGACTTATATTTGAGATCGGAGGGAGTAGTAATTAGTATATGAAGGGGCTAGTCTAGGATCTGTCAGATCTTTCAGGAACTGTGCTAGTCAACGGTTTGTGGGAGGGGGATTGCGTAGGTTGTAGCTAAATTGGTTGAGAGGACGAGGCAAAGGGAGCTGTCGCCGGCGACCCGTGGTTGCTGGCAAGGAGGAAGGTGGTGGCGTGTGCAGGTGGCAGGGCAGCAGTGGCTGGGGCAAGGGTAGGGGGCAACGCACGCGATATAGATATAGAGAGGCAAGTTATTTGAAACCCAAGAAACCCCTAAGGATGGAATCTTATAGATATGATCCATCCTACCTAAACAATACAAACTTTCCTAACCGACCTATCTCTAATTACTTTAATAAGATAACTTGTCGGCGACTTCATGTTGACGATAAAAGGAAGGTAGCGGCCAGCCCTAGGGCGTGTGTGCCCTCTCTGGTGGCATCATGGCGGTGACGGCCCCGCCACCTCTAGGTTGGGTTGGCTGAAGGGGCCCATTGGGCCCCACCCATGACATCTCCATTCAAATCCAATGCGTCCTTGCCCTGTGCTGCCATGTTGAAACTCCAACCCACTGCCTCCTCTTGCCGTGGTGGATGAGAAGCCTCCCTGCGCCATATGTGAGTGCGGAGTTGACCCAAAACAAGATTAGATGTCAAGTTACGAATTGTCTTGTCCAAGCACAATGTCAACTCATAGCGCACATCGCCATTATGTCCCTTCATGATGAAACGGTGGGACATGGGTTGTGTAACGTCACGCTGCACTCTTGGTTCCTAGCACCGCCGCCAAGTGGCGTCAAATGCCCACATTGTGCTGGAGGGAGGCGTTAGGCTTTGATGCATCAAAATACTGGTGACGAAGATCCTTGTGACGAAGTAGGCAAATGTCGGTGTTGAAGATGAATGTGTCCACCGCAACCCGCTTGTTGATGGTTAGATCAAGAAGTAACCGAACAACAACCTGGAATATGCATCGCTGACGGGAGAGAGAGTAGGAGAACCAGGAGTATGGTAAACACCAAAGAAAACAAGGGCAATAGTAAGAAATTCACAGCCGGTGTTATCCGTAAAGAGCAAGTCACCCTTGGGCACCGAAGCACGGGGCATCTCCTAAAGCATAAGGACGAACTTCGAAAAAGAAAGAGGCTTGCTAACTGATGATGGCATATGCATGCCAACTGTAAGATGTCACATGAACTCCTCAACAGTTGCAATGACAGCTTGAATCAAACGGTGCAGAAGTGGTGATGATGCCGAAAGATAGAAGCGATGATCAAATAAAATAGCACCATCAACAAACATCCAAGCACGAGCGCAAGTACCTTCCTGAATATGCGCCGTAATATGCACAAGTTCAAGATCCCTGCAAACAACTCAACGAATGTCGTTGAAAATCTCCATGTGTTGGGCGAAGATGTGGAGGGCGCTGTCGACCTTGCACAAACCGCCTACCATAGAGAGGGAGGAGCGGAGGGCGCCTTCCTGTGGCACTGGCGGCAGTGTAGGCGCCCGCGGAGCAGGCGGATGTGCAGTGTCGATACCGTAGAAGAAGACACTATAGTTGCCTCACTGGAAACTCATCGCTAGGCGAGTAAAGTCTCGTATGATAGGACCAAGCTTGCAAAACCAGGGCGCCACCAAAATGATGCTGATGTCATTGTCGATGAGAGTCGTGTAGCCATCGGGACAAGATCCCATTCTAAATAATGAGTGAAAGATTGCAGCAAGCGCCGTGTAGCCCTGGCTGCCGCCGCCTCTAGGTTAGGCCAGCCGAAAGGGCCCATTGGGCCCTAACCCATGACAAGAACAAATTAAATTGCTGGAAATCAGGGCCATATTAGATTACCGCGCGTGCCTAGTGGAAAAGCCTGACTACCTGTGTTCGGACTATGTTGTATATCATTATTCACGGCATACTTTCCTTTGAAGGCCAAAGCTGAAGCACATACAAGATCAGATGCAAGACGAAGTAAGAAAGCTGATGTCTGTGCAACTGCGCCCTCCCACATCTGGTGGAAGCCGCTACGCAATGAGATCACAATCATCCCTACATCCCCAAAGGCCTCCACTCATCGCCTCTTGCAGCCCTTTTGGTCACACGGTTTGCAGCTGCTCCATCTTCTTGTTATGTTACAATCATAGCTATTTTGTGTGTTTTGGTTTTTACGAGACACCAACATCTATCTCTTCTTGGCGCAGGGTACCGGCATGGTTGCTCGGGTAGCCGCGGTGAGCACAGAATCTGTATACAGCTTCTTGAGACATCATCTGGCAGCACTGGAAGCGTTCCTTGGTGCTTCCCCTTATTCTGCATCCTGAAGCTGACAGGCTGAGGCTGCTTATGTTCAACAGATCGTTGACCTTCACTTTACATGAAGAATGACGCTGCAAATTGTTCGATATGCCTCTCGATGTTGTAGTCTTCATCTCGCAGCCATGGAGATGGAAGATGGTAATTTTGATCAGAGAGTTCTCTGGTCAATGTTTCTGATTTCAGTGGGCTAGTCTGAAATGTCAGAATTCGTTGGGTGAAATTATGTTAGCTGAACCTGATATACGTTGTAAATCAGAAGGTTGTCGCGCTGATGCGTCCGTGGTACTTCTCATCTATCATAACCTCAATACCAGCTTGAAAACGTTGAAACTTTCACGGGGATATTACAGAATGAGTAGTTTGTCAGAATTCCGAATTTTCAAGTAGAACCGCACTATGACAGTACATGTAGGCGCCGATGTGGATGCCACGTAGGCGCCACACGAGACATTAATGCTTAGATGGGGTGAGGGGGTTAGAGGAGACCAATGGTCAAAAGTGACGTACAACAATGGAGATGTGGGGGGTCCTGAAATCTGAAGAGGCACTGGAGTGCTCAGATGAGAACGATGGGGACTGCCTCGCTTTCTCTTGCAGCCTCAAGAACAGCAGCGCGGGAAAGAGCAGAGGCCCATTGCAGTTGGACCCCTACCTTTTTGTTCCCCATAGCTTTCTCCTCCCGAGTTTTTTTTTATTTTTATATTTTTTTTATTAAAAATTTAAATAAATAGATTTCTCGTGAAAAAATTACAAAACTAGACACCTACCGCCCTCTCAGGAGGCGGTAAGGGCCTAACCGTCCCCTGAGAGAGCGATAAGCAGTCCCACCTACTCTTACCGTTCTTTCATGGGGACGGGTAGGTTTACAACCCTCTCTGTTGCTCCAAAAATTCTAAAACTTTTTGTACGTATTCCATAATTCATGTGCAACCCATTTTAATTGAATTCACCCAAAAATCCTGTGTAGAATTTAAACTAAAATTTTTCAAAAAAAAGGCTACTTTTATAACTTCTAGCAATTGTTAGGGCTTCAAATAAATTTCTAAAAAACTGGTAAAATTCACTAATATTCTTCTTATGTGATGTGATAATTTCTAAAATTTTTTTTAGCACTAGTTTTATGTATGTTTGGATTCAAATTAAGTTAACAGAAGAATATCACATGAAATTATAAAAATACATATAAATGGTGCATTACAAAGGAATCCACTTTTTTACTATATAATCTAAGGCTGAAAATAATTTTAGAAATTATCACATCACATAAGAAGAATATTAGTGAATTTTACCAGATTTTTAGAAATTTATTTGAGGCTCTAACAATTGTTAGAAGTTATAAAAGTAGTCTTTTTTTTGGAGAATTTTAGTTCAAATTCTACACAGGATTTTTAGGTGAATTCAATTAAAATGGCTTGCACATGAATTATGGAACATATACAAAAAGTTTTAGAATTTTTGGAGCAACAGAATATCACTATTTTAAATAAAAAAGATAGTAGTGAAATTGAACTTTAAAGCACTGTTCATCATGTTCATGTTTTGTAGTTTACCGTCCCTTCAGTGAGTTGTGAGCTACCCGCCTTATAAAAGGGCGGTAAGAGTCTGTGGAACTGCTTACTGCCCTTTCAGGGACGGTTAGGCTCTTACTGCTCCTGCGAGGGCGGTAGGCGTCTAGTTTTGCAATTTTTTTCATGAGAAATCTATTTATTTAAATTTGTAATCGAAAAAATAAAAAAAGCTCTTCTCCTCCCCATCATTGGGCCTTTCTCTGCATCACAGTTAGCAACACATCAATCCAAAATTTACAAATCATATACGAGTATTTGTTATCAACCACAGTTCCAGTGTGTGTGAGAGAGAGAGACAGAGAAATCATTCTTCAACTTGAGTACTGAGTTTTCAATCACACAGCACTGCATGTCTACATCTGTACTGCATGTTTTGTTTGATGCATCCTAGGCAATGAATTAGTTTTGAGGACTTATGTAGGTGGTGGTGTCAATGGCTGAACGTGACCAAGTGCACGGGGGCAGGGGAGACATGGCTGTGCACTGCTCCAAAAAACCAGCACCAGCTTGAGATGGTCCAACCCAGGCCAATTATTTCTTACCTCACCTGTGGATTGTGGTGTGGTCACACACACGCTCTCTGCTCTCCTGCCACTTTGTTAACAATGCTCGTGGAAAAGCCTGCAGGGACCTGTTTGTTTGGCCCCGGCTCACTTTAAAGCCACTGATCAGATCACTGTGAGCAAACTGAACTCCAACCGGTTTCATAATCTTTTTTATAAGATAATGGAATAAAAATTATCCCAATCTCTGCACAAAGAGGTGTATGTAGCTGTCTATTATTACAAAATCTGAACAAATAGCGAACACACTAACAAGTTGCAATACGCCTACTAAAATGCACGTTATGGAAGAAAACTTATGAAGCATATATTCTATTACTAAACTTCCACCTATGCTTGGCGAAAATCTTCATGACCGTGGATTATATGAGGTGGCAAGCAACCATCGTATGGTAACGTTCGTTCTCCTTTTGCAATACAGTCCAGAAGCAAATTCAGTGGGTGCTCTGAAAATTACTTGCATAAAAGTTTATTGTTTTATGAAAGACCACATCATTGCGACTTAACCAAAGTACCCAACACATAGAACTTGCTCCAAGGAGGATCTATTTCTTAAGTTTGACATCTACCCCGTTTAGCCATGTGCCCAACATATTGTCGACACTAGATGGAGGATGAAGACCAATAGAAACTTGAACCACATGCCAAATAAATCTTGCAAAAGGAAAGTAAAAAAATAGATGATGTACTGTTTTATTCAAGTTACAAAAATAACATTTAGGACTAACTTTTTACTGTTTTCTAGCAAGATTATCTTTGGTTAATACCACGCCATGTTTTAAGGTCCCATATGCTACTATTGTTAGGTCTAACCCCACTATTAATCAAAGCCCTATACATCGATTGCACAGAAAAAAATGCCATTCTGATGTAAAGGCTAACGAAATGTATCCTGCTGCAAGGAAATGTACCGTGCTGATCACTTAGTTGAATAGATGCAATTATTGTCAACTCATACCAAGCAACAAAAACTGTTACCAACTAAAGCTCTACGAAAGGAATCATTTAGTGGGTTTGAGTTCATAACTTGTGCAACAGTAGCATGCTTATTATACACCGTATTCTAAAGCATGGGATATTGATTATTTTTTTTAACGTAGTGCGACTAAGCTAAATATCTTCCCAGAACCTAATGTGCATACTATTTTGAAGCTT
Source organism: Phragmites australis (assembly GCF_958298935.1). Lineage (NCBI taxonomy): Eukaryota > Viridiplantae > Streptophyta > Magnoliopsida > Poales > Poaceae > Phragmites > Phragmites australis. The sequence continues at coordinate 42,290,373 of NC_084926.1, forward strand.
GAACTAGCCTAGGGACAGGAACTCATGTTGTATGAATTAAGTAGTGTTATGTGTTGTTACATTGCATGTGTTTCCAAGTTGGATATGTTTGATTCATATATTTGAGTGTGTTACAAAGTAGCAAAGATGTATAAACCTGATAGAAGGACAAGAACAAATTGATTGCTATGTCACATGGTAAAAAAGGATTAAGGCCTCCTTTGGAACGCGGGATTGTAAAACCGCATGAATAGAAAAAACACAGGTATATGATATGAATGCTTGTGCAAAACAAAGGATTGGAAAATAGAGAAATTCTATAGTAATTCTCGTTTGGATGAGTTGTAGGGAAAACACAGGAATGGTTACAAGAGAAATAGGGAGTGAATGGTAAATCTTTGTGGTTAACCATTATTTTGTAGGTCAATTACTTGTATACCATTTTTTCTAAAAATGATGATAGGAAACAACCAAGCTACAGGGACATTCATTCCTATCCATTCATTTTTCCGGCTATGCTAGCCATTCACAAGCGGCGAGTGTGAGACTGGAGCGAGGAGAGCTGTGCGGCGGGGCGAGCGGCCGAAGAGGAGGTCGAGATCGAGCTCGCGCTGCGCGGTAAGCAGCCGGCCGGCGAGGAACTTGAGCTCGCGCTCACGCTCACGCTCAGTCCGTGGGCGGGCGGGCGGCGGCCGCTTGAACGGCGCGGCAAGCTCGTGCGGCGGTGAGCTCAAGCGGCGCGGCGAGCATGTGCGATTCCGATGTGCATCATTCTCTTCTTCATTTTGTACGATTACCAATTTCTTGTGATTTTCTTGTTTCTTGCCTGTGGATTTTCTCCAAAATCATCATCAAAGGAAAACTCCCTCCACTCTTCCTACATCTCATTCTTACAAACCAAATGACTCTACAGTAACCATTTCTAAAGGAATTGGAATCCTACACTTATCCTACGGAAATCCATGAACCAAAGAGGCCCCAAAAGGTTAAAAGAACACCTACACCTAAGGTACAGTGTGTTGGGTTTGTGCCGGAGTTGGGTCAACCAGACTCGAGGCGCGCGTCCATTCATTCATTAGTTGCGGTACGAACAAATAACAAATTGCTCAATTCTACCCCTCCGTCCCTGCTTCCACTCTCTCTCTCTCTCTCTCTCTCAGTTCTTCTCTCTCTCTCTCAGAGTGTGTGTGAGAGAGGGATGACCGGATGAAGCTCCGTGCGACATGGAGCATCGATCACTCCTACAGTACTAGCGTAGGACTCTGAGTAGCAGCAGTAGCTTAATTTCTCATCTATTACTCAATCCGTTCAGAAATAATATACACATTTTTTTTTGAAAAAATTAAACTTTATATATTTTGATTAATATTTAATTAAATTATAAGAATATCTTGTATATAAAAATTATATAACTAGATTCATAATTTAAAATGATTCATATTATATAGGTTTTATAGTTATAATAATATATTTTGTGAAAAAAATTTAGTCAAAATTTAACTTCAAGATCAAACAAAAAATACGCACACAGAGTACTACACTATTTGTTTTCCTCAACAGAGTGCATGCCCGTGACACGTACGGCTGGCGCATGGGATGAAAGGAAGGGACAATGCCAGATTGCCATGCGCCCATGCTAGGATTCAACATGCATGTTCAACGCCATGCTCGAGGGCGACCGTACGGTACTGTTTATTAAAGTGTTCCGTACGGACGCACGCAGCCGGTGGGTCCGGCCACCTTGCACCACTTGACGTTACAGATTGTTAAACCACTTGCGAAATTCTTGTCGTGATCGAATTTTTGTTTTTTTAATGCTCTAATAATTTTTTTTATAGTTTTTTTTATAATAGAATTTTTAAAGTCATTTCTTTCAGATGAAATTCTCTTTTGTTTCACTTCATGGTTCTTTTCGAAAGAAAACTGTTATAGATAAAAGAAACTAAAAGAAATAAGAATAAAAAATAGAATCGAAAAATGAACTAAATGAAAAGAATATAGTTATAGATATAGCCGCTTGTTAACCAAGACCCAGGCTTGATTGCCTGTTTGCATGTAGCAGCGACTTTAGTAATCCAAGACAAGAAGACAATCAATCCTGGGTTTTTTTTTTAAGGAATTATAAATGCTCCACTCGATTTGGAGCAGTGGAATCCAAGACAGTCTTTCAATTCCAGTCACCCATGTTTCATATCACCCGTTCGGTAAGTGCGGAAATCGACAGGCTTAGTTCGGACCGCAAGAATTCCACCGGGTATGAGGACGTGCGTGTAGGGCGATGGCAAGAGCGTGTGCCTCACTCGATGCCCATATGAGTTCGTTTTATCGGGGCTTTTCTAGTTGTTAGGGGTACGCACATATGTGTACGTTGGCGAGAATCAGTCAGGAGTGTGTTTAAGGTGTGCATACATGTATGTTGGGTATGTGTAAGATGTGAGTGATTTGTGTACGTTCTGACATATATTTAAAAAATCCATCGGGTATAGTGTAATCTTGGCGAAATCTAAACGGGGTTGTAATTAATACTCTCTCTATCTTAAAATAGATGATGTTTTAAGTTGAATATAAGTATTAAGATGAAAGATAAAATGATCATCTTACCTTTTTTTAATATTATTTATTGTGTAGGAAATATGACTTGTATTGAGAAGTAAATTACTTAATAAATGAGTAAGATTGAAGAACTTGAGCTAAAATTATATCAAAATCGTATAACATCGTATATTTTGAACATTGTAGAAAAGACTAAAATTTCATCTATTTTAAAACAAATAGAGTATTACGGAATACTATTGCTGAGAAATTATCTTCTGGAAACGAAGAAAAGCATGACATACAATTAAGTGTGATAGTGTGTTGTTGTACAACATCATGCAAGCAGAGCCAAGCCGTGCCTTAGGTCCGGTTGTTGCCCGCATAGTTCTAGTTTGTCTCCTATTAGTAAGTTAGATGTGTATATGCAGTGCTATTTATTTATTTGGTTATATATGTTTAGCTGGCTGAGAAGATGTTGTGTTTGGTTACCCGTATAAATATATGTTGTATAAGATTAAAATAAAAAATAAGTGTTAACATAATATTTATTTTACATAAATACACTATATAGTACTTAATTTATCATATTAAACATTAATTTAATTTAAAATATACTAATATAAGGTAGTACTCATTAATTATACGTTAATACTATTATTAGCTAAGCTAGGCTCGCAGGATAGGCCTACATCTCGCGAGCCTGGCTCTGGAGAAACACAAACGAAATCCCTTTTTGGGGAGCTAGACTCGCATAATTATTTTGCATCAATCAAGCCAGACGCCAAAGATGGTACATGTAATCAAACATCGGTATTTTGCATCTTGTGGGCCTGATCAAGGCATATACATCCAACCAACATGCCCTTAAATGATCAGTGGAAGTGACTATATCTCTGTCACAAGAGATCAAATATCATATTTACTCTTTGTGTATCTCGCTGAGGTGAAATTTTCTTACATATCTATCGACAACTAGACGCTTATAATAACTTCTTTAGACGCATGTGAAAACTTCATTAATCTTTAATTTTCGTATCTCCATTCTTCGGCACCTGTTATATAAGTATGTTCGTGTAATGATATAAGTTTATACATACATCTATGATTGGTACGGATGTTTCTAAAAACAATGGACCATGCCACAGTCTAGGTACGGCATGCTATGCGCTGAAGGGTTATTATACTACTCACCGTGCAGTATTGGTTAGGGGCGCCTATGTGTCCCTATCATGCGCAACCGGAGGGATTTGCTTGCAAATTGCTGTCAAGTATATTGGATGTTGACCTGATGCTGCTTGCACGGCTTTGCGACAGGGCCCGCACTTCCAAGTGATTGTCGCCATGGATCGCCTCGGAATTCTCACTTAAACTACAATTGGCTGCTAAGCTAAAAGGGACACACATGCATGCTAGTGACCGCGCCATTTCTTCCATGCACGTACGTGTACACTGCACAACAAAAACTCATTCAACTAATCTGAATTTGGTTCGAATCCGATTGACCAGGCATGAATAACCATGTACCTAAAATTGTACTCCCTTTGGCTATAAATACTTAACATTTTGATTAAGAGTCTGTTAAATTTTTAAAATTTTAACCGCCAATATATTTTCAAATATTTAGTTTGAAAATATAAAAAATCATATTTGTAGATTTATTTTGAAAAATATTTGAATAGGGGCAGTAAATGAAGAGAAAATTATCCTCATATCATTATGATGATTTGTATCTTGCTAAAATATGTGTCTCTAAGATCTTAGTAAAGTAAAAGAGAAGGTGATATGATAGTAATTTTGTGGTGAGTGAAAGCACCCGCCCACCTACCCTCCTATCCTCTCCACTCTTCTGACTTCCCTTTGTCAGAGAAGCCGCGAGGCTGAGGCGCCTCGCATGGAGATTCGCACCAAGCTGATCTTGTCCTCTCAGAAAATGTGGGGAGGACGCGCACCGATCACTGACCAACCATCTTGCTCGAACGCAACAACAATTGCCTTGCATCAACGTACTTATCGGCAATTGCCCCGGCGAAGGCGGCGTCCCGCCCACCGTCTGCCGGCCCCGCCGGTCCGGCCACAGCCACTGGCCAAGACCTTCCCTCTAGACCCCGGGGCACTCGGCACCCCGAACCTTATCAAACCCCCGAGCCCAATCCGATGGCCTAACCTCGCCGCCCGGCGGTTCAAACCGGCGTCGACTGACATTCCATCAGTTTTCATTCACCTGAGAACTAGATATTCCATACTTGTTAAGCTGGGCGTTGGAAGCGTTCGAATAGATCATTAAGCTGAAGCATACATGGCATCCATGAGCCATTAATTCTTGACAGTAGTACCATGTTTGTATAGGCACTTTCCCCTGAGAGAGAGAGGTTGCCATATCACCTGGATGTCTGTCATCTCCCTGAGTAGGCAGGGTAAGCTTTATCAGACCTTTCGATCCCTCTTTTTAACCACTCCAATCTCATGGATCATTGCAAAGTGAGAGACCACTGCATCAAACAACACAGCTCCAGCAACACGATTGAAGAGTTTGGACTGGAGCTGGACGTGCGCGCGCGCTTCACATGCTTTGCTACCTGGTCAAACCAGGACAGAGATACACAGTTGCATGCATGTAATAAACCAGGAGAGGTCTCAACAGTTGCTAACCAGTAATCACCAAACAGGCAGATGACACTTAACCTCATGAATACTAAATAGTAACCACTGAGCAACACAATGTACATTATATTGCTAACAACATATATATAGTCTGGGGGTTATTTATATATAGCTGTGGAAGTGTATGCAGGTGACCCTTGTTACATCAAATACAAAATTGGTAGCCACCTCGCGTGGACCCTGCTTGCAATGTGGGCCCCACTTACAAGCGCCTACCTAGTCCTGTAACAGGGGGGAACTGCTTTGCTTTACTACCCTTTCTCTGATTCTCATCAAACAACTTACTGCCTTGACTTGAGATGGCCCTAGCTACATGGATCACAAGGGAAGCGGTTCCTTCGACGACCTAACTGCACGGTGACTTCGTCGCTGACACACATGGTCTACTAACAGTTGACTCACATATGAGCAGCCACCTCACGATTCAGTTACGTCAAAGGATCTCTTCCGGATCACAAGGCCCCTCCCTCTCCTCTCAAAGCAGCAACCAACAAACCAAACTCTCTTAGGCTCTACAAGGCTAATCATAGGACTATCATAACACACTCCTGGTAGCTACCACCATCACTGCAGCTGTTGCTACTAGCTATATCTAGCGATAACTAACAGCAGCATGCATATGGCACGATCGACAGCGAGTGCTTAGGCCAGAGGGGACCTGTGGGGGGCACCCTTCCTCCTGTTGCCGAGTGACATCACAATCTGAGGAAAGAACCCTCCCCCTTTCTTCCTCTTCACCGCCGCCGCCTCGCCGCGCAGCACGCCGTTGCCGACCCTAGCGTCATCGCCATTGTCGCTCGACCCGCCACCGGCGCCGTAGTGGTGCGTCGGGTCCTCGAGGATCGAGTTCGGGGTGACCTGCCCGCCGTCGGTGTCGTCGTCGGCGTCGGAGCCGCCGACGCGGAGGTTCTCGAAGCGCGGGAAGGTGAGGTGGTCCGGCTCGCCGTAGTACTGCAGGATGTTGGACAGGTCCCCTCCCTGCATCATCACATGATCCACCTGCATGCAAACCACACGGAATTCAGCAAGAATGTCGTGGTCACCTCATGATGCTCCACCATGTACGTACATTCTGGGTGATGATGTAATGCAACACTCGTGACAAGTTCTTGGGGTGTCCAGATTAGAACGTGTTCCAGGGAGTACCTTGCAAGAGAGGGAGCAGAAATGGAAGGGCTCTTGGAGGATCCTGTCGCATGTCAAGCAGACGTTGCCGGAGCCCTTGAAGGGCCTGGACTGAGGCCTCGGCTTCAGGAAGATCACCTTGGCGCTGTTGATCGTGTAGGACTGCAGTCACAGAAGGAGTTAGCAAGCAAGTAGCACTACAAATGTTCAAGCATTACCACAGTAAATAAGTACTCCCTCCAGTCATACATACATTCCGTTTTAGATAAGATACCATCTCTAATGCATAAATTTGATCACTTATTTTTTGTTAGAATATATTTATAAAATACATTGAATTTATGATATTATAAGAGAAATTTTCAAAACAAATCTATACACATTATTTAAAGTTTTCAAGCTAAATATTTTAAAAATATTGATAGTCAAAGTTTAAAATTTTAACTATTTTTTTAAAATAATATGTATTTATAACAGAAGAGTAGCAAGTGAAACCACAGACCAGGAATACTTCAATCACCTGAACATAGGAGCAGTCAATGAGCTTCTCGAGGTCACCGAGGCGGACGACGTCATGGTACACGTAGCGTCGCACCTAATTGGAAGTAGAAAAAATTAACAAAATCAGATTGGATTAGTGCCTTAAGATTCGGGCTAAACTAAGATTGGAGCAGTACAACTCGGTTGGGTAGCAATGGCCCATGCTTTGACCGGCCGGGCAGTTGTACTCGTACTACTCTGGAGTCATGGGTGACCCCCAAACCACGTGAAGTGACCAAAGTGCCCTTCTGGAAGGCATCCTCCATGGCAAAATCCAACCCAAGATTGGGGGCAGAAACGGTAAAACGAAGCCCCCCAAAGAGAGGAACAGTATAGAGGCTCTGTTTGGTAAAAACGGCAATGCGCCCATTTACCATGCACACGCATGTGGTAAATCTCCTTGCCCCCTGGCTGTAACATTTCCTAAGATGCCCCCATTTTTTACCACCGGCGCTGCAGGAGTACCGTACGAGCAGGATATGTTGCTATACATGGCAAAACAGTTTGGATAACCAGGCCTATTATTGGAAATCCTCACAAAGCAGGAGGCCATTATGCGAAATCTAAGCGAACTTTTTGAGCAACCTCGGAAATGGTCGGCATAATTCCATGCAAGGACAAGATCATCGTGCAAACGATAAATTAAACTTACAATCAGCATCACATATCAATCGCTTAGTTACCTATGAAATCAATACTATCGTGACATGACTTTTAAAAAAAATAAGAACACAGGGAGACATGCATGCATGTATAGCATTTGGGGAAGCATGAATACTGTGGTCGAATTTTTCACCATGGCCATTTGTAGTGAAAGGCCAAGAGGCAGTAACTGTAACTCCGCAGCTTTTGCCCCTACACACTCACAGCAGAGTTACTCACACCACCAACATGTACTGACCAGATTAGTTGCAAGAAAGGAGAAGTGGCAGGAAGAAGACAAGAAATTGAAAAGGGAAAAAAAAAAAGAAGAAGATGATGAAAGGATTTGCAAATTGCAAGCAAGAGAATTTCTACCTTCCACCCAGAGTAACTTACCCATACAGTTACTTACATTTACCTCCCAAGTAATCCCAACATAAAGTTAAGTATGGAACTGTTGTGTTGTGCAGATTAGGAGATAGTTACAGCCTTGCAGGACAGCAATCACCCCCAAATTCGGAGCCCAAAAAAAGGGAGGAAAGGATTTGCATGCAAGAGAATTTCTACCTTCCATCCACAGAATTTACCTACAGAATTTACACTTACACTTACCTCCCGAATGATAGAACTAACTTTCAATAAAAAAAAAAGTAGGTAGAGCTATGTACTGCAAAGCATGGAGTTGTTGTTTTGTGCAAAATCAGGCTACACAATCATCCGTTAATTCGAAGGAAGCCTGATTAGTAGAGTGGCATGCATGGCCCAAAACTCGCAAGGCGACAAAGGGTGAGGACCGGAGCAAGTACAAGGGAGATTACAATGGAATTCCAAATTTGAGGAGCGATTGTGATTTGAGGCCACGCATCAAATCAAAGTGAATTCATTAAACTAAACCGGACCAAATCTAAGCGAGCAGGAAAGGAACAGCGCTTGCAAAGACGGCACAGGACAAAACAAAAGCGAGATACACCATCACTCTAGCCTCTACTCTACTACGCCGTGTTGTTGATAATTATTAGTTTTTATCAGATTCATCCATGCACAAGAACCGAGGCCCGCAAAAGCCGCTGCTTTTCGTCCCAGCGTTAAACCAAGCAGAATTACTAGAAATCAAAGGTGCAAGAAGAAGAAGGAGGAGGAGGAGGATACACCACACGATGCAAGAATTAAGGAAGCAGAGGAGAGAAGGGATCATCTGATCATCTATCTCCATGGCAGATAGAGCGCAAGAGCAAGAATTGCACATCTGCCACGCAAGAAACCGAGAAACAAGGCAAGGAAGGAACCCAAGGATTGGGAGGAGCTTGAGGTTGGGAACCTGGAGGAGAGGATGGTGGCGGTGCGCGGGCGCGCAGTGGGGGCAGATGCTGGCGCAGCAGCCGAGGCAGAAGATGTTCTTCTCGTTCTTCTTGCGGCTCTCGTGCGCGGGGCAGGCCACGAAGAAGGTCTCCGCCACCAGGCCGCCAATCCACCCGGGCCTCATCCCCATCTCTCTCTGGATCTCTCCTCACCCTTCTTGAAGGAGCTGCTTGCTTCTCCCCCCTCTCTCTCTCTCCTTTGTTGGGAGGGAAGGAATTCGCTTCTCGGTTTGATCACTCTTTTGTTTCTTGGCAGGCAATTGTCTGTTTGTCTCTCTGTCTCCCTACCCCTCCTCTCTCTCCCTCTCTCTCTCTCTCTCTCGTTGTGGCGGTGTTGTGCAAGGGCCGGCGTACATGTAGATGTGGGTTGTCTTCTAGTTGTGTGTAGAGGGCTAGCTAGGGGCAACGACTCCATTGGAGAATATTTATAGGAGAGAGAGAGAGAGATGGTTTCATTGATGATATACTTAGCCTTTGGATGTCATGGTGGTGCGAACGGGATAGTACTGGTACAGGTAAAGTGTTGGGGGCCTTGGGGCTCGTTGGCTGTGTCGTGTTCTTGTTTCATCATGGCAAGGGGCTCCATCACTCCATGCAATCTCCTAACTGGATTCAAGTGAACTTGGAACATTCCTGTAGATTGATAAATTTTGGAGCCACATTTACGATCTTATTTCGAAATGTTCTCGGATGATTTTTGCACTTTCAGCGACTGATTTAAAGTGAAATGCCACAGAATAACTATGGACAAACGTTACAGGCTCTGAGGTTGTATGAACGTCCAAAAGTTACTACTCAGCAAGTTCAGCAACATCTCCTTGAAAATATCTTTATTTACCTCCGTTTTCTTTTTCAAGAAAATTTGTTGATGACTATTCAGTCCATTTTAATCTCTAAGTTGTGGTTTCAAAATTGTTTCGTCTCTGGAAAAGGAGGGAGGAACCTGCTTTCTCCCAGGATATCATCCTTCTCTGCTTTTCACTTCTTGTTTTACATGGCCGTTTGCCATCCAATCTCTCTTCTCTCTCCCTCCCCTCTTCTTGGACTGTAGCGTGTTACGCATTGCGAAGCCGGTGTGACGCTGCCTGCCATTTGCAAATTTGAGCTCCCAGATTGGTTGTTGGGCGAACAGAGAGTTGCAGAGAAAAAAGCAAAAGCATGCATGCATGGAACAGTGCAGGTGAGTGAATTAGAAGAACGGGAATGGCTTGGTTTGGAACAGGAAGAAGCAGAGTCCCATGTCGATGATGATCGAGCTCGTGCTCGCAAAACTTTTGACTGTTTGGATCGCCGGTAATTTCGTACGTGTTTCACGGGCAACGCCATATATAATTCGTTCAGGATTTGTATGGATTTCTACATTCCAGATAAGATACTAAATGTTTGTAACGCGATAATTCTTTTTGAATCTCTACGTAAATGGAACCGTTTCCTGTAAAATCACTCTCTGCAGAATGCTTGTGAAATCCTACTTTTTCAAACATGACCTTAGCATCGTGGACTTGCCAGAAAAAGAAGCTCTGAGTAACCAGTAAGCAGGAACATAAGCATGTATTAGGGATTAAAAATTTGTTGAAATTTTACGAATTTTCAGAATTTCAGAGGGAATGAAATATATCTAATTCTAAAAAAAATCACTGATATATAAGACTCACAGAGCAGAGAATAAAAAATGACAAAAAAAATTGGTGAAATTTTGTGAATTTCAGTCTTTTCACTGGTGAACGAAAAAATATAAAACGAAAAAAATTGAAATCCCTGGCCTGTACTGTACGTGCTATTTACAGAGGAACTGAAGTTCTGAATTTCGATAGGCTTGGGGGCTCGAGAGTAGGTGGCAAGGATGATCAGATACAGAACTGCCTTGCTAATCCTAGTCCATGTGATGGGAAAAATAAGATGGCCAAGCAGGTAGATAGAGGAGCGATCTAGCCAAATAGAGCAGTACAAGTGATGTCTAGCTGCTTGTCTTTGGAATTTGCCTACTGCCTAGAGTGATGGCATACATTTCAACATACTCATCTAATAATCTTTACCTCTCACTCCTACCCAAATTCAGATATGTGCCAATTAAAAATGGAAGCCCGATTCTCTGCTGGTTAATTTCCCTGCAGTACTGAAAATCAACCAAAAGGTGGCAGATACAAAAGGTTTCTGAGTTCTGCAAAGTACTACCACTTCATGAACACCAGTCAGCTGAATGATGGCTTCTGAATTATTCACATGTGTTTGAGAAAATTCACACAAGGGTAGTGTAGCCCGCTCTTACACATATACCAGAGCTCAAATTACCCATGCTTATGGAAACGATGAGGCAGTTGAAACCAATGAAAATGATCCTAGGATTGGACATGGAAATATGTTTGTATTTATAGCCATAACTGATAAACAGCACTGACAAATGGCTTTAGGCACCTGTACTATGAGTTTGCTCATCAATCGTCTCCTGTTGTTCATCTCGTTTCTAGCTAGAGAGAGAAGGCGGTACTGATTAGCTGTCGTGCTTGATTACTTGATCAGTTAGGGTGCATTAATGAGAGAGAGAGAGAGCAACAAAGAAAAACGAGTTGATATTTTGAAACTTCTTACTGAGTTAATTTCAGTTAAACCGGTGACGGTAAAAAGTTAACTGAAGGTTAACGAGAAACTAAGTTGAAATGTTATTTATTTTATTTGTGATGAGTAATTGATATTGTCATTTATTTGGTTTTGATGATCTTTGGTTTTGTATGTGCTTTGATGTGATTTGAATTGATTTAGGATTCCATTTGAGCGTATTTATTATTGACTAATTGGAATGGAGTTAAAGATATGTGTTTGCTTGTCTCGTGTTGTACAAGTGATGTATACAACTTGGCGGTTGACGACGGGATGATCGGGGTCAAACGGAGTGTTTGGTAACAGACGATTAAGAAGATCGGACGGAGTAAAGGTTGATCCTAGCTGAACACATGGAGGACTGGAGCAAAGCATTGAAGACGAATGGAGACGGCGTGTTGATAAAGTCAAGCGAAGGGGATGCCGGTGTAAGTGACAAGGCAGCCCGAATGATCGGGAGTGGGAGAGACTTGCCAGCGGTCAGGATCGCATGACGGAGTACACGCATCAACATTGAAACGCTTGCTTAAGATGTAAGTAAGGCGGTGAGTCATGCTTTGAGAAGCGTGCAAACGGTTTCGCGGTTTGACATCAAAACTGTTAGAGGACTGGAGAAGTACGTGGCACCATCACGAAACTTGCATCGAGGCGAAGCTAAGTTGTGAAGGCGTCACGGCCGTCCGATTAATCAAGAAAAAAATAGATCAAAATACCATCGATAGTAGGTAGGAGTGTACTACAAGATAATGATATTTTGGAGAAAAACTAAAAAACTTAGGGATCAAATTTTCTAGTCTATAAATAGAGGGGTAAGACTATGGAAGAGTTTGAATAGCCATTTAAACCCTTTGTGCCACCTATATGAGAGTCTTGTGTTAGGGTTTTAATAGAGAGTAAGATGAGTGCTTAGTCTATGTATTAGGTAAGAGTTTTGTTAGTAAAAATCTTTGTAATCCGTATAAAATAGTGCAAATCTCTGCTCCAATAAATTTTTTTTTCATATTATTGTGCTCATCTTATTCTAGTTTCCCTCTATTAGTTCCTTACAAGTTTACAAATTTGGCCACACAAAATTTATCTATAGCGTTTTTTTGCAAATCTCGAGCGGCCAAATTATTCGCCAAATTTTTTAGCCAGACAAATTTTAGCTTCACGTCAAACCAAATATCATTTTGACAATCAAAATTTGATATTATCCTGATTTAATCTTTAACCAAATTTTACTTGGCATGTTAGAACAAAAACCAAACAACTCCTGCATCTTGGCTAAGTATCTGCGTGCCTACTTACCACAGTCCATCCAAACTGTTTGCCTCTCGAGAGTAATAATTTTAGTGACACCACGCGGGGCTTGTTTGGAACGTGCAAGGGTTCCGTGAATTTTTACTTGAATATGCACAGCTACACTAGAATTGCTACAGGATTCATCGTTTAAATCTTCTTCTAACCCCCAGCAAAAGATTTGAACAGACGAATTCCATTGAAATTCTAGCGTACTTGCTCCCATCGGCTGTGTAGAGGAGTTCTTTCGTTGAGTGGAAGCCCATTAAGGCCCATTGGGCATTGCTTGGGCTGCGAGAATAACAGTGGACACAAACTCGTCCCAATGAAACTACATATTTTTGTCATCTGAGAGCCGAGGAAAAAAAAAGGTTATGCAAACTCTAGCTGCCACATGGAGGGAGACGTGAAAACAACAAAAGAGTAGGCCCGTTCAAAGGTTCACCGTCGGTCCCTCCTCACTCTTCTCCGGAGTTCTAGCTACCATTTGGTGGGTAGAGGATCTAACTTTTTTTGGAGTAATTTTAGATTTTTTTAGTTTCTTCGTTATTCTTTTTTGTTGGAATTTGTTTTTCCGTAATGGGTTATATCAGACCAACTCACTGGATAACAATAATGACGGCTATGCTGAAGATTGATTTTTAGTTGAGATGGTTCTAAATAAATTTATCATGGTTTTCTTTCAATGAACGACATTGCTACCGTGAAGATAATTGGAAGTCCACTTTCCTGCATCCGTGATTGTTGACGATCATATTGTTGTTGCAAGATCTCAGATCTTCGGTGAGGAAGATCAAGAAGTTCAACACATTCATTGTCTAAAGGACTTATGGTAGCAAATTGTTCATCCAGGATTTTCAATGTAATAGTTAGATACTTATGTGCTTGCTTGCATTATTATTAATATAAGTCAGGGGTCTTTCTCTAAAAACATGTTTTGTCATCTAAAACGATAAAAATATATATTTCTCTCTCTAAACTCTAAAGAGATAAAAAATATATTTTATGCAAGAAATCTGCCCCGGTGGATCCGAGCCGTCGGATACGACGACATGCACTGCACCTGTGTGTGCTCACGTGGTCTTCTGTGAGTGGGCCTACGAACGGCAAGCGTGCATGATAGTTCTCCATATGACATTTCGCAGAGTCATATCGTACAAATAAGTTAAGGGGAGTTAGTTTAAATGGTGTTAAATAATAAGATGTTTAATGGATTGTATTTGTCTATATAGATTGAGCTAAATTTCTGTTTAATTGACTGAATTTGAGATCATATAAACAGATGCAAGAGTTTAGATTATAATTAGTTACTCGTATAAAAATGATTTTATGATACTGACAAGTAAATTTGTTTGCATTAGTGGATACAGAGCCTTTTCATCCGAGCCACGAAGCTAGATTTCGGGCTAGCACGATACCATATATTTGTATCCACCGAACTAACTTGAAATAGTGAATACAGACAACTAAACATTTTTTTATAAAATTATATGTATCAATCAATCTAAGATGATGGAAATTTGAACAACCAAACATGTCCTTAATGAGTTATCTGTGAGCCCATGGCCCAGCGTCAAGAACAACTGAACCAGATGGAGCGGCATGCATGTCGATCAGATCATCTGATCAGCGCACTAAAACTTGTAAAAAGCATGCATACATTCAGATGCACGAACTAATTAAAGCTGCATAGATGCATGCTTAATTTTCTTCCTGATGTAAATGATAGGTATGGATCGATCTGGTGTTCTCCTCCATCTCCACGATTTCTCACATACCATCGTCATCGTCTTCGGTCTCACGACCAGGTCTCGAACTGTCCCTTCAAAAGTCTATCGCACAGCAGTACAGCTGGTATAAGTTATACCTAAAATAATTTTACTTTTGCATTTTTCTACGAAAACTTTATAGATATCTAAATTTTTCATATTTATTGATAATACATAAACTAAAACTGATGTAGTACTACGTAATGGTAATAACGAGTTTGTTAACCTACGCGAGCTGATCAGTGGCAGAGACTGGCAGTTGTACAGAGTTCGCTCCATAACGCGAGCTGTTGAGCTCTCGCATCCATCGGTGGCATGCATGATGCATCCGTACGTTTCGACATGATGTGTTGTGTCCCTAGGAAACTGAAGCTCTGAAACTTTCGGCCTGAAAGAAAGCTGCGGGCGGCAACTGGATGGACGCCGCATGCCAGCTGCTCTGCCCGGCCATAGTGCGTGCATGGATGGCCTTTGACCATGGTCTTCCTTCTCCAGGCAGCAGCACCGCCGGCAGCAGCCGGCCAGAGAACCAGAATGCAGCAGGCGCCAATGGCGACTGCAAGTCGATGTGCAGCAGGCGCCAATGGGCAATGGCTGCATACATGGTACATCCAAGAGCAGTTCAACAGGATTGATGTATATATGCCTAGGCCGACTGCAACATCAATGTGTAAATGCAGTTCTGCATCTGAACCCCGAAGCAATGCATGATAGTATACGATATACCCTGCCTCCATCTCTGTGCAACCAATGTAGTAGTAGCATTTTCTGTATCGCAAAAGAATTCCTTGCATCCAATTGATCCTCTTTCGATGCCCTATATTATGCAAGAACTAAGTACAAATCAAGGAACCTTTTGGTAGTGCTGACCTTTCCAGATTCCTGAACCATGCAAGCTTTTAAAAGCTTTCAGACGAGACAGCATCACAGCACTCAAGAGACGGATCGACGAGAACAGCTAGGAAGATGCTGATACGAACAGTATTTATAGTGGTGGCACTGGAGGGCATCTGTATGAGTGCCTTCCTGTCTCGTCATGTCGAGGGCTGCTATGTTATTTGGTCTTCCTGGAGCCCCTCGCCGCCGTACGACTGGGCGGTGGCGCCTTCTGGGCTCCGGCGCTCTGGCCTGTGTGTCACGCACGCTGTGTACAGGCATCTCAGAAATGATCGCCGTCCAGGTACATTGGGCTCTGCAAGGTGCGCAAATCTTGGATCCATACACAAACAGTAAAATATTAGGAGAAAACGGATCTAGGTACTATATTTACTCTTTTAATCTAGTCTGATGGATATAAATATATAGTCCTATTCTAACTCGAGAGTAAAATCCAATTCCTGCACTCTGACTTCATCCGCTCATACAGACAAATCTACTCGCCAATGTTATAAAATTATCTTTATATAAGTAACCGATCACAGTTTTAACTTTTACATCCGTTTATACATACTCAGATTCAATCAACAAAATAAAAAATCAGTTCAATCTATCCAAACAGATACAATTAATCAAATAATTTTTTTCAATAAATATAATTTCGCTCATTTTACTTCCCTTTCATATACTTATATGGTACGGCTGTATAAAATCTCGTTAGGGAAATAAAAGACACCAATAATGCATGCACTGCACACACCTTAGCATCTACTAGTACCTCGTGTCTGTGGACATTAATCTCGAATCCATAAACACTTGAAATTCAGATCTGAACGGGCGTGAAACCTGAATATATTATTCAGTATGGTTTTGTGTTCTTTCACAACCACAGTATCCCATGCCAAGACCTTCACGTACTAGGTTTGAGATTGTACAAGAAAGATCAAAGCTAAGTTTTCGATGCCAAGACTTTCACGCAGTTTTCGATGCTGGTCGTTAATGCAGAAGTAGGGCGAGCGATCTCTTATAAAGGACGCATGCCGAAGATTAGAAATAACAGTGATAGATATTTTTGTCAGATATGGTTAGTGGTTTAATAATAGACTATATGTTTGATTTCTATCAGCTAACGTTGAGATCATTTATAATTTTTTGGGATTATCGAAGGCTACGTGTATAACTTTGTGCAGAGATTGAAATAAATTTTATTTCTCTATTAAAAAATATGTATGTGTTTATAGATAGATACATAGAGAGAGATATGCGTGATTAGAGGGTACGTAGTGAGTAAGATCATCCTCAATTAATTCCCGTCATGGTCTAAAATTATTTTACGAAGGGATTTTCGTTCACTTCAGTGTTACAACGGTTTTCCTTCACAGTTCTCGTTACGAAGAGATTCTCAAGTTTATTCTCTTCAGGACGGTATTCTCTCTTCTTTTCCTTCACGAATCCCTTCGAAGTGAAGTTGTTGGAGATGAAAAAAAATAAAAGGAATGAGAACGGAAAAAAGAATGGAGAAGGGAAGAAAGTAAAATAAAGAAAATATGGTTAAGATAGTCTAAGGCTTTCAGAGATTCTGCAGTACCACAGCAACTGATTAGTGTCTGGCTACGAAGACAAAGAGACCCACATTCAAGGGCTTGTGAGTTGTGACTGATCGGTTCTGGTTTAGGGTGTTGCCAGACCTTCATCGCTTCCGGACCATGTGGCGCTATGCTCCATCCACGGCGTGCTTCATCGTCAAGCTTCAGTATGGCCGTGCATTTTCAAGAAAAATATGATACGAATTCGTCTAGTTGGGCTGTACATATCGACTGAGTTAGTCTCGATTCGGTGAGCCTTATATATGCACAGATGCTTGCATTCCTAGTTATTTTTTTTTCAAGGGCTTCGTCATTCCTAGACAATGATCATTGATTTGCATTCCGAAGCTTATATAAAAGCTACTCGAAAAATTTTTTCCTGTGTAAGGCAGACAGAACATTGTCAGTTTGTCCGTAGCTACTACACCTTAATTTTAGGAACCAAACAGCTTGAGATGCAAGAACACATTTCCTGTGACTGTAGATGCATGCTCCATGATCTTTTTGGTGGTGCCGCTTCCATGGGAGACATCCACAGTGACAGACATCGGTTGGGGGGCAGCCTCTTCGCTTCTGTCTCGCTACCCAGCATCATGCATGCATGCATGCAAGTGGCGCCTCGGAGCGGAAGATAAATCCTATAAGTGAATGAATGCTTACAGCGGAGAGAATAATTGCTACATCATCGAGCATCTATACAAGAGCCACATTCTACAATAGAAATAATTATTTTGTAGATGCATAAACAGTTGATTTGCTAATTGAAATAGTGATTGTGTAGTAAGATTATGTTGCTCTCTACTCCAAACGTCTGGCGCCTAGCCAGCTCATTGTGTTGTGCATGGCCTAAGGTCTGGTCCCATTTAGCTCCTGTTTGTTTTCTGTTTCTGTTTTTAATTTTGCTGCTGACAGAAGTTAGAAGTCAGGATAAACGGAATTTTAGAGAAGTGGTTTATGAATAAGTCAGAAGTCTGTTTCTGAGAAAAATAAACTAAAGCTGAGAAGCTTGCTGAAAGACGCTTTTCTGAGAAGCTATGTGTTGAGAAATCAAAAATTTATTGTAGAAGCCAACAGTCTATTTCAAAAATAGTTTTTCAGACAAACCAAAAATACAGCTTTTCAGAAAAACTAAAAAGCAGAAGCTCAAACAAACCGGCTCTTATTTGAGGATTAGCCCCAACTGACAGTGTGACATGTGGCTTAAGTTATCATATAACTTATTTATGACTGGTCATTGATGATCTGATCTTAACCCGAGGCTATATAAGTGATAAGTTGTAGACATATCTATCACTAAATTATGTCTTCTTTACCTGTTTTTTTTACGTAATGTAAGTTATCATATAACTCATGTATGGGTTAGAGAAAATCATGGATGAAAAATCAAGTAAGGAAAGAAAATAGCGTGCGTCATAGAATGAATGAGAGGCCCAGCCATAAAAAAACAACATGAGGCCAGGTCTCCCAGATTATTTTTTTCCCGCCGAGAGCCCCATGCGTGATTGACCGGTGCGGTGCATCGCATCTCTCGCCAGTGTGTGGAGGTGGGACTGATCCAAAGAGAAATAGTCTGCGTGCAGTGTGCACCATGGTGGTGGTGGCTTCCATGTGCGAGAGTGCAGGTGGCAGGCGCGCGCTGCTCACCTGTGACATGGCAAAAATGCATGTACATAGATTCTCGATTCTGTTCCTTTTCGAATCAAAATCAATCATAAATCACTCCTGCTTTATTTAAGGAAATTGGCACTGTCTTGTGCCGTTCGCTCAAAAAAACCGAGTCAGTGATCTCTCTCCACTTACTGGCCGTTCAATTCAACTCTGAACTTGACCGAAAGTTCACTCAAGCACATCCACATGGAAATACAAGAGAAACATAATGAGAGGAGGAGGACAAAGCGATATTTCAACCAAACAAACAACACCATCATACTAAATAGTCTTTAGTTTAAATGAACGACTCTTCGTTCCCCTCCTACAATGCTCTCAGGCGACTAAAAGGTGATCAGTGCATTCTGATGTTGATCTCGCCGTTTCCCCTCCCCGCTGGCCTCCAGCACCAGAGTTGGAGGGGAATCGGCGGATCGACGCTCGGAGCTCCTGGTAGGATAGTTTAGGTGTTGTTTAGCTGTAGTTTTAGGTCTGCTAGGTGTACGTTAGGGTTTTGATGTCGGCAGTGGAGGTTTTTCACCAATTTTCTTTCTCCAACCTGTCTCCGGCGTGGTCGTCGCCCTCGTTGACATCTCTGGCGGTGGTGTTGGGAGGTATGCTATTGTTTGGTTGTTGCAGATGGGTGAGATTCTTAAGATCCCCTTTGCTTCTGTATGCTTCTGGGTCGTCGGATTTTGGTTCGACGGTGCTGGTTTTGTGTTCTGGGTCTCCGTCTTCGGCGAGTCCGGTGGCGGGGATGCTAGTGATATGTTTCCTCATCTGACGTTAGTGAGGTGGTTGCTGATGCTCGTTCATAGTGAAAGATACGTCCAAGAGGGTCTAGGATGTTGGCTCTTGCGGCGATCCAAAGTTTGGGCTGCTTCATCGGCTTCGGGTGGAGGGAGAGGCTTCGACGTTGGTTGCTGTCTTGGGTTCTCTTGCGGGGCAGGCAATGGCGGGAGGCAGAGAAGGAAGACAAAGAAGTTTGCAAGGAGGACCTCATTGTCCTTTTTTGTAATTTCTTTGTTTGTAAGGGTTGTCTGCAAAAGGGATGTATGGTGCTAAATTTTAATGTAATCCCACTCCCTTCTCGCGAAAAAAAATAGTCTTTAGTTTAAGAGGGTGTGCAGAGAAGTTGTATTGTTCAGGGCCAACAAAGCGAGCGCGAACAGCCGAGAGGCAATAGTCCGGCCCAGGTAAAATAATTCCAGACAGGCCTGCAGGTAGAAGCTACCGATCTCTCCCTGGAATAAATCACGAGACACCATCCAAGCCCAAGACCTCACACACCGTGCAGCCCTGGCCTTGCGGACGACCGCACGGTCTTGCTCTACTTCTCCCGCAACAAATTTGGGATGCTAGTCTTCGCCAAGCCCGGCGACGAGCGCTGGGAGCTGGTCAAGACCGACACTGCTGAGGAAGGACCTCGCCTCATGCCCACGATGTCTTTCGCCGGCCGCTTCTACGGCGCCACCACCGACGCCGTCATGGCGGTGGACACCGGCAGAGGAGAAGAACTGCCGCCGCGGCTGGTGGCTGCCAAGCTGGCCAAGCCGCTTGGTGAGATGGAGGAGACACCGTGCGCCCACCTGGTGGACCATGGCGGGGGAGCAGCTGCTGCATCGTACCACACGCCGAATCCGTATTCCCGATGGCTGCCACCCTGAACTCAAGAGGACGGTAAAGCGTATTGCCAATTTTTTTAATAGAAGAAGAGAATTATCTAGTTTATAAGAAAAACTAGTCTGAAAACCTCGTAACTCGGGACAACAATTCGATCATAACTTCATATACGACACTTACACCAAAAGAACAAATCCGACAACAAACAGGAACAATCCAACTCAACTCGCGTGCAACTAACCAAACAACTGTCGCCCTCACTACTCGGTCGACGGAGCACTGTTCCCACGTCGCACCTCGTTGTCACACAAATCGACAGCATGCTGTTTTGGAGGAGCGCGTATGTGACCAAAACTCTATCGTGAAGCGCCAAACTGAATGAAGAGCCACCGCGAAGCGACGACGTAGAGGTGAAACCTATAGAAGAAGCTGGCAAAGAACGACCCCGAATAACACAACGATGCCCACAACACACGGCGCAAACGAATAGTTGACCCAACCTAACTCAACTCGCGCACCAAACCAACAACCTGAGCAACAAGCTAGTAGAGCCCTGCTATCACGCCAGTAATACCTTATTTGGCGGAGCCCTGCTCCTACACTGAACCAAACCCTTAGACAGTCAGTGAGCGCGTTGCTTCGCAGGAGTGCGCCTCAGGAAACAACTGATATTGGAAATGCTGTCACGTCAGACGGAGACATAGTTGCCAACCTACAAAAGAAGCCGGAGGCCCCAACGGCTCGGTACATCCCAAATAGAAGAACCGGGAGCCGCCAATGAGTGCAGGAGGCTTTCCGAAGACGATGTCTTCAGGAAGGTAGCGATGCCAATGCCGTCGACGCCCAACCAGAAACCAGGGCAAGGTTTTAACCCAAATATGCCCTTAGGGCAGGAGAGTCGCTAGAATATCGCCTCCAGGGAGGAAATGGCGCTTGCAGGCATCATCGACGTTGACACCAGCTGAAAGTTGGACTGAGCTTTCGCTCATGACTCTCCACCCCTAAGTACCTTCACCGAAGACCCGTCGCAAACTGCCCAAGGAGCGACGACCGACACCTTGCGCACGCATCGCCCACCACTAGGGATGGCAATGGGTCTAGACCCGTCGGGTTGTACCACCCCGTACCTGTACCCGTGTGAAAAAATTACGCCCGCTACAATACCCATAACCACACACGGGTACGATATTTACCCGTACCCGTACCCATGCGGGTAACGGGTACCCGACGGGTTACTCACACCCGAAAACTCACCCTCAACGATCGGGAGGGGCAACAGAGGGTGAGGTGGCGGCGGCGGCAGTGAGGGGTGACGGAGGAGGAGGCAACAGCGGCGGAAGCCACTGGGAGGGGTGGCAGAAGAGGAGGAGGCAGTGGCAGCCGAGAAGGGTGATGGAGGAGGCGACGCCGGCGGCGATCGGGAGGGGCGACGAAAGAGGTGGTGACCGAATGGGGCAGCAGAGGGGGCAGCGGAGGAGGAGGCAGCGACGGCGGCTGTCGAGAGAGTCGATGGAAGAGGAGGAGGTGGCAGAAGAGGCAGCGACGGGGATGGTCGATGGAGGAGGAGGTGGTGGCCGGGAGGGGCGGCAGAGGGGGCTACGGTCGAGGAGGTTGATGGAGGAGGCAGCATCGACGACGAAGAGAGGCGACGATGGCGGTGCTCGGGAGGGGCGAAGACGGCTGGGAGGGGCGGCGGCCGAGAGAGGCTAATGGGAGGGGTGGGCGACGGGTGAGAGGGGCTTAGAGGCGGCTGTGAGGGGTGGCCGGGAGGGTGATGTGGGCTAATCGGGCTAGTTGGGCCTAGGTGGGCTAGATTTGCTGGTGGCCTGGGAGATTGAGGACCTATGGGTACACGGGTACGGGTAGTAGGAAAACAGATCCGTACCTGTTCCACCCGACGGGTGACGATTTTTCCCATTAATAGACCCGCGGATATGAGAAGTGATCCATACCCGACCTCTAATGGAGCAATTACCCGCCGGGTTTCGGGTTTCGGGACCCCATTGCCATCTCTACGCACCACCGGTAGCCATCGGGCTCCCCACGAGCCAAATCTGATGGGAAAGACAGATGGGCAAGGAGAGGAGCCCAATGGCTCTAGGACGGTGCGATGGTGCGAGAGCAAACTGCGGTTAGCCTCCACCACCTAACACGACACTGGCAGCCATAGCGCGACACTGGTAGCATGCGAGGTAGCATCAACATACTATGACACCGGCACAACACTACAACAGACCCCGAGGCAGCAACAGTAGCGCGTGACCCTGAGGCCCCATCCCCCGGTGTCGTAGATCTGAGTGGCGCGGAGACTGACCGCTCAAATCAGGGACAAGAAGGGGGCGGCCACCTGTGCCCACGCCACACACGCAACCGATGCTGCCTCGTTCCACCAGCCCACCGCCGAGGCCTCCTTCGATCGCCATCACGAACAAGGAAAAGACAACATAGGCCTCACACTGCAGCACCACCCCCGGGACCTAGGCGTCCTGGATTGGTAACGATCGAAATGACCCCGCCGCCATCGCCAGTGACCGAGAGACGACGGCGTGGAGGCACAACGTGAAACCACAACGAGTGAGCTGATGGAGGTAAAGCAGTGCTCGTCTTCCTCCTCGACCCTGGTGCCGCCCGCCACGACCCCTCGAGGTGGTCAACCTGGATAATAAATCTTTTCCTAACAGGCACTTAAGCAGAAAATTGATGATGACATACAAAATGGTTTAACAAATGAAGATGGATTCGACATCTTTTTTTAGAGGATACGCAGGGTATTTGAAACTTGGGCCATACATAGTAGTAGTAATTCTAATACCAGAAGTTGCATTTTTTGACAAAATTGCAAAAACCTCCCCAAAGTTAGTCAGAGTTGCAAAAACCCTCCCACTACTTTGAAAGTTGCATTTGCCACCCCACATGCTTAACAAAGTTTTAAATTTGGCTCCTTAGGGGGTACATCAGCAATTAGAGGTGACGTGACACTCGGTTTGCCATGTCGTATGCCAGCATGGAAGAACAGGGTTATACTGCGCAGAGGGACCACGTCGTGCACCGCCTAGCGCTCGGCCGAGATGGGGCTTCAGCTAAGATTAAAATTTCGATGAAATTTTATGAATTTTAGGAATTACAGAGAAGAGCTTAATATCTAATTTTAGAATTATTTTTACTGATAGAAACCGAGACTTACACGATTTGCATCCGATTTGAGGCGTAAACCCGCCTCTATATAAATCTATGGGGACAGCTGATTCACATATGCACAAAGCTAAAACTACGTAATCGTTCTTTTATTTTTTTTACTTATATCTTTTCTTTTGCATCTAGGTTTAGGATGGAGTAGCTCTTAATTTTCTCCTTCCTCCCGTACGCGCGCCGCCACGCTCCGCTGCTGCTCTTCAGGACTCCGATCGTCCCTGTCCATCGGCTGCGCCTGCTCCATCGACCATCGCGTGGAGGCCCTGTGCACACTGCTGGCGTCACGTCGTCTCCCTGGCCGGTCCCCTTCATCAGCCACTACACGGTCACACGCAATGGCAGGTAAAGCTAGTCCTGCTTCCGCCTTGCCGAGTCCTGTTGCTGCTGTTTGTTGTGCGTTAGGATTTGCTTGGTAGAGTTCTCTCTTATCTAAATTTTGTACGGTGAGTGATTTTAGAGGAAGTAATTCTATGATTAAAAGTAATTTTTTTAAATAAAATATATAAAGAAAATGATTCTGCGTGAAAAGTGAATAAGAGAAAATTATTTTTTTAACTTCTCAAATTCTAATTTATTTTAGAGAATCACTTACACAGATTGCACTCAGTAAACTAAAAATTAAAAGCTACTATTTAACTATTCTAGTAGCTCTACCAAACAGACCTTAACGAGCAGAGAAGTCCATCAATCTTTGGTTGGCATGAGTACAGTAGACAGAGATTCTTGCGTACACGTGAGAAATACACGAAGATGAAGTTCCAAGGAACCATCAGCAGCCTGTTTTCTCCTCAAAAGAGGAGATAAATAATCAATTTTACTAATCGACAAGCACTGTGCCGATTGTCATCGTCAGGTGAACACTCAACAGTTCGTGTGCTCGGATTTTTCGTGCTGCATGTACTATTGTACTGTCCTCATCTATCACTTAAAGCTATGACGTGAAGGTGCACGCGTCAGGCAGATGGCTACTTGGCAAGCACTGTGCCGATCCAAATCACCTGTGCTCACGTAAAGAGAAGCAACAACTTCGCTTGCTACAGTACCCGGACATCAATAGTCCGAGTGTTGGCGCCAAAATCGTGCCAATGCAAATTTCAATGTCTCGCGCAGTTAATCACGCTGCCGTTGTTGATGAGTTGTACCATGATGGCATGATCGATGCATATCACTGTTAACTCCAGCTTTTTCAATGCTGAAAAAAAACTTTTTTGTGAGGCAATCGAGCCACATGAACTTTTCGTTAACTGCCAGTAAAGATTTGAACATTTTGGTTCGAACAAAGCAAACATTTTGTGTGCATATATTGATCCTGGATATATGTAATCAGCAAAATTAATGGACGTGCAGATCAGGGCTGATCCTGAGATTCTGGTGGCCCAGGGCAAAGCTAAAAACGATGTCCCATTAAATTGAAACATCAAAAAATAATTAATATATAATTATAAAGATAATATTTGATGTATTAAAAAAGTTATTTCTCGTAAACGCTTAAAGTATATAAAAAATAACGTTCACCTCAAATATTTTGTAAAGATCATCTTAAATAATTTCTTCTAACATGTGGTGAAAATTGAAAAAAAAAATTACATTAGCGATTAAAAACTAGTGTAAAACTATAAAAGCACATAATCAACTTAATGAAATCTTACCAATTAGCATGTGGTGACATAAACTCCTAAGAATTTGTAACCCCAAGATTCCAACCCGTGCCGTCAACTGAAGGCTTACAGTTTGCTGCAAAAGTGCAAATCTTACCAATTAAGCTAAGTCGCTGATAGAGATAATATGATTACTTCAAAATTGCAATTGGTCATCACATGATGAGTACTGACGTGCTAATTGTTAAATTGTACACATGGGAAATATGAAAGAACCGGTTGCATGCTTGCTACTTTGCTTGCATGTTTGATGTTTGATGTTTGATGTTGCATCGATCAGGTCATCACTCATCAAGAACAGGTTCTGATGTTGCTTCCGTGAGAATTGAGATGAGAATTTCTTTACCTTGAGACTTCAATCTTCAGGCTGAGTGGCAATCCCATATGGCCAGATTCCTGGTCACTCAATATGGCCTGAAGTTCAGGCTGACTTGATCGATTGCACTCAGCACGTGAATATGTGATGACTTGATCGATTTTCCCGACAGAGCGGTCACTGCATCAACACCTCAGCGGTGCTGTAGCCGCGGCCTAATGCCTGCGGTGGTCGAATCGTTTTTCAGGCATTTTCATACCCATTGGTCTTCAGACCAGACCCATACCATAGCTTCCGCATGACGATGGTCCTGGCTGACCTCTCGAGCATCCAGCTCAGGAGGCGCCAACCCCACAACCACACCCACTACACATCGCTGGCAAAACCTAGCACTCGGCAGACGCAAGACGATGAGATGAGCCGACAAGGAGATGAGAAGACACGAGAATACGAGATCAGACCGGCTGCATCGGCACTTCAACAATCGGTAGACGTGTGCGGGCAGCGTGCTATTGCTAAGCGCCAACCACACGATATGGGCCATATGCGCCGCTGATATGTGATATGGCCTGTACAATATGGGCCTAACTGATTGAGGTGGGCAAAAACTTGATACAAAATAGAAAATACACTATATGTGTATATATATGGGTGGCCCCTGTTTTTGGGGCCTGAGGTGGTCGCCCCGCTTGCCCTCCCAGGACCGGCCTTAGGACATCTCTAACAGAGTCGGTTTTTGGAATCGGCATCGACTATGCGCCAGTTTTGCCGTTCGGCTAGGGTTGCATCGCCCTCCAACTATTCGGTGCTACAGTGTTGTGGCCGTGACACTGTACCATCAGGACAGAAGCAAATTTGCTGCCGAGCTGGACCATCTGTATTACTGTGGCGTGTGTATGACTGCGGGTTTGAGGGGAGGAGGAGAGTAACGAAAGTTAGGAAATATGGTAGCTGTTGGAAATGAAAAAAATAGGGATACTGTAATAATGTTAGAGAATATTATAATAATATTATAAGGATAATTTTTTAAAGTATCAGTTAGAGACGTCCTTAGTACAGATCTTTTTTTTAAGGTCCTTCCGTTTTCAAGTTTCGTTTAAGAATACATGTCAAATTTTAAATACTTTGGCCTAGGAAATATGGTTGCTCACATAGAACAAAACATAACCACGATGCAATGAATCGATAACTCTCCATTATGCCAACCGGCTTATTATCACGCACGGTACAAACCATGGATGTAACCAAAATATTTTTACGGAGCATGGCGCTCGTCATGCATGCTCGTTACATGCACATATATTTCTACATTTCTACGGTGCATGCGGCGGCGGCCCCTGCTCGGCGCACTTGACGCAGAGGCAGACGCCGAGCTCGTCGCACTCGCCGCCGTCGTAGTGGACGGCCCCGCACTTCCTGGCGCATGTCTTCAGGCCGCCCTTCTCGCGGCAGGCGCCGCTGTCCGGCGACGGGAACGTTATGCACCAAGCTTCCACACCTGCATCTGCTCCATCAAAGTTTTTTATTTTGTTAAAAAAGTTTTCATGTGAAACACAAAGCAATCATCACGAGGACAAAAGTTATGCATATTGGTAGAATGCCATGCATGTGTTTTAATTTCTACTACGTGCTTACCATGAGACACGAAGACTAGTGCCAGCATGAGGGCAGATGCAACGAGGACTGTGGCCTTGCAAGCCATGGCTAAACTTTGGGATCGACTGGCTTGCAAAATCCGATCGAGGGGTAGCTAGGATGACAAGAGCGAGTGAACTTGGATGCTTGTAGGACTGTGGAGAGGTGAAATTAAAGGGGGATTACTGTCAAGGATGCTCTGCAAACAGCGCTAGCTAGAGGTTATATGCAAATGGAGGATAACCTTGTATTGATTAGGTTCTACAAATGATGCTGTAAAATTTGTACATCGTTGATTGGAATTAAGTTATGTTACCTTTTTTAGATAATAAAATAAAAGCATTACATCTACTACATCCAAGGATGACCAAGGTCCAGTTTGGTGGCTGATGAAGAATGACTAAAAAACAGTAACTTTTACGTAGTAGTTTTGTAATGTAAGGGACGAGACATGCAAGTCTTGTTTTGTTTGTGCTAAATGAAGGTTTGAGAGCCTATCTAGCATAGACCGGTCCCAACTTTTTTAACAAAATAAAAAAACTTTGATTGGAATTCAAAACTTTCAATTCGAAACTTTTGACTTAAAAATGTCAAATAACCGATCCATCCTATGGTTAACAATAGACTAAACTGTGGTACATGCATGCATACAACTACAAGTATATTCTAGCCGGGTATTTCTAGCCTCGTTCTCACGCAATTTCTAGACCTCCCTATGCGTTGTTACATTCTGAGTCCAGACAGCCCCTTTCTTCTCCTCCGACAAGGTTAGGGTTCAGGGTTGGAGGTTAGGGTGAGGGATGAGGGTTCATCAAAGTCCAGCGAGCTTGGAGAGAGAAGCTTGCTGCGGCAGGCTAGCTCGGCGATGGTGACGATTTGTGTGCGAGGCGGCAAGGAGGTGAGGGCGCCACCGGCTTAGGTTACAGAGAACGGATTGTGGAGCAGAGCGGGGATTATGATAACAATGACAGGGGAAACAAACGAGACGATGGCAAGGAGGCTTCGGCGATGGGGTAGGGTGGCAGCACGTATGTGCAGCGGTGGGGGCAAGGGATGGATCTGCGGCGGGAGTAAGAAGAAAATAGTGAAAAACACTCTGGTCACTACATAAGAAACTACCGTCACTAATAAGTGGTCATTAGTGACGGGTCGTAATATGACCCATCACTGATGATAATAGCGACGGATCAAGTTGTGACTCGTCACTAATGACTAGATCATCAGTAACGGGACATCCTAGGGCAGTTATTTGTGACAGGTCAAGTTGTGATCCGTCATTAATGATAAAGTCATTCGTGATGGGTCGTCCTAGGGTGACGGGTCAAGTTGTGACCCGTCACTAATGATAAGTTCATCAGTGATGGGCCGTCCTAGACCAATCATTAGTGATGGTTCGTTCTATGCCAGTCATAAGTGACGGGTCAACTTATAATCTATCACTAATGACCAACTCCAGTCACTAATGACAGTATTCGCAAATATTTTTATTTTTATTTTATTTTCTCTTTTTTTCATCTTAGCAGCACTAGAATAGAAACCATTGTATATTTCTGCTCAAGTTTGATGTAAGGTGTGGCGGCTATGGACACAAACACGCGCTTCGAAAATGATGCAGAAACTTTCAGGGACGAGAACACAATCTTTCAAGCCATTTTTGGCCTTAAAAAATTCTCTGAACCAGACAAAGTGAGGGAGAAACGGATGTAACTATTTTTGTAGATGTACGTAGAGTCAAAAAAAGTTAAAATTGGAGTCAGTATGCAAAAGTTATGCCTGTTTTACCGAATGCACTCCGGGTCACCTATCAAATTATAACCCTCGGTGAAATTTGGCAAAAATTAGTCATTAGTGACGAGTCGTGGTTATAACGTGTCACTAATAACCTTCGGCAAAGAATGTTAAAAGGATAAATTATCCAGTTTCTATCACAACTACGTGATAGTAAATGTGATAAGGTGGCTACACACGCGAGGAGGAGGTTGCGGGTTCGATTTCCATGGAACGCAATCTTGAAAATAATGTGAAAAAAACGTAGCTTATGAGGCATATAGGACGTGCTTGCGTTGGGATGACTCAGGTGAATTTTTTTTTGACTTTTGCGTGTCAAAAAAAAATAAAAAATGTTCATTGGTCATTGACGGTCAAGATTACAACCCATCACTAATGTTCAATGAATAGTGACGGATCACGGTTACGACCTGTCACTGATGACTGAACATAATGACCTACCACTAATGAGATTATTAGTGACGGATCATCATCCGTCACTAATGATAAGACCTATCATTAGTGACGCGATAAGAGTGACGAGTACGAGACCCGTCACTGGTGCCGGTTATCACCCGGTACTAATAACTTTATTTCACCTAGTAGGTGCCATGTAGACGGAGCCAAATATAAAATGTAAGTGTGTGATTGGCATTATTGTAGGAGAGCCCCAGGGTATATTGTTCATGCATGCACTATTGGCGATGCAAACAAATTTAAAACGTTGATTCGAGGTGTGCCCTACGTAGTAGACTACTAGTGCTTTGCGACAAAAACGGAGAGGAAACGGATGGAAAATGTGCTTACTGTATTTGTTTTTATTTTTTTTGTTAGAAATGAAAATGAATATGAATACGAATACCCCAGATATTACCACGAATAATATAGAATTAATAAAAGTAGAATGTGGCCACGAAAATTTGTTGGAACATCAAAAGCACTCAAATTATTCGCACAATAATTAACAAGCAAAGCAAAGGTTTTCATGCTATATATTGGCACAATATGGATCATCCAAGTATCCTCGCAACAATGCATGGTCGCATGCTATGATAGCTCGGGACATTAATCCAACGTTTAGTGCGACACTCATCATATACATCATGCAAAGTATTTTTCACAAACTAACAAATTGACATTAATCAAGTTGAAAACATGAGTTACTAGTTTATGAAGAAAAATTAACCAAGTTCGACTCATAGATGCTTGTGACACTTAGTTTTTCCACATTCACACACTCAAGTGTGCTGGCTAGCTTTTATGATTAGGTTTAGCACCACATCCTCATGTTATTGAAATTGAACATATACTAGCATCTCACCATCTGTTAGCATCTCTTTGGGGTTTTGCAACTGAACATGCATGCCGGGCACAAGAAACTTGTTTATTTGTTTATTTTGGGTGAAGCAATAGAAATTTGTTAACACAAAATCAAAATATCCCGATATCGTCATATTTCTTTTCTTCGAGGATCATGTCGACACCATCATCATTCGTTGCAACTGCTAGCTAGCTAACATTCTCCCGCTCCGGCGACGGGCACGGCGCGGTGCACAGGCAGACGCGGTGGTCCGGGTCGGCGACGTCGGTGAAGCAGTAGCCATCCGTGTACCCCTCGCCTCGGCAGGCGGCGACGCAGGCGGTCTTGCTCCCGCAGTCGCCCTTGAACGTCCTACTGCGCTCGACGGCGGAGCACTCGCCGCCGGCGCTGGCCTGCAGATCCTCAACGCCTGCCGCAGATCAAAGATATATGAAGATTTGAACCTTGCATGCATGCTGTAGGGGGCTCCCCTGCAGATATACTTGCATGCATGCATGGAATATATTGATTGGCAGCCAAAATGGATATGTATCAATATTTCTTGCTTTTGCATGCACTCTGCAATCATTAAAAAATTATGTGCATGCATATATTGATCCTGGATACACACACACACACACACAAAATAATGAACGTAAATTTTGTTTTAAGAGGTGGACGTCTATAGCATCTAATTAATACTTGCATATATGCATGCATGCATGCACTCAAATTTTGTTTCAAGCTGCACTAAAATTTGTACAGTTCAGGTTTTTGGCGTGCTGTAGAGGGCTCCTGCATACATGCATGCACGGAGTATATTGATTGGCAGCCAAAATGGATATGTATCGATATGTCCTGCTTTTGCATGCATGTAAGGCTTGATCAAACACCTATTTATAGGATTATTACTTGGGAAAAGTTTGAGGTTTAGTATGTAAGGCTTGATTAACCACCTATTTATAGGGTTATTACTTGGGAAAAATGTCGAGCATTGTCAGCTGGTCTGGTATGCTATATACATATTTAACTTAATTTGTCAAGAAATTATTTGGCACCTAGCAAAATTAAAGCTGATTATATTTCCACAAATTGGGTGTCGTTTTATGAAAGGCAATGCTTGAGGTGGCGAATAACTGAGTTTTACTAATATTTGGCAGACTTTAATGATCGCTTATTATTATAGACTGTAGAAAGATGACCGGGGATTAATGTAGGATAGGCCAGTTTAATTAGAGGCTGCATCAACCTAGTACAATATTGCTTAGGCTCAGTTAGTGTTTTTGTGGTGGAATTTGTCCATCCAAATTCAAATTCTAGACTCGACATAGGTGCATCCATGTATATGCATCCATGTAGATATGTGTGGGTGTAAGTGTGGTGCGCGTACTTAAAAAAACCTTGTACAATATTGATTTGAATTTAATTAAGAACCATTTCGTGACTGATGAAGAATGACACAACCAAGTTAGCAACCATGATTAGCGGGCAACTGTCCCCGTCTGTTTAATCAATTTTAGTTGAAAAGGATTTATCAGGAGCCAAATATATGTTGTGGCTATAGGTCGGTGATAGTAGCAGTATGAATATAGGAAGGAATGATTTTGATCCAGGATGTTCTGTGTTATTTGGTAGTCCATCACTTGACTGAAAAGTACAGCATCGATGATGACAGGAAGAACGGTTGGATCAGTTCGAGATTGCCAGCTTAATTTGAGCTTTTTTTTTTAGATAAGGAACATAAGTTCCTGCCTGTGCATCTCTCATTGCACACAGCTTAGTTTTAGCTGCTCAACCATTGATATGCTCGTCAGTCGTCATTTTTATGTACATATATAATCATCGAGATGCATGCGTAATTGGTTCACTTTACAACTATATGAACATTATTCCAGTTTTCTTTCTATTTTGAACATTATTCCGGCTTAATCACCGTGCATATTTATGACTTTTCTGGCCAATGCACCAGCGCCTACGATCGATGGAAATTGCAGACGACGCGAGACCTTAGCGATGATACGATACTAAGAAAAAGAGAGATGTTGATTGTCATGTCTTCACAATGGTGCAAATGAATCTAAATTTGGTGGAATTGGTGATACCCATTGCCTTTCAGTCTCTCCATGTGCTTATATTGTTTCAGTCCAATCATGGATCACCTTAACCGTATCTCCTTATGACATTACAAGTAATAATGAATAAAGTCGACTAAACAAACCATATAATCCACTCAGCAATTCCACATACCAGGGTGCTACAGAGCAAATTTTACCCCTGCTACGGATCCAAGTCCCTTTTTGCCTGTGTTCAACATTAAAATTATTCCAAGGCATATCTAAAAAAGAAAAAGGGCCGACAAAATTGCAACCTTCCTATGCTACAGGAGGATTCTCAACACATCAATGCTTGGCGCTGACAAGAGCCATGTGGGCGATCAGATCCAGAACCCGGTTGCTGAAGAGAAGGAAACAACACGCATGAATCCTTAGGCCACTTGAAGATTGAACCTTCAAGAAATGATGTGACGATATAATTAGCAAACTCTCACCTGTAGCCCCACTCGTTGTCGTACCAAGACACAAGCTTCATGAAGGAAGAGCTCAGTCCAATACCAGCCTTGGCATCAAAGATGCTTGACCTGATATACAAAGGCAATGATGTGATTTCAGCTACCTTCCCACACGAGACAATTTACATTATGTGAGTAGATTTAAGTAATCACCTGGAATCACCAACAAAGTCATTGGAAACAACATCCTCATCTGTGTAGCCTAGAATACCTTTGAGTGCACCCTCTGATGCCTCCCTGAAACAAAGAGATGGTAAGGTCCACTGTAGGTCGTCAAACAATGTGCACTTCGTGCTCTCTACATAAATCATAGACTGTAGCAGGACACACTTTGAATGAAGTCAACACAGATTTTCTAACGCAACTAGAGTCAACATCAGGAAACAATTGACTACCCTTTGTGCAACTGCGCAGCCTAAGGGGAGCAAGATGTTAAACCGAGACATTTTGATACCCCTCTCTACATCCTACACATGCTACAACTACCTCCAGTGAATATGCATCATACATTCTGTGGACCCTCAAATCATTGACGACTCCTTTATCAATAAGCTTGTGTGAAAGGCTGAAAGCTTGTGTATTACTCAACAGAATACCAAACCGGAAGCCGAAAGGTGTTGAACAAGGAACCAAACAGAAATAACAAATAATATGCATGAACAAATGAGATAATTCTACATACTTGATGGCTGCTTTCACATCATCATAGGAGGCGCTTTTCTCGATACGGCATGTCAAGTCCACAACAGAGACATTTGGTGTTGGAACTCGGAAGGCCATGCCAGTGAGCTTTCCATTCAGCTCAGGTAGGACTTTTCCAACAGCCTGAGAGTAAGGCAAACCAGTCAGCCGAAAAAAAAAGTTTTAAAAGAAACACAGTGTGCCATTGACTTGAGCTACCTTTGCTGCACCAGTGGAGCTAGGAATTATGTTTTGGCCAGCACCACGTCCACCTCTCCAATCCTTCATTGAAGGACCATCAACAGTCTTCTGGGTGGCTGAATATAGCAAAGTAAGCTTTTCATGACACCTAATTTGAAGCTGACAAATGACTTAACAGATAAAGAGACTGGAGGACAACCAGTAACCAACCTGTTGTGGCATGAACAGTTGTCATGAGGCCCTCAACAATGCCAAATTCCTCGTGGACAACCTGCACAGCATGGTCAACAAATGAGTATCATTGGAAAAGGCAGATAATATGAACCATGAGTCATTTATTGTGATTGTCAAGTCTGCTGCTCAGCAGAAACTGAACACTGGTAAAAAGAAAGCAACAGGAAAAAGGAATGGGGAAGTGACCTTGGCAAGTGGAGCAAGACAGTTGGTGGTGCAACTCGCGTTAGAAACAACATTCATCTTTGGGTCGTACCTATTCTCATTAACTCCAACTACAAACATGGGAGCATCTGCTGATGGCGCAGAAATCACCACTTTCTTAGCGCCACCCTATAAACAAGGCAGCAGAAACCTCACCGTTTAGTTTGATATGAAAAGGTATGTAGTTTTCTGATTAGATGACATTGTTGAAGAACTGGTATACAAACCTTCAAGTGTGCCGATGCTGTCTCAGTCGTCGTAAAAACACCAGAAGACTCAACAACATATTCAGCTCCATAGTTACCCCATGGAATCTGTGCAGGATCTCTGGAAATTTTGAGGCAAAAAGTTGCAAATTATTAAATACAGATGTAACAAAAACTAAGAATCTTGAGGTAAAAAATAATAAAGCTACAGAACCAACAAATAGTATTGCAAAATCACAACAGTTCATTATATGACTATGAGAAACGCAAAAGAAGGGATTGTTGCAGTACTCCAGATATACAACAGTGCAGTTCTTGTACTCCAGAAACAGCATAAGTGCTAATAAACAATGTACATATACATGAAAACACTGTACATTGTAACAGATTGAAGAAATTCGTGATACTGCAAGACATGCTTGCAAGTTGTAAAGTGTGCTGAGATGTGTCTACAAAGCAGGCTGAAATAAACAATCCAAGAATATTGAAAGTAATTCAAACACAAGCCATCTAATCGCAGAGAAACAGAGGTATGCATCCACAAGAATTCAACCAAATCAAACTTTACTGACACAATTGCAAGAGAACAATGCTGTGTACAATAAACAAATATAATAGTAAGATTAAGCACAACAGAAATACAATCAGATAATCCTGATGCAGTCTCAAATGTCGACATTACCTTTTGCTTGTAATTGTGATTTTCTTCCCATTGATCTCCAGGGTTGTATCATCCACAACATAAATAGAACCTTTAAATGGACCATGAGTGGAGTCATACTTGAACATATAGGCCTGGAAAACGGGAAGATTACATAGCAATTAAAATCAAACACAACCAAAGCTACATCTCATGCATAGATGGAGTTGTTACTCCTACAGTGATGGAAAGAATGTAGCAGTAGAATTAAATTTGGCAAATTCTCATGCGTTGCATCATTCCAGTGGACAATTTGCATTCACTGAACAGATAAAATAGGGAAGACAGTTGCAAGAAAATGGAAACAATGCTTTTGTACGCGAAATACATCGTATTATAAACGATCTTATACCAGTTGACTGGTAAAACCATCAATTGCATATCATATTTAAGCAACTTATGTGAAAACATATGAAGCACATCATCAATGAGCTAATAGGAAATACAGTTTGCATCAGACTAAATTGGATTATTTCGATTAATCTAGTAAAATCTTGAATTATCCACTGTAATCGTGCATCTCAGCTCAGGTGTAGCAGCTCTCAAAGGACCAGAAGGAAGATGCAAGCAAAACTCTAATCCCCAAAAAAATTGAAAACAAATTGTGCATTGCTGTTAAATGAAACGTTCAGACTCGAAAATATGAAATATTATAATCAAATCATTTCACATTGCTTCCTTACCATGTACTTAGCATCGATGAAAGGATCATTCACAGCCACAACTTCAATATCGTCTCTGCTGGTTGCAATTCGCAAGACCAACCTGCCAATCCGTCCAAACCCTACAACAACAAGAAATAGGGGTA
The DNA here is from genome assembly GCF_958298935.1 of Phragmites australis. Lineage (NCBI taxonomy): Eukaryota > Viridiplantae > Streptophyta > Magnoliopsida > Poales > Poaceae > Phragmites > Phragmites australis. The sequence goes on from NC_084926.1 coordinate 42,326,064, forward strand.
AGAACAAATCAGAAATAGATCTATTTCACCTACTTGTAGTACCGAACTGCAAAGTAAGTCAGTAGCCGAGTGTGATTCAGTAAGCACAAGGTAGTTAGCCAGTGCAGCAAATACTCAACTGAGAACTGAGAACTATTTTTTTAACACCTTACAACATGATATTTAAACTAGTTCATCTGATTGCAGTGCATCCAATATAGCGAAAAAAGGGCCTAAGTATCAAGAACAAATGAATTGACCATCAAAGCCAAGGATGTACACAATTAATCTGTCTCATCCAAATTACAAAAAAAACTGCTACATCAACTTTGTTCATAGGGTGCACACAAGGAACTCACCATTGATGCCAATCTTCGTCTTCTCCCCACTCGAATATTCTACAGACCAACAAAAGAACAACAAAATTATAAATCCACTGCAGGATGCACAACTCTCTTCAAATGTAAATGTTGGTGAGCTCAACAACTTACGTGGGATAGCAGGGGGTGCCTGTGTAGCTATCGCCCTCAGCGGCTCAATGTTCCTAGCACTTGAGCTCACAGGAAGTTAGACATACCATACCAACATCTGAAATCACAGGTACGAGGTAGCGAGAAACAGGCGCTTACGACGAGGAGGCTGCGATGGAGAGGAAGCTGCAGCCGAAGTGAGCTGAGCCAGTGCTCCTCGCGCACGAGACCTACAACACAGCAGCCAAATTGCATCAGTGGGGTTTACAATCTGCTGGGAATTACGTATCAGGAGTGAGAAAATGGGCTTCGCTTATTTGCCACGCTGGCACATAGTCATAGACTCAGACAGTCCATCTGTCATTGACTTGGGTGGCATTACAATCAAAGTGGCCCAAGTTTTGGTGGCAAATTATCGATTTTTCCCAAACAGGAACCTGCTGGCTTCTGGAAACAACACAACGGACAAGAACTCTAAAAGCAAGAAACATTGCAATTTACACCGACCGAACGGCCGGAACGCAGGGGAAACATACCGTAATTGTTGCCTAAGACACGGTTGAGAGTTCCGCCGAACCGAACCAAAATAGGATCGGAGCCAAATCTAGACGCAGAAATAAAAACACGAAAGGAACTACCAACCAACAGCACGAGCCCCGTAGATTGCTAATAAAATCTAGAAAAACCAGGGCAAGGGGGACGGGACGGGGACGCGGCAGCACGGAGAACCAGTAGGTATACCTTGACGGGGTCGGCGGCGGCGCGGGGTCCGGCGGCGCGGAGGGGCACGGAGAGCGCCGCCATGGGAGGCAGGGGAATGGGCGGTGGCAGCGCGTGGGTGGGTGGGTGCGCTAGGGTTTGACCGAGGCAGGAGGGGAGAAGAGAGAAGGGGGCTGCCTTTTCCGGGGCCTGAAACGTTGGAGGCTGAGGGAGGCGAGCAGGGGAGGGGAAGGTGGCAGCTCGGCGGAAGCGTTCACCATGTCCTTATACTAAAAAAGAAGAAGGAAAAAAAAAAGGGTGGCCGCGCAACGTGCGCTTTCCGGCCCCTGGGTAGGTAGGCGGTGTACGCCGCTCCGTTCGCTCCCTTCCGGTGTTCTTGGTTGACTGAATTTGCCCCACGGCGGGTGAATGCGTATAATACACAAGAGAGAAACGTGTTTATTATCTGTATTTATTATTTTAATATTATCTAATAGATGTAAATATATATAGTATGGCTCGAGAGTAAAACTCGATTTGAATTTCATTTTACAATCTGATCTAACAGATGTAGACTTATGCATCCGTCAAAGTTGCACATAGCGTATAGCGACGCTTAGCGACAAGTGTTTCACTTAGCTTTTAGCGTTACCTATCGAACGATAAAGGATAAAATATATTATGAATATTTACCTATTTTATATAATTTTGTGTAGTTATATTTACTAATCAATACATAAAATATATTGATAAAGTATGAGACATAGTAGCAAAGGAAACATTACTAATAAAAATAGATAAATATGGTCCATTAATCTTTTAAGCTCAACTTTACTAATATAACAATGACATCTCAAAGTCTCACAAATAAGTTGGATAACAAGCACTAAATAATTATCTAAATTAAAATCTATGTCACATAAATATCAAACATCTGATTCACCACCTCCTGATTTAGGGAATGAACTTTCATGTCGTTAATGACCACATCTCAATGTCTTCATTTTTCTCATTGGAAGAAGATGAGGGTGAGAACTGCAATTCTTCCTTCTCAACATAAATAACTTTATTTCTTCTCTTTGCTTGGTTAGAACTAGAAGATGCAGTATTATGTGCTGTCTCTATCCTTCTTTTCCTTGTTGGACATGCAGAAGATGCCACATGTACAAGTTCAGCCGTTGATCCGGTGCTAGCTCAATGTTTTTATGTTTAAGGTTTATGATTGCATTTCACCTTTATATATGTAGCCATTGATTGGGCACTATTAGATTAAATTGGATAAAAACCTGACCCAAACATAATTTGATGTATATCGGTGATATATTAGTCTTGCGCTAAGATGATATATTACTATAATCGATGATAAATAAAAAAACATGAATTATGATTTTCTTGTATTTTTTTGGCGCCAGCCACTATTTAGACGCTATAGCGTCATATCGCCGCTATTTGCAAGCTTGGCATCTATTTATGAAGACGAACCCATTTATCAGTATCATAAATTTATCTTTATACAAGCAACCAATCACAAGTACAACTCTTGCATTTGCTCATGCGTCTCAAATTTAGTCAACTAAATATAAACTCAACTTAGTTTATCCAAACAAATACAACAAATCAAACATTTTCTTTTCAACTAATATGACTGCTCAGTCTACATATACAATACAGCTCTCCGTGTTCTCCGCTCTGCTCTGCTCTTGGTCTGCAAACTTGTGCTTCGCCTACCCCCACCAAACCTCCCACACTCTGGGCTCTTAATATAATCCTAACCACTCCGGTAAAAGACAGTGAGAGCCCCATCATGCTCTTGATTAAGAAAAGAGATCAATTGCCGTTCGTCTACAGAGATCAAACCCCATTCGTCTATCTTTGACTCCATCGATCTTTCTCCCCCGAATTGAGTGGTTTTCGTTTTTTCCACCCCGAATTGAGTTGGTTTTCGTTTTTTCTACATCAAGTCGCTGATTAGTTTTTTTCGAGTGATCATGTAGGGTTTGGCCTAGTTTGGAGCATGGGAATTTCCACCCTAGAATAGATGCCTTCATGGGAATTTCCACCTAGAATAGATGCCTTCTTCCCCTGCGTATTACTCGCAATCACTTTTTGAACAAATAAACTAGATGAACCTTAACGTAAACTTGTTGCCTTTTTATTAAAAAGAAGTAGACACATAAATTCATATTGAAGAGGACTAAAATTTAAATAGTCTAATCATATATCCACACTCTCAAATAACACAGCTAGTTCCTCACTGTTGTAATCACGAACTCAATGTGCACGTGCACCTTGGTTGCTTGAGAGCTGGGATACATCATCAGCACTAAGTAATATAGCACTTTTGGAAGCATAACGTGCAATCAAATGTCAGCTTCAACGAAAGATGACGAGCAACACTAGTAAAACAAATTTGTGCTTGGATGCCATCGTTCTGCACACAAAGGAAAATTGTGCATGGTTCCCACTCGTTCGCTACGAGAAAAAGTGCTACATATATACCCGTCGATCGATTTCGACTACGAGCCATGAAGACAATACATTTTTTAAATTGTCAGGATGTCTTCATAGAAGATGGCAGAAAATTCTTTTTCGTAATTAAAGCTTAATCGGAGCCATGATTGAGTTTTTCTTGATCAAGTGCCATCGTTATCATGCAGCTTTGGGAATGGGCCGAAAAGGCCTAGGACAGTCCGGCCTAAGGTCGTGAGTTTCCGGAGGCCGCAACCCGCTAATCAAAGAGCAGCCCGGAATGAAAATTCCGAACCTGTACGACAAAGAAATCTATGTCAGGTTCTGCCAGTTTGATGGGTAAAGCTAGCTTTCCTGAATCCTACGAAATACCTGTCCAACGAGCCAAGGCCGAACAAAGATCTCACAAGTGAACCAATCGCGTCCTAGGGCGATTTGGGACATCACGAACTAATATCTCAATGTTGTCACATCATATGACATAAACATCGGGTCCTCTTTACCTAGTGTCTACATTGAAGACCAAATCTGAGGTCTGCGACACTGAGAATCTAACTCGGTGGGTTTGGCCACCTTTTGTGCTTAGTCGCCGAGCTCCGTACTCATTCGCAACTAATATATATTTCTCCTCATCTTACATCGTATAAGACATAAATTATCAGATGTATATTTTATATTGTCCATCTATTAGATTTTGAGCCCAGCTAATATCTTCCGAAAGATACTAGCTAATGTCCCTCTCTTGATTATGAGAAAGAGGTTCTACTAATTCTATAGACTAGAAATCCGGCTGTTTTTTTTCCAATCCCCCTTTGCACGAATCTCAACGGTCCAGATTGGAATGTGATACCTCATGGACTTCAAAAAATCCACATCCAACGATCAGGTCACATTGCAATAAAACACATGACATTCTCCAGTACAAAAAATCACAAAATTCAAGAACCGAGACTTGCCAACTGTAGTCAAACTCCACAGCCAAGCCAACGAATCCTCTGCAGTCGGGTTGTTCACCCAGAATACTTCATTTGTCCCCTGTGCAAAAATTAATTGTAGCAGAGGATCTGGACCATGCAAATCGGATCTGACGGCTCAAAATGAGGTGAAGTCATAGTGCTGTGCTCCTCTGACATGATTTGTGCCGGGGCCGTGCAAGTTTGGTGCACCAATGCATTTAGGGGTTGATTGTTTGCGAACAATCTAGTCCAGTAGATACATATAGTCTTGTAAAGAAGCTTATTTAGTTACCTGTATGCATTATTTTAGCTTGATCTGATAGATATAATTGTACACCTGTAGCCTAGCTCAGTGAAGGTAGGCTCATGCATTCACTTATACAGGCTGGATTACTTATCAGTATCATAAAATCACTTTTATACGAACAATTAATCATAATCTCAACTCTTACATTCGCTTATACAATCTCAGATTTAATCAAACAAATAAAAACTCAACTCAGTATGTCTAGATAAATATAAAAAAACATTTTTTTAATAAATTTAATTCTATTCAACCTGAACATATAATCTATACGGATAAAATATATACGAGGAACCAATCGTACCGAGAGGATCCGGAGGACATGATTTGTGCTGGGGCCGTGCAAGTTTGGTGCACCAATGCCGCACAGCCACAGCAGGGCCATGCTTTTGATGTTTGAGCAGTGGAGGATGCAGAGTCGCTCGGAGGTGACAGCTGGCGCTTTCTGTCCAAGAGATCACAACCCAACACCGTCGCTTCGATCAGACGCGACACGATTGATCCGCTGATGCTAATCTCCCACCAGCATTGCGCTGCTACACCCACCAGACACGTGCCCCCGGGCCGCGCCCCCACATTTAAACGTCCCGCTCGCCACCCATCCCTCTCCTTTCCAATCCACGCGCCTCTCTCTCTCTCTCCAGTTCCCCATCCCACCAAACCATTTGCTCCCCAATCCCCGACGAGTCGGAAGGGATCGGAGGCGCAATCTCCTGAACAGCATCCTCCAGCGAGGCGCCGACGCACTGGTGAGCTCGATTCGCGATCCCGCCTCATTTTTTTTTTCGCCGTTCTCGTCGGTGATCAAGCGAGGGGAGCGAGGTGCTCGTCGCGGGCACTGATTTTTGGGGCTGTTTTGGGATTCGGAGATGGGTTTTCCGGCTAGATCGCGGGGGGTGCGCTTTTGCATGTGACGCTTAGAGCATTCCCTCCGTTTGGTGGAGGTGCGTTGCTGTTCCGGTAATCTCACTGTGCGGCGTGCGCGTGACGCTATGGAGTGGCTGGTACCACCACGCGACGCTGTTGTTGGGTGGCCGTTCCGTTCGGATTGCGTGTGGTTCTCATATTTCGCATTGCTGTTCCGGTAATCTCACTGTGCATGCGTCGGTGGTGGATTTGGATCTGCGGTGTCAAGGTTTGGTGCTCACTGTTTTTGTTGCGGATCATGTGTGCGACGTGATTTTAAGGCACATTGCGGTGAGTGATATTGATCGTGAGGTGCTATGTGCGCCTGGAGTCTTATTGTTTTGGCCAATTCGAACGTCGTGTGAAAATTTGGGTACATGTTTCACAAATTTAGGGGACCTGTACAGTGTTCGGGAGCTGATTTTGCTAATTTTGTTTTGTCGTAGATTGTCCAATCTGAGTGCGTGGCTCCCTCAAATTGGCCTGCTTGCGGTGTGTATTGCTGAATGATGGATACTTTTTATGATCTTCTAATATCCTGTAATGCTTCCATGTTTGCTTACTGCATCTCTGTGCTTCTAAATGATTATTTACTTGGTTTCATTTTATGTTTATTTATTTCACATATGTTTTGTCAGACGATGAAACATATGTGAGCCAAGTGCTTTCATCTGGAAGTGAATTCATCTTTGGTTTGCAGAAACTTGGTCGCTCCTGATATCGATTAGGATGCAATAATTGCATACTCCTTTCCTTTCTGTTATCATGTCATCAACTTTATGCAAATTATCCATCACAAAGTTTCTTTAAAAAAGGTTTCGACTTCTATGTAAGTCAAAAACATAATGCAAACTGGGGCACCGAGTTTCGTTTTACCTAGAGATAAGATAGTGCAAGGCATCTAGATTTCATTCCTCTTTTTCTTTCCAACAGCTATCAACAGAAGCAACTGTTGATCAGCCCAAAATGCCTGTAAGCTTCAAATATTGGGATGACTGCTTGGATCCAGAGGATATGAGATTAATGTGGCAAGATCCTAACGTAAGTAAAGAGTGGGCTGATGCTGGGGAAGAACAGGGACAGAAAGTTCACCTATCACGGGACCCTGATGGCGAGGCATATCTCACGCAAACTGAAATGATGGTGAGTGGTCAGTTGAATTCCGTAAATCTTGATATTAATTGTTCCAGAATAATGGAAATCATACTGACACCTGTTAAGATTTACTTGGCTCATTTGACTAATCATTTCTGTATCTCGTATGGTGTAATGGCCTTCTAAGTTTCTCAAGAAGGCTATCGGCAGTGACTAGCAAAATTTTCACTCGAGTTAACCAAAGATAAAAAGACTATCAACACTGAGAATTGAGTCGCCAACCATATTGTTTTCTGTTGCAATATTGAACAAGCAACAACAACAAAGCCTTTATCCCAAGCAAGTTGGAGTAGGCTAGACATGGAACCCACAAGATCCAACTAAAAAGATGATGATAAAACAACAATAAATAAGTTGCAATATTGAACAAAGTGGTTATTTATTAAATTAGTGGTTGGGAATTTGTTGCTGCAATGCTGTTTGAAATAAGTTTGCTGAACCATGAAAAAGACTGATAACCAAGGGTGCTCTTTATTCAAAATTCCTTCTGTTGTTTGTGGCTTTACACTGATTCCTGTGTACATTCATTGATTGTTTCAGGCAGTGGCTGGAATTACTGTTCATAGACATTTCCAATCGCAACTAGACCCGGTATTGGCTCTATTGCTCGATGTTGGACTATTATTTGCTCTTCTTTTTTCCTGTAATTATCAAATCCAATACTGGAGTACAAACTGCATGTTTACTTATCGCCACAACACATTGGCTGCGATGGTTTTCTGGATTCTAAAGATAATACTTAACAACAAATGTGTGAGACGAAGAGGTCATAACATAAGCTATCTTATTACTGGTAGATCCTTGTGGACTTTGCTGAGCATGATCTTTCCTCTTGTGCAGTATATGATAGGCGCACTTGCAGAAATTGCAAGTGGAAGGAGACTCTTTGTAGATACCTACGATCGCAAGACTAAAGAGACAAAGGCTGGCATGATGCAGGTGATACCTGAAGTTGCTCAATGGCTTAGCAGGTACTCATCATGCCCGGTTAAGACAATTTACTATCTTTGTCTTCTATGTTCTGAAACTAAATTTATTATTTTTAACAAGGGAACTGGGTTACAAGAATTATGACATTGAAGATAATATCAATTTGCTCTACTGGCCATTTGTAAATGTCTACTTTGGTGCTGCTTACGCAAAATGGCTGTTCTCTTGTGATGACAAGTATGTATTTCATTTGGCACACTATGTTTTGCCATTAACTTCAACGGATATTATCATCTCTGACATTTCAATAGTTAAGACACAATTATTTTACGAAATGCTGCAGGCAAAGAACTGAAGAATTTGTTGTTAGGGCATATAAGGGAGGCAAAAAGAAGGCTACTCACAAATCAACTGCCCCAATTTTCCAGCGTTATCTTTATGTGAAAGAGAGCTTGTTGTCTATAAGGTTTCTTTCTTAATAGTTTCTTTCCGTGTTGCACATCTAACTTTCTTATGTTCTACAGCAGTGTGCCTTAGCTAAATTTGTTTCTCTTAGCACATGTGGCGCATGAAGGTCCTGTTGTACAGAGCTTGACTTATGTGCAGGACTAGTAAGCCCAGGCTGGGGGAAGATGGTTTGTTCTTATAATAGCTGGGCTTTAAGCCAAAACTTGACTTGCTTGACAGGGTTTGGGCCTGCAGTAGGTCTCATGTCAAGTTAAAACCCCTAAAATAATTGAGTTCATAATAAAAATAAAAATGTTGGGCTTCAAGCCTTTATAGTGTTGTTATCTATCATTCTACTATTATATTGGAATGTAGTAACCTACAATGGACATGAAGATTAATCATTTCTGTTCATCTGACACTCCAATGTATGAAGTCAATGAACTAAGCAGTTTTTTCAGGAAGCAATCTTTTCCTGATGATTGTATTGCGAAGTAGATCTAACTAATGTATTCAGAACTTCAGGCTACATGGATTGAATGTTATCTAAAAATCATCCTTTACAGGGCTTTAAAACTCCCTAGTCCCTATATCCCATCAAATATCCATTCAGGTTAGCACCGCAGAAACTACATAGCGAACTGAAATCAGAATGCTATGCTTTTGCAGATAAAGCTATGCCTTTGTTTGAAGTTTGAACTTATATCCAGCTTCATCAGTACACTTTCATATGTTCCCTTTGGAAGTTTGAACCTGTTGACAGACTGTTTCCCACTATTTTTGGGCAGACAACCAGAAAATTGCAATGATCTTACTCCTGATATCCTAGCAGATTCCTCAAGCACAGGTTACATTTTACTTTGTTGCTATTTTTTTTTCTTATTCTAGGTACATGTGATGTTGAGCTATGGGCCAAACATAATGACATATGATCTTCCACCATAAAAAACAAGCTGATATCTTGTCATCATTTTTGAGTCAGGAACACAGTTGATATATTGGGATTCCAAGGTATCAGAGGGAGATATGGATGCAATGTGGAGACATCATGATGTGCTTAAGGAGTGGACAAAATCTGGTGAGAGACGTGGAAATGTACGATTCTCCCTTGATGCAAAGAAGAGGCCTTACCTTTCTCGCGTGGAGGTGAAGGTAAATGTGATTATGAATATTTGAATATGCCATATTTACTTCACATTTCTCCACTTCTGTTCTAAAAAAACACTCCACTAATAACAATACGGATTTATGATTTGTACATTGGGAGATCACAGAAGCACTACTCAACTTCCGAATTGACCTAGTAAAGTTATGACTTTGATTTTATCAAAAGAACCTCTCATGTGGATGCCATGTAACAGAATAACTGTATTGTTTTGCATAGCCCATATTGCAGTATAGTGTATAGGCATAGTTGTTTGCTAGTAGTCTGCTGCTTCCCGTGCAATTCAGACGTTTCGTTATGGCCAGGTCCCTAAGTTCCGCAGCTTGTTTTAGGATGGTACCTTATTATGTATTCAGTACATCCAAACTATAGTTTGTTACGTTTTTGTATTTGCTAGTCTGGAAAAGGTGAAAATCCTCACCATTTTTTTTTTTTTTTTTTGAGGAATGCCTCACCATCTGCGATATACACTTTCCCTATCATGCGATTCCCAGCGCCATGACCAAATATTGTCCAGAGGAATATTTGCTATCTTTTACTTAAATGCCATCGCCTCACTCCTTATTTGATAGGAACACTATTTATCATCTCATCGTTGGTGAATTTGCCACCAATACGTTAATTTCCCTTTATGGCAGACCTGTGCAATTTTGAATTATGATTTCAGGCTGTTGCTGAAATAACCATATCACGCCATTTGAGCTCAAGAGGAGTAAAACCGGTAAGTTTTGGATTGAGAAGCCAGTGCATGCTAATCTACCAGATAATGTAATGTCATGTACCAATAAAAGATGCCACCTCTTTGTGGTCCTTCTCCAATTGTAAATTTGTAATGAGGTGAAACACAAACATGTTTTCGCACCAAAAGCATCCATCATTTAGCTCTTAGAGCTTTTTCTTTGTTATATTGTATTACATTTGAAGGCCTAAACTTAGTACCCAAGTATGAGTATCCATCACATGCTATGGTCGCCATATTTTGGTCTTCAGTTCATGCAACATCATTGTATAACTGGTGCATTTGCAGGATATTTCTCATAATATTTCGTTTATTTTCTCTTACGCTATGAATGTTCGAATATTATGTAAATGTCCAAAAATCCCTATTTTTCTTGCTTGTTATATTGAACATGTTACATTCATACACTTTGGGTTTGTCGATCACGTTAGGATATATCTCCTGTCAAAATGATGAATAAAATAAGTAATTTGGGTTGGAAGTCCAATGATATTGACCTATGCAGATGCCTGTCCTATTAACAGTAAATATATATTTAGAATTTCTTATAGTTAGTTTTATGAACTCCTGCATTAAATTAATATCTATTGAGTTCTCTATTTCTGATTGAAATCTGCACAGGAAGCTCTTGCGGCTCTTGCAGAGGTATGCAGTATGCGCTTTGTCCATGGAGTAAGTACCCGGACTGGATTGATGGGAATAGACTACCCTACTGCCGCATGGCTTTCCAGGCAAGTGAGATATTGTGTTTACCATACACTTCCACTAGCCATGAAGTTGCATACTGTATCAAAAAATTATGGTGAGCTAATTTGGAGTATCAGTAGGAGAATAGCGTTTTGAATTGTACTGGTCATCCCAACAAACTGTAACCCCCTTTTGTTTTACCTCCTTGTTTCTTTTGCAAGATAGTTGAACTTCAGTTTTGGCCTATACTGTTCCACTAGTATGTATGCAGTGATAAAAGTATACTACTATCCAATACTAAAATTCTTTCCATAACTTTAGAAGTCAGATAAAAGCATGCTTGAGTGGAATATCTGGAAAATTAACTAGGCACTAGAAATAGTTGGTTGCTTAGGCTATCGGGTGCAAAGCTGCCACTGCTCTGCGTCTATAATACTATTACAATTTCCATGTAAACTTACCTGCAGTTCCCTTTGGATACACAGAGATTGTGGCTATAGGGCGTACACAGTCATCTCTGTGGATGATCTCTACAATCCTTTTGCATCCATGTACTTTGGCGCCGCTTACTTGGGATGGTTGTCGCAATACGAAGGAAGGTCAGTTGAAACAGATCGAACGCTTTCTTCATCTTAGTAGATTCATGAACTTCTACAAAGAGCTGGTGCATTCTATTTCAGGGAAAGGAGCCATGAATTCATTGTTCAAGCTTACCTGGGGGGACCAGAAAATGTTAACGTCCAGGAAACTGGCCCGTTTTGGAACCAATTCCTGGAAGTATTAAAACACTATCAAGATCCAAAGAAGTACGCTTCTGATTCTTTTACTACATTTTTATGTTCATAAATGCCAAGCATACCTTGGACATCAGAGTTCATTTTCTGACTATGTTACTTAGCAATCTCATAAATGGGCATTGGTTTGCTCATTTCTAATTATACTAGTAAATTGTACATTTTCAGGGACCATACAAGCTGTTGTATTTTGTGAAGTTGTCTGATATGTCTCTGTGGTTGCTGAAGGTATTTATTTCATTCCGACCCCATCTTATCATTCTATTTTACTACTTTAATATTTTTAGCGAACAATGTGTATTTTTCTTTTTTTTTCTCTCTTATGAAAACACTTGTCAGGCTAGCAAGGATTTCATAGTACTTTAATGTTGTTTTTGCTGATATGGTCTTCCCGATGCCTCCTTTTATCTCACACATGTCCCTAACTAGCATAATGTTCACTTAGCCATTTATCTCGAGTAGTGCATTAGGAATGATTATTTTTATAGATAAGAATTTGATTCTTGCCGGGTAATTGCAGAACTAGTTGTGCTTCGAAACTGTATGGTGACTCAGATTATGAGTTTGGGACACTGTCAGATACCTTTCTCTTCTTTATATGCCAGATGGAGAACTGTTGGAGTGTATTTCTGTAAGAATAGTTTGTGGACCCTCGTTATCTTCCAACGCAATCAATGAGTTCGAAACCAATAGTTTTTTTCGAATACGCAGGAGAGTTACGTATCATTGTATTAAGAAGAGATAATGAATAGATAGTTTTACGCAACGCCCCTGGCTAGGTTACAATAGCTGCCAAAAGCAGTAAGAACGATCAAGAAATAGGAGATTACAGAAAAAGGAGGCAACAAGAAGTCCACAAGCCTGTGCTAGATCATAGGATCATGACAGAAGAACGCAACCGCTCCATGGTGATCGCCAAATGCCTCGCTCCTGCTTCGCACCATCGGACGATGTCGTCTCTGATAAGAGCAACCTAGGAATCCGAGGAGATGCGATGGTTGTTGAAAATGATATCGTTACGTGCTAGCCAGAGCCTCCACCAGGTGAGAAGAATTAGCGAGTCTACTCCCTTTCGAAAGCTCGAAGCCACACAACACCGAAGGTCTAACCACCAAACAATGAGTGAGACTGCCGTAGCAGGAGCTTGGATTCCCAAAATCCTCCACCAAAGCTCGCGATCCACATGGCAATGGAGAAACAAGTGATTTGTAGTTTCGGGCAATTGTGAGCAATGGGTGCAAGAGTCGTCGGGTTGAAGGCCATGCTGGCGCCTACGAACCGTAATCCAGAGCCGACCGTGCAAGGCCAACCAAGCAAAGAATTCGACCTTGTATGGAGCCCAAGATTTCCACACCAACGAAGCACCCTTGAAGCTAACGGATCCCAATAACATGGCCTGATAAGCCGAATTGGAAAAGTAGTGCCCCTAATTCATCCATCTCCAGACGAAGCGATCTGCAACGTTGCTCAAGTTAACAGAATCGACTAGGCTCCACACATGCAGGAATTGCACAAGCACAGGCACCGTCAGGGGGCCAGTAATGTCCTAAGCCCATCTACGATTGTGCAACGCCTCCCGCACCGCCCTTTTCTTTGAGATCAATGGAGCTACGCACTTGATCAGCTCAGGCGCGATAGCCTTTATAGACTGCACGTTGAGCCATGGATCAGACTAGAAGAGAAAGGAAGCACTGTCACCCAATTCGAACCTGGTAGACGCGAGGAACAAAGCTTGGACCTCACGCTCATGATGAAGAGGAAGGTTGGCCTATGGCTTCGTCGGGTCGACCCACTGCCACCACAACCATCTGAGGCGAAGGGCAAACCCGGCGAGGCGAAGATCCTGGATGCCAAGGCCTCCGAACCCCAGAGGCCGGCAGACACAGGACCAAGATAGGGAACAACGCCCCTCGGTCGTCTCCTTGTCGCTTGCCCATAAGAAAGCTTTTCTAACCTTGTCAATTTCCTTTATCACCCACGGGGGCACAACTATGGACATAAGCGTGTGCAACAGCGTCGAGGAGAGAACCGAGCGCACAAGGGTCGCCCGCCGCGGCTTAGAAATCAACTTGCCCAGCCAAGTAGGAAGTTTAGCTGCAACCTTGTCAACAATAGGCTGCAGGTGGCATTTGAGAAGCGGGCGATTGTCAGAGGAACTCCAAAGTATTGGATAGGGAAAGATGAGGAGCCGCAAGGAAGCAGCTCATTGATAGTGTTGATGTCCTCCTTAGAACAACATATGGGGACGGTGGCATATTTGTTCAGATTAGTTCTTAGGCTCGAGGCCTCCCCAAAGAAGTTAAGGATGGACAAATGAGCGTTAATTTCTTGTCGAGTTGGCTATAAGAACAACACCACGTCATCTGCATAGAGGGAGCAACGGTGATGGATAGAACCGTGGCCAATCGGATCAATAACAGCAGCCTCATCGGCCAAGGTTAGAAGACGAGCTAGAGCATCCATGACTAGCACGAACAAGAATGGCAACATGGAGCCCCCCTGTTTGAGCCCTCTGGAATGAAAGATAGGAGGCCCGGGGAGAGAATTAAGGAGGATCCTAATTGTCGAAGAGCCCAAGAGCGCTTCGATCCAACTGCACCAACGGGGGTCGAAACCCCAAGCTCTCAAGACATCCAAGAGGAAAGCCCAGCTAACCGAGTCGAAAGCTTCCGAAATGTCGAGTTTGAGGAGGATCTTTTGTCGGTTGATTTTCTTGAGTAACTTCGTCGTGGAATGCACAAGCTTGAAGTTGTCGTGAATACAACGTCCGATGATAAAAGCACTCTAGCTGCATGTGATGAGAGAATTGAGCCGCGGTGTAAGCCAGAGAGCCAAGGCCTTGGAGATCAACTTGCCGACACCGTGGATCAAACTTATCGGGCGGAAGTCGGCTGGAGAGGTGGCAGGTTTCGCCTTGGGCAGCGAAGTGACTAAAGCGCTGTTCAGAGAGGCAAGCCCCCTACGATCACCGAGATCAAAGGCCCTGGTGGCCAGCATGACGTCGTTAAGAATGATTGGCCAAGCGATGCAGTAAAATTCAACCATGAACCCATCGGGTCCCGACGATTTGTTGAAAGGCATGCACTTAATGGCAGTCGCAACTTTTTCCTCAGAGAGAGGCAAGTCCAGTGAACCCATGTACAGGTGGCTGATCTCGAGCGCAGATAGATTGACGGAGAAGTCCCTGGCTGGAGCTACTCCAAGGATGGAGTTGAAATGAGAATGCAAAGCGCTCTCCATGTCAGAATGCGACGAGAGTGGGCCTTCCGGAGTGGAGAGGGAGTTGATGAAGTTCTTTTGTGCTCGGGATTTGGCATATGAATGAAAGAGCCGGGAGTCAACATCGCCTTCCCGCAACCAGGTGATCCTGGAACGGCTCCTCGCCATTGTACGCTCCAGGGAGGCTAAGACGTTTGAGATCCTTACGAAGCAAAGACTTAGCAGAAGAAAGAGCTCTGCCATCCTAGGCGGATTCCAAGCGAACGATGACCTCTCAAGCAAGAAGAAGCTGCTCCTTAATGTTGCCTACAATCCTACTATTCCGGCTTTGCAGTTCCTTGGCAACGCGTGAGAGCAGAAGGTGCAGATGCATGAGCAGAGCTTTGGCATGTTCACTAGGCAGCAGGAACCAACCACGCTTGGTAGCTTGCAGACAACCAGGCAACTTGGTCCAGAGAGCTTCGAACTGGAAACGACGACGCCCCTGGGAGAGCACCGAAGTTGAGGGGAGCAGTGGACAGTGGTCGGAGCACTCCGAGGACAAGGCTTGCAAGAGACAATCTGGAAAGGCCACATCCCACTCCGAAGAAATCAAAGCTTGGTCCAACCGCACCAGAGTGTGGGAGGCCCTCTCATTAGACCATGTGTAGCGCCTCCCAAAAAGATGCAGATCTTTCATCTCGTGGTCAGAGATGAAGCGACGGAAATGAGCAACTATCGCTTATTAAGGTTAGAGGTTTTATTGTCGGCTGCCGAGGCTATCATGTTGAAGTCTCCAATGATCAACGATGGTCCCAGCGACTATGAATGGATCCCGACGAGCTCAGATAGGAAGGTGTCTTTCAAGTTGTCATCATTTGGTCTGTACACTGCTGTTAGGAAAAAGTCACCGGCTACTTCCGAGGAGATGCAGACCGTGACAGAGAATCGCGGCATCTGGACTGCAGACAGGGAGTGTGGGTGTCGGCAGGCAACTAACACGCCATCGTGAGTGCCGGAGGCAGGCAAAAAGGAGTATCCCGAAACAGCAGGACCACAAAATTCATTCACTAGGAAGGGAGTAACAACCTCCAACTTAGTTTTGATCAAACACACAACCGATGCACCATGGTCTGCGACCAAAGCACGAACCACGTTACGCCGAGCCTCACAATTGAGACTACGAACATTCCAGTTGAGGATGTTAAGGTTATCCATCAATGGAGACGACCGCAAGGAGACCAATTCACCACTCAAGCTGAGGGGCCTGAGGGAGAAGATGCCTCCCCTGCAAAGAGACCATGTGCGGGGAAAAGTTCTTGAATCGCTTGAATGTGTTGCTCAGTAAGCGGCTTCTCGAAAAGCCATAGGTATTCCTGATGCTGGTGGGGGGGGGGGGGGAACAGCTACACCATCCTTGATATTGCCCAAGCGGGGCATCAGGGGATTTCTCCCTGCTTGGATGGCCAAACAGCGGAAACCCGACTCTTAGCGGCCAAACAGGAGCTTCACCGAGGACCTTGGTTAGACACGAGATGGAGTCGGCGGGGAGGTGACCTGAGGGGGTGGGGATCTCCCTAGTGAGGCTTTGAAGGAAGGCCTGAACGGACGAACCCAAAGTAGCCTGGGCGTCCACGTTCCCTTCGGATCTAGCATGCACAGTGTTGGCTTGTCCCTTAGAGGCAGCATCAATAGCGGATATGGGCTGACGCCGATTCAGAAGGCGCCTATTGTTCGTCTGGCAATGCGTCATGGAGCCACGCCTCGAGCCGGGCAGCCACGCCGGGCTCTATGTGCACCTGGAGGCACAACGGGAAGTGGGCCGTGGCCCCGGGCCTGAAGATATAGGGCTGTCACTAACGTGACTCACATCAATAGGGGAGCCAGCGACTAGAGCCCCAGGGGACACCGCAAGCGCAGAACCCACCCGTGATGTGGGAAATCTGCAACGCCTCATGTACACCAGAGATATGTGTCGACGACGCATTGGCGGAGATGGAGCACGTGGCGCTAGGCTGGGGCATACCAAAGGCACAAGACCAGGATGACATTGTACTATAGCGAGTCCCGAGGAGAGCTCCATAGACATAGGGTCAAAGGCAGTAGCAGTAGGCCCTTCACGAGTTGGAAGAGAGATAACAACAGGGTTCGTGAACCCTGTTAGAGGCTCTTCAAAAGGCAGCAGCTTGTGACGCGAGGCATCTGCTCCCCTCGCGGGAGCTGCAGCATTGGAAATCGAGCCAAAAAAATGAGTGGAAGGAGATGTGCACCAAGCTCGGCTGCGTCGGAAGAACGCCCGCCGCCCATCGAACGCCGTGAGCATGACCGCCTGCCGGAGAGGAAGGCAGGCCCGACGACGAAGATTGCAACGACAAGCCGTAGAACCACCACCCCCATGCTACTGGCAAGACAGCCGTCGAATTCGCCGTTGCCATCTTCAGATGGAATAGAGCCATCGCTGCTCGAAGACGAAGGGTGAAACAAGGCGGATAGAAATGTTGTAGCGCAAGGACCTTTTCTCCATGATGTGGGGCAGGAGATAACGAAAAAGTCGTTGCATGGAGGGGTCCTCATACTGGATCACCCTCTCCGGCTCCGTCACCTCCATCACTACGTTGCTGGGGAAGCCCTGAGGTGAAACACACCAAGCAACCACACGTAGATCCGCGAGGTCTATTCGATCAGCCAAGTTGTCCGCAACGTCAAGCTTCTCGACCCAGCAGCGTTCGCCGAGGAGATGTTGGGCAGTGGGCGCAGATCATGTGTGGGGTGGAACGCCGCGCAGGGCAACAACCGCCTGGTAGGTCAGAACAGCACCAGATGCGTAGGACAACCGCGTCCATGGCCCAAAGAACCAGGTGACAGTGGCCGGTAAAGGTCTTCCCTGGTGGCCAGGATGGTGTCACGGATGGCTTGAGAACTGCAGATGATCAAGAAGTTGTCGGGGAAGAAGGCCTTCACGCTGAATTGCTCAGCCAGGACAAAGAGCTCGCTTGAGAGAAGGAAGGAAAGCTCGCGAGCAGAGAAGCCTTGATGAGCACGATCAACGTATGCTAGGAGTGCTCAACGTATGCTAGGAGTGCCCACCAGAGTTGACCCTCCTCCGCAGCGAACGCAACCGACCATGGGACGATGCGTCGAACCGGCGAGGGAGCGACGCCTGAGTCAATAGCCTCCTGGGCGGAGACCTAGTAGCCAGCGTTGAGGATTGGATCTGCCGGCAAAGGGGGCCCATGTTCACCGGCGGAGAGCCTGGAGGAGATGGCCCCAAGGCCAAGGAGCCTGACGGTGTGGAGCCTTCAGAGCCAGGTCCGAGGTGGCGTGGCGGGGTGGGATCCTCTGCTGCCGAACCGGTTGACGTGGATTGACCAAGGGACGAACGGACGATCTGGCGCCAACCATCAGAGTTCCCAAACCCCGAAGTGGATGAGCGCGGACGCTTGCAATTCTTGGCATGGTGTCGGAACCCTCTACAACGGAAGCATCGGGGAGGAAGATGGCATTCCGCCCGGCGGTGCGTCCACGACAAACAATTGAGGCACCGGCCGTCTAGAGCGGCGGGCCGACAATGCTTGGGGGTAGATGGTGGCTTGCGACGGCGGCCAGCCGGCGGAGCACGATGTCGGTGATGACCGGTGACCAAAGTCCACCCGTCGGAGTCAGCCTGGCTAGACGGGATAGGCTCCGGCACAGAATTGTTGCAAGGGAGAGGCATGGCCAAATGAGTGCGCCGAGCGGCCGCCATGAAGCCATGGGAAAGGGTGGGGCGGGGGACATGCATTGGCCCTTCTTCAAGGAGGACGGCCTTCCCCTTCCGCTCCGCCGGTGGCACGACGCTAGGCAAGGTTGGGCCAGGCGGTACGGACGGAGAAAGCGCGGCTGAGTAAGAACCAGAACAAGGGGAATCGAAGAGCCAACGCTGCTCCTTCGTCCTACCTGAGCACAGGGCGCCGGGCCAGAAGGGGCGAGCCAGAGGAGAGAGGGGAGAAGACGTCGCTGTGGATGCTGGGAGTAGGGGGGTAGGTGGCTGGGAGGCGGTGGACGCCGGGCGCGGGGTGAGGCCCGTGGAGGTGAACGAGGGGAGTCGCTCGCCATTCTTCTTGAAACCAATAGTGAAATGAAAATGATTTGACGCCACTTTGTCCATCTATTACATCCTCTCTTTTTTTTTTCGTTTCTACAAAAGTATAGTTTCTTGCAGAAATACGTCAGACAAAGTATCCTGCCACCATTAGCCTATCTTCGTAATTTGAGTTACTTGGAATAATTCAGCTAGGGCTCATCGCATGCAGTTGCGGTCAAGTTTTTCTATCAGATTACACATGACTTGCTGGTTAGTGTCGTTTGTTTGTACTTTTGTTTTGATGAGATCATGTCTGTTCGTATTTGAACAACTATAGCTTTTTTTTTCTATATTAAATATGGAAAAAGCACTGTCAGCACGGTATATTTTATTCATGCAACATGGTCTGTTATTTTAGTGATTTGAGTGTAAACAGAATAAGGGGTTTATGCGGATGGCAAGTTACGAACTTTCGTCGACGTTTCGCCAAATTTCAGATTACCTCCCCAAGGATTCGGCATTAAGAAGCAGCGCGTTTGTATGGACTCCTTGAGGTGTAGGGCCTATCCTTTCGTAGTGATTGTCTGATCGATCCCATCGCTGTTCTTAGTGCCACTTCCCGCTACATCTGTTCATAACCGTTTTTTCCCCTGGTGAATATATTAACGGCATTTCCGCATGACTCTTTACGTGTATTGGTATATTGTAAAACTCATTTTGTTATAAAGGAACTTTAGAAGAAAAGCTCTCTTATATAGGAGTTTTAAATTCCAATGGCATCTATTTTGCTCATTGTGTAATTGTAAATAGGCGCTAAGACGCGTGCAGTTAGCTTATCTGTTCCAATGTGTAGCATCTTTGTGTGCGACCCACCCTACAGCCTCTCCCACAGATTCCTCTTTGTTCCAATGCAAAGGATCGATCTCCTTTCCAGCCGGTACGGTAGACTCACTGATCGCTTCTCCATCCGAAGCAGTCCCCGTCGCCGTCGACTGCTCCTTTCAGAGTCTTGAGCAAAACTTCACCGTAGTAACCAACGACTATAACGGCCAGGATCATCAGCAGAACCTCAAAAAATCACTTCACAAGCCGTGAACACTGCGTTTCAAAACTGTAGTAGTTCTGAACATGACCATGTTACCATGTGATGTCTTCAGTCTCCCGTAGTAGCAACCACCAGTACCTACCCACTTGAATCGTAACGGACAAACCGCGACGCTTGACCCCATCTGATCATTCGCGCCAGGTGAGCATGAACAAAGCCATCTTCTTGTAAGCTAGCTGAACTCAGTAAGATGCATGGAGGACCGGAACGGATGGGCGGTTGCCCCAATTTGGTCTCCCTGGAGTACTGGTCTTTCCCTGTTATGCTCTGTGGTTGTAAGCAGCGGCGGATCCACTGGTGGGGTGGGGGAGGGGGCAGGGGAGGTCAAGTCCTCCTACCCCGAGCGCATTTGAGAACCCTGGGGCTTTCTTCAAATTTTTTGTGAGAAGTAATTCTACATAGGAAATGATTCTGTGATTAAAAATGATTTTTTAAAATAAAATATATGGAGGAAATGATTCTGTTTAGGAAGTGAATAAGGGGAAACTGTTTTTTCAGCTCCTTAACTTCTAATTTATTTCAGAGAATCACTACCACGGATTTCACTCAGGAAGCTAAAAGGTGAAAACTGCTATTTGGCAGAGCTCCCTTTAATTCTAGTCGAAAAATTGTTCTGAAAACTCTGCTAAACAGGCAAAAAAAGAAAAAAAACTCCTTCTTGATTCTGAATCTATTACTCATTATATGCAGCAATAAGCGCCCAATCAAATTGTGCAGGCATGTGAGAAACCTGACTGACGGATCTCAGGAACCAGGCGCCTACCATATACCAAGCATCCAGCAAAGCAGAACAGATGAGATTAGCATGCAGTAGTTCGTACTAGGAGCATATCAATGCACCATTGCAAACGTGAGAGTGACTCAGCGTACTGCCGATCGATCGATGATGGCTACCTCCACTGCAATCTTGTCGGACGCCCTGCACTGCCGGGATGGACAAAGCGCCGGAACTTTTCTGTTTTTCGTCTAACTTTAATCATGAGCCGTGCACTTTAAGCAATGCTCTTTTCCCCTCTTCTGCTGATGCTCTTAGCTCAATCCGATGATCCGATCCATGGCAGCATTTCTGTGCAGGATCTCTGATTATTTAACCTGTAAGTACGTATGCCATCTAATTTTATTTAGATGTGTGATAGAACAAATCTACGTAAATATATATGTATGTATACGTAAGTGTGTGAGCGTGTCCAAACTTTTAACTTTTAAAAAAAAGTACGATAGGCCCTTGCATGCAGGGGTGCCATGGCTCGCCCATCCGGTCACATGCGCTCGTCCTGTCTGCATGCGGCGTCTCGGGATCATGCCTCATGGGCAAGTTGCTCAGTTAATCAAAATCTTGCTTTTGGGTGCTTGCTTTGTTTCCTTCTCTTCGCCGCGCTCTGGTAACCGTCACTACTTTTGCTTGTTCTGAAAATGTATGTGAGTCGTCAGAATTTCAAGAGGAATGTGTACTGAACGTCTCCAGTAGGATCGGCATAGCACTTCGCCACACTTTAGTACTGTAGCTACAGTGCTGCCGGTGGGATGAAGTGCCTTGGGTTTGAGGAATGTCCCTTCTCCCTTAACACGGTTTATAGAGGATGATTATTAGTTTGAAAGATACATAATAATAATAAAATGTAGGAAATAAAGTAGCTAATAGAGATAAAAAATAGAAAATATTGTAATAGTATTATAAAGATGTATTTTTAAGTATTACTAGAGATAGCCTGAGATGGTTCTTAGGTTATAGCCGCTGACAAACTGTCAGTCGACCCACACTTGTACTTGGTAGCGAGCAACCTGCACCACCTGTTTCATTTCGGTGCACCAGCCGCTTCATGTGTCACGATCAAGATTCTAAAACGGAGCAGAACGGATATGTGCAGCTAGCTAGTGACACAGCGAATTGTTGCTAGTTAAGCACTACAGATACAACCATGGGCCATGACGTCTTTTCAACGTGACGGCCAGTGACAGATGCAGATGAGCCACCATGGTTTGCGTCGTAGAACCACCCATCATATTGTTCCCTCTAGAGTCGAGAATCCGACTGGTGGAGTGGAGTGGCGCCAACTTCCATTTCGATTCGTTTGAATCCGATTATAGATTGGATACACAAGTATCCATTCCAACTTCTTAAATCGGACGGAAAAAGTCTAATTTTGGCCCTTCAACTTTTGTGAAAGTCTAATTTCTACTCTAAACTATAAAACCATCTAACTTTGACTCCCAACTGTGAAATCCAACTTAATTAATACCCAAGCCTGTTTGAGGTGGTATTCGGATAACATGGCAGCTATTTTAGGTCACATAAGCATGCTCTCTCTTACCACTGGTCCTACCTGTTATCCCCAACCTCCCTCTTTCTTTTCTTCTCTCTCCTCCCCTTCTTCCTTGCTTTGGTCGTCTCCGTCACACAGGAGAACATCACTTCACTGCTATATCTCTTCAGAGAGTATCCACCACCACCACAAACTAACAACGGCCATCTCGCTCAACCAACCCAAGCAACACAACAGCGTCGTCTCCTACTTTCTGACACACCAATACTTCAAGAAGGCACCGTATATTATTGGATATCGTATCCGATACTGACATGCACCTGATACGTATTCGACAAGTATAAAAAATATTTATGTAAAGTCCGGATACACAATTTGATACTTCGGGGATACAACCTAACCCATTTGCGTCCGCATAACATAATAAGTCACCTGTAGTCCCGAATGCCTCCTTCTCGTAGAGCCACCCACACATCGCGTGTGATGCCCTCCTAGCCACATCCGTCAGCGGCTTTGAGTTCCTCTCTGCCCCCCTTTCCTCCTTCTTTCTTCCCCTTCACTCTTTTCTATGATTTGACTATTTGAGATACTGTTCGACCGAGTAGTGACCGACTGATGTGTGATATGTGATGTGTCATGTACTTATGTGTTGCTGAACTGTTGATGCCATGATTGAACTTCAAGTAGTGATGATTGCCTTCTTGTAAGTACGGTGCCTTAAAAATTTCTTATTGCATTGGGTTTTAGGTTAATTGGTTAACCAAACTGGCTGGTGGTTATGGTTCATATGGAGTGAAAATAATTTTGCATGTTGTGAAGATAAAAGCAAACTAGTGTTGATATTACATAATTTGGACAATATTTTGTCATCTCATATGCAAATTACTGATGAGTTAAATCTAGGCATATGCTCTGTTTGATATGACATGTTGGCAATAGTAGCCTCTGAGTAATTTAGATAATATAAACATGCCCTTCAAACTTATTACTATTTTTTTGAAATAAAATGTATCCGCGTATTAGGTTTTCTTTGAAAATAACATACACCGTATCCGTATCGGTGCTACGTAGTCCTTACTTCTCTCTCACTGGTCGGAGCCCACCGCTAAGACGTTCGACTTGTCGCACTCAGAGACAATGGCAGATCTTCCCAGGGGGGGGGGGGTACTTTGCCAGTGCAGCAGGGACGGGCCCTCCTAAGCAGGTCGACCGTCAGTGTCGGGAGGCCGACGGGGCGCCCCTGTACTGGATTGCTGGAAGGTGGAAGAAGATAGGGGCACAGAGCATGGGTCGGTGGGCGTCATGGGCTAAAGGCCCAATGCCAATCGGCCTGGGCTGGCTGAGTCGGCTTCAAGCCAGTAGCAAATAGGCAAATGGCCGAAGTTGAACCCTAGCGCTAGCAATGACGCGGTGGGCGCACGGCGGCAAGCAGCAAGCTAGTTGAGTAGGCCCCTAGGTTATTGCATATGAGTATGCTGTCATGCTGAGTGGATTGATATTTCTTTTCAAAAATGCATATCATCTGAATTGACAAATAACTTGTAATGTAGGATAATCTGATATCCGCATTTTGTAGTTGCTGCATTGAGGGAAAAAGTTTAAAACAACTAATTTGGATAATAAAGCTCAACAATTATAAGCTCAAGCATGTACCAATTGTTTGGAATAGGATCATCTAAGCTATTGGAGCAGATCGACCTCATGAAGCAACACAGATCTTTTATAACATCTCTAGCTGTCCAACTATTTTAGTTCAGAAATGTATGGAAATTAGTAGTACTTTATGTGAATATAAGATTACAATCTGATTATAGGATGACTGAAACTTTAAAATGCTGAAGATGTATTCCTAATTTCATGAGGGAAATGGTGTTGTAGCTAGGTCAGTACTCAATAGCTATATGTAGTAGCTAGTCTTTTTTTAGCACTTATTATCACTATTTTACTGTGTTTATGTACAGATCTTTGAAGAATTTTGGGATATTATCGTGGTTGAAGAATATTGGGCTCAGTTAGTGGTATACTCTTTTTTTATGTGTTTTGTATTTTTTTCACCACTATGTTTGTATAAAATATTTCTTCGAAGTTTGAACTAGACGATTGTTTGTTTAGCTTAGCCTAGACCCCCCCCCCCTCGCTAAATATTTGGTCTGGATCCGCCACTGCTCGGGGATGGGTGCTCACGCTGACGCGCTTGGGTGAGGCTAGCAGGGGCAGAGACTGCGAAGAACAGGTGACGGAATGGGTCGATGACGGCATCCCAGTTGGGCTTCTAGACCTTGGGCGGCTATGAATCCGTTGGTGACGATAGCAGTGGCATCATAGGCACGATGCTAGAGGTGCGGAGTGGCGGAAGGTTGAGGAGGCCTTGGAGGAACGGGAGCATGTAGGAGGGGTCCGCGTTGTTGGTGTTGTTGGTGTCGAATGCGTTGGCCCGCTGGATCTCAATGGCATGCAGTTGTCGCTCGTCCTCTCCCCGGTGAGGGTCTAAAGCACTGTAGTAGATTGAACCCGTCTACCTCACATGCCCAGCTGGTCTGGAACGCTATGGGCAGGACCTCGCTTGCCGAGCTGCACATTGGTGACTGAGAAGCGAAGATGAGCTCCGAGCGGTGGTGGCGCTAGCCTTGTCACTCACTTGGTCACCCAAAAGGAAGAGGAGGGAGAGAGCAGAGAGAAAAGGGGGAGGATGAAGAAGAGAGGATTGTGGCTGTTGGGGATCCATTGTTTGTTTTATTTTATTTTTTTTGTTTTGGCTAGATGGGCTGATATGTCAATAAATAACATGTGATGTAGCCATCAACACGATAGAAACCGTCGTCATGTCACTCGAATACCACTTCAATGGGCTCGGAGTGAAAATTAAACCGGTTTCACTATTGGGGGCTTGGGCCTAGAGTTAGACAATTTTGTAGTCGACGGTAGAAATTAGAGTTCCGAAGAGTGATTAGGTAAAATTGACTTTTCCGAATCGGCGCATAATCGGAGTGATTAGGTAGGTGACCCTATAAATCACGGACACTCCACCCACCAACCGCACACACACTAGCCCCCACATACGCTGCGCACTGCCCTCTCGCACTGTCACGCAAGGCCGCACCACGAAGAGGAGAGCGAAGCGCCCGCCCGAGGCGATGGCGGAGAGCATCCCGGCCGCTCCGTCCACAGCACGGCGCGGCGCCGGGCCTTCGTCGGCGTCCGGCCTCCGGTGCTGTGGCGGTGGCGCATGTGGGTGTGGGCTCGGGCTCGCGCGGCAGCTGGTGCGGCGGCTGCGCCGGCAGGGCAGGCGGGTGCTGTGCGCGGCCCGGCCCCCGCCGACCCGCCGCGGGTGCCAGTGCCAGTACGACCCGCTGAGCTACGCGCGCAACTTTGACCTCGGCGACGACGCCGCGCGCGTCTTCTCCTCCCGCTTCGTGCTCGCCCCCTCCTCGGCGCCGGCGCCGCTGCTCCCAGCGGCCTCAACAGCCGATCAATCGCGACTAGTATCCATTAAATAACAATCGACTAGTCAGGTTGATGAGCTGCATCCATCCTCTTGTACATACATAAGGAGCAAGCGAGCGATTCTTGATTTCTTGTCACACTAGCATGCACTCTGGCAACAAGCAATGGCTTCCAAAAAACTAGCAACAAAACTTGTTCGTGAGATAACTGTGCGCTGCTGCACGCCTGCCTGTCGCGGCCTCACCGCATCTCTCACCTTCAGTGCACACAAAAATAGAAGAAAAATTCAAAGAGAGAGAGAGAGGAAGAGCAGCAACGAACAGAACAGAGCATGCCCTGCTTCCTAGAGCGAACGAAAGCTTGAGAGAAGTTTCTTTCTTCGTGTTCTTTTTTTACATTCAGCAGACAAGGGAAAATTTTGACCTTCTAAACCATGAATTGACGCACGGTCGGGGTCCTCGACAGGGTTCCGTCGTAGCCGGCGAACATCACCGTCTCCTTCCCCTGGCTGCCTGTGAGCACCGGTCGAAGCAGGATGCATAGGTTTGGGTACGGATGATGAGGATGCCACTTCACCATGCACCGCGCCCTCCTCTCCACCTCGTCGTGCCCCCAGTGCTCGACCACCACGCCGTCGCCCTCCGGAGCTACCCCAGGTTCAGGGTCGTCGACCCCAACAAAGCTCCACGCCGCCGTTTGGGACCACGCCATGTAGCTCCTCCGGGAACGGAGGTTAAAGACTACACCTTTTGCATTCAATTTGGTCCAGTCGGTTTGGCGCAGTAGAAATTGCTTCGATCCTGTTATGGTCTACACCTTTTGATTTCTACCTGCGTCTTATGAAATGATTCAGATGATGATAGTTGTTTGAAAAGATTGCGTATTTAGAGATTTGTGGATGTTTCTTTTGCAATGCATCCACCGAAATGTAGACGGCAGTAGCATTTAAATGTTTCAAGATCGCAGATCACAGTGCATCAATTTTCTGAATTGATGGAAAAATATAAAAAGGAAGAAAAGAAAGATAACGATTTCAGTTGTTACACTCCTCGAGTGACCACTTTGCTTTCCAACGTTTACACCAAATAATTTTATGTTTTCACACTGTGCATCATAGGTTTCCATATTCATTGTGTAAACTAGACATGACAGTCAAAGATGAAATGCCAATGCTCATTTGTTAACCTTCAGGTTTGTTTTATCGGTCAGATAGTTGATCTATCTCTAATAAAGGCTAAGTTTAGGACGATGACGATTGACTTCAGGGTGTGTCTCATTGCAGTGTGGTGGTACTGTAGACATGAGAATGCTTGTTTTCTGGCTGTACCGCACTGTTTCTAGCGGTAGATCATTGTCAATTGACAACTATACATGCCAATCTTTTCTGTCTGGTTTGGGAGGAAGTGAAAAGTGTAGAATTTTCTAGATCGAACTCTACCATCCTCTCCGGTATTTCATTTATCTCAATGTATTTTTATATTTTAGTCCCTACACTAAGTACATATTTACATATACATACCAACATTCCCTCTTAAGATCGATGATAGATATCTATCATCCATATCTTGCTACAAGCTGCCACACATTCTTTAACTTCTAAGATTTTTGTTAGACAGTCTGCTACTTGATCCCTGCAATATTGATCGCCGACTTATTATCACACCAAAGCTCTAAAGTGCATTCTGATAGCTTCAATTCAGATAATAAGTTTATTATCCATAACGTCTCACTTAGGCACACATACATAGCTCGATACTCAGCTTATGCAGTTGACTAAGACACCACCGATTGCTTTTTGCTTCTCCTTGACACCATATTTCCTACAATAAAAATACAATAACCAAAAGTTGACCTTCTATCATCAGGACAACTTTCACACTCAAGTGACCATTGCTCTTGAACCATAGTCCTTTACCATGACTACTCTTCAAATATAGTAGGATCCTATAAATTGTATCCAAGTGTTCACTTCTAGGATTATGCATATAGCGACTTACTACACTCACAGCGTAAGTTATATCATGCATTGTATGACATAAGTAAACCAACCATCCCATAAACCTTTGATACCTTTCTTTATCTACCAGATCTCCAGACTGCACACTTAACTTGTAGTTTTGTTCTATGAGTGTAGAAGCAGGACGACACCCAAGCATACCTGTCTCATTTAGTAAATCTAGGACATACTTTCGTTGTGATAGAATAATCCCTCTAGGAGATCTTGCTATTTCAATGCCTAAGAAGTAATGGGGTTGGCCTAAATCCTTGACTTTGAATTCTTTGCTTAGATTCTCCTTTAGTCGGGTCATGTCCAAAGTGTCATCACCCCTAATAATCATGTCATCCACATAAACAACAAGAATAGTGACATGTTTACCAGAATGACGATAAAACACAGGTGTGATTTCCATTACACTGTCTATATCCCATATTACGCATTGCACATCTGAATAAATCAAACCACGCTCTTAGCGATTGCTTTAGACCATACAATGATTTCTTCAATCTCAATACTTTTCCCTTAGTTTGATCAGTAGCAAATCCAGGTGGAATTTTTATATAAACTTCCTCATGAAGATTTCTATGTAATAATGCATTCTTAACATCAAATTGGTACAATGGCCAATCAAAATTAGCTGCACAAAAGATTAGTGTTCTTACCATGCTCATCTTTGCAACTGGCGCAAATGTCTCATCATAATCAATTCCATAAGTCTGGTTATATCCTTTTGCCACTAATCTTGCCTTATACCTCTCTATCTTACCCTTAAGGTTCTGTTTCACCGTGTAAACCCAGTTGCAACTAACTACCTTCTTGGCCGCAGGGATGGGACAAGATCCCAAGTCTCGTTCTTCTCAAGTGCTGCCAGCTCCTTAAGCATGGCATCCTTCCACCTTGGATTATGTTTGGTTTCTCTCCAGTCTTATGGAATTGTCACTAGTTGTAGTGATGTCACAAAAAGCTCGATAAGAAGGAGACAATGACTCATATGAGACATAGTTAGCTATGTCATTTTCATTTTTATCACTATTTTCATCCTCAAAGCCATACCTTATTGGAGACTTTACTGCAGTACACCTTGTTCCCTTTCTTATGGCAATAGGCAGGTCAATGGAAGATTCAACCTCTTCTCGCCCTGTCTCCAACAACTAATCAACTTCATTATTAATCAGTGTCGAGTAATCAATGCCAGTTTAATAACGATTTTAAACCGGCACTGATGGCCTGTTATGTGACAGTGAGTGCCTCACGTGTGATTTGGAGTGTATCTCATATCATTTTGGCTTCCTCAAGCCCATCCACCTTGTTGAACTCTTTGGGGTTCAAGGCACTAAGCAATACACTTGCGGTTTGTGCATTGTGGTGAAGATTTTATTCTTACTCGGGAGTAAGCTCTTTGTCCTCATCTAGTAGCTCAAAATCTGTGCAAATAATCTTCTAAATATTTGGATGAAGAGAGATTAGATGCAATTTTATTTCGTGCCACAAGCGGCATAGTGCGTGCCATCAAAATATGGCGTACGCCCGAATGACACGGATATAAATCGAACAACTTTCTCAAAGATCAACTAGAATGAGAAAGTATGCAAGGAGGTTAAGGAGATAAGAATTTGTTTCCTGAAGTTCGGATCAAATGATCCTACGTCTCTGTTGAGGTGGTCACAAAGAGTTGGATCTTTTTCAACCCTTATCCTCACCAAGCGACCATGAAGATCGAGCTTGAACTTACTCAAAGCTTCCTCTTTCCTTGCAGAGGTGAGGATGATATTCACAAACTTCCCAGGGTACTCCACAAACTTGGGTGCTCTCCGGGTGACGCCTAACCGTCTAGGAGCTCTAAGCTCCAATAGTAGCGAACACGAATCGACGGCTTAATGATGAACTCAAGTGCTCAAAAGATGGACTTATACTCACTAACATCTAATCTCACTTTTGCAACCCAACTCTCAAAATCTTGCAAGATTTGATACACTAGAGGAGTTAGGAGGGCTATTGAATGGCTATGAATTTGTTTGTCTCGAGTTGGTTAAGCAACAACAACATATAAATGGAGGGGGAAGGGGGTATTTATACCCTTTCCTAAAAAAACTAGTCGTTACAGCGTTTTTGTAATGACCCAGAGTATCCGGGTTGACACTTTAACGCGTAGCCGAGAGCCCTATCTGGAACCCAACTCGGAGGGTCCGGATGACTGACAGATCCTAGAGTATCCGGGTTAATCTGGAGATTATGGGTAAACATAAAAGCCCTAACTGAACACCCCCTGCTGGAGCTGGACTCAGAGACTCCGGCTGACACACCAGAATCCAGAGTATCCGGGTCAGCCCATACGCTCCAGGTACAGAATAAGACTTAGAACTTCTCGGTGTTCGTGGGTGATTTGTGTCTCTCTTCTTTGGTCTAAATAGGTACTTTAAGCACTGAAACATCTTCAAGTCTATCTATACGCATCCCTCTTGATATTACAACATAGCTATACTCAAATTTAAAAATAAAATCAATTTAAATCTATTGAGTGACTACATATCGCTTCTCTTTTCTTTTGGATGGACGCCAACGTCATTTAACTTCTTGATGTGAATAAACCTATTTATAACTTTAATAAACTCATTAGTCTCTTAATCGTTTATCATCAATTATCCAAAACTCACATAGGAGCCTAGATGCACTTTCAGAATTCAAACAAATTTCAAACATGCACAAATTCATCCAAACTATTATGAAATACATATAATATGAATGTGCACAATTTAGGGTGTGACATCAAATAAAAAAATGTCAGCAACCGGACAAGTACCTGCACAAAATCATCCAAACTCTTATGTAATTTTATGCACATTCATCAGGTCGTGAGATCGTTGGACACCAAAATATCCTTCGGCCAAAAAGATTGCCCTGATAACATCGTACGGCCTGGCCGTTTCTCGATAGTCGTCGAGTTTACGATAAATAACTGCAAGGTTACCCAAGTGGACTCATGTACTCATGTACTCATATACTTTATATATGTATTTCATAAGAGTTTGGATGAATTTTTGCATGTTTGAATTCAAATTATATTAAAAAGAAAATATCACATGAAATGATAAAAATGCTAAATGGAGCATTGCTAAGGAACTCGCTTTTTCACCAAGTAACATATAGTTGAAAATAATTTTAGATATTATTAAGACACACGAGAGGAATATTAGTGAATTTTTCTAGATATTTGGGAATTTTTTGAGAACTTAAAAATTACCAGAAGTTCTAAAAGTAGCCCTCTCTGAAATTTTTTATTTTGAAACCTACACGGATATTGAGGTGAATCCTTTTAAAATAGATTCTTCATAAATTATAGGCACTATAAAAAAAATTCATAAATTTTAGAGTACGACAACCCCACTGCTCAAATAGAAAAATAAGAAAGTAGAAATATTAGAGAAAAGGTGGGTACTTTTCATTCAAGCCTAACCAACTCTCATCACAGTGCAGTAAGGGATGGATCTGCCACGGTGGTACTTACCACCTATGAAAGAGCGATAGACGTCTAATTCTACAAATCTTTTCATTCATAGTATATTTATTTAATTATTTATGTTAAAAAATATAAAAATAAATTTTTTCCAAACCGCTCTGACAAACTTGTAAAAAGCACTCTAAAAGTTCTACACCCACTCATATCCTCAGCCCATCAGCCCCTCTTCTTCCATCGTCTCGTCATCCCCTTTTCGCCGCCAAACACCCACTATGGATAGAGAAAATCTATCATTTTAGTCTCTATTTAAGTAGAGCTCTAGCTTTAAAATTTTTTTAGAGTTAATTACCATTAGCTAGCATATTAAGAGTCTTTAGTTTATGTATCTTGTTTTTATTTTGAACTGAAAATAAATATTAAAACTACTTTATTTTATAATATAAATTTTAAATCCGATATGGATCGTGGAGCTAGAGCTCTGCAAACATGGTCTTAGGGTTGTTTGGTTCTTACCTCAGACAAGTCAAACCAAAATTTAGCCTTGTATAGAAAATTTGGCATCCAACTTAACGAACCAAATTTTTCTATAGTAAAATTAGACAATAGTTTGACGTCCAAAATGGCCACTTTGATTTTTGGCCAGCCAAAAATTTAGTTTAATCTCAAACCAAATACTTATTATCCTGATTCTAACATAACCTCAGTTTTGAGATGTTGGCTCGGCTTATCAGGCGATAACCAAACAACCTCTTAATCCATTTCCTTTCCTTGTCTTGTTTTTTTGCCACCGGAAAGGACCATCTTGCCCTCGACCTGTTGCGCTCTCTCTCGCTCGAAAGTCGAAACCAGACGCGCCCGACCCAAGCTCGCATCTCTCTCGCTCCTCTCCTCGCCCGACGAAGCAGCCGCCCTCCCGGTCCCTCCGCACGGCGGATCCATCTCGGGCGGATACACCTTCCACGGAGGCGAATGAATCACGCCGCTGAAGTGGAAGGAATTCGTCCCGTGTAGCTGCCGCCGTCCTCCTCCTCCTCGCCTCTGCTGGACTGGGGTGGCGTGGAGATCCAGCCGGACTCGGAGGACCGATTCCTTCTTTTGCTGGTAAGGAAGCTCTAGCTTTCTTGGATGGATGGTTCTAGGAGTTTGAAGCTCTGTTCTGCATGACCTTTGCTTTGTTCCGACCAATCAAATCCGGATCTTTTCTGGCGGGGTAGGTGCTCCTCCGATTTACCCATCCGGTTTGTTGTGGATTGCGGATTTGGTTGCTGCGTGTTAGGGGTACTAGTAGTTGAAAACTAAACTCCCCAAAATTTTGGGGGTTCAATTGATCCCCATGCCGCTTGAGAACTCCTAGCTTGGTTTAGACCTGGGTTGACTTCTGAAAATAGCATATCACTGTTCCTCTGATAACTGTGCGTGTGGTATTGGAAGGACAGTATGTTGACTCGCGTGTACCCTCCACCTTAGCTAAAGCCTTGGCACTGCTCTGGTGCATGTGCTTCAGTGATGTGTGCTACAGCTTATTCTGGAGAAGAGGTGTACGTGTCGCGCCTCTAGGCGGTGTGTCTGACGCGGGCATGCTGTTCTCATGCCGGTTTTGAATATGCCCTGTTTGAGTACTCTTGATACTGTTAGTTGTCGTCATTTGTTTGTTCAGATGAACCGTCACAAGTGGAGAGTATTCCTTTCGGAAGTTGCATTGTGTTTTCGCCTAGAGACGTGATAATCTCTTGTTGGAGAGATAATTCTCTTGGGGACAGCGCGATGTGCCTGTTCCATGTGTTAGGTTTCTGTTTCTCAAAATAATAAATAAAAGGAAAAATGCCATCTTGGTGCACTATGGACGGGGTTTCCCTTTCTGTGGCTCGTGCTACGAATAGAAAGCTACGGCTCACCCCAATGGCGGTGGCGGAGGCGAGTCAGTGTTAAGGTGTTTGGGTGGGGGCTTTCTCTCCCCTCTCACCGTAGAATAGGGGCGGCAGGTAGGTGGTGGTGGCAGTGAGGGTGCCGCTGGCTCCAGAGATGAGGAAGAAGTGAGGGGCTGGAGGAGGAATTAGGTGAGGGGAAGAACCGAACAAGGCATGGTCGATGGTTTTTTATTCATCGGCCTATGCGACCCCTCACAAAAAATACCCATGAACCCACCTCTACAGAATTCACAATTTAAGAAATGTTTGAGGCCTGTAATATATACTCCAACTTTTTTAGTGGAGGCTACAGTGAGACCAATTGTACTAATTTTGCAACCAAGATCGGTCAGAGGCATGAGACAGTAGTTCATCAATTAGGAAGGTGAGGGGTATAAGATATGACTACAAATATTCCAATGAGTGGCACGCTCATTATCTTATGTTGGCGTGTGATTTCTGTCAATGTCAAATACGAGTTAAGAAATTCCAAGTTTGCACTTTTACTACTGTGTTTCTCTCAGGTGCTAGTTCTGTAAGATTTCGCATGGACTACGTTTCTGCAACATGCTTAGATGGGACGGTTGATCTGGTTGTAGACTTCAAGCGCATTTTTTGACAGTACTGGTCATGGCATGTGTTGCATCCCCTTAACTCCAAAGTCTTAATCTGTAGCCTTGTAGGTATACTTTTGCTACCATACATCTATTGTCTGATTTCTGGAAGATGTCTGAGTTATCCCCGCTTCATATCAGTATGTCATGTTGACAGGACAAGTGTCAGCTTTACTCCACTCAAGCCAAGGAATGAACCACCTGAAACTACCCAACTACCATATTATTTAAGGAGTCCTATTTAGGCAGTTGCAGTCCTCTTTAAGCTTACTTGCTGAACATACAAAACCTTTAATTTTGGAAACTGATAGCGAAAGGAAAGAGTATGATAACAACTTAAATCACTTAGTGCCAGTGGTCCAGCTAAACAGTCTGACTTTTCCATCAATATTATACGTAAGCTTTGGTGTGGACAATTAGAAAATATTGCATTGGTAGTTTGTTACCATTTGTCATTTATCAGATAGATACGTTGTTCTGTTGGATGTCTGCTTGTAATTTTTTTCATACTGGCTTGATTGGTGTAGTACTCTTTTACACGTAACTTCAGTTTAACATCATTTTAATTCACAAGTTCTGCCATGTGGCTATGATTTAGACTTCCAGACTCCCTTCTTCTTAACGTAAATAGGTGACAAGTACACTGCCTTGCTAATTTAGGAGGAATAAATAGCCACTAACGCAACTGTTTGGAGGACACCTAACTGAGGTGCAGGGCTATGTGCCTTTTGTGGTTGACTTATGGGGCCTGCTTGCATTGAGATAACTCAGACATTTGGTGTGTGCTGTACATAGATCATCTGAGGCTCTGAACTCTCTGCATGGTTCATGCTGTTGATCCATGCAACTTGGTTTGTAATAACAATCCAGATATTAGATACTTTTGCATTTGTCCATAACCTATTTGACCGATATTGGCAGGGACTGACTGGTTATGCGAGTACCCACTTTCAAATTATTGACAGTGAGTATGAAAGGTAAATTTTGCCTTCTTATTATGCATTATAGGGACAAGGTTAATAGAAGGTTGTGATTTCTATTGATCTTGTCTGCATTATTCTATCGCTGTTTGTTTTGTTTTCTGGTGATATCTTTCCTTTTGATTTCACTTGTTCCGGGTGATCATGCATTTGTATTTTATTCCGTGTTTAATTAAAGTTTCTTTCTGTTTGGGAAATTGCAATCAACTATCACGTTGAAATGCTGAGCTCATGAGCTGTTCTAGAACTGTAGTTGCTAAGATAGCGTTTGGTTGGTTGAACGAAGTTGAATGGGATGAGATCGTCCTAGATGGGATAAGATGAGATGGTACAAGTAGATTATTTGGTCAGATATATGTGATGATACGGGAATGTATTTGGTTGGTTATATGGAATGTGACGACTTGGTATAAGATTATATTTGGTTGGCTGAATGAGCTATATAGGTTGATAAAAATATAAATAAATAGAGTATTACGAAGGAACTTATTTTTTCACCATATAACTTAGGGCTGAAAATAATTTTAGAAATTAGTCCATCATATATGATGATTATTAGTAATTTTTTTTCAGATTTTTAGAAATTTATTTGAAGCACTAATAATTGTTAAAAGTTATAAAATTAGACTTTTTTAAGAATTTTAATTTCAATTCTACACAGGTTTTTTATGTGAATCTAATTAAAATAGGTTACACATATATTATAGAACATATAAAAAAGTTATATAATATTTTAAGCAACAAAAGACCAGTGGGAAAATGTTGAATACTGTTCACAAGATTTTACTCTTCGCGCGGGGACGATCGGTTCTGGAACGAACCGGTACAGCATCTGAACGAATATTCCTAAGCATCTGAACCAACTCATTCCGTACGAGCTCATCCAGTCCAGCAACCAAACAATGGACAACACTGTGCGTCCTGGATGTGATCGTCCCATCCAGGCTCATACAATGAACCAAACGCATCGTCAAGTTACTCGTGAATTCTGAAAGATGAAATATTACAAGCATGTTGCTTTTGTTCCTTCAATCAGATTATCCCTGCACTCAAGTGTAAAATTCAAGCTACAAGGGTAAAGGATAAAAACCTGTAATTTTATTCATATACAAAATCATTCCCATTCATTTACATATGTTTGAGCAATTTACAAGTTTAGAACCTACAATACGATTTTTGCACTTGTACATGATGCGGGTACATGTGCTGATCTGTAATCCTGATGGAAAATAAGTTAAGCAGTTTTGTATTTGTTTCCCCATTGCAGGAAGATCATTGATTTTGGACGGAGAAGATTTGAAATGGAACCATCCTCACAGCCTCAGCCTGTGATAGGTATTACTGCTGGTGGACCACAAGGATATCCTGCTGCTGCTGCTGCTGCTGCTTATCCGCCTCCAGCAATGGTACCTGGAGCTCCTGCTGTTGTTCCTCTTGGCTCACAGCCAACAGCACCATTCCCAGCTGAACTCAGTGCTCAGCACCAGCTGGTCTACCAACAAGCTCAGCAATTTCACCAACAATTGCAGCAACAGCAACAGAAGCAGCTCAGGGAGTTCTGGACTACCCAGATGGATGAGATCGAGCAGACAACGGACTTCAAGAACCACAGCTTGCCACTTGCAAGGATAAAGAAGATAATGAAGGCTGATGAGGATGTGCGGATGATCTCTTCTGAAGCTCCTGTTGTCTTTGCGAAGGCATGCGAGATATTCATATTAGAGCTGACATTGAGGTCATGGATGCACACTGAGGAGAACAAGCGCCGGACCTTGCAGAAGAATGATATTGCAGCTGCCATAACTAGGACTGACATATATGACTTCTTGGTGGACATCATTCCGAGGGATGAAATGAAAGAGGAGGGACTTGGGCTTCCGAGGGTTGGTTTGCCGCCAGCTATGGGGGCACCAGCTGATTGTTATCCACCCTATTACTATGTGCCAGCACAGCAGGTGCCAGGGGCTGGAATGATGTATGGTGGTCAGCAGGGTCGCCCGGTGACGTATGTGTGGCAGCAGCCTCAGGGGCAAGAGGAAGAGCCTCCGGAAGAGCAGCAGCAGTCTTAGGTCATAGGGTTTCCTAATGGTAGTTTCGACTTTCGATGCTGCTATGCAGCAGTAGAAAAAGATTGTGATTTGACAGGTGATTTGCAACAAATGTAGGAATCATACTATACCGTTTCATTCTAATCCGATATTGTAAGGGCTTGTTTGGATATAATGCGGCTTTAAAGTTTCTGACTAGTTGAGAAAGTGGTTGTGTCTGTTGAATTTTATTTGTTTATTTTTATAATAAATTTTTAGTTTCTTAGCACACCTAAAGGCTAGTTTTAAAACTAGTTAGAATCTGTTTCTTAATTTTTAGTTTATTTCAGTCATAACTGTTTCCTCAGACAGCTAAAAATCATTGGAAATAGGATCAGATGCCAACCATTTAGGTAACTTTTAGCTTTTTTTCAAGGAAAAGTAAAAAAGTCTATCCGGGAGCAAGTGCTGGCCTAAGGAGGCTTGTTTGAATTGGGTGGTGGAAGCTCGTATGACGCCTCTGTTTGTTTGCCTCATTTGCTGCCCATTATGCTGTTTGCTTCGCAAGAAATAGGATGCAGGAAACTGGTAAGCATGAAGAGTGAAGTCTACTGATGAAGTTTGGATAACAGGTTGGTAGCATTCTTTGTAATGCATCGCACGTCTGTATGTGTAAAACATAACTTGCTGTCTTTCTAGCTTTAGAGGAATACTTTGTGCAAACAAAATAAGAAAGTGACCATACCATGTGTTGGACATGCATTTTCCAACCTTTTCTGCTGGGCTGTGAAATGTGGACTTCCTCTTAGAACAAATGTCACCTCCGAGGCCATGCCACCGCTGCCACCTCCGAGGCAGGGGAGAGCCCAAAGACGCTGGTGAAGGTGGCGAAGGGGCTGGGGCTGCCGGAAGCTGTCGTTCCTGAGGTGCATCACCGAGGCCTCCGACTACATGCTAGCGCTTGGGATTTAGAGGGCAGAAATAAAGAGGGTCATGAGGTATTTACACAGTCAAGGAGTGTTATTCAAATTTAACATTTTTTTTTCTAGAATACGCAGGAGACGTGCGTATCATTGCATTAAGAAAGACCCGGAAGAGAGAGATCCGGTAGCCAATAATTTGATGTTAGATACAATGGACCCTTGGGACCACGGACGAAGAAAGAAAGAAAGGAAGAAGGAAGGAAGAAATACACGGAGGAAAGCAACAGGCAGAAACCAACTACAGCGCGCTGCACAGCTTATTGGATTGATCGAGAGCTACGCAAGTGAGCCAAAAGCGTAGCTAGGTGAACTGCTCTGGCTGCGCACCATTGCTCCGCCGCACTCCAGATGGAAGCCAACAACGATGCGGTAGAAGAACGACTATTATTGAACACGATGCTGTTACGCGTCACCCAAATTGTCCAGGCAGCAAGGAGAATAAGAGAGTCCAATCCACGGCGCAGGTCCTTAACAACTCCACCTCTCAAGTCGAGCCACCAATCCCCAAAAGACGGATGATCCAAATGAGGTTGAACTCCTAGCAGTCGCCACCAGATTTCCCTCGCCCAGACACATTGGAGAAGCAAGTGGTGTGTCGTCTCTGGGAGCTGGGAACAGAACGCACAAGAGCCATCCGCCTGCAGCCCGTGGCGCCGCCGACGATCAGCCGTCCACAACCTCCCTATCAAACCCTGCCAGGCAAAGAATTTCACCTTTCTGGGCGCCCAAGACTTCCAGATCAACTTGGCCCCAACGAAGAACTCGAAACCTTGGAATAGCATCCTATAAGCGGAGCGGGCCGAGTACTCGCCCGTTGCGGTCCACCTCCACACCGGCCGGTCTTCACCAGAAGAGAGATGGACAGAATCCAGCCGAACCCATAGCCGCAGGTACTGGGCAAGCATGTCCAGATGGAGCGGCCCTGACAAGTCCCTGGTCCAACGCCACCCACACAGAGCATCAGCCACCGTTCTTGAGTTGACCACCGACGGCGCAACGCAAGGAAGGAGATCAGGAGCCAGAGAGCGAATAGACTTCCCGTCCAACCAAGCATCTCGCCAGAACAGCGCTCTTCTACCATTGCCGACCTCCACGGTCGTCGAAGCGTCGAAGAGAGCGAGAACCTGGCGCTCATGCTGCAAAGGAAGAGAGCCCCACGGCCTATCAGGGTCCGTCCTCTGCCACCACAGCCAGCGCAAGCGGAGGGCCACCCCAGCACGTTGGAGATCAAGAATCCCGAGACCACCATAGTCCAGAGGCCGGCAAACCTTGGACCAAGCGACGATGTTGCAGCCCCCGGAAGAGGTCCTCTCTCCGGCCCATAAGAAAGATTTTCTTATCCTGTCAACCTCCTTAATCGCCCAAAGCGGCACGGTAATGGACAGCATGATGTGCAGGGGCGTAGAGGACAGCACAGAACGCACCGGAGCTGCTCTGCCGGGTATTGAAATCAGCTTAGCCTGCCAAGTCGGCAACCTGGCCGCCACCCTGTTGATTAAAGGTTGAAGATCACACCTACGGAGGCGGCCGAGAGACAGCGGAACACCCAAGTACTGCAGGGGAAAATTAGAAAGCCCGCAAGGAAGGAGTTCCCGGGCACGGCTGGTCTCCTCTTCAGAGCAGTTAAGCGAGGCTGCCATGCTTTTGTTCAAATTAGTTCGGAGTCCAGAAGCTTCCCCAAAGAAGCGGAGGATGGCGAGATGGCCCAGAATATCTCGCCGAGACGGTGATAAGAAGAGCACAGCGTCGTCCGCGTAGAGTGAGCACCGGTGCTTGATGCAGGCATGTCCAATTGGATCAACAACACCGGCTTCCTCGGCTTTAACCAGGAGTTGAGACAAAGTGTCCATAACAATGACGAATAAGAATGGCGACAGGGGGTCGCCCTGCCGCAAGCCCCTGACATGCTGAATGGTCCGCCCTGGATACGAATTGAGGAGAACGCAAGTGGTAGAGGAGGCCAGAATACTCTCTATGCAGCTACACCACCGTTGTCCGAAGCCTCTAGCCCGCAGAACCTCAAGGAGGAAAGGCCAGGAAACTGAATCGAAAGCCTTAGAGATGTCGAGCTTCAGAAGGATAGCCGGGAGCCTGGACCGCTTCAGCACCCGAACTGCCGAGTGCACGAACTTAAAGTTGTCATGTATGGAGCGACCGGCAATGAAAGCACTCTGATTGTTTGACACCAACTGGCTAAGCAGCGGAGCGAGTCTGAGGGACAAAGCCTTCGAAATTATCTTACCAAAGCTATGAAGGAGGCTGATGGGGCGGAAATCAGACGGGGTTATAGCCGGCTGAACTTTGGGGAGCAAAGAAATGAAGGCGTTGTTGAGCTATCTGAAGCCCCGACGGTCGCCGACACCAACCGCGCACACCGCAGCAAATACATCCGCTTTGATGATGTGCCAAGCAGACTTGTAGAATTCCGCAGTATAGCCATCCGGACCGGGAGCCTTGTTAGCCGGCAAGCACCTAATGACCTGGGCAATTTCTTCTTCGCTGAAAGGGGCTTCAAGAGACTGCAGATCTAGAGGAGCAAAACCAAGAGCAGGGAGATCCATCGTGAACTGCCTCGCGGGGGCGACGCCTAATATGGAGTCAAAATGCTGGAACAACGCGTCTTCCATGCCATGATGCGAGGAAATCAGTCCGTCTTCTGACAGGATAGACGGAATAAGCTTCTTTCGGGAGCGAGAGTTGGCGAAGGCGAAGAACAGGCACGTGTCTGCATCGCCGTCCCGCAGCCATGCCAGACTGGAGTGACTCCGGGCAATTGAGCGCTGCAGCAAAGCCAGGCCGAGGGATATGACCTTGACGTGTTTGCGGAGCTGCGCCTCATCCACCGAAAGAGGCCTCCAATCCTGGGCGGCATCCAAACGAGAGACCACTTCCCGTGCCATGAGTAGCTGATCGCGAACGTTGCCCACATTCCTGGCGCTCCAACTAGTCAATTGGGCAGAGGTGCGCCGAAGAAGGATGTCTAGCCGAATCAAAGGAGGGAGGGAGCGCTCCTGAGGCAACAACCTCCAGCCTTGACCCACCGCGGACAGGAAGCCGGACATCCTAGTCCAAAAGGCTTCGAAGCGAAAGCGGTGACGGCTGGGGATTTGCAGCGTGGTCGAGAGTAGCAGGGGGCAGTGGTCGGAAGAATCGCTAGATAGTGCTTGAAGAAAACAATCTGGAAACAACGCGTCCCATTCCAGGGAGCACAACATCCTATCCAGGCGGACGAGCATCGGGGAAGCGCGCTCGTTGGACCATGTATAACGCCGGACATACAGAGGAATATCCTTGAGCTCATGGTCTGAAATGAAACGACGAAAGCGAGAAATGGAGTGCCGGGAAACATGGTTGTTGTTTTTGTCGGAAGCTGTTGCAATCATATTGAAATCCCCCAGCAACAACCACGGCTCAGGAGAGTTCTGGCGCACGTCCGTAAGCTCTGCGAGGAATGACTCCTTCAAACCATTGTCAGTAGGACCGTAAACCGCTGTCAGACGGAAGGATCCATCCACCGTCGAGGAAGCCAATACAGTAACCGCGAAACGCCCGAGGTGGACAAGCGACAGGGAGAACGGTGGACGGTCGGCCACAAGTATGCCCCCTCTGGTAGCCGAAGCAGGAAGGTAGAAAAAATCCTGGAAAGCAGGACCACAAATCTCATTGACGTAGACGTTGGAGATTACATCCAGCTTAGTTTCAAGAAGGCAGACAAGAGACACATTGTAGTCGCTAACTAACGTACGGACAACGTCCCGCCGGGCTTTGATATTAAGCCCGCGGACATTCCAACTGAGTATGTTGTGGTTCTCCATTCGAGTGCACGCAATAGCCGGCTAGCGCTTTTAGCAGTCCGACGTCTCGGCGTCGTCCACCGAAGCCGGGAGAGGCAATGCAGAACTGGGGAAGATGTCCCGTAGAGCCTGAATGTGCTGAGTGGACAGTGGTTGCTCGAACAACGTGGCGTAGGATTGGCGCAGCTTCGGCGTGACCACCTCATCCGCATGGAGCAGACCAAGGCGCCGCATTAGCAGAACCTCATCCGCATGGAGCAGACGGACGAACAGCTGCAGTGCAAGTCTTGGCTGCCAAGCGGCCGCTTCTCCTCAGCGCACCGTCCACAGGAATGCGAGAGGTGGACCTGCACGCAGGCGGTGCAAACGGAGCGGGAATCTCCTTAGAGAGGCTGGCCAAGAACTCCACAATCTCCGCAGGGGCGGACAGCGGCGGCCGATCGCCTGGCGTGGCGGACACAACAGTAGCCTGAGCGCCTGAAGAAGGCGAAGAGGAGT
Source organism: Phragmites australis (assembly GCF_958298935.1). Classification (NCBI taxonomy): domain Eukaryota; kingdom Viridiplantae; phylum Streptophyta; class Magnoliopsida; order Poales; family Poaceae; genus Phragmites; species Phragmites australis. The sequence continues at coordinate 42,368,097 of NC_084926.1, forward strand.
TTGGCACGGGAGTCGTGGCAGCTATCTCAGACGTCTCAGACGCAGAACGATAGATGGTAGGAGCATTGGAGGCCTCATCGGAGGAAAAGCCGCCACGCCGAGAAGCCCGCAGTAGAGAACGACGAGCTGGCAACCCTCGGATGTAGGGACGACCAGAGCCTCGGCGCACGTCTGGGCGAAGATTTCTTCGATTTGAAGCCGAACATGGGCTGGGCCGCAAAGACCCAAAGCGAGCCAAGGCAGATGCAGGCGAAGAATGGCCCAATTGTTCCGGAGCTAGCAGGAGCGCGGAAGACTTGGTGATTGACACCCCGAAACCTCGGTGAAGGAAGCAGGGTTCGGAGGAGGCTGACACACAGCGGAAGATGTGCGAAAGCGACGCCTATAGTAGTAGAGCTTCACGAGGCGCGGTCTAGAGTGACGGGATGGCGCAGACCTGGCGGCGAGCACCAAGGACCGACAAGACCCGGGAGGCAAGCTAAGAAGTTGGCCCGCCACCCGAGGAACAGCTTCGTCCGCCATAGGGTCGTAGTCCCTGATCGGCAAGACATCACGGGACAGCATGGGCATGGACTCACGGGGCAGCATGGGCTTGATTTGACAGGACAGAACGCGGGAGCCCTCTCCGCCTAGTGCCCCGGCCGGAAACAGAGGAGCATGAGACGATTTGCCCACACCGCGGGGCGCAGGCGTGGGCGCGGCGACCGACGTAGCTGCGAAAGAGCCGAACCGGATTGGCACGCAGTCCGAAGAGGACGGAAGGATGCCGGCCGCCCACCGCACGCCGCAGCACCGCACAACACCAGCCGCGAAGGCACCCGCCGACGTTGGCGGAAGCGGGAGAACAGACAACTGCCGTCCACGAGGAATCCCGGACCGGCCCATGTTGCCCGCGAAGCTGCCGTCGAACCCGTCGTCGCCATCGTCCGACGGAAAGGACCCATCGCTGCTGGATGAAGAAGGAAGACGGTATTCCGCCACCGACAAGATTTGGACCTCCACGGAGTACCTGAGAAACTTCATCTCCATGCTGAGAGGCCGAAGGCCATCGTCGCTGACGGGCGCGGGCGGCTCAGAGACATCCAAGACGATGGAGCTGGGGATATCCTGCGGACGATCGCACCACCCGACAACACGCAAGACATCAAAATCTGAATGATGAACTGCCCCACAGGTCGGCTCTGGCCCCTCGATCAAACAGACGCCGGCGAGGAGACGCTGAACCGTAGAAACCGACCACGCGTGCGGCAGAACACCTCGCAGAGATAGGACGACCCGAAAGGGAAGAGTGCCGGCGGACGCGAAAGCTAGCCGCGTCCAGGGCCGGAAGAACCACGTGCCGCTGCCGGCCAAGAGCCGACCACTGGCAGCCAGGATGGAGTCCCGTGCCCGCTGTGTCTGGCAGATAATAAGAAAATTGTCGGGGAAGGAGGTCTTGACTGAGAACTCAGCACCCGGCACCGCCAGCGAATGGGAGATGGAGGAGGCAAGCTGCCGGGGCAGAAAAGCCCGATGAGCACGATCCGCATAGGCGAGGAGCGCCCAGCGCAGGTCCCCTTCTGCAACGGCCAACTCAGCTGACCACGGCACAACGCAGCGCCAGGGCACTGCCACCGGAACGGAATAGGTGGCCTCCGTGGCCGACGCGATGGAGGTAGAAGCACCAGGGGTGGGCCTAACTGGCGGAGAGCGCTGGACCAGTCGCGGCGGGGAAGCCGGAGGGGTGGGGCCCAAGGCTGCGGAGCCCGTGGGAGTGGAGCTGAAACCACGACCAGAGGAGACGGAAGGCGTGGTGGCGGCATTACCGGATGAAGCCTCAGGAGTAGCCGAACCCTCCGGGAGACGCCAGAGCACCCTAACGTGGCCAGAATCACCGAAGCCAGAGGAGTGGGAGCGCAGGCGCTTACAGTCTTTGGCCTGATGACAAAAGCCCTTGCACCGTAGGCACCTTGGAGGCAAACGGCATGCCGCACGACGGTGATTCCATGAGAAGCAGTTGAGGCAGCGCCCATCTAACACAGCCGCAAGAGCCCGACGAGGCGCAGGATGTCGCCGGCCGAGCCCGTAACCCCGCTGCCGAACCCGACGACGGCACTCCACAACCGTCCAGCCGTCCTCAACCACCGGTGAAGGCGCAACCGGCGCGGACAGGCGCTGGGGACAACCACGGTCAGGGACCGTGCACTCACCACCACGACGGGCTTTGCGAGGGGGTCTTCGCGCAACCGTGAAGGAGTCTAGGGGGGAGGGCCGGGCGAGCCGGCGAGGAGGGCTGGGGAACCAGGGCAGCACTCCCGGCGCGCACCACCTCCGGCTCCCCAGCGACACCAACAACCAGAGAAGGGGGGCTTTCGGCTGAGGACGCAGAGGCTGGGGTATCGTGCAGCCATCTCTGCACCTTGGACCTGCCTGCGGTAGCGGAGCCGGGGAAGAAGGGAGTGGCTAGCGGGGACAGCGGAGAGGAGGGAGCATTGATGGTGGACGCCGGGCTCGGGCGAAGCACCGGCGAGGGGCTGGGCGGGCGAGGGGAAGAGGCCATCCCTCGGAACGCTCCAAAATTTATGGCAAGAAAAATGATACATTTGCATTTATGCTTTTCCAATGGAAAATGCGCAAAAACCAAACTAACCGATGGGAAAGATGCAACAACAACTACAATAAAGCATTTAGTCAAGCAAGTTAGATAGGCTATAGACGAAACCCAACAAGAGTCACGGACGAAGAGGATATAAAAGTAAAACATGTACCGGTACTAAGTATATGGAAACATAGGGAGTACTAACCTAGAACCTGTAAGCACAAGAATACGGAAAAAAGGAAATGTTGTTACTGTGACTTCATTTCGTCAACGGTAGAAGCGATCGTATCATGTTGCAAATGGCTAGGCACTAAAAGTGCTTCGCCCACATCACATTTGGGAACTCGACTTGGCAAGTATATAATCAATCCACAAAAATAACAATTTCTATACAATTCTTGTGAAATTCCAACATTTCAAACAGGTTCTAAGGCAAAATTTCACTTCAGCTAGGTTTGCAGGGTCACATAAGTTGCCCCATATTCCAGAAAACAAGGAGTATCTCACAACTCAATACCCAGAACAAGAATATACGCCTAAGGAAACAAAAAACAATAACACGAGACATGCAGTTTTGCTGGCAGTACCACTTAAACACATGTTTAACCGCACCAAGAAAAGGCGCCTTTATACAAATAAAAAGATATCAATATGTATCTATTTGTCTTATCCTCTCATGCTCTCATTTGTCTTATTCTCCTAATTTCATCCCCCCAATCAAGATTCGCTGCCCACGCAGACTGGTTCATAGCTCGAATAAAATTGGCATCCCGAGCAGGATCAAAATAGATGTATTCCTCTCCTAATATGCCCACTGGGCAAGCTTTTAGCTCCCCATGACTGATAATTCGTGCATTGGTGATAGTATGTCTCCCCGAAGCCATTTTCTCAAAATCCATGGCACCTCCACAGTAACCCTCAACTGGATGCACAATCCTAGTCCCTTCAAACTCACAATAGCAGCAACGAACTTTTCGAGAGGGGCGATAGAAAACATAAAGAGAAAACAGTTAGCTTCAATAGTACAAACATAAGTAAATATGTAATTAAATCCAAGGGACAATTTCGTTTTTGTCATTAGCACAGACCAAACCTTGCTTCTGCCATCGTCTTTTATCATGTGATAGTGAGTTTGCTGAAATGTTTGGGAAGCATGGTGAGTCAAAGGTGGTCCAAGTGGTCACTTTATTCAGTACTATTGAACCTACAGCGAAAAGAAAAGCAGTTGATCTAGAGAAAAGAAAGGTTAATCCAATTGAGTGTCGTTTTGGTGGGCAGGATTCTGATGTAGAAGTCAATGAGGCAACCATGTATGATGAAAATGGCAAAGAGAAGGACAAGGCCACTCAAGGAGCAACAATTGACAAGGAGAGTTCAATAGTTAACACAGTGACTGAAGGTGCGGCAGGTCCAACAGTTGACAAAGTTGTGGATGAAGAGGCACCGGAGGATAGGGAAAATGTTGATTCAAGGGATGGGGAAGACATGCCTGTGCTGCACTATGACAAAGCTAAGCCAGACATTAAAGTGGGCACAGTATTTCGATCAATTGATGAGTTTAGGATGGCGCTGTGTCAATTTTCCAATAAAAAAGAAATTTTCATATACTACTCAAAAGAGTGATCCAACCAGATTTAGAGGCTCTCGTGCTGCTGAAGGTTGTAGGTGGAGGATTCAGGCTTCTAATATGAAGGATAGTCACACTTTCCAGGTTATCTCATAGTTTGTTTTCAAGCTTCCATTTAGATTCTGTAATTTGGTAATAATTGTCATGTTTCATGTTCAATGCAAGTGAAGGTTATACCTTGTGAACATGATTGTGCGAGCACCACCAGGGATAAGAAAGTGATGGCTGCCAAGAGGAAGTGGATTTGTGAAGTTGTCCTGGCCTGCTTAAGGGATGATCAAACATGTAGAAAGTGGCACGCTACAGGTTTGCCATGTGATCATGCTCTTGCACTCATCACTTCTATGAGAAAGTGTCCCATAGAAGGTTTTGTGGATGAAATGTTCTCAGTTGCAAGGTTCAGAGCAACCTATGCAGGCATGATCCCCCCCTCCCCACCCTGACAGATAAGGAACAGTGGGCACATGTTGATCCGGGCTTCAAGCTACACCCTCCTGTGTTTAGAAGGCCGCCAGGTAGGCCTAGGACTGAAAGGATAAAGCCAGCTAGTGAGAAGTTTTTGAAAACTAGGAAAAAGAGGAGATGCAAGAGGTGTCGTGGATTTCGCAATTTTACTAGAACTTGCAAGGAACCAGTTGACATTGAGATGTAAGTGTTCTCATCACGCTCATCCCTTTTCCTTATACAGTCATTCTTCAGTTCTGGTCATGATATGCACTCTCATTTTGTGTAGCTCAACCAAGGCACGCGTAAAGGGAACGGAGAGGAAAGCTTCAAAAAGACCTTGACAATGGCGCTTCTGCTACTTCACCACCTCCAGTCCAGAGGACTGCTGCAGAAGCACCGGACAGCCCAGCCTTTGGCAATAGGAGCTGGAAGAAGCTTCATTTGTCTCGAGCAGTGGAGTGTAAGTAACTTCTATGGTATTTTGGGGTCCAAGATGATGTAGAACTTAGTCCAACATGATGTATTTTGGGGTCCTGGACATGTAGTATTTTGTGCACTGACATGCTGATGCTATGTGTTACCTGCTTGCAACTGCAATGTTCCATGTTAATTTGATAGTTGCACTACATGGTGGACACGAAATACATCTGTTTGTCGCACATACATCAGTTACTACCTGCTTGCAAGGTCTCGGTCTTTCCTTTCACGCGCTTTGTTCCCTCGCTTCCTCTCTCTTCCCGTGTCTGGCTGGGCCTTATAAGGGCATGTACAATGCAAGGTTCTTAGACACGAGTGCTTAAGGAAAGAGAATATTACCACGTCATTAAGCACTTATAGAAAAATCCTTCTCTCCAATACAAACTGGTGCTTAAAAAGGTTCAATTACCTTGTTAGCACACTTTAAGTACCTAAAGCAAACTTAAGCACCTTTTCCTCCCTATAAGCACCTACCCCATTTGACGTGGCATAACTAACCGGTTTTTTATATAAGCAACTACTCTACGTACCCCATTGTACATGCTCTAACAGAATCAAAGGGCAAAACGGTAAAAGCATGCGCATAAAGGTGGTCTAACTGACTGAACCAGCCTGGCTGCAGAAACGAAACATGATAAAAGACGATGGCAGAAGCAAGATTTAGTCTGTGCTAATGGCAAAAACGAAATTAGTTTAAGAAAATACCACACATGTAGATGTATCTGGTGTAGATAGAAACATACCATTTGTTGATGGATCTAACACAGGGCGGCAAAAAGACTGTTGAGTTTCGTCATCTTCTTCATCGTTACTGACTTCGGCGAAAAATAAGGTAAGACTTGTTCCAGCTTTTGGACTTGCCCAAAAGTTGACATGGGAATATGGATATTTCAAGTCCCTGAAGCTTTTTCTGCCCACACTATCATTCACAGCACAGATAACACGTAGCTCATACTGTCCCTACGGTCAGGAATGTCAAATAAGCAAACACATAGAGATTGAACGTGCAGATTAGTGCAGCTATGATGACACATATGAGTAAGGGTGGCAATTTCCCCCGTCAGGTTGGTTCCCGCGGGTTTCAGACCCAACGGGGGCGGGTTCGGGTGCATATGTGTCAAGAAGACCTTTTTTTCCTTGTAGCATGTGTCATATTTACTTTTTATACCATCCAAAAAAACAGAAGAAAGATTAAATGTATACACTCCAATACCCTAGAAATCGGATGAAAGATTAATGGGCTGAAGAAAATAACTGGTATTGAAGATTGGAGAATGCAAATTAAATGGTATCGTGGTTGAGGGCATAAATTACACCGAGGCTAAAGTTGAAGGACCGAAAATGGACTTTTATCTACTTTAGTAGCAGCAGACAGGAGAAAATGAACTGACCTTAGTTTGCTCACAGTTCTGCAAAGCAGCTTCCACCTTTCTGCGGACAAATTTCTGTTGAGTGAAGAAATTTTCTTTGTAGCTTGAGAGCATCTCTATGGCATCCTTAGTCAGCTCATCAATTGGCTCCAAAGATTTAGAAGGGTAACTCCTTGAAGGTGACAACAGCCTAGAGAGGCAAAGAATATCGCTAGAGGAGAGTGTGTGAGTAGTCAGCAGTGCCTTGACAGCAGAGGACACCACAGGTAGCGACTTAATGGCGAACTGCACATATGCTTCAGGTTCAGGGTGACGCGCTGCATCCGCCGCAGCCTTGTAAGCACTGGCATTGCAGCTGGATGTATTATGCCCATCTTGTCTTGCCATCAGAACTGCTTTGCACACTTTTAGATTATTTTTGAGCAGATAGACCATAGCATCATGTTCAGAGATTTCAGAGATGCGTGCACGCAAGAGGTTGATGAGTCCATCAAGAGATCGAGACTCAGTGCGTATAGAAATTCGAGTGCAGATCATGTCGAGCTCAAAAGCTTGTGCTGCAGGGAAGGCGGTGCCGTACCAGACGGTGTTGACGATGATGTTCGAGATAGGACTGAATGGGCCATAGCAGTAACCTCCCTTGAGGAGGCCGTGGTGGTGAAGACTGCGGAAATCTTCCATTGGCATCCTAGAAATCGCCTTCAGGTACACAACACGGATTTTGTCTAGAAGAACACCACGAAGTGATTCAGTCAGCATGGGTGGCACCTTCTCTATGCCATATTGATCCAACCGCAGAGCAGCAAGCTTCATAGGATTCTGTGAGTTCTTCAGCTTCACCGGCTTCAGAAGCAATCCAGACAACCAGCAGATATCTTGAATGGAGAGGCGGCAGCGGCGCCCTGCCGGCACAGTCTGGGCGATCACGCTGAGATGAGACACTAGGGAAAATGAGCAGGTGAGGAAGGCATCGATATTGGGCTGCCTCGCCGAACACGCAGCACATTTGAGGGCGGTCTTGGCCGTGTGCGAGCGGATGCCGAATTCATCCTTCCTGCGGTAGCAGCGGTCGTGCTCGATGAGGTGGACGGCGACGAGGAGGTCGGCCCGGGCCAGACAGAGGTAGCGCAGCGTATCCCAGGTGGGGAGGTAGCGGAAGTAAGATGTGAGGAAGCTGACGAGGCCCTCCAGAGAGCGCTCCGCTATGGTCCGTGCCTCCAAGCTAGAGGGGACGTCGCCGGCGACGATCTTGGAGAGGATCTCGTCCCTCGCTCTTGCCTGCCCTGAGGCCATCGTCTTCATCTTCCGCTTCTTGGCGCCGTTGGGCTCGGGCTCGCCATCCTCGTCGGGGAGGAAGCAGACAGTGTTGGCGATGATGTTGGTGACGGGGTCGGCGAAGCCGAAGCAAACGCCGGCGTCGAGGAGGCGTGGGGCAAGCGCCGGCATGTGCTCTAGCGGCAGCGCGTCGAACGCCGCCTCGTAGTACCCGTACATGAATCTTAGAATTTCGCGTCTGTTGCGAGCCATGCCCGCCCGGGAGTCGTCAGAAAGGTCCGGATTACAGCCGTCGCTCCCGCCACGCCGCCGTCGGCCGGCCATGTCGGTTAGGGTGAGCTGTGGGCGTGGATCGGTGGGAGAACTCCAATTTAGTTAGGGTTTCTAATACTATTCCCCTTCCTCGAATTCTGGGGCAATTGATTTTTTCCATTCTACCGAATAGCGCTCGTCCAAATACCATCTTACCAAATTTTCTTACCCATTTACCACCAAAAACTGTTGGAACGCGGTTTTCATCGCGCACAGTCGTTGTGAACAGTAACCATAAGTTAAAAAAGATTTTTTGTAGCTGCTCTATAATTCACAAGCAACCTATTTTAACTGGATTCATCTAGAAATCTCGTGTAGAATTCAAAGTAAAATTCTTCAAAATATGTTATTTTTGCAACTTGTAGTAATTTTTAAGTCCTCACAAAAATTTCAAAAAATATGAAAAAATTCACTAATATTCCTCTAATATGATGTAATAATTTATAAAATTATCTCCCACCCTACATTATGATGTGAAAAAGTAACTTACTTTGTAATACCTATTTATTAGTACTAAATCTTTGTGCTTTGAAATGTTGTCGATGCACTTATCAAAGGAGAGATTGAGAAACCAAGTTGAAATATGTCTTGATTTATATATGATAAGTGATTGATAATGTTGTCGAGTTTTGGATTGGTTGAGTTTGGTTTGAACATTTTGATTATAGACTAACTGTAGTTAGAGTTAAAGCAATGTGGTTGCTTGTCTCATGGTGTACAGGTGACATATGCAACTTGGTGGTCACCAGTGGGTGATCGAGGCTAAGCAGGTGTTTGGTGCCGGATGATCAAGGAGGCTGGACAGAGTCAAGGGTGATCCTAATTATACATGTGAAGATCAAGCAAAGTATGAAATGGAGGATGAAGACAGTGTGTTAACAAAGTCAAGTGAAACGAATGTTGGTGCAAGTGACAAGGTGGCCTGAGAGGTCGAGAGTGAGAGAGACTTGACGATGGTTACGATTGCAAGATGGAGTATATGTGTCGACATCAGAGTGTTTGTTTAAGGTGTAAACAAGTGGCGAGTCACGTTTTGAGAAGCGTGCAAAGGGTTTCACGGTTGGGCCTCAAAACTGTAGGAGGATTGGAGGAGTATGTATCACAATCGCAAAGATTGCGTCGAGGTGAAACTAAGTCGTGAAGGTGTCATGACCGTTCGATGGACGGAGCAAGAAATGGACCAAAATACCCTCGATAGTAGGTAGAAGTGTACTACAAAAGAGTGGTATTTTGGTAACAAGCTAGAAAACTTAGGGTCAAGTTTTCAAGTTTTCTATGCCTATAAATAGAAGAATATGACTATAGGAGAGAGTGAACTAGCAATTTGAGCCCCTTGTGCCACCTAATTGAGAGTCTACTGCTAGGGTTTTAGAGGAAAGAAATATAAATATTTATACTATATAATAGGTGAGAGTTTTTGAGAGAAAAATCCTTGTAATCCGTTTAAAATTGGACAGACCTCTTTGAGTAATGAAGTTTATATTTTTTGCATATGCTTGAATTCCCCTCCTTCTAGTTTTTCTCTATTGGTTCTCTTGCAAGTTTATCTTTTTCGATTGTGATTTTCTTCTTCTTTTTGAGCTGCAATTTTTCACATTTGTGAAGTAATTCTTCTTATTACTAGAGGTATAACATCCATATACTCATGTATTTGAGAGGGTCTTGAATCTCCTTGCCTTTAGACCATTAACTTGGAGAGTTGCTTTTTTTAGTGACTGTCGTTTTGCTTTGTTATTCATTCAAGTTTCAAGTTTTTATACAAAGACACATGGAATGATCTTAAATAGAGCATATGATTCATATTTCATCCGTAGAGTCATGTTAGTTTGGAACTTTCTTTCTCGCTTTGTCTCTTTAAAGTTTATGTTTCTGTTTGTGCGTTTTGAGGAGCGTTGGGTGAGCAAGGAGTATGACATCTATTTTAGAAGAAATTTGTAAGGCGTCTATTCACCCTCCTCTAGTCGTCTATCTCAGTCCTACAACCTTTGTGTCTTCGCAGTGTCTCCTGACAGATGGCACCGTCACCTCGGTCATCCTGGTTGTGATGCCACTGCCTCACTATAGTGGTCCTCCGCCATTCCACAAATAAAGCCTTGTAGCTCTTTGTGTCATGCCTATTAGCTTGGCAAACATGTCCACTTGTCATTCAGTCCCTCTACTTCAGTGTCTAAGGCCCCTTTTAATTTAATACATTATGATTTGTGGACTTCTCCGGTCATCATCATGTCGGGTTATCAATATTATCTTGTTATAGTTGATGATTTCTTGCACTTTTATTAGACTGTTCCACTCCATGCAAAATTCGATGCCTTTGCTGAGTTGGAGTCATTCTTTGCGTTTGTTCACGCACAATTTGGGGTCTCAATTTGCTCCATCTTGATAATGGTAAAGAGTTTGTCAATCATGTGACTGCTTCTTTTCTTACTCGCCATGGTGGTATTCCACCGGTCATGTCCCTGTACATCTCAACAAAATGGCAAAGATGAATGCACAATTCACACCATTAATGATGTTATGTGCACTCTCCTTTTTCAAGCTCTGCATCCATCTCTCTTCTAGGTTGAAGCTCTTTCTGTTGCTACCTATCTATTAAATAGGCATCATTGTACTGCCTTAGCTTTTGCTACACCCTACTACACCCATCATAAGATTCATCCTTCCTATGATCATCTTTGGGTGTTCGGCTGCGTATACTACCCAAATGTCGCCTCCACAGACACAAATAAACTTTAGCCCCGATCTATCCCTTGCATCTTCCGTGGGTATCCGCTCAATCATCGCCAGCTATCGCTGCTATGATCCCCACAGTTGGCGTATTATCTTGTTTCGTCATGTGGTTTTTGACGAATCTATGTTTCCGTTCACTTCGTTAACCTCATCTTCACCTTCTACGACATGATACCTTGATTTTTGCAAGCATTTGATGGGATTCTTTGTTGTCCAATAGCACCACATGCGCATGTTCCCTAGGTCACAACACCAAGGGCCTTCAGTAAGTCGCCTGTGCGCCTAGTCGACTCCAGGCGCCTACACCAGCATCACCGGCTACCCCTACTACGATTTCAGAGCTAACAGTACCCATTGCTCCTGCTGCATCATCGTTCGCTGCTCCTCCCTCAGGGCTGGCTACTCCTACAATAGCCTTGGCACCTAACGTCCCTGCTGCTCCAGCCTCCATTGTCCCGGATGCCCCAGCTACTCGACTTGGGCTCGTTCCTCACACCACGAGGACACGCGCCAAGGACGGTATTGTCGCTAGTTCAGCACTAAGGCTTCCCCACGACTCACCCTGACATATCTCCAGTGCCCAAGTCCTATTGCTCTGTGTTGCAGGATGCAAACTGGAGGCAAGCTCTTTCTTGATTTTCGGTCCCTTGGCACCTAATGTCCCTATTGCCGATCAACCTCTTTCTTGATTTCTGGTCCAGTCTTGGCATCCGGGAGCCTCCCGCTGCGACTGTGAGGGGGGGGGGGTAGTGCATTACTTGTTTTGGTAGTCTAGGATAGTTTCCTTAACTGCATAACTATATTTGGTTAGTTTGGATTTCTTCCATTAAGCTGTGCATATCTAACTACTGTTGTATCTTGTATTCTTGGGAAACAATCCCCAGAGATCAATATATAATGCACCATGCAGCTTTGCTTGCCGTGTGAGGTGATTGCCATCCTTTTCTACAAGGATGAAAATCCATCAATTGCACACCGCTAGGGGAAGCCATCAATCGAGCAAAATCTAGCATGGGGAGAGTGGAGGGACAACACAATCTCAGCCATTGGATTCAAATATGAGGGTACTGATTGTTCCGTGAGCACTTTTTGGGGGTGAACATAGGATTCTCACGGTTGATTACAACACAATGTAGGCCATTGGATTCAATTCTATGCCATGAAATGAACCTTGGTATGTATACCTCACCTCTCCATCACCTTAAAGCATACATTAAAGGGAACTCAAAATTTAAAAGATGGTATATATACCTCACCTCTCCATCACCTTTTGAATGTGGTTCAATTGCTATACTTGCAATACAACATTAGTAAATCCCAATTATTTTTAGCTGACTTCACCATATTTATGTACAGAATATAAGAAGAACAAGTTGTTGTATCATAGGCCATTTAATCAGTAGGGAAAAGGGCTTACCTATGAGAAACCATAAAAAGTAATGAGAAAACCCAAAGCCTGAGTAAATACCCTTGAAACCAACATTAATATGGAATGGAATCGTGAATACTTATTTTGTAACATTGAATGCAGTTCTGTGAAACTCTAACCTAGTGGAGCAATAATTGAATACTCCCTCCGTCCAGGAATAGAAGGCTTGTTTTATTGTGGCTTGGTATCCAAAATTAGACGTTGGCCATAGTTTTTTTTTTACAAAATTTCATTTATAGCTACAAAACTAGTATAGTGTGGAAGTATTTTGAAATATGAATTTAGTTTTATAATTTTTATACACTAGACATACTTATAATTTGACTAATTGTTGATCAAAGCACACAAAACTTGATTTTTTTTTCAAAATAAAGCACACCCTGTATTCTTGGATGGAGGGACACAAAAGAAATGATCATTGGTCTGTGCTTAGAAATAATCATTGTTGTCCTATGGTTCAGGTCTATTGGAAAGACAACTAGTTTCTGAGGTGTACATGGAGCACACTAAAATATATCATTAAATAACAGAAAACATTTTCAGATGATTTGAGGATACCACTATTTTTACCACATCGCCATGGTAATGTTGATTGCCCTTAGGATAAATGTTTTGAATAATCAGAGGCAATTCAAACACTGATGACAAAAAAACTGAGTGCCCCTAAGGCTGGAGGCCTCCACATTCAGCATTCATTTCTATGAAGGAAAAAAAGAAATGGTCAATTAGCATAGAAGCCGAGGGTTACAAACTCACAATGTTATCTGAAGGATCAAAGTAAAGCAGGCAAAAATGGTGAATAGTAAGCTGTTGACACGAATTTTGGCAATATTTGGTTAAATAACATACAAAATACTGCCAGTGGCTAAATTCCATGAGATATGAAATAAATAAACCCTTTAAAATAATCATTTCTAAAAAAAGAAAGGAATGAATATAATCTTGCGTCGGCCGCAAAACACAAGCGCGCTCAAGAACTAAAAATACACATGGTTGTCGAGACTCGTTTGATATGCAATGGTTGAGAGTGCTCCATATCAAATTTCTACGAGCAATGCTAGAATTCGTACCCACATGTAACATCAAACATAGGTATACAGCATGGTCACCCAAATACGTAGCTTCTCAGCTGATTATCTAAAAAAATATGGACAATATATGAGACCAAAATATTTAGTTACCTAATCAAATAATTAGTCAATTAATATAGCCATGTCAGTTAACCAAAAAAATAATAAAAATAAACTCATGCATGCGCATATACGTTTCGTCATACGTGCACACTAGCTAAACACTAAATCAGATGATGGATTAGTCAAGGTCTCCACGTGTCAACCATGCTTTCCCAAATGCATATATGCATGCATGTGTGTTTGGCCGAGGCCAACAAAGCCAACGCAGGAATAAAGGACAGCTGACCCACAACTCAGCCTCTAAAGCTCAGACGTCTCCAATTAAGTATAGACCAAGTCCACACGACTAGAAGCAAAAACCTCCACAGACATGAGTCTTTAATAACATCAAATTAGAGAAATAGAAAATGAATTATTTGGAGAGACTCTCTATATAAAGATATAGGGAGTGAGATTTAAGGAATCGAGTGAAGATGCTCTAAGTGAAGCTTGCCGCTCGCTGTTGCTTACATACAAAACAAAGTAAGAGCGATAAGCACCAGGTACGTGAGTCTTTAATAACATCCAACCATGATGACCGGATGATTCAATTCTGGACGAATCAAAGTTCCAAACAGGGAGCTCCAGTGTATACATTTGGTAGCGAAACAAATAAATGAAGTGCATAAAAGCTCCCCTTCAGTACATGGCAAATAAATGGAATCTTGATCAAACAAAAGTCTGGAACTATTCGATGACTACATGGCCAAATAAAATGTTTCTGAAATAAACGGTAAGGCAACTCTTCAGAGCTCATAAAAAAAATCACCCTAGTATTACATGATCAAATAAAATGTTCTGAAACATGAATAAGGAAAATAAGGTGATAGAAGCACTAAGTAGGGCGCCAGTTCTTTAGAGCTGCAAATAGCTCCCTAGCTGCCCGCCCCAAATCGGCGGTTCTCGCTTGAAGGTCCGAGTTGGCTTGATCGATCCCCTTTGTGGCATCAAGGAGAACGTCATTCCACTTCTTTGCCTCAGCTTCTGGATCCCCTTTGTCAGAGCAAACCTTCTGGATCCGCTCTTGATGAGGACATCACTCCCTCGGATACATACAATGATCCTCCATTGAACTTTCAAGGTCCAATCACAAGAGCTCGCGCACGACAATTAAATTTAGAGGTGAGCTCGTTCCTAAGCAACTCTTTATATAATTTTGAGAATAGATTACTACCTAATGATTATGTGTTGTTTAGGAATCATGGAGAGGACAAGGAAACACATAGAGGAAGGCTTGGAGGCGTGGAGGAGCAGCTAGGACGTCCAACAACAGCAGGAGGTCCAGTCCAACTCGAGTCCGAATCAGCCTCGGCCTCCAGGACCAGCGAGCAATAAAACGGACGCCCAGGACGCATCCGGACTCCGTTTTCGACGATTCACATATGGTTGGAAAGATAATTTCATAAGGAAACCAATGGCGTTGGTTTGAGGTCCAAATTCCTTCCGAGTCAACGGGAAACGTCGAAACAAGTCAGCGTCCAGAATCTGTCCCGGTGCTGCGTCACCGTTTTTTGGTCCGTTGGGCCATGTATCGTGTTGGAGTCCATTAGGGACGCGTCTAGGGGTCCTTGGCCGACCCTAATCCTTTATATACAGTAGCCGCCGCCCTAATTAGGGTTGGATTTTGCTTAGATTATTCTGTCAAGAACAGTTTCGCCGTTTCGTCGGTTTGTGAGACCCCAACTCGTGAGATTAATCATTCATCTGCAATTTGGTTGCATTCTTCCTTGTTCTTGCTTGTGTTCTTCGATTCGCAGGCAAGGATTTTAGCCTTCTTGGCGAGGTCAACCGTGCAACGCCGGTTGATAACCAGAGGAGACGTGGTGCTGCGATTGCGGGGTTTCGGATCGTGTTGTTCGGAAGCCGGATCGACTTGTGTCTCGTTTCCACCAAATCGAGAGTTACCAGAACCTTTCGGAAGATCGGGAACCTTTGTTCATATTAAGTGGTATTCAGAGCTTCAGGTATACCGTCAGGTTCATATCTACCCTTAGTTTCGAGTGTTTTTCGCCTTCGTTCCATAGTCCACTGCCATATCGTTTTTTTTTCCTGTCCTACAACCCTTCCGCGCCTTTAGCTTTTGCATATTTCAGTTTCAGAGTTCGTCGTGTTGAGTTTGTGTCCTGGTCAAGGTCTTGTTGCTGGTTAGGTCGTGTTAGAGTCCAGTTCGTGTGTTTTCCCCCACCGTTTCCATCAAACCCTAGCCTCCGTCGCATATTTTCCCCACTTTCTTCCCGTTTTGTCCTCTAATTCGGAGCCGTTTCTCAAATCGGGCATAACTTTCGCATACGAACTCCGTTTTCAGAAAAGTCATAGAGTTTTTCGCATCGAAACAGCGTTTCGGATCCGTTCGTCCCCGCATCGCCGGGTTCGGCGAAATCAGAATTCCCAAATTCGCCTCCGAAGTTTGAGTTTTCAATTTCCAAATATTTTTCTCATTTTATGGCTGAACTTCAGAAAATTCTACAGGCCACGTCTTTCACTTGTTTAAGCTCAAATTTTCTGTGGTTCCCTCTTGTGTGCTCCTAAGTGAAAAAAAAATATCAAAAAAATAAGAAGAAAAAGTCGAATTTTCCCAAAAAAACAACGACAGCCCAAAAAAATAGAAAAAAGAGAGGGGCAAAAGAGGAACAATATCTAGAGGAGCACATAGAGAAGGGCAAAGTGAGCTGTGTTAGCGTGTGCTGTTTAGTTCTTTGTTTCTGTTGCTCTTGCTATCCATCATACTTGTTTCTCCACCTTGTTTAACACACATACTTGGTACTTGCAACACTTTAGGCCAGCAACGAGAACAAGTACTTGGGACTATAATTCAGCATTACTATCTGTTTCTGATTTGTGTTCCACATATACATATTTGTTCTCTTTGTGAGCCTTCCAAGCCCCACAGATTCTTCTGGACAGCACTGGTTTGCATCCCTGCAATCGCTCGCACGCCTTCCAGGTATCCTTTGCTTTGCTGGTAAGAACCCTGGTAAGAGCTTGGTAAGGTGTCTACCTTTGCTGATCTTGATTGAGAGGCACCACTCCACCTTTGTAGTACGATTATTAGGGATAACCTTCACTGTTTGTTGTTGTGTTTGTTTCCACAATGTCAGTTGAAGGAGATAAAACGCCAAAGGACTTCAAGGAGTGTGTCAGCCAAGAGCAGCTACAAGCTGTTGTAGACAATGCTCAGAAGGAGATGAGGGAGACAGTCATCAAGGCTGTCACTGAAGCGATAATTGAGATGAAACTCGCAAACGCGGTTGAGCGGGTGGACAAACGGTTATCCGAGCTCACCGACAGGGTAAATGCTTTGGAAAACCGTCCTGTGCACAACGAAGATGTGAATGGAAGCAACACCGGTGATGAGTTGTATGATGACGATGTTAATGTTGATCCAGCGGCGACATTGCAAAACAGATTACGGCGTCGTCTTCGCACTAACACCACAGGTATGGGTGGCGTTCCACATCACCACCACCATCGAGGTATGTATAATCGAGCTCCTGAAGATCCTTATGCTAAGGTTAAATTTACTATACCTTCTTTTTCGGGACATTATGATGCTGAGGGATATCTTGATTGGGAGATGACAGTAGAGCAAAAATTTAGTGCCCATCAAGTACCTGAACAACATAGAGTTAGACAAGCCACTAGTGAGTTTAAAGATTTTGCTATTATTTGGTGGACTGGTTTAGCTGCAGATGGTGCCACACCTCGTACATGGGAAGAGCTTAAGGTTGCTATGCGTGATAGATTTGTTCCCCCATCTTATCATAGAGACTTGCGTAAGAAATTGATGCGCTTAGAACAGGGAGATAAATCTGTGCAGGATTATTATGGTGAGCTTCAAAAGGGCTTGATGCGTTGTGGCATAGTAGAGGGAAATGAAGATTCTATTTGTCGATTTTATTCGGGTTTGAGACGTGAAATCCAGGATATTATTGATTATAAAGAATTTAACAATGTCAACCAGTTGTTTCAGTTTGCTATGCTTGCAGAGAAGGAGTTGCAGGGGCGTGAGCAGCAGGGCAAGTACAAGGCCAGCACCACATACACGCCGCGCACAGGACCATCCTTTGGGCTGTCCAAACCATCCACTTACAGGGCTCCCTCACCAGCGAGCAAGCAACAAGCAGCTACGGCACCAAATCCTGTCACTACACGACCTTCGGGCTCAGGTAAAAATTCTGTTTTGCAGGGACCTTCCAAGAGTGCTTCCTCTGTTGCATCAACGGGACGCACCTCTGGCATTCAATGTCGTCGCTGCCATGGATTCGGTCATGTGCAGAAGGATTGCCCAAGTCAGCGGGCATACATTGCAACTGAAGATGGGTACATCAGCGCCTCTGACATTGAAGAAGAAGAAGAACCAGTTGTTGAGGAGAGCAACGAAATCTTGGGCAGTGATGACACAGCGACCTATAGGAGCATCATTGTGCAGCGGGCGCTCAGCACAAAGGTACAACAACCAGAGAAGCTGCAACGCCATAACTTGTTCCAGATTTTCTTCATCATCCAAAATCGGCGAGCACGTGTCATCATCGATGGAGGTAGTTGTAATAATTTGGTGAGTTCAGATTTGGTCAAGAAGCTTGGCTTGACCACACGCCAACACCCCCATCCATATAATCTTCAGTGGTTTAATGATGCTGGAAAAGCTAAGGTAACACAAACTTGCAGAGTTTCTTTTTCTATTGGTTCCTATGCTGATTATGTTGACTGTGATGTGGTACCTATGGAAGCTTGCTCACTTTTATTGGGTCGACCTTGGGAATTTGATAATGATGCTATACACCATGGTAGAAGTAATACATATACTTTTATGCATAAAGGAAAGAAAATTACTTTGGTTCCTATGACCCCTGCTGAAATTGTACAAGCTGATAAAGAACGAGCTGCTAATTTGCGTGATACTAAATCTGAAAATCAGCAAGTTGCTAATTCTCTTTACCCACCTAAAAAGGATAAGTCTACACCTAGTTCTAAGGTAGAGGGTATAAAATTGAAGGGTGGTGTTATGCTTGCACTAAAAAGTGACCTTGCTGAAATTTTTAATAATGATATTTGCTACACCTTGGTTTGCAAACGAGTTTTGTATTCGCTTGATGATGTTATTAGTTCGATACCTCCTGCTGCCACTAACCTTTTGCAGGAGTATGAGGATGTTTTCCCAGCTGAGATACCCCCGGGACTGCCACCTATGAGAGGGATAGAGCATCAAATCGATTTGATCTCGGGAGCAACATTGCCAAATCGTGCTGCGTATCGAACCAATCCCGAGGAGACTAAGGAAATTCAGCAGCAAGTCCAAGAGCTTTTGGACCGCGGGTATGTACGTGAGAGCCTTAGTCCTTGTGCTGTTCCTGTGATTTTGGTTCCTAAGAAAGATGGTACTTGGCGTATGTGTGTTGATTGTAGAGCCATCAATAACATTACTATTCGATATCGCCATCCTATTCCTAGACTTGATGATATGCTTGATGTGTTGTGTGGCTCTGTAATTTTTACAAAGATCGACTTGCGTAGTGGTTACCACCAAATTAGAATGAAACTTGGAGATGAATGGAAAACAGCTTTCAAAACTAAATTCGGATTATATGAGTGGTTAGTAATGCCTTTTGGTTTAACTAATGCACCTAGCACTTTCATGCGTTTGATGAATGAGGTTTTAAGAGCTTTTATTGGACGATTTGTGGTGGTTTACTTTGATGATATATTGATTTATAGCAAGTCTTTGGATGAACATATGGATCACTTACGTGCTGTTTTTAATGCTTTACGTGATGCACGTTTATTTGGTAACCTTGAGAAGTGCATCTTTTGCACGGATCGAGTCTCTTTTCTTGGCTATGTTATTACTCCACAGGGAATTGAGGTGGATGAGATGAAAATTGAAGCCATAAAGAGTTGGCCGGTGCCCCAAAACATCAAACAAGTGAGAAGTTTTCTTGGACTTGCAGGTTTTTATCGTCGTTTCGTGAAGGATTTCAGCGCCATTGCTGCCCCCTTACACGAGTTGACAAAGAAAGGTGTGGTGTTCCATTGGGGTAAGGCACAAGAGGAGTCCTTTGACACTTTGAAGGACAAGCTTACGCACGCGCCATTGCTGCAACTTCCAAATTTTGGTAAGACCTTTGAGCTAGAATGTGATGCTAGTGGAGTTGGCATTGGAGGTGTTTTGATGCAAGAAGGTAAGCCCGTTGCATACTTTAGCGAAAAATTGCATGGCCCTGTTCTTAATTACTCTACGTATGATAAGGAATTGTATGCACTTGTACGTTCTTTAGAGACGTGGCGTCATTATTTGTGGCCTAAAGAATTTGTTATACATTCAGATCATGAATCGCTTAAGTATCTTCGTTCTCAAAATAATCTGAATCGTAGACATGCTAAGTGGGTTGAATTTATTGAATCTTTTCCTTATGTTATCAAACACAAGAAAGGGAAGGATAATATAATTGCTGATGCTTTGTGTAGACGATATGCTTTGTTGTCCCAACTTGATTATAGAGTTTTTGGACTTGACTCAATAAAAGAACAATATGTGCTTGATCCTGATTTTAAAGATGTATTGCTGAACTGTAAAGAGGGACGTACATGGAACAAGTTTGTGATCAATGATGGATTTGTGTTTAGAGCTAACCGTCTATGCATTCCAGTTGGTTCCGTTCGTCTTTTGTTGTTGCAGGAAGCACATGGAGGAGGATTGATGGGACATTTTGGTGCTAAGAAGACGGAGGATATGTTGGCCACACATTTCTTTTGGCCAAAGATGAGGAGAGATGTTGAGCGGTTCGTGGCACGCTGTACCACATGTCAAAAGGCTAAGTCTCGCTTGAATCCACATGGTTTGTATATGCCTCTTCCTGTTCCTTCTATTCCTTGGGCAGATATTTCGATGGACTTTATTTTGGGATTGCCTAGGACTAAGAGGGGGAGGGATAGCATTTTTGTTGTTGTGGATCGTTTTTCTAAGATGGCACATTTTATACCTTGTCATAAAAGTGATGATGCCGTTTATATTGCTGACCTCTTTTTCAAAGAGATTGTTCGCTTGCATGGTATGCCTTCTACTATTGTTTCAGATCGCGACGCTAAATTTTTGAGTCACTTTTGGCGCACTCTATGGAATAAGTTGGGTACAAAACTATTGTTTTCCACTACTTGCCACCCACAAACTGATGGCCAAACGGAGGTAGTGAACCGCACTTTGGGTACCATGTTGAGAGCTATTTTGAAGAAAAATTTGAAGATGTGGGAAGAATGTTTGCCCCACGTGGAGTTTGCTTATAATCGGGCAACACATTCTACCACCAAGGTAAGTCCTTTTCAGGTAGTGTATGGTTTTACCCCTCGCGCTCCTATTGATCTTTTGCCTTTACCTACCACTGAAAGAACACATAGTGATGCTAGTGCACGTGCTGATTTTATTCGTAAGTTGCATGAAACAACTAAAATAAATATCGAAAAGATGAATGAAAAGTATAGAATTGCTGGTAGTGAAGGTAGGAAAGAAGTCAAACTTGAACCGGGTGATTTAGTGTGGTTACATTTAAGAAAAGATAGGTTTCCAGAGCTGCGTAAGTCTAAATTAATGCCAAGAGCTGCTGGTCCTTATAAGATAATTGAGAAAATAAATGATAATGCATATAAACTTGAGTTGCCACCCGAGTTCGGGGTTAGTCCTTCTTTTAACATTGCAGATTTGAAACCTTACTTGAGAGCCGATGATGAGCTTGAGTCGAGGATAACTCCAATTCAAGAGGGGGAGGATGATGAGGACATCACTCCCTCGGATACATACAATGATCCTCCATTGAACTTTCAAGGTCCAATCACAAGAGCTCGCGCACGACAATTAAATTTAGAGGTGAGCTCGTTCCTAAGCAACTCTTTATATAATTTTGAGAATAGATTACTACCTAATGATTATGTGTTGTTTAGGAATCATGGAGAAGACAAGGAAACACATAGAGGAAGGCTTGGAGGCGTGGAGGAGCAGCTAGGACGTCCAACAACAGCAGGAGGTCCAGTCCAACTCGAGTCCGAATCAGCCTCGGCCTCCAGGACCAGCGAGCAATAAAACGGACGCCCAGGACGCATCCGGACTCCGTTTTCGACGATTCACATATGGTTGGAAAGATAATTTCATAAGGAAACCAATGGCGTTGGTTTGAGGTCCAAATTCCTTCCGAGTCAACGGGAAACGTCGAAACAAGTCAGTGTCCAGAATCTGTCCCGGTGCTGCGTCACCGTTTTTTGGTCCGTTGGGCCATGTATCTTGTTGGAGTCCATTAGGGACGCGTCTAGGGGTCCTTGGCCGACCCTAATCCTTTATATACAGTAGCCGCCGTCCTAATTAGGGTTGGGTTTTGCTTAGATTATTCTGTCAAGAACAGTTTCGCCGTTTCGTCAGTTTGTGAGACCCCAACTCGTGAGATTAATCATTCATCTGC
Source organism: Phragmites australis (assembly GCF_958298935.1). Lineage (NCBI taxonomy): Eukaryota > Viridiplantae > Streptophyta > Magnoliopsida > Poales > Poaceae > Phragmites > Phragmites australis. Next base: position 42,389,955 of record NC_084926.1, read on the forward strand.
AATTTGGTTGCATTCTTCCTTGTTCTTGCTTGTGTTCTTCGATTCGCAGGCAAGGATTTTAGCCTTCTTGGCGAGGTCAACCGTGCAACGCCGGTTGATAACCAGAGGAGACGTGGTGCTGCGATTGCGGGGTTTCGGATCGTGTTGTTCGGAAGCCGGATCGACTTGTGTCTCGTTTCCACCAAATTGAGAGTTACCAGAACCTTTCGGAAGATCGGGAACCTTTGTTCATATTAGCTCTTCTTCCAACTTGAGCTCTTTCAGGGCATTGGTAGCTTCATTAAGCTGAGCTGTGAGTAATGCCACCAACTTCTTCTCGGAACGCCGATCAGTTATAAGAAGCTTGTTGAGTTTTTTGCCCAGAACTGCTTTCAAACACATCATGCGCTAGCTGCATTTGCTGCGAAATAGTGATGAGTTGAAGCAGTAGCTCTTTGGCTTTGGGTACGCCTGGGATGTCTGTTGGAAGCTTCTCGAAAGTTTTTTCCAAGACAAAGCGTCGACTTGGATCACGTAATGAAGTAGCGTCAAGGCCTTCAATAGCCTGTTCTAGTACCACATCAGTAGCATCAAGATAGGCTTTATCAAGGAAGTCCATCGCTGAGTCCTTGGCTAACATGGCCACACTGCTGGCCGCCAAGTTGCCTAGTTGCTGATCACAATCTGAAAAGAGAAAAGGGATTAGATTATTATTTAGACAAGCAGTACACATGTGTAAGAAGAGATCTGAAACAAATATATGCAGAACTACCGTTGAGATAGGAAGCTACGACATCACTCGACTCAGCAATAAGGGGTATATTATGGGTCGTGACGTCGGGAAGCTATGGACAATACCCGCTCAACCCAGCTACGTCAGCAGAGGAAATATCAGGAGTCACAAAAGGGAGTGTTTGTGAATGATTTCCTCCCAGCCCCGCTATATCAAGACCTTGGAAAATCGAAGGATCATCCGTTTCAGGATATGTTCTATTTGGGAATGCTTGTTTGAGCTCTTCACGGCCGACTGAAATACCGATTGGAAAGCTGGGCATTGATATGGGGGTAGCAGCCACACTCTGATCATTAAAATTCAGTGACCTCTTTGCTGGAGGTTCTTTCTCTACTCCAAAAGGGATGACTTGAGAAAGTTGTCGCTTCTCGCTACTCGCGCATGGCATGATAACTTGATTATCCAGCAAGTTCTCTTGGGCTGTCGGATTATCAATCAATAAGGGGTTCGACGATGAGCCTATTTCATGGTCTTTGCAGGATTCATTCTTCGGCTGCTGTACAAAAAAAATCGACCGCAAGAAGATGGAAAGTAAATCATCACATAAATTACAGTAACTAATATTAATATCAACTGGAATGAACCAAAATAAAGAAAAGAAAAACTATACCAGATTGGGTTGGATGGGAAAGATGGTTCTCACACCCAGAAAATCGTGCAATATCCTTTTCCAAGGCCCATCGATAGCTGCTGCTCTTTTTCTATCGAGTGCGATGTGTTGTTGCTGGTACTCGTGAGTCACTTCTTTAATCGCAAAAAGATCATGAGAGGCAAGCCTGCGGGGCCAAACGTGTCTTGCTGGTGCACTTTTCATCCTGTCCTCAAGAGACACACGGCCAAGCAAGTTACCATGACTAAGTCTACTTAAAATTAAGGTGAGAGGATCCATGAATTCCTTGTACCATTTGCACCAATGCACTGAACAACTGCCACGATGAGATTCATCTGGGATAATATTTTGATCCTCTTGCACCGGGCGCAAGAGATGCGTCCAATGAGCATATGCAATTCCATAGTCTTCCTCCGTGTACAAACTCGCTAACGGGGGGTACGGTATGATCTGATCCAATCTAAACTATCGGGCTACACGATTCGGATGATATGGTTCAGCAATATAAAGTTCACAGCGCCGCCATGGGAGTATACCGCGACGAATAGATAGACAAAATATCCTGTCAACCCCAAATGAAGATAGTATAGGCCGATTCGTATTATGTGGCTTTGTTAAATTGTAGGGATACCATGTAGCATTGATATCTCTGCATAAAAATTCAAATGATTCTTTGGGGCTATAGTGGTTTGCAGGTCTGAACATTGTGTTCACCATAGTTGGTTTTCGCGCACGATGCTTAAAAAGGGAAATATGGGGTTTCTTTAATTTTTGGCCAAATATGCCTTTTAGATATGCACCCATCCAGCCAATGACATATTGAATAGGCCAAGCTCTTTTCATATAAGAAGGACCAGCTGGATGGGTACTAATCAGCCTTAAAGAATAATACAAAGAGCACAGGGCCGGCTGAGCTAAGGTGAACCGACGTCCTAATGCAATCCATGAAGCCATCACCAATGTGCCAGGTCTAATACATGATCCTCCCCCGATGACTAGAAAACCGCAAAGCCAGAGTTCCAAAAAGGCAGTGGTATAGAGTCGTGAGGATTCGCTATCGTTTGGATGAAAAGGACCACCAGGACCGTTATGAAAATAGTCACACCACTGTTGGAATGACACCTTGTTGCTACCCGCTGCTAGGTCTGCCCATACTGTTAAGAGATGTGATAAACACTTCGGGTACAACAAAAGAGAGGATTCCAGTTCATCTTGAGGCGGGATAAAGTCCTCACAAAATTCTCCATCTAGTGGTAAACCCACCACCCAATGCATGTCCAAAAGGGTTATAGTGCGCTCACCATATCGAAATAAGAAGGTGTTTGTTTGTGGATTCCATCTTTCCAATAAAGATTTCAGCAAGGAGGGTGAAACAATGTATTTACCTAAGGAGCAATAAATGGCTCTATAAATATAATCAGTGCCTTCGCCATCCCCTCTCAAGTTAAAAGAATGTTTCTCTAAAACCGCAGTTCCCCATTCAATGTATCCTGTAGGGATTAAGATATACTCAATGTCGTAGTCCTCCCAACCAAGACCTTCTGATACTATTCTATTGCCTAATGTGAGAGCTTTGTCAGATTGACGTATGGGTGCAAAAGGGTGGAAACAGCGAGCTAAAAAAGTAGAGGCCAATCTCCATCCACGCTCGCTAGTATCCATCTCGCCTTTCGTCATCTGCTATTCTTTTATAACAGGATTAGCCGCTTCACTAGTTGCTGGTTCATATATTTGAGTTTGAGTCACGCAGGAAAGGGTTAGCCTACTAAGTTGGGAATGTGGTTGTGCCATCTAAAAAAATAAAAATAAATAAAAAATCTGATGGCTGTTAATGTCCAACTCATTACACGTAAAAAAAAGAGGAAACTTTATATAGCCATACGAGGGACCATGCCAAATGATCGAAGACTCTCAGAATGACTGTGCTATGTTATTCCCAATTATATAAAGACTAATTCTTTGATGATGATCTTAGAAATGAAACATGGATAATACCTTTTGTGCGGTCGAACGTCGCAACAACGAACCGACGTCCTTGTATAGGTAGAAATCCTTGAACTCAGCGCTCCGCGCTTGGGAGACGAACAAGCAGCGAAATATGTCAGCGATTATACTACAATCATGCCTACGCGAGGATGCATTTTATTTTCGTCCATGTTAAATTCGAATTAAACTCAAACTTGTCTCTTTTGACGCGGAGACGGGTCCCACCCATCCGTTTCCACGCCATCATAACCTAAAAGATTCCATTTCGTACTGCAATATGAAGAGCTATTCCAACATACCATCGTGTAACCTTGTGCACCAAAGATTCATCCAACCAAAAGAAAGGGAGAGTTGACAGAGCAAAAAGAAGAATAATACCTACAAATGTAAATGGAGTCTACGCGAAAGACAGTGGGGACTGGGAAACTAATTTAACATAAACCATACACAAAGACAAACACAACTTCTCAAGTAAAGATACAAAAAATTAACCGACATTAGGCCGGAGATGTGGCACAATTCTTGCATATCCAGGCACAACCTAAGCAAACAAAAATCTTATGGACTTTGCAACATGTGACTCTCATGTATATTAGGGCATGTTTGGTTGCTACCCTGATTAGCTTGCTTGAGTATTTTTCATGCCTAAGGGTAGCCTGAGCTTGCATGACAAAGTTATGTGATCAGGCCTGAGGGTAGCCTGAGCTTGCATGGCAAAGTTACATGATCAGGCACATAAAATTTAAGCTATTGTTTGGTTGAAGTCCTGAAACCATGCCTAAGTAGACACCAGAGCCAGACGGTGTTTGGTTCATTTTTGCCTGAGGTTACACTCACCATATGTTAGATAGGTGGTGAGATTACCGTTTACACATTGTTATGTTTGTTCCTATATATGAAAATTCAGAAGTGGTTAAACATGCATCACAATACATATGTACAGAGATTTGCTAGAGAATAATATGTTTAACATTGTCGAGCAAACTTCCATCACATAATCATCTGACATATTTGTTCCAGCCAATAATAGCATAACTTATACGACACAAAAGTAAAGAGTCACAAAGCTATCAGATTATCAATATGTCCAAAAGTTAGAAAACACCACAGCTAGCATATTAGCAGCCTATCACAACATGCATCACTATAGTACCTAAGTTAATATTTAGCAATTTTTTAAACACAAATAGTGCAGCAATTGCATAATCAAAAGTGTGCAACAAAAATAGTCCCTCATCAACCACGATAAGCTTTTGCCACCAATCAACACCTATAAGTCACTAGAGATTCGGATCATCACCCGATAAAACTCTTTAGATCAAACACTCAAGGTATTCTTGACCCATGCTCATAAGAAAACTAGGCTGAGCTTGAAATTCTGACTTGCAAAGGTGCATTCCTACTCTCATCTTATCATTAGGTTCTAAGGCTATATTCTTGAGCATGTCCCATAGAGGACCATTTGGGTCTTGCGGTGCTACAGTTTGTATTGGTTTTGCAAGGGTATCTTTGATTCCAACCAAGGTACTGCTGATCAGCACGTCAACATTATTGTCATCATGCAATGCAGGTATTGATTTTGCCTTAAGCTTGTTACCCTTATCATTATGTGATTGGGGTAGCGTCTTTGGCTTCCCACACCTTTTGAAATTCTTCTTGTTTGGCTTCAAACCACATGTATTAGATGATGAAACTTGGCTAGCAGCTGCACTAAGGGCCACCACCTCCTTGGAATCATCACTATCTGACTCTAGTTTGTCCAAGTCTTCCCCCTGTGGATCTTTTGTTTCAGCATAGGCTGACATATTATTTAGAGGATCAAATATGTTAGCTTCATCATCAAAATTAGCAACACTGGAAGGATCTTGCATAAACATTCCATCCGCTGAGGAACTACTAAACAATTCTTGCAACTTGTTGAAGAACTAAATTGGCTTTGAAAGAATTCCAGTCATTTATCTGCAAGGCAAAATTTCATCAAGAACTTTTCAAATATTATGTATTCTAAATGATTAGTGATTACCGATAGTTCATACAAAGTAGATTGGGAGAGAGATAACATCTTCATTATTTTGTCCCAGCCACTACTACTCTCATTTAGATGGCGAGATACAAGTGACCAAGTCTCTTTATGATGCCTGTAGTGGTGCTAAACTTGATCAATAGTTTAAATAGTGTCATACTTCCCTTTTATAGCTGATGTGCATGCAGTGTGATGCATCTTTTTTTATTACTGCTTTTGGTGGCAACTCTAACTTCTTTTCAATGTACCAATCAAGAAGAAACTCAGAGAGTGCTAGAGGCCAATTAATAGGTTTTGCCCTGGCACTTGATCCCCCAACTTGTTTGCTTGTCTCGCCTTTGCCCTTGCTATTATTGTTGCTTTCTCCTATATCCATGGTTGAGCTACAAAACAATGCATGATGCAGGTAATAATGATATCCAACAAAGAACATATAAACAAATGCTAAAATACATATATAGAGTTGAAAGAATAGTTCATACAAAAATAACAAATAGTCATAGAACAATATCCATGACATATAATACTAAATAATGGTGGCATACATTAATGTTCCTCCCACATAATATTAGCTAGATTGTTTCTAAACGCCATCCACTGTTTGTGCTCCTCCCCTTGATCTGTAGCTACTCTAGCTGACCTAGGTAGGCTACTAAACCAAAGAGCTTCATCATATATGAGGTTATTAGGACCATTATCAAGGATCCAGTTGTGTATCACACAACACGCTATCACCATCTTCACTTGAACAATATACAGAAAGAAAGGCTTGCTAGCAAGAATTTTAAAACGGTCCTTTAAGGTTCCAAATGCTCTCTCAACAGATGTGTGAAGGGAAGAGTGTCGAAGATAAAATAATTCTTGGGGTGTTTCTGGTGCTCTCCCGCCTCCAAACTCATTCAGGTGGTATTAGACACCTCTAAATGGTGGCAGTATACCAGGTCTTGCCGCATACCCTACATCAGCTAAATAGTATTTGCCTACAATACATATAGATGAACGAGTTTATTGCCTTATCACAAATTATTGGACAACTGAAAATACTAGGACTTCATGCACACCTTTAGGTATTTGAATTCTATTTGATCTTTTAAGGGTAGCCTTGAGAACTACCGAGTCATGCGCTGAACCCTCCCATCCAGCAAGTACATAGGTAAACCTCAAATCAAAATCAACTGCAGCAAGCACATTTTGAGTTGGATAGGACTTGCGACCTCTAAACCTGTTAACTATACTCTCGGGGACAAATGCAAGGATGTGTGTGCCGTCAAGTGCCCCAATGCAATCCTAAGTTGGAAGAAATTATAATTACACAAACATGTCATCTATATGAATTAGAATGTTAAATATATTTGGCACGACATACCTCAAAACATGGGTAAAATCGGCCAAGATTAGTAACTATCTTTGAATGGGTCTCTACTGACCTAAGTTTTATCATATCTTTAGCAAGATAATGTAAAGCTCTCAACACCCCCATTGAAGTACCGGCTCACTGTCTCACTAGATCTTTTGACAAAAAGCCCAATAACATGATTTCTCAAATTGTGGTCACCTATGTGTAGGAACATAGCTAATTGTTCTTCCACTAAGAAATGAATTGTGTCGCGTAGTAGACCATTATCACGTAAATTGGAGGCAAGCTTCTAGAACACTTATTTTCTCATCCGAAGCTGATTAATGCAATTTGCATCACTCCCATTGTACAAATCATCTAGCCTTGTTTGCCTAACCAAATCTCTATCCACCAATGGTCCATATTTCCTTGGAGACCGTCTTTTTTTTTCTACGGCATCGCCAACGAATAATTGCCAACACAATAGCTAAAACACCCAATGTTCAAGCTCGATGCTCGATATTGTACTGATGAGTAGGATCTAGATCCATCTGAGTATCAAATGACAAAATAAATATGAAATAGGTGCGGAAAAAAATACACACATACACGTATGTACAAGATTTGCTTCTAATAAGCACATTTGTTAGAATCCTTCAATAATAAAGTAACAGGAGAGGGGAAAAGCAACAACAAGGAACTTGAGATTGTGTTCTCACCTTGCAGCACCAGATCGTGGCAAAGCTTCTGTTGGAGGCACTTCAGTCTGAACACGCACAAATAAAGGGAGAGAGATTACTTGAGGATCTAGAGAAAAGATCTTGAGCCTTCATTCTGGTAGCTCGAGTAGACAATGAATAGGGCTAAGCTGACCATAATGGGAAGAAGCTGACCACCGGATTTGCAAGTTGGAGTAGTTTCCCGATCACTGGCGCTGCAGCCATGGGGAGATCAGTGGGGATTTGCCTCTGTAAAGACCCTATGCTAGCAGTGAGTGGGGAGGGGAAAGTGGTCTTCGTTTTCTTTCTTATATAGCAAAGGGGTGATTATACTCAGGCAAGTAGGAGATGCTGGCATGGGGAGCTCAGGCGACCATTTCCCTATCTGACTCGGGCTAGTGCACTCAGGCCAGTTTCATCAGGCTAGAATCTTCAGGGTAGCAACCAAACAGATCTCAGGCAAGTTACAGGCTCTTAGTACCACTGAAAGGTTGCCAGGTTACATCTTGTGAAAATGCATGACAATCCAATTAGTAATTACCATGGCAAACCCAAAAAAAGAGAGAAAGAAAACATGAAGCAATCTGCATGTAATGAGCTAAAGTAGTGCAAAATCTGCAATTGTAATACATCCATTAGTAATCAAATGTGAATGGCACCTATTCCCTAAAATGCACTGAGCTGCAACACAAGTAGAAGCTGTACCTCGCCATTAGTATTCAACACAAGTAGAAGCTGCACCGAGCTGCAACATTAGTAATCAACCATTCGTCCATTCTGCAATGTACCCTACACTGATGCACAAAAGGCGAAAGCTATCTGCAAAATCAGAACACAGCACCTCCATCAGCGAGCACCTGGCATGAACGCATTTCGTCGAACGCCTTGGAAGCAGGCACTCACTGATCGCAAAAGGACGGCAAGAAGCGAGAGAAGCGAGGTCACCCGTCACCACAGCCGATCGCCATGGAAAAACCGCACCCACCGTCAGCTCCCCTGTTCCGTTCCAGTGAAGCCGCCCGCAGGAGATGGAGAAGAGTCCGAAGACGAAGCCCAAGAGGAGGAGGAGGACCCGAAATCCCAACCCACGAGACAGCCTAGGCCAATTGGCCCGTTTACATTGACATATGCCTCCACTGCACTATTGTTGTTTTGCAGTCTGCATCAGCCACCAAACACTGGTCAGGTCAGGAGTCTGATCAGAGTCAGAGAGCCTCCACTACCGGTGATTGTTCACGCATTCCGATCCGATGCCCCAACTCCCTCCAGCCCGTGGTGCGGTGATGCCGAGTACAGTATTGGAGGAGTAGAAAATACATCTTTTATGATCGGTTTGGTGAGTGGTGACTGCATTAAGCCTTAATTTATCACCAAATGCAAAAGGCCCACGGGGGCAAATATTTCTCCCAGTTTGCAAGCGCACCACCAACTTCCGGTTTCAATCAAGAACCGAAGCCACCACCAAACCCGGGAGAGCGGAAAGCGGCGGCGCCGAGCAATCAATTCCTTTCGATCATGCCCATGGCCGCCTCCTCCCGGCTGCTCTGGGCGTCCCGCGCCGCCGCCTACCTCAGGATATCCACCTTCCCCAGGGCCTTCTCCACCGGTATAAATCCCTCTAGATCCTCTTCCCCCCCCCCCCCCCGTTTCTGGTTCCGTGCTGCGTTTCTTGGGATCACGGGTCCTTGGTGTCGGAATGGCATGATCTTGATGTCTGCTCCTCCTCAAGACCAGATTTGTGGAACGGTTCTTGATCTCGTGTTTTCGAGTTTTGATTCCCCCGCGCATCAGGATATCATGTGAAGGATACGATTCGGGAATGGGGTTTACGACGGGGTTTAGCCGCCGCCCTTCTCTGTTTCGGCTGCTTTGATCCTTTTGCGGTGAACGGTTTCATCTTTTCTTTAAACAAATGCCATGTCCGTGTCCGTTGCAGAGGATTCGATGGTGACAGCGCGCGCATGAAAAGTTCACGTTTCTGCGATTGGATATATACTGCGATGCTATTTTCAGTAGATTGATTTCGGAGCTTTTGATTTGTCTTATGTAGATGTTGATAAGGCACTGTTTTAAAGCCTAAAATTTATTTGATGCATTTGTATGTTTATTGTTATCGCATCAAAAACCATCCGGTACAAGTTATGCACAAAATTTTCATACTGATATGCACAAAATGGGCTGGTACATTAAAATTCAGATGTATTCATTTTGTTTCAGGAATATGCTTGTAAAAGCTATCAGGAGAAAAAAAAAAGTCTACCTACCAACATATTGCTGATAGAGAATTCCAATAAGAGGATGAAATGTTACAACACCATGATATTTTTTTTCCTTATGAATATATAGTCGTGTCATCAGTAGAGATGCATAAGAAATGATCTCAGGATCGAGCTTCTTATAGTAGAGTTTTCTCCGTAAAAAATGGTTATCTATTATGCTGGTTTTAGGAAACAAAAATAGATTGTTGTAGGTATTTACTCCCCGAAATTTGCCTCTGAAGTGCTTTGTTTTTCTATCAAGCATCAGTTAAGTGGCAATAGGAAAAAAAGTACTCCCTCTTCAGTTTATATAATTATATGTTAGTTTCAAGGAGTCACCAATGGGAGTGATTATGGTTATATGTTCATTGTAGCACTGCCACCTCAGTGTTTACCATATCTCATGCTATGAATATTTCTCATTTCCCCCTTTTTCAGTGCTGAAGGATCTGAAGTATGCTGACACTCATGAATGGGCAAAGGTTGAGGATGATTCAGCAACTGTTGGCATTACTGACCATGCCCAGGTATTCATACATTTATATAACTGTGCAGTGTGAACAAATTTAGGTGTTAGTTCTACCGTGTGTTAGATTATTCAGTGCTTCATTCAGTACCTATACTTACATAACGCATGCAATCTACTGCCTAAACGTTTTGAGGTCTGGTATGTACTATCATGTTGAGCATATAGAGTCAGGGCTTGCAATGCTTAGCAATGTGTTTTTTCCTTGCTTCCAGGACCATTTGGGTGATGTTGTGTATGTGGAGCTGCCAGAAGTTGGCAGTAGTGTATCCCAGGGAAAGAACTTTGGTGCTGTTGAAAGTGTGAAGGCAACCAGTGATATCAACTCACCTGTATCTGGAGAGGTCGTTGCAGTGAATGACAAACTAAGCGAGGAACCTGGATTGGTAAGTTGCAACTCAGAGTTGCCAGAAATAAGTTGAAAATAAACCTTGGGGTAGGTTAAACAATGTTATGATATTTATGCATATTATTTTTTCTGGTTAGGTCAATGCAAGTCCTTATGAGAAGGGATGGATTATCAAGGTCAAGCTCAGCGATTCAGGTGAGCTCAATTCGCTGATGGACGACGAGAAGTACTCAAAATTCTGTGAGGAAGAAAACAAGCATTAAACAAATAAGAGTGCCTTTGAAACATCAAGAACCTTTGTTTCAAGCTTTATCAATGCTTGTGGTGTGCCACCACGCACTTAATCTCGAATTGGCAAAGGTTCATCACATGGAATAAATTGGTTTTATGATATTTGCTTATTCTACAAGGGCAAATGCATATTTCAAACTTGTAAAGGACATGGGTTTCGTTATTTATTTTCCAGTACTGCCCTGGTTTTGTCTATTATGGATTTTTTTTATTCCTTACTGTACAAATGGTTTGTTGCTCTTGTGGGTGGTAGACAAGGATCGCCAGTATTAAGCACAATAGACGAATAAGGGGCGATAGTGAACTGATTGATAGTTGCTTAAACAGAGACGTGTATTTATTTTCTGTACAGACGTTTCTGGTGTAAACGAAGTAACCCACATCAATTCAGCAAAAGCATGAGTTCTGGCTACTCAGAATTGATGAACAATCAAATAAAATAAATCCATGGCCTGGGCAAATTTAGCTGGCAGGTATGTATGCTCAGCCACTCAGGTACTTCAAAACATCTATTATAGCATGTCCAGCGAATGGTGATCCAGTCGCATAACATGTTCGCATCACATCCCTCTGCCAAATAACATAGCCCACAAAGAATTGAGGGATATAAGACCACGGATAATATTTCTGTAGAAAACCCAGCATTGCAAGAACATCAACAAATTGTGGCTCTTATCACCAAAAAGGCAGCTTTTCGCCAAAGAGAAACAGCAGGTAGTTCGTTGCTCGTTGCCAGGATCTATCAGCAATGGTAAGAACATAACTAGCATTAGCGCTAAACACAGCAATAATTAACAACTAGGATATGCCCTCCCTTTTTAGACATAAATTTGTATATCAGCTAAGATACAAAAACCTAGAAGATGAAAAAAAAGATTGTACTCTATGAAAATCTCGACAGGAAAACACAAAAGGCCTCAAGCTGCAGGTCAAGCAGAAGCAGAACTTGTCTCATGCTTTGATGTTCCAATTGTGTGCTGATCGTGGGCCGCTTGTAATCCCCTCGTAGTATTGTGACGGCAGCTTTCCTTTGTTCCGTTCTTTCACAAACTTTAGGAACAGATCACAAGCAGACTCTGAAGAAAGATCTGAGAAATATTTTCCTTTTTCTTCCTTCAGCCAAGTTGCAAATTCATTGTTCTTCGCAAAGTAGTCATCTTTGGATATTTCTTTAAACCCCTGTTTCAGCAGGGAAAAACATAAGACGCATGGGAAACTCAAGCCAAAATAAAAGGAGGAAGGGCAAGGAAAAAAAACTAGACCAACGTGCACTATATGCCAATCAATTCTTAGCAAGGACATACAAATCAAAATGGTGCATTCAAATAAATTTGATTCACTATGCATGTTCTCACTTCTTAGCAACTTGCTACTTCTGATAACCACACATTGCTAACTCTCCCAGATTCCAGTTGACCTCAAAATGATTAATGGTATGCAACTAACGTCTTAGTCTAGGCACACCAACTATGGTTGTGAAGATTTTTCCAAGCATGTAATACTAATACTACTATCAGATATAGCACTAAGAAAAATCACGGGAAAGAAAGCAATAACCTCACAACCTTGATTAAAGAAATCTGGCAAGTTTCAATCTTCTATTCAGCAATAACCTAACCACTACTTCAGGTCAATGGTAACAACAAATCTTGTTATTCTGTGCAGCCTTCATATGAGAAATAGAAATAGAAATCTGGCAAGTTTCAAACTTCTATTCAGCCTTCGGCTGAGAAATGCATTCTGGCAATTTCAATGAAACCCTAGGCTGTTTGGTTTATGATCCCAAGAAGCCAAGCTAAAATTTAGCCATGCCAAAACTGAGGTCATGCCAAAATCGGGGCAAAGAAAGTAGTATTTGGTTCGAGACCAAGCCAAAAAAATTCGAGGTGCAGCCAAATTTTGGCATTGATCCAAATGGGGGACCAGATTTCTTGGGCGCGACCAAATTTTGGCTTGCCACGTTGGGGTCACCAACCAAACAGTCCTATCCATGCTAATACAAGTAACTTTATACTTTGGCTAGGACAATGTTAGAAATTTACGATACCTTATTCCTGAATTAGAAACGTTCTAAGTTTGGTTCTACTACTAGGGCAAACCAACACTCTTCCTCAATTAACTTCTCTTTTCAGACCTTTATGCCAACGTAAAAATAATATTCGACAACAATTTATCTACATAGGAAACGATTCCTAAAGAGCTGACAGTCTAGATACTTAAAAAATCAATCCCATCTTAACTATTTACTTAGTGATGTCTAATAAAACAGACTATGTCGTGTAGAGAACCAACAGCATCCTTGTATTTCCGCTTACTCTTCTCCTTCTCCTTGGAATGTCTCTCCTTCGAACCCCTCTCTGTCAACAGCAGAAAAATACACGTCAAAATCAAACCCTAGCAAAGATCAATTTCACACAACCTAGTGTACACGGAGATAGCAGAAATTTACTTAACATAAACAGGCTAAGATATAACAAAACTGCATCAACAAAAATAAGTGGATATAGTTTCAGACAAAGAGGAGAGAAAATGTTGAAGAACAAGAACTGGTATTGTACAAAGATAAAAAGAAGTCAAACCTTTGCCTTTGTCCCTGTCGCTGTGCTTACTCTTCTTCTTCTTGCGCCTGTCTTCCTCTCTGTCGTCTCGGCTCTTCCTCCTGCTCTCCTCCTTGTCCCGCCCCTTATGTTGTGGCCACGTCAGCCTTATGTGGTGGCCACGTCAGCAAAATGAGATGACTTGGAGTCCACAGCGGCAAAACCACCCAATCATAATAGATTAAGGGGCCAATAATGCAAGTGACCCGGTATAAGAAGTTGAGGGGGTTAAGTAAACCAAAAGAATGCTTAGGCCGGGGTTATTCAGACAATCGAAATACTTTGGAGTAGTAAAATGGATTTTTTTTCTTTTCTTTTTGAAACCAACATGGCAGGCTATTCTTTGTTCAGGAATCAGGATTTCTTTGTCCGATTGAACAATTGAACACAACTTGCTGTTGCAGAGAACTCGGACTCTGATTGGTCAGCAAGATTATATTGATGCTTTCACAGTAGAGATTGCTAGCTAATACATGTGAAGGTATCATACTCTCGTGTGTAGCTACTCCCCGTGCGTACCTCATGACGTGGCACATCATGACACACATCATCCAGATTAAGTTGCTTAGTTGTTCATGCTCCATAATATACACTACCTCACTCTAGCTCACACAAGAACTCAAACGTAGCTGCTCGATACCATCCTGATACTGATAGTCGTACTGATCGAGACCGAAACCAATTAAGACAAGCTAGCTACTGGCTTAATTATACTAAGTAGAGAACTGAATTATCCAGAGACTACTTCATACATATGTTATTACTTCTCCAGATGATATGAGCTCTCAATAGTTAAACTAGCTAGTGATAGTCGTCCTTGTCTTCCACTGTGATGTTCTTCTCCTCCCATGCATCATCAACCGATCGATTATGCATGCGTGTCTACATGCACACACATCTGCAGTTGGAGACAGAAAAGTTTCGTAGGATCATGAGCACTAAGAAAATCAATTGAAATTGTTCTGGCAACGCAAAAATGTATATATATGAATAAATGTAAATATATATACACACCTGAGTGATCAGATGTGTGCATGGCTGGCTGGGCTTACCACAGCTGCAGGCCGTGGCCATGGAGGCCGCCGCAAGCGGGGTCCTGCAGGTTCGGCTGGGTCGGCTGCAGCCTGAAACCGCCGTGCAGCTGCGGCGCCGCGGACGTCAGCTGCAGCGCCGTGCTCGACGACTCCTCGCCGTAGTACGAGGCCTGCCCGAAGGCCGCCGCCGGCAGCATCGCCAGCGGCGCCATCTCCGCCAACTTCACGTCGGCGCCGCCCACTGCCTGCTGGTTCTCGTTGATCTGAAGAACCGACACGTACAATTACATGCAACACGTACGGCAATAACCAATCGTGCACACAAGATATACACACAATTAAGCTTGAAGAACATTTCTTGAATCGATTACCATGCGGTACAGGAAGCTGTTCTGATCCTCCAAGATGTGCTCCTGTCGATTAATCAATTTGACAACCGATAAAACATTCATAAATCACTAGTAATCATCTACATTAGTAAGAAGGATCTGTTGATTGCCGAGTTTATTGTGAATTACCTTGCGACGCAGGTTGTCAAGCTGCTGGTTCAGGAGCTGATGCTGCAACCATTGCACAATATATTCACAGTACTTCCATAGAACTGATCGACACCAGGCCAATTCGTTGATGTCCTGCAATTGTAAGAATTGATCGAACTAGAAGTACTTACCTTTCTTGCGCGGACTTTGGTGACGGAGAACTCGAGCTGCTGTTCGAGGTCGTTGACGTCGGCGAGGGTCAGGGAGGAGAGATCGTCGCCGGTGTACCTCTTGATGCCCGTCTCCAGCTTGTCCACCTCGTTCCTCATCCGTGTCATCTCTACAAATATTTGCTGCGTGCACAAATTCAATTGGTTACCTGGCACGCATATATATTAGACGGCAATTAATTACTAATTAAATTTATCTGTGTTCAACTATCGTAGTACCTGATCATGATTTATCTCCTCGAAGTGGCTGTTGGTAGCGTGCTGATACTGCTCAATGAGCTCCCTCAAGCTGAGTTATCAAACAAGTAGTCATGTCAGCAAATTAGTGATCTGATAAGCAGAGCACACGCGTGCGATTAATAGATCCACATATGAGTAATCCTCTGTGGTAACGAATCTTCACTACTACAGAATCGGTCAAAAATAACGACTCATCAGTGCCGGTTGTAGAGGAACGGGCATTTAAAATGTATCAGTACGGTTCTTAATATTCCACGCATGAACAATGATTAGCTGCTAAGAACCGATACTGAAACGGACTATCAATGTCAGTTGGTGTTACAAACCGATATTGATACATCAGTACCGGTTTCAGCCACGAACTGACACTAATAGTCGGTATCAGTGTCAGTTCTAGCTACGAACAACCACTGATAAGTGCTACAATAGATCGGGCTCGAAATTTTCATTCAATGGAATTTTGGCTCATCAGCTAGCTCATCCTCGCCGACACGCTCCACCTTATCTGTTCTTCCTCTCCTCTCTCTCTAATTTATCTCTTCCCCTCCTCTCTCTATCTCTCTCCCTCATGAGCGAGGAGGCCAAGCAAGCGACGGAGGCGGAGAGGCGGAGGCAGGAAGCGCTGCAGGAGGCATGCCATCTTCAGATGGAGGGCCACCTCATGGGTAAGAGGTGGGAAGCCTCGGCTCCCATCCTCGACTTCGATCCCAAGCAACAGGGTGTCTACTATAACCGATTCTCCTTCGTTGATCTCTCAACATTCGACCTCGACAAGGAGTATAAGTCATGCTTCTTCTGTTCGATTCTACTTTCTACTGCATCTTCTGCCATCCGTCCTTATTTCCTTTGCTTTTTCCCCGCACGACAGCGCCCCTTGGTCCATGAGATTTATTGATGCAGTCTACAAAAAGAAGCGAGATTACTAGCTTTGTGAGGCTGTAAACATCTTGTCCATCAAGATAGCTTGCTCAGATGTTGGCTTCCCAATCCATGTATATGGCATTGACATTGCCAGAGATAGAAACATATACTTGTTATGTGTTTGTTTTTAGTGCTAGTTTGTAGAACAATGGGCATTCCATATGTGTATGGTAGTATTGGTACAACTAGATAATCCATAGCTGGCTTGCGATCGAGCTCTAGACCATTAACAGTTTCATCATCTATAGTAATAGCTTCCATACACTGTATATGCCATCAGAGTAGAGCATAGTAGAGCCGTGTATACAGAGGAGCGGGCGGTGCGGTCAGAGCGAGCGCGGCGGTGGTACCGGTAGCCGAGCCAGCTTGATTTTGATCCAACTTGTTTTCTTTTTTTGCTCACGGTCCACCTATCACTGCCGGTTCGAGCCTCGAACCGGCAACGATGTTGAGTTTCTGTGTCGGTTCTCTATACCTGGTACTGATAGTCACTGACTATCAGTGCTGAGTAATCAGTGACAGTTCAAAATTCACTATTGATGACGATTTTGAACTACCACTAATAGCATGTTATGTAGTAGTGCACAGTTAGATAACTAAATTATTCAAGAAAGTTGTTGTGAGCAAACTTTTAGCATATGTATGAACAGAACAATGGTACATAGTAGATATACTAGCTTCTTATATATATATACAAAATTGCCTTCTGATTTGATTTGGTGTTGTTCGGTGAATTTAAGCAGAGCCACCATGCATGCATGTAGTTATCAACATCGATCGATCTGTAATTTCGGGTGAGTGTTTGAACGAATTATACTGATGCTAGATTCATGCGCGACTTAATTCACAAGCCAAGAAATCAGAGTACACAAAGGGAGGCAGGGCGCTAATATATTTTACTAGCTTGCTACTTAACAACTTAGGATCATGCAGATCTTGCAACATATAAGAAAGAAGAGAAATATTTGGCGTAATGAGCCCGCAGGCCTTTGCTTGTATTTATAGTATGACAATACAACAGATCGTATCTCAACAGATCAAGAGTTTGTTAGCTCCGATGGATTCTACGCTAACTATAGTTTGTTACGTACTCTAACACGCCCCCTCAATCTGGACCGCTGTGTACAAGGTTCAGATTGCGTCGAAAATGATCAAGGGTCTGCCGGGTAGCTGGCTTGGTGAAGGCATCGGCAAGTTGATCATCTGATGAGATGAACCGGACATCAAGCGCTCCCAGTGCAACCCTCTCTCGCACAAAATGAAAATCGACCTCGATGTGTTTTGTGCGGGCATGGAACACCGGATTAGCCGTTAAGTAAGTTGCACCCAGATTGTCGCACCATAACACTGGTGGTAGAGTTTGGACGACGCCTAGTTCCTTGAGAACCGATTGAATCCAAATAGCTTCAGCTGTCCCATTTGCCAACGCCTTGTATTCGGCTTCGGTACTCGATCTTGAGACAGTGGGCTGTTTCTTCGAGCTCCAGGAGACAAGGTTGGGACCAAGAAAGATGGCAAAGCCACCCGTCGACCGTCTGTCGTCCGTGCACCCGGCCCAATCAGCATCAGTGAAGATGCTAAGGCGCGTTGATGGAGATTTGCGAAAATGCAGTCCGGTATTAATTGTGCCCTTGACATACCGCAAAATGCGCTTGACCGCCTCCCAGTGCACATTAGTTGGCTGCGATAGATATTGACACACTTTGTTCACAGCAAAAGATATGTCAGGACGTGTCAATGTGAGATACTGCAAACCGCCCACCATACTGCGATATTTGAAAGCATCATCGGCATTGAGGATATGGCCGCAGTCCCGCGTCAACTTATCGGTCACAGACATCGGGGTTGACGTTGCTTTACAATTCTCCATGCTAGCACGATGAAGCAAATCAAGTGCATACTTGCGTTGGGTTAAGGACATGCCCCCTGAATTGTAAGCAGCTTCAAGACCGAGGAAGTATTCCAATCTGCCAAGATCCTTGATGGGAAATGCTTTGGACAAAGAGTGAACAAGATGATCAACCGCTTGAGGAGTGGACCCGGCAATGACAATATCATCAACATATACTAGCATAAGAATGGTAATGCCCCCACGAGCAAAGATGAAGAGAGATGTATCTGCTCTGGATGACGTGAAGCCAAGTTGATGAAGCTTGTCGCTGAGGCGGGCGTACCAGGCTCGAGGAGATTGCTTCAAACCGTACAAAGCACGCTGCAACTTGCACACATATGTGGGATAGCGCGGGTCCTCGAAGCCGGGTGGCTGCTTCATGTAGACGTCTTCGTCGAGGAAGCCATGAAGAAAAGCATTGCTCACATCAACCTGCCGTAGGCACCACCCGTGAGAAAGTGCCAAGGAGAGGACAAGCCGAACAGTAGCATGCTTCACAACTGGACTGAAAGTCTCCGTGTAGTCGAGGCCATGCTGCTGAGTAAACCCGCGAGCAACTAAACGAGCCTTGTGCTTGTCAACCGAGCCGTCCGGAAGATACTTCGTTTTGAAAATCCATTTGCTGCCCACAATGTTGATGCCAACAGGACGAGGCACCAAAGTCCATGTACGGTTCTTACAAAGTGCAGAGAACTCATCCTCCATGGCCGCACGCCAAGCGGGCTCGGAGAGAGCGACGCGATGCGACGTCGGTGCAGCAAGAAAGGCTCGGCGCTGGGGATCATAGCGCACCGTGCCGTCCGTATACTGCTTGGGCACTCGCAAATTGTCCCGGAGACGAGTTGTCATCGAGTGGCCCGGCGGAGGAGCATCCGGAGCAGGAACGGGTGCTGGAGGAACTGCTGGTTGGACGTCGATGGAGGCAGCGTCGGGGACACCAGGCACTGCGATGGTGGCGGCATCGGGGACACCAGGCGCTACATCCTGGACCGCAGGAAGTGCACCCTCATAGTAGGCTGGGGAGGAAGGCCCAACGTCCGCTCGAGAGGCAGGCTCGAGTGCTGGCGAGGATGGAACAGCGGGTGAGGCGCCAGGTTGAGGCAGAGACAAGGCAGGGGTTACGTGAACAGTGCCATGCACGGTGCCCCCGCTAGGCATGTCAAGCGCAGCGTCAGGAACCTGCATGCATGAAACATCGGCTGCGCCATTTGCCACTTGGACTTGATCTTTGCCCCCGTAGCGCTCGTGCATGGACAGACGTTCCAAGTCGCTAGTGAGGTGGTCGGTGGCGCCCGTATCCATGTACCAATGGTTGTCATTGTGGCCATGGTTGGTCGAAGCGGAGTTGCCGGAACGGTAGTCGTCAGGCTGGTACACTTGGTTGAAGCGGTTGCGGCAGTTGAGAGCCTCGTGCCCATAGATCTTGCAGATCTGGCACCTGGGACGATAGCGACTGCCACCATTGCGGCCGCCACCACGACCACGACCGCCACCTTGTCCCCGTTGCCCACCGCCTCCACCAGTGCGTCCACCCCCACGGCCGTCATTGGCATCATGGGAGCGAGGGGCCTTGCTAGTGGTGAAGTCGCCTTGGCGGGCCACGGAGTTGGCCGACGTCGTATACTCCCCGGATTGCGTGTGTTGATCCTGCACAGCTTCATACGATAGGACGTAGGCATAAAAATCAGTGAGCGTCACAGGAGTGTTGATGACTGTGAGGGACGCCACGAGTGCATCGAACTGGGGGCCAAGACCGGCAAGGATGTAGTCGATGATCTCGTCGTCATCAAGAGGATGGCCGATCGTGGCCATCGTGTCCGCGAGGCTCTTCATCTTGTGAAAGTACTCGGCCGCCGTCAAGTCTTTCTTCTTCAGCGTCTGGAGCTGGTGACGAATGTGGCGGATGCTAGCCCGGCTTTGCGCCGAGAACATGGCATGAACCGCAGCCCACACCTGGGCTGCCGTGTTGCGGCCGATCATCTGGCTGACGACGTCCTCCGTCATCGAGGAGAGCAGCATGCCAAGAACACGCTGATCCTGCTGCCACCAAGTCTGGTAGGCAGGGTTCGGAACCTGTACGACGGTATCGCCGGTTCCCTGGGTGATCGTACGGGCTGGTGCAGCAGTAGTCCCGTCGAGGTAGCCATGGAGATTCTGGCCGGAGAGATTGGGTAGGATGAGGGTCTTCCAAAGCAGGAAGTTGGATCGATCTAGACGAATGGGAATGGGGCTGAGGGTAGGCGAGGCTGACGCGGTGGCAGAAGGCGAGGAAACAAGTGCTCCGGCGACACCAGATAGCTGCGGGCTTGAAGTGAACGACATGGCTACGAAGATGGATCAGATCGAAAGCTTCAGGCTCTGGTACCAAGAAAGAAGAGAAATATTTGGCGTAATGAGCCCGCAGGCCTTTGCTTGTATTTATAGTATGACAATACAACAGATCGTATCTCAACAGATCAAGAGTTTGTTAGCTCCGATGGATTCTACGCTAACTATAGTTTGTTACGTACTCTAACAATATATGCATGCTTATATAGCATGTAACATCAATCATTATCTCCCAAATTCTCAGTTCAAGAAAATAACTCCACATTTTTTAGAGCAAAAAACAAGTGCGCAAGTAGTTTACAAGAAATAACAAAGATCACAGGGGTAGTGTGTGTGATGCTTCGGTACCTATATTGTACCTATTTGATCATAAATCCTTAACAATTGAGCACAGAAATCTAGGAAAGTAGTGTGTAAAAGTCAAGAAAAAGGGGGGATCGCATATTTGTGATTATCGTGACTTAGATCCATGCACTACAAGTGAAACTCAGTACATCGATCATATATGCACAGATCATCGTATCAATGATCTGAAAACTCTTGAGCAAAAAAAAGAAAAGGGGGGGGGGGGGGGGGGAGTATACACGGCCAGTGATTAATTGTTTCTGCAAATCTTAAAACAAGGTAGAAAGAACTAATTAAATTAACGAAAAATTAATGTGTTTGAGAAACAAGAAACTGATCGATCGGCACTTCAGGATGAAGAGCTACCATGCATGACCAACTGAGATCTGAGAGAGAGAGAGAGAGAGAGAGAGAGAGAGAGAGAGAAGGCCAAAGCCTAACCTGCAGGTAGGGCTGCAGTACTCGAACATCTTGCCAGTGCTGGAGAAGATGACGACGCCGACGCGCGCGTCGCACAGCACGGCGAGCTCGTTGGCCTTCTTGAGCAGCCCTCCCCGGCGCTTGGAGAAGGTTACCTGCCGGTTCGTCGCGTTCTCGATCCTCTTGATCTCGATCTTCCCACGTCCCATGGCAGCTACGTACGATCCAAACACGTCTAGCTCCTGGGAGATCGATCGAGGAAGCGATTCCTCCTTTTCTTTCTCTGGTCTGCATGAGGAAGCAAATAAAGGGTTAAGAACTTGAGATACTAATGGGGCGAATCTTGTTGGAATAATTAACATGCGGCACTGGATGAGCTCAAAATGAACCGAGCAGTCACATAAAGAAATTCTCAAAAAAGAGCGCAATCAGAAGTAGAAAATTTGTCTACTTGTCTTGTGAAGGATGAAGAACTAGAAAAGGCTACATTTTTCTTGAATTAATCACAGAGAAAGAGATAGCTAGAGACTAGAGAGAGAGAGAGAGAGAGAGAGAGAGAGCTAGGTTCATACCTTGTGAGGTGCTTGCTTCAAAGGCTAAGGCAGGAGGAGCAGAAGGAGAGACATATATAGAAGGAGAGCAACGTGCAAAGTGCTGGCCGGCCTCTATGCCCTCCTGCTTAAGTAAATGCTACTCATCAGTCATCAGCAGTAAGCAGTAACACTTGATATTTAACTGTGAGACCAGCACATGCCAATTTTTTAAAGGCTTTTCCATACGTGCTTTGGTACAAATTTACCAAGTAAATACAAAGAGTTTATTTAAACTGTATATATATATAGCTAATGTTTTCGTTTAATTATTGGTACATGTTTACCATTGCAATGCATGTGTGGTTTTCCAGGGTCTTGAGCCACTCAACGAGTCAAAGCGCGTAAGAACTAAGAAACACCCAAATGATGAGCATGACCAGTCCATGCGTATATATGATTCTCCCACATCTCTGCAGGTATATCTTTGACGAAATGATGCGTTCCTGCACATATGCACGAGCCCTGTGACGCACAATCTTCAGAACCGCACACTGCACAAGTTATCAGGCTAGCTAGTTCTTCAGAGGCTGCAATATGCAATGCACATAGGCCGGAGTATACTCCTAGCTAGATGGGCGCCGGTCATGGCTCATGAACGAGATCGAGTTCTGCACTGCACAATATTAATTTGCTCCCTGCACTTGCAGCACTGTGCACTGTACAGTGAGAGCATGCGAGTGCGAGGAGGCATGCTGTAAGCTCGCCGATCTGCATGCCCTCACAAGGCGCCATGGAAAGCAACGTCGTCGAGCTCAGTGTATGTGGACTTGTAACCACCCTCTGACCGCGTGGCCCCGCTCGGTCTCCTCCACCTTGCCGATCTCGGCAGGTTCTCGCGGTGGCCACGAGGAGCCAGAGATCGACAGGGACGCTTGCCGCTTATGGCAGCTGAGCCAAGAAAACCCTAGCTGCTAGCGTATTGAATCGCGATGGAGCTGCTTGCATTGCTTGCTTGCCCTGATGGGGACTGCTACCTAGCTTGTTCCACATGGGGATGGGGTTGGCTTGCATGCGCTCCTGATTTGGAAAAAGGATCGATGAAATTTTCCCAATAATTTTTGGAAGTTTTTTCTCTCTAAGAATATCATTTGATCGATCTCCCCATTGATGGGTTGGCTAGGGTTCATATCCATGCATGTGTCAAGTTCTGCGAGGTTTCGTGTTTTACACGAATTTTACTATCGCCAAATTACTAAATGCAAGGGATATATAGTGCATCATGCATGTGATCTAGGCTTGTATCTCTCTTTACATTAATTTACTATATGATTTACCTTCAGAGTTTTTTCTTGATGCGTCTCAGATTCAGATATGTATTCTCTCGAGGCATGCATACTCGATACGTACTGGATACGTTTCTAGTCCATGCTACAGAAAGTGGAGGAGAGATCTCGTTTCACAGATGTATGTCGACGTTTGGAGACCACAGTGATGGAGATCTACGCCCGACATGGATGGCAGTTTAGTAATAGACTTTGTGTTTAATCTCTGTTTTCCTATGTTGCGGTGTGAGAAGTATTTTGAGTTCCATCACGGATTGCCTTGGTGTGTGTGAGGCTTGTAATAATGAACGGCTGTGTGCAAATCTCTTTGCAAAGGCAGGAATAATCTATTCCATTATCTAAAAAAAAATCTCTCGAGGCATGCAACTTATAACTATCCATGTGTTTCATCGCAAAAGAAAATAACTATATATTTGTTTGAACTAATTGTTTCTCATCATATTTTCACAAGCCAAAATTAAACTTAGTGTAAAACCCTTTCCATAGGCTAATCAATTCGGTTCTAGAAAAGAAAAATAAATCGCTAACCAAAATTTCTGACATATCTTCAGGCAGTTACCATTGTAGGAGATCATGTCTCAATTAGTAATGCTAAATCAATTTCTGGGGAAGATATTAATACACTTGCATATATGCCTATTCACGTTCATGTTCAAATGTTACATGCATATATGCACAGAGAGCAAGCACAAAAACTTGTTTTATCTTAACTGTGTAAACATGCTAGTTATTTGAGTGAATTGTACAAAACTATAAGTATTGTGCCATTTGTAATACAAAACTACAAATATTATGCCCAGTAACATAAAACTAAGTATTGTGCACTAACTTCACACAAAACCGATTTTAATTGAATTCACAAAAAAATGGTCTTATATTTCTCCAAAAATCCTAGAAATTTTTGTACGTATTTTATAATTCATGTAGAACCCATTTTAATTAGATTTACCGAAAAATAATTTGTAGAATTTAAACTAAAATTCTTTAAAAAAACTACTTTTATAACTCCTAATAATTGTTAGTGCCTCAAAACAAATCCCAAAAATCTGGAAAAATCATTAATATTCTTCTTATATCATGGACTAATTTCTAAAATTATCTAGACCTAGGTTATATAGTGAAAAACTGAGTTCCTTTGTAAGTATATAAAAGGATTATTACAAAGTAGCTCACTTTTTTACCATATAACCTAGGGTTAAAAATAATTTTATAAATTAGATCATCATATAAGAAGAATATTAGTGAATTTTTTCATATTTTTGGGATTTTATTTGAGGTCCTAACAATTGTTAGAGGTTATAAAAGTAGCATTTTGGAGAATTTTAGTTTAAATTCTACACAGGATTTTTGGTTAATCCAATTAAAATGAGTTGCACATAGATTATGAATCAAGTACAAAAAATTTTAAAAATTTTGAGAAATATAAGACTATTTTTTGAATTAATTTAATTAAAATTAGATTTTGTATGAAATTAGTACACTATACTTATAGTTTTGTGTTACTACGTACAATATTTATAGTTTTATATTACAAATGACATAACAGTTATAGTTTTATGCAATTCACTCAAGTTATTTTTTACAAAAAATCTTAAATAACCAAATGTTAGTAGGTGTGCTTACCTACATATGATCGGCCACCTACCCGTTGCACACCCGAACAAAATTTTATTTGTATGTATAGCTGATGCATATGAAGAAAATGGAAGAACAGACCAACAGAGTTCAAGTGCTCAACAACTCTCACTTGCTTCTGATGACAGGTCAAGATTCTTTCTCATATCTACTTAAGGTACAAATTCAGAGAGTAAAAGTGTTAAAGTTATTCCAACTAATCACTCGATTGATAATTCAGATTAAGACGTATATATAAATTAAAGAAATAAAAACTACTCCTATTTTATCATGATGGTAGATCCAGATGCATCATGCATGGCTGTTTTCTTTTCCATCCAATAATGGTCTAGATTGAAAACATGTTCAATCAGCTGCTCCACCATAACAAATTCGATCAGATACATAACATAGGAGAGGCGATACAAGAATGGCAGGATTAGCCCTTGGTCATTGTTGGAGCACAAAAATATGCCCCAAATAGCATGGGGCGAGAGCCCCGCTCATAAGAAGAGGCTCAAGCGTATAGATAAACAGTGAGCCGAGATGATAGAGCGAAAGAGACGAAGAGCCTACGTCTCTGTGAAAGTTTGATTAATGGGAAAGACCTCTAGGGTCCACCCTCTCCCCTACCTTTTGAGTGCATATTTATAGAGAGAAGAGGAAGAAAAAATTACTATCCTACTCTTAAGATATTATGTTACAATCATGTGCGTGGAGGTACTTTGGGCATTTCACCCCTTTACATATCACGTGGTAACTGAGGTACTAAGATTACTATAGTAATGCTACAGTACATTATCTAAATATTCCAAGGCTGGGGCGTTTCCCTAGCAGCACCTCCTCATCAGCTAGCTCCGAGGTTCCGAGGGGCGAGCGGATGAATATAGAACTAGCTCCAGCCCCGCCTCAGAGTCAGGATATTCTGGATAGCTTCCCATCCTTGTAAAACCTATCAAGGATGGCCACAAGCGGTGGCGACGAGGTTCGATAGAGGTAACAACCTTATGGGACGCTTCTGGTCGGCTTTAAATGATTGCGAACTCCGAGAAATTCATTTGCAAAATAGGAAATTCACATAGAGCAATGAACGTCAAGACCTCACATTGGTGAGGCTAGATAGAGTTTTCTGCAATACAGAATGAGACTCCTCCTTCGATAATCACATCCTACATGCACAGCCTACCTCTCTATCTGACCATTGTCCGCTCCTTCTTTCAAACCAAAGTGGCCCACGCTGATTGAGATCTTTTAAACTCGAGAACTTTTGGACTAAAATACTAGGGTTCAGTGACTCGGTGGAAAAAAATTGGAACTCCCCTACAACGCATTATGAGCCTGTACACTTGCTTTATCATAAATTGCTTGCTACAAGCCAACACCTAAGAGAATGGAGCAAGAGCATTGTCTCGGATGCAAAGCCGTAGCTTCACATGGCACTAAATATCATCCTACGCTTAGATACTACTCAGGAAAATAAAGCCCTCTCCACAGTATAACACAACCTACGGATACAGCTCAAAAGGAGAATGGGCCTTGCAGTCATTGAGCGCTCTCGGAAAAGGCAAGCGTCCCGCATCACAAACCTAAAGGAGGGCGATGCAAATACAAAAAATTTCCACTTGAAAGTGAATTCAGGGCGGCGAAAAAATCACATTCAATGTCTGCAAAAAGGATGTGACTTAGGTTGGGCCATCACACACATTGAGAAGGTCGCGATCGCACAAGAAAACTTTTCTAACATTATGGGCCGCCCGCCCAGGTGCCAGGAGGACTTCAATCGGGGAGCCATAAAAATTCAGTCCACTGACCTGCACTCCCTTGATGCGCCTTTCACTGAGGAGGAGATTCGTCGTGCCATAAACCAACTGCCCTTGGATAAGGCACCGGGCCCGAATGGCTTCACAGGAGCGTTCTTTAAGAAGTGCTGGGGATATCATAAAGCATGACCTTCTGCAGGCTGTCAATGCCTTCTTTGATCTGCGTTGTACAAGCTTCCAACTGCTCAACTCGACCAACATCATCCACATGCCGAAGAAGGATGGGGCGGATAAGATCACTGAATTCAAGCCGATTAGCCTCATTCACTCCATCACCAAGATTATTTCCAAGATCATTGCCTTGCGTCTGGCTCCACACATGAACTCCATCATCTCAACTTGCCAAAGCGCTTTCATCAAGCGTAGGAGCATACATGATAACTTCCTGGTGGTCAGAAATACAGCCAGACGCCTACACCGAAACAAGATGCCCGCTCTCCTCCTTAAATTAGACATTGCAAAAGCTTTTGACTCAGTCCACTGGGACTACATCCTCATCCTTATGCAACGGGTGGGTTTTTCGACAAGATGGTGGGACTGGATATCTATACTATTTGCTACCTCAACTTCACAAGTGCTTGTCAACGGCATTCCAAATGCCCCTATCGACCACGGTCATGGTCTTAGGCAAGGTGGCCCGCTATCCCCGTTGCTCTTGTTAGCAATTGACCCTATGCAACTCCTTCTAGGGATAGCAACTGATCTGGCATCCTAAGCCCGCTGACTGGGCGTGCCCCTCAGATGCGTATCTCCATGTACGTAGATGATGCTGCCCTGTTCATTAACCCAACAAAAGAGGACGCCTCAGCTTTGGCAGAGTTCTTGAGTCTTTTCAGGGAGGCTACGGGGCTCTGCACAAACATCAACAAATCTTTGGTGGCTCCGATCAAATGCGGATCAATGGATCCTGGATGCTTTCCTGGCCAAGTTCTCACATTTTCCAATCAAATTCCTTGGCCTGCCTTTAGCCATCAGAAGGCTTCGCCGCATTGACTTCCAACATCTGGTGGGCAAGGCAATCGCCAGTTTCACAAAATGGAAGGGACGGCTGCTTGCTCCTTCCACTCGCCTCACCCTTGTCAAGGTAGTGCTCATGTCATAACCAATATACTTTCTCTCTGTTTTGCGTGCTCCAAACAAGTCCTTAAGGCGATCGACAACAAGCGCAGGTAATTTTTATGGACCGGTACAAAGGCTCTCACAGGGGGAAAGTGTAAGGTTAATTGGAAGCGTGTCACCTAGCCGATGGCAAGGGGGGCCCTAGGTATCCTGCACCTAGGTTACTTTGCTCGAGCGCTACGCCTTCGCTGGCTCTAGTAGGAAAAGCAGACTCCACATAAGCCATGGGTCGGAACAGAGTTACCATGCAACGAAACAGACAAGCAGTTGTTCATAGCGTCAACCATTGTAACCCTTGGTGATGGCTCCAAAACGGCTTTTTAGCAAGACGGGTGGCTGCAGGGATGCCGACCCAAGGACATAGCATTGACCGTTTTCGCAACAAAAAAGAAGAGAACGGTCCAGGATGCCCTCACTGCCAACGCTTGGGTCTGTGATGTAAATCTTCTATCTCTCAACATCACCGACTGTTGCATTGCAGAACTGGTACACCTTTGGACGCTAATTCAGCAGGTACAGCTCCAACCAGACTTGCCTGATGCCATAGTCTGGAAGTTCACAGACCATGGGGAATACAATGCCTCTTTGGCCTACCACGCGCAACTCTTTGGCACCACGGAAACTAATTACAACACTTTGATCTGGAAAGTGTGGGCGCCGCCAAAGTGCAAATTTTTCTCTTGGGTAGCCGTCCAAAACCGCTTATGGACATCCGATAGGCTGGCGGCTCGAGGACGCCAAAATTCCGCATATTGCCTTTTGTGTAGGCACACGCCGAAAACTGCTTACCACCTCATCGTGGAGTGCAGATACACATAACGGGTTTGGAAGAAGGCTGCACATTGGCTCAGTCAACCACTTCTATGGCCTACTTCTTGGAGCCTGAGCAACTCGGTCCACCAATGGTGGACATCCTTAGCAAACTTACAATACACATCGAGGAAAGGATTCAAGACTGTCATCATCCTTCTATTTTGGGAGATCTGGAAGGAGACGAATTAGCGAATTTTTTAGTACAAAGAGCTGTCAGTAAGCTTGTTGTTCTCCAAGATCAAAGAGGAAGCGAGGATGTGGATCATTGCATGGGCGTGTTGTATTGCGAGAATAGTCTTTTTATCTCAACTGTAAGACCACTCTATAATATTTATCTATTAAGTTTAAAACTCTCTTTTTAATATAATTGACAGCTCTACTGCCGGTTCGTTAAAAAAATGTCTCATGAAAGTGGAGTAGTGCCAATGGATGTCACAGCTCTCAGTCGGCATAACTTGCGTTCTTCAATCAAATGGCCATGCAGTGACCTGCTATGGATCGGAACTCATGGGCGCCACTGAAATTTAAGATGCTTGTGTGGCTGGCAATCCATTCCACGGCCGTTGCTGGACGGCCGCGGATCGCCTGTTGAGACGGCCGGGCATCGCGTCTAATCAACCGGTCTGTCATCTGTGTCCTTTGCGACCAAGAGGACGAAACCATCTCTCATCTGCTCCTCAATTGCTAGCTCCTTCATTTGCATCGATCCTCAGGCCACTGGGAGGGAATACAGAGAGAGCATTACGCCGACGCATACGGATACGATCGATGACTGGTGGCTATCCGTTCCGTTCAAAACAGAGCCCCAGCTTGCAAGCGTAAAGGATGCAAGTATGCAACTCGCTCATCATTCTTTGCCTCCGTTGCTTGGTCAAAAAAATCAGCGCTAGTATTTGTTGAAGGCAGATTTATGTGATCAATATGTAAACAGGTTCTTAAAAACTTGATTGTTATCATAAATGGAGCCTAACTAGTGGATCCACTGATATCAGAGACAACCTACAAAACATCAGCATGTTTAAGGTGGTGGTACAGATTAAGACATGAGTACATACTTTAAACTTGCCCATTTTGCTCAAGTTTTAGCTAGACGTACGTTCCTAAGTGATTGATGTCTTATTAAGAAACACAATGATGCTAGACTGATGTCCAGTTGATAGCTACAGCCTGACTTTTGCAATAGGGTACCCATTTACATCCCTATCCATTGACGAAAGGAAAACAGACTAATATATTATAGTAGCAACAGGGGATTTCTTTTTACCCATATTCTCCTTCTTATAACTTGAGTATTTCACTTAAACTGATAGTTTCTCTTGACTGTTTTTGTGTGCTATCCATTCCTTGTAGCTTTGTAATTAACATCCAAACCGTATAGCCAGAGAGAGAGGAGACGTGACGGGGGATAATAGTGAATCCTTTCCCCTCCTCTTGCGATCCACGCCCACCCTAATCGATCATGGCCGGCCGACCGCGAGAGCGATGGCGACTACGGCTGCGAGGGCAAGATTTTGGACATAATCTACGGGCACTATAAGGACGCGCTCGTTGCACTGCCGCTAGCTGGAGCACATGCCGGCGCTTGCCCCGCGCCTCCTCGACCCAGCGTCTGCTTTGGATCAAAGCGTCTGCTTCGGTGATCCAATTTCTTGCTTGGTTAGATGGGTAGAACTTAGATCGGTTAGCCAATATTTTGCGAGACTTATTATCATATTTTTAGTTTTTTATCAAAATATAATTATACGGTCTTGTTTTGTTGATTTAATTGCAATAAGTACAATGATACAATTGAATTGTAAATTAAATAAACGGTTTATGAGATAATACCATTTAAAATGTGCTAATAAAAAAGTGTATTTACTTTGATTAACCAAAATATACCATATCAACATAGATAAAACACATTTAGAATATAGATGGCTTCGTCCAGCACTTTTTCTGGATGGGCTCATCCAGACGAGAATATTGCCTCTAGATAACCATCCTATACAGCTTGCGTTTCAACCGAACAACTCTAAAAATTAGATAGCCATCTCCATCCCTTCAACCAAATATACCTTTTTAAGTTCATCGCAGGCATGAACCAGACTGCTTCTTAGGCTAATGTTAGCTGGCGTGAAGATGATATTTTTCCGGATTGTAATTCTGCATGACTTGGGTAGTCATAGAGTATCTAACGATATGGTTGAAAATGTGTTTAATGCTGCTCTTTCTTCTTGGGAATGGCTCACCGGTGCTATACTTTCCGGCGCACCGGTGCTCCCGGCGAACCTTGTTGCCGCTCAGGAGTGGATCACAAATAGGAGCATGTAACAGCCGGGGCGGCCAGAATATCTGAAGAAAAGAGAGCATTTTAAGTGCTTTTCTATTGTCGGAAACTGCCATTCCTGCAGCTATGACTGATGATGTAATTAGCTTTAAGAGATACATGTGTGGTGTGATGCCATGCAAAAGTTTGATTTCATAGTGTGAAGAGCCTCTTGGCGTCCTTGTGCATGGACCTGACGATGGCCGTGACCTGCTCCACCTGCCGCTCGTCGGAGCACGCCGCGAGGAGCACCTTGGCCGTGCCGGCGTCCGGGTAGCACCCGGCGTCCACCATCTCCTCGAAGATCTCCAGGCACCGCCCGTACTCCTTCTTCCTCGCGTACGCGCCGATGCGGGACGTCCACGTCACCACGTCGGCGGCGAGCCCCCTGGCCGCCACGGCGCCGAACGCCACCTCCATCCGGTCCAGGTACCCCGCGCGCCCGTACACGTTCACCAGCACGTTGTACGTGCCGATGTCCGGACCGCCGCTGTCGTCGCGCTTCTCCATGGCCGCGAGGAGGCGCTCCATGTCGTCGAGCCGCCCGGCCCGGCCGTACGCGTTGAGCGCAAAGGTGTCGGGCCTCAGGCCGGACTTGTGCAGCTGCGCCATCGCCTCCTCGCACCTCGCCACGTTGCCGGACTTGGCGTGCGCGGACAAGAGCAGCATGTGCGACTTCATCGTCGGCCTCATGCCCTGCTGCTTCAGTTCTTGGAACGCCGCTCCTGCCTCTGAATAATCACAAAACAGCAGAAAAATCAGCCAACTCATGTTCTTCAGTTCTGTTATTTTTAAGAAAAAAGAAAATAACATTCATTTTCTTGCGTTGTTGCTCACTAACAAATTAAATTTTCCACCAAGATGCAGCAATTAGAAATCAGCACGAACAAGCTTGTTGAGCTATTGCGAGGAAGCAGGTGTGACTGTGAGTACCTTGATGAAGACCAGCTCTGCCATTAGCATCCACCAAGATGTTGTATGAAGCTCTGTCAGGCTCACACCCCATGTGTTGCATCAGAGAGAAGATCTCCGATGCGCCTTGCCGGAACCCTGCGCGGCTGCAGTGCAAGAAAGATTGATGCAACGGCATTGCTTCACAGCAAGCTGAACAAATCTCACTAGAACAACGCGTAGGGATACGACGACAGGCCCATGGAATTGTTTCTACCTGTAAGCTTCCATCAGGGCATTGTAGGCGTACACATCAGGCTCATGCCCAGCTTGCTGCATTTCCTCAAACACTTCTTCTGCCTTCTCGCACAGGCCTTCCCTTGCAAACGCATTCACCGGTGCAGTGTAGGTGCAGATGTTGGGCTTGCACCCTATCGACTTCATCTTGTTGAAAACTTTCAGTGACGACATTGGTTGCTTTGACTGCGAAAAGGATGAGAATGCAGAACACTACCTCAGAATGCTGCTACAGACTTGAGGTCATCTGATGATATCGCATTAAGCTTGAGAAACAATTGCCTGACCTTCCCATATACATTGATCATCAGGGTATACGTCTCCGTGTTAGTTCTGCAACGTTCTTTTTTCATCCTTTGATACACTTGGACCGCCTTTTCGGTACATCTCGCTTTCAGTAGGCCATCGAGATATGCATCATATACAGTTGCACCTACAAGAGAGTTCTTGCTGCGAGTTCTTTTTACCCACAAGTTTTTTTCATGACAAAATTAGGTGAGCATATTTGAGGCGTGTACTTGGAGGAATCCCGTTCTCCTGCATCTCTGAAATCACGCCCTCTGCTCGATGCAGTGATCCAGCATTGCAGTAAGCACGCAAGGGAAGAGCATAGGTGTCTTCTGTGGGCACACAGTGAGCCTCCAGAAGAGTCATGTAAATCGATTCTGCCTTATTCAGCTGACGCTTTTGGCCATATGCGTCGATGAGCAGATTGTAGCAGATGATGTCGGGACGGAACGAACTCCTGTACACGATCCACTAGCAGACCTATAGGCACTCTTGACAAATCAAACATCGAAACCTTAGGAATTAAGTCAGCACCAAAATGACAAGTAACCAGACTATACATTGCACTCTGACCAATTTGGCATGATATGATCAGCATACTGACCAAAGCTAAAAGATATAAAGAGATGCGATCAGCAATGAAAATGTGAACTAGGACTTACTGCTATGATCGGGTCCCATTGTCGGTTCAGACGGAGCTGGACTGCGACATTGAGAATGTCATCCCAGAGATTGTATGCAGGAGGAATGTTGTCCAGTGATTCCCAGATTTTGGCAACGTCGGTCCCTTCTGAACAAATTCTAGGATGTCCTGTGCCATTGGACTGAGCACAGGGAAGATTCCATCGACAAACCCAGAGCCGTATTTCCATCCACGGCCTCTCATAGCACCCCCTGCATGTTCATGAAATTTGAAGCCGTTATATCATTTCGGAGAGAAATGCTAATGCCATTTCCTACTTGAACTTCCAATGAAACTGTAGATTCAAGCAGAAGACAAGAATTTCTCTTTTTTATAAGTAATCTCAGAATTTTTGATGTGTGGTATAGCCGTATAGGACGGAAAAAATAAGGGAAAGAGAACTGGCATTACCCCTTTTTCTCGATATTTTTTTTCGGTTGAAGGTCCTTGCCACGCCATCTTTGTCGATGTAAGCGCCCTCCTTTTTCCTATTCGTCCTCTCATTATGGCTATAAGAATTCACCTCTGCATCATGGGAGGCAGTTTCTTGCAAGACATTTTTACAGGCACATAGTTTCCATCTTGGTTTTGCAGCTGGATAATACAGTGGAGCCTCAACCCTTAACCTGCAAAATAGATGGACCAACATAACTGCAAATGTTACTGATAGAACTCGTGATGTTCTGCTTTCAGCACATCTACTCAAGCCATTCGGAGAGCAAACATTTAAAAGCTTATTTGTTACCACCAAAAGAGTTATCGAAATTACCACCAAAAGAGTTATCGAAAACACTGAGTACCACAGAATGGAACCGCCAATTCACAATGACCCGCAAATACAATAGTAAATTACATAAATTGGGAAAGATTGAATGAACATAGAAAGAATTAGATGAGCATCCAGACAGGTAGAATCTGACTTGCATGAACTCAGGGTGATGACGGTCACCAGTGTTCTTGACAGGCAAAGAGTGCAGAGCTGCTGAACAGTGTGAGGGAAAATATCGCTGGTCTTTCAAGCTTTTGCTTGAGCTGTGGTCGTTTCTTAGAGGATGAGAGTGTGAGTGTCTGAAGGGCAGGAGCTGCGAGAGGACAAGCTGAAATCTCTTTAAGATTTTTGTTTTGGCTTGTTCTATCCAGTGTGCCCTTCTGGGCCTCTTAAGATCTATCATTCAGAATCCCTTATCCAGAAGGAGTATAAAATCTGGGCATAGCTTTCATGTGCATGGCTACTGCATTGGCAACTTTCAGAGAATGAACTAACATGAGCATTTTTTTTTACGTGTAATGTCCAACACAAAGGTTTACTGAGATGTAATTTCTAATGCTCTTTAAGTCAAGTGTTTGCTGGTTGTCTGCAGCCACAAGCTTCCCTGCGTGATATCTCAAGAGTAGCAGCAGATCGACTGGCAGGCCACAGTAGCTCAGAACAAGAAATCAGTTTAATTACATGGAGAAATGACAACGCACAAGATGTCAAATTGCTCTAAAAAGAGATTTCTGATGCATTAGATCATCCAAAAGCTGAAGAAAACGTAATCTTGCATGTGCAGTTGTAAAGCTGTAGTCTTTTTGGAGCTTGGCTCTTGAAACTCAGCCACTTGATCGAGTCATAGGACTGTACATTGTATTGTCAGTCTAAGTACATGGCTATTGAATTAAACGTCCTTATTACAAATGTTTGCTGATTTATCATGATGGTATATGGCTGGTGCTCTGGTTCAACTCAAAAGTCAGTCGGATACTTGTCCGGCTTGAGCCACAAAGAGAAATCAATTCCTTTCTTCTTAAGTTCTTCAGTAGGAGGGCCAATCCGATCCAAAAGCTGCAGTTCAGTAACAGGATTCATCAACAAGCCAATGAGTATAGAGCTTCTCTAAACAACAATCTCCCAAAATATTTGTTACGCTAGTTAATGCAGACACCATACAGAATATGCCTAACAACACGCACACCCTATCGCCAGAGATCCCTTAAGAGTGATGAATTATTTTTATTCGGATTCTAAGTTCATATTATTGACTCTTTGGTGATACAACTTTGAACGCCTGAGAGATTAATATAGAAACAGAATTAAGGAGGGAGGGAGTTTGTGTGTGGGGGGGGGGGGTCCTGTTTTGACTTTTAAAGATAGGAGACAGTACACGACTTTCTAAGAGCAAACCTGTCCATGAACAATGCCATTGGAAACAAGAACAGATCGATCAAAGACTGTAAACTCTCCACCATCCATGCGTGTTACAACCCCACCAGCTTCTTCAACTATCTGTTGAGAAAATGGCGAAACACATCAATGCTACAAATGCCACAGAATAAGATATGGTTAAATTGGAAATAAAGTTGTTGTACTCAGGCTAAACCAGTGGTAGTTGCTCTAATTGAAATAAATAGCATGGTATATAAAAACGTTGCAGTATATAAGCATCAATTTTATATCTTTTTAGGTGCAAACTCTGTAGTTGATCACAGAAAAGGCCATCAACAGCATTCTAATTAACATTTTAAAACTTGTTAGTCGCACTTTAGAGATAATCTCTGTAACTAATTTCCAACCAAAAATGTCAGAATTCAAGAGGTATAAGGATCCTCGTAACAAAGAAAAGGGATTGCTGATTGAGGTAAGATTTGACCAAGAAAAGGAATAGGTCAATCCCTATTTCCACTGTATTGTCTAAAAAAGGTACTTATTAAGTGTCCATACGTCCATGGGAAAAAAATAATTACCAGGACGCCAGCAGCCATATCCCATGGCTTAAGCCGGTATTCCCAGTAGGCTTCTGTAATGCCCAGTCCAACATGGGACATGTCAGCAGCAGCAGACCCTAGCCTTCGTACTCCCTGAAAAAAGAGAGTATATTTTCAAAAAGAATCAATGAAAATTTAGTTCTGCAAATCTGGGAAATATTCGCTTACCCTGCTAATGTCAGTAAATTCCTTGAACAAATTTATGTTAGTCGTCCATGCATCATCATGTTCATATCCAAACCCAGTGACGAGAAGAGATTGTTCCACCTAGGGAATGACTAACAATTAGGAATAAGAACTTAGAAACTCATATCTGCATTAAAGGAGCAGTCTATGTTACATTGAATTCTGACATTCAGAAATAATTTTATGAACATATGCATTGAGCATACGACAGCTGAGAAATCTTCACAGCAGGCAGGCTTGCACTCACAGATGCACATAATAGGAAAACGGATGTTCGTTCTCATGGTATTTCTAGAAGAGAAAGCATGCTACCTTGTCTGTCTGACTGACATGAACCTTTTGCCCATTACAGTACGCTCCTCCACCTGTTCAAGAGAAAGGAAAACTTGAAAGATGAACTCTAGTGTTCTAGAATAAAGAAGCAAAGCCAGTTGTTGATCAAAGAACCTACCAGAAGATGCAGAAATTGTACGGGTGCTCCAGCACATAGGCCCACCACAAAATTCCACCTAAATAAGATAGTGATAAAACATGAAAATACATAAAGAAACTGCTTCATGTATGTGATGTCCCCATAGGTTGAGGCCCTTTTATCGAAAAGATCATATGGTTCAAGAACATGTGCAAACACGTACCACAGTGGCAGCAGCAGGCTTTCCGCGGAAGAGAACTCCAATGGACACAGAAAAGCTGGGATAACCATGCGCAAAGTTTGTTGTTCCATCTAAAGAGGAGAAATTCTGTAGATTAGATCCCAATGGAGACCATCATGCTATCCTCAATTTCCAATCAGATTTAGTAGCCATGTTTGATTCTTGTCTAGTCATTAGTCAAGATGGCATCAGATCATAATGCTAAAGTTTCAACTACGGGAACCATAGCGTACTCCCAGTAATAACCCTTGTATGCACCTATGTCATAGTCATACTAGTATGCTGTCAGATGAATTGTCCAAGTCATTCTATTCATCAACTTGCCTGTCAATAATAATACACAGAACTGTCACCTTCTAAATCAAGGAAATGGACTAACATATACAAGTGCACAGGTTTCCTGCACTAAATCAAGAATAATCTGGAAAACTACTGGAGCCACCCAGTACAACAACAGTGGTTCATGGCATAAAAGACAAAAACAACCCACCACGTGAATGATTGTCCTTGTTCACCAAATCAAAAGTAGGAACTGAGGAACCGAACCTAAAGGGTCGATGCACCAGAGATACTCTGACAAGGAATCTCCAATAAGGCCACCTTCCTCCCCGAGTATGAGGTGGTCTTTGAAGTTCTTCGTTACAACTTCCAAAATGACTGATTCACTCAACTTGTCTGTGCTGAACAAAGTATAGAGCAAGAGATTCAAATGCTAATGGAGTTTCACTTTATACTTCTTACAAAAAGATGAGTTTAGCAAGTAGCAACACTTTTAAGTATTAAATGAAAAGGGACCAAGAGATTATGCCCCCTATCTTATAGCCATTAAGCTAACAACAGATGCAGAAACAACAAGATTATATAAGAAGCGTTCTTACTCGGTCACCAAGTCTGCAACTCCTTTATAGTGAATATTGCGTGGCTTATTAACAGCTTCCATTACAACCTGTAATGAATGGAAGACAATGAAAACCATCTTAAGAAATGGCATTCATCAACAGTAGAGGAAGAAGGAAACGTGTATTCCCAGCCCTTTAGACCACTATGGTAATCCATATTTGCTCTGTTTATCACTATAATCCTCTTACAAAAAGAACCAGATTGGCCTCTCTAACTTGTCAAAAGACCCAATTGTGTCAGAGTTAGACCTTAAAACCAATGCAACAAGCAGTTCTTGCACCATTGCTCATTAACCAGCACTCCCAGTTCACAAAATGACTAGCATTTCTTATCGCCGTTCAACAAGAGGTACATTTTTTAGCACATTTACCACCACATGCCAACCAAACCAATCATCAACCCTAACACAACCACCAATCTTGTACCGAATCCAACAAAGGAAGCTGAAAACTCACATCGGCCCCGGCCTTGGCGGCTTCCTGGATGACGCCGAGGAGCTCGGCGGCGGGAATCGGGCCGGTGGTGGGGGCGGCCACCTTAGGGTACTTCGCGGGCGGGGCCGCCTGCTCCGACGCCACCGCCATGATGGGGCGCGCCTTGCTGGACCTGGAGCCGAGCGCGCGGAGGCGGAGGGTCCGTGATGGCAGCGAGTGCTTGGCATCCTTGGAGAGGGAGGAGGAGGAGATTGTGGTGGGGGTGGAAGCGAGGAGATACCGCGCCATTGGTGCTCAGAGAAAGGGTTTGATGCTCCAGCGATTTTTGGAAATGCGCTTTTTGTGTGTGAGCGCGTGCGGAGTGTGCACCCTCTATTTTAAGTTTGTAATAGCTCGTACTTCTACGTTATAACTAAAATATAAATATTAAATATAATAACATTAAGTACAAATTAAGATATAAAGATATCGACACGATATGCGAGCGTCGCCAAATAAATATATCAAGAGTGATATTGTAGTTTTATTTTAAATAGGATCTGAAAAAATAGGAGTAGATTATCTATTTTTTTATTTTTTATTTTTATTAGTAAAATGGGTTTTATATCCGTAGCCGGTAATAAGACGGGAGACTGATGGATGTAAAAAATAAGTAAATTATTCGAATTTTAGGAGTTTTTATTAAATAAGATGGAGTAAAGAGAATAGATGATGTAAGAATCAACTCGTATTTTATATAGTAACGATTTCTATAAAAAATTGAGATATATCACACTATTGCACCACCCAACTATCATAGAGCCTGATTGAGATCCAATTGCCACATTGCTTGATTCACAGGCATTCCGGAGAAACAAATGAGCTGGCATTCTCAAATTGTTGCTATAACCCTTTGAGATTTCCCAAGATGTCAAAGAAAACTTAAAAAGGAATGTTGCAAGATTTAGAGTCGTGGCACATGTGGTGTGGATTACACTAAATTCAGCATGTGACTTGCGAGTGGCGGTCTAAGCAGTCTGTTGACTAATGTAGAAATGTGACATTAGTAATGGAATTCAGCTAGCATTTGAAAGAAACTTATGTTATCGCTCTGTGAAGACTAAATTCTCAAATTTAAGAAAGAAGTACAGATAAACCTTCAAACATTGGTCCCATATTTGTCTAACCCATGTACCATAAACCATGAATTCAACCCTCTAAAACTTCATGAACCCGTCCAAATTGCCCCCTAAGTTGGTTTAGACGGGTGGTTTTGCATCCGCGGTACTCTATCACCCTGGTTTTGCCACTAAAACTATCAGCGTGGATAGGAGGAGTGGAGGGAAATCATTTGACCCCGTTTTTTTCGCCAATTGTACTCACGGACTCATCTCAATCAAGTCGAGATCGTCCGGAGCTTCGTGCGATCACCATCTCGTGTTCATCATCACCGCCGCTAGGCAGAGGGGCTCGGGTGGGGGGAGGACTCATCGAGGAGGTCACAAACTCGCTGAGGACGGCATGGATCGAGTAGGGAGAGGACTCGTTAAGGAGGAGGGTGTGGCCTAGCCGCACCACCGCGGACTCGTCGAGAGTAGGGAGCACAACCGACTCTTGATGGATGCGAAGGGATCAAGCACACCCGAGCCACTTAAGTCTGCCCAGTCTGGCCACGCTGGCTGCATCCGTGGCAAAACTGGGTAACAGAGTGCCATGTGTACAATAATGTCCTCCTAATTTTTCTTAGGGGTGATTTGGACGGGGTAATAAAAGTAGGGGTTGGATTCATGGTTTTGTAGTTCAGAGGGTTACGTGAATTGGCATCAAAGTTCGGATGTGTTATTTGTATATTTGTCTTAATTTAAAGATATCCTCTCGGTCAAGTGAGTGGAATCCTACTCACATGATTTCTCCACCCCATGAAAAGGCAGTTTTCAGCACTATAATTTGAATTAGGTGTGTCCGTATGTTGTATGTTGTTAGGAGTTAGGATTCAAAGAAAACTCTAATTACGTTCTTTTGTGTTTCATCTCTATCGGAATAGTTAGGTTTTTTATATTGGCTCGTCAAACCTATCAGAACCCATCTTTTTTACACTGGTTTGGAACCGACTATGTTAGTACAACCTAGGCAAGGTTCCAATTATGTTGAAACAACGTAGGAGAGTTAAAGAAAACTCTAATTGCTAATCGGGGGAAACAAGCAAAAATAAAGTACCACGCTAGTCACGGCTGGGCTAGCAGCTGGCAAGACTGGCTCTTGGAAAGAAGCTTGGCTTCTCATGCACAGCCCTGCGGCTCTTTACTCGGGAGCCTCACAGCCCGGGCAGCTGGGTTGTTTACTGTGCTGAAATTTTAAGTGATGCTAAATACTTGGAATTGTTCATATGAGCACTGTATGATTTGGAAGCACATTTGAATTTGTTCCAAGTTTTTAGCTGAGGCTTTCCAATACCAACGTGTGATGCCACTGCTTTGAAAGTATTAGGATTGCTGATATTTTCCTTATAAGAAAGTCAGGGTTTCATTTTTTTCAGACCCTTGAGTTGGACTATTGTTCCCATTGGCCATATTCAGTTAGTGGCCCGTGAGCACAAATAACTGTAAAACATCTCTGTTACCTGCTCCATGATGGGTGGTTAGGCCATCGTTGTCAGGCCAATTAATCCTGCTTACTCAAATTATGGCGCGTCAAAAGCAGGTGATTGGTTTCATGCATAACTCTGTTCTGTCATTAGCAGTATATAAATGCCCAAGATTGCGAATACTATACTGGTCTGGAATGAAAATAACTTGCAGACTTCTCAAATCTCAAGTTCCGTTAATAAAACTGGAGTGTAGTCTTTTGCCTAGAAAAAAACATCTGCATGAAGAACACCATGAGTTCAGCCTAATTTCAGCAATTACTAACTGATCAGTATTATCACCAGATGAATATGATTGTCTGCACTCGAAATACAGTAACAGGCTGCCTTTCAATGCAAACACCCTGACTCCCTGAGGCAGCAAGAACAGTGCACACAAAACACACACATACAGCAGAGCTGCAGAGGCAGCTGCGAGGGCAAAACGGCAGCGTCACGAGTAGTGTGCGACAAGAGAGGGACCATGCTTGCAACCACCACCACCATGCACACACACACACATCATGCCACCGTTCTCCCCCCCCCCCCCCCTCTCTTCTTCTCTCCTTATGCCAACTGCTAGTCTGCTACCATGAGACATTCAGATAGATAGGTACCTTCCAGTAACCACTTCTCTCCCCTCCTTGCCCTGCCTATCGTCACCAGTTCTTGGCATGTCTTCCCATGTTGCTTGCAAGAACAGGCTGCCCGGTTTTGCCGGTGTGAGAGATTGAAGCTGCCAGCATGATCTGATCGCGCAACACGGACGAATCGATTCGTTGGTGGTGCAATTATCAGTGGTTTTCAGGGTTTCATCGTATCGCAATGCGAGAGGAAGATGTCGGCTCTGGATGATTTTTGATAGTTTGATGCTAGATGAGGTGTGAGTTTGGTTGGAAGATGCATGTTTTGGTGTTCTTGTAAGGTTTCCTAGTGAGCATGCATGCATGGAATTTGCAGGCTCCATCAGATCATGTTGCAGCTTCACTCTCTCCCCACCGCCAAAAGACCTGAAAGAGATTGAGAAAAAGTTTGTCGTCATGGTTCTTGTCTCAAATGAAAAAAATGCATGAAAGGTAGATAGATTTGCTAATCTCGTACTGTATATTCAATGATTTCCTTTGTTCAGTAGATCTTGTTTCATTAAATGATTTCCTTTGTTCAGTAGATCTTGTTTCATTATGATATTTCTCTTATCTTTGAGTGGTTTCATAGTGCCTCCTTTTGTCAGAACTGCTTGAGTTTACTTAATTTGCAAATGTTTTTGTCTTGAGCAGAATTCAACCAACTGTTTCCACTTTTTCCTGTACATGAATTACAGAAGTGTAATCTACTTCAGTTTTGCATCAAATTATCACTTGCTCAAGCAGCTCGACCCAAGCCTTCAGTGCTGTTCATTTGCTGTCCTTCTGAAATCACTTTTTGCAGCCAATCTGGTATTTCTGCCTAACTTTGCTACATTCATTTTTTTCAACGGAAACTTAGTTACAATTATACAAAACTCAAGTTGTGCAGTTTATTGCCTCTTTGACATTTCCCCTTTTTTTCCTTTCAGCGCTATATACATTTGCACTATTATTGTGCATTTGTGTGTAGTGCGAGCTTCTCCAAGGAAAATAAATGCTTGTAACAAACAGTAAATACAAACAGATTTAATTCATGACTTAACGCACCTTTTAAAGTTCCAAATTCCAAGAAAATAGTATTATAGTGCAGAAAAAAACAATGCCGTTTTGGCTGTGTAATGAAACATGCAATGTAAGTTCAACATAAAAAAAATATAAGCTAGCAATTCAAATAACCTCAGCAAATGACAAAAGTTTCAGAAATTAACTATTGCGTGTGAGTATTGAGTCCAAATAAAAGCATACACGTAATTTTTTGTTGGAATAGTCTCATATTGATTGTGAAGGGCAATGCTCCTAACTTAAAAGTGAGGAGTCTCTTACCTCATCGGCTAGCTTTTAAGATGTCGAAAGACCATTTTGATCATATAATTGGTATCAAAGTCAGGTTTACAAGCTATAATCTTTAATCCAATGGATATGATTGTGTGAAGGTCTAATGGATCGTTTGTGCTGGTGGAACATAGCCTGAGGGACCATTAGTATAAGTTGAAGAGACGGTGAAGGGTTGATGGACACTAATGTGTGAAAAGGGAGATTGTTAAAATAGTTATTGTACAAACAGAAATTTGCACACATGAAGCAGATATGGCGAAAACCGACAAGTGATTCCCACAAGTATTAATGAATTGATAAGGTAAATAAATTGTAGCATGAACACAAAACTACAATGAGGTGCAGGCC
Source organism: Phragmites australis (assembly GCF_958298935.1). Classification (NCBI taxonomy): domain Eukaryota; kingdom Viridiplantae; phylum Streptophyta; class Magnoliopsida; order Poales; family Poaceae; genus Phragmites; species Phragmites australis. The sequence goes on from NC_084926.1 coordinate 42,432,847, forward strand.
CTTAACTTAATACAGTTCATGTTCACTTTAGATTCCTTGCCCCCAAAAAGGCCATGCAACTCCGACTGCATTCACTAACAAAACATTTAACAAGATTCTGGTGTTTTTGCATAACAGCGACGTACATCATGCACATTCCACGGAAGAGGCCAAGACTGATTCCGTTATGCATGCTGAGCTCAATCAAGCTTCTTCCCATATCAAATTCTTTTGTGGTTCATGTCGGCCATCTAAATCATGTAGAAGTTGGATTTGTCGAGAGTTGGCAAAAAGAAAAAAAAACAACCACCGTCGTTTTAATTGTTTAACTCCAGTGACCCTAATTTACTTTGTGTTCCATACACATTATTTCATCCAAATATTTTCTCGTTTGTTTACAGGTTAGGCTGCTCCAACTATTTGGACTGTGCATTCGGAAAAGACAAAGCATCAAAGTTGACTGAGATATAAGATAGTGGCAAAGTTCGATTTTGGTGGGACAGATAGTTAGAAAATTATGTCTAGAGGCGTACCTTTTCAAAAACAAGGAAAAAAATCAATTTAAAGGAGGCCATGGAGAAAGAATGGACTATTTAGATAAAACTAAACTAAAGCTCAATGAGAATAAAGCACTTTGCAAGTGGAAATTAAATAACAGAAAAAGTTATATACGACGAATGAACGAATAAAATAGGATATCGACCGACCTCGTCAAATTAGTGACGTTTTTTTGTGTGGATTTGGAAAACTGAAGACGTGAAAGAGGCAATTTTCTTTTCTAGAGTGTCAATGCAGTTATTGCTCCAGAAGGGCACCGAGGGATGTGGATATAAACCCACACAAAAATCTTATTGGCAATTCATCTATCAACACCAACAGGGAAGAACAGCGAATCAGAAATGACAACACTGGGATGCAAGCAGCGAAACAAAATATTACACATCCATGGGTGTTTGTTAGTTCCAAATTCCGATCACTTCACTCTGCAGCGAGGAAGTCTAAACTTATTCACGACTCACCTAGCAAAACCTTGATGACAAGCCTATCTCAAGTTCGTAGAGCCATAACTTTGCAACGTTACACCATGGTCCGAAACAAAATGACACGCGGGCTTGACAGGGCCAGCTGAATTAGCTCCGGTAGCTTAGGCTTCGTCGAGGGCAAGAACACCTGGGAGTGGCTTGCCTTCCAACAACTCCAAGCTTGCACCACCACCAGTAGAAATGTGGCTCATCTTGTCAGCCAGCCCAGCCTTCTCAACAGCAGCAACAGAGTCGCCACCGCCGATAATGGTAGTGACACCCTTTGTGCTTGTAAGCTCGGCCAACTTCTTGGCAATTGCCTGAAGAAAGACAATTGTACTTAAATACCAGAAAAAGGAATAAAGAAAAAGAGATGACGGGGATAGATCAATGGATTGAATGTGAAGTTATATTAACCTCAGTGCCTGCTGCAAACTTCTCAAACTCGAACACTCCCATAGGACCATTCCAAATAATAGTCTGGGTGGTGTCCAACGCTTCATTGAATGTTTTGATGGCATCAGGGCCAACATCAAGACCCATCCAATCGTCGGGGATAGAGGTAGCAGGAACAATCTGTGAAAGAAGTTCGAGTAAGCATCAAAGATAGTTGGAGATAAATGTGTTCCCAATACTGCAAAATGAAATTACTAGTGTGCAATTAGCATGCCATGTTGCTTTTTGCATCGAACTGTTTTTTAGCATTAATAAATGTATGATCTGCTTTAAGGGGATATTATCATTAATTGCTGAAGTGACATGCATGATAGAATACATAAGGCTTTCAGAATCTTGCATGACGCCTGATCTCGTCCGAGTAAGGTAAGATGATATTTCTGTGTAAATGAACAAACCTTGCTTTCAGCATCCGCTGCAAACTTGTCAGCTACTACAATGTCAGTTGGAAGCAAGAGAGAAACACCCTTTGCCTTCGCCTTTTCAATAAGTGAGGTTGCAAGTTCAAGTTTGTCTTCCTCCACAAGAGATTTTCCAACAGCGTATCCCTGTGCTTTGTAAAATGTGTAGATCATACCACCACCAAGGATGAGGATATCAACCTTTGCCAGCAGAGACTCAATGACCCCAATCTTAGTTGAGACCTTGGATCCACCAACAATGGCAGCAAATGGCTTCTTTGGGTTGGCAACAGCTCCAACAAGGTAGTCAAGTTCCTGGGATAATTAACTTATTAGTTCATCTTTACTCTTTGTTCTTAAACTTGTTCTAGACTTCTTGAAAAATACATATAAGATATCTTTTGAAGGATAAAAAATAAACATATATTCAAAATGCAAAGATAGATGAACTTCTAAACTTTTATTTGAAACTATATGCAAATGATCTATGTTATATTAAGCATTTGAAACTACGGAAGGAACGAAGGGAGTATAGATTGATTGAGGCGAACAATGCATTTTTAATTCCTTCCTACTTATAGCAGTAGGACATAAATATGATGAGAAATATATTTACGCAGATCATGAGCAGGGATGAGATTCATTTCGACAATACCTTCTGCATGAGGAAGCCAGCAACAGCAGGCTTCAGAAACTTGGTAACTCCCTCTGTTGAAGCATGAGCTCTGTGTGCCGTTCCAAAAGCATCATTTACATAAAGGTCAGCTACAGATGCTAGCTTCTTAGCAAACTCAGGATCATTCTTTTCTTCCTCCTTGTAGAATCTAACATTCTCTAGGAGTAGAACTCCACCTTCAGGCAAAGCAGCAGCCAATTTCTCAACTTCCTCACCAATGCAATCATTGGCCATCACAACCTATTTATGCACATATAAGATCCGCTCTTAGTCGAGTTAAAAGATAACAGAAATTGTAATGAGCTAATGTCAAAATGTAACATACATCAACTCCGAGGAGCTCAGACAAGCGTGGAACAAGAGGCTTCAAGCTGTACTTCGGGGTGACACCTTTTGGACGGCCCTGAAAATTACAATAAATTACATTAGAAACATTAAAGGAAGAAACCACACTTGTTGCTGCAGTTCTATAGAATATATAAGTTTCATTCGAGTTAAACAAAAAATCTGTATGAAATCAGTTCGAAGGTTAACAATTATCTGTCCTATACTTAACTGTTCTAGTTTCAATATTCCTAAAATCAGTACATTCAGCTGAAAATTATCATGGTGCATAGGGTACAAGATTTCTCGTGATTTGTCATTATTTTTTATCACTTATCAGGTTACAGATGTACTATCATTCCTTCCAATTTACTAAATATATTTTTCATCCTGTCCAATCAATGAGTGCAGTCCAACCTTAAGAACTTATCACACAAAAGGTACATTTTGGTTTTGAAACCAGCATTTGATGATCAATTATAGACAGAGGAACTTGCATTAGCTGAAAGTAACGGCGAGGACAAAAAATACATGTAGATGCCAGGAATAAATAATCAATTTACTTCTATGGTGTAAAACCCCAAAGGTCAACCCTCCATCCTGAATTCTTAAATATAAAGGCATACTTAACTTATTAGTTATAGTTATTGGGAAACCAGAGTGGTAGCACTAGGATATCCCAGTTGGATCATATTGATCCTTTAATATATTAATATAAAGGCATGCTATTAGTAGAATTGCTAGACTACCACCAACCAGAATAGCGGCCAAACACAAAATCAGAACACAACACTAAACAAATAAACTCTATCAGTTGTTGGTAAATAGTAAGCACGGTCGCCGTGCTCATTCATCTCAATTAAACAGCAATAACTGACAACTATCAAACAGTAAATGAACTACAGGTAGTCAGTTAATCAGATGCAAGAGTTGCAGGCCAACATAAACTACAGATCTAAAATTAAAAATGGACCATGATCATAGCAGCACATCCGTACCTAACCAGAGCCGCTGCACTAATCACTACTGCCATAACATAAAAACAACATTTCTTATGATAACCGCTGATCTGTCCAAATTGAGTCCAAATCATCGCACCGTGATCACGCAGAACCGCATCGCATCCACCCAATCCCTCAAACACGCATCTCAACATAGAGATCCTAGACAGAATGCGACACAGAGATGTGGAAACGTGGGCGGTCCGGTCACTCACCAGATGGCTGGCGAGGACGACCTTGGCGCCCTTCTCGAGGAGGAACTTGATGGTGGGGACGGAGGCGCGGATGCGGGTGTCGTCGGTGATCTTCTGGGCGTCGTCGAGCGGCACGTTGAGGTCGGCGCGCACGAACACCTTCTTCCCCCTCAGAGCCGCCTCCCCCAGGGTGCCCACGCTCCTCTTGGTCGCCATCCCTGCACCAAACCCGACGCCGCGAGGATCAGACGAAAGCTCGGACCAGGCGGCAACGGATCCGGGGGCAGCCGCGCGATCGGAGGGGCCGACTCACCGTGGAGAGAACCGGATCGAATCGGCAGCGGCGGCGAGGGTGCGAATGCGACGACAAGATTGGTGGTGAACTGGTGATGAGATGAGCTGGGGCGAGGCGATCGAACGGTGGGTGATCCGTTTCTTTATAGAGGCGGGGCTCGCGATGGGACGGAATATTCGCGGGCGGGGTGCCGTGGTGTCTCACTAACATGTGGGGCCACGTAAGGCGGGGCCTGGAGGGTAGTGGGACAGAGGGGTTTAGAAGGGACGTCTCGGGGTGTGACTTGGAGCGGGGGTAAGAGGCGGGCGCGACGCCAGCGGGTTTCTGAGCCCGCGGATTGGGGATGGACGGTGCGGATTTGATGGTTTTGGAATGGGAGGAAGGTTCTGGAAGGCCGATGCGTGGAAATGCCTTCGCCTTCCGTTCTCGTCTTGCGGGCTACACGACTACGAGCAGGATGGACCATTGTTTTGGCGCAAGCCTTTTGCAGCTTATATCGCTGGGACCTGTGGGGTCGGATTCTCTTGTTCTTCGATCTTCACCAGCGAGAACGAGACCATCAACCATCGATAGCCACCCATGGTCGAGTTAGGCGCGAAATTACGATGCCCGTGCATTTAGATTGTCAGTGATAAATACCATCAGCAGCAGCCGCCGGTGGCGTTGCGCATTTCTTCTTCACTACTACATTGTTCGTCGGCGGCGAGGTTAGGCAGCTGCCCGACTGGCCCAGCTATTTTGCGACGCTCCTTCCTATTGCCAAAAGACTATATGGCCGGGTGTAAAATACACATGATAGCATTATTTTACATCTAGAATATAGAATATGATATGGTTAGCTAAGATCTAGCTCCGAGATATCGATATGTTTTAAATTTGTAAAATAAAACGAAGTAGTTGGAATATTTATTTTTAATTTAAAATAAACATAAAATGTCTAAGCTAAAGATCATTAATTTGCTCACAACTTCAACTTAAAATTTCCTAAAGCGAAACGATCAACTTTAAATATTCTTATAACTATAACTCTGCTAAACTAACCTATTATCCTACATCATAACCACCTACTATCCAAACTGAATCAAAACTAGCTTTCTCCTATCACAGAACGCACCCACCTTTCCATACACGGTCAACAGCTCCTATAGTCACCTCATCTCGCTCCCACACCCCTCCCACGGTGTGGTCGAGCGGCCACTCGTGAGTTCGATCATTGGGGTCGGTACTTACTGTCTCACTGTGGTATTTTTTCAGTAGCGCTTGAAATTAGTTCGAATTAGACTATAGTATATACATGCATACGTGTTTAGTGGTATTGTACGTTCTCACACACTAAAGCTTTTGTACCTCTATTCTCCCTAACGTGTGTATGAACATGTATGTGTGTATGTACGTGTGGTGTGAGTGTAGTATAGTAGCGTGCGTCCTTAACTTACCATCTAAAAAAACCGGCGCGCCCTATCCAGCTCGACCTCGCCCGTCCCCGACCCCGCGCCACGGCCGTCGATCGACACCGAGCGCCCCGTCCTCGTCCCCGCCCCCCCCCCCCCCTGCTCGACTACCTCCCGTCCCAGCGCCCAAAGCCGCCCCCTCGCGTGCGTCATCCCAGCGCCAGCGCCGCTGCCTTGAGAAACAGAGGGGGAAATCGCATCACCCGGTGTAAGGAGACCCGTTCTGAGTGTTGGGTGGCGCTGGGATTTAGACGACAACGGCTTGGTCCGGTGGATCAGCTACGGTGCGAGCTCCGACAGGTGCCCCCTTGTTCCTGTGATGTCAGCCATAAGGGAGCACCTACTGAGCCATCCCGTAGTCGTCCCTGTGCTGAACTGAGTTGCAGCTCCGACGTCCGCTATGGCTGCTGCCTTCTTCCATGGCCGCCCAACTGCCTGAAGCTCCCGTTTGAAGGACTACTGAATAATGAACTTTGAAAGGAGGAACTACTGAATTATACAAGGATGAACTACTGAATTATGAAAAGATCACTACTGACAAGTAATGTTTCTATCAGTTGGAAGCTAAGTGCTGAAATTACTGAAGCGTGAAAGGAGGACTTATGAAGCATGAGTATCAACAATATCTTGTTATTATCGTTCAGTAGTTCATCCTGAAAAGAGGATAGTACAAGGCAGGGCAAGCTTGACTACTGAATCTGCTGTGACTTAGTACGATGAATTACTAAATGTTGAAGAGATGACAAAATCGAGTTACCAGAGTGATCCAAAATGCGTAGCAACCTAAGTATTCTCCTGATCCGGAGTGTTGTTCCACCGGGTCGAGCACCGGTTGATTCAGCCCATTTTCCCGATGTTGTCTGACATTGCTCTGAACGCTTGGCCTTGTCGTATACAAGAATGAATTCTGTGATGAAAATTAATCTGATGTAAAAAGCAGCACTTAAGCATAAGAAACACGCTTCTTGTGCATCAACATTTGGACTTCCAGTATTAGATGAATCTTGCAAATTTTATTAAACAGGAAAACTTCTAGCATCGGGAACCACATCACTTGAAACACGAATCCTTCCTATAAAAGGTTTCTTTGAAACATGAATGTTTTATGAGTTTCTTGCAACCCCTGCACATTTTCGTGAATTTCTTGTGTTACAAACCTGCCCTACGTATTGTCTATTGTACACTTTTCTTGTAAGGGAGAGCCTGTTGTACACACTTGGACATTTGGTGACACCCTGAGCTGTCCTCGACTGGAAAGTAATTTCAGGCTACTTCGTCTAATCAACTATATTATAAAAAACCAGATGTATTTTTTGCTGGAGCATACGTTCGTCATGGAGTTAAGCTTGCTACTGGTTGATTGTATAATAATATTTTGTATTAGATCCATCCTATCAACTATATTATTATATGAATTTTTTTCTCATGTTAACACGGTCATTCAACTAGTATCATCTGATTGTCAGAGGTGAAAACGATTAGCCCAGCCCAATAACCTCCTCAAATCCCCATTATATTAGCCCAGCCCAAAAGCCCAAGCAAAAACCCTAGGTGGAAGCAGCATCCAATCCAACGGGTCCGGTTCCTCCATCTCCCATCCAACGGTGGCAACACCACGCAGTCGCCTTATAAGAAAGATCTCATCGCGTCTAGGGTTTCCTCCGTTACGCCACTCCGCCTCCACTCCTCCCCTCCCTCCCAAGGTAAGCCGGCGGTGGCCATGACGACGCGCCTCAAGAAGAACCGGAAGAAGCGCGGCCACGTGTCCGCCGGGCACGGTCGCATCGGCAAGCACCGGAAGCACCCTGGAGGTCGCGGTAACGCCGGTGGCATGCACCACCACCGCATCCTCTTCGACAAGTACCACCCGGGCTACTTCGGTAAGGTCGGCATGCGCTACTTCCACAAGCTACGCAACAAGTTCTACTGCCCGGCCGTCAACGTCGAGCAGCTCTGGTCGATGGTGCCCGCAGACAAGGCCGCGGAGGCCGCCGCCGGCGCTGACAAGGCCCCGCAGTTGGACGTGACTCAGTTCGGCTACTTTAAGGTGCTCGGGAAGGGGAAACTTCCGGAGAAGCCCATCGTCGTCAAGGCCAAGCTCATCTCCAAGGTCGCCGAGAAGAAGATCAAGGCCGCCGGCGGCGCCGTCGTGCTCACCGCCTAGGGTTCGGTCCTGGTCTTGCCCTCTCTTGGTTTTGATCTGAACTAGTAGTGGTTTCCTTCTTGTTTCATCTACCATTCGTGTTTAAGACGAAGACTTGTTAGCTTCGAAACCTGCGTTGTGAGATATCATCTTATGAGACATACTAATGCCAGCTCATTTGAAATGCTCCAGATATATATCCTTGCTATCTTTTGCTGCCACTTGTGATGTTTCGATCAATGTGATTGATCCCCGATGTATTCATGATCTGGTGGTATCTATGAATGATAGAGTGATATTCATAACCGTGGTTGCACTTCAATATTGTCAGTGCTGATCGAAACGAAGCGATGTGGAACGTGTGTTATTTTGCTGATACCTCTAATCTATAGCATTCGGTAGGCCATTATTTTTCTGATGCTAACTTAATTGTGTTTACTTTTACCATAGGTTCGAAGGAAGGTCCTTCCTAATTCCTGTTAGGTCTTAGCCTTCGTTAACATTTGTATTGTACCTGAAATAGTTCCATGGATGGTCTGCTTTTGCATGGGGAATTTTTCTGTCTATCTTTATGGTGTCTTGTATGTTCCTATAGATGGTTTATACAATGCTACACAGTTTATGATGTTGCATTGTGATTCTGCTGTGGCCATTGTGTGATTAGGCTCTTAGTTGCTTCCTAGTCAGTTGTGAGTTGTTACCTCGAGTAGTAGTTGTATGTCTATCTTGATGGTGCCTTGTTCCGTACGGTTCGGCATTTGCAAATTTTTTCCGGCATATAGATGATTTGTACAATGCTGCATAGTTTATGATGTTGCGTTTTTAGCTGCTGTGGCCATTGTGTGATTACTGATTAGGCTCTTAGTTGCTCTATAGTCTCTAGTCAGTTGTTAGTGGTTACCTTGAGCAGTAGTTGTCTAATGTTTTTTCGGTTTAAAGTCTCTTTTTTTTGCATAGAATAGCCTCTCTTTGGATGAGACTCATCCACTCTGAAAATATTACTAGTACATTTTTTCTGCTTTCTGGTTATGATCTTCAGATAAGCTGTAGTGATCGTGATACAACTATTTTTAGATAGAGTAACATCTCTTTAGCTGAAACACATCCACTCTGAATGTGCCCTGTAGTTAGCTGTGGACACTGGATGGTGCCACTGTTTATGTTGTGATCTTCAGCAAAAAATCTATATTTTTCATGGTACGCTATTGCTGTCAATTGTGAATCCATGGGGTTTACTTATACATGGAGGGTTGGGGTGTTGTACTGGCAAGAGGTTCAGTTATTCCTGCGTACTGCTTTGTTGATCTTTGGCAAGAGGTTCATGGTGCCGCTGTTTTTGTTTGTGATATTCAGAAAATCTGTAGTGATCATGATATGCTATTGCTGTCAATTGTGACCCCATGGGACTTCTGCTATCTGCTTTTGTTGAAGAATTATCCCCATCATTCATGTGTTTTTTGGCGAATGTTAATACTCCATGTGTGAACCATTGAGACTCTGATAGCAAGCGTGATGTACGCTTCACGTTACACGAACTACGATAGCAAAATTCAGAGTTAAACAGTGCTTATGCGTACTTGCTTCTGCTAAGGAAATACTGATCGATCACTCCACTGTTGCTTAGTATGGTGATTGGTTGCATACTTGCCTGTACACTTCTGAATCAATGTTTCAGTGATTGGAATAGTGGGCATTTTGCTCGATATCTGTTGCAACGAAATTGCGAAACTACACGCTTCAATTTTCTAGATTGTACTTGATAGCTAAGTACAGGTACTAATCATCCGAGTTTATTTTGCACTATAGGCTCGTTTGGATATGCAAGAATCCCCTCGGATCAAAGAAACACCACAGTTTCTAAGCAGTAAGCATACCCAACGCTCGGGATTAATGCTATCCAAATAGATTGTGTCTACTGAATCGGATTGAAGCACGGCACGATATGAGGGGTAGGTGGGTCGGATTGGCACGTTACGGCTAATTAGGTCGTGTCTGGGCCGACGCCTTGCCATGGCATGGGCATGGGCATGGCCTGCCTTGTCCCGCCCCACCATGCCGTCGTGTGTCCTGCCCCCGCGCTGTCGCCCCACCTCGTCAGCTGGTCGCCCTGCCCCGCGTCGTTGCCCCGTCTCACCGTTGCTCGGTCGCCTCGCCCCCGCGTCGTTGCCTTGCCTCACCGCCGTGCTCCCCACCCTCGCGCTACCACCTCTCCCCGTCACCGTGTCACGCCGCTACACCGCCCTCTCCGCCTCACCCTCGCGCCACCGCACTGTCCTTCCCGCCGTTGCACAATGCCGCCGGGCCACCGAGCCATCCGTGCCGCAACAGTGCCCATGCCGGCCCAGCCTGATACATGGGCCGGCATGTCATGGCTCATTAACCTTATCAAGCCTATCGGGTTGTGCCATAGTCGGACCAGCTCGATAGGCCTATTTGGACAGCACTACTCGAGATTAACACCTACTTATAATAAAAAAAAGATGCTATTTTCAGTCACTCGAAATTAGGTATTATTTCAGTCGATCTATATCAACCGATCCCAATTAGACAACTAGAACATTATCTTTAACCTCTCGTCTCCCTTTTCTCTATGTGACACACTCTCCCGCTACACTAACTTCTCCATTTTAGAGGTCCCCCAACACTAACCCATCCGTCGCTCTGCCCCGCGCCCACCTCATCCGCCGGGCTAGCCTTCCTAACATAGGAGATCTTCTAAGCCCATCGATGAAGGAATCTCCTGATTCCGCGGCAACCCTCTTCCCTAAACTTGTCAGTATCGGCGTATTCACACGATCGTCTGAAAACTCAAAAGTTTTTAGCATCTGAACTCTAGTAAGCGTAAATAAAAAATGAATACCACAATCCTGAAGCCCCTGTTCGAAATTCTATTTTTCTCTTAATTCTTACGTGAATTAAACAATTCATGTACACTCCTGCAGAATTCATGTGAATTTCTTCACTGTCCTCCAACTCACCCGGCCCAAAGCATTCGGCCAGAAAGCCGAAGATTCGGCCCAAGTCAACCAACGGCTCGCCAGCAGTGGACGACGCCACGATGGCAAGCGCAGAGCCGAGCACCAAACCTACTCCTCCTCCTCCTCCGCGACCGCACCAATGGCGACGCCGACGGCCTCTTCCCCCTCGCCCCTCGCCTCCGCCTCCATTCGCACCTCCTCCCGCAAGCGCTTCTTCACATTCCCGTGCAGCTCCCCACGCCTCGGGCTCCGCCTCCGCGCGGGCTCCGTCAAGGAGTGGCGCGAGTTCGAGGATGACGCGGGCTCCGTCAAGGAGTGGCGCGAGTTCGAGGACGCCGTCAGGAGCAAGGACCTCTCCCGCGCGCTCCGCTTTCTTCAGTCCGTGGAGCCCCAGGAGGCGGGAGCTGCGGCGATGCAGGTCGCTGTCCCCGTGCCGCCGGGGCGGGACTGGGAGGTGCTCGACGCCTGCATCGACGCCGACGACATGCGGCTCGTTGGCCGGGCCTACCAGTTCCTCTCGGACCGCGGGCTCCTCGTTAACTTCGGCAAGTGCAAGAACATCGGTGCGTTGGGGATGCGACTGCAAATTGCCTCCAAAATTTGAACTTGGCGTGGAATTAAATTCAGTTTGTTAGTTGATTGTGGAATGGGTGTGTAGGATTTGACAATTGATGATTCGATTGATGTTCATATTTACTACGATTGAAGGAATGGCCTCACGATTTAAACTGGACTTACTGTTTATCAGTTGACGTTTACTGCGTTTTAGTTTTTATAGAGATGTCATCTCATTCAGACTGCCTTTCGGATTGACTGTTTATGCATTTCATTTGCTGCAGTTCTGGAAGGACCCAGAGAAGTGACACCAACAGTTTTAAATGAGATGACAGGATTGGAAGGTGAGGATTGAGACAGTATCCCCTCTCTTCTACTGTATTATTCCTCGCTCAAAAAAGTTACCAGTTAGCACATGGCAGGATGTTCATACTGCACCTCCCCCCCCCCCCCCCCCCTAAAATGGAAAACTCTACTGCAGACTCTTGAGCAAAACATAGTCAGAAGAAGCTGATAGAGCTGTTTCAAAGGAACTTTAATTCATCTATTGTCATCACTGTGATGTAAAGCTCTAATCTTTTTTCTTTATTAATTTATTCAGCTGCAAAGCTTGCACCAAAAAAGTGGGGTCTGTCGGGAAGTTCTCCGTATGTTCTCATTGGATTTCTTGGAGGTGTATCTTATCTACTAACTCAAGGGATTGATGTACGACCTAACTTGGGTGCCATATTGGCATTAGCGACAGCTGATGCAATCTTTCTTGGTGGTACTTGTCTCGCCCAAATCTCATGTTTCTGGCCTCCATACAAGCGTCGAATCCTTGTACATGAAGCAGGCCATCTTCTTACTGGTATGGCTTTACCTTTTCATTCCTTTTTGTTGTCTCATTTTCTAATAATTGACGCCACTTATATGATAGTAGTTTTCACTTTTAAGTTTTTCAATGTGTAAGTTGTGATATGTCTGACTTTTGAGATTCTACTTCGTTAATGTTCCTTACTTCATTTGAACTCATGTGTAGCCTATCTAATGGGTTGCCCGGTACGAGGAGTCATATTGGATCCATTTGTGGCGTTGCGAATGGGCATTCAGGGGCAGGTACGACTGCTGTTAATTTTGATACTATGGTTATCTATCTGTTGCGCTTGGTGTTTTTTTGTCTATTATCTCATGAACCAGTGTAATTTCTGTCCCTTGAAAACTTCACTGCACTTTTTCAGGGCTAGGCCTTAATATGGATTTTAGTACGAGGTCTTTTCTGTTCTGTGAGATTTCTAAGCTGCAGTGCACTATCAAAGTTCTGACAAGTAGTAATTTATCATCAACATTGTTGTTTTTTCAAACTACTCTCTGTGTGTGTCATATTTATATCTCTCAGATGATTAAAAACAGATGTGACCGAATTGAAAAAATGTGATGATGGACGTGTGTCTCTTTCTATGATTTAGTCTGGATGAAGCTTGATATTATACTTAAATATTTTTGATATTCTGCCATGAGATTTTAGTTCACATGATCACATCTCTTAAGATAATCAGTTGTGGTGCATTCTTTTTTCTCCTGAAGGATCTCAGTTATGCCACCATTCCCTTTTGCCTTTATCACCTTATGCCCTTCATATAGATACTACATGTTATAGAGATCTCATGGGTGATTCCACACCTCTGCAGGCAGGGACTCAGTTCTGGGATGAAAAGATGGAAAAAGAACTTGCTGAGGGTCATCTATCAAGTACAGCATTTGACAGGTACATAAACTAATTAGTACGCTTGAATATTGGCACTTGGAGTTCTTAGGCAGCATTTGCGTTTTCCTAAGCGAGAGTCGAATTGCAGGTACTGCATGATTTTGTTTGCAGGAATTGCTGCTGAAGCACTTGTTTATGGGGAGGCTGAGGGCGGAGAAAATGATGAGAATTTATTCAGGAGCTTGTGTATTCTACTGAACCCACCATTTTCTGTTGCACAGGTTCGTTTTATTTTGCTGTTATCTCTTACCTACTTGTGAATAAACCTATGTAGTCCATGAATATTTCTCCATTGCTTATCAGATGGCAAACCGAGCTCGTTGGTCAGTCATGCAATCTTATAACCTTTTGAAGTGGCATAAGAAAGCTCATAGAGCAGCGGTCAAAGCACTGGAAGGCGGACATAGCCTCAGCATTGTAATCAGAAGGATAGAAGAAGCCATTGCCTCTGACAGATAACTGGACGAACTAATCCCTTACATGTGTTCCTGTCTATCAAGGTTTCCTCGGCACCTTGCAAAAATTGCAAGGATGGATTTTCATAATTTCGTTATTTGATAGCCTCGCAGGAAAGGTTGGTACGCGTTGAAACAGGAACATCGTTCTTGAAAGAAAGGCATACAATCCCTCGATGTGGGTAAAGGAGGCCAAAGCATCAGAGGTCCAAACGAGATCAACTGATATGTTGGAGAGTTGAAGGAACTCCGAAGTTCAAGCTATGTGGTTAATAATGATGCCAGATACAGTAAATGTACATAGGAGACATCGATTCTTGATGAATATGTAAACATAGGTAGGAATAGAAATAGCTGAACAATGTGAGTACATTTGACAAAGGATGCAACCGGCACTCTGGATTGTTGCTAAACATTTTGTAATTGTGCTCCAAGTCATTTCATTTACGAACATGGCTGATTAACCATGCATTTGTTTTCGGCGACCGCTCAGGGCCCATGATAGGGAGGGGCCCCAGCCACGACAGGTTGCGCCACTAAATGGAAAGGAGTTGGGGCCCAACTTGGGAACGAGGAGAATGGCCCAACTACAAGGATCGAATGATGGAAAGGCCCAACTAAGCTTCCTTCTGCGAGAAACATTTCGTCGCCGCCGTGCGAACCCTAATCCTCTTGTTCCCTTCCACGAAGCGAGGACACGCTGAATTTGTTTACAAACATCGGTTCAACTCGTGGCCCTAGTATATATTTATATCATTATACGTATATACTCTAAAATATCTATTAAAGATAAAAGATATAAAGTTTAAAAGATTGATAAAATCAACATATGTATTTTAATGTCGATGGTTATTGATGAACTATGCGGAGCTTAGTTATTGATGGAGTCATCATATACCAATATATGTTATACTGAAGTAATACATTGGAGACCGTATCTTATCCAAAGCGATATGAATTTATAAACGAGAGAGAGTACGATATAAGAAACTGTGGCGCCCTTAAGATTCGTGTAATGCCTGAATGTTGCCAATGTGAAACTCCTCGAGAAAAAGAAAAAAAAAACTGGTGCCGTTGCCTTGATTGTCCAGGGCTCCACCGCTCCAGGCCTCCAGTCCAGGGTCAGGTCTTGCACTCTTGTGGCCGGGCCTCAGTGCTCTACATCTGCTGCCGTCGGCCCGGTTCCGGCACGACAGAGCCAGCCATGGAGCAAGCGACCCCTCCAGCCGCCGGCGTCACGGCCACCGTCGATCTCTCCCCGGCGGCCGCCGACCTCGGCGGGGTGCACCTCCTGCCCTGTGGCATCAGGCTTAACGGCGGCGCCCCTGTCTCCGACTACTTCAAGCCCAGGAGCACAGGTCCGGGTTTTTCTTGAAGGCCGCCAAGCCGCGAAGATCTTTTTGGTTTTTTTTTTTTTCGTTCATTTGGTTGAGGGATTAGTGGGGGAGGTGCAGGTGTGGAGGTGGAGGGGGTGAGGATGGAGGAGGCGTTCTTCCGCGGGAGGAAGCTGCAGGGCGCCACCCTCGCGCTTCCGGATGGCTACCGAGGTGAGAATGTGAGAGTAGTTTCTTCACTTCTTGGTTCTGTTTTCATCTAAGCCTACACCCTACAGGGTGTGGTAGCTTTGGTGTGGGGGAAATGTGAGATTTTTTTATCGATCCATAATGTGCATCAAGTTACGGTCTAATAGTAAGCGATATAAAATTTGTGAAATTGCAACTAGCTGTAACCAAATTGCTCTCTTCTTAGTTAGAATGGAGGAATTGTGTGTGCGGCACCGAGCAAAATTGAACCTTTCTTTGCAAACCTGGATCATCTAGTTCTAACTTTGAAAAAAAGAATCTTCTAATAAGTCGTGGTAATAAGAAGTGATTTGTGAGTTGTGACTCAACCGCATGTTTAAGGAGGCCCTTTGCAGAGAACCTGAAGTTTTGGTTTGAATTTGCGTGTAGAAATGTTCGTTTAATGGTGATATAGTCTTTTCTTATCTGAAGTATGTTCTTGCTTCTTGGTAGAAATGTAAAACTGTTTGGGGATGCTAAGTTTGCATGCATATCTAGATGCTTAGAGATGGTAAGTGGTGGTGGTCATGGTCACGGTTTGTCCTTCTGGATCTTCGATAGAAAATGTGAGTTGGGCCAAAGTCCTTCCATAGTATGATCGAGTTTATGATACTTCTAATATTCGTTGTAGGTTATGTATTGGAGAAGAAGAGTGGAGAAAAGGATACACATAATTTAGATGATGAGGTTAGCAATTTTGTATCCCGTGCAGAATTCCAGAACATAACCTACTGGAATCATGATACCGCGCCATCGGCAGAGGATTCCCTCCCAAGGTGCTTTCATTGGCTGACCATTGCTAATGCTGTGAGTATTTTTACCCCTAAGTTTGTTGATCCGTTTCTTGAGCAATTAACGGACATTTTGTAATTTTGTTTTGCCTATCCCTACTTTCTTTGGTTAGGGATAGTATATGCAGTAGGCTATCAAAACTAATCATTGAAATTACTGAAATGCCATGACACATACTGACAGACACAATCCTAACTATAGCTTTCTGTTTGTACAGATGCACAAACCGGTGACTGCTGAAGAGTTGGCTAACATGTCAGCCATTCAGAATCAGGAGAACTGACCAAGATTCATTACATGGTGATTCTGTATTTTCGGTATGATGTGACTTTTGCGTCGGGAAAAAAAATCTGCAATTCAATCTCTAAAAGTTGGCGAAGCATCCTGACAAGCTATCTACCAGTCTAACAATCATTCTACTATTTCGATGCATCCAATTAGGCAATAAGAGATGTCTCGGTTACAGTAGACAATAGCTGGGAGCCTGTGACGATGAGGTACTCTTCTTCAGAAGACCAGCCCTAGGTGGCACTGAAAACGGTTCAGTAATTTAGCTTGGACCTGGAACTACTGTGTTGTTCTTGTAAGACAGTTCCTGTTTTAATTATCTGTAATGTTGTGACAGTGTGCCAGTGTTGTTATGCCAATGTATTTATCTCGCCTGAATATGATTGAAGAAAAAAGATTTCAAAGAATCAGATTTTTTTTCGTGTCTCGAAGAATCAGATTTGTAAATGTCAAATAAACATGCATCCATGATTTTACCAAACCTTTCAGTAATCAACTCCGTCACAACCTGAGTGGCACTTCTCAACCATGGAATAACGCTGAAAACAGCAGCACCTAACACTGGTAGATTGCAGCATTCATAAACAACCTCAATTTGGGAGTTGAAAGATTGTACGATATTTTGTTGGGCCTCTCTGACAGATTGTGAGATTCATCAGACACGTCAGAGAAGCAATCAGCAAGGCCACCCGAGCTAACGCTCGGTCTCACTGCAAGTTTTTTTGTTGTGCCCTGTCACGTGTAAGATTTATTATTTCTTTGGGAAATTTTGGCCGAGTCCACTCGGTTTGGTAGTGGACGGCTTCGAGCGTACCATCACCTGGGCTCGAAATCGAGTGCTCATCTCCTCCTTAATGAGTATGTCAGTAACTCCTTGGCCAAAATTTCAAAAAAAAAAAAAAAAAAACTTACGCTGAAAAAGTGACTCGGTGTCATGAAGCTTCAGAACTCAATTATTCTTGAAACAACTATCTGCAAAGTTACATTAAGTTACAAGGTTACAACATAGCTGCGCAGATACCGACACAACTCAAGGGATTACAAAACCGTGGACGTTCAGGTTCTAAACCAGAGAGCTAAAAGAACAGGAGATGCAAATTTAAATGGGACTGCTCAATCTGTGGTACAAGGCTCTAGCGGAACTAGGAGAAAAAAGAAAACAAAAACAACCCTCTCAATACTCTACTTCGGCCGTCTGTTTCTAACCAAAAGAGTGGCAATAGAAACTGCATGTCGTGGTGTATTATTTTCATTGCAAGCTATCGAAGAAGCCAGGACCAGCCTTTGCTTTCAGCTCATGACCGGCGTCTTTGCCCATAGCAACCATGTCATCGAAAGAGTACGGTCCACTTCTTGTTGTCTCAAATACTGTACGTAGAATCAGAAAAGTGACAAAGTGTTGTCATTCGATGAAAAAATGCAATGAACTTCATGTGATATTATTTATTGAAAACCAAGGATACCTGTAGATCCATCTGGTGAAGCCAATAGACCTCGGAATGAGCAATTCCCATCCTTATCACGGTAAGCATATGCCGCAATTGGAGTTCGGCAGTTACCATCAAGAACTGCCAAGAATTCTCTTTCGCTTGCAACAGCTAATCTGGTATCCTCATGGTTCAACGAGGATAGATATTCCATCTACAAAAAAAAGGCAAAGAAAGGGAGGTCTCATCATCTTTAGCTAAAGGAGTGTTAAAAAAAAACAGCAATTCAGGCAAGTATGTGGTGCACTCTGCATAGCTGCATAGGGCATTCATGTACATTGCAGAATAAACCAGAAATGCACATTCAGAAATATTCTAGGAGTGCCGTAAGTGTATGAGTAGTTTCAATAATGAAATATTTTTGGAAAACCAAAAATATGCAACATGGTCAGGATAAAAAGCAACAAACAGACAGCAGACTGCACTAGGCAAATAAAAATGTGAAGAGTGGGTTGGCGAAGCAATCAGATTTGAAAAAAATAATCCGTAGTGTGTTAACAACATCATATAATGCAGTTTCCAACCAGGAACAGAAAATGAGCCCTTGAACTTATCATTTTATCAAAGGATGGAAAGGCGAATAAAACCTAGATCACCTACCATTTTGTCATCGTTGCTTCTGCAAGCTATTCCAATAGCACCTTGGGCAACTGCTGGAAGCATTTCTTCCACTGATAGTACAGATGTTGCAGTTTCTGCCATATTTAATCGCTTTAGTCCAGCCAGTGCCAACAATGTAGCATGGACATCTCCTTCTTTGAGTTTCCTTAACCTTGTCTGAACATTTCCTCTGAAATTAACAACCTGAAAAGCATTCAGTACTCTTAAGACTTAAACTTATCAAGATGAATACCTAATCAAAACTCACTTCTGAAATTAGTATATATAACTAAGTAGAAGAATGAGAAGATAGCTGCGGCCGATTGGACAAAATCCTCTTTATGAGGAAACAGTATTGCAAGAGTACCTCCAGGCTTGGCATATTTTTACATATATGACACGGAAAACAACCCATTCACAATAATATAAGCCTAAAATAACTATGCTTATACAAAAGTTGAGAACTGCAGCTGAAACAGAACAAACAAATCTAAAAACGCAAGTTTCACAGTGCTAGCGCTAAGAATCTTGCTGGTATTTGCATAGAAAATATGGAGGCATGGAACAACACGAGTGGATTAGCGAGTATTTTAAGCATACTAAACAAGAAAGGAAGGGAAAAAAGGAAAAAGTAGCATGATGGACGCAGTCATCGTACTTACTTTTAGTGATGGATATCTATAGAGAATCTGAGATTGTCTTCGCAGGGAAGCACTTCCGACAACACTACCAGCAGGAAGCTCCGCAAGAGAATTTGCAGTCAAGCATATAAATGCATCTCTCACATCTTCTCGTGGGAGGTTACAAGGTAATATTGTGCCTTCAGGTAGATATGTTGGAACATCTTTCATTGAGTGAACTGCAATGTCAATCCTTCCCTGCAAGAGTGCATCATCTATCTCCTTGGTGAATAGACCCTTGCCTCCTATATCTGCAAGGGGTTTGTCCAAGATCATGTCTCCTGTGGTCTTTAT
The DNA here is from genome assembly GCF_958298935.1 of Phragmites australis. NCBI lineage: Eukaryota > Viridiplantae > Streptophyta > Magnoliopsida > Poales > Poaceae > Phragmites > Phragmites australis. The sequence continues at coordinate 42,452,227 of NC_084926.1, forward strand.
TATGACGATCTCAACAGCCCCATCATCAGCTAACTCTGAGTGTGCAGCTTTCAGCTTATCTCGGGTTTCATGGGCCTGTGCAAGTGCAAGAGGACTGTCCTACATAGCCAATAACATGAATTGCATATTTCAAGCAAGATATTCTAGTCCACACACACAAAAAAAACTTTTAACTGAACATTGACAAGAACAATTACTTTTCTTGCGAACCTTTTCTTAACAAAAAGAAAACGTAAAAAAGATGCAGAGTATCCACAAGATCCAAGTAAAATTCGTAACTCACTAAGCCAAAACAAAGACAAAGAAAAAGACTGATAAAGACTACAACCTTGTAAACACCCACATGAAACCACCAGCTAGTTTATGAATAATGCACGAACAGCACGGCATCTAGCGTTGACCAAAAATAGTAGGTGTAACATCTAAATGTACAATTTTTCCGATTCCTAAGAGCCCATTCTTTAGCTCTACTAAGGTCAACGGCAAGTTACTACTGATCCAAAATTGCAACAGAACGAAGCTAAAGATGTACATCTTGTAAATTCCACCATTGTCCACAATGTCTGACACCTTCTAGAGATTCAATCCCGGACACCGGCACGGCATTGCATCCCCAAATCCAAGCAATACCTCCTAAAGCTACGGTTTTTATCGACATAACCCCAAATTGGCCACCCTCGCCGCCAAAGAAACCGCAGAAAGGGTCGATTTTGATCACCTTCCACGAGTCCCAATCCGGATGAGGGAGACCTTGGCCTGCGCACCGGCCTCAACGGCGGCGGCGGCCCGCACGACGGTGCACCCCCGCCGCGGGCGCGCGAGGCAGGACGGCGAGCCGAGGAGGCTGTGGTGGGCGGTGGTGCATCTAAGCGACACCATCTCCGGCGAGCGGAGGGGGAGAGGATTGGTGGGTGAGGCTGCGTAGGCGCGAGCAGCGAGAGAGGAGAGGAGACCGAGATGTGCCTGCCGAGGGGTGTGTTCTGATCTGGTTAAGCTGGTTATACTCTCGGCCTCGGCGGCATGGATGAGGGGGAGAGGATAATGTGTGAGGATTGGCCAACCACAGCGAGGTCTACTCTGTTCATTTGTCCTGCAGTCTGCATATAAGGGTGTGAATAGTTGGAGAGTAAGAATGTATGTACTATAATTGTCTTTGTTTTTGATATGTTCATCCAATTATTTATTTAATTGAGTGAATGAGACGAGAGTAATTAACTAAATTATATCTTATAATTTTAAACAACAATAGTTAATCATACACTAATCAACCTATACTAACACTTGTTAATACTAATATTATCATAGTAATTACTAATTAACAACAAAATATATTAATTATTATTAATCATACTCTAATCGATACATCAATAGTGCACTAATAAATACACTAATACTTAGTAACCATAATCTCATAATAATAAATACTAATTAGCAATACAATACGTTAATTATCATTAATTATTTTACTAATGGTCATGATTAGCTAAGGTGAATGACCTCATCTAGCCACAAAGAATGAATCACTCTATCAGTCCATTCAACATATTTGAGAAATATTTCTAAAAGTCGGATGATCTCATTCACTTGTCTTTCAGCCAAACACCTCAAAAAATATAGATGGTCATCTCCCATCTAACTTTATCTCACCAACCAAACACACCATAAGTGGAGAGTCTGCGTTCCATGATTTTTACTTAAAACTCCATAATCCAGAAATTTTCTTGAAATTAGATATATTTTAATTGATTTTGTTTTAAATTATTTAGACAATTGATTTTTCTCATGCTCAGTTGACAAATATAAGATAAGACGAGAACAATTACACTAGAAAATTGCCCCCATTTTTATTAAAGGTTGCACTTAACACATCAACACCATCCTGATGAGTAAGCTTTCATTTGCACCCCACAAAATACGGTTAACTAGCATTTTCGGCTAATAGAGAAGCTCAACTCAACCAACCCAAGCTCGTGGTAATTTGATGTGGCAATCTCCTTTCTCGAGTGCTTTTTATCCTACTTGTGAAACCTACCTAACTCCATTCTTAAAGATGACTTGCCACTGTAAGGCACACCCGGTTCAAATGCTTCCGAGCAACTTGCTCACCCTTTAGAATTAGGTTGTGCCTCGCTTTTTAAGGAAAAACTTTAGAATTGAGGAAGATGATTAGCCGTATGTTATGCGATCACAATGTGGAAGAGACAACTTATCACATGTTTTTTGCCTGCCCTTTTAGTGCAAGATGTTGGTCCTCTATTACAATTATTTGGAATCATCAGATTGATTTCTTCAGTATGCTTCAAGAAGGAAAAAAAATCACTTTCAACAACGCTTCATGGAAGTTTTTTTCTATAGCAGACCGGAAAATTTAGAAACTGAGAAATTCGAAGATCTTCTAAAATACAACACCTTTCAACAACCGGAGGTTCTGCTTTGTGGATAATGTTTTTTTGCATTTGAATAGGATGAGTAAGGTCATGTACAACGGGAACGCTTAGCTAGATGCTTGCGGTGGTTGTCGTTTTTTCATGCCAGCGTGGACGTTCGGATGGACGCTTGCCACGGTGTCGTTGCTCACAGAAGCGGCCGACGCTTGGAGCAGTTTTAGGGTGAAAATTAACAGTTTCAACATGCTAACTAAAGATTAGCAAGGAGGTTTTGTTGTTTCCATTGTAGGTTGAGACTCTTATGCAAATTCTTTGTCATTCTTTCTCTTTAAGCATCTATATAAGCGTTGTTGCATTGTACATGCCCTAACTCCTTGTCTCCTCTTGGCTTCTTACTGATGTATAGTTCTTCATTTTCTTCTTTTGTGTAGCCACTTTGTACTTGTTCCCTTTGATGTGTTTTAATAAAACTCTCCCTACTCCCTATTGTATCCCTTTGAAAAAGATTTAAGTTACGTTAACGACATAACTCTTTTGCTTGTGAAGCCTTATCATTAAACCTGTCCAAATGGGTCGTGCCTACTGGATCGACCTGAGACCCGTCACAGTAGGCACGGTCCATTCACGGCATGATCCAAGTGTAGACGGGCCGGGCCGGCACAACACGGCTTGACCGGGCACGCCAACGGCCCGTGCGACACGATCGGCCCAGCTAGGCACGACAGGGCTTGGCATGACAGCAGCCCGGTGCGGCACGCCTGGCCTAGCCCAGCATAACACGCCAATGGCCAGCGCGGCACGTGGCGACCGCCGTGCCCAGCCAGCACGGCACGCCTGGCGCTAGCCGTTAGGTGCGTGGGGCCGGCACGGCCAGAGCACGGTGGCACATGAAAGCACGCTGGGGCACGGCCGATTAACAAGTTAAATGGACCACGCCCGGCCCATTTAACTTGCTAACCCAGGTTTTTTTTTAATTTTTTAGCCATTTTATGATAGTTTGAGCTCCAAAAATTTTGATTTTTTTTTAAAATCATCATTTTTCACCTATAAATAGAGCACCACCCTTCTATTTCATTCCACACTAGTAACATCATTTGTTCTTTAGTTTTCTCCTCTCATTCTTGTCTCAAAGTTCTTGCAAATTTGTAAAATTTGGCACAATTAGATTGAATTATTGCCAAAAATCCGAGAAATTTCAACATCGTCATCCTGCCGTCTTGAAAAAATCTTGGTGACTTTTTTGCATCGTTGTTCTTTGTTGTTTCTTCCAAATTCCAATCTTTGTTTTATTATTTGATTGTTTCTAACTCTGAATATTTGAATTATTTGTAGTGCTATTCGATATTAATCATGGACGCTGGCGATCATGATGATACATCTATCGATCATGTTTTTTTCTTCAAGAACTCTCAGAGGACTATGGCAACTTTAGTACCAATGCTGCAGATGAAGAATGACCTGGCGGTGAACTTCTAGCTGGTGAACTTCTATTTCTTTGCTTCTAACTTTCATAAAAAGAAAATCACTGTATTATATATTCAATGCTTAACAACATCACAATATGGTAAGCACTATCTATTTACGCCATAGTATAAACTTTGAACACCCTATGCCTTCACTGTGTTTATGCCAAAATACAAACTTGCTTGCATAATACTATTGATTTTCTTACACAATATCACAATATGCCTACACAATATCATCAATATGCCTACACAGTACGATGAAATTACCTACGATGTAATCACATAGGTGCCGATCTCTACCCATATATCGAAGAAATCATAAAAGATTGCAATCCACTTTTATGGGAGATTGGCAGCGAAGCAAGGATGACGCTTTGACTCTACCTATGATCACAAGGACGAGACGGGTGATCCCATGCCATTTGTCTTCACTATTTGGTCCGGAAAAGTGAGATACGGATTTCACTGAAACTCTTTCCAAATAAATTAATTGTCTTATATGGTATTGATACTACACTATATTCTGCAATTTAGATGAGGATTGTACCTGAAACTGGTACTCTTCCATTGTGGTGTTTATTTCATGAAAGTTTACGGTTACAACATAGCATTAACTTTTTTTGTTCTTGAAAGAGACTCGAGGATCCCCAACTGATTTCCAATATACTTCACTTGTTCTATTGCGGAGTTGAGATATGGCACGCTATTTTATATTAGCTTCACAACGCGTGATGCATCTCTAGAAGTATGAAGTACCTATTCTTATTGCTCTTGCATCCTCTCAAAGTTAATATCAACCATGGTCTTGGTGATCTTTTCCCCTTTTATCTGATGTCACACATATTACGTTCTTGGAATGTCCATTGCTGGAATCATTCCGGGGTTGATAATCTTGCCATGATAATACATGAGTCTTGCAGGCTTTACCTGGTATTGAAGCAGCAGTGAAGTCCATGAGAGTTGGCGGTCTTTGCCGTGTGATCATTCCACGATCGCAGAGATATCAAAACACAACACAAGAACCAGTTCCTCCAAATGTAACCTCCTTGCTATCAATAATTCTAAACCTATAAATATATTTTACTCGTGCTCAACTGAAGTTTGTTCTGTCTAGCCAACTTCTAATCATTCCTTTCTGTTGCATGCACCATGTATTAAAAAATATGTTCGCTATTGTTACATTTTCTTGAGATACATGATGGTTTAGATTAAGAAAATATCTATTTCATATCTGTCGTTGAAGGATATAACTGGTACTACCTCATGTACATATTAATTTTACCTATCGTTTCATGTGCAGTTCTTTGATAGGCAGAGACTATTTACTACTATATTCAGCCCGACACGGTCGCAAATGGCGAGGGTTCCACTCTTGGTACACTTATCTTCGACATCGAGCTAGTCAGCATAAGGCAACATTCATAACTGTTCTGCCTTGTGGAGGACCAAAGAAGCTCTAAGCAAGAATCCGACCAACCATGCTTCTGTTCAACCCATTACGTAATATGTCTGAAATATAGTGAATATTGATCCATTCCTTGATCAATCTCAATTGCACAGATACAGATACAGATTGTAAGGAGTAAGTTTGATATGGGTTCTGCTTCTGTTTGAAACATCTGTAATACTGGAAAATCTGATTGTACTTGCATGGTGGAACAGACTGGTAGTTGCTTTTGAAGAGCAGAACATTGGATGAGAGATGCCTCTCCTGTGTAGAACACTGAACACAAGGTTGTTTGATATATAATCTTAATTATAATCAGTAGTAGTCTGAAGAGGTTAGAGATTCTCTTTCTTGACTTTAAACCCTTTTTTATATAAAAAAGGTGGATGCTTTGTCATGATCTAGGCATGTTCATATAGCTTATTCAATTAAGTTGCAACATGATTGTCCGGCGCGTGGAGCACACACTATGCACGCAATTGTGTCGATGGGAAGATTGTAAGCACGAATGCTATGAAATACTTTCACAACTTTCAGCATCGTGACACCTGAAAGTTGTCTACAGGCTCTCTCTATGTCAAAACTCAAAACACTTCTAGCGCGAGAATTTTACAGGAATTATAAACCCCTTTTTGGAAATATTATGGCGAATGTGGTGTAAATTGTTTCGGAACGAAATTTTCAGGTCAGGTTTGTGCCCTCGTTGAGTCCTAAAAACGATTGGATTTTGTTGACCACGAAGCTGTTGCTTTCATCTTGTTGGATCACTGAAAGTTCAAGTATCCAATCGACGCTTACTAAAAGGAAAAGCTAAAAGGATATAGTCAAACACATAGTAATAGCGTGTTTTTTTAAAAGAAAATTTTATAAAATCTAGTCTCACAGATAGACTTTTTTTTTCATGTTACGTATTTTTCTTTTTCCTTTTAATTACACGTATTAATCGTTAAATTAGAAAAAAATAATATAGATTAAAATCTTATAGAATTTTTTTGATAAAGGTTCCGTATAATTTCCTTCGGGGTCATTTCGGTTAACTCCAGAGAAGGAAACTTCCCTTCTTTCTTCTATCTGCAAGAGTTTTTGGTGCGAAAGAAAGAGAAGCGAAGTGCTGGTATCTCGAGCGGCTCCCTCCCCGCGCGCGCCACCTCTCGGACCCGAGTAGCCGGTGAGTCTCCTCTCCGCGAGCCCACCAATTCGCGCGGTTCCAGAACCGGAGAGTCTCGCGGTCCCGGTTCTTGGATCCATCAACGCGGCGGCGCGAAGTTTCGCCCCGTTTCTTTGGGTTCTTGGATGCGTTTGTTTCCCCTCTCCGATTCTGTCTCTCTCGCTCGCTCGTGCACCCGTAAATCTTTTTGGCGATTCTTTAGCTCCGTTGCAAGAATCTTAGGTGCCCAATGGCGGATCAACCGCGGGCACCGGCCATGGCGCCGGCGGCACCATGACCGCCCGCCCGCGCCGGTGAAATCGAGCGGACGCCGGACAGACGCCGGCGTTTGGCGCGTGGGTACTCCAGCTCCTGCGCGGCGCGTTTGTTTCTTGGGCTATAGTATCTGTGGCCAAAAGTTCATTGCTTAGACAGTAAGCATGGGATCTAAAGAAGGTAGTACTGGTAGATTGTGATACCAGCACCTCCTCCGTAATGGCTATCAGTTTTGCCAAGAATCCCTTCTTTTGAAAATTATGGTCACCTGGTGGCTTATTATTTTCCTTATGCATGAAATGGACACTAGGAATTTGTACGCTCAAATGCCAATCTTGGTATTTCCTTTGGAGTAGTACGGATTACAGCTATGGTGTAATTTTCTTCTTCACAGCCGGTGGTGGTAATTCGAAGTAACAAGCAGTAGAGATGTCTCAATGTATAGATGGATACTGCTATTGTAGAAGCCATTTGATGTTGTGTCTTGAACATGAGTTTGTTGTTCACTTGTTTGCTACTTGCTGCCATTTTCTTTATAGTGGTGCTTGTTGTCGGTGTTATTCTGCACCACCAAACTGTTTGTTTTTTAATTGCAGCCTAGAGTCAGCCTGTGCATTCTCGATGTCCTTTCTGAGGTAGCATGTCTGAACAACAGGATCATGTTAGCAAAAGGTCTTGCTCAAGTATTAGCAGCAGTACTCAGGGGAGTGAGGAGGAAGTGACCATTGGTACCCTTATAACTGAAGCAACCAACAGTGGAAAGAGTCTTGGAAGGCGCCTGTCCCACTTAGATTCAATCCCGGTACTAATCTTACTCTTATTGAATATGTTTTTCTGATTATGTTGGTGCCTTCTGCTTCCTAGAAGTTTACCTTCTGGATCTATTATATTTCCTGACAGGAGAAATTCCTTACTGAGTTGTTTAGCATGAGATAGGACATGTCTATGTAGCATTCAATAAAGATAAAGTACAATAATAAACAATACATTTTCATATATACTCCTATATTTATTACAAAAACTGTTCTGTACTTAGGTATAGAATAGTATTACCTGCGTTCATTATTAAATTAAATTATTATGCTGCAAATTCAACTACTGGCACTTACCAAGTTACTGATGTCCTTAATGGCAGCACACTCCACGAGTTAATGGGAAAATTCCGGATGTTAATAATACAACAATAGATCATGAATCATTATTGGAAAGGTACAAGTTTCATGGTGCTCTTTCTTTTATCCTCTGTTTTTCCGTTAGGTTCATTTATCTCAGACTTTTTGGTGACAGATTGGGCACTTATGGCTTAGCTGAATACCAAATAGAAGGAGATGGGAATTGTCAGGTTATTTTTTTACATGCTTGGCAGTATTAATATTTCATTTCTGTGAAGAAAATCTATTAGATATATTTTTATTATATTCTAAATTAGCCACCTAGCTCTCTGTAGATTAATTGATGTATGGTACGTTCATCTTCCATTTGTACTGGTAGATTTAGTGGGTCAGTGGGTACTATTGCTCGAATCTATCCTCTATTTAGCTATTTGTAATTTATTGTATCTTCTTCCCACTATGAGCGTATCTGATTATAATGTTTCAGTTCATTTACAATGTGGAGTTTATTTGTCTTCGACTTTTCTCCATTTTGTGTTGTGTGTTTTTATTACAGTTCCGAGCTCTGGCGGACCAGATATTCCGCAATCCTGACTATCACAAACATGTGAGGAAGGCAGTAGTGAAGCAGGTACATCCCTCATTCTAGATCTCTTGCCAACAGAACTCACTTATTTTATAAGAAAATAGCTTGATATGATGGTATCTTAGTGCTAGTTTCCTGGGTATGCAACTATTCTGAAGTATTATCTTTCTGTTTTAGCTAAAGGAATTCAGGAAACACTATGAAGGCTATGTACCGATGGAATATAAGGTTTATTTGAAGAAAATGAAAAGGTTCTAGTCCATACTAGATTCAAGATGCCTAATTCCCAGTCATGTGAAACATTCTATTTGTTGCTCATGTCCTGATGCGTACCTTTCTTATATATGTCACTGCAGATCCAGGGAATGGGGAGATCATGTGACCTTACAGGCGGCTGCAGACAAGGTAACATAGCACTTTCAAGATATCTGATTGGTTTCTATGAGAAAACATTTTGTCTACTAGTTTTGGCATTATTTATCTTGTGACGTTTAGTTCTAGCTGTAGTTCAGTCTAACGTTTCCTCATTAGTCCATCCTAATAAATCCCCCTTACAAATTCGAAGCTAATAACAAATTGTTTGCTTATTTTGTATATATAGTTCTTCAATCATTGCTTTCGAACTGTTTCTGTAGAGTACTCAATTGGTATATTATTATAGGAGTAGTAGGCATCATATGTATTTTTCTAACAGCAACTCTTTTTATCTCTTATATCAGTTTGGTGCTAAAATATGTCTGTTGACGTCGTTCAGAGACACATGCCTTGTTGAGATAGTCCCCAGAGATGCCACTCCCACAAGAGGTTGAAGTTGGGTCCTCTCAGTTTATTATGTATCAACTTTTGTATCATTACTCCATCCATTTTGTTATTGTGGTTTTCCTTCATTATAGAGCTTTAGCTAAGTTTCTGGACATCCCATCCTTATAAATAGTATCAGTATATGATAACAGAAAAATGTGGTGTTTTATCACTCGCTCATCCTTTCTTGCAGAGCTTTGGCTAAGTTTCTGGTGCGAAGTACACTACAATTCATTGTATGCAATTGAAGGTGAGGAGTATATTGCTCCCTGATTTTATTTTATTTTATTGAACGATTTGCTCCCTGATATTCGTTGACTTGTATTCCAACAATTTGTACTGCGGTTTTTCTGTGGCACACTAGTTCATCTGTAGTCATACTCTATACTTTCAGATCTGCCGACACGCAAAACTAAAAAGAAGCACTGGCTGTTATAGCTCAGTAGGCTTCGGTGATTTCTTGGATTTGCTCTTGGTCTTCTCTACCTAGCCCAGCAGCATCTGTAACCTTGCTTAGTTTTGCCATTTTGCTAATGTTGTAAGTTGTAATGTGACCTGGAAACAAACTCTTGTAAGCTTATGTACAGTGAAGTGCCGAATTTTACTAGTGCAGTTTTGGGCTGTTTGCGTGTTTCGGTGGTCATTGCGTTCTCCACATTTCTGTGGTGTTGACGCTGTGTAATTTGTGGCGCTCGCCGGCTCGCCGGAGCCTTTTCGCTTGGCAGTGCAACTGATGGATGCAGCACGTAACGAATGGCGCGCACAGTCTGCTGGGACGCTTTGCTAAGCGGAATGCAGAAAGTTTTCCTATTCATGCGGAAACTGAACAATTTGCTGTGAAGTTTAGACCATGAACTTTACAGGGTGCAACTGCCGCCATAGTTTCATTCAAGCAGATATAAGGGGAAGTTGCTTCTTTATTTTTGCGAAAGATGCAAATTGGTTTCAATATCCATATTAAAAAATAGAACCGACTGACCATAGGATTAATCCTGGAAATATGTAATAAGAGGATTTTTACTTTTGTGGTAGTACCTTTGATTGTGGATCATTGCGGTTGGATATTACACAGCGAACTCACATGTATTGCAAATTTGCAATCACAGTAAAAGCTCTCATAAAATAAACACAGACTGTGCGCGCCATTCTTGACAGGTAACCAAAAAAAAAAAGGAATTTTTATATATTTCCAACTCCAAAAATTGACGTTTCAAAATCTTCAACGGTATAGATGCAACCTGTTATATTTTCCAATTTAAAGCTCAGGATATTATAATTTGCCATTTAGTATTTTATTCCATTATGTGTTCTGAGTTTCGACCCCGCCAAAAATTTCCTTCCACCCATCCCCACTTCTCATTCCCTTGTCCGTCCTTTTGCAGAAACAGCAAAAATCTGGGGCAGGACCCTGTTGCAAAGAGGTTGCAATAGTGCTGCAGAATCAATGGTTTCAGAACACACAACCATCTTAGAAAAACAAACATAGACACACTGCAAACAAACAAATACACTTCAAACAAATGAGTAAATCTGCTTCTGAAACCAAAAAAACTGAAAAGGTCCCGGATAAACGAATCATCACACAGAATTTAGCTTTACAAACTAAAGACTGTCCAGTACATGCCAATGCTTTTCAGAAAATCTATAGACACACACAAAGTATACAGACAGCTCTTGGCCGAAATCTTTCACAAGTGTGGCATGTCGGTTCCATCTTCAAACATAGAAGCACCACAAATTAGCTGCACATACTTGTTTCGTTTGTAGATGAAAATGAAATACAGCCAGGGATTGTCCACTCCCGTTTATGATCATGTTCAGTCAAGTGTTATATGTCAAATGTCAGTGGCATGAGACATTATTCGTTCCATAACTTAACCTTTGAAGGCTTGTATCTGACATATCTGTCATCCATCTCTGTGGCCCACCATCATCGCAAATGACATTGTATGCATAGGATGAAAGCCCGACGTTCTCGCCACATGAGCTCGCCTTTCCCAGGTTATATAACCTTTCTGTTCGGGATAGCACTACAAGATTGGAGAATGTTGAGAAGCTGTTGCCAACAAACACATCTGCTCTCAAGCAAACCTCAAAGTCAATGGCAGACTTTATAAGATACGGTTGCCTATCATAGATGTCGGTAACTCCAAGTTTCTTCTTCTCATAAGCGACCATACCCACTCTCCACCCGCTGGTTATTGAATCATCCTCAAGAAGGCTGTCAGCTACTGCAAGATAGACTGCGACTGGCCGACGCAGATCCTTGATCTGTGAGACCTTGTGAATGATCTCTTCTTTACTGCTGCAGATTTCATTTGAATTGGACCGCTGCTCCCACTTCTTGCAATGTATCATCCAATCTTTCTCTATTCTCATGTGAACAGCAATGTACGGCACATGCAGATTCGTTGAACCATCTCTCCTCTGCTTACTATGAGAAATTCCAACTTCATTTCTTGCCCTTTGGCCTGCCTCTCTAATCTTGGATATCACCTTAACCACTTCAGTTTCTATCTCCGGAGCTAAGACAAGGCAATCAAAGATCTTGGCATAATCTTTGACTCGCCAGTGATCAGGCCACAGAAATGGATGTTTCCCAACAATTTTAATGACTTCAAAGTCATCTGCCTTGCCCCCTCTGGATTGCTGCAGTTGATCCAAGTCTCTCTCCACTGTCCACCGTCTACCACTCCCCTTTTGGAGTTTGAAAGGCTCAGTTCGATTTGAAACTTCTGAATACCGAGCTAACCTTACAAAGCCATGACATTGAGAATTGAACTTGTTAAAGTTAAACACCTTGTCAAAACTGATAGGCTGCAGCAAGTCAACCTCTTTGTAGAAGAGTGAAGCGCTCAGACTTGGCATGAGAAGAGATCTGTTCAGGAATCTTGCAGTCAAGCACGCTCTGGCAAATGCAATCTTCTGATTGTTCAATCCCCATATAATTTGTGGGACATCAACAAACTTGTCTTGCCTAACTCGAGGAAGCAACTCAGGGGCTGCTGACTCATAAAATTCTTCCTTCTCAGATGAATTTATGGCAAGAAAAGGAGATATGATTGCTCTCAATACAATCAGGACAATCACTATCACAAGGCCTTTACAAATGACAGGCCTTGTGGGCAAGCTAATGAGCTTGAGAAGCTTAAGTTCCAGTAGGATGCTCATCGAAACAATGCTTTAAACCCTTCTCATCTTAAGGAGTCTTTTTATCACCCAACCATGCAGATTATCTCAATACTGGCCTATGCTGCATGATAAACATTAATCTTCAAAATCTTTCTGATGAAATACAAACTATGCTGCAATATAACAGAATCATTGCCCAAACAGACTAGCTTTGGTAACTTCACAAATTCTCCATAGCCAATGTTGGCCAGTTTGGATCTTTCAAGCACTAATATCAGAAGACCTCTTGAATTTCTCCATTATCAATTTAGTACAAGCTCAATCCAAGAGACTGCAATAACAAAGGAAATAAAGATATGATTTAATATTGTTGTATACTTCCATCCATTTTACGATTTCATTGTAAAGAAAAAATTAGGTATATATATAAAATAACCCTTTTCACTGTATTTACCTATAGGTCCACTGTCAACCTCAAAATGTTAGCATGAACTAATGTCCCAAGGCAGATATACCCAGAGTCCCATGGTTCACAGGACCCCACAGAGCACTTGAGTATGCTCAAGAACCATACCGCACAAAACCAGACTGAAAGCAGCGACTGATGTAGGGCTTTACACAAGATGGGGCAGCAGGGCATCAATGCAACAAGGCTAAAATGCAGCAATTAATAGATACTGAAGCGGAGCGACATGTTTCCAGTGTACAACATGATAATAGAAGTTCAGGTGATCATATCCTATGTGGTGAGAGCACGAGTCACTGAGAAGTGAGATCAACATTGCGGGAGTTGAGGATGAACAGAACCAAACTATAGGGATGACTCAGCTAACAAATCAGCATTGGAGTGGGAAATTTCTTCCAATAATGGATGCATTCACACTAGTTGGATGGAGTTCCGCGAAAGATTTGTACGTGATACAAGAAAAAAATTATCCATGCGAAATCAACCCTGCAAAAAAAAAAAGGAAATTTGATTATATGTCCCAAAGTTGATCAACCTTCGATAATATATCCGAAGTTGATTATCATTTGATCATATGTCCCATAAGGATTAGTTTATAACAAAATTTCATATTAGATAATAAACTTTGTTACAAATTAGTTCGTGTAGGACATATGATCAAAGATGATCAATTTCGGACATATTATCAAAGGTTATCAACCTTAGACATATAATCAATTTTCCCCAAAAAAAAAAGTTTAGGGCTTTCTTACCAACACCAGAAATCAGTTCGTATAGATGCCCAAGGGATGAGACGAGGACAAGGACGAGGCGTTCGTGGCCCTCACAAACGACCCTACGCGACTTCGGTCGCCGGCGGCGATCTCTTTACTCCACGGCGAGTTCACCCGGAGGGGGAGGCAGAGTGACCGGAGGCTGGTGGAGACGCACCTGGTGCCCGATCTAGGGTTGGAGGCGGCCCTCGTGCTTCGCGGCGCGGCGGCGGACGAAGCCGGCGGCGAGCGGAGGAGGCGGCGGAGATCCGGGGGGGGGGGGGGCAAGGGGGTTCACGTTGCGTGAGAAGACGTGGTCGCGCGAATGGGACGGAATCTTATGAATTCGGATTTGTCTTGGCGGAGAATTCTTGTCCGGTTGTCGTACGCCCGCTTGGAATTAAGTTGGAATCAGCCATTCCGCAACACCCAACGAGCTGGAATTTGACTAGGTAAGGGCTTGCTAGTTGCTACCTATTTAGGCCCTGTTTGTTTCAGCTAGAGATTCGGAAAAGCAGCTTATAAAAGCTGGATTGTTAAAAGCTGGATTGTGAAAAGCTGGATTATGAAAAGCTTTTAGACTGTAGATTCTAAAAAAATTTAATGGACAGTTTAGTAAAATGGACTTTCACAATCTATCAAAAGCTGAAGAAAACCAGCTTCTCAGATTATCACAATCCAACCAGCAGATTTTAAAAAGCTATAACCAAAAGCTGCCTGTTTGTTTCAGCTTCGGATTATAAAAGCTGAAAGCCAGAATCCGAAGCTGAAACAAACAGGGCCTAACACGGATACTTCAATACGTGATCGTAGCTGTATACGATCTCGTATCCGATACGGATATAACTCAGATACATATTTCATAGGAAAAATCAAGATTCTATAGGAATTGAAGAATATTACCTCTTCTAAAGGCATGTTTCTTAAGAATTTTTAAAGTTGGTTTTCTCTATCAGTAGAAATTCTTTAAGTTGTAGTTATAGATAAATTGATGATATTTAGTTTAGATATACTATTATTATTTTGAAATAAAATAGTTATTTAAACTATTTTATTTAATCCTATAAACTTCAAATCATACATAAATCTCGAAACTGGAATGTTGTCAAAGAAGGTCTAAACATGCCACATGGCATTGCTTGGAACAGAAGAACTACGTACGAACGTCGCAAGAAATGCTGATGTACTTGTAGGAACTTCATCGTTTCTCTTAATTAGATATGTTGGACCAGATCAACTTCCTTGTTTTCGTAGAGTTCGACCACATCAACCGATGAACCCATCATAAACGCCAAGTAGATTGGATGGATCACAATGAAGTTTTGGGAGATTTAAACTGCTTTCTGCATAGTCATGGCAAAACTCCTGTGAACTTGTGTTTCTGATGGTTATTCAAATGAGCGTACAACAGTTCAAAACAATTCCCTATGCAAAAAACCTTCAACGATAATATTTGACAGGTTCGCTTATAACCAAAAACTACAATCCGGCGTGCCCATATCTTGGTGATTGATGTGAAATCCGGTAGGCAGGGGCGGACCGACGTTGAGCTTTAGGGGTGCGCAGGACACCGGGTGATTTTTGTTTTTCAGTGATACATCATATGTACCAGGTCTCTAGGACACCCTCTAACTTAACAAATAGAACACCCGAATCTCTAGACTAATAAGTGGGACACCCGGTTATTTTTGTTCTGGGTCCGCCACTGCCGGTAGACGCATATTTTTCACTTGGAAACATGTCAGGGAAGGAACAATGTACAGTTGAAGAAACGATGCCATTTGCAGACTTTAACAGCGAAAACCGAAGTTTATTAGGAGGGAAAGAAACTATAGGGCTTTACAGATCAACAAAATAATTGTGTACAATAGTAGCCGACTACACCTCTCACAACTAAATGCTTCAAATACATGTTGTATGTAGTTCTTGATCACTGAGAATCTGATCTTGCATGTCATCTGCAGCAGGCAAAGAGGAGCTCCTTTGCAGTCCATGTCACTTCTGCAAGATCTTGCAATGACTTGATTGTTTCTTTCTTCAGTGGGAAAACCTTCTCCATGCATTCTGTCAGGAGGAAAGCTTGGCTTAGAAATGACCCAGCTTGAAGTAAAATGGCAAATGTGAAATTACTATACAAAATGAGCCTTGCTAATTTTATGTTGCCGCAGAAACATCAATATTTTAGCCTTCCTTAGGTAAGTCTTATAGATCACCAAAGGAAACATTGCTTACATTATAAATCAACAATCCACATGATAATTGCACATCTTTTAGAGGATTAAGAGCAGATCTTCTTATGGTAATACGAAAATCACACCCCCTCGGATGAGTTTGATAATAAGAAAATTATGAATATTAAATCTTTTTTATTTAAAAAAATTGAATCTTTCCAGAGAGGTAAAATTTTTAACATTTCATGAGATCAATCAAATTTATGTGAATATCTTTCTAGTAGAAAAAACTGCATACTGTAAAATGAAATCGTGGTATGAACAACAGTATTTTGGAGATGGCCAACAGAAATGTACCTGGATGTCTCACCACATTCAACAGTGACAGTGAAGCAAGCACCCTCTCCTCCAAAACTCTGTCATAATTTAAGCTATATAGAAGCTTAGGTGCAAGAATGGAGCACGCTAAAGGCTGGAAATCGTTGCACCCACGCAGAGGGGAGAGGGAGCTGCTCATCCATGTTACAGTGATGAGGCACGATCGACTCAGACTGGGGATTCCATCAGATATGCAGTTTGACAGTGCCATGAGGAACCTTTTGCTCCCACTGTTCAGTAACATTAAGGCAAGTTTCTTCAGCCATTCTTCAACTACCTTTTCTTCTTCCTGTAATTAGGACAAACATAAGATTTGAAAAAAAAAACAAACAGAAACTAATTTCCGAACCAAACTGTAAGGTAATCATAAAGCATGGTCTTCAGACATTAGAATGTACCACTCGGGCACTCTTATCTTTGAATATCTCCGTTCTCCTGAAGGATTCTGATAGGGAGTCATCTAGACCCGCTCTCTTTAGTAGCCATGCTTCTGCTATGGGTTCTCCTGAGGCTGAAAACCGTCCTGCCAAGATCAGAAGAGCTCGAGCACACTGTTCTTGGACCTTTCTGCTCTGCGAACCGTGCTCGAGAGCAGCTACCATAGCTTCAATCGCTTCCTCTCTGTAAACACTGTACTGCGAAGGATCTCCCTGCAATAAAACTACCGTATGGGGATCGTACAAATACAGAAAGCATGCCTGAGAAAAGGAAGAAAGGGTTTATCATTCCATATGTTACCAGGAGATCAAGCTGAAGTAACATGGCAGCTGCTAGCGGTTGTTGGACAAGAGGAGCCTGCTGGAGATAGACCAACAGAATATGCATTGTATTTAAGCAGCCACTATTTTTCAGCTCCTTGAGGAACTCCACAATTTTGGTAGTTCTGTTTGAAGAAGGAAGAATTAGTTCAATCTCAAGGAAGTTTTAGAAATGTTTTTCAAAATTTTGCGAGTAATCTGTTTTGTTTTGCAGCTTCTATTGCCACAGAGCGGGTTTGTCCCTCCGCGTCATGTCCATATTCGAACTATTTCTCCCTTTTAATACAATAATACACAGTCCTTCTACGTATTCGTGAAAAAAAAAAGAATATCAACATTACCGACAACGTAGAGCTAGTTTACCTATTAAGGCAGACCAGTTCACTCATCATGTTAAGGGCTGCAGCACTAGCCTTGTTGTGATTTCCAGCAAGAAGTCGAACAATAGGGTCCTTCTTCAGATTATCAGCTAGGTAGTGTCGACAAGTGCCATCAGCTTGAATACATGAGGTCAAGAGAGAGACACAGATTTTGCTCTCACAGGCATCACCAACTTCAAGCCTGCTCATGAGCAAGTCCAGACCACCTAGAGCAATCATCTGCTTTGCGTTCTCAATGTTTCTGTCGACATCAAACCCCATAAGGAGCTGATCTAGGAAATAGAATGCAGCTATTTTTGGCGCGCATTTCACAGAACACAGAAATTGCACCTCGTCACCGCACTCCAATATGTGCAGTACTAGCGGTATCCAGTCCAATGATAGCATCTGCTTAGCTTTAGGCTTCATCATATAAAGCACTACAGCTGCCTTCAGGAACAACTCGTTGCTTCTCAGAAGTCTCAAGAAAACCTCAAGCTGTGGATCTGCATTAAGCATAATCTGTCTGATCACCTCATTTCCCAAAACTAACTTTCCCATTATCAAGATAGCTGACTCCAGTACAGCATCATCTTTTGAGGTGAATGTAACCTCGAGAAGCCCTTGAATAAAAGAAGGACATGACAGCCAGGTTACAAGATTAGGATCCCCTTGCAAGGTTGAACATGCTCTGGCAACTTCATGCACAGCATACTCACACTGCCTAAGACTGTCTGAATTGGATACCACGGATATTGCTCGTTCTAGAGTCATTGTTAGCTCGTTGCTATCTAGCTCTTCCTCGACAGACACAACTTCCTTCTTTACTATTTTAGGATGATTGATAACTTTCCTGCTCAGATCTCCCTGACAGGTGAATAGCCGAAAAGAGTAGGATTTCCGTGGTGTAGGTGCTGTTTCTGGAATAGAGCCTTCTTTCCGAGAGCGGGAATGCTTTTCTTGGAGCCCCATTTTACTCTGTCTACTCAAAACATGCGTAAGTTAAATAACTTTAAAGGTATATGCAGGATTAACAATTAGGCTTTTGTGAGAAATGAATATTTGAACTTAGCATGCTTCAAAAATAAATAGCAACAATAAAGCAAATGCACCAAACACACATGTGTTTAAACCTTTTTCCTAGTCTATGAAGATAGTTTTTGTTTTTGTTTTTTTAAGATGTGTTTGGACTTCAAGTTCCATCATGTCACTTCTCGGTCAACATGGTGAGCATGCAAAGACAAGCAATTCTAGGAACTGGAGGCAGTTGCCAAACTTGCTTAAAAGATAGCTAACCCGGGTAGTTAGGGCATTTCTTTTCACCTTCTCTGTAAATCAGAATTAATGAAAAATTGCTCGCTTTTCTGTGAAGATAATAAAACCTGATTGCAAGAAAGCGATGTCAGAGATAACATAGGAGTAGCTTTACAGAACTTATCAGTATTGCAAAAATATTAACAAGAAGAAAATACTTTTTTGCTAGTGTTTTTCTGTCTACACTAGAAATCCTTTACTGGTAAACTCAGTCAGTTAGCAAAATTATTTTTATAAATATACACCTACACAATCTGAATCACCAATCAAGTGAACAATAAAACTAGATGAAGAGGAAGATGTAGAAAAACTGTTTATCAGGTACCAAGAACAGTAACAAGTTTGGAAAGCAAGATAATACAGTGGCATTCTAATACTATATGCGAATCCCGAACCAGGATCCAAAATTTGATGACTACTTGTGAAAACAAATGAGGCATAAAGGATACAATGTTCTTTCCCTTTCCGTGGCAACTTTTCGAATCGAATAGTTCAGTGGAAACTAAAAACAGGACTCTAGCTCCATGCCTGTAACCTTAAATAACTAGGAATGTAGCCAAAACTTCCTAGGCACAACGCCCTAGAAAACAAAGATGATGCTCGACTGGGGCTCAAACAGCTATCTTTCTGGCATCATTTTAATTATCAGAACTGCAATCAGTGACCGCAATTTGTCACTTATCTAAAACATGCTTGTACAATTCCAACAAACATATATTACTATGAGCCTAATCAGCTACAGAAGACAAAGGAACTGTTGACTCACATGAGCAAGCTTCTCCGTCTTCAAGCTCACTGAATTATCATTCAATTCTACATCCAAATCCAAAATCAATTCAGTCTCATCGTCCAGCTTTTCGTCTTTGACATCTTCCTGCTCGAGTGCTGTGCCGAAAACCGCATTGTACCTGTAAAATTCAAATAACCCTGAAACACTCTTACACCAACTGACTGATGATAAACTGTGTAAATTTCTTTCCAGTGCAATCTACGGCAAGGTTGACCCACAGGTTTCTGTTGATTGAGGTCCTGCGTACCGATGCCGAGTGCTTCTCGCAGGCATCAAAATTCCCAGGCATCGAAGGCAATGGCACGGAGGGGACAAGAGGCGCATCGGCCCCTGACTTGAGCCACTCCTTGTAGTACATTGCAAACTGAACCGTGCCACTGTCCATATGATCATTGTAGAGCCTCTGCAGGCTCTTCATCCTCTTGCTCCGGTCGTCGGCGCCCCAGTCGGCAGCGAGGTCGGCCTCCTTGGTGAACCATACCTTGAGATGGAGCAAATGGGGAAGGAAGACGTGGTCCCAGAGGTCCGGGAGGAGGTTCTTGCGCGCAAGGGAGGGCGCGTCGACAAACACCTGGAGCAGGTGGCGCGCGGAGACGCGGTCGCTGCGCTCCATCTTGTAAACGACGGAGAGATAGAGCTGCGAGCAAGCGGCGAGGTGGGAGTTGGGCACCCCGCAGGTGCGGCCCTCCGCGCGCCCCGCCGCGGCGACGGGGCGCGGCGCGTGGAGCGAGGCGACGACGCTGAGGAGACGGATGGAGTTGCGGAGCGAGCGGATCTTGGCGTCGCGCGGAGCCTGGGCGGCGCCGTCGGCGGCGAGGCGCTCGATGCTCTCGATGCCGAGCTCGAGGTTGGCCAGCACGGCGTGCCCTGCGCCATCGCGCCGCGCCGACCCCTCCGCGGCCGGCGCGAGGCACGCGGCGCACTTCTCCCGGAGCCCCCGCCGGAACTCGGAGTCCTTGAGGAACCTCCCGGCGTACCCGGAAAGCACTGCCACCACCGCGTCAACCGCGCCGTCGTCGCCGCTGGCACCGACCCCCGCCTCTTCCGGAGGCAGCGAGGCGTGCCTGCTCGACCTCGACCTCGACGCCGCTCGCTGCAGCCACCGAGCGGCCCGCTGGTGCGGCGCGGGGAGCGCCTCGACCTCGGTGCGCTCCCGCGCGAGCAGGTCACGGAGGGAGGACGACGGCGGCGACGACATCATGGCTCTTGGGCGCCTGCTGTCTGAAGCATCCGCATTTGTGTTTGGGTTTGGGGAGGTGGGTGAGTAAATGCAGGCGCGGTTAAGGCGTGGGGACGCTGATCCGTGGGCCCCACGGGACCACGAACGCATGCAGAGGAGCTGGCGATCAGAAAACCTTGTTCACGCGCGGACGCGTTGCTCTGTCCTCCCACTTTCTATTTTAGATTTTTAAAAAAAAATCGAATAATTTTTTCGAACAAACTTCTTTTTAAAACTTTTCTCGTAATTTTTTTTGAAAAACTTATTCAGAAACCTTGTCTCGATAATTTTTTTAAAAAAACTTTCTAAAAAAAGTTGTGGAGAGAAAACTTTCCAGAATAGAAAATTACGAGTTACTGTAATAACGCGCGTATGCCAAATAGCACAGTTTGGTAGTAACAGAGCAACTGGTTCTGTTTGCCCCTAACCTGTGTGCTCGTCATCCGTACCAGTGAATAGTGAATTTTAGTAACGGTAATATAGAACTCTACGTTCATAGGTATTTCATATGAAATAGTGAATTTTAGTAGCGATAGTACAGTGTTTTATGCTGATAGTTATTTCATATGAAATAGTGAATTTTAGTAGCGACAGTATAGTGCTCTACGCTGATAGGTATTTCATATGAAATAGTGAATTTTAGTAGCGACAGTATAGTGCTCTATGCTGATAGGTATTTCACATGAAATAGTGAATTTTAGCAGCGGGACTATATTGCTTCACGCTAATGCGACCAAGTTTGCAAGATTTTCATATGAAATAGTGAATTTTAGCAGGGACATTGTATTGCTCCACGCTGATACGACTAAGTAATTTCGCAGGAATTTCGCATGAAATGGTGAATTTAGCAGCGGCAAGGAACCACGTTTGTCATGTACACATACAAGTTTGATGTCTTGTTAGTACAGGAACACAATTAGACGGACCATCTATCTCCATGGGTGGGCACACCTTGAGACATGGGTGTACAAATGCATATCAATTTTTTTAACAAAATATTGACTATATACATTGTTGATATTAGTAGTTGTTAAAGTTTAATAATTACGTACTATATTCAGACTCAATAAGCTATTCATATTTTTTAATTTTTTTTCACTATCGCAGTCCACCATCTCAAAGTCTAATTAGTCCTCAGTAAGGCAATAACAGATCGGATTTAGACAGATAAAGCTCTTATCATATTCGCACCTTTTTTTAGGTTCGAAGTCGAGAGCGGATATTGTAGATACAAATTCAAATATGGATTGTTTCGGAGTTGAAGTTGAACCAGAAACAGACTAAAATAGTTAAATATTACTTGCCCACGTGGCCATGCAAGCAACATGTCGATAGAAATTATGCTTGTTAGCATTAATATTGTGTGAGTTTCATCTCTATTTTGAAGTCATCTGTGAGGAACCGTACAAATAGTATTTGAATTAATCATTAGGTTAATCATTTGCTTGATCACGACTTCAACGATTAACCCGAATACCGCTTCGGTAGTCCCGACACGTGTTTTGTGCCTAAGATCCAAACACATGCCTTCCAACATAATACATCACAACATAGCTTAATAAAGAGCGAGTAATTAACAGTATATTACAAGTTCTTTAAACATGCAACGGTTTCTAACAATTTACAGCAAAAGGAAAGCAACAACTACGCAGTGAAAACATAAACCTATACAATAAAAGAGAGTGGAGCCACGTGCCCTTAAGCTCCACCCCAAAAACACGACATCCGAGAGTAAGATGAACTACTCTTGTCCGCCATCCTGATCGTCAGGCATGAAGTAGCCAAACACGGCTCTTCCTCACCAACAGCACATAAAAACACAGACATGAGTACGAAGGTACTCGCAAGACTTAAACCACATAGAGCATATATACATAACTCGACTCCAAGGATTATGCATTGAGCCATTAGTAAGAAAAAAAGCCATATAGTTAAGTTAAACATAAGCGGTAAGCAACCTAGATATAACCTAGATATATATGGGTGAGCAACTAACTTAACCAACAAAACATAATTCTACCATGTAAAAATCAACTGAACATAAGTAATTGGAACCATTATGAACATACATGTAACAAAGACCAACTTAACCATCTCCCACATATCCAACCATCAACCACAAACGAAAACTCTACGACCGATGCAGATGGACAGAAGCATACTCATGACTAAGAGCGCTGCATTTTAAAAAAAAATTACACCCTGCAGAGGGATACTCTTGGACCCACACGACTTGAGGACCATACGGCTTGCATGACCACACAAATCTATACAAGGGGTTATTCATGTCAATCTTTCCCAATAAACCCAAACTATTTGGATCATACATCGCTCGGTACGAAGATACTAGAACTACTTCCAGAGCAAACTAGCACCTCTTACAAGCCCGCTCGCTCACACAGTCAATGTTCACGCCCAGATGATCACATCTACAGAGGTATTCGGCTCTGTTTACCATTAGATCGGCATATGGTGAGTAAGGTAAGTGCTAAACCCGACTATACCGACGATCGGTGCTTAAACGACGTAAGCAGTCTACGGTGTTCGGGTTCCTCTCCCGGCCTGCCCCCAGGACTTTCTTCCAAAGCAGATAACACCCCTAACACCGTCCACATCTCGTCTCATACTCAACCACTCATCCAATCATCTCAACATCATTAAGCATTTGTATCCATAAGTGAGCCATATGCTCACGAACAACGGATGCGCCGTCGTTCGACTTCTTAGACATCGACCAAGCTACCAAGATTACAAGGATATGGATATGCAATTTAACATAGGTTCTACCCCCACCAACCTGACACTGATTTACTAACCATGCAAACATATATAAGGCATAGCTTATCAATTTTAGACTTTATTCAATTGAACAAAAGTGTGCAATATACTTAGTTGCTTGCCTTGTTGCTCCGGTGACTGCCTAAAATTATCCAAACAATACTCGCAGAAATCCGGTAGATTGGTGTCATTTTCAACCACAGTCGTATCACGCTCCGACTCCTTGTTTATTAAAGAAAAGCGCATGCAATGATGAGCATAAGTGAAATGTAATAATGCATGCTACAATATACAAACGAAGAAATACCATCAAATATGACACATAATGCATGAAAATATTTTTGCTAGATATAACAAGTCATAAGGAGACTAGCAAAATTGGTTTCATCCATTTTGGGCTTGCGATAAATTAACGATAAATTAATGAAGCTTTAACATAATTAATAAATCTTAGAAATTTAATTAACTATTTAATGGATAGTGATATTTTTAATAGGTAGATTAGGTTATTGTGAAACCAACAAAATTGGTTTCATAATTTTTGGAGCTACAGAGAATTAATTACTATGAATTTTACAAGTTTTAGCAAGCAGTAAACTGTGCTAAAAATGGTTCTACTGAGTTGATCGCGGTCAGACCGCCGGAAAATCACGGTCAGACTGCTAGCGAACAGAGAGGTTTGGGTTCTGGCGGTCAGGCCGGTCCGAGGGGCGGTTGGACTCCTGGAATGACAGTCAGACCGCCAAGAAACGCGATCAGACCGCTGTATGCGGCCATGGGAACTTGGTGAGCTCACCAACGACGATTCCGGTGGCTTTTGGGATGGAGATTCGGACCTAGAGCACCCTTTTGACCACCTCTACCTCATAAGACCACACGTATAAGCCGAAATCGACCAAAACTTGACTATTGCTTTCAATGCTCAAGAACACTAGAACTTCACAATCTTAGCTCTAAATTCGAAATCTATCCAACCAAAACACAGATTCTTGACATATATGTCTAGGGGACTTATCCAAGGTGCTTTGCCGAGGTTGTGGACCATCGATTGAAGGAGGAAATAGAGGGAAATTGTTCGAGAAACAAAGAAACCCGGTATTCCTCACGTTTCAATCCTAAACACCAAAAGACATCAAATCCGGCCCAAATCCTTCGGGAAAACGAAATTGAATTGGAGGAATGAATAGCTTATGAGCTCGTGATCGCGTGAGTACCACATGCGAGATTCTTCTCTTGAGATTGGATTTTGGGAGAAAGGGAGAGAGAGCTTGAGAGGGAGAGAGGGGGCAGCTCCCTTGTGCTTGCTTGGCCGGTTGAGCACGGGTGGGAGTGAGGACATGGGGAGAGGGAGTGGGAGCAGGTGGATGCACATGAGTGAGGGAGAGTGAGTGAGGTGTGGGGCCGGCCAGCTAGGTGGGTCCCACATGTAAAAGAAAGAAGTCTATTTTAACTGTGAAATCCATTCTTTTCTCTCCCGAATTCACTTCTCTCATCCGAATGACTTTAAACGAATTGCACTAGTTCGCCAAAAACAAATTTGCCTCGAGTTTAATCATGATGCTAATGACGCACAATTAAACTTAAATACATGATTATGCTATTTAGGATGTGACACCATTCATCATCTTCATTGAGACAAACTTTTGTGAGTATATAGATTCACATGCATAGCTAAAATCTCGCTTAGAGTATTATCACCAGTCACCATCGTTTTTTCAGTAAGAATGAAAAGCCTAAAGGACAAGTAGATATAAAACAATATATGTATATCACATGGTTCGATTACAAGGAAAAAAATCGAGAGATATTTCTATTTTTTCATGCCCGCAAGAGGCATTCACACTAGTACATAGGAATACTGCAAATTTAATCAAATGAGCATAATATAGTAGGCAATAGCTACTAACGTAATTCAAACTATTATATTGCATAGATAGATATAATCCATACTCTATTCCATAGTATTAGTCTAGGCTAGAGGCAATAGACCCAATAAAATGTGGATAATCTGATTAAAAATCGGATAATCCGTATCCGCCAGATTTTTTAATACCACATATATATATATATATATATATATATGAAACTATTCATATTTGTATCTGTATTTATATCCGCACGGATCGACTCGAAAACTATTTGCTCTGTTTTCACCCTTAGCTCACCATGACCCAAATGTGCAACATACCTTAGTCATCAGATAATTTTATAGCTATATACATCCATTATTAAAATGCTACTAAATCCGCCATTGTCTATCTCCTTGAACAACGCAAGCGAGTACTCCATATTTGATGAGCACCTTTTGGCAATTCAAACCTCGGCTTGAACGGTGTGAAGTGTACAGTAGGAATTTGTATTGTCTTCGTCGACAAGCTAGGTACAGCTTCAGACTTAGAAAACTAATAAAGCACTCTCAGTTTTGAAGTGCAACTTGAACATCACGGTACGTAGCAACACCGGTACATACGAATCTCCAAAAGCCAGTTGCTTTGCATGCATGTATCGACGGACACAAAGGATTATAGTAACGCATATGTTAACTTCTAGTGCATGCTCTAAGTGCATCCACGGACTTCGGTTAAAGAATGCCAAATATAAGTTTATTATAGTATCGATACTTTAACTAATAATATTTATAAAAATATATTATTTTAAATGAAAAGTTACATGTTATGATAATATTTGTCATGATGAATCTAGCAACATCAACATTATGTTATCTATCTATATAATTTTTTTTGTTATTGATGGTCGAAACTAAAAAAGTTTAACTTAGGATAAAATCTAAATAAACTTATATTTAGAATTCGAGAGAGTAATTAACTATATATGGTTGTACGACATATCGAGGTTTCCATACATGCATGTGATGGTGTGAGGGTGGTTAACTGTGTGCTGTGTATATGAGTGATCAGTCATTAATAGTCAGTAATCAAAACCACCGCAGGCTCGTCCTGTGTGCAGCTACTTAAGACAAGCAGCAAGCAGACAAGGGTGCAATTTGCAAACCGATGAACAGCACCGCTCTTGCATTGCAAACCAATGTGCCTGCCTAGCTACTGCATATATACTACCGAACGATATATAGATAGGCTGTTCGCCGTTGCAGGCCACTTGGACTGTTGCTGAACTCAAACGCATGTTGCTATTTGTTTGTTACAGTGTTGGATGATTTGTCTGCTTGCTTGGTTCAGATCAGGGTTCAGCCAGAGCCAACAAGAGGACGACACCTCGGGTCCCAAGTCTTAATTTTTTTTTCACCCAGATGCCTCTGGCAAATAGCTGCAGGATATTGCCTAGCTCACTTTGTTATGCATGTCTTTTTACAGGGAGAAGCAAGTTTCACAGTTCACTCTTTGGAGCACGCTCTGTCTCGTTGCATCGATCGAAACCTCCAGTGTCGAATTCAAACATTTCAGACGAATGGGATTACTCCCAGATTTTTTTCGGATTTAGTTCAGGTTTGAACTGAATATATACAATTGGCCAAGATTCGACTCCCCTTTATCTAAGAGAGAGAGCAACAAAAAGTTCGACTTGAGGCTCTAGCTATTTGGCTCTTTTGCAAGGTGCAGTAATTCTCATGTCATTACTAGAGCCCGGCACATGCATACACGGCGGATCTTCAGGGAGCAGAAGGGGCTCAAGCCCTCCTACCGGCTTCCACTCCCCTTAGCCCTTCTTCCATTTTTTGCAAGAGAAGAAGTAGAGAAGGAGTGAGATAAGATGAAGCAGTTGAATGAAGAGAAGGAAAATTAGCCTCTTTTTATGACTTTGTTACGTCCATCACTGTATATATATGGTATGATAGTATGGTACTAAAGTCAAAACAATGACATGATCTGATGCATGAGCCACATGAGAGACCCAGGGGCAGATCCACCGTGGGGCGGAGGAGGTTCAAGCCCTCTTACCCCTCTCAAATTTTTTTGGTACGGAAGAGTAAGATGAAAAGAAGAGGAGTATATCCGTTCAACAAAGTTGCGGAGGATCTTCAGGTTAATTTGTTCGGCCGGGGACGCTTGGCTGTACCCGTGACGACCCTGCATGCGATGGATGCGAGGGCCGAGGCTATTTTGATATGACCATATGATCCTACACGTTAACGGGTTGTTTGGTCTCTCGACTCGAGGGATCGGATGGTAAATGGATTGTTGTACAGTGAGGTCTTAGCACCGAATCTTGCCCACCTTTCCATTTCAACGAATGGATTGATATGATTCGGCCAATCACCAATTCATTTTCTGTTCCCTGCTTGTGCATACACTCTTTTTTTTAAAAAAAAATCTATAAAACGACTTACCACAGTTTTTTCTGTCTGAAAATCACCAACTCAGTGTGGATATACGGGTTATCTACTTGCATGCACGGTGTAGATCGAGCAGGATCCTCTTGTCCTCAACTCAATGCCAGCGGAGCCGTGCAACCGGGGCAGCGTACAGTGCTTTTACACCAGTCTTGAAGCCCTCAGCTACCGTTGATCGGCGCAGGACAGGCGCAGAGCGACCAGTTCTGTGGTTACTGCGGCTGATTCGCACAGCCTTGCTGCAGCAGATCCACAGTACATGGCATGTCTGTCTCCGCCGCTGAGGAGGCCACCAAATGATGCCTCTCTGCCTGACGTGAAGTTCCCTGAGAAGAGATCGCAATGCCAGACACTGTGAGCCTGTGAGTGGACATTACCTGCAAGCACGTACGAGCAAAGGCCAAGATGATTCTTGTGTACCAATGCTGCTACTCGACGAAACCGCATGAATGATTAGGCAATCGACTAATCGAGGTCGATGCTGATGAGAGAGAGAGAGAGAGAGAGAGAGAGAGAGAGAGAGAGAGAGGACAAGGGGTTCAGATAACGTGTGCAGTGTAGCATCCGCAATGATGTGCAGTGTGGCTATGTCAATCGCCCTTTTACGTGCAAGTGGAAAATTCTCAAGTTATACATGCATGGATCTAGATTCTAGAGTCTAGAGTGCTCGCAATGTACAGTTGCCAGTTCCAGCTATGATCTCCAAGAAAGCAAAAAATGTGTTGACGTCACACTATAAGAGGTTACAGGAGCAGCAGAGAAGGGAAAACTCGAGGAAAAAGGCTAATCACCAGTTGATGTTCAGTCACATAACCCAGTTTTTTTGCTACAGAAGGAACTTGTTCAGCGAGGAGCAAAGAATAGCCAATTGACAGCTACTTAAGGAATGGTTCCTGATTTACGCAACATCACGGAATGAAGTAGGCAAGAATGTATCTCAGACACTATTTACAGATGCTATGCAGCTGTCTTTATATTGGATTGGTCAACAATTGGACCTTGCAGACTGTCCATCATGTGGGAGGACGACGCAGTCTGCAACTTGCAAGCCTCTCTACTCTGCGTCTTTCTCGAGGTGGATGAGCTTTCCACTGATGTTCCTGCTACAAGGGATCATCATGTGAGTATTTGTGAATCTAGGTAATTTTTAGCTTACAAATTTGATTTTCGTACAAGCAACTAGATTACGAAAGCTAGAACAGCATATTTGATGTTCCATCGGCAGCATCGTGTACAAACATAAGCAGGACTGCAACAGACCTTCCATGCTGTGGTTTCTCATCAGACAAAACCTTCAATAGCCTTTCCTCGAACGGGGTAGCATGCCAACTGACTTTCTGATCCTGAGAACAGCGAAAGACTAAGACTAAAGTAAAAGGTTGTGCTCATAACTAATTGCTAAGTGAGGAGAGAATTAGATGAAAGTATACCTCTTTGTACTTGGTTGTGGTGTTTGGAATACCATTGCCATCCCATGCCTTTGGCAACACAGGAGTAGGATTGTCATTGTCCCAGTTGAAACCAAAAGCTGGAAAGATAGGCACATCAAAAATGCTTTTCTCATAGCATGGTTCCTTCCCAACGTTGCCGTCAGTGTCTCTGTGGCTCTCACCATCTGCAGATGAAAGCTTCAGCCAATGAGAAAGGCTTGAAACACCATGCTGTCCATATTCTGAATCTTGTCTCAACAGTTCTCCGCCTTCTAAGGGCTTTTGGTTGCCATTCTGACCCTTGGTTTCCTGTGGAGATATAAATTCATCTTGCGCTGCACAGTTGTCATGAAATGGGAAGGATACGGATTTTAATGATTTTGTGTGTGTAGCCTTTGAACTCGCAAAAGTCTGCTGAGACTGCTCACTAACATCTGCGCTCAAATATCTTCTTTTCGGAGGTTTGGATGATAGCACAGGCGAGTCCATCCTTGCTTCCATCCATTGTAGTTTGTTCTCAATGGATTTCAAAACAGGATAAATGAATTGTCTGCTAGCCCTTGCACGCTTTCCAGACTTTGAAGTCCCCTTATATGCAGTATATACTGTCCCAGGAGTCTGGATCTCACCTCTGAGAATCAAAGGGGTTGGATAAGGTGAATCACTAGAATCAGTCCTCTGGTTTCTGATGTTCTGACATGAAGGCTTGTCCTGCAAGGATGATCGAGGTTCTATGAGAGTGCCTTCATCCATGTTCTCTTCACGCTTCAAAATATCATGCTCATCAGAGTTGAGCCTGCATTGAAAAGAAAAAGAAAATGCGCTGATTTGTAACCATAGTAAATACACTGGCTCACAAGGTTTCAATCATGAAAAGAATGAATGTGGTTCTTTACACTTCAGATAGGTTCCCTTCGAGTAGCGTTGCCTCTTTCATCACCTGCGCATTGGTGGATGTGCCATTGCACTATGTACCAAAAAGAAAGATATCAGATGGAGAATTTTTGGACAAGATTGCAGATACATAGACATACAGTCCTTACCTCTTTAGCCTTTTCTGAGCTTATTGGGCTTGAAACTTCTAGAATTTCTGGTGGGGTTTGTGATATCGTGCCACAGGATTTGAGATAATTTGCCTGGTCAACATGGAACACCAAGAAAGTGCATTTCAGTGAGATTAGTCATCATATAATGTGTATGAATATAATTTAATGAGGCTTAAAAATGCAAATGGAATCGCAAAAGCTAAAATGCTATAATGGTTATGCATATCAACCTAGAAACAATTAAAAATCATCATCATTGATAAATCTAGGCACTTCGCCTAGAAAATCCTGAGCCACAAGCTAACAAATAACAACGAGTAGGACTCAACCTTACATCTTATACGAGTTATATCTCTATGAACAAGTATTCTCGAAACAAATATCTATATTATCAAGAGTACAGCAAATGGGGGAACTTAAAAAGGTTATGCCTTGAACACCTAGTATCTTAATATACTTTCACAATGCCTGAAGTTCACAAAGAATTGCAGCAGTTGCAATTTAATTGACTGTGCACATAGATCTAAGCAGCCATGAAAAAAAATAGCATCTGTAAGCTTTCCAGTGTCCTTTTCATCGATGATGCAATCACCTCTAGTAGAGCAGGGCCTATGTTCAGACTTAAGACGTTGGCTTTAAACTGAAAGTAGTATTTTGATCAGTTGCTATGTATGTACATCTCCACACAAAAAAGGAGCTTACAGGGCTTCACAGTGTTTACATTCTACTAAATATTACACAGGCCAGAATGCCATATTAATCATAGCAGAGCCCAGTTCCAGTTTCAAAAATTTCACAAACATTGCCATCTTGGCATAACTCGTAGTACAAGAGAGATATTGGAAAATTTGAGTTAAATAGAGGTCCTAATTCAGGTTCAGTTGTAGTCCTAGTACTATAAACGAAGTACAACATAGCGTTATTCCAACCTTTCGACATGATAACCACCTACCAAAGTACCAAGTAATACTAATTCGTACATTCCACAACACCCCTCGCAGAAGAATGCTTGTAGTAGTGATACTGGCACTTTACAGTATGCTGCAAGATCCTTACCTAAAAACTATCCACCGAGACCACGTTCACATTGTAGACGCGACACAGTACGGACTAGAATGCTTAAGCACATTCAGTTTTGCCACTCCTCGTCTCAGATAAGGTCTACTACGGTTTCGCGTGGTAACAGCATAGCAGAACTCTGGTACGTACCTCTCGCCGGAGCTCCTCATCGACGTCTCCGCCGTTACCCGCATCTTCCTCCAGTCCTCTACTCGCTTCAAATTCTAAAAAACAGAACCATGGAAATCAGGTAATTAGAAACACACGCCAAACCCGATACACAAAGACAAAAAAAAAAGTGGTAGGGCGTGCTTTTCTCGTCATCCAGGAAGGCTTCCCCGAGGCGGCTCCCTCGCACAAGCGGATCCTGAACAAAGAAAACGCACAGATGAACATATCAGCACCAACACCAGCACCTGGATCGAACCGAACAAATCGAGATGCGCAAGGAATTCGGGATGCGCAGGGGTTTCGCTCACGCGGAGATCGCCTGACTGGTCACGGCCGGCGCCGCGGAAGCACGAGAGGAAGCAGCCCATGGCGACGCTGGAGCCGAAGAGGAAACACAGAACCGCTAGCGTACAGCCCAACCCCCGCCGCCGAGGGTTCGTGCTAGGTTAGGGTTTTGGGATCAGAGCGCGGAGTAACGGAAATGAAAGAGTAGAGGAGGGGAGGAGCGGGGTGAGGACTGCGGCGAGGCGGCGGAGGCTGAGGAGAGGCAGCGGGATTTGAATCCAGGCGAGGGCGAAGAGGGAAAGTGGAGGAGGGGAAGGAAGAAGGAATCGGGATCGCCTTCCGTGACGGGCCGTGCTTTGTGGGCTGCCTAGATGGGCTTTGATGGGCCTACGTTTTAATGGGCCGAATAATCAGGGGCCGTACTTTCAGCTGTAGGCCGGGCAACATTGGCCGGGAGGAAGGGAAGATTGAGGCGTTCGGGCTTCTGCTTCCAGCTCCCCTCCGATCTTAAGTTTATATATTAAGATAAACTGATTTAAATTTTTATATTTTAACTAAAATAAAAACAAAATGATCTATCTAAACACTTTCAATATATCCATAGCTCCACAAATTTCTAAAACTAGAAATATTCAACTCTTACAGTTCTTAGATCCGAAACTCTACTAAACATGTCCTTAATTCTTGATTAGTCCCACATCAGGTGTTTTGCGGAGCTGAGCTCAGGTTACGATGTTCTTATGGGTGGGCAGTGTCTGGGTGCTGCACAGGCGTCATGTTAGAAAAAAAAGTTACTAATAAGTTTTTTACTTTAACTATCTAAAACAGCTATAATTGACAATTGTATCTCAAGATTACGTATGTGCGCATCACCATCAATTTTCTTCTAGCTTCCCCATGTAGGGTGAGCAGCTGCTTGTCAGGACTCACTTATTCTTTCATCTTTTACTGAAGAATACCGTGGGCTCGCTTATTTTTGGAGGGAGGGAGCGCCCAACAATCCAATCATAAGGTTGGTTTATTCAGCAAGTTTTCAACTCGTTACGAGTTGCTTTCGAGTTATGTGATGGTTTGTAGTTGGCTTCGTGTATCGTTTTCGGTCACGATGCAGTTTGGTATCTACGATGTTCGTCGCTTCCGGATGTGCGTGACCGGGCGAACGCTTGGCATCCACTTGTTTAGCAGGATGAGACGCTGCGACTCTAGTTGAACAGAGACGCTCAAACAAGGAACCGCACAGCACAGCCAGCTCGGATCGATGCATATCTATCCTCCGGCGGACCATCCGTTGCTTATCCAACCGCTGACTGAGGCCCCGTGCGCAAAGAGCGACCTGGAACGCCAATTTAGGAAACAGAAGCAATCTCGTTCGTGTAGAATGATATTATTCCTTTCATTCAAAAATAGTAGGTATATTTTTTAAAAAAATCAAATTTTATATACTTAACTAATATTTAATTAAATTATAAGAATATCTAGCGTATAAAAAATATATAGCTAGATTTATAATTCAAAATAATTTTACACTGTATAGATTTTGTAGCTATAAAAAATCTTAGTCAAAATTTAATTATGAAGACCGAGAAAAAAATATGTATACAATTTCTAAATAGAAGAAGTACTACCGGACTTGAATGTATAGTTTATTTTTGGGCCGTAAATAGGTGAATCTTAGGTACCATTTGATCCTCCTTAGTTCATTTGTTTATATAAATAATCATCATCTTGATGAACTTCGTGGCAAGCGTGGTTAGCAATGTTAAATTTGATTGTTAGCAGAATCATTATCTTGACGAGAAGAGTGAATTTTTAGCGCATTTATTCTCAGCTAGAGAGGCGTCGACCCCTTTGCTCCCATAACTTGTTTAGTCACAGTACGTGACGTGTTTTACATTGCCTGGTGAACAAGGAGTGGCACATGGTGTGGTTTGTTTGGGTTTTTATCCTTGTGAATTCTCCACATATCCGCTTCTTCACTCCAACATGCGTGATTCACCAAATTTTGGATTGTGGAAAAATACAG
Source organism: Phragmites australis (assembly GCF_958298935.1). NCBI lineage: Eukaryota > Viridiplantae > Streptophyta > Magnoliopsida > Poales > Poaceae > Phragmites > Phragmites australis. The sequence continues at coordinate 42,485,889 of NC_084926.1, forward strand.
TTATGACGTGTTTGGATGGAAGCCCGTAGTTGCCCTACCAAAAACTTGGCGTGTGCTCCGGCTAACGTTTGGATTGAAGCCAAGTTTTGGCTTGTCCAAGCCCCGTTGCCTTGGCTAGTTTTTTTTTTTCTCGCCAAATCACGGCCCAAGCCGTGGCAGCGAAAACCTCCGCTAACTTTTTGATGTGCCGATGATTTTGTGGGACTAGCACGGGTACCATCCAACCCTTAATACTACTCTTTTAGTACCAAATGAGAAGTAGTGGCCTAGAGGTTATGCATATGGTGTCATATTTTCCTAGAGTAAACACATCTCATCCTTCAAAGACTTCTACTTTCTATCTTACAACAAGCTAAGAACATGTCCCATTCAATGACTTCTACTTTTTATATTACAACAAGCTATAAATGTAGGATTTGGATCCTTGAGAAATTTTCCTATAGGGCCGGTCCTTTGGAACAAAAGAATGAATACCTTAGAATCTTATAAAAATCCTATGGATCGAGGCATTCCATAGGAAAGTTTTCTTTGTGTCTTTAGGCCATCTCCAACAGAGGAGGTTTCCACTACTACAGTACCCCCGAGAAATACTGTAGCACTCGAATTTTCTCTCTGCCACTATATCCAGTGCTACAGTGTTGAGGATATAAGTTTTATATTTTTTAGTCATTAGGTTAACCCAAAATTAAAAAAATAACTAAAGATTCTCTCTAACTTAATTAAGTTAAGAAAAAATGAATTAAACAGTGACCCAAAATTACCACTCGTCGTTGAGTGTCTATCCATCAGTTGATCAAACCGAAGAAAATTCTAGACGGGAGGAGCTCGACAAAGGACAACAAAGAACACTGGATTAACACAGCAGAAGAAAAAAAAAACTTCCAAGAAATATAATAAGAAATTCCACAAAAATTTAACCAAAACATATCCCTCTCCTGCTATTCCTGCCACATTTCCACTGTACTAGGCTCTTGGTGACCTAGGCCAGTCAGCAGCGCATCCATCAGCTTCACAAAGCCCACCCACCAACAAACACCAGAAGACAAATCCCATCCGCAACCACAGAAACCTCTGCCCACGTGGCGCCATCTGCACCCTTTATTTACCCCTGCTTACCCAAGCGCAACGGCAAGCTGAGGCAGCCACCACCACGGCCCCCACTCCCTCCGAGAGCCAAGCGCCATGCCCCCCACGCCCATCACCGCCACCGGCGCCGCCGCGGCGCCTGCAGAGGCGGAGCAGGCGGCGTCCCGCCTCGTCGGTCACCGCCGGTTCGTCCGCGCCAACCCGCGCACCGACCGCTTCCACGCGCTCGCGTTCCACCACGTCGAGGTCTGGTGCGCCGACTCGGCCTCCGCCGCGGGCCGCTTCTCCTTCGCGCTCGGCGCGCCGCTCGCCGCGCGGTCCGACCTCTCCACGGGGAACTCCGCGCACGCCTCGCTCCTGCTCCGCTCGGGCTCACTGGCGTTCCTCTTCACGGCCCCCTACGCGCACGGCGCCGACGCCGCAACCGCCTCCCTGCCCTCCTTCTCCGCCGATGCCGCGCGGCGCTTTGCGGCCGAGCATGGCCTCGCGGTGCGCGCCGTCGCGCTCCGCGTCGCCGACGCCGAGGACGCCTTCCGTGCCAGCGTCGCGGCCGGCGCGCGCCCGGTTTTCGAGCCCGTCGAGCTCGGCCGCGGCTTCCGCCTCGCCGAGGTCGAGCTCTACGGCGACGTCGTGCTCCGCTACGTGAGCTACCCGGACGCCACCGACGCGCCCTTCTTGCCGGGCTTCGAGGACGTGAGCAGCCCCGGGGCGCTGGACTACGGGCTGCGGCGGTTCGACCACATCGTCGGCAACGTCCCGGAGCTAGCTCCGGTGGCCGCCTACGTCGCCGGGTTCACGGGGTTCCACGAGTTCGCCGAGTTCACGGCGGAGGACGTCGGCACGGCGGAGAGCGGACTCAACTCGGTGGTGCTCGCCAACAATTCGGAGACCGTGCTCCTCCCACTCAACGAACCGGTGCACGGCACCAAGCGCCGCAGCCAGATACAGACGTACCTGGATCACCACGGCGGCCCAGGCGTGCAGCACATCGCGTTGGCTAGCAACGATGTGCTCAGGACGCTCAGGGAGATGCGGGCGCGCTCTGCCATGGGTGGGTTCGACTTCTTGGCGCCTCCGCCGCCGAACTACTATGACGGCGTGAGGCGGCGCGCCGGGGACGTGCTCTCGGAGGCGCAGATTAAGGAGTGCCAAGAACTGGGGGTGCTGGTGGACAGGGATGACCAGGGGGTGTTGCTCCAAATCTTCACCAAGCCAGTTGGAGACAGGTAAAACGCAATCTTTTCCAGCGTCCTCATTGCATGATGCTTGCAGAATTGCAAAAAGGAATAATTTCTGATTGTTGTCAGCTGGAGTAATTGGCTAGTTGCATGCATAGAATTTACAGAAAGGCATAGAACATTAGGATCCTCTTGGAACTCTTTTTTGTGCTTCCATGCATGATGCATCTTTACGAAGATTGTGACATCTAAAAGGGAATAAATAGGGATGTGCAGAGTGAAAAGCCAATTTGCGTTTCTTCTTGCAAGCATATCCTAGTTCTCAGCATGATTCCATGCTACTAGCGTATCAACCCGTGCGACTGCACAGACTAGAAATTTAGTTTACAGCTAAATTGTAAATATTTATGTTAATAATTGTTGTAGGTTAAGATATATCAACTATTTATATTTAAATATTAGAATGTAAAATATAAATATAATTTTTGTTCATAATATTGGAATCATGTTTATTATTTGTGAATAGATCTAATTTATAATTTTTCATTTTATGTGTTATGCAAATTGATTTTTATTTGTTTCTTGATTTTTTGAAATTATTATTATTTTTAATGTCGTTACCGTATCTCATATTATTTTTTTGAAATACGTTATAAATTCTTTGATATTATTTTTATGTGATAATCCGTAATATGTTTGCGTTCTGTTGTTTTAATTTTGTAATGTTTGATTATAATTGATTTGGAAAAGTGTGTTGATTACTAACGTAACTAAGTTAGAGTTTGCTAACGTAACCTTGTTGGACAAATGATATGTTAAAAAAAAAGAGAAGGAAAGGCAAGGGAAGAAGTATTTTTGGGACTGAACTCTATGATTTATTTTTTAATCTTCTATGTTGTTTCGTCTGGTAGTTGATCCATAGTTACAGTTAGTCAATCAATTAATTCGACGGTCGGATGTTTTGCTTTTTTATGAGAATTTTTAAGATTTTCTTAGGATTAACGTGGAGGCACCAAAAGGAACCACTAATTAGTAAATTAGTAAAAGATAGTTAGCTTATCATCGTTGGTAATTTGCACTTGAACTTTGATGTCTAGATCCAGATCAATGTTTTAAAAAGAGAGAAAGAAATGCCCTTTCCCAACTCCATGGGCATAAATCAGCAAGTCTATTGCCCACTGGGAAATGCTCTTCGTCTGTATCATCAATGGGTCTAATTGGATCAGCTATTTCATTCAGGCCAACGTTGTTCTTGGAGATAATCCAAAGGATCGGGTGCATGGAGAAGGATGAGAATGGGCAAGACTACCAGAAAGGCGGCTGTGGCGGGTTTGGCAAGGGCAACTTTTCCGAGCTGTTCAAGTCAATTGAGGACTATGAAAAGTCCCTAGAAGCCAAGCAAGCTGCTGCAGTTCAGCAATCCTAGGATAGAAGCTGGAGCAAGAGCAATAGATGTAGTACTTTGTATTATGGGGCAAATGAAACGGATGTGCTTTGAAACATGTGACATGCAAATACTGATGTTACAATTGTTGAATATGAAGACAGACATGCTATGATTGGGTATAATTGTTGAATATCGATGATGCATTGTTGGCATCGTTGTTGTACAAGTTTGCTTGAAAATAAAATAAGATTCAGCATGAGGAATCTGTCCCTGAGATGCTTGTAATCACCTGGTGTTATTTTTGTTTAACAAAAGGCAGTGGCACTTTACTTCCTCCAAGGTAATACTGCGGATAGAATTACAACAAATTGCATTCAGCAACCTGAAAGAAGCAGACGCAAAACAGAATAAGGCCATCTAAGCATCTTGTTGGGAGTATCACGTGCCCATCTTGTTTTCTGTGACCTTGAATGGTACAAGATGAACCTGGCAACTCTCTAGTCTACTACTGTGCTAAGAATATTATATACATCAGGATTGGGTAAATATTGAATGAACTGCTCATCATGTCCTTGTTAGAGGACATCACTCATCTGAAGCTTTTGGTCACTCAGTTGCATTTTGCTAGTCATCACTCATCATATGCCACTGAAAATGTTTCATGCAGAGTAATGCATATCTCTATGAACTAGGTAACTGAAATTCATCACAATAATATCAAAGCAAGACTGGTGCATCTATCATAATATTGTCCAGTGTGGTGAATTTGTTCAAAGATTATGTACAGAAGAGAAAGAAAGAGAGATGGTAGCATACCTCATTGTCAGGAGCAAAACAGCCTGGAGAACATGTAAGCATGGCAGCCCTGCAATGCATCAAGCAGAGGGGCAGTCTGTGATGCGTCTGCGACATCACGGTCCCTCCACTTCTGCACCATCCTTTCAGCATCTGGTGCAATCTGGTGCTGCAGCACCGAAGCAGCCAACGGCCCAATCAAATTGAGCCTCGTTGCGGCAGAGATCACATCCCTCATTGTCACAAACATGTAAGCGCGTTGCGCCGTCTCGCCATCGAATCCAACCAGTCCACATATTAGCCCAAAAATAGGCGCATGGTGAAATGACACTGTTTTGGAGCCGAGAAATGCCTGCCTCAGATCCTGCAGCGCTTGGATCTCAGTGAAGACAGATGCAGCCACTCTCAGCAAAGCTGAGCCTTGCGACGTCGATGCCTTCCTGCCAACTTCGTTCGTCAATGTAGCTTCCAGCAACTGATCCAGCTTGACCCATGTTGCAGCATCAGGGGACTTGCTAGCACAGTACACGAAGGGAAGCAGGAGGCTGCCAGTGTTCTCCATGACCTGGATGACAAATGACCTTAAGTCTTCCTGGTTGTTCACTATGCGAGATTGCATAGTGGCTTCAAGGCCGTAGGAGTGCGCGAAACCGCCGGTGGGGAGGATGGAGTCCAGTATTTGCCACTGGGTCCAATGCAGATTCGGATTCACACCCGATGCACTGGAAGGCACTTCCTCCATTTCAGAATCCATTGCATCGTCCAATCTTGTTTTCTTCGAAACCGGGTAATCCGACTCCATTAGCAACAAACGGAGTGGATGGACCAATCTTCAGTACTGAAAATAGCAAAATTGTAATAGGATTAGATAACAACCACACACTAAGAACACAACGCCCAGGAAACACTGGAGGTTTGCACGCAAGGATCTACAGCGCATCTTATTTCTAGACAGCCCACAGGCAACACATGTGCCACCGACTCGTTCGATGATGAGTGACCTAGTCAAGATAAAGCTCGCAGCCAGACATTCCATCGAACACCCTGCGGCCGTCACTCATAAAACACAGATATGATCCTTGCTACCAACTGATCCAGAATTGGCCCGTACCAACGTAAACTTCGTAGCACTGAGAATCGTTGGAATCAGCTGATCAAGAATCGGCAAGTACCTGAGTTGCTTGTACAGAAAGATTTACTCGAAGACGCCGGCGAGCGGTTGCGAGGACTCGCTCGGCGACGAGCGCGCCGGAGACCGCAACACGAAGCTACGGCGTCGATACCCTGTCCAGGGACTGCCTCGAGGTCGAGGTCGAGGTCGAGGTCGAGGGCGAGGGCGGGGAGTTGACGCCTCCGGCGAGGCGAGCGTGGCCGGCGTCGCACGATTCAGTCAGGAGAAACGGAGACAGCGAAGCAGGTCAAGCAACCGAGAAGTTGAAAAGAAATCACATGATCCACCACATGAAAGCCCATTCGTGGCCAAGCCCGACCCAGCCCATCCCTATCCCCTCCACGGCCCAGTTTTGGCCCGCTAATCCATTTAGCCCAATAAGGCCCGCTAGCCCATTTAGGCCACGGCACACCAGCTTCCAAGGCTCCTCCAGCTTCCTGCTCATAAGCCCAGACCTAGCATCACAGCGCAGTGCAACCGAGCACGCCGCCGCCGGCCTCTCCCCTTCCCCTGCTCCGCCGACCGCCGGCGCGGGATCCGCCGCGTCCCCCCGCCGCCGCTCCTTCCTCGCTAGAGTGGAGCGGAGATCCGACCGGGCGTGCGTGGAGGGCTGATCTCTCCTTCCGTTGGTGAGTGATAGTGGTAGTAACCCTAGCTTGCTCACTTGGATGGATGGCCTTGTTCTAACTCTCCTTTTGCGATCCTTCGAATCCAGATGGTTCGCTATCTGTCTCTCTCGCCATTAGTTAGTTGCGGATTTGAGTGCTGCGTGGTGCACTACTTGTACAATTCAATCTAATCTACCCGTTGTTTGATCAGGCGCTTCTTCATCAGTGCGCGAGATCGGCATTAGATACACTATACTGTTGGAATTGTTGGTACCCTAGCTGCCCAGAGGGTGCTGTTTATTTTCCACAAAAAAAAGTTGGGGGTGGGGGGTTAACTGAACCGGCATGCCCACGTTTATCCCCTTCCTGCTGTATTATCAAGTTGCAGAAATCAGTTGCTGTTTTGTTTGTCATGTAGCTTACTTGTGAGGCAACTGGCCACTAGGAATCTGATCTTGTCCCTTGTGGTAATTTCAAACAGTGTAATGTAAGGCGCTGCCAATAGTTGCTGGTTGCAGACTTCTGTATATGCTAATTTTGGTTCATTGCCTACTTGCCTGTTTATCTACAAATGAACTAGTATCGGTGCCTTTTCTTTCTTTTGCTCCATGCGTAGTATTCAAATGTTTTTTCTACAAATACGATATTTATAGCTGAAAATTGAATTTTAAATTGTCATTGTAACACAAGATATTGTTTGTACAATTAACTGTACTCCGTGGCTAAAAGGTGCATAGCATTGTAATGAAGTATGCCCCTTTTTTGTCTGTCAAGGATGACTCCAGAGTCCAATGATCGTCTTCTCATTAGGACCATGAAATGAATTTCACCATAATTTAATGTCTTCTGCCACTGTTGAGTGCTATATGGATCCCATCAAGTGAACACTCAACAGCGCATATATTTTTTTTCATGCTGTCTGCGTTGAGACTTATCTCATTACCTAATTTGTTTTCCTGCAGGACATTGGTGAATACTCGTTCTGAAGAGGACTTTGATACAGGCTTGCTACAATGGCGAATTTAAACATAACCAACATCTTGGAGAAGGTATCCATTACATCAATTCACATGAAGATGGGTTAAACTGGATATCATGACTTCTAATATACTTTGTTAAATGTTCTTTCAGATGACTGGGAAGGATAAAGACTACCGATATATGGCAACATCAGATCTGCTTAGTGAATTGAACAAAGAGGGCTTCAGAGCTGATCAAGACATTGAGCCAAAGTTGACGAGTACTGTTCTTCAACAACTGGAAGATGCTTCAGGAGATGTTTCTGGTTTAGCTGTGAAATGGTATGCTTTCTCTAGTTCTTTGCTAAAAATATTTCTTACTTTTTTAACCACAATAATCTCATTACTATTCCTTCTTTTTGTCGTTTCTGCCTTTTCAAGTCTATGTTCAATCTATCTTGTATAAAACAATAAATCCACTTTTTCCAATGGTGTGGGCGTTGAGGGAGTGGAAATTATGCATGCTAAAGATCTTATTGATTACCCTCTCCTCCCTGCTAGAATTTGGGGGCATTTAAATTTCTGTCAGTTGCATACCTATTGCTTAGTTGACCTATTATTTTTCCATGCAAAAAATACTTTTTCTTATTACCAAGTGTCGTTTTGTTAGCCTCAGTTATTGCATTGTGCAAGCACTTCTTTGCATAGATATTTGATATCCATAGTTCTGTTACTTTTCCCACAATTCTTGCTTTCTGCATTTTGTGGTGTTTTCCTACGTACATTTCCTATGTGAACTCGTGTTGCCTCTTGTCTTTGTTAGCTTGGCTCCACTTGTCAAGAAGGTTGGCGAGGACAGGGTAGTGGACATGACCAACAAACTTTGTGATAAATTGCTCAATGGAAAGGACCAGCATCGAGATACTGCTAGTATAGCCCTGAAGACAATCATTGCGGAAGTTACTACAACATCACTTGCTGAAAAGATTTTGGTTTCTCTTGCCCCACAGCTCATCAAGGGTGTCAATAATGTAAGCTTTCTATTTTGATTCTTGAGTGCCAGAAATTGTGCCTTTCCACTCCTATTTATTCATACCCTTTAGTTTGGTGTTGGACTTGAAATGTTTGTTGTGTATGCTAGTTAAGCTTTAATACTTCTGATAGAGCTTTCTAATTTTAACTGTATAACATAATTATGTCTTCTTGAAGACCTTTCTTTTAGCTCATCCATTTGTTCTGTCTATCTAGCAACAAAAATGTGCTATCTGGAAACTTTATTCGTTTGGGCTGCTTTTAATTTTGAGTTGTATAACATTAGTGTCTCTTCTGCAAGTCAAGAGTAGCTATGTATAGCATCCTTGTAGTTCATTCATTTGTTCTGTCTGTCTTCAACAAAAACAAGCTATCTGAATCTTTGTTCGTTTGGACAGCAACAGAAGCATAGACATGTTAACTATTATATTGAAGTTACTATAGTCATTGTCTGGTTAGCAACCTTAACCAGCGTGGTTATCAGCACTACAAGTACAGCCTAATGGATGTGCCTCTTCAAATCTTTATCTTAAGTTGAGCTGCGATGATGTCATAATTAGTATCACACAAAAACATTGAGCTGTGATAATGTCATAATGAGAAACCTGTAAGGTTTTTCAGTTCGAGCATAACTAAACTACTACAGAAACCTGTAAGGTTTTTTTTGGACATTCAATATTACTGGATTTTCTAGATGTTAGAAATTTAGAACTGTGATTTTAGCCACTACAGTGATGGCAATAAAGCTGATAAAAGTAACAGTGGTTGCTTCTTTGAAGACACGTATGAAGCAATCCTTTTTAACACTGGAAGAATCTTAGCTCAAAAATTGGCAACTGAATATGCTCATAGCTTGCAAGAATAGAATTGATTTGTTGAATATTTATAGAATAATAGTAAGATGTCAGCTCTGTTTACGGTTCTTTGCTTTCTGTCAATGCTATCAGATTAGGAGTGTATGCTGTTACTTTCTAAGTTTCTTTTGCCAGTACTTTGGATGTATGATTGCATGACAGTTTTATCATCTGCTGATGGCAAAGGAGATGTATGTTTGAATATTTCTTGACTTTGCAGCATATAAATTCTCAGTCATCACATGGCTTGCGTTTTAGATATCAATGTAACTCCTTGTTTTTTGGCAGGGAAAAAATGTTGAAATTAAATGTGAATGTCTTGACATATTGGGGGATGTACTTCATAGATTTGGCAACCTGATCACAAAAGATCATGAGTATATTCTCACTGCACTTTTGACCCAGTTAGGTTCCAACCAAGCAAGCGTCAGGAAAAAGTCTATTTCTTGCATTGGTAAGTCAACGCATGTCTGATTCTTGTTATGCTTATTTTGATGATCTCATAAACATGTCTAGCTATCTATAATCACTATAAACTCTTTGCTTGGTTTTGTAGCATCTCTTGCTCCAAGTTTATCAGATGATTTGTTCGCAAAGGCAACATTGCAAGTTGTCCAATTGCTGAAAAATAGAAGTGCAAAATCTGAAATAACCCGAACGAATATCCAGATGATTGGTTCTCTAAGGTACATGCTTCTACCTTGAAACTGTGCAGGCAAGGCTTCAGGAAGAATTTTAGGGAACAGAGTACGCTCATTTGTTCATGATAATTTATGTGAGTTCATTTTGGATTTCAACTTTAGCCATGAAAAATGTTTGGATAACATTGAATAAGGAAAGTTATTGGGTAATGTTCAATGTGGTTTGTATTAGCATGGAAAATTCTATTGGGATGAAAGCAAAAGTAAATTGGTTTACTTGTGGTGACTCAGTGAATCTTATCTGCTATGTGGCTAACTCTGCAATGCATATTGTAACATTGTGCGATTTGACTTGCAGTCGTTCCGTTGGATACCGTTTTGGACCGCACCTTGCTGAAACTGTCCCTTTGCTCATAAGCTATTGCACAAATGCATCAGAAAATGATGAAGAGCTCCGTGAATACAGCTTGCAGGTGAGAATTTCTGTTTCGTTTTAACATTTGTTTAGTATGAGTATTCAATTTGCTTTAAATTATCTCCACCATACAGGCTCTCGAGAGTTTTATGCTGAGGTGCCCAAGGGATATATCCCCATATTGTGAGGGCATTTTGAATCTTGCTTTGGAATATGTGAGCTATGATCCTAATTTCACTGACATCATGGAGGAGGATACTGATGAGGAAGGCCAGGATGAGGATGATGATGAGTATGTCACTGATATGCTTATAGTGTTACCCTGTAGATTAATTGGCTCCTGTTTACATAATTAAAACTCGTTTAATGTTTTCCCCCAGTGAGAGTGCAAATGAGTATACAGATGATGAGGATGCGAGCTGGAAAGTTCGTAGGGCATCAGCGAAGTGCCTATCTGCAATTATTGTATCTCGCCCTGAAATGTTGTCAAAGATGTATCTGGAGGTATGTTGACATCAGAAATTAATTTAGCATGCGATCATTTGACAGATCTTTTTTGTTATCACAGCATCTTTCCAAGCTCACCATGTTGATTACAATGTTTTTTAGATAGTGTTTACCAACTAACTGCTGCAATAAAAATGGGTTTAATGGTCTATCTTGACTACTAGCTAATCAAGTAAATCCCTTGAATTTGAATAATATATTTGGTTTTGTGCAGGCTTGTCCAAAGTTAATTGAACGGTTTAGGGAAAGAGAGGAGAATGTAAAGGTAATTAATTACATGGCATTTAATTGCTATATAAAACCTGAGTTGTTCTGTTTGTCAAATCTTATGAAGCTTCTATCTTGTTCTAGATGGACATTTTCAACACCTTCATTGAGTTGTTGCGCCAAACTGGTAATGTAACGAAAGGACAAGGTGACATCGATGAGTCTAGGTGAGTTTTTCTTTCCTTTGCATTGTATTATAGTTACAACATCTGAAGCTGTTGTTCGTTCATTGCTAGTTAAGAATTTAAAGTCAAGTATAGTCTGTGTTATACTGGTCAGTTGATATGGTATACAACTTGGCTTTGTTATACTAAGTTCGAAGCTATGAACCTTTGCTGCCAATCTATTTTGCTTTGCAGTCCTCGATGGTTGCTGAAACAAGAGGTACCAAAAATTGTAAAGTCTATCAACAGGCAGTTACGTGAAAAATCGATCAAAACTAAGGTTAGTCCTTCAACTATCCTGCAACTCATGTTTTGGGCTCATAGTTCTGATTTTATCTCCAACATTTTCAGGTTGGGGCATTTTCAGTATTAAAGGAGCTTGTTGTTGTACTACCAGACTGTCTTGCTGATCATTTTGGCTCACTCGTTCCTGGGATTGAGAAGGCTTTGAATGTGATTTGCATTTCCTAAGAAAATTCCTTGTGTAAGATTTTTGTTTCTTTTCTATAATTTTTCATCAATTTGACAGGATAAATCGTCCACCTCCAACCTGAAGATTGAAGCCCTTGTATTTACAAGGCTTGTTATGGCTTCACATTCCCCATCTGTGTTTCATCCATACATCCAGGTAAAATAGCTTCTATTGTTTGTTGATAGTACTTTAGACAGTTGCAGCCTTTTCTGATTGCAAAATCAAGTTTCCAGGCACTTTCTGGCCCAATATTATCTGCTATTGGAGATAGATATTATAAAGTCACCGCCGAGGCTTTACGGGTGTGCGGAGAACTTGTTCGTGTCCTTCGTCCAAATCTCGAGGTCTATCTCGTACTATGTGTTTGCAGACATGAAATACCCAGTTATTTTGATTTTTAATTTTTTTTGTTATTTTGTGATACAGGCAAGATCTGTGGATTTCAGGCCATATATTGGTTCAATCTATAATGCTATACTGGGGCGCTTGGCTAATCAAGATCAAGATCAGGTGTAGCAAAATTCCCCTACCTCTCCCTCTCATGTGTTTGTAGCGCACGCCCATCTCTTATGTCAATATATGTTCTCCCAGGAGGTTAAAGAATGTGCTATATCTTGCACGAGTCTTGTTGTCTCCACTTTTGGTGATGGTCTTCAAAGAGAATTACCAGCATGCCTTCCAATACTCGTTGATAGGATGGGTAATGAAATTACAAGACTTACAGCTGTCAAGGTAAGCTATTGACTGCACGTTTAGAATACCAAACCTTGTCTGAGATTTGACATAGTTCTTGACCTTCTCAGTTCAATCCTTACGTGCTATGCTTGTTTATGGCATCTGCATTTAACATTAAAGCTCAGATGCTGAAACACTGATTCGAATACTCTCTAAGTGATAGGCAAAATAATTGAAGTATGCATTCATCCAAAGGGAATGCTCTATATTCTGGTTAATGATGCAGAAACAAATGCAAATGTTCCGATCAGTCCTTGAGTCTTGACATCTTGTTGAGTTGCATGAAGAGAGATGGTTCCATAGTGGCTTCAGTTTTTCGTAATCATAGCTGGAGTAAAATCAAACAATTTATTTGTTTTGTCCTTGCTCACACAATCTTAACTTCATGTCCTATCATCCACTGCTTGATGCCTATGCATGAGTTGCATTTGAATGCTATGACTTGTTATTATTTTTGTTAGGTTATTCTTCTGGCATACTAAAATGTTTATCACTTCACAGGCATTTTCAGTGATTGCGAATTCACCTCTTCGTATTGATCTCTCGTGTGTCCTGGACCATGTTGTTTCTGAGCTCACAGCTTTCCTTCGAAAGGTAAAGTTATATTATGCACAAATCTTTACTGCTTTTGTTTGGGCTTTTTTTTAACCTCTGGAAGACATTAGCTTGGGTAGCGAACACAAAGATAAAAGCCTTCTCCCTTATTTTACAGGCCAACAGGGCTCTTAGGCAGGCAACATTGGGAACTCTAAATTCTCTGGTTGTAACATATGGTGGTCAAATTGGCTCTTCTTCATATGAGACAATAATCGCCGAACTCTCTACCCTCATAAGGTTTTTTTTCTAGCATTCTTTTTTGTTCCTGCATATGCCCTGTCATGAATACTGATATTGACTTTTTAATCGTGGTAGTGACATGGATTTGCATATGACTGCTCTTGCATTGGAACTTTGTTGCACAATAATGGTTGACAGAAAATCCATTCAAAATGTTGGTTTAGCTGTGAGAAACAAGGTTTTGCCTCAGGCCCTTATTTTGATCAGGAGTGCCCTCTTGCAAGGGCAAGCACTTCAGGTATTTTTTTTTTCCAGATTTCAGCCCTTGATTTCTTCTTAGGTAGCAACTAACATATAACATTATTGCTTCAGGCACTTCAGAAGTTTTTTGCTTCATTAGTCCAATCTGCGAATACTAGCTTTGATGCTTTGTTGGATTCCCTTATTTGCGCTGCTAAACCATCACAGTCAGGTGGTCTTGCTAAGCAGGCACTGTCTTCCATTGCAAAATGTGTTGCTGTTCTATGCTTAGCAGCTGGTGATCAGAAGTGTGCGTCTACAATTGAAATGCTTAAAGGCATTTTAAAAGATGACAGCGCTACTAACTCTGTATGTCTTGCTCTCTCCAGATCAAGGATATGTCTGCAGTTCATCAGATTTACTCATTTGCATCCATGTCATACTTGTGCCATGTGGTGTAAGACATGCCATGTCTTCATTCTTGATCGAAGTGTTTTAGAAGTTTTTTTCCATAGGCATCTTTTCTGTAGGTTGTCTAATCAATGTAGCATTGTTGATTTGAGATATCGCATGGTCTCTGTTTTTCTGTTTCCCGTGTCTTCTGGTTTTGAAAATTGCTGCGATTCTAAGTTGCATTTGTGACTGATCTTGCATGATATGCTGTTCCTGGAAGGTCAAAAAATAATTTTTGTATCTGAGAATATACAGCAAGTTATTGGCTAATGGTCTGTAGTCCATCAATCTTACGCCCTTGTATGGTAACTGGGTAAATTGTAAAATCTTGGTAGTAGTGTATTAGTTGTTATGAACATCACCGGATTATTAGCACTTGCTATTGGTTGATTAGTCATGATGGCATTGCCAAATTAATAGTGTTTTTCTAGCGGTTGATTGTTTTATTCTTTTTGTTTGTAAATATCTGTCATTTGTTAATTATGTATAATCTTATCTCAGGCTAAACAACACATGGCTTTATTATGTTTGGGAGAAATTGGGAGGAGGAAGGACCTCAGCAATCATGTTCAAATTGAGAACATTGTCATTGAGTCATTTCAATCACCTTTTGAGGAGATTAAGTCTGCAGCATCCTATGCTCTTGGAAACATTGCTGTTGGCAACCTATCCAAGTATTTACCATTTATCTTGGATCAGATTGACAATCAACAGAAGAAGCAGTATTTATTGCTTCATTCACTTAAAGAGGTTGGTTCCTGTTAGAATTTGGTTTGTAAAATGCATTCCCTATCTAATTGTCGCCTAATGTGTGCTCATTTTCGAAATCTGTTAGGTAATTGTGCGACAATCTATTGATCATGCTGGCCAGAGTGAGCTCCAGGATTCAAACATTGAGAAGATATTGGCATTGCTATTTAATCACTGTGAAAGTGAGGAGGAAGGAGTTCGGAATGTTGTTGCGGAGTGTTTAGGAAAAATTGCTCTAATTGAACCTAAGAAATTAATCCCTGCTCTAAAGGTGATGTGAATGATCCGAAATGCCTCTTTCCACTTTGCAGTCATTTCACTCTAATAGCCTAACAAGACATTGTTATCTTTTTGTAGGTGCGCACATCTAGCCCAGCAGCAAACACAAGAGCTACGGTTGCCATTGCTATCAAATATTCAATTGTTGAAAGACCCGAAAAAATAGATGAAATAATGTACTCTGAGATATCTACTTTCCTGATGTTAATCAAAGACAGTGATAGGGTAATAGTACTTCTCAATATTGTTTTAACATTCTACAGAATGATGATAGTAAGATGTGGAACTCACAATTGCTTTTTTGTTTGCATTCCACAGCATGTGAGACGAGCAGCTGTCCTGGCTTTGAGCACAGCTGCCCACAACAAGCCGAGTTTGATTAAAGGTCTTCTTCCTGAATTATTGCCTCTTTTGTATGACCAAACTGTTGTGAAGGTATTGTTTCTTATCGGTTGCTTGTTTTGTTCTGAGCTGTTCTGAACTGGTGAAGTGCATAATCCCACTTCAAGATGTTACACTATCTCTTATCCATCCTGAAAGTAACTATTTTCTTTCTTTGCAGCAAGAACTGGTCAGGACAGTTGATCTTGGACCTTTCAAGCATGTTGTAGATGATGGGCTTGAACTCAGGAAAGCTGCCTTTGAATGTGTGGACACATTGCTGGATAGTTGTCTTGATCAAGTGAATCCATCGTCCTTTATTGTACCTTTCCTCTTATCTGGATTAGGTGGTAAGTACAGTTTTGACCATTGCATAATCTATCACTGCACCTTGGGTCTAAGTCATTGTAGTGCATAGTGCTGTAGTTCTGGAATATATAAGCATGCCTTGTCAATTGTATCACCATTGGTGTAGTCTTGAGATCTTGTATGTACTGCAAAAAAATGGCGTTATCTATTATTAATTGTTTATTGTTACTGGCATGATAAAAGAAATTTCTGGACCATGACCAGATTTATTAATTCCCCCAGTAGGAGGTAAAGCTAGCCAAGTATCTCGGTGTTACTTTCCTGTAATTAGCAGTACATCAGCCCACCCGAGTAGGTGGTCATCAATTTAAGCTTAAGAAAGTGCTTATTTTGGTATTTTTTGTTTTTCTCGGAAAAAACAAGTTGATTCCAACATTTTTATCTCAAATTTTCTGAATTTTCCTGTTACGGCTGGTAACATGAAGTTCCAGACCCTTTGAAATTTTGTCTTGCACTAAAGCATTTCCCCCTGGTGATGCACTAATCTACACATCCGACCTACTTCTATTATCTCGATGTGATATTATAGATTTGCTTTCATTTTGAACGTATAGCCAGCATCATTAAGCATTTTGTGGTGCCATCAGCAACACATTGTCATTTCTGCACTAAACCTGTGAAAAATTGTGACTCATTTTCCCCCCTTCTGAAAGTTGGTAGTGTGCCTGTATTAGCTTCTCTAGTTCAATGTGTTTCTCAATGTGAGCTTGTTAAGATTACTGTTTGTTAGTGATTCTTACTGTAATGCTTTTTGCAGATCATTATGATGTGAAAATGCCCTGCCATCTTATTCTCTCAAAGCTGGCCGACAAGTGTCCTTCAGCCGTTCTTGCAGGTCTGTTGTCATCAAGAACCTTTAAGGGATGTTTCACATATTACAGATGCTCTTTCTAATATTGCTGCTGTGATGTTTCAGTTTTGGACTCGTTAGTTGAACCTATTGAGAAAACTATAAATCACAAACCCAAAGGAGATGCAGTGAAGCAGGAGGTTGATAGGAATGAAGATATGATTCGTAGTGCTCTTCGAGCGATCGCTTCTTTAAGCCGCATCAGGTCAGGCTTGATTCTACCCTGTCATCAGCACCTTTGCTGCCAGATGATAGTAGACCAATCCTTACGCCATAGCTTCTATTACTTGATTTTCCAAATAACTTTCCTATCCCAAACTGGAGTTTCTTTGACATCTTACGGTTTTTACCGTTTTCCTTGTCTTTTGCAGTGGCAGCGACTACAGCATGCGGTTCAAGAATCTGATGAACAAGATATTGGCCACTCCTGCGCTTGCTGAGAAGTACAGCTCAGTGCGCAGTGAATAAAAGTTGGATTTTGTCTATGGTAGAGAATAGGTTAAACTCGTATTGGTACATGTTTGTGAGCCCCACCTTCTCTAGGTGGATACAGTGGCACATAATCCTTTCGTTCGTGAGTACATGCTTCTGGCAGAGATAGTCTGGAAGGTCCAGCAGAGTGGTTTATACGTTCCATTGCCCTTTCCGCATGATCGTAAGGTTCTGTACAAAATTTGGTGGTAATTCTGCAGAGATGGGATTTAATTGAGTATTGTACTTCAGGTATGGTATGTGCCTTTGACGTGTCTACCTGCGGAGTCACACTACAGCACTGGTATGGTTGCCGTCTGCAAACGCTTGAAACTGACAATTTTGGGAGGTCAGATCGTCCCGCGCACAATTTGGTGTTGAATCTGGGCTGGTAAGCACGAATTTTCACCTCCATCTAAATGACTTCAGGCAACGGCACATCATCTGGGCAATATCTGTCTGGTATCTGTATTAGAATGTGAGCTCTTTCAACCGTGGCTCTGATATTTGCGTTTATCTGGAAGTAATTCATGTTAAGCTCTTAACGAATCGTACTCTGGATGCTAATGCGTTACAGCCCTGCTTGTCACTGTGATGGATTCTTGTTTCGCTAGATGGTTTCCATTTCTGGCTAGGCTCTTCACGTTTGGCCCTGCCTCGTCCGGAACACGTGAAATTCTATAATCGTGGTAGGAATCGAACGTTCTCCTATTAAATTCCTAAAAACATCCTTTCACATTGCTCCATAAAATCTTGAAAGTAAACCATGCTTTTGCTGAAAGCTGATATTGTTTGAGTGCGAATTGCAAAGACAATCAAGAGTAGAGAGATTGAGAGTGAAATCAGTTATTCTTTTTTACGATGAATAATAGACAGTTATTATATTAAGATACTTTGAAGTTTTTCATATATTTTTATTTTTGAGAAAGAATCTTTAGATGAAAGTAAAGTATTTATAGGCACTTAAGGTATTCCGTAACTGGAAAGATTTATCTCCCAAAACAGGAAGTAGGAGTTTAGAGGAAATACGACTCTCTATATATATACGGAGTCAGGAGACCTAGTGAAGGACAGGACAGACACGCCTAAATAGGAGGACTCAAATCAAAGCACTACAAAACAACAGAAGCAAGGGAAAAAATTGTCGACTATGTTCATATCCATCTAGCTTACCTACACTTCCTTTGTAATAGGCTCAGATATATACAAGATAAATATGACGTAGAATTATTATTCTCAGGAAAGCCCGAACCTGTCTACAAACCCTTGTTTGTTCCACTTGTCATTCATCAACGCAAAGCATCCCCTATTCTTCGATAAGTTCGTTAGATCGATGGTTCAACCATCGTCGATAGCTGTCATCATCTGTGGGGATCATGACAAAAGACATTGAAGAGTTTGCACATGCCATGCCATCGACATCACCAAAAGCTCCATCATGAGGTGAAGCCGTGGTCTCGAGGATATCAACTGTCGGTAGACATTTGGCTATACGAGGTCCACCCGGTGGGGCACCACCTTATCTATTACACTGACACTAGTCACTAAGCTCCATCACGGATGTGGCGAGTTGAGTGGTTCGCTGTGGTGGCTCGTGGTCGGGTCTGGTCATGCCACTTGGGACCCAGGTGAGCGTATGTTCGCCCTGGGGAGTGGTTGCCGACGCGGCGCGCTTTAGTGGTCGACTCAGGAAACCGCATCCCAAGGGGAGGTTAAATGTCCGGAGAGAGAGAGAGAGAGAGAGAGAGAGAGAGAGAGAGAGAGAGAGAGAGAGAGAGAGAGAGAGAGAGAGAGAGACGTGGTGGTGGTGGGGGGACAAAATGGCATCGGACCTGAGGGAATTTTGATTCCCCAAGCGCGGCCTCTTGAAATTCGAAAGGACCGGATCCCATGGCGGTTGAGATAACACGGTGGCCCTTTAAATTGGAGCGTATAGGTTCCTCATGAAACTTTCTATCGCCTCCCTTAGCCTCAAAGCTTCCACGCCAGAGCTCCTCATCTCTACCTCTGTTGTTGCCACCGAAGCATCTTTCTCCATCGTCTGATGGGTCGCATCGGCATCGAGCCTACCTTCCCCAAATCCAAGTGTGATGCGGCAAGGCTAAAGCAAATGCACGATGCTGGCCTACTAACTCGCTGCCTGTCCTCTTGGTACCGCTCTGGGGTAGCACGCCCGCTCCCTGTCAGGGGGAGATCATGATGTTCGTCTCTTTCTTCTTGATTAGCCTCGTGCCGCCCTTCTTCGAGTTCTTTACCATCGTCATCTCCTTCTACAATATCTATCACCTACATCTCAACCCCAATTCTATTCTCATACTAAGCATATTTGCTCATCTTTGTGAGAACTTTATCATGGTCGAACCGTGCCTATATCTCTTCCTTTTCTTCTACACATGCCGGTCGGTGACCGAATCGACCACTGGAAGCTACGGGTTCCGTCTCCGCGACGATGCCACAAACTCATACATTGAGGTGGGCCAGTTGTGATCGGGGTGGAGGGAGGAGTGGTTCTACCACGTGGTAGAATAATCCTTGGACAACCTCAGCGTGTCGAGCGCGCTGGCACAGGTCATCAGCAACTGGGGGAGCAGCCCCACGACAACTTTGGAGCTGCTAACCCTCACAAAATGGATTAGCTGGCTCCGAGAGACTGGGCTTATGGGTCAGATGTTATCCGTGACTTCATCAAGCACCGATTGTGCCTCTTACAGAGGTGAGCACATCCAGTGTTCCAGTACATCGAGCTAGCCATTTCACTCGGAAGAGCTCCTCAGGTAATGCCACAGTCGTTTTACTTGGGAGAGCTCCTCAGGTAATGTCACATCCTTTTTTTTGTTAGATGTGCGACCTCTCATATCTCCCCTTTTATTCAGATCTTACTGACGAAGCCATTGACTCGCGGGTCCAAAACCTAATGCCTGCTGCCCTGAGGAAAGACGGTTCTCCGGTCAGCGCCCCTCCGTTGTGCAATCTTCTTTCATCAGAAAGAGAACGACTCAGGAAGGTAGTTTGGCATTTCCAAAATTCTTATCCCCAAGCCTTCTCCTAGGTTAGGGTTTCACGGTTTGTGTTGCTGCAGGGTCTTCCTAAGGTCGACGTCCTACGCCCGAAAATCGACGAGGTCCTAGAGGTCCCTGAGGCTGCCTTAGGGAGAGAGGCTCACTGAGACACCCATTCCAGCACCCAATCTATCACTGCCTCGCCTAGTACTAGCCCCACCGACATCCAACCTAGTTGTGGTACAGACTCATTTGGTCGCGGTGACGACCAAGCTACTCGGAGTCGACCACCGACCCCCAGGTGGTGGTTCTGGGAGTGGTGCTGGTCGACAGAGGAGCAACTAGTCTTGCACCGAACCAGCCGAGGGCGCCTAGTCTGATGTTCGTCAAGCCTTCGGGTGAGGGGAGAAGAGGTTAGCAGTGGATCCGACTTCCCTAGAAGCATCCAAATGCACCTATGAGATGCTGGCCTCTCCTCTGTCCGTTCTCAGCGGCTTCGCGAGGACGTGCGTTGTGTTCACTACTCCGTCCATGCGGTAAGCTCTCCAGCTAGGCGCAGACACTTTGTGTTCTTTCCTTGACTCCGCAATTTGCTGTCGTTGCAGGACCTTGACCCCCTCAACAACATTGGTCACAACCCCCTCAACAACACCTAGTGCGCCAACTATCGGGGGATGACCCTGATAATGAATCCAAGGTGTACCGGACGACGGGCATGTTGTTCGGTGTTTCATTGTGGTAGGATTGGATGGACATAAGAACATGGGGATTTATCTAGGTTCAGGCCTCCTATGGGGTAATAACCCTACGTCCAGTGCATTTTCCTATGAATTGGATGAACTTGTTACAAAATCTCCTCTCTCTCTCTAGCTGGGTCCTCCCACCTTTATATAACAGAGGAAAATGAGTACACACAAAATTGACCATGCCAGACTCTGTAATAGACCTACTTCTAACGAAGCGAACTACTCCTAGGTCATCATTACGGAGGGCATGGATGCTCAACCTGCCCCAGTCACCTAGCAGACCTTGTCACGTTCTCCTACAAGGTCGTCCGGTAGCATTCCGGTCTCCCTCTTTATATAACAGGGGAAAATGAGTACATACAAATAGACCATGCCAAACTCTATAACATACATACTCTTGACGAAGCCAACTACGCCTTGGTCATCATTACGGAGGGCATGCACGCCCAACCTACTCAAATTGCCTAGCAAGCCATGTCACGTTTGCCTGCGAGGCTGTCCCGTAGCATTAAATGTTACGGGATGGGTCACTCCAACTTTACGCATGTTCACGACCATGCTCACCGAAAGGAGGTGCCTAGGGAAGGAAAAAACTTAAGTAGATGATATTTAATATGATTTGACTGGTTATATGAGTACCTACCCTACGACCAACATATGTCTTCTTCGTCGACTAGGGGGTTGGTCGATTGAGACCTGCCTTGGTCATAAGGTGAAGCCATGGTCTCGAGGATATCAATTGCTGGCTGACATTTGGAAGTGTGAGGCCCATCGGTGGGGCACCTGCTTACCTATTACATCGACAGTGATGATCTAGGTCATCGTGATGATGACCCTACGAACGACCAGATCCTCCAGCCCCAGCGGTAGGCAGTGGTCACCTTCAGACGAGCACACCACCTCTAGCCCTTATCGAGGCCCAGTCCTACAGTCTCACAATTATGAACATAGAGCTAATCACTTCAAATCCGTGTCTGCTAAGAGGATCTTCCTTCTACAAGAGTCACTCATGCGTCCTCCGATCACTGATTTAGCTACACCAACCGGTAAAGATTGGGTAAACTCGGTGGTCGACTTAACAAAGGAGATCATGCTCCTGACCGAGAACTCCCATCTGGCCCTAGTCGAAAACAGTACTAATCGGGCAGGCAAGACAATCCCCCGTCATGAGACGCATAAAACTCGAAAGGCGTCCCCCAGTAACAAGGCTTTCTGGGATGACAATCAGGCAAATAACTGTCGTCGGACCAAACCAGTCAAGGGACATTCGATCAATGCCTTGCGTCAAGTCAGCGTCGAGTCATCAACAACTGACGAAGACACTTGAGGGCTTCTGAAGAAGTTTCTTCTACCCCTCATCGATCTAATCGGGAAACATCCCAACATCGATTGAATAGAGACCGATCCCCGATCACCGTGGAAAAGTCTCTGGGGGAGCTAGAACCAAGCAAGGCACCCTCAACGTTTTCCTAGCCTTCTCTCCAGACCTACGAAACGTAAGTTGGTTGTCAAGCTTCCGCCTCGGGACAATCGAAAATACAATGAAATCACAAACCCTATTGAGTTTCTTCAGATACATACCACGACCATCCAAGCAATTGGTTGGGATGATAAGGTAATGACAAATTATCTTCTTACGACCTTTGAAGGGGTAGTCAGGACATGGCTGACCAATCTACCGTCAGAGACAATCTACTCATAGAAGCATCTATGCGATATATTGAAAGTGCATCTAGCCTTTATGTGTGGTTTTAGTAATTAATGATAATACCCATGGACTAACAATGATGTTGAGTTTATTAATAGGTTGTTCCATAGGTATTGCATTGAGAGATATGCATGAGCTCTAGGTGAATAGGGAGATTGAAAATGCATCAAGATGAATGAGCTCTAAGTGATGCTCACGTAAGTGATGACAATACCTATGAACTAACAATTATGTTAAAAATTGTTATTAGGTTATTTCATAAGAGATGAATAAGTGATGAATCATGGATTTCCTGAGAAATACCATGAGAATAAAAGAAATGCATTGTTGTCATTGAGTTCTTAGTGATGCTCATAAGTAGAAGAAAAAACTCAATAAGATTAGGAATAAACTTGAAGATTAAGTTACTTATAGAGATCAAGTAACTAAATGTACGACATTGTCAATAGAGTTTTATGGACTAACCTGTGTGCTATGTGCTTGAGAATTAGTGGGGTTAGGTTCTATATGAAGATTGATAATATGCGTGAAGGCTAATAAGTTGCGTCTGGAGATCAAGTAACTTAGGGTACATAAGTTGTCAATTAGGTTTTATAGACTAACCCATGTGTTTTGTGCTTGAGAGTGAGTTGGTGTTAGGATCCATAAGAAGATATAAGTTGAATTGAAATCATACGTGCCAAAAGTGAAGAATGAGAGTGGACTCCATGCTTGATAAAGTGAATTCCTTGAAGATATCGAATAAAAAGTGGTTTTCTATGACAAGACGGTGAAAGGCAAGCATGACGCGTGTCCTCTGTCTTGCGATCTTGACCGTCGATAAGTCTCTTCTGCTTTCAATCCCTCGGATCGCGTTGTCACTTGCACCGATATCCCCTTTGCTTGACTTTATCGACACATCGTCTTCATCCTCCTTTTCATACTTTGCTTGAATTTTATGTGTATAGCTAGTATCACCCTTGACTCTGTTCGTCCCTCCTTGATCGTCTAGCACCAGGCACCTGCTTAGCCTCAATCACTTGCCATCGACCGTCAAGTTACATCTATCACCTGCACACCATGAAACAAGCAAACATATTTCTCCACACCCCAAAACATCTCCAAGTTAGTACAATAATCAAAAACTTCAACTCAGAGCATATTTTGCAGAAAACATGAACACCAGATGTTCCAGTGTGTTCTGCTCTGAACACCAGACCATCCGGTGAGTGTAGCACTATCTGTTCTAGGAAAATTTTGCTCTCTGCCAGAAAAGGTCTGGTGAAAGCTTTTGGTGATCTCATATCAATCCACTGAACCACCCTTCTGCAACCTCTCTGCAATAAAAGGTCCGACGCATTCTTCAGTGTTCACAAGCTCAGCACCGGACTATCCGGTGTACATAATCAAACTTGGCGCAAAACAATCTCCTATCTGTAGAAAATACTCCGACACTTTCTAAATCCATCATCGGACCATCCAGTGTTTGCTTTCATTTTTGCTTTCAGCACTGAAAATACTTTGGTGCTTACTTCACTGTAACACCAAACTATCTAGTGTGGTCAAAAACCCACACACCGGATGTTCCGGTGAGGCATAATTTTCAGGACTCTGAAATAGTCTGCTCTAATTTAAACTTTGGTTAGTCATAAACAAGATTACACACAAACAAGCTCATACCAACCAAAATTATTTCAAATCTAATGTTGTCAATGACTCACCACATGAAAATAAAGACGCATTTTAACTTGGTTTCTCACAAGCCTTTCACGATATAGTATCCGGGTCTTCGACCATTCCCATTGGCCAGATATCGCTACCCGTTAATTGGGAAGCATGACAATTTCTGGCAATTTTTTTTTTGTTCGACGCGATCGACTACAAGATGGCACACAATGACATCCTAGGAAGATCTACTCTCGCCAAAGTCATAGCCGCCACGTATTGCGCTTATCAGTGTGTGAAGATCCCGGGACCCGAGGGAGTTATCACCATCAAGGGTTGCCCCAAAGTTGGTCTCTGTTGCGACAAACAGAGTCTCCACATGACAGTTCAATATCAACCCAGTGACGAACCCAAAAGCTCAAGGATCAAGGTGAGTAGAAAGCCTCAGTCGTAACCATGATCACAACGCCTCGAGATGCAAACCCAGGAACTCGAGAGCTCAGCTCCACGACTAGTTCGAAGTCCACGAAAAAAAACGTCTACGCTACCCCGGAGGCAATAAGGGTCACTACTTCTTGGCTAATGGAAAGATGATTAAAAAAAGTCCTAAAGAAGCTACCCAGCAAAGAGGAAGGAGAGACTCCCTGACTCTCCTGCCCAATGAGAGGTCAAGGTTAGCAGTGCTCCAACTCCCAACTGAACTCGCCGTCTCTGACGACATAGGGTTGGGAAGAGGCACTGGTTCTCCACCCTTATTGTCGGTGTCGTTGTTTCGGCTAATCCCTCCAATCATCCACGTCGAAATAACATGAGGACGGAGAGGATGAAGCGGCGGGCATCTTGTCGCCTTTAATGGATATGCTATTGGATGTCTCCCTCTTCTTTGCATCTGCCACCGCTTCCTCCTCCTCTATTTCTACCTCCAAAAGGTCCCAGTCAAACTCATCTTGGACCTGAGGCGTTGGGGCTTGCCATCTTTAATAGGGACGTCACGAGTCGTCGCCACTCTCCCCTCAGCCTCCTCATTGGAGGATACGTCAATAACCTCCAGCACTAAACTAGATTCTATGGAAGATTATGGAGGAGTGAGGGGTGCGTAATCGGGAGAAGAGGGCATGTACTCATGAGAAGGAGGAGAATCCATGATCAAACTCAAGATTGGTGCTGCAGAGATCCGACGCCTGAAGGTTTATATAGGCCAATGGGTCAGAAGGCGAGACATCTCACATATCAAGCTTTAACTCTTGGCGCGACTGCATTATGAGTAACGGGCAGCCAAGTGACACTAGGTCATTAAAGCTACGCATTTTCAGCTGATCGACACAGACAAAGAGGCGAACTCTGATGCAATCATTTACCGATGGATCTTCCAATGCATATGAGTAGTCGAAAGTACGGAGCAATGATCCCTTTGCATTCATGACCAAAAAAAAAATCACAATCACGTAAACTTTCCACTGCTACGCTTCAACTTCTGAGCCTAGCTAGTAACGAGTCCAATCACCCTTGTACTTGACAAGGACATGATGATTCTTTGGACCAACTAGAAAATCTATCCAGATGGAAGGTTTTCTCGAGAACTCCCTTGGGAACTCGGAGACGTTCGGAATCCCAGGTGGGTGATCTTAGAACCTAAGAAACCCGATTAGATTTTTCACCCTAATCGAAGATCCGAGTCTAACTCGATGATACATTCAAACAAAAGCCATCTGTGTTGCCTGTGTACTTGGAACGTTGAAGTCTCATTTCACGTACTGGTTGAGGGTTGGACGATGAATAATGGCCATATTCCCCAGAGTTTCCTGTAATTCTTGTAAAATATTTTTATCTCCAAGAAGAGGATCCCTGGATGAAAACAAATTATCCGTAGACATCCAAGGCATCCTGTAACAGGTAAAGTTTATCTCTAAGAATAAGAAGTAAGAGTATATAGAACATATGACTCTCCTATATATACGGTATACGGAGACAGGAGGCCCTGCAGAAAATATGTCAGACATGCCCAAATAGGAGGACTCGAATCAAAGCACTACAAACCAACAGAAGCTAGAGAAGGAGTCGCCAACTAGTTTTAAATCCATCTAAGATAGCTATACCCTCGTTGTAACATACTTAGATTTATCATGACAAATAAAACATAGAGTTATTATCCTTATGGAGACTTAAATCTATCTAAAAATATTTGTATATTTCTCTTATGATTCTTCTACTTAAAACATCTCATATTATTCAATAAATTCGTTAGATCGATTATTCAACAATCGTCGATACTTTCATTGATTGTGGATGAATATATAGAATGTGAACAGATGTTTATCCGTTGAGGAGACATCGTTGAGCCATCCGCGCTCCCCATCAGGATTTCGGATCACACGTAGGGTTCAATTTACCGACCGGAGCTCGGTAACCGAAAATGCGCGATAACCGCGGTTACCGGTTAAAAATTCAAAAAAAATCGGAGAAAATTCATTTGGCAAAATTTGAATTTTGGAAAAAAAAATTGCGATTTTAGCTGTTCGGTAACCGCTCGGTTTTTGTCGGTTACCGAGCGGTTTGGGTCGGTTACCGAGCGATTTTCTCGCATTTTTGAATTGGTCAGTTACCGAGCGGTTTGGGTCGGTAACCGCTTGGTTTTCTCGATTTATCGAGCGGTTTTATCGAATATCAGCGCAGTTCAACAAAAAACCCAAAAAAGAGCTCAACCTTGTAAAATCAATAACTAATTCATCTGAGCTTCAAATCAAGTGAAACAAATTTTGTTGGCTTCCTTGTAACATGATCTACATGATAAAAGTATTTATACTCATAAAAAAGTTCAAAATTTTCTGTGAGAAATTGTATTTTTTAAACCAAGTTAAATGCATAGTTTACTCTTTGCTAATCCAAAAATCATGAAACTAATTTTGTTAGTCTTCTTACATGGTCCTATGTCTTTTAAAAATACATGAACTCATGAATTAGTTATTGTAACATGCATGATTGTGTAAATGTGTTGCGACTAGATTAATTCATAACTGACCCATCACACCTAAAAAATTAGTGAAACCACTTTCATTAGCTTATTTATACTATGATTTACGTAGAAAAAATAATAGTAGACATGAAAAAGTTAATTACAGTGCGGTTTCTTAATATATTCACTTTATGCTTGTGAACTTTGTAAAAATCATAGAGAATTTAATAATACTCTAAATAAAGTGAAATCAATTTTAAAGATTCTCTTAAAATACGTTTTATACAAGAAAAATATGTGTTTGTATGTTACACTTTTTCTTAACGTGAGTTAATAACTGAGCCGCACGTTTCAATTTTTTTTATTTTTTTCAAACTTTCTCCCTATAGAATATGAATCAAACGACATTATTTTTGAAAACTTTTTTCACAGAAGGTCTTAGAATTGTGTCTAGTTTTTTTAAGATTTTTTTTTGAATTTTTTTTGAATTTTTTTATTTTTTTGAATTTTTTAAATTCAAATTTTGGTTACCGTTCGGTTTCTGAAACTCTACCGGACCGAAAAGGTCGGTAACCACGATTTTTGAGCGGTTACCGAAGGTTTTTTAACCCTGATCACACGCAGCGGCGCTTCCTCTCTCGCACCATACACATCCCTGAGGCCTGAAACCTGCTTCCAGTGCCTGCCAACTCCAGCAGCAGCAGCAACAGATCAACGAGATGCCGCCTGCCCTGTAACGCACAAACGCGTCGTCTCCCCGCGCTGCCAACGGCGAGCTGGCGCGCAGGCGCGGCCGTGGCATGCGCCGTGCCATGTGGTGCCCTGCCCTGCCTTGCACTTGATGCTGCTGGAAATGGGGCGAGCAGGAGGGTGTTCTGAAGCCTCTGAACCCATCATGTGTCCGCCTGTCTATGGCGCTCGTCTCTTTTGACTGGGTGCTGCTGCTGGTGCATGGATGGACGCCCTTCAAAGTGGCCTGCTCTCTCTGCACTGCAGTAGCTAGCTGCTGCTCCTCTTGCACATGACCGGTAACTCTCCTCTCAGATACCAATGCAGGCAAGATTATCTATTTCCTGTCACTTCTTGTCCCCCCATACCTCCTTCTCTGAACTTGTGCAAGAGAAACTTTCCTGCCGCTTCATTTAAGTTCCCCTTCATTATTACTAATTTTTTTTATTTTCTCTTATAGTAAACAGTTTCACTTCGAAATTTATGAAGGAAAAAAAAAATCTCATTTTATATGAAATGAATTTGAGAATCCTTTCGTGATGAAAACAGTAAAAAACCCGTTAAAGTAAATCTATTTATGAAAAGATTCTATAACCTGACAAGAATAAATTGAGGATGATCTCATAACCAAAGAAGGAATGAGCTGTGTAGCCATTGGGAAATGATAGAAGCGTTGACGATACCTTGCATCCAGTCGTGGCGTTTCTTTGGTGCCTATATGTGCAATTGTTTTCTCGTCTGTTCAAGCCTGGAAAATTATGTGTCTGCTTTGTGTGTGATGTATGGCATGATTAGTTTATTGGGGCAGGAGATTCAGGAACAGTTTGACATCGGTTCTCACACAATGATTTGGAGATTCGTCGCTTTGAGTGCTTGCAAGTAGGCTGAAGTCATGCTGAATCTTCCCTCTGAGCTCGAGTAAGCCACAGTTGAGCAGCAGTTGTTAGTTTCCAACTGTACGGGTCAATTCCTCTCCACATGGGGCTGCTTGTGCAAGAACAATCCACGAATTTGCCCACATTGTACTTTCTTTCATTTTTTATTTCTCTCTTCTTGAAGCAACACATTTCATATTTTTTTTCAGTGGCGGTGCATCTGCGTTCTGAAAATTCATGGAAGCCTCGTGGAGAAATTTAGAAGATTATTATTTCCTCGTTTTGGTATGGCTGATGGAGATGCCAACTTGGTGCACTCTATAACATACTTGAAGTGGCATGTAATCACCAAGAGTACCCATAATTATCTCGGAACAGAAAGCACCTTTTTGATAAATTATACAGTTTTACTCTTGTTCCTTCATGAATACGTGCAAATTTGTAATATTTCCAATTTAACAAGAATTTGCACAAAATGCTCTAACTTGTCGCTTGAAAGGCTAGAAACTGAACACTGCGTGCCGAGGTTATTTCAGGTGGTCAACTCGATGGCCTTCGCATCAGGGGATTTGACACTGATATTTCGTGGCCTGACGAAGGAATAAGACAGTGATCAGTGAGGTAGTAATCGGTGTTGGCTGTCTCATGTCCCCTTCCGTTCTCATGACAGCCTGACCGACAGCCAGTTAAATGCCGTACCAAGAACGGACTGCAGCTCTTGCTCTGCTTCTATCTTGGCCACATATATCATCTAGTATGCCAAAACGATATTCCTTTGAAAGCTTGGATTCTTTTTCGAAGTAAAAGAAAGGGAAAAATACAAACCCCTAAAAATCACTTGGATTTTGACTTTCCCCCCTAAAAATTATTTTGTTGCAAAAAAACCCCTAAAATTTTGATTTTGTTGCAAAAACACCCCAAATTATTCAAAAAAATTAAAAAAATCACAACAAATTCTAAAAAAATTAGAGACAATTCTAAGACCTTTTGTGAAATTTGTTTTCAAAAATAATATCCTTTGCATCATATTTCATGGAGAGTAAGTTTGAAAAAAGAAAAACGTGCAACTCATTTATTAATTCGAGTTAAATGCATAGTTAATTATTTACTAATCCAAAAAGCATGAAACAAAATTTTTTAGTCTTATTTCATGATCCTCTATCTTGTAAAAATATATGAAATCTTGAAATAGTTATTGTAATGTGCAGGATTGAGTAAATGTGTTGCAGATAAATTAATTCATAACCAATCCATAACACCCCCAAAATTAGTGAAACTATTTTTATTAGTTTACTTAAACAATTATTTATGTAGGAAAAATAATGGTAGATATGATAAAGTTAAAATAACATGAGTTAATAAATGAGCTGCACATTTTTACTTTTTTTTCCAAACTTCCTCTCCATGAAATATGATGCAAAGGATATTATTTTTGAAAACAAATTTCACAGAAAGTCTTAAAATTGTCTCTAGTTTTTTAAGAATTTTTTTCATGATTTTTTATTTTTTTAATTTTTAGGGAGGGTTTTTGCAACAAAGTCAAATTTTAGAGGTTTTTTTGCAACAAAATAACTTTTGGGGGAGTCAAAATCCAAGTGACGGGGGGAGGGGTTGCAGTTTTCCCTAAAAGAAAAGCATTTGGTGTTATAAACTGAAAAACGCGCTATTATTGAACTGGAGAATACGTTGTTTTTACTTGCACAATCTGTCTGATTTCAGAAGAGCTTTTTTAAACGCACTGACCAAAATTTGTCACAATTTGTAATGGATCATTCAGACATTTGCAGAGCACGATTCAGAATTTTAGATGCAAGAATTTCTTCCTTTTGAATATTCGAGCTCGATGGATCTTTCAAATCTGACAAATATCTTGTCGAACTGGATGTACGATTGGCTGAAACACGGTTGTCTTGGCCCAATGAAATTGCGTTTTGTACTGTTGCCCGGGAAGCCTGTGTGGACCGAAGCTGCAAGCAAACAGTGCCGAGCTCCATTCAGAAATCTCTGCTCAAATCAGTAGGTTTGCTATCTTTGCCCGGACCACCAACATCGTCTTGGCATCACAGCTTTAATCCGTGGCAACTATGCCCCCAAAGTGCAGTGCAATTTAACAAGGACGATAAAGAGAAAAAATAGTTTCTAGAACGCGGCAACGGGATATGAATTTGGGTTATTTTCGTAAAAATTCTTGTGTTCCAAACAGGTCGAGGCTCTCAATAAGATCTCAGATGAAGAAGTAGATTGCGAAGGAGAAGGAAGGGACACAACAATGTAGAGCTAAAAATTACTACCTCGATAATATCACATGAATCTAGCCTCAATCAAGGATTACATGTATGGTTAATGCCCCAAATCCCTAGCACAACACACACACATACACTGCCATTCCTAGAACCAGACGGGGGTAAAAAAGGAACACCCATAGTTCTACCATCAAGCAGCTGCTACTACTGGTAAAATGAAGAGTACTAGTAACCGAATCCCCATTCTGCCCTCCGGCCTGCCTCGGCCTCTGTACATTCGTAGCAATTCTACCCAGGGGTGAAACCGTAAAAGAAGAGATGGACCGCGCGTGTCCAGTGGCACAGCCGTAAATATCGCGGCTAAGGAAGGGCGGAGACAGGGGTGGCGCCTAGCACCCGGCGGCGGGGTCGTCGGAGAGGCGGAGCAGGAGGCGCCGGAACTCCGCGACGGGGCAGGGGATGCGGAGCGCGCCGGGGTGGCCGTAGCCGTACTCCTGCGCGGCGCGGCGCAGGAGGGCCGCGAAGGCCGGCTGGCCCAGCAGCTCGGCGCGCACGGCGAAGCGCTCCACGGGCCCACCCTCCTCGCCGACGCACACCGGCACGTGCCCCTCCGGCACCGCCGCGCCCCCGCCGCCTTCTCCCCTTCCCGCCGCCTTCTTCCTCGGCCGGATCTGCCGGCACGCCGCCGCGGAGGAGTAGGAGTCGTCCGCCGCCGCGACGCTGCGGGAGAGCCGCCTGAGGAGCCGCTTCATGGCGCAGGCGGCGAGGAGGAAAGGTGCGTTCTTGGAGCCGCGGGAGGGAGAAGAAGCCGAGTAGGAGGAGGAGGAGGAGCGCAAAAGCCGAGGCGTCTGGTTGCCGTTGTACTGGGGGTGAGCGAGTGGTGCGGTGGTGCGCCGCGCTTTATAAAAGCTGGGAGGGGAGGGGAGGGGAGGGGAGGGGTGGGGAGGGTGGTCGTACAAGGTGGTACCAGATGGTGTACCCGGCGGGTGCAGGGAGACAGGAAGCCGGTGGGCCGGGCCCGTCGTGTTGCGTGACTAGCTAGCTCCGGCCGGCCGGTGCGTGCCCGGTGCCCGAGCCGGACGCCGACCGATGGCGAAGGGTTGTTCTGACGAATTGTAACCGGTGCCGTGAGCCAGCGAGCGAGGGGCCGTGCCGTGCCGTGCCGCGTCCGTAGTCCGGCTCGTACGGCCAGGGACGAACGCCACGAACCCGTGGTGAAGGAGGGAGGCGGTGGCGACCGCGCGGGACCGTGACAGGCGAGGCAGAGCGAGAGCGAGAGCGAGGGCCCGCAGGGAATCCATGCACGGGCACGCAGTTTTCTTTCTCCTCTCGTTCTGCTTTCCATTTCTTTATATTTTTTTCTGCTGTTCTGAGATGTCAAAGCACTCGATCACTAGATTTTTTTTTTCCCGCCCGAGCCTTTCGATCTTTTCTCTGCGGTGACGTGTGTGGTAGGAGTGTTTGTCTGTGTTGTACGGACGCTCGGTGTGGTTGCGTAGTGGTCAAAACATTGGCTGGAAATTTGGAATCGATGGGCGAGGGACTCCGGATTCGTCATGCCCATCCTTTCTACGCCAGGCACAGGCAGTTTGGTGAATTCATTCGAGCCTATCTGGGAGGAATAACAATGGTTTATGCGTAGCTGTACATAGATAATCACAATGATTAAACAGGGAGATTTAGGCTATCGCACTAAATATCTTCACAATATATGATCGATCCATCTCCTTCGTTGCCGAATTAGGTGCGTGCGTGCGATTCAAGTTGAAGACGAGAGCAAGCTTTTACTCAGACAGCATGCACAGTTATATGGACATCTCATAAAAAAAGTTATTTATAAAGAAATATATATATATATATTAGAAAATAATATATACTTCAATTATAACAAGAATAACAGGATCAAATCGGATATATATATATATATATATATATATATATATATATATATATATTTGTGTTAGAACCGTCAACCCGTACGTACGCGGCGTGTAGTACGGTACTTGACTGCGTGCCGGGCGACCGGAGGAGTCCGCTCAGTTTTACCTTCACACACGTCGCGGCGGTTGCCACACGAACCGTGCGTACGGTTACTTTTTCGCTCGCTCGTAGGTCGCTACAGACGATGTCCGGCCTGCATGCGCGACCTTTTAACAGTACGCACGTGCTCCCTAGCTTGTGACTCGTGAACCGCAGGTGCTGCGTGCGTGCATGGCTTCGAGAGGTACGTCGAGCTGATCAACGAGAGCGAGGGACTGTTCGACGCCTGATCACCGACGACCTCTACACGAAAGAAAATTTTAAAGATCATGTGCGAAAGGTCTTCACGAGATCCTAATTCACATTACACGTACGTAGAAAAATAAATAAAAAACATATATCATATGAGAAGAATAGATTTTTCAAAAAATCATATTTTATACCTCTATTTTTCAATACTTATCATTTTGACCAAACAAATATACTAAGACATACCAAGGATAGTACCAATTTTAAATGTAAAATAATAAAAATGTCCCTAAAAACTAGCCTAAATATTTTAGAAACTACCGTAAATAGGTGGATAAGAAATATTTTATAAAGATAAAATTGAAAATTACATTAAAAAACATAAAATAATAAGTATTTAAAAACAAATAAAAAGATCAAAAGTGAGGATCATTGAAAAAGGAAGGAAGCAAAATTTTCTTCCCAACACGGACACGTCGAGTACGCATCAGCGCGTACGACGTCGCCCCTTGCCAGCGGCCCGGCGCTGTGCACGCACGCGCGCGTGGACGCCTCCTAGCTGGAGGACCTGTTGCATGCCAGCTGCGCGCGCGTACGTAGCTGCCCCGGCCCCCGTCTCGTCTGGATCACCGTCACGCACGGCGGCGCATCCATTGTTTCGATCTTCGTCATGCATGCATATATGTACGTGCTAGATTAGTAGATTTCAACCACCGCTAGCTCTATTCCACGTACTAGTGACTGTATATTGCCAGAACACCACTGCACCATGTCTCGGCGCCGTAGTATTATGGTCGAGGTAGCGGACCCATTTGGTGAAATCTGTAGCTGTCGTGAATGGATGCGAAGGTTTATTATTTTTAGATCTAGCAGCATGGATGTGAAGCAAGAACCCACACGGAAGCGAGAACGGGCCCAACCTGGGCACTAGCCTAGCTATCTTATCATGACGACTGCAGCAGCGGGCCAGCGGCAACTGCATCCAAGTCCACGCGGGGCTCATGCCGTACCGTCCGGATTCACGGGCGTGTACCCTCGCTGTTCTGCGGGGAAATAAAAATATCGAGTAGTAAATCGAGTAGGTTTGAATGGTTGCCACATTATATATCGAGTAATAAATATATAAAATAATTTTTTATTTAGATCTATCGTTTTAAAATTTATATTAGAAATAGATGAAAGTTATCTAAACAGTGTTGTATGCGGAGATGCTCAAAACTACTGCATAGAATGTTTTTCCCTTCTCCACATCCAACCACTCTCTCTCTACGTTTAAGTTTACTTGACAACTTTGACCACTTTTCTTGTTTACAAATTCTTATCACCTCTACTTTTTATGAGATTTCATTTCCATTTTTACCCTTCTCTATTCACTTGTGTGGGCCCAAACTACTATATCATACTCCATCCGATTGCAAATGTAAGTCGTTTTAGATTTGTGCATAAAGATTAAAAAAGTAGATCAAATGATCTTGTTGTTCTTTATTTATTCTGTATTGAAAAAGATAATTCATTCATTTGTGAGAGTAGTAGTATTTATTAAACAAAGGTAAAACAGGAACAAGAGAAAAAAAAAGTATATAGAAGTTCAAGAATGACTTATATTTAGAGAATAGTTGAAGAGGCTAAAACGATCTATATTTGTAACCAGAAGGAGTATAGTATATAGAGAGAAAAATTAGTGACACTGATTAAGAAAAAAATATAGAAGGATATTTTATTTTTTGTGAAGACGCATGGTGAAGACTGTAATGTTCTAGGATAACCAACTTAGCATCAGTAGCACAACCAGGCCCATTTCTAGCAACAGGAGGAATTATTTTCATCAACTTCAACCTGTAACCTGCAATAATTTTTTTAATCGGAGACATTTTGGTCACTCCATGTAAAAACAATGATTGTCTTGATTTTTATGGTATGATCAAAGTTACCAAATAAATAAAAGCGGAGGGAGTAGCATATATATCTCTGCGTGCAACGGCCAGCACAGCCTCCCATGCATACGTGCCAGCCGCAAGATCTAAAAATAGTCGCCGAGCAGATCGAGCCGGGCACTTTCTCCGGCTTTTCATGTGGCTGCGCGTTCGCCCTTCGGCCCTTGAACCGGTTTACCGTTTCTTCATCGGCCGCCACGTCATGTCTCGAAAGTTGCGCTTGTCCGGCCGCCTGGCGACCATGCATTGCATAAACAAGCTCCTCTCAAATAGAGGATCGTCACTTTGCCTCCGTACTTTTTGTGGAATGCTTCTGATTTTGCAGCAGGATTCAGATGGCGTTTCTTCTCATCCAGAATTCCCCGCGCAAAAACCGATGCGAAAATCGGGTTTTTGAATTTGAAGTGCGTACGTGCTTTTGTTTTACCAACGATGCTGTCGTGGATTATTGCTAAAAGGCTCAGCTCCTACGTACACAATACTTTATACAGTAACTTTTTTGAGCATTATTTTATTTCGCAGCCACGGCTCGTCGATATTTCAAGAGCTAATATTGCCATCGAGCAATCTTTTTGACAGATGGAGAGAAATGATGTGTACTTACAATTACTTTTAGTTTTAACGTGCTTACAATACTCAGTGGCGGACATACAGGGAAGCGGATATTATTACTTTATTACTTTTTTTTCTTCTCTTAAAAAATGAAGAGAGGATCGAGGGAGCTATAGGATTTGGCAACTGGTAGGGGGCATGAGCCCTCCTCGCCCGCCCTCTAAATATTCATCGTTGTTTATACTAGTAATATTTTCGTTCTAAAGTGGAAATCGTTTAAGATAAGTGTGGTCAAATTTAAATAATTTTATCATTAATATATATAAAATTATTAGAATTTAGTATATAAAAATGATAGTAATAAATTTTTCATAAAAAATACTTTAATATTATTTAATTTTTATCAATTTTTACTTAGAGTTGGTTGTAAAAAATAATAACAAAATATGCTTGTCAGATACTGTGTCAATATCTTAAATAATAAGTAAAAGAGAATGAATACAGTATTATTTTTAAGAACCGATAGCCTTGATCGATCAGTACCACGTCGCGGAGAAAATTTTCGGCTGGCCATTTTGACTAGTGTCTGGCCCTGCAGCCTCCCGACGCTATCGATCGTTGTCCCTGGTCTTGTTGCGTGCAACTTTGGACTTGAAACTATATATACAAACGTCGTGGTCTTTCTGTGGGGCCATGCGTGCTATGCGAATATGCGATCGATATCCAGCAGGCAGCTAATTGTTGAACGACGATGACGCCGATTTATCCACTACTCTCCAAGTTCTACTACTCCATTTACTATTTTTTGATTGATGACTAGGCAAAAAAAAAGTGTATCAGATTACATCAGAAAACTGTCATGCAGATTAGCATATGATCTGGATCCACGTCGATTTGATGGATCGGCCGGACAAATTATTACTCCTAACCTTCGTGAAGCCGGATCGTCCCATGGCGTCAGGTTACATGCAAATTGAGAAATTTAAACAGCTTCATGAAGCTACCAGCATGTCGAACTATTTAAGCTTGACAATACCAGCTTCTTGCGCGCCATGTCAGCGTCAAGAGTGGTGCAGGTGCAGAGTAGAACGAGAAGCAAGTGGTGGAGTGGTCAGAACTCGCTCTACTCTATATTCTTCTTCGCGAGCCTTCTAGACGGTCTGCTCGATCTTCCTCGAGTGAGCGATCCACGGATTTGGTCATGCGAGCTGATGCATGCTTCGTCTTCTACATCATTTTGCAATTTCTTTTTTAGATGCCTTCCCTTTTTTTTGAGAGGATATGTGTCCTTGAACCTTTTTACTTTTATATATTCTAAATAAAAAATTACAAATATATGTGTTCGCTTTGAAAATCTGTAAATCTAAGACTCCTGTTGCTCGTTAGAAAATTGCAAATATATGGGATTCTAATTTTTTTCTAATTGCACAAGTAATTATTTAAGTTAATTTTTTTAAAGCTAGATGATAGCATTCTCTATATCATATTTTTTTTAAGAATTTTTCATGATTATTTTGATAGTGGTATAAATTTTAAGAGCATTAGAACGTAATATCTATTATTTTAAAATCTTGTCGCTCTTTCAACGGGTAACATAAGTCTAGATTCAAAATTTCAAAATAAACAAATATATTTGTAATTTTTTATTTAAAAATATAAAATAAAATCTAAAGGTGTACAGTTCTTGTGTGGGCTTAATTTTTTTTCCGTGGGGATTGGTGTGGGCTCAGTTTAGCAACCGAGAGAGAGAACTTCGGCTTCACAATGAAAGTATAATGATGTCAGAGGGTAAATAGATGTTTTTAAAAACTTCAATTTTTTATTTAATAGTTGGTCTAAATTTATAGTGAAAATAAATTAATAGTTTTTTATAAGTAAAAAACATAAATATGCTAGACTCAGCTAGTGCATAATCACCTAAATATGCTATGATCAACTAGTGCATTTTTCATCGGATGTTCCAAACTATTCATTAAATGTTCCGATACATTTAAAAACAGCTAGATTGAATCTCACGAAATTAACTCAATGTATATACAAATAAACATACAAGTAATTAAATCAAAGTAATACATAAGAGTATAGAAGTATGAAGATAAATGATTTATTAACGAAGTTTGGATATCAACCGATATTCTACGTCTTTATTGAAGAAGCTTTGTCACAATTGAGCCGAGTCTCTTTTAACTTTTTTCCTCACGAGGTTGCATACATGCATTCCTCATCTCCACTATGATCAACTGCTACTCCACTTCGGAGATAGTGAGTTCTGCAACCAATTTAGGGCATCCTCACGATCTTCACTTGATAAGATCATCGGCAATCCACCATCAAGGCGTGTAGAAGACGATGGTCTCTGTCAGTGGATGAACACCGCAAGCGGGGATCCTGAGGGACCCCTTTGAGATTCGGCTGGGGGGCTGATTTTGGATCTACCTCGTACGTGGGGTTAATACGAGTGTATGGGATCTAGGCGGGACGGATTATCATCAGCTAGTAGGAGTAAATGCAAAAGGGATTTAGATAGTTCCAGACCGCACGGAGCGTAATACCCTACTCCTGTGTGTCTGGTGCACTATTAATGCTC
Source organism: Phragmites australis (assembly GCF_958298935.1). Taxonomy (NCBI): domain Eukaryota; kingdom Viridiplantae; phylum Streptophyta; class Magnoliopsida; order Poales; family Poaceae; genus Phragmites; species Phragmites australis. Next base: position 42,523,929 of record NC_084926.1, read on the forward strand.
TTGAAATGCTTTTCTCTGGATCTCTGTATTACAAGGTTTTTTGGTCTATCTATCAAGTCTCGAGCTTCGGTCTTCAAGTGCCAGTCTCTCTGAGGTTGTTCAATCTTCTGAGCCTAGTCCGAACTTGACTTGCTAAAACTTGGCTTGAACTTGTCACCTCTCTTTTTACGAAGTGCTCCCCCTCTTTTATCCTACCAGGAGGGAGGCTCGGAGTGCCCAGAACAGGGGCACAAGTTTCCGTAAGCTATAAATGGAAAGCAACCATTATGGGTCTACAGTTTGATGTTACAAGGGATTAAAATGCGTCCTTCGGTCGGTCCCATCGATCTTTGCGCCCCAACTTTAGCAGGTGCAGGAGGAGGCCCACCGGCCAACCGCTGAATATCCCTGCATGCCCTTCCGGTCAGAGTAGGTCTGACACGGTCTGACGCGACAGGGTGGCAGACGATACACCTCGAGTCCATCGACGATATCTCCAAGCCGTCTTCCTTTATGGGCCCCGCAGGGTGACGTGCGATGGGACCTGTCGCATTAATTGTCCCCACACCTCCCTGCTAGGCGGTGGCAGGGACTGGCGTACTCAGTACGTTAGGCGTGGGGGGGGAGTGGTTGGAAGTGACAGACCACGCTCCCTCTTAAATGCAGCATCGGGCTTCCCACCGATTGACACCTCACCGTGGGGCCCTTGTGGGGTCCATCGGCAAGGGGCTTCTCAGGTCCTCGGGGAACTCTGGGTACTCGGGGACCAACTGTTCTTGGCCCCGAGCACCCTCTCCCGGATTCATCTCTTCCCGAGTCCTTAGGGAACTCCGGGTACTCGGGGGTCAACTGTTCATGGCCCCGAGCATCCCTCCCAGAACTAGCTCTTCTCGGATCCTCGGGGAACTCTGGGTACTCGAGGACCAACTGTTCTTGGCCCCGAGCACCCCTCCCGAAACTATCTTTTCTCGATCCTAGAGAAGATGGTCCCCGAGGGATGGCGTCACGTGGCATTATGCTGTCCTAGCCTTGGGACTCGGGAACCTCTGGTTCCCATGTCACCGACAGCAGCCCCCGGGCCCATCGGCAGGCGATGGCCCAAAGACTGCGGATGTGGCCCTTATTTCTTCGAGGCCGATCATTGCATTGGTGCCGAAATAGAGCAACGCTTTCGGCAGCCCCTTTTAATAGTATGACTATCGATCCTATAACTAAATCTCCTATCAAACTCTTTGAGACCGATAAAACTAGAAAAACTATTCTAGTTATACCTTTTGCTTTGAGCCATTCCATCAAACTTGACAAACACACCATCCAAGCCCTGACGCTTCTCATAGTTTTTCAAGTCTCATCATCAACTCTTCTTCTTTTGATGACGATGATCATCATTGCTTTCGTCTTAATCTTCACTCGATCTTCGGAAGCTTAATGAAGCTCTCCTGATTGTTTCTCATGCACCAAGTTTGGAAGACTTCTCTTTTTATATCATCATTATTTGATTCACCACCAAGACATGAACCACAAGCATCAAGCATATATATTATCCATTAAGCTTGTCTTGATCTTACTCTTCTAACTTGGCATATTGAATATCTCAATTCAACTCATGTCTTCTACAGTCACACAAACTACCTTATGAAGTAATTAATTTGGGCCTTTTTAGCCAAGATAACTGCAGGTAGGGCAAACCAATATGATTAGGACAATGATAGCTACTGAGAGTGTGGCTTGTTTCACAAATTAGCATGATGAAGCAAAGAAAACATAACTTATCAATAAGATGAAAAAAGCAGCAAATATTACTCTTTTGTTGAAATAAAGTATAATGTAAAGCAAATAGCCAAATAGATATATCTGATTTGGATAAATACCAAATCTGGTGATCGACTGCAGAGCTGCACAAACACATAAACATGAGAACACATGCACAAAAGATGAGGGAATCAAGGTTACACACATCTAAGCTCTTTGATGGAGCCGACACTAGTGACCACCATGAACCACAACATTCACGACCTCCATATCCCATGGAGATGTCGAGGCCTTCACCTCGAGCAAAACTAGTGGCACCTTCTTCAACACCACATCAACCATCAGTCTGTCATCTCCCTAGACCTCTCCTCAGCTCTGGCAACCACTACAAGTGGTGTAGGCCAGATGTTTGGTTTTTCTATGGGCCCCATTTTCCTGAATGAATAAGATCAAAATGAATCCGATCAGTGTACACGCAGTGGATCGCATGAAGTGCAACCACAAACCAAAGATTCACAAAAGAGAGTCAAGGGGGGACCCATACAGCTCGCCATTCATAGAAGCATTCTTGCTTGATCCTGATGCCGCCTTTATTCCCCTCGATTATGACCTTCTCTTGTTCCTCCTCCTCCTCCACCTCACACCTTCCATACGCAAACCATCAGCAATGGATTGAGATCCGAGAATATCAAAAGGGTAAAAAGGAATTTACACGGATCAAGCTAAGGAAGAAAGTCAAGACGAATTGACTAACGTGATGCACTTTTCTCTCCCATGTAGGGAGTGGTCTCTCTGCTTTTTGTCTCCCCCCATGACCAGAAGAGGAGGTGTAGTGGCAGGCGTCGTGAGGCCGGTGTGGGAGCACCGGGTGCTTGGTTTGATCGGAAGGATATGTGGACGCATTGGGTTGTGGCTATCAAATGATATGTGGAGTAGGTGATCGTGAGGGTATACGCAAGCGATGACAATGGCGAAGACACGTGGCTCACCGGTCACGGTTGCTGATCCGATTAGACGCGGCTTTGATGGGATCTGATCAGACACAGACGAGGACACCAAGTGTATTTGCTGCCTCATGGGTAGCGAGCGTATCACGCGTGCTTCAACGATAGGGAAGCATGGGCTCAGATGAGTGAGAGCACCGCCGGTCTAGGCTATAGCGCGAGCTCCCCCTCCCATGATGGGATTACGATGCGGGCCCTGCATCCTCTTCCAGCGAGCGAGCGCACAGCGCGTGCCCCGACGGCGAGGAAGCACGGGCTCGAGCGATGGGATATCATCCCCGTTGGCAGGTGAGAGAGATCGAGGATCAGTGGGTAGCGAGCCTCCTCTGTCAACGAGTGAGTGCACCACGCGTGCTTCGACGGTGGGGAAGCATGGACTCAGGCGACGGGATCTCGTCCCTGTCGGTGTGAGGTTTGGAATTTTGGATTTGGGAGAAGGGAGGAGACGAGAGTGAGTGTGTCGACGGAGGAAACCACGGGGCGGGTTGGGTAGGACGCACGGGAGAGGGAGAGGGGGCCTGAGAAAATCACAGGAGAACGATTGATAGCCCACCTATCAACGTGTGAGGGGGGTGGGCAGACGAAGCGATGGCACGCGAACGAATAGTCAGATAAAGGAGCGGAGCAGACGAACGAATTCATTAGAGACTTTTTAAGTAATAGAGATATTGTTGGCCAACATTTAGAATGTAGTTTTCATCTTGATCACATATCTCAAAGTCTTGATCCCTCAAAGCACTATCTCGAATGAAGTTGTGAAAGCATCTCAATTAACTTTATCCAGAACAAAGTCCTTCGTCTATTTTCATAATAATAGTTAAGCAAAATGACAAGATTAAAAATATACCTACAAAAGTGATAGCGGACGAAAAAATGAAAAATGATAACTATTTATTCAATTATATTTACTGAATGTATGTAAAAAATATTGCAATTCATGAAACATACACTCCCCTTTTTTTCTTTCTATATTTGGAAGAAGAAAAAAGAAGATGGCCACATGCTACCTAAAAATGTTTGCCTCCTACACCACTTGTCTTTTGTTAGCATGTACGGCATAGCATACAAGCAATTTAACACATGTGAGTTTTCATATTAATAATGTTGAGGTCAGTTCAGCATTCCTAGTAATAAATTGTGACTGTCATATTAAGTAACCTTCAAGAGATGTATCTTGATAAGATTCTTACTGTGGATGACGTCAGTAGCTTCGCAAAAGTTTACAAACAAAGGCGCATAAAGGTAATATCTTGTTGGTAGCACCATGTTGTCGATTCCATGAGCCTAAAATCAGATATATTATTTTAATACTTCTTGCTTATACAATAGCAAAGGTAATGACTGCATAGAGCACTGCTGACTGCAAGTGAAGAAAGATCATGTCTAGCTTAAAATCATATATAGGTTTGCACGGCAAGAGTTCATAGCAACAACTGGCTAGAAGCCAGAGAGACTAGATGACAAGTTCAATGGTAATCAATCAACAGATCTCCCCAGATAAAAGTATCGCCAATCCAATCGTTCCGATGGCTAATCAAACTCCAACTAAACATACACGTTGCCTGATGTAATCCCGTATGCTACCTAGACACTTGGTTGTGAATTACAAATCGGAAACGCCACAATGGGGGACGTGTCAAGGCTAAGAGGCAGTAGAAATCTAATGCTCAAATAGGATTTACAACAATTCGTTGCGGTGACCGCCTGCACCCAGAGCTATGGTGTGGCTAATTACTAGATGCTTGCATGGTGACGCAACGCAACCGCGTCTAGCTTCTTCAGACGCATGCTGCCATGCACGCTCATCGATAGATCATTGGCTACATTAAAGATCGGAAGACGATGGAAATCAGAAGAATATGTTGTATATTTTGGAAATTTCAATGTGTTCAAGCTTTGGGCCGACGTAGAGCTACTGGACCGGGCTGTTTCCTTTTCTTTCGGCCCAAGCCCATGAAGAGTGGCTTATAGTCGGCGGCTAGGGTTGGATGAGGCGGACTGTTCAGTGCTGGGGATTTCGATCTCTTCTTGGGTGCTGGCGGCTGCTCAACGGCTGAGGCCGCATCTTCCGTACCTCGTGGGCGGATTGAGCTCCTGGTTGCCTTGGCCGGCTGCTTCGGTTCTTGGAGCCGTCGGATGGAAGGTGGCCCCGGGAGATTCGGAGGTATGGCTTTGGCCGGGTGCCTGCCATGGGGCCGAACTCACATCTTTATATCCTCTTCTCTCCCTCACATGGTTTTCAGATGAGTTTTGATTCACTTTTTCTTGTCTCCTCTGTGATTTCCTCTCTGGTGCATTGTTGTGATTGAGTTCGAGTTCAACTCGTGCTTGTGGGCCGGTGCTCAGTTCTGGGGAAGATCGGTTGGTTTCCGGAGCTGCACTATCGAGGCTCGCCCATACTGCAGTGGCCGTGCGGTAGAGGTGTTGTATCTCCGTCATCCCTCACACCGGTAGAAACGGCAGATTGTTGGATTTCTGGGTCAGCGGCATTTGAGCCGTGCCTTACCTCGATTATCAGTTCTCTTCAACAAGTTGCACTGTGAGCCTTCCTTTCCTTTCTGATCTGATTGTATGGATCCCTGATTTATATGCTTTGTGATGATCAATTTTATTGAAATTGAATTAGAATAGTGAGTACAATAGAATCGGTCTTGATACTTTGATTATTAAACCATAGGTAGTGCTCTGTTTTGTGATCTGTTGAGTGGAGTTCAGCGTGCTATTTAGCTGATGGTGAATCCTTCTTTTCAGTCACTGCCTATTGTATGCAATACTTGGACATGAGACTTGATTTTTGATCTTAGTACATTCTGTTATCTTGGTTTGATATTCTATCAGCCTTGCTTGAGGTTCAGTTGTCCTGTTGTTCTCTGTGCAGAGAACTCTAGCTGTACTGAGTCTCTTTTCAGTATAGTTTTAATCTATAGCTCTGTCCAGGTATTTGTAGCCTTCAGAGTATTGTATATCAAGATCGTTTTCTAGTGTTTGGATAAACAGTTTTTCCGTCATCCCATTTTGAGGACTCACAGAAATACCTCGGATAGTCCCACAATCTCTTCTACGCACAATAATGGTGATATCATATTCTAGTTTAATTAGTGATATATCTAAATTAACAGTTTGGAAGCAAATCTTCAAAGATTTGGGGGCAACTGTTGTGAATGATCTGAGAGCCATTTTCATATAACATCATAGTCAGTACTGTTTCAGATACTTGCTAAATAATTTCTGTGGTTATTTTCCAGCAGCCACTTGAATTATGATCATGTTTTTAACATATGTTTCATGCTGCTTTTGTTATATTGGGATATGTATATATATGCTCATATTATCGCAAATACTACAACAGAATAAAGATCCCCACCTAGCGCGATCACGCGGGAGGGGTCGAAGGCGCCCGCACCATGGCTCGACGCCGCGGAGAGGGGTGACGTCGGGGAGGGGCGGCGAGGCGCTGATGGCGGAGAGGTGGTGGCGTCGGGGGAGGGGTGGGTGACTGGAATGAGATCGGGAGAGAAGAAAAACGATCTGAGAATAGTAATGATATTGGTGGGAGATTACAGGAGACTTGTGTGGAAACTTCTAATTTTCTATTAGTCACAACCAATAAAAAACTGGTGAAAGTCAGCCTGTAGATTGTTGTAGAAAATAGATTTTGATTTTGAAAAACATATTATACTATATAGTTGTTTCTTTTAACTACAACTTTTAAAACCAACTTTTCAGAATCACAAACTAAAACAAACATACTCTAACACCTAACAATGAAGCGAGTGGAAGGCTGAGAAGTCAGAGCAAGGTTGGAGGTCAAGGAAGAACACATGACAAAGCAACATATATCAAAGCTGAGAAAATGCTGCATTTCGGGAGAGGCTTTCCAATATATATTGGTAGGATGCTAAGATACTCAGTAGGGATGGGTGTAGAGTACCAATGTATATTCGTGAATTCATGCTAGTACAATTTAATTAATTAACTAGTAATTTTAATTTAAGTAAACTAACTAATTAATTATTGAGTGGAACTAAAATAAATCTATGAATCGTTTCACGTCCATCCCTAATTTGTTACGGTCTATATGTTCTTACGTGACCAGTTAGGTGATCATCCTACCTCTACCCCTTTTTTCTCCATAATATGGTTATTTTTAAATCTTAAAGGCCAAAATCTTTGGTCAAGCTTGTTCCTGCTTTGTTTTCTTAGTAAGCCAATCTAGCTGTCAATTTTATAAAATATACAGTATTCTAAATAGAAAAAAAGTCTAACTTACTTCTCTAAACTATCCTAGTGTTCGGATAACTCCGAACTTTAAATACCGGATCATATAACCTCCTAAAGTAGTTTGCAATAATAGTTTTAATGATGTGGCTGCTATGTTGCCTGTTTTTGCTATGTGGCTACCACATCATCTCTTAACGTGTTTTGGAACCAAGTTACCTTGGGTACTGGCGGAGCTCGTCGCATATGGGCTAAGTCATTTAGCCTAAGGGAGAGAGGTCGATAGGAAGGAGAGAGGTCAGTGGGAGGGAGAGGAAGGCAGAGAGAGAGGCCGATCAGAGGCACGAGAGGCAGAGTGAGGTCGACAGGAGAGAGAGGGGGGCTGGCAGAAGAGGAGTGAGCAAACAAAAAAACATGACATGTGAGCCTGCTAACCATATGTGCACTGCCATATCAGCAAAAATGACATCGTGAGCTGTCACGTCAGTGAAACCGTCGCCACATCAGAAAAACCACTGAGAAAAACTACTCCAGATGGTTATCGTCGGGAGTTAATTCCTGATAATACTTCCGAGGTATACCAGAAAATGGGTGCGTGATCGACGTGTTCGGTGTGTGCACGCATGAACTTAAGAACACCAGGGTTATCTAGTTTTTGGCCTTCCGTGGGATAACAACTCTATGTCATATGTATTCTTTTATGGATAGTATGAAAGTGTTTACATATGTGTTCTTCTGTTCTTACAAACTCAGTCCTCCTCTATTTATATAGCAGGAGTGGTGTACATATAAACATACCATACAAACAACATGACCGGTCTAACCCTGACGAAACCAACTACCCCTAGCTAGGGTAGGTATGCAGACCCTACACTGATCGACCGGCTTGCCCTGTCTCGTCGCCCCAAGCCGCATGCCCGCCTGTGATGCCGTCCCATCTGTCGTGTGGCGTCACGCATGTTTGTAATGCCATCCTGTAGTATTTAATGCTACAAGACGGGACACTGTCTATCTGTGCCGACCAAGACTTCATTCGCTAGAGGGGGTGCTTGGAGAAGGAAAACACATTAGTAGATAGCATTTAATGTGATTTGATAGGTTAAGATGAAATATCTATCTCGTGACCAATGAGGCTGGTTACTATGCTTACCTCCGCAACCAAGGGACTAGTCGCGAGAGCCTTGCCTGGTCGCGCGGTGAGGCCACATTCTTTGAAAAAATATCTACCGTCGACTGCCACTCCCTTATGTGAACTCCCACTGGTAGGGGACCCCTTATTCCATACACCGACAGTAGCCCTCAAGCTCCCCTATGGATATGGTCGGTTGTGCAGTTCACCACATGGCCACGGTCGGACCTACTCGCACCACTTGCACCCCACATGAACAAGAGTTTACCCCATGAGTGGTCATCGGCACAGTCTTCCCTCATGGTGGGCCTAGGAAACCGCATCACGAGGGGAGGTTACAAGCAGAGAGAGAGAGAGATCGTGGGAGAGAAAAAAAGAGGAACGTGGGAGAGAGAGAGGGAGAGAGAGAGAGAGAGAGAGAGAGAGAATGATGGTCGTTGGACTTATGGGAATTTCTGCTTCTCTTGCATGATTTTTTGAATTTCGAACAGGCCGGGCCTCATGGCGGTTGAGATACCGCAATCATCCTACAAATGGGGGCGTCGATGGCTTCCTATAGATCCTTTTGTCATTCTCCAAGCCCCCAGCCCTTGTGCTCAGAGCCCCTCTACTCGGTCGTTGATCGTGCTCTCTCCATAGCCTTTGCCACATTATCCAAGTCCAAGTGCACTGCGGAAAAAATGAGGCAAATGCGCAGAACCATTTGTTGCCCCGTTGCCCATCTTCGGGCTACCGCCATGGGGAAGATGCACCTGCTCACTGCCAGGGGGAGATCATTATGTTCACCTCCTTTTTCCTAGCCGAACTCATGTCGTTCTTCTTTGACTTCTTCGCCGTCGTTATCACCTTCTACGACAGCTTCCACCTCCACCTCAACCCTAATCCATCATGCTGAGCATTTTTGCTCACATGTGCGAGAATTTAATAGAGGTCGAGCCGTGCCTCGATCTTTTTAGATTCTTCTACACGGTCAGGTTACTATCAGGACCCCGACCTCAGGTTCCCATGTGCCTCCTGTATTAGTCCCTGGATCAAGTAGCTAATATGCACAGAATTCAACAGAATGAATCAAATACATACTTTGAATAAAAATGAAGTAACATAAATACCTAAAAGGTGCAAAAGATGGTCTTGTGAACAAGGATCTATGGCAGACCAGCAAAGCGAAGAGGCCACAACACAACAGAGCAAAACGAATGATGCAACTCAATGGCATAGGCAACTCGAGTGCAGACACGACCTTAGACTTCTTCTCTTTAACTTCAACTAGGTTGAGATTGATCTTCATCTCAACAATCTGAAGGCAACAAGACTGAGTATGGAAGGTACTCAATAAGTCCTATACTATTTCAAGGGGGTTGATAGATGCATAATGGGTATTTCAAGGATAAAAATTTACGGTATAGTTTTAAGCGTAAAGCAGGTTTTATACAGATATCAGTTATATTCTTTACTGTTAACCTTTTGAAACAAAGGTAACATGGTAACAAAGCTTTTGAAATAGTTTAAAACAAGGTAACCTAGTAATAAAGCTTTTGAAACAGTTTGAAATAAGGTAACCTGTTAACAAAGCTTTTAAAACAGTTTTGAATTCAAAAAATAGTAATAAGTTATATCTGGGGGTTTTCGGTCATCAGAGGGGCTACACACACTCCGCAATCCCTTTTATTACATCTGGTGTACCTGTAGTACCACACAAATCCTAACGGATTGAGCCAACAACCTCTCACATGAACATCTAGTCCACCACTCACTCATCAAGACACACGCACCCATAGTCTAATCAAACGTGACTATACCTTCGCATGTCTATGACCGTAGACACGGTTATTCGAATAGTTTTACACTCTACAGAAGTTGTACATTATACCCATACAATATGCTCTGCCTCCATCCGTTGCATGTGGAGGAGCGAATCATACCGAGATACTCCAATCACTTTTCTTGCCGGGCTTTTCTATGTGATACATCAAGTGCTTCAGGTCTTGTACATAGGGCAGACCCCCAATTCAACTAGGCCAGAAACTCCTTCATGCAGAACTTGAAGACACTTGGCTCAATGTTGCCTCCTAGACCTCCTAGTATGATACCCAACTCGGTCCGATGAAAGAAAAATTAAGTTCTGCCCGTTTAGGACGCATGGCTGTACAAGGTGGCTAAGCATGACGGCGCAAGATTTGGTGCTTATACGGCCGGAGCAGGCATCTTCCATTGGCACTGAGTATCACCTCAAACCCCCAACGTATGAGATAGCCCCCAACTTTCGGATGACTATCCTGCTTGCCCCCGCCAAAATAGCACCCATTTTTATACATCTTCCACCATATCCCACACAACATCAAGAATGTTACAACCATCACGAAATTCACAAACCATCATGGATTCATGGTATATGAGTCAATTTGATAAACAGTGAAGTCATATATCCAGAGAGACGTATTTTCAAAAGCGACGTCTCTAGGGAGACATATTCAATCCTAAGCATACTAGATATCAAGGTGTCGTCCAATGTTAATATAGATAATGACAGGTAAATCTTAGGGTGATATGTATTCGGGATGATAACATTTAAGACATGACAAGTGTTGATAGGATTAACTACAAGTAGTTTGTAAAAGCGCAATACATAGCACATGCGATAATAAGTCTAGTTTTAAGTTGATCATGTAGATTATTTGAAAACATAGGTTCGGTATGATCAAGGATATATGACTTGTCTTCATGAAGGTCAATTCACGATTGGTCTTATCGCTCGAGTCTCTCGAGTTCTTCATCGTCAGGCCTCGCCTTCAGTTCCTTCCTCGCGTTCTTGTTTACAACCTTGACTTTGAGCCTACACAGATTAACGACGAATGCACACGACGACTAACAACGGAACACCAGAATAAAACCAAAGGAACACCAAAGCGAAGAAGAATGAACAAGAAAAACAACAAAAGCTAACCTATCAGAAAGATGATCGGTAACCCTACGCTAAGCGAAACTGACAAATAGAGACTAGTGAGATTATTTAGTGAAACTATGTCAAGTTATTTACCTATTTATTTTATTAATTTAAGGAAAAACCTAATCAAGTGTGAGGAACCATCCAAACAATATTCTAATTAATCATTAAGTCAATCACTTACATATTCACGACTTCAACGATTAATCAGAATATCGTCCCGGTAGTCCCGACACGTGTTTTGTGCCCAAGATTGGAACACATGTCTTCCAACATTTAGCATCACAACATAGCTTATGAAAGAGCAAGTAATTAAAGTTATATTACAAGTTCTTAAGCATCATGATTTACAACAGTTTACATCAAAAGATAAACTACGTAGCAGAACAAAACCTATCAACACAAAAACTAGGCGGAGCCATATGCCCTTAGGCTCCATCCAAAAGCACGCCACAAGAGAGTATGATGCACTACTCTTGTCCGCCACCGACATCGGCGAACATGAAGTAGCCAAACACGACTCCTCCTCACCTGCAAAACCTGCAGAGCAGCTGAGTGCGAAGGTACTCGCAAGACTTAATCTGTATAGAGTACATATAAATAGCTCGACTCCAAAGATTATGCATTGAGCCATTAGCAAGAAAAAAGTCCACAAGGTTAAGTAACTTATTATGCGAAAGCAAAACTTAACACAACTGTGTGAGCATCTACACTAGAACCCTATATCAAACTATTTCGTAACCGACAACATAATATAACAAATATTGTAAATGGAACCATAACGACCAACCACCTCCCAACATACCAATCATCCCACAATCGTGACTCTACGACCGATACAAATGGACAGAAGTTTGCTCAATAACCGAGAGCGCGATAATTTGAATTGATTTTACACCATGCAGGGGAGTACTCCTAGACCCACACGACACGAGACCACCGCCCACACGACCCGCCAGTTGCGAGTGATGATTCACATATCAACCGTTGACGTACCCACCCCGAACCTTTGTGCCCCGGTTGAGTTAATGTGGAGGTCACCTAGGTCCCGTGCATACGACGACTTACCGGCACAACCTCAGGCACCCTTAACAGCATCCCCGCTCACACCTTAACTACGGGTTCAAATGAACGCGGTGACTTACGATACTTGGCTTACCGTTCCCATATGCGATATGTGGTGAGTACGTAAAAGTTCTAAAGTCAACGGCACCGACAGACAGTGCTTGCACAACACAAGCGGTCAACTGTGCTCGGGTTCCTCTCCCGGCCTGCCCTCAGGAGTTTCCTCCGGAGCAAATAACACCCCTAACACCGCCCACATCTCGTCTCATACTCACCACTCATCCAACCAACACCATCAGCATTGTCATTGTGAACAATAAATAAACCTAAAGCTCGCGAGCGATGGAACATACCACCACTCGACTTCTACCGATGACCTATGCATTACTAAGCATGCAGCAACACTTTTAAGTTAGGCATCATCACGTTAAAACCCAGCTACAAGGTCTATAGATCATCAACAATACAAGGTGGAGGTAATGCATCAACATAGGTTCTACCCATATCTCCCGACAAATGACTCACTAATATGCAAACATATATAAAGCGTAATTTATCAATTTAGACACATATGATCCAAACTAATAGGTACAATATGCGTAGATGCTTGCCTTGCTGCTGTTCTTCAAAACGAGATCAACCACAAAGCCTCCTTGTGATAACCCGCTACTCTCTGGTTCAACGATCGCTAAATAAAATAATGCATCTCAATAAGCATGATGAAATGCTACAAAATATGCTTCATAATGCATTAAAATATTTTTCCTAGTGAGTCATTTTGGACTAAAAGAATTAATAGTGAATTAATGAAGTCTTAACCAAATTAATTTATCTCAGGACTTTCATTAATTATTTTATGGTTGGGGACATTTTTAATAGGTATATTAGGTTATTATGAAACCAAAAAAATTGGTTTCATCATTTTTGGAGCTACAGAGAATTTATTATGAATTTTACAAGTTTCAGCGAACAGTGAACTGCGCTGAAACGGTTTTGTCTGAGTTGACCGTGGTCAGACCGCCAATAGAGGCGGTCAGACCGCTAGGAGTCGTGGTCAGACTGCCGGAAATCACGGTCAAACCGCCGACATGCAGAGAGGTTTGAGTTCTGACGGCCAGACTGGCCCGAGGGGCGGTCGGACCCCTAGAACGACGGTCAGACCGAGAAAAATCACGGTCAGACCGCTGGGAGCGGCTGGAGGCACTTGGTGAGCTCACCGACGATGATTCTGGCAATTTCGGTGGCCTTTGGGGTGGTTATTTTGGACCTAGAGCATCCTTTTGACCTCCTCAACCGTATAAGACCACACGTATAAGCCGAAATCGACCAAAACTCTGCTATTGCCACCAAAATATTAAGAACTCATGAACTTCACTCTATTGCGAAATCGACCAACCAAATCACGAAATCATGCCAAGGGATGCCTAAGGGACTTACCCATGGTGCTTGTGGATGTTGGTGACCGCCAGGTGATGAAGGAAATGGAGGAAATCGTTCAGGAGATGAAGAAATCGAGTGTTCTTCACTTTTCAACCCTAAACACCAAAGATACCAAAATTGGTTCAATTCCTCCGGGAAAGAGAAAAAAATTTGAGGGATACGTAGCTTAGGAGCTAGTGAATGTAATGGTACCACATACTCACCTCAAATCTTGCTCTAGAGGTGGGATTTGAGGGAGAAAGAGAGAGTTTGAGAGAGAGGGAGAGAGGGGGCTGCTCCCCTTGCTTGCTCAGGTGGGGGCATCACGTGAGAGGCACGGTGGGGTTGCTGGTGGGGGCAGCTAAGTGAGAGGGAGAGAGAGGTAAGGTGTGGGACCGGTCGGTGGGTCCCACGTGTTAGAGAAAAAGTCCGTTTCAACTGCAAATTCAATTCTTTTCTCTCCCGAATTTTTCTCTCTCATCCAATTCACTTAGAACGAAATACTCTAGTGTGCCAAAATATTTTATCTCGAATTTACATATGACGCTAATGATGCATGATTAAGTTTAATCACGCAATTATAGAATTTGGGAGGTGACATCATATCATTAACAACTAGGTGAGCGTTTATTAGCTTATGACGACAGTTAGGGTTTCTACATGTAAGTGAGTGCACGTGTATCGACATCAACGTATATGCGATACTTACATATATATGTATGTGGGCACATATACATATACGCGTAAGTATACATCTAGACGATTATATTGTCGGGTTAAATATTGTAATCTATAGCACTATTTCAAGGTTATACACTATACATTCTTAATTAACTAGTGTTGATTAATTGCCATACTAATTAAGCTATATTTATTTGCTATCATAAAAAACATGCATGTAATTAATTAACTGGGTTAAACTATTTTGCAAATCTAATTAATTAATTATTAACATGTTATTCAATTAATTAATTACTAGTGTTAAATTATTCTATTATACTCTAATGACATGTATTTATTTATCTAAAAGCTATACTAGTTAATCTTATACAATTAAGATTAAACCTTATGAATTAAACATGAAATAACAATCTATTTCTAAACATTAAACAAAACAACCTTTAGTTATTCTAATTAACAAAATGATTAATCAATGCTTAAGCTAGGTTATCACATGTGACTATACTACAATTATAACCTAAACATAACTATCTAAACTCACTTCATTTATAAAAGACTAAGCTAAATCTAGGTTAAACACCATGACACGAATTAAATACAGCATGAGAAAAATAAATGAGCCCAAAAAATTACAAGAATTGACGGGGATATATTATGATTTTAGAGGAATATCAACGAAAGAATTGCTGAAATCGGAGTTAAAACGGAGGAGTTATTGCGCTCGGAAACTTTGCCAAAAATAAAATCCTGGGAATTAGAAAAAGACACTATGATGTGAGCTTGGTATACGGAGTTGTGGACCGGTGTGATCTGTGAGGCGGGTGCACGGTGGACCGGAGGAAGCTATGCTATCGGCGAGCTCGGTTCACGGCCCATGGACACGATGGACTGGGGCTGTGGCCAGAGGGCGGTCCACGGTGGACCAAGGCCGGTGGACATGAGAACCGGCTAGTGAGGCTCACTGTCGGTGTGAGCCAAGGAGATAAGGGAGAAGGCGATATTTTCCCAGGTGCCTCACAGGGAACAAAGAGAGGTGGAGGGAAAGAGGAGGCGCCAGAGGGGGAGAGGTAGCCAGGGAGAGGGGCCGAAGATGGAGAAAGTAGACCGGAGGGGAAGATGGCGTCGGAGGGTGTTTGGCCGAGCTCTAAAAGGACGATGATGTCGCCTAGAGGGGGTGAATATGCATTTTTACAAACATTCGTCCCATTTTACCGTCGGCCCAAACTTGCAGCGGAAAATAAACTAACGGATTTTTTACAAGAAAAAATCCTAAATATGCTAGTCTAAACTAATGCACAATCAACCTAAATAAGTGTAAAAGTTACAATCTTAGAGTGACAAGGATTACTCAAATCTAGCAAAATTTATGCAATAAAACTCAAACAAAAAATCCTGAAAACACTATTAATCTGGAGCATCCAGGTTCAATATGGAACTTCTGGGTTTAATAGAGAATGAACCGAAATTGAAATTAAACAATGCCTAAAGGGTTCTAGCTCAAACCAAGTGAAATCGTGTGTTCTAAGTGATGATTCCAAGTAGATCTACGGAGAACCTACAATGAAATATACACGAACAAGTAGATCGAGCAAAATTCACAAATATTAAGCAAGAATATGAAAACAAGAGAGGAGACATATGATTTGTTTCTCGAAGTTCAGACACCAACACTAGAGGTTCCTACATTTCCGTTGAGGGGCTTGGTCACACTTGAACCGGGTCTCTATCAACCATTTTCCTCACCAAGTTCGATCACACTTGAGCTTAGGATTCCACTCTTGATTTCTTCCCTTCCGGAGGCAAAATCAAAGCTTTTACAAACTTCCCACAGAACACCACAACCTTGAGTGCTCGCCGGCGGCACCTAGCCGCCTAGGGGATTGAATCCCCAAGAGTAACAAACGCTTCATGAACTTTTTTTCGATGAACTCAAGTGTTCAAGATGGAATTTAGCTCACTTACACTCAATTTTTCAATCTCTCAACACAACTTATTTTTCTTCTCAAATCACACACTAGATTAGAGTGGGAGAGAGTTCTTTTGGCTTTAGAAGATTTTTTCATGCCCAAGTAGCAAACAAGGGTGAGGTGAGGGATTATTTATACGCTTACCCCAAAACTAGCCGTTACACAGCTTTTTGGACTAACCCGAAGTATTTGGGTCAACCCGAAGTCTTCGAGTTGGCATTATAACGTATAACCAAGAGCCCTGACCAGAGTACAACTTGGAGGGTCCGGACAACTACCAGAACTCAGAGTCTCCAGGTTAACCCAGAGTCTCTGGGTCAAACCGGAGTATCCGGCTGAAACACTTAGGTCCTAACAGACCACCTAGCTTAGAGCTAAACCTAGAGACTCCGGCCAACTCAGAGTATGTGGGTCAGCTTGGATTATCCGAGTTCAGCACAACTAACCCTCTGAAACTGGCAATAACTTTTGATCTCAAAGTCTGATTTTGACGATTTTGGACTCTACGGAAAGCTTATTCAGAGGGTTACACATTCCAACCGAATTCATGATCCCAAACACATTCGATCAAACTAGGAACACTCCGAAATCTAATTCAGACACTTCCACACTTTCCGCACCAGATTCCTAAAGTGAATTCTCGCTTTGGGTTGATTAGAAACTCTTGAGCACTATGACACAACAAATATCTCAACGTTGTATCTCTCTTAATAGTGCAGAATACCTATACTCAATTTCTAAGATAAAATACGTTTGAATTGCATTGAGCCTTTGAATACCTTCAAGTATCGCTTCTTTCCTTCAAACTTAGAGGGTTTCCAACTTTTATATCGTTGTCACTCCATCTCTTATTGATTCTTCATGTGATTGATGTGAATCACTGGTAGCTTCACATGACCTCACACGGTACAGGCGTAAAGCATTCACTCACTCTTCACCGCCGCTTTGGTCCTTCGGCGCCAAGTCATTTGCTTGCCCTTCACCACGGATGGTCCATCGCAGCCGAGTCTTGCTTTCTCTTCTCCATCTTGCCATAGAAAAAACCACTTTGTATTCAACATCTTTAAAGAATTCACTTTATCATATATGGAGTGCAATCTTGTTCTTCACTCTTGGCATATTGGATTTCAGTTCAACTTATTACTTCTTATGTATTCTAATCTCAACTCACTCTTAAGAATAAAACACACATGTTAGTCTATAAAACACTATTGATAATGACATATCTTTAGTTACTTAATCTCTACAAGTAATTTAGCATTCACGCTTATTACCAATCATATATGTGCTTTTCTTTCTTCTTATGAGCATCACTAAGAGCTCATTCATCTTGATGCATATATCTCCTCCATGCATCATCTATGGAATAACTTACTAACAAACTCAATAATATTTATAGTCCATACGTATTATCATTAATTACTAAAATCATACATAAGGGCTAGATGCACTTTCAAGCTCACTCGTGGCGCGCACGCGGGATCGCGGGCCGACTGGCTTGGCAAGGCAGCGCAGTCAAGCGCAGACTGGGGAGGAAGAAGGCCAGGCTTTTCGGCCGAGCAGCAGAAGGCAGCTAGGGTCAGCGGTGGCACACGTGGGCAGCGCAGTGGCATGGGATGCAGAGCGCGGTAACGACGGCAGGGACAGTGCGTATACGAGTAGCGGCATGGTGCGACGACACAGAGCAGCTATGCAAGCACGACAATGGTGTGGCGCAGGCTCGACGGTGGCACGCATAGGATGGCGGCGTGAGCTGGTGGCTCAGTGATATGTGCATGGCAATGCCTAGCTACGGCGCGATGCACGTGGATGCGCGCGGCGGGGAGGCCAAGACGACATCGATAGAAGCCAGCGGGGGCGTGTGCAAAAGGATAGACGAGGTCATGGTGATCACCCGGGAAGTTGATCTTGCTCCCTGCATGTCCCCTTCGTCGCCCAGTGCCACTCCGACTGGCCATCAATCTGATCATGGAGTCAAGCTGGCCACGAAAGCGAACAGACAGCTCGGGGCCAGGTATCGAACACGGGTGGTGGTTCTGGGAGCAGCACCGGTCATCATAGGGTTAACCAGCATTGCCCCGACTAGCCTTGACCCGACCAGACCGGGGGCGATCGGACTGCTGACGGCCAAGTGTCTGCGCATGGGGGAAGAGACCAACAGACGACTAGGGTTTCATAGGAACATCTTAACACGTCAGTGGGACACCGATCCTTGATGTCTCATCAGCGGCCTTGGCTTCCCCGCCCAACAGCTTTATGAAGATGAGACTTATGCTCACTCCTCTGCTGACGCAGTAAGTTCTTCAGTTAGCAGTGGATCCTTCGAGCTCTTCCTTAACTTTGTGACCCATGGTCGCTGCAGGTCCTTAATCCTGCCTCCATCCCTAGACGTGCCTAATCCACCGGTGCCTCAGCGAGGCTTTCTCGGCCCCTGGACTAACGCAGTTCCGACGCCGGGAGCATTAGTTGTGACTTCTAGGTGCGTAGAGCTGGTTGCGAAGCCCGTTTCAGCATCTAGTTGGCTCTCCCTGGTCGATCGCTTCCTCGCCTCCATCTGCAAGCTGATTGTTGAGAAGGAGGCTACAGACGGCCGGTGCGCTGAGTTGGAGAAGCGGGTGGCCAAGGAGAAGAAAGAGTGACTCCTGCTTTAACAGGGAAACACCAAGCTCCAACGGGAAAAAGATCACTGCTGAACATGATGAGCTTAAGGAGATGGAACGAAGGACCCGCAATATTCTTGAGGAAGCCTTTAAGGATATTTGGAGATCCCTGAGGAGCGTTGGGTTGAACGCCCCCGACCCGAAGGAAGAAAGGACTGCTGAGGACTAGGCCTTCGCCATCCGCGTCTTGATGGAGAGATTTGCCTTGCTCCTGGGCATTCTGGCGGAGAGGATGTTGGAGGACATGGCGAATGTGGCAAAGGTCGTGGCTACGTACATCCTCAAGTGTTATAACAGCTGCGACCCCAACTTCAACCTTGAGACCGTCCGGGAGGGGATTGTGATAGCAGGTCCCATAGGAGCGGAGAGGCTGGAAGAGGAGTGCCAAGGGCCGACGAATTATGTGGGGTCCATATTTTGGGTGGAGACCATCGAGGAATTCGGTGAAATGTAAACCTCGAATTGTAATTTGGGCATGTATCTTGTATGAATGAGGATTTCAACTTCTCTAATGAGCTCGTGTCACTGTACGTGGGGTCCACCTTTCGGGTGGAGACCATCAAGGAATCTGGTGAAGAGTAAACCTCGAATTGTAATTTGGGCATGTATCTTGTATGAATGAGGCTTTCAACTTTTCTGATGAGCCTGTGTCGTTGTTGTGGTCATAGGATCCCTAAATTGACCGAACCACCTTCCCACTCTGAGCCCCCGACCATGCCTGTAGACAGATTGTAGTTAGAGATGTTTGGACAACCTGCTCGCTCCGAGCCCCCGACCATGTTTACTCACCACTTCGCCGACCAGCGTAGTCGTGAAATGGTGGCCGAGTGCGAGCTTGGGTTCGCGGTCAAGCGAGAGATCCTGCATAGTGACCTTCGAGGTGCATCGGTCTTACCACCACTTAGTCACGAGTAGTCCTCGCCAGCCATGCGAGGCTCGACTAGCCGACCTCTGTGAGATTCATGACCTGTTTGCTTGGTCAGCTTGTCGGGAGGAGCTGCTCGCGGCACGGAGAGACCTAAAGCGGATGACCAGAGAGAGCAACCAACAACAAGAATACTTCTACGATCTCCTTAACTGGGCTTTTACACCCTTCGACTCGCTGCTGTGATCCGCCGGCATTCATGTTCGCCGAACTTTTGGAGACATTGTGACTGATAACTTCGACTGGTTTTTAGCAGCCTCTGAGGAGACCAGCGATCTTGAGCGAAGGCTTCGTGAAACTGTTGCCGACCAACTTTTTGAGGTTAGAGTCATCGGCGCCTGTCTTGCCCTTGTCTGCGTCTGTCACTGTATCCCCAATCTGGACCTTGCTTCGGTAGTTACTGCCTGCTTTGGCAGGATTCAAAGGACCACGAAGGAGCTCGACGCTCTCGCAGACTCATTTCTGTACGTGACTCGCTCCTTCCTTTGGACTATCCGATTTGACCCGCTGAGGGGCATCTTCGGATCATAGGGATACTTAATGAAAATGTTAGAAACAACCCTCAGACAATACCCGAGCGGTTATTTTTTTATATAAGGACACACTTTTATGTACATTTCTCAAGTGTTCAAGTGACGAGTAGGTTCTGAGTGCCCGTTACAGTTAGGGGGGACTAAGGCTTCCGTACTACTTGCTAGTTAGGTTTGTGGCGCTTAGGACAACCCTTGGTATGATAATCCCTTCGGTGGCAACCAGAGCTCGACCTGAGTTTGGACTTGTGGCTTTGAGTAAAGATGACCAAATGGGCTAATCGGGCCGGCCCGGCACGGGCCCAGCTCGGCACGGCCCGAAATTGGCACGGCCCGATTGGCCCATTACTGTAACGGGTCGTGCCGTGCCGGCCCGCGTGCCGAGTCGGTGACCCACGGCACGGTCGGCACGATGGGCCCGACCGGCACGACAGGCCCGTTCGACACGACAGGCCCGTTCGACACGGTGGAGGCACGACGGGCCCGTTTGGCACAGCGGGCCCGACCGGCATGGTGGAGGCACGACGGGCCAGGTCGGCACGAGAAGGTACGACGGGCCCGGCCGGCACGGTGGAGGCGCGCTGGGCCCGTCAGCACTCCGAAATCAGAAAAAAAAAAATCAAAAAATAATAGCTAAAAAAATCCAAAAAAACAATAAAAATATAAAAAATAAATACATAAGAGCTTTATTAATTGGTTGCCTCGTTAAAAACCTTTCTACTAGAAGGAAAAAAGAGTACAACATATGATTATGCTCCTAAAATTACATGGTTTCATTAGAAACCCCAGAATTTTGCTTGCAATATTTAATATGCTTCCTCAAGTGTCCCGTTCCATTTGGAGATCTGGCACCTAATTCTTTGCTACATATATTACACTTAGCAAATCTTACCTGTTCCCTGTTAATTTCTGTAAAGACCTTTTCAAAATGTTGCCACCCATGACCATGCACGCGAGTTCTCGGCGTCTTGATCCATGAATTGAAATATGGAATTGGTTTCTTGATGTGAAGTGGCTACTGGCTACTTGGCTAGCAACTAGGAAAAGAGAGATGGGTGGCCGATGAGAACACATGGAGTTTGAGATGGTATTTATAGGCCAAGATGAGAGGAGATGTGGGTGGGGATGGGGCCGTCGGGGTTATTTTTTTAAAAAAATAAACAAAAAATATGAATAAAATAAAAAAACTTAGAAATAATAGGGGCACATGATTAATTCTAAAAATGAGCTTTATTAATAGGTTGCCTCATTAAAAATCTTTCTAGCAAAGGAAAAAAGAGTACAACCTAGCTCAGAAAATTTGAAATTACACGTTCTCATCAGCATCTAGATACAAATTTTGGAATGATTCTTCAAGCTCAGTGTTTTCTGCAGTGTGTTGCATTCGTGCTTCAACTTGTTCCCAATCCTTTACTATGGTGAGTATTTCAACCATCTCACTTGACAGATTTGTTCTTCTCTCTTCGATTATCCGTCCAGTAAGACTGAAGGCAGCCTCAGAAGAAACTGTAGATACAGGAACCGTTAACAAATCTCGTGCTAATAGTGAAAGTACTGGATAATTCATCTTGTGCTCGTGTCACCATTGCAGTATGTTGAAGTTTTCTTGTTCATGGCTGATAACGTCACTGTCGATGAAGGTAATTAGCTCCCCTCCGAATTTTTGAATTCCAGCACTCGTAGTTGTAGACGATTGTGACGAAGATTCTGAGCTTCTTGATGAAGAACCTGCACCAAATATTTTCCCCTACGTTGTCGTCTTCTTATTTGTTGTGGGTGCTAGTGGAGGTCGTTGCAGGCGAACTCCGTCATACTTTGTTTCATATTTACTATAAACTTCGAATAACTTAGAACGAATATTAGTATAATAATTAGAATAATCGTGGCCAAGAGCATCACCTAGAATTGCGAGAACTCTACAGAAAGCTGCAATTTTAGCTCTAGGATCTAAAATAAAGGCAAAGGCGTACAACAAAGGAATTTCTTTCCAATACTTTACGAATTTAGATTTCATAGGAACTACACAATCTCTTAGAAGATTGTCATTTTCATAGTTGTTTAAATGAGTAGCAATTTCAACAATATTATGCACTACTAAACAAGATGTTGGATAATAAACTCCTGATAAACTCACAGTTGAATCATAAAAATATTCAAAAAACTCCAGTATCCTTTCAGCAACATACCAATGCGCTTTCGTGAGTAAAGTTTGACCCCCATACTGATGGTAATGTGTATGAATAAACACACCAAATGTGCTCTTATACGGTATAATATTTTTAAGCATCAAGAAAGTAGAGTTCCATCTCACCGGCATGTCCAGAGCAAACTTACGTGGACACACACCCATTGCAACACAATACTGTTTATATGCTGCAATTCGTTGGTTAGAGGAGTTCACAAAAGATATTGTAGTACGAAAATCGTCTAAGTATTACGATAACCTCTTCAAACCGGATTTTACTATAAGATTGATAATATGACAAGCACAACGTTGATGTAACAAGAAAGATTTAATATAGGTACTAAACAACGGAGTAAAAATATCCATTACTCTAGAATTTGCACCGGTATTATCTAAAGTGATAGAAAATATTTTATTCGTGAGACCAAAGTCTGCAACTACTTGAGATATTTTAAGTGCTCTGTTCCACCCGAGGGCTTTGCAGATAATTCATGTTTGCAAATATAACACCTAGCATACCTGATATTTACCCCATCTTCCTCTTTGTAGAACCTTTCAAAGTCTTGCCAAACTTCGAAAGTACTGACTCTTGATCTTTTAGACCCGGTGCTTGCTAATGTGTGCGCACTTGTAGAGCCTGACAATGGAACCGCTGCTGCATCACCTGTATGTGAACCAACCAGAGGTTCACCGTCGGGTCCATCATCACCTGCAACACTAGTATCAAAGGGGTCGTAGTCCCCTGTGAGTCCTTGGAGAAAAAAATCATGATCTATGGATGTATCATGATCACCGGCATCCATGATAAATGTCGAATGACACTACGAAAATTGCAAATATTCAGAGTTAGAAATAATCAAGTAATAAAACTAATAATAAAATAAGACTCAACAATGATGCAAAAAGATCACCAAGATTTCTTCAACTTCAAGACAGCAAGTCAGCAGGATGACGGTTTTGGAATTGCTCGGATTTTTTTGCAACAATTCAAACTAAATTTTCCAAATTATCGCTAATTCTCAGGAACTTTGAGACAAGAATGAGAGGAGGAAACAAGAGAGAAAATGGTGTTGCTGGTGTGGAATGGAAGGGCAGGGTGCTCCTCTATTTATAGGTGAAAAATAGTGATTTTTGTAATTTTTTTAAATTTTTTGGAGCTCAAACGGTCACAAAACGGCTATAAAATTCAAAAATATTGGGTTAACGGGTTAAACGGCCCGTTTAACCCGTTAACCCGCGTGCCCCAGCTGGCCCATCGTACCCCCACGTGCCGGCCGGGCCGTGCCCCGCTCGTTGGGCCGTGCCGTGCCGTGCCGTGCCGGCTGTGCTGTGGGCCGCCACATGCCGAGCCGGCACGGTGGGCGGTGCCGTGCCGGGCCGGCCGTGCCGTGCGGGCCGCCTCGTGCCCGAGCCGGGCCGTGCCGTGCCGGCCCGCCGTGCTGTGCGCTCAGCCCAGGCACGGCCCGTGGCCTCGTGCCGTGCCGACCCGGCCCATCTTGGCTCGGGTCGGGCCGTGCCTCGAGCCGACCCAGTAAGCACGGCCCATTTGGACATCTTTAGCTTTGAGGTCGTTACCCCCGGCCGCCCATATCCTAGAGACTGTGTGAGTGGTAGCTTGAATCCCCACTCAACTGTTTGGTACTCACCATAAAAATGAACAGGCAAAGCAACTAGCAGTACTAGAAAGCAAAGAAAAATGACTATATCTAAACGCTCTAGCCCCTGACCGCTTGGTCGGCGAGACAGCTGCCGATCAGGCGATTGAGCTCTTGAATCGGAAACATTCACAATTTGTTAGGAGACTGCTCTCATCCGAGAAATCTTGCAAAACAAAGAGTCTGGTTATTGAATTGGAAAAACTTATAAGGTCTTATTTTATGCTCGTCTTGAAAGATCATGCAAAAATAAAAAAAAATGCGTACTCGCTCTCGAGCATCCTTATACATAGAACCTGCGCAACTGGTCGATGTTCCAATAATTGTATATTTCACAGCCATCCTTCATAGCTAGCTTGACTGCACTAGGTCAGGTAACACTGACCATCGTGTAGGGCCCCTCCCACTTGGGGGGGAGCTTATTCCGACCCGTCTTATTCTGAACTTTTCTTAGGGCTAGGTCGCATATGACTACTGCACCTGGCGGTCGTGGTAGCGCCTGAGGCTCTGTTGGTATTGGGATGCTCGAATTAGAGCACGATAATGGAACTCTTTGATTAGGTTTATGTCATCCTCCCGTCGAGCCACCTGGTCGTCATTCCAGTAGTTAGCCACTCAAGGAGACTGGAGGACCATCCGAGTAGTTGACCCCACTCCAGAAGGCTATAACCATAAACTCACCCGTGATCCTTGAAATGTTATTTCTATGTTCGGTGAAACACCGGATGAAGTCTCGCAGCAACTCGCCTTGTTGCTGCCTGACCTGATACATGTCATCCTCAACATCTAGTCGGGCGTAGGTCCCCTGAAAGTTGGCGATAAACTGGTCGCACAAGTCCTTCCAGGAGTGAACCGACCTGCGGAGGAGATTCATAAGCCAGGACCACGCTGAGCCGGTTAAGGCGGTCAGGAAATAGTTGGCCATGACTTTCCTGTGGCCTCCCGCCGCCTGCAGCATAGTGGTATAGATCTATAGGAACTCTTCGGGATTGGTCGAGCTGTCATATTTTTCAGCTAGGATCGTCCAGAACTTCTCTGGCCAGCGCACCTCTCGGAGCCGGGAGGATGTTGCATCCCGTCCTATAACGGGGGGTCGCTCGCTGATGGGCGGCAGCATGTGCTTAGGGAGAGAGACGGTGGTCTCGTGGCTTGAGTGACGAGTTGGAGGAATTTGATGCCTCCCTGTGAGGGGAAGGTGAGTGGTAGAGTTGCGATCTCCCTGCTCTCGGTCAAACCTCTGGCCCTGGATCACGCCACAGAGTTCGCGTTGGCGAAGAGAGTCGTGCAGGTCGGTGGGTTGATTGTCACAACGCGATGGGGTCTCCGAGCATTTTCCGTGGAGGGAGCACGAGATCTTTCCTGCCGTTGGGCATGCTACGAGTCTTGGTGGTCGCGACCTTCACCAGCCTTTGCGACGGATGTGGCGTTTGTCGCCACGGTTTGGCGTCGGGTTGTCTTTACTAGGAGGGTGAGGTCACGCAGCCAGGGGCTACTGGTGAACCCTCCGGTACTGTTACCGGCGGATGGTTAAGAAGCATTAGCACAGGCTACAAATTCTTGTGTGGATGTCTGGCCTCATAGTCAAGATGTCGAGTGTGGAACGACAACATATCGTGAGGAAAGGAGCCCCCAACGCCCACATGGTGTGATGGCCTAGGTGACG
This sequence comes from Phragmites australis, assembly GCF_958298935.1. NCBI lineage: Eukaryota > Viridiplantae > Streptophyta > Magnoliopsida > Poales > Poaceae > Phragmites > Phragmites australis. The sequence goes on from NC_084926.1 coordinate 42,549,705, forward strand.
ACACCGCCACAAACTGCACCCTATGAGGGAGTCCCTCTGGACGGTGTTGTAGTTACAGAGGCTGTATCGGAGTGCCTCCGTGTTCGGTGCTGGGCTGGTTTCCTATGGGATAACAGTCATACGTCATGTGTATTCTTTTATGTATAGTATGAAAGTATTTACAAATGTGTTTTTCTCTTCTTACAAGTCTGCTCCTCTTCTATTTATATAGCAGGAGTGGTGTACATATAAGCAGATCGTGCTAACAACGTGACCGATCTAATCCTGACGAAACAAACTGCCCATAGCTAGGGTAGGTATGCAGACCCTACACAGATCGATCGGCCTGCCTTGTCCCGTCGCCCCACGCTGCATGCTCGTCTACGATGTCATCCCCTCTGTTGTGCAGTGCAACGTCTGTCTGTCATGCTATCCCATAGCATTTAATGCTACGTGACATGACACTGCCTATCTGCACCGACCAAGACTTCATTTGCTGGAGGGGGTGACTAGGGAAGGAAAACACTTGAGTAGATAATATTAAATGCGACTTGATATGTTAAGATGAAATATCTACCCGTGACCAGTGAGCCTGGTCGCAGAGCTTACCTCCACGAGCAGAAAGCTGATCGAGAGAGTCTTACCTGGTCACGCGATAGGGTCACAATCTTTGAAAAATTATCTACCACCATGGCACCATCTGACACCCTTTGTGCAGACTCTTCTAGCAGTGGACCTTTTATTCTATATATCAATATAGTTATACTAAGATTAGAAATAATTTAAGTAGTAACTTTGACTTTTTTTCTTTTAAATAATGTTGCGCATATTGCGAGGATGCCGGTGATTCTACCGTGCACTCTATAATAATAATAATAATAATAATAATATGTATATTGCGCTAGTGAAATAATTCGAAAACACTAATTTTCTATAGAAAAAACTGGGAAAATATTGTCTTCGGGCCCAAGAATGTCAACCCAACGGTTACATCAACCCAAGTCCCCTCTGCCTCTCTCTCCCTCTAGTAGAAAAAAAGACCCAATCCCATCCTCCTCTTTTCCGCCAGCACCCACGCCGCCGAACCGCCTCCGAAGCACACCAGCCACCCCACTCGCCGCCGCCCCACCACCCCTCCCGCCGTCCTCCTCCTCCCCCTCCCCCCTTTTGCAGCATCGGATTTGCGTGGAGTGGAGAGATCTATCAGGACCTGGGATTGCTTTCTGCTGTCGGTAAGGAACCCTAGCTTGCTCGGACGGATTTTCCCAGTCGATTTTGGTCCTGGGAGATCTCTTAACAGCTTTGAGCTGTCAAATCCAAACCCTTCGCTCATTGGTACATGGTGGAGTGGAGTACTAATCTGACCCACACATCCACCCACGGTTCAGTCGGTTCTGGTTCGGTTCGATTAGGTCGTCGTCTTCGTTGTGCGCGACATCGATCGATCGATCCATCCATCTCAGTTGGCGCAATATGGGTTTGCTTGCAAACTAAAGTCAAAAGTGAAGTTTATTGTTCCGGCACTTCGATTTGCGTCCTTGCCGTGTTCCCCAACCAGGGTTTCATACTGGTATTGCTTTATGCGGGTTAAATTATTGGACAATAACGGCTGATTTAGAATGCGTCACTTTGCTTTCTTAGATGTGAAGTCAAATGATATATAATAGCCCGCTGCTTTGGTATTTAGATGCTGAAACAATTTAAATTGTAAATACTTTTTGTGAACCTTGTAGCATGGACACCAATTAATTTACATATGTTTATCCTTTTGCTCATTCTCTATTAAAAAAAATTAAGTTCCAAGGTTTAACATGAGGCATCCGCTGTTTTCTTCTCCGTGACAGATTCACTGATCAATGTTTCCCAAGATAAACTTATTATTGTATCGTTAGCTGTGCCCCCTTAACCCTTATCCTTTGTTTGGTAGGAAACTATACTCCAAAAACATATACGTGGCAAAATGGAATGCGATTAGTGCATGAAAACAAGGGAAACTAAAACTTGCCCAGCCTCAGCTAGCCATGTGTTTTTTCAATTCATAGAATTCTGAAATCCTTAGTTTTTATAATTCTTTGGGACACAGACATAAGGTCTCGTATTTTTATGTCCAATATTCGCATATATAGCATTACTCCTATAAACTAACATCCCCTCGGATAAGTTCCATTGCCAGTAAGCTTGTCCTTGTTGCTGCGATACTGGCATACTGCTGACTTCATGCTCTCGTGCAAACATTTTTTATGTATACTTAGGGCCCCATTCAGGATTTAGGAATTTCATAGGAATTCTTGACAAAGCGCTCTTTTTTCCTACGAACTCCCTCCATTCCAAAAGAGCCTAAATATTGTGTTGCTGTTACAAGATTCCGTACTATAAGAAATAAGTTGAAAAATGAGCAATTACTTCTGGTGACAGTTGGTATATGCTTCACAATGCATGCTTGCTGAATTGACTAAAAGCTCGAACATGAGATGATTATAGTGGTGGCCATATGCCTACAGTGGTTTTGTTTCTATTTGCTTAACTCTATGACACCATGTGTTTCTTTACAGGGTAAACTGAAAAAAATCTGCACCCAAAAGTCTGAAGATCACCAATAACCTTGCAGGATAACACTAGTGCTGAATTCCAGAAATGGATCATGGGCGTTATGCTCCGCAGCATGGATGGGAGAACACCAGTGTAATTGCAGCCTTTTCCTTTCCTAACTACCAAGGATGATGAAAATAGCAGATTTATTGGCCATGTGGTTGACCTTCGTGTAACCAGCTTTAGTTGTAAAGGACTTCAAGAAGAGGCCAATTCTTAAATGGAATGGATTTACCTGCCTGTTCTGTAGAATTCGTTTCTGACTCAACCTATTCTGTTGAACCTACAGGCACCTGATGGGTATGGTGTCATCAGTGAGCCAGATTTTAGGTAAGTCATTAGGCCATCCTGGTGCCATGTCAGCTGTGGTATTAATGTCCATAATTTCCTGCGATGTCTGTTGATTATTCTGTTTATTTAATTTCTCTAGAGAACCAAGATATGCTTTGTTACTGGGGTAAAAGTAATATCTTTTGTGATTTGTGACATGCATTTTCAATTTGTAGTGCTTTGCCATATTACCATATTGCCCACTATTAACTCAATTTGCAGGGCTGGTGTATCCTACAATGGTAGGAGATCTGTGGATGAAAGCTTTCCTAGAGATTCATATGGAAGGGGTGCATTCTGTCAGGATGTACATGATAGAAATATGTATCCACCACCACCCTCTGTTGGCAATATGTGGTCTCAGCCTCGGAGAATTCATGACGAAGAATATGCATCTGCCAGAGATCACAGAAGGCACGACACCAATTATCGCAATGATGGAAAGCACCATGAGTTTGATTCCTACAGAGGAGTTGATAGACTCCTTGATAATTATCATGCTTCTGACAACTACCATGAATCTGGCAGTCACCGTGATTTTGGTGTTGATAGGAAGAAAAGGATTGGAAGTAGAGACCGTGCGGAGTTTCATGGTGAGTTTGAAGACCGTTACCACAGCTCTCACCAAAGCAGAGAGGACAGCTGTGAGAGAGATCATGAGTATGGGCGTTACAGTTACGATTCAGACTACGAGAGGGGCAAGAGAGATAATAGCTGGAGAAGGCGCGACTCATGTGAGAGTGAACGTGAAAGAAGAGGGTTAAGTCGTGAAAGAGATGGAAGTCCATACATGCGCCATAGCCGTTCTCGATCACGGGGGCATGATGACCGATCAAGATCACGGTCTAGATCAAGATCTCCTCGTGCCAGAAGTCGTAGTCGGAACCAAAGAGATGGCTTTTATGATGATAATCGCTTTGACAGAAGAAGGGAATATGACTGGGATGAAAGAAGGCGTGGTGATTCAGTGGTATGGCCATACATTTATCTTTAACTTACATGCATTTGTGGCAGCCAATGTTTTGAATTTATGTAGCCATGACTTCTGGCATTCATGCTTGCAGGCCCCATCAGCCACTGTTGTTGTCAAGGGACTATCCCTGAAGACTAATGATGACGACCTATATCAGATTCTTGTACAAGTTCCTCTTCATAAACTGTTACACTGGTTGAAAGTGCATTTTCTGGTTCGATTTAATCATTTGGGGTCTGATCTCTTATAGGCTCAGTGGGGCCCTCTACGCAGTGTCCGTGTGATCAAGGAACGAAATTCTGGCATGTCTCGAGGATTTGCTTTTATTGACTTCCCTACTGTGGTACTAACCAAACAAGTGTTATTACATTGCCCATCCAAACTGTCACGTACTGTTAACAAAGCTGTATTCTTTCCACAGGAAGCTGCCCGTAGAATGATGGAAGGTACTGGAGAGAATGGCCTCGAAATTGATGGTAGGAATGTGTTCTTCGAGTACAGGTATGTGTGCTTTCCTATCTTTTGAAATATTGCAAGTCCTCTCCTATAGAAAATTGTTCACTTGCATGTTTAACTCAATCTCTGCTACAAGTGGTATACTCGTCGTAGTGTGCCGGTGAATAAATAAGTAAGCAAAGCATGATCGTGTCATTGTTTGGTTACATTAGTCTCCTAAAATTTCATGCATGTGGAATTGCTGGGTTTTTTTATCCTTTGTAGCTATATTTTTCACTCGAGCTTGCTCTTCATTTATCAAGTTCTCGGGAGGCTCGGCCAACTCTGTAACTGTATTGGCAATTTTAAGCTAATTGTATTAGCAATCGATTGATCCTTGTAGCAGGATAGCCTATGACCAAATAGGATACAGTAATTTTCTAGTTAGTTCGATGGGACATGACTACAGGAGATTGGATTGAAGCTAATTCAAATTAGAGTTCATCAATAATAAACTTAAGAAAGCAGTTGTATGATAATCTGAACAAAAGGTGGTGCTAAAATGAGGTTGCTTCATTATGTTTGCATGTGGGAGTGTTTTTGGTCCTTGTACTGCAACAAGCTTCTGTTGCAGGTCAGCTAGTCTACTGTTATCATGTTAATTATTGATAAAATTGCAGTGCTTCAATTACTTGTCCTACATTTTCCAATTCTTTTCTTTTCTAGTCCTTTTCCTATAGTGTATTACTGAATTAGGGTGATACTTCAGGGAGGAATGCTGGTCAAATTGAACAAATCAATTTCTTATTCTTGAATAGGTCCTCTTCGAGTAGCTTTAGTCTCATACAAATTTTCTTTTTGAATTTGTTTACTCGTAGTCCCTTTGTTGCTTGCATCTAACCTTTTGTGGCCAGGTATTTATGTCTATTGCTTCCACTGCAATTAATTGTAGCTGTCTTTAATGCAGTAGTAAACCAACTGGTGGGATGAGTGGGCCTTCTCTTGGACAAGAAAATTTTACAAGGCCTACCTATGGGCACAGGACTGTTGCTGCACCATGTGATTGGATATGTGCTATATGTGGATGTATGAATTTTGCCCGCAGGACCTCCTGTTTTCAGGTACTTGTAGTGCTACACTTCATCGTATCAATTTCTCTTTCGCTTCCCCCCTCTGCCCCCTTCTCTTCAATTTCACATCGCATCTTGCAATCTTGTGTCCAACCTGCTGCATTCTCTACTCGGGCCGGAAGGGGGCATGAAAGAGAATTGACTTGTGAGGGGCTATTGTACCAAATTGAGTTATATGGGGCAGTGGAAATGAGAGCGAGTTGTACTTTGTCGGAGGATAGGGCAGGGTAGGGTGGTGCGGGGTGGTGTGTTGGATTTTCTCCTATTTTTTATTTACTTAAAGAACACTGCCATAGTACACTGTAGTTCTACATTTCTTAGATGTGCGTTAAAATACCACGAGTCTACTTTGGTTCATTTTTTACTGAGTTAATAGCGGGATAACTAATCACAAGTTTTTGTGCTCTTGAAAACGTTCTGGCTAATCGGATGTTTATTCGTATTCTCATAGTGCAATGAGCCTCGTACTGAGGATGCTCTTCCAGCTGATGCAACAGGTCCTACTCCGCTGTTTGGGAGGAGGGGATCTGAACTAGGCAAGTTTTGTGCTTTTATTTATTCTGGAATTTTGTGAAGTATGTACTGTGTTGTCTTATTTAGATGCTGTCATTTGCAGGTCCAACTCATGTTTTAGTTGTTCGTGGCCTGGATGAAAACGCTGATGAGGAAATGCTTCGGTACGAATTTGCTAAGCACGCACCTATAAAGGTGGGCAATAAACTAATTGCTTGATTAAGTTTCCTTCCTTTTTGTTGACAGAATAACATGTTATTTCTCTGCAGGATATCCGCCTTGTTCGGGATAAGTTCACTCATGTGTCTAGAGGTTTCGCCTTCGTGCATTTTCATTCAGTAAGTATTGGTGGATAACAAAGTTGAGCTTTTCTTTCTTGATGTCAGTTCCTGATAGTTTTTGACATCCAAATATGACAGGTGGAAGATGCTACGAAAGCTCTTGAAGCTACAAATGGGATTACACTTGAGAAAAATGGTCAGGTTTTGCGTATAGCGTATGCTAAAAGTACACATGTACCGGTGTCAGGGGCTTCTCAGTCGAACAGCCTTGCTGTAGCTGCCATTGAGGCTGCATCATTTGCTCAGCAGGTCCGTTATAGCTTCTGTCATGATGATAGTTATATCACCATGTGATTATGTGGTTACTGTTTGTATTTGATTATTACTTCCTCCATTCTTTCTTATTTGATTCTTCACAATCTGTGCTGTCATATTTCTAAGATTTGACCATCATGAAACTGTGAAGATTGGGCATTTGAAAAATATCAGTATATTGTTTCTAGAAGCACTTTATAATGCTATAATTTTGTTAGTTCCTAATGATTTAAATTTATAAAAAGTATTTCAAAGTCAAATTTAAAAGGTTAAGATGTCAATGTTTCATCACATTCACATTCTCATATTATACTGTAGCCTGTAGTCTAGGCAGATTGTAGACATGTCGCGCATTGGTTTACTCCCTTTGCCTTTTGGACCAGTATGATGCCATAGGTTGGGCTCCAAAAGAGTACAATGCTGATGACAAACTCAATAGCGATTCGGAATCTCAAAAAGAGGGTTCTGCAGCACAGTCAGGATTTGTTTGGGATGAAAAGTCTGGTTACTACTATGATTCTGCCTCTGGATTCTATTACGATGGAAATACTGGTAAGTCTACAAATCTATTGCGGCAATTTGTTAAAACTCTTACTATTGCTAACGATTTCCATATCAAAGAGTTCTGTTACAAATCCTTTGCTGTCGGGGAATGTTTTCCGTTTATGTCTCAATATGTATAGCCTTGTGTTTGTTGCAGGCCTTTATTATGACAGTAATTCTGGAGTTTGGTATTCATACGATCAACAAACTCAACAGTATGTCCCTTGTAATGACCAGAGCAATACTGAGGCGGCTGGGGATGTGGCCAATGAAAATACAAAGTCCTCAGAAAGTAATAGTAGGAAAAAGGTTGTGATTTCTGCGCCTGCAGCCACAATTAAACAAAGCGAGAAAACTTCATTGCCTGAGGCTGTTCAAGCTGCTGCAAATGCTGCACTGGCTGCAGAAAAGAGAGAAAAGGAGAAGGCAAAAGAGATTAAGTTGGCCTCAAAAACTAGTCTCTTAGCTAATAAGAAGAAGATGAACAATGTCCTAGCTATGTGGAAGCAAAGGAATCAAGAAAGCCAGGCTGCACGAATTGTCCTTGATGACAAAGAACCGTCAAACTCTGATGATCAATCTAACAATACACACAGTGGAACTGGATTCTCATTGAAAAGCAAGCCTAAATCTGACTTTGGAAATGCTAAGGATATGAATTCAGCTGCAAGTTATAATTCTCTTGGTCAAGGAACCGCAACCACCCAGATGCTGGATTCTGATGTAAAGCCTAGACCTGTCAGTAACAGCTTAGGAACTACAGTTATGGGTGTCATAAGAGGTTCTGCTAGAGGAGTAATCAAGTCGGATACTGCATTTCATGCATTAGCTGATGCTGGAAGCACCAACTCCTGCACCACTTTATCCACAAGCATAAGTGCGTTAATGACAAATGCAGAGACACCTACAGCTTCTACACCCTTCAAAACAGATATATCTGCCTTAGTCTCTAATACTTCATCTGGAGTTTCTGGGAGTGGTAAACGTCGGTTTTCGGAGGCACCGGGACAACCCCAATACAGAGATCGGGCTGCAGAAAGACGAAATCTGTATGGATCATCACTTGGCAATGATAGTGTTGGACTGGATTCAAGTAAGAACACACTTTTTAACTTTTCACTGTGTACAATCGTTGTCATTTTTTCATTCTCATTTCTTCAGCACAAGATTTTACTAATAGGAACTTACTGTCCACCCAAAAGCATAGTTTTCATCAATATTTTGTTATTCTCATTTTTCGGCAACTTTGCTGGCAGTACGTTCAGTTTAGTATTAGTGTGTCTATAGGCCTGACTTTGTATTACTGGAATTTTTTTATTACACTACTGATATTGCTTGGATTATGAATTCCTGGACGCCCCAAAACATTATAGGGATGATATTTTCATTTCGCTTGTTCGAGATTTGTATTAATTTTCTGGAAATTACTTGTTGTCAAGCTGGTGACTATCCATCCCAAAAGGGTTCAAGTGAGATAGGATCGATGCCATTTCCTCCTGGGGTGGGTGAACGATCTAGCGGTGAAATTGGCAACAGTGAAAACTATGAGGTTATCACTGCTGATAGAGCAATTGATGAAAGCAATGTGGGCAACCGTATTCTGCGCAACATGGGTTGGCAGGAGGGACTGGTAAGTTTGTCTGCCTCATATTGCTCAATTTGTTGATACTTTTGGATGGGTTGACTGCATTTGTTTCCCCTGTACATTTGATCATTTATGCCCCTGTACATTTGCTGTCGCAGTTGCAAATGCTTCTGTGTTTGGCATGAGTATAATCAAAACTGATTTATGCATGACCATTTGTTATAAGATATCAAATTTGTTTTCATGCAATTCTTGACTGTCCTGTCTTAACTGATGTAGTTTGGAGCTTGGTAAGTTCAGTATCGATTATTGAGTTTGTCTTGTAGATCTCTTCTCAGAATAAATTAGTGAACGATATACCTGTCTTGACTAGTACATTCGACTCTATGTGCTTTCCTTTGCATCTAGACTCTACTTGGAAGGTTAAAATTACTGTATAGGAATGAGATATTACCTATATTATAGCTTGAGGGAGAGAATCTCTAGCAGGTACGAATAGTTAGTAATTTACCGTGACTGCAGGGGAATCAGTTTTCCAATATTTCCTACATTATGGAAACTGCAAAACAATTGTATTTCTTCTGACGTGAGTGTGCATTGGTATTGTTTTTGTTTCTTGCAACTACTCTGCAAATATCCAGGGTCTGGGAAAGGACGGTAGTGGCATCAAAGAACCAGTGCAGGCAAAATCCGTTGACGTCAGGGCTGGGCTTGGAAGTCAGCAGCGCAAACCTGATCCGTCGCTGGAGGCCCAAGCTGGGGATAGCTATAAGACCATCATCCAGAAGAAGGCCATCGCAAGATTCAGGGAGATGTCCTAAACTATTTTCTTAATTTTGCTGTCGCATGTTGTAGTTCATTTACTTGTGGTATTTTTTATCTTGCTTGCACTGTTTGCTTGTGCTTTGTTCAGAAGCCTAGCCGCTAAGTTGTGTATTAAATCCCCAAGGAGCACTTTGTTTATCTTATCATGTAGCTCGATACCTCTATAGTTTTTGGTCTGGCTTGCGCTCTTCTTTATGTGTGTGTTGGATTAGCAGAGGTACTAAGATATGACAGTGCTAGAGCTTCCATATGAATGGATATATCTGATTGTATCACAAAATGTTCAATGCATAAAGTTGCACCAGGGCTAGGGCTTGTGTTTATCAATTTTACTAGATTTGTCTTCAAAGAATTCGTATCAGTCTTAATGGCCAGTAGATGACAAAAAAAAAGGTTGTTTCTGGTGGCTGTTGTAAGCGTAAGGGCCCATGGGTCACGGTGGTTCTCGATTCGCCGCAGATAAAGCCCATTCCTAGTGCAAATGCACAATCCCACCAACGAAACATCCTAGGTCTAAAGGGAATGCTCGATTTTACCGCCGCGGGCGCCTGCGAGAGCTCGGGCGGTGTGGCGTGCGAAGCCGCAGGAGTCACAGCTTGTCTGCTTGTGGGCCGTGGGTGGTGAGGGGGGATGGCGACGGCAATGGCGCGAGACCCGGGTGGTCACCTCAGATAAATAAACAATCTAAAAAAAGAAGGAAAAGGTATAAACAATCTAAAAAAGATTTCACCCGCGTGACAGGCTGGAATACTCGCCACTATACTACAACGACCTTGCTGTTTGCTGTAGGCATGGTTACAATTGTTACAAATAGATAATTAACATGTGATCAATTAACACATTAATTGTTTTTCAGTTAATAAACCAAAGGGCAATTATTTACTATTGAATGGACATGTTCATGCCCTTTAAACATATATATATATGTGTGTGTGTGTGTGTGTGTGTGTGTGTGTGTGTGTGTGTGTGTGTAAAACAACAACCAATCAATAGAGACTACTCACTCTCTCAAATCACTCTTAACAACAATATTATATAATAAAGTTCGAACCACAGGCAACACAGCGTGCAAGTATCAGTGCTACTGGTAATGTATCCAGTCAAATGTTTTTCTCCAAAAACAAAGTAGCACGACAGCGCACCAAAAAACAAATAGGTTATACATCCGATCGACACAATCGGAGTCCGTATCTTTGCTCATGCCTACCTTACAAATCTGGTAACACTCCCTAGATTTTGCTAGCATTTGATTTTACATCAAACTTTGGCAAGATTATCTTCCCACTTGTAACATGGCACAACGGACCAAACAACTCTAGGCTTAGGAACGTAATTATGGAAAGCATGACATCAAACGGAAGGAAGGAAGGAAGCGAGACCGGCTCCACTTCCTTCCACTTAACCGAAGATGAAGCCAAACGAAAGGAACCCGTAACATACTCGGTTCCAGCCGGCCGGCCGGCCGCTTGCGTCTCCCACGCCTACAAGTGCGCGGCGGCAGGGAGGCACTGCCATACGAAACCATGGCGAGCAACATGAGCAGCCGGCGCGACGACTGCCACCGCGACCGCTGCATCGGCGACACGGAACCCTGGACGAGCCGATGCGACGGCTGCGGAGACACCTGCTCGCACGGCCTCATGCGGTGGAGCCGTACGGCGGGAGGGGACCCAGTCTCGCCGCCGGACAGCACGTTCTCCTTTGGCTCGCCTGCTGAGCCGTCGCCGCCGCCGTCTCAGACGGCTCTAGTCGGACAACCCCTTGGGCTCGTTGCGGCCGTCGGGCCTGTTTGGACAGCTACCTGCGGCGACGACGGTCAATCCCTTCTGCTCGCCGCAGACCTCGGGCATGTTTGGACGGCCGCCATCCTTGCAGAATGCAGCCCTCCCAGAATGTAATGTTTCAACAGCCGCCACAGGCGAGGACGATCCCCTTCTCCTTCACCTTACCTCCCTTGCAGCCACCGTTGCAGAATAGCCTGTTTGGGCACCAGCAGCCACCGGTGACGGCGAACCCCTTCTGGTACGCCCCCGCGCCGCGGCCGTCGTGCGCGGTCTGCGGTGGCGTCGTGGGCTGCGGCCAAGCCACCGTCACGTCCGAGTGCAACCAAACGTCCCCCCTGCGCTGCTTCTCCGGCGGAGTCTGCCCGTTCTGCGGGGCGCGGTGGAGCGACGCGGGGACCGTGACCCCGACGCAGCCGCTCGAACCCTTTCCAGCGACGCGCAGGGGTCGACACGTGTTCGATGACGACGAGCCGGTATAGCCGCAGCTGGACGGCGGGGGCACCGTCTTGGAAGCGGCGAGCCATGGAGCACTCGTCCTCGAGACGCACTGCGAGTACCCGGCCGTCGCGAGAGAAACGGTCCCATACAGCTTCGCGGTTCTGGTGCACGCCAAGGCCCCCGCGGCGGCCGCTGAGGCGTCGGCGCGCGCGTCGCTCGATCTCGTCACGGGGCTCGACGTCAGAAGAAGCATGCATGGCGCCAAGCCGGCGCTGATGAAGCAGGCCATGGGCTTCGTCATCGACAACCTGGGCCCCGGCGACCGGCTCAGCGTCGTGCCCTTCTCGTGCGACGCGCGTCGGGTCATCCGTCTGACACGCATGTCCGACGCCGGGAAGGCCTCGGCCAAGCGCGCCGTGGAGTCCCTCATCGCTGACGGCCAACATTGGAGGTGCTCGACGGCCGCCGGCTCAGGAACGCCGTCTCGAGCGTCATCCTTCTCTCGGACGGTCAGGACAACTATGTTCTGACTCTGGGCGGCGGTCCCGGTCGCGGCAAGAGGTACGAGGACCTCGTGCCACGTTCCTTGAGGAACAGCGCCGGCAACCGTTTCTCGGCGGTGCACACGTTGGGGTTCGGCACGGACCACGACGCGGTGGCGATGCACACGTTGGAGTTGACCGGCGGCAAGTTCTCCTTCATCGAGAACCAGGCGGTCGTGCAAGACTCGTTCGCGCAGTGTATCGGCGGACTCCTCTCGGTCGCAGTGCAGGAGGCGCGCGTCGCCGTGGAGTGCCTGCTCCCTGGTGTGCGCATCCGGCCTGTCAAGTCCGGTCGTGCCACGTCGACGAGGACGGCCGGGCCGCATCGGTGGACGTCGGCGAGCTGTACGCGGACGAGGAGAGGCGCTTCCTGCTGTTCGTGGACGTGCCAACCGCCGCCGGAGAAGATAGCGGCGTCACCCGCCTGATCAAAGCGAGCTGCATTTACAGGGATACGGCGACCGGGCGGTCGGTGGACGTTGCCGGCGACGATACCGTGGTGCGGAGGCCGGTGGAGGTGGTGGACATGGAGCCGTCCATGGAGGTCGCGCGGGAGCGGTTCCGCGTGGAGGCGGCCGAGGACATCGCGGCTGCGCGGGCGGCGGCGGAACGCGGGGATACTGGACCGGCGGCAGGAGATGTCGGCGATCGCGGGGCTGGCCGGCAACGCGAGGTGCGCGGCGTTGGTGGTGGAGCTGCGTGAGCTGAGCGCGCGCGTGGCGGACCGGCGGGAGTACGAGCGGACGGGTCGCGCGTGCCTTCTTGCCGGCGTGAGCTCGCACGCGCAGCAGCGAGCCGCGACGGTGGAGCTCTTTGGGTCAGCGGTGCCCGGGTTTGGGTCGGCGACGCCCCGTTCAAGTCCATTCGTGTTCGGGTCGGCGGCACCGTGGTTCGCGTCAGGGTACGCGACGCCGGCGATGCAAAACATGGCGGCGTCGTCGAGGAAGACACGTGAGCAGCAGCAGCCGGCGCCGACGCCCATGGAGTTGGGAGTACCTGACCCCAAGTAGGGCAGCACAGGACAAGCGGAAGCTATAGCTAGGATCATCTGGTTAAGAACCTGAAATTACGGCGTAATACTTGTCATCTGACCAAGTGCTAGTTTCGTCAATCTCAAATTTTAGGTGTATTTGCAGATGTGCTTGCTTGGTTACACGTCCGATATGAATGAACTGTGCATGGACCATGGAGAGAACTCGTTTGAATCCAAATTTTGCTGCTGCGTACTACTGTTTGAGTTTTGTAAATCTTTTGCTTCTGGACAAATTCAAAATTAACAATTCCAGGATCTAGTAGTAGGTCCACTGTCAAGCTTTGCAACATAAACACACGATCAATATAGAGCAACTAGAACCAACAAACCACCTAAAGAAGATCTAAAGGCACCACAACACAACGCACATCTAGTGAGAAGCTAGGCAGGTGGCTTAGGCAGCAACCTCTTCCTCCTCGTCGTAGTACTCTTCCTCGTCCTCGTCGGCCGTGGCGTCCTGGTACTGCTGGTACTCGGCCACCAGGTCGTTCATGTTGCTCTCGGCCTCGGTGAACTCCATCTCGTCCATGCCCTCCCCGGTGTACCAGTGCAAGAAGGCCTTCCGCCTGAACATGGCCGTGAACTGCTCGCTCACGCGCCGGAACATCTCCTGGATCGAGGTGGAGTTGCCGACGAAGGTGGATGCCATCTTCAGGCCCCTGGGAGGGATGTCGCACACGCTCGACTTCACGTTGTTCGGGATCCACTCCACAAAGTAGGACGAGTTCTTGTTCTGCACATTCAGCATCTGCTCGTCCACCTCCTTGGTGCTCATCTTCCCGCGGAACATGGCGGAGGCCGTGAGGTAGCGTCCGTGCCGGGGATCGGCAGCGCACATCATGTTCTTGGCATCCCACATCTGCTGTGTCAGCTCGGGAACAGTGAGGGCGCGGTACTGCTGGGATCCCCTTGAGGTCAGGGGTGCAAAGCCAACCATGAAGAAATGGAGACGAGGGAAGGGTATCAAGTTGACTGCAAGCTTCCGAAGGTCAGAGTTCAGCTGGCCTGGGAACCGCAGGCAGCAGGTAACACCACTCATAGTTGCCGAAATAAGATGGTTCAGATCACCAACTGAAGCAAAAGAAACAAATCAGAGTCAGATTCATATCTCACTGGTTGAAACAAGGCAGAAAATTTTTAAACAGATGTCAAAATGCTAAGTAAAAAGCATGGGTCCAACATATTCATTAACTCAATCAAGTAGTGCCAGATTGCAGTAAATATGCAGCAATGAAAAAGGACCATCTAAATTCATTACAGCAGCAGAAGAGATAAATTGGTATCACAGCATTTGACATAGAGATGACTACAATCCACTGTTTAGTACCAAGATCTGAAATCAATGATCAATAAATACTGAAGTTGAGTACAGGTACTGAGCAAAGTAGCTATTCAAACTTACAAGTGGGTGTAGCAAGCTTCAGAGTGCGGAAGCAGATGTCGTAAAGAGCTTCATTGTCAAGGACCATACACTCATCAGCATTCTCAACAAGTTGATGAACAGAGAGTGTAGCATTGTAAGGTTCTACAACCGTATCAGACACCTTTGGCGATGGGAAAACTGAGAAGGTCAACATCATCCTATCTGGGTACTCCTCCCTGATCTTTGAGATGAGCAGGGTACCCATACCAGAACCAGTGCCTCCTCCCAATGAGTGGCAAACCTGAAATCCTGCAACGACGAAGATGTAAACAGTATTTTGGACACAATTCCACAGCTGAAGCATAAAGCAAAGAATAACAGCAACTATCTATACAAATGACATATCTAATTTCTCCAGAATTAATTTTGCTACCAAATGTTGTATACATCTAGCAAAATGGAACACGCTAACCAGAATCAGAAGCACTTGTGCAACTGTGAGATAAACTGTAAACTACTCGACTAGCATGACAAATGAATGTCCTCCAAAGAACAATCATGAAATGGTAGGAAGCTCATCAATTTGCAAGGTTTCTATACACTCGTCATACCCCAGAGAGATGGGGCATAATATCCCTAAAGACAACAAGTCACAGTTGAAATAAAACTTAAGCCCAGAAGGCCAGAACCACCAATACTCACACCTATACATCATACCATTCTGGTTTTCCATTACAAAGTGCAGTGAAACTATTAGACCCTCATTGTTTCAAGTTAGATGGCCAACAAGCCATGGACGGGTAGTATCATAAGTCGAGTTACAACTCAGAACAAGGAATGGTGCACATTTGCAGCAACCAACAAAGTTTCATAACAAGCCAATAAATTATACCAAATAGATGCAGAAACGCCAAATTGAATGCCCTGGACCTATAACTGCAAGCGGAAGATAGCAAACCTCCTAATAACTACCACCAGAACCACCTGGACAATTACTCCGTACTAATCTCAGTGGTTTAAACCGCGTAACTGGGCTGTGAAACACTAATCCGTCAAAGCCATCCAAAAAAGTTTCCTCAACAACTGCACAAGTAGAATGCGCAGTGAAACCTAAACGCAATGTGATGAAGAAAAAATGGTGATCGGTAAAGGCCCAGATCTACAAGCTTAGAATAAAGCAACAATCTCCTACACACAAAAATTGGCTGGATCTACAAAAAAAAATCGCAACATTGCAACTTATCATTCTAACAGGGAAAATACACTAGATCTGCACGCAGATAACCCCCAAATCACGCCCAAATTACCGAGATTTGTAACAGAACAGCCAGATCTATGACGAGGATGCTATACCTTGGAGGCAGTCACAGTTCTCGGCCTCCTTGCGGACGACGTCGAGGACGGAGTCGATGAGCTCGGCGCCCTCGGTGTAGTGGCCCTTGGCCCAGTTGTTCCCGGCGCCGGACTGGCCGAAGACGAAGTTATCGGGGCGGAAGATCTGGCCGTATGGCCCCGAGCGCACGGAGTCCATGGTACCTGGCTCGAGGTCCATGAGCACGGCGCGCGGGACGAAGCGCCCGCCGCTGGCCTCGTTGTAGTAGACGTTGATGCGCTCGAGCTGGAGGTCGGAGTCGCCCGAGTACTTGCCGCTGTGGTCGATGCCGTGCTCGTCGCAGATCACCTCCCAGAACTTGGCCCCGATCTGGTTGCCGCACTGGCCACCCTGTATGTGCAGGATCTCCCTCATTGTGGCGGACGGCGAGGTGGGGCTAGGGTTGCGGCGAGGTTTTGTGAGGCGGAGGCGGAGGCGCGGGTATGTGTTGTGGATTTTGGGAAATGGGGGAGCGGGTGGGAGATTTATCGAGAAGGGGTGTGAGGTGCGGGTGAGGTTACCGGGTACGGAATTTGAAATTCGTTTGGAGGAGGGGTGGTTAGTGTGGGCGGTGAGAGGCAACTGGTTTACTGGGGGGTGTCAAGTCTACACTACCGTACTCTGGAATGTTCATTTTTGCCCTCTCTTTAAAGGAAAAATGAAATATTTAGAAATACCCATGTTGAGATATTTCGGGAGTTTCCCTATGATATAACTTAATCTTTTATATCTAAACCGTGTCGGTTTCTTACCCATCATTGAGCCATGTCGTAAAAAAGTTTGAAATGTAAGATTAAGCCAGCAAGGAAGTAGACCCGTCGGATCTTAGACTTCACGAGTCTTCCTAGAGCATGCATATCCTCATCCATTGTTCGCCCTGCTGCCTTGCTCCTCCCTTCTCTCCTTTTGCCTCCTCCGTCACCGGCTATGCTCATCTCCCTTGCCCTTGCTCCACCTACAAGAAACCAGATATCCTTGCCGTTATCGTCGCTCGATCACCGACGAACCCCGTCATGACCTCAGGCCTGGTCCGTTCGGATTCAGTCTTAATGTCCGTTTCATGTTATTTTTTAATATGAGGGTTACTAGGTTAGGTGATCCAAGATGGTTTTAGAGTCAATCTTTGGTCGTTGTAGATTCCGAGGCATCGAATCTAGTATAAATAGATCTCTTGATTTCTAGGAGCAAGAAAACCAGGAAGACAATTGAATTCCTTGCTTAATTGATATTACCCTTGATCTCATTAGAAAATCGACACGGTCTCCAATATAACAGTTTGACTAATAAGTGTTTGATCAATTTTTAACAGACACTTACCCACATTAATTATGTACACCAAAGAGTTCCATTGCTACCATCTTTCCCCCTCTTTGCCTATATATTTAACCTTTGAGAGAAAGGCAATAAGCCACAATCCATCATGGACACCAACGAAAATAGAAATCATCCTAGCATGAAGAAAGTCGTGTTCCACATCGATCTGAATAAGCTTCTAGATAAACAAAGCAATCTCGGCTCAAAGAAAGTCATGCTCAACATAGATTTGAACAAGTGTTAGTTTGTAGAAGTATGACCCCACCCCGACAAAGCGATTCATGATGTGATAATAGCGATGCTGAAGAGTAACCTTCCATGATTCTACTAGGTCGTGGTAATCTATTGCTGAACTTGGAATGCATAAGGTTACTGGCCATCACTATACTCAAATTATTTAGTTTTTATGCTTTTATTCGTGTAGTTCCTTGATGTGATCAGAACATATGTATTGTCATGTGTGTCTACTTATCTTATCTCATGCGTCACATGCAAACTTTGTTACTCCTATTAGTCCAACAGTAATAATAATTAGGAATGCTAATGCATGAATAATCAATCACAATGATACTGCTCATATGGATTAACATGCCATAATCACCAGAATACGTCACATCAAATTAGTTTCAACAAACCATATGGATTAACACAACATAGAGGAACCATCAGATGAGGCATTGTGGAGAACTAGATGTTTTTACCTAAAATGGCTCTAACAGTTTTCTCAGTGTGGAGTACTAAATGCAAGTATTTGCTTAGTGTGGAGTACTAGCAATATAACCATGTAATTTGACTCTAAGTTTAAATTTTGGCGCTCTCAAATGTGAAATTTTCACGCATTAGTTTGCCACTATGCTCCGAAAAAGCTTTTACTCAATCTTTCAGATTAGTACCTCAGTTCTCTTTTACTTATCGTTTAGGATATCGGCACGGTCTCCAACAAGCACATTTGATTATTATTTTTGATAACTACATCTTTATAAAAGTTGATAAAAATTGGATGATATCAAAGTATTTTTCATGAAAAATTCATTACTATCATTTCATGTGATAAATACTAATAGTTTTGTGTATATTAGTAATTAAAGTTTTTAAAATTTGACTACACGTATTTTAGGATGATATCTATTTGAGAATGGAGGTAGTAATTAGGAGAGAAAGAGTAGTATCACGAGACAACACCTTATTAATACAGTATGCTCCTTTGTCTTCCAGCACTGGACCTAAATTTACAGCTATGGAGGGCATACGAGTCATTAGCTGCTCATTAATTCATGTGCAAACACCTAAAAGGACAAATAAAACAGAAAAGAGGGAGTAGCTTAATTACTCAGTTGCGTTTAACTAGGTGAGTCTGTAAATGCCTTGTTTGGATCAAGATTCTGATCAGGTAGGCTAAGCAATAATATATACACTAACAGCCACATTGATCAATTATGTGCAGGTACTTTTCTGCATCCGAGTCCTTCCATTTTTTTAACGTCAAGCTCTCTGCTTGCATTCAGTTCTGCTGCACATCAACCTGCTACAGCGCCAGTCCGAAGAATTCTGTTCCCAGGAATGAATTTTCTAAGCCAAGACCGATGTAAGTTTTCATAGAATCGATAAGGAACACCTTTACGTGATTGTTTTCAGGGAATGCTAAAGCTTGCAGGTGATAGCAGATACTGATCAACAGAACAGATAGATCTGCTGCTGATGCAGACGTTATGCATGGCCCTCTCGACTTGAGATAGCTATCAGGAGTAGATGGTGCTTCGCTTTCAAGAGCAGCTAGCAATCTTCTTCCCAACAACCGCATCATCTTGTTCTTATCATCATTCTTAGACGGCGAAGCCGTTCGATTGAAGAGAATAAAACAAAAGCATATGATGAGCTGGGTCGCCATCGCGGTAGTTGCAGCCGGCTTGACTGATATAGCGACATGACTGCTGATGTCGATCCGATTCTCCTCGGATCTAGTTAACATTGCCGATCCTTGGTAATTTTCTTATTTGCGAGGAATTAACATAGCCGATCTAGATACCTGTACCTGCAGCAGGTGTATATTACTACTTGGGATTCTGTTATAGCCATCCGGATCTAACATTAAGGTTTATGTTGTCAGAACATCAGCATTTATAGATCCCAATGCAGGAGTTTTCTTTTTCTTTTCGCGAACGGACATGGAGTCCGATGATAAAGCCGCTCGGTTCGATAGCGTCCGCCGGGGTTTGAGCCCCGTGCGTCGCACACCCCGTCAAAAAGGCTCCAACGAAGCCTCCGGGAGGTGGCCCGGTTCTAAAAATATATATATACATATATTTTTTTCTTTTTGCTAATTTAACAAAATTAGGCGGCCGTTTAAAAATAATGACGACATGCGCCTATCGTCCCTTTCTTCCGGCAACAAGAAATAATCATCCATTCATTAAACAATTTTATAAAAACCACCCAATACAAGGGTGACAATGTAAGATCCACCATCAACATGACTTGTCACATCGATGAATAGATGATTTTCGATCATTCATCCTGTTACAAGGTTATCTTACTATGCAATACATCTTTAAAAAAAATCATAATTTTCCCACATGAACATGAATGAAGACTATTTTTATATGAAAATTGTAATCCTCCAGGAGATCTAGAATTTTATAATTGACTATTTATTCATTGAAGCCATTTGAATGCAAAAAAAAAAGTGAGATAACCATGTCACCCGACGAATGTACAATAGCCCTAACAATCGCCCATTCACCGAGCCGGCAGGGCGCCTTCACCTGCGAGACCAGCTCGGTTCGTGCCACGCTTGGGGCGAGCAACTCGATAACCGGGATGCTGCTGCAGGTGATCTGGTGGTGAAGATGAGGATGAGATCATGACATGGCAGCGCAGGGGATGGGTGGTGAAAGATGGGCCGTGGGCGGGACGGCGGTGATGCCTTCGTCGACGAGGCCCTTGATGCCGGCCTTGGTGGCGTCAAAAGCCTTGAGCTCGCTGAGGCAGCCGTAGCCCACGCTCACGAAGCGGGTGGCGACCATTGGAGCCTACAAAACACCGATACGTGCAGGAACGGCCGTATCCGTATCCGATACGACATCGGATACGAATACAGCTCGGATACGTCCTCGATACGTATCCGGAGAGTATCGGAAAAAAAAAATAACAGAATTTCGGATACCTAGGCCGATACGTTGTGGATACTTGGGCGATATGGCCCGGCCCATGATGGCTCGTGAATCCGGCCCAACATCCCGCATCCCCCTCACTAACCTAATATCCGCACACCCGCACTGACCCAGCCGCCTCTCGAGTGTCGACCTCTCTCTCTCTCGACCGGTGACCGCATCCACCAGAAGCGATGCGCCGACGCCCGGCCGCGACCGGCGACCACTTGCCGGTGACGAGCAACGAGCGGGCGAGGATCTTCACCAGCGCCTACCCCTTCCATTCCAAGACTCGGCCCAACCACGTGGTTCACGCAGGCACGCACCGCCGCCTGACCTGCAGTGGCGAGCCAGCGACGCGGACAGCGAGCACCTCCTCCTCCTGCAGTCGGCGCCCGACGGTAAGTTCTCCCCTTTCTCTCTTTTCCCCTCCCGATTGGCCAGTTCAATATGTTGGGTTTGTAGTTGAACTGAAACATGGATGAAAATCAATAATAAGTGAAGCCTTTTATAAATCACACGTTCAATTCTCACTTTTTGTTGTTGAACTGAAACATCAAAATTAGCTATTAGTTGTTCGATTTCCATAATACGTTTGGTTCAACTAGTATGTGAGTCTTGAGAAACTTATTTGGTCATTAATTTCAAATATTGATGTATAGCATTGTTAAAAAAATAAGGTAATTTGTTCCTGCTATTATTATATACATCATATTAATTATTTTTTAAAAATAGTAAAACGTATCTGCGTAGCGGGTTTTTTAAAGTAGAATAACGTATCCGCGTATCCGTATCGGTCCGATACCGACACACGTATCCGTATCGGTGCTACATAGATCGGAGGCTTGCGGCGTGCCTGGCGGTGCTGCGAGCGCAGGTGAAGGTCGCTTGTTTTGCCGGGCCGACATGCACGACACATGTTTGCATCCAAAAGCTAGAGCATTTACTTGTTAGCATGAAATATCGATGTCAAACCAACAATCGGTCCACCGGAAAAAAAATATCAAGTGTTCTCAAGGGAAAAAAAAAAACGTATCGCAGATTAGGAGCAAAAACGCCTACATGCTCAATTCATTTGCTGCAAAGGTTTTGGTGAGCCATGACATGTGGAAGCACAAACTAGTTCCCAGCTTCCTGCCCCATTATGAGAGTATGTTTGTTATTTTAGATTTCTAGATGGATAATTGGATGAAATGCAACAGTTTGTTTTTTCTGCCCCATTATGAGAGTATGTTTGTTATTTTAGATTTCTAGATGGATAATTGGATGAAATGCAACAGTTTGTTTTTTTAGATGTTGAACAGTGGAAAGGTATAAGCACTAACTATACCATATTTTCTCCGAAATCACAATCATTCAATAATTTTCCTTGGCCATAAATATTTCTAGTACAGGAACTGTCTATTTGTAGCGGATGATGTCTTTTGATTACAACTTCACGTGTACTTGTTATCAGACAGCTGACTGTTTTGTTTAATCAGAACTCATAAGCAAACAATCTTCGCATTAGATTTGCTCGAGCTACAAAAGAAATTTGCTGTGCAAGATGAAACTCATGAATTGACCCTCACATGTTGCCAGCATGAGGTAACAGCTAAGAACTTGCAGTGCTTAACTCATTTGGTTACAATGTTCGAGTATGGTAATCTATATGGTCAATATACAGTTTCCAATGATGAAATAAAATCAGTTCAGATGGTTAACATTGTTTTCAAGTCTGTATTACTTGAATAATAACGCTAGTACATCGTCAATCATAAGTTTGATGTTGGCGATGTGGTCACAAGAATCAGCAAGGGTGCACTTTCTGTTCCCGCTTTACACACTCTCTTGATTTCTATTGGTCACAGTACAACATAGAATATATTGGGCATAACTTGTCCCTATAAGCTTCGCCTTTGTTTAAATGCAAAGCTTGTCACACAGAAATGTCATCATGCTGACAATCCGAACTGAATGTTCCAGGATGCACGCACTGTATTCATCTTTTCAGAGTTGGTGGTTTTAAGAAGCTGGGGCAGTAACTTTTGGGTAATCAGAATCTGGTTGTGCTTCCCATTCTGTCCAGGATCCATCATAAACTGGAACATCATGCTTCCCAATTCTATAGAACCCCTGTAAAGAGATATTGTTAGGGATTGCTTACAAATACATGGTAAAATCCAAGAAGAGCACGGACGATTTCCAGACCAGAGCAAGTATGCAGGCAGTTACTCCAGACCCGCAGCTTACAACAATGGGGTGATCAAGGGAAATTCCTGAAGAAACATCAAATACAGTGCGCTTATTGTTATTGCTTGAGGAACTTTTCAGACTTTCTGTACACATGACTTCCCTAATAAAATTTAGAGTAAATTTCGCAAAACTACAAATACTTTGATAAATTATCGCAAAACTACAGATTTAAACAATAGTTTCACAAAACTACAGATTTAGTACTAATTTTATTACAAAACTACAGATCTTTAGCAAAATTATCACAAAACTACAGATTTAAACAACAATTTCACAAAACTACAGATTTAGCACCGATTTTATCGCAAAACTACGTATTCTAGAGGAGTTGTTCACATCCCTATTAACATGACGACCGGGCTCCGCTTGCAGTCTCATAGCAGCTAACAACTCATGAAACAGATAGTACGGGAGCTTATGAAACTATAGATATTTTGACAAAATTATCGCAAACCATAAAATTACAGATTTAAGCAATGGTTTCACAAAACTACAAATATAGGGCCGATTTTATTGTAAAACTATAGATTCTATCGCAAACCTCTTAACCTGACGGATTGTAGTCACATGAACTCCCGGATGTTCCATTTCATAAGCTGACAGCTGCTGTGAGACTACAAGCGGGGCCCGATAGTCATGGTAACATGGCTGGGAACATCTCTAGAATCTGTAGTTTTGCGATAAAATCGGCTCTAAATTTGTAGTTTTGTGAAATTGGTGCTTAAATCTATAGTTTTGAGATAATTTTATCAAAGTATCTGTAGTTTTGCGATAAAATCGGCACTAAATCTGTAGTTTTGTGAAACTATTGCTTAAACTTATAGTTTTGCGATAATTTTGTCAAAGTATCTGTAGTTTTGCGAAATTTACTCTAAAATTTGATTTCTCAATATTTACAAAGTAAAATTATCAATGTTGTTGTCCTGCTTCTCATATTTTGTACTTTGGAGAAGTTGTTTGCTTTCTTTCTTGCCAAAGACAACAGCAAAATTACTAGTTTCAGAATAGAAAAGTGAGCTGCAACAGAATCCAAACCTGCTTGCTGAAACTTTTGCCTCAGATCATCTGCTGGGAGAAGCCTTGGTGCACCATCAAACATCTGGTACAAGTCCAACGGCATCATTTCTTAGCAATTCTTGGTTATCCAAGTATCATGTGATGCACTGAATATTTGCGTTAGACCCACCTCAGGGAATGGAACACATATGCTTCCTGGTATATGTCCACTTCTTACTCCTTTCCGTGGTTCTGGCGCTACACCATCAAACCTGTGAATGAAAAGTTGATAGTTTTCATACAATAATAAGAAACTGCATGCAACTCAGAGAAAGGATTAACGACAATGAATGGTATCATGTACTCGTGTAGTGAATGTATCTATTAACAATTTGTTTCGAGAATAACAAATTCACAAAAATTGAACCTCTTTTCAGTAGTACAGATAACCGTTTAATGTAATTCCTTTGAACTCATTGAATGAGGTAAAAAATAATCATATTTACTTGAAATTGGAACACAGCCTTTACTAACTTAATTTCGTAAGAATTTCACATGCCACATTCAGTTACCATCAGAACCTCTATAATCTGCTGTTACAATCTGAGTAACTAAAGAAGGTACAAGATGCTACCTGCCCTTTGCTCGGGCATCTACTTGTTGGTAAGTCTGAGCAGCAACATTATGCATGACCTGTTGCACGAATCAAACAGTTCAATTCACATGGGAATAACCAAGAAAATTAATGTTTCACTTAGTGGTCAGTCTTCATAACTCCTTTTCGAATAATCCATATTATTTGGGGGTTAAATTTAAGATCATATTATAGGGAGGTTAAACAGTTCCACCTAACATTGAGTAGCGGAGCAATGTTAAAATAAAGACAGCACAAGCTTTCATGATCAGATTGATGCATATCTCTATAGCCTATGCATGCAAGACTAGAATTTTCAGGTAAAGAAAAGGGACTAGCCTTTTCTAGTGTCCAGAATAACTGAGGCTGAAATTCAGTCTGGAATGTGACTGTATTTGTCTGCAAAAAATTAAACCATAATTATCCAATAAGCAAAAAGGAATTTCCATCATACGGATGACGTCTTTATAACTCACTCACCAGTTCACCATTATAAACCGTTTCAACAGCCTTATTAGCAGCTTTTGATTTCAGAACCGCATCATCAGGGCTGGCACTTTCCAGATCAAACCCAGAAGCTTGCCACTGAGGTAGACCTCCATCTAACACCCAAACTTTATTGTGTCCAAAAACTCTAAACATCCTATTAATTGACAAAGTAAGCATAAATGTTATCATCGTTTGCATGTCAGATGTAAAGCATGTTAGTTAAGTAAAACAATGAGTGGTCACTCTGGTATGGAAAAGCAATCAGTTCACTGACAAGAGCAAGGTAGCTGATATACACTAACAGAAGACAACAGAATACTCGGTTATATCAACATTACTTTTTACCACTTTTCATATCAGCTCGACTGAATAGCAAGTGTAGCCAGTTTCATCATTTTGGTAATGTGAATTCAGACATTCTGCTTACCACCAAACACGAGGCGCACTGAAGAACCCTTTTCCATCATAAACAATAACTTTATCCTGATTTCTGATATCAAGTGCAGAAACTGCTGCTGCAAAAGCCTCTTTCGATGGCAACATGTGTGGTAACTGAAAAAAATTGCGTGGAGTAAACATACATGATATATCAGATACACCTTAGAAAAAGAAGACAAAAGCTTTATATAACCATCTTATGGAAACTAACTCAACCCTATCCAATTGATGCAAAATTAAATACATGAGATTTGGCTATATCAGTTACCAAAAAACCAGGAAATCAAACCAGGAAATCCATGCTGCTTATCTGCTCAATAAAACAATAGAAAAAATGAGGATGGAAAGTATGTCCAGAAACGTTTCTCACATCAGTTGTCCGATCAACTATGCCATCTATGTCGAAGAACAGCGCGCCAGGGATATGTGCCACCTGAGTATACCGGAATACTTTAGCTCCACGAACAATGTCACGAAAAGGGAAACAATATCTGCTGCAGGAAACCTGGTATTCTTGCCATGGGTCCCTAATCTCTTCTGGCATGTACCAGGAAGCATCCAATACCTAAAACAAGTAGACAAATGTTAGCACAAAAACATAGCCTTTTACACTCCCTAATCCTTCTGGACAGAATAAGAACTTAAAACATGCAAGGAAGTAAAATCAAATTAATATAGCATCACAATTGCTCTACTGGCAAACTGTTCTCAACATACTACTTACATGGGGATAAGAAACCAAGAACAGAATACTACTTCTACAATACTAACCATTTTTTTAAAAAAAGCATCTCTGAATTGGTTAGGAACATGCAAAGTAGATGTCATTTTTTCCCCACCTTAACATCAGGCAGTCCCAAGTGCTGATGCAGCCACTGAGCAGAAACAACTGGATCATCCTGCGCCATTGTTGACCTGCGTGCTAGCTGCCAGATTGAGATGACCGAACTGGATTAGAAGATGAGGCTTGCAGGTGAGATTGCCAGCCTGAAAGGAAGCCTCCAAGAACAGTAAAAGAAGGCAAATAAATCAAATTGACAGCAGCAGTAAGCCATGAGGGCTCAATATTGGATGGAGCTTACCTGGGTGAGCCTGAGGAGACGTGGTACTGCCAAGAATACTGGAGGGCTCAGGAAGACGAGGAGAGAAGGGAGATGAGCCGATTCGGACTCGCGAGGCAGCGCCGCCAAAAAGGGGATCCAGATCGGCTGCAGTCGCTACTACTACTGCAACTCAAGCAGTGACTCCAAAATCTACCATTCAAAATATAGCCGACGCTCACGATTGAAGGCTGGCCCGTTTATTTCTCTTATCCCGTCCCTGAGAGGCCATCTGACTTTATTCGGGTGTGTTAGTCTATCTTCAACAAATACTTAAAAATTCATCATCTATAATATTATTATAGTATCTCGTAATACTATTACAATATTTCTTATTTTTTTTATCACTAACAACAAACGTATTTCCTAACTTTTCTTACTCTTCTTCTCTCTTCGAGGTCACAGACCTACTCAGTGAACAGTATTGGATTTCTAGATTTTGCAGCCGTTGGAGATAGCCTAGCTGTACTGAGCCGAATTTTGGTAATTTCATCATTTGACTTCCATTTAGTTTGTCAACAAGAATTGGCTATGCCCCCCAAAAATTTGCTCATGCCCAACTACAATCAACGGCAATCCTCGGCACGGCTCAAGCCAGCAAAACGCCAACCCAGAATTAAGTGCTTTGCATTTTGGATTTTAAATGACTATAATTTCTAAACAACCAGATTTGTATTAAATAGGTACTAACATGCGGACCACGTATCATACTCACAGTTTTGATACTACCGTAATTTTGACATGTTTGCAACCTCACCTCACTTTCTAAATCAAATTTTAGTACTACCCCAACATTGATGCTGACCAATATTTGGTCAGGCTTTTTGTGTAACAACCAAACAATCCCTTCTTCCTCCAAGCGAGCGCTGGCGTGAGTGCGTGCCGCCGTTGCCACCGAGACAATTGGGTTGCTTCTGCAGGGACATTCTTCGTGGATCCTCCAAATGCCACTTGTAAGCAGAGGTGCTGCTCGGCGGAGGCCTTGTTGATACTGTCAAAGTTCAGAAGTGGCCGTGAAAAAGGAACAAAACGGAAGGAACGGCAATGGCGCGCGCGCGCTTTCGGGGTAGAGACTCGGCGAACTGTGTGTCCATGTTTGTGTGGACGGCTGGAATCCACGAGGAGGGAGACTGCGGTGTGCAGTGCAGATTGGTTCGAGCACCTGCTGCGTGCTAAGCAATCTCGAACACCTAATGCGCATGTATAATGCATGCATAGTTGCAGGTGACAAGAATCAAATCCAAGCTTAGTCCTGTGCAAATAGGTGATAAGCAAGCAGAGACAGCGTGTGTGATCTTCTCTACACCATTGTGACATTGTTCTCTGCGCAGTACACGTATAAAATACTTTCAAATTCAATTCACGAAACATGATCATTACAAGTACTACTACTACACCCAACACATTCAGAGCAGTTCACATATCAGCAGAGGCGTTGCATAATTTCCTGCCTCTTCCTGTTCATTCAAGCGTTGTCACTTCGGTCCTATAACTTTTCTTTACTTGACGTTAAAATTCAGTCTTCGTGAAGTTTAAACTTTCAAGTATCTCCAAGCAGTTGTTCAGACCTGTCATGAGAACATATCTTCTACTATGCTTTTTCTTCGAAGAACAGCTTTTATGTTTTGGAGTACCCAATGGGATGCATGTGAAGGTGCTGATATTTAGATCACGTTCTCATTCCATTCATAACTATCTTCCATCCCCTCTGCAATCTGTGCTGTACCTATCTCTGTATTGATGCACTATGCTTCCATCTTTCTCCTCACCAATCCTTTGAAGAAATCAAAGCTGCAGTGCACACATATTGCGTCAGATGTCCGTATGCCATAGACCATAACATTTTCAGAACAGATACTGGATGAGAAGCATACAAAATATGGTCTCGATACCAACTACCGAGTAAAGATATACAAGAGAAATATCTTAATGATGGATAGAAAGGGTTAATGGTCTAAAGGACAGGACCTGTTGCCATCAGGGTGCAACTCATAGCTTTCGCCATCCTGGCCAATAGCGTATAAATAACCGGCCGGTGTAAATCCCTGAACAAAGACTACTGCTGTTAGAAAATAGGAACTATCTATTCAACTATCATACTTAAGTAAGTTTAGTGCAAACCTGGATAGTGACGACACTGCCTAGAGACTGGCCTTCATGTACATCTTGTACGACAACTTTCTGGCCACTGCATAATAGTGAAGATTGCAAAGCTCTTTGATGTGAAATAACAAAAAACCATCATATATGAAATGCAAGGTGCTTTTTTAAGATAAACCATTTTAACTTTCAAGCACTTACTTTGGATAGTTTAAAACAAAACTTATATGGCGAACAATTAAATCTGAGATGGTAACATTGAGTCCAAAATTTAATAATTGAGGCTTTCCAATTAACCAATATTGAGATAATATGTCATACCTGTGAAGCCACGAGTCGTAGTATTGCTCTTCAAGAGCCTGAAAACCTACAAAAACGATTCAGAAAATTATGTATACAATTTTACCACCAAAAGGTAGAAATTTCAAGTTAAGTTTCAACCATATGTTGCCAGCTTCTAAAATAATAATAATAATAATTCATCACCCTTTTAAGACAAAATAAATTTATCTAGAGTAACATTAAGCAATAAAAATTATCAAATATTAGCAGCAGAAATTACCTTGATTTGAGAAAATCTCAAAAAGAATTTCAAATTTGTTGAAGAAGGATGCTATTATGTCTTCTCGTTTCAATCTTGGTGAATTAGCCTTTATTTCTTGAAGTCCAGCATTCAAACATGTGGTAGGCTTTTCATTATCAACATTCAATCCAATACCTGAAAACAATCCAAGTTTGTCGTAAAGATTAACAAATGACTAAAAACAACATCTGTTGATATTATTTATCCCAAATATTTGACAACAGCAACAATCGAAATGCATTTTTACCTGTACAAACATTGTAGACTTTTGGTTCGTAAAACGAGGTACATAGAATCCCACCAACTTTTAGTCCTTTCAGATAGAGATCATTAGGCCACTTTATCCTTACATCAAGTTCTGGTAGTCCCTGAGTTTTATCACAATATGATGTCAAACCTGTTAGACTGATCTCTCACTAATTAAGCCCAACGGCTTAATTAGAACCTTGACCCGCGCCCTGATCGGGGGCGTCCAGCCCATTATGGCTGGTGGGCCCCCGTCGCCAGCGCTATAAAAAGAGGTGGGGGCCGGGGCGCTCGGTACGAGGTTCACCGCGCCGCTAGTCACCCCACCGACACCTAAACCCTAACCGATCTAGAGGAGGGGGGCGCTGTGCCGACGGGAAGCTTCACCTGGCCCTCTGCGTCACGCCCTGGACTACGTGCGCCTACGTCACCATCGTCGGACGCCGACGAGCACTTCTGCCCCGACCGTCGCTGCCCTAGCGCAGAGCTCCACCGACGAAGCAGAGATGGCGGGTTCTAGCAACCTTACTCCAACCACTGGAGTCTCAGGTATGAACCCATCCATCTCCCCCCTCTCTCCCTTCTACTCTCGGTAGTGCGGTCATCAGATTGTTGAAGATGAACATCACATGTTCTACCAATGGCATCAGAGCCCACAACCAAACCCTAACCCTAACAGTTCATCTTCGACTCGGGGGGGGGGGGGGGATCTCTCACCTCTTCTGGCCGTAGATCACCGCCGTGGGCGGTAGAGAACTCGCACCGCCGCTCGACGGCGTGCGGCACAGAGCTGAGCCCCGAGCGCCTCCTCCGCGGGCTCAAGGGGTCAGGCACCACCGTGAAGCCACTCGACGGCGGCGCGCTCACCCCTAGGGGAGCGCGCACGCCGGCGAGGAGCCTCGCGGCGGCACCGTCTCTCCTCTCCGGCGCCGGTCGCCGCGGAGCGCCCCGGCCACCGTGTCGCCGCTCGGTCTCGCGAGAGAGAGAGAGGAGATTGAATAGGTTAGGGTTAGGGCGAGGGGCGCGGCGACGTCGGGTTTTGTTCGGCCGAGATCGCCGCTGCGCCGTCCGATCCAAATGAATGGCTGAGATCGACGCGGGCGGGCGGGGGGGCGCGCTGATGGGCCGAATTGGCGACCCAGGCCCAGGTTGCGGCCTGGGCGCGCGTCGGCCGTCGCGGGCGCGTCCGCCGCGGGCCGCTAGCGGGCCAAATCTCCGGCTGGGACCAACAGTAACGGGCCGAAAGTGAAATGGATGGGCTGTCAAGGCCGAAATGGCGTTTTCAACAGTATAAAAGTATCTATACTGTTTAGCATTTTCCAGAAAGTATTTAAATTGAATTATTGGTGTGATTTTTATGCAAAAAAAAATTATCCAACGATAATTTTGCCCAGAAAATTATAAAGTCTAGAAATAATTCTGGAAAAATAGTATAAAGTATTTAAAATTGTTTTCCGCTGCGTATTTTCATTATTAAATTCAAACCAACGGGAGAATTTAATTCTGGAAATGAAAATGATGATTATTATTATAATTTTGTTATTATTCTGACCAACGTTGATTAATAGCAATATTATAATAATATTAATGTATAATCTCATGTATTAATTCTATTTTGCCCAACGGTGATATAGAATTAGTGCAGGGAACAGTTGTATGTTTTGATTTTAACCAACGTTGCAATCAAGGCATGCAATTGTGGTGTCATTTCATGTTCTCCCATTATTTGAATTGTATTTTCAGGAGGGTACAACTTGATGGGTTGTATCAATGAGATTCCAACTCTGAAAGGTGACAACTATTCAGAGTGGAAAAAGAAGATCGACCTAGCCTTCATCTTGGCTGAGGTTGATTGGGTAGTCACCACACCGTGTCCTACAGATCCTGTGGCACCGGTGAGGGAGACAAACGAGGCTGATGCCGCTTGGGCAACCAGAGATAGGGATTATCAATCCCAAAAGATGGCCTATGACCTTGAGCATAGGAAGTGGGTCACTGCCAACAAGAAATGTTTGGCAGTGATAAAGAACACGATTGAGCCTGCTATTGTGGGTTCGATCTCAGAGTGTGACACTGTCACTGAGTACCTGAACAGAATAAAGAGTCAGTTTACTGGCTCTTCAAAGACTTATGCTACCCAGCTGATAAAGCAGCTGGTAACAGAAAGATACTCAGGTGGAGGCAGTGGCATAAGAGAGCACATACTGAGGATGAGCAACTTGGCATCCAAGCTCAAACCAATGGATCTGGCTCTAAAGGATGAGTTCCTTATCCATTTGATTTTTGCTTCTTTGCCAAAAGAGTTTGATACATTTGTTGTAAACTACAACATATAGCCCGAGAAGTGGGATTTAGAGAAGCTCATTGCTATGTGTGTGCAAGAAGAGGAAAGGATAAAAGCTTCACATGGTGGTTTCATCAACTATGTGAAAGAGAATAACAAGAAAAAGAATTTCGATGCCAACTCTCCAAAGGGAAAGGGCAAAGGCCCCATGCAGCATCAACAAAAGAAATTCACAGTGGAGAAAGATCAGTGTCTTCATTGCAAGAAGACGGGGCATTACAAGAAAGACTGTCCCGAATTCTTGAAAATGATAATGGCAAAGAAAGGTGAGAACATTATTACGTTCATAAATGAAATCCTGTATGTGAGTTATTCGAAATCTACATGGTGGATTGACTCAGGAGCAACTGTTCATGTTGCAAACTCATTACAGGGATTCCGTTCGACGAGGACTACGCAAAGAAGCGAAAGACACGTTAAAGTCGCAAATGGAGTCCAAGCAGATGTTGAAGCCATTGGCGACCTTCCTCTGGAGCTTGCTGATGGATTCACATTAATTCTTAGAGATGTGCTTTATGTTCCCTCTTTACAGAGGAATTTGATTAGTGTTTCATGTTTGGACAATGATGGATATGATTGCCATTTTGGAAATGGCAAATGTAAGATAACATTCAATAATGCATGTGTTGGGATTGCTATCTTACAAAATGAGTTATATTTGTTATCACTACGTGATGAAGTAAATGTTATATGTGATAGTGAAAACGTATCCTCGTCTGCGGATGTAAACAGAAAACGAAAGCGAACTCAAGATGCGTCGTCGAAATTATGGCACTGTCGTTTAGGCTATATTTCGAGGGGGAGAATAGAGAGACTAGTAAAGAATGATATTCTTCCTCCATTAGAGTTCGCAGACTTAGAGCAATGCAGAGATTGCATAAAAGGAAAATATGTAAAGAAAATTAAGAAAAATGCCAAACGAAGCACAGGAATATTAGAAATAATCCACACAGACATATGTGGTCCATTTCCTGTGAAAAGTGTGGATGGTTTTGACTCGTTCATAACATTCACAGATGATTACTCCCGTTTTGGCTATATTTATCCAATTAAAGAAAGAACAGAAGCATTGGATAAATTTAAGATATTCAAAGCAGAAGTTGAGAACCAACACAGTTTAAAGATTAAGATAGTCAGATCTGACCGTGGAGGGGAGTACTACGGTCGTCATACCCCGTATGGACAGATTCCTGGACCTTTTGCAAGGTTCTTACAAGAAAATGGAATAGTAGCCCAGTATTCGACACCGGGCGAGCCTCAGCAAAATGGAGTAGCTGAAAGGCGTAACCGTACCCTGATGGATATGGTGCGTAGTATGATGAGTTACTCATCCCTACCATTGGGTCTATGGATAGAAGCATTAAAGACAGCAATCCATATTCTCAATAGAGTACCAAGTAAATCGGTGCCCAAGACACCGTATGAGTTGTGGACAGGGAGAGTACCCTCACTAAAGCATTTACGTGTGTGGGGGAGCCCAGCTGAGGCCAAGGTGTTTAACCCAAACATTGGGAAGCTAGATCCCAAAACAGTTAGTTGCCATTTCATTGGCTATCCTGAAAGATCGAAAGGTTATCGTTTCTACTGCCCTGATAGACATACAAAGTTTGTGGAAACGAGACACGCAATCTTCCTAGAAGATGAGATGATGAGGGGGAGCGTGGTAGCTCGAGAGTTTGACCTTGAGGAGAAGCGGGAATATGTGCCCACTCCGTTGACTCATGAGCCATTCTTCTCACTACCCGTTGTAGCTGCACCGACAGTGGAAGACACTGTGATGCAAGCACCTGTGGTTGTCCCTCCTGTGGCAACAACGAATGAAGATGTGGAACCTGTGCTTCAGGAACCCATGGAAGCTATTGCCATAGATCAAGGGGAGCAACAACAGCCTCAACTTGAAAATGTTCCAAATGTAGAGGCTCCTAGAAGGTCTCAAAGAGTGAGAAGATCAGCTATCCCTGACGATTATAAAGTGTATAACATTGAAGAGTTTCAAATGGAAGGTGATCCTACCTCGTTTGAAGAAGCCATGAGAAGCGAACACTCATCCAAGTGGCTTGAGGCCATGGAAGATGAGATAAGATCAATAAGTGCCAACGAGGTTTGGGACTTAGAGGTAATTCCTAAAGGAGCCAAAACAGTGGGCTGCAAATGGGTCTACAAAATAAAATATGACTCCCAAGGGAATATAGAAAAGTATAAAGCGCGACTTGTGGCAAAAGGCTTTACGCAAAGAGAAGGGATTGATTACAATGAGACCTTTTCTCCAGTCTCATGTAAAGATTCCTTCAGAATCATAATGGCGCTGGTAGCCCACTATGATTTAGACTTGCATCAAATGGATGTAAAGACAGCATTCCTTAACGGGGATTTAGACGAGAGTGTCTATATGGCACAACCGAAAGGCTTTGTCGTAAAAGGAAAAGAACGTCTGGGATGCCGCTTAAAGAAATCCATTTATGGGTTGAAACAGGCTTCAAGGCAGTGGTACTTGAAGTTTGATAAGACAATAAGACAGTTTGGGTTCAAAGAAAATGTAGAGGACAATTGTGTATATTCAAAGTTTAAAAGTGGAAAGTATATCTTTCTGATCTTATATGTGGATGACATCTTGCTTGCGAGTAGTGATGTCAGCCTAATGAAAGAAACAAAGAAGTTCTTGTCCTCGAACTTTGATATGAAAGATCTCGGTGAAGCTGCATATGTTCTGGGAATTGAAATACACCGAGATAGAAGCAAAGGGGTATTAGGACTGTCACAAAAGGCATACATAGAAAAGGTCTTGAAAAAGTTCAGTATGCATAAGTGTAGTGCCTCACCTGCACCCATAGTCAAGGGCGATAGATATGGGGATTTTCAATGCCCAAATAATCAATACGAGATCGATCAAATGAAAGTGGTACCATATGCTTCAGCTGTCGGAAGCTTACAGTATGCGCAAGTTTGTACACGCCCTGACATAGCTTTTGTCACCGGGTTACTTGGCAGATTTCAAAGTAATCCAGGACCAGAACACTGGAAATTGGTAAAGAAGGTCTTGCGTTATTTGCAAGGCACAAAAGGCCTCATGCTAACGTACAGAAAATCAGATTCCTTGCACATAGTAGGGTACTCGGATTCTGATTATGCGGGAGATGATAGAAAGTCCACGTCAGGGTACGTGTTTACTCTCGCAGGAGGAGCAATATCATGGAAAAGCTCCAAACAAACCGTCACTACATCGTCCACAATGTATGCCGAGTTTGTAGCATGTTACGAGGCAACGGGGCAGGTGAACTGGCTAAAAAAGTTCGTACCCGGTTTAAAGGTGGTTGACGACATCTATAGACCACTAAAGTTATACTGCGATAATTATCCGGCAGTACAGTACGCTCACAACAATAAGTCAAGTGGTGCTGCCAAACACATTGACATAAAGTATTACGTTGTGAAGGATAAAGTCCGGGATCAAATCATAAGTCTCGAGCATATAAGTACAGCAAGGATGCTCGCGGATCCGCTAACGAAAGGCTTACCACCCAACGTGTTCAAGGAACATGTAGCCGGCATGGGGTTAAGGGATAGCCTGTGATTCCTGGACTTCTAGGGCCCAAAAGTCAAAGAATCTGTTTCAAAACAGAGACGTGCTTGTAGCTACCAAATCTATCGGCGATTGACCGTGACGATGAAGTATGCTCTATGCAACTATCTGTGATGGAATGGGATAAAAGTAAAAGTTTAAAAGTAAAAGTGTAGAGTGAGATCAAGGGGGAGAATGTTAGACTGATCTCTCACTAATTAAGCCCAACGGCTTAATTAGAACCTTGACCCGCGCCCTGATCGGGGGCGTCCAGCCCATTATGGCTGGTGGGCCCCCGTCGCCAGCGCTATAAAAAGAGGTGGGGGCCGGGGCGCTCGGTACGAGGTTCACCGCGCCGCTAGTCACCCCACCGACACCTAAACCCTAACCGATCTAGAGGAGGGGGGCGCTGTGCCGACGGGAAGCTTCACCTGGCCCTCTGCGTCACGCCCTGGACTACGTGCGCCTACGTCACCATCGTCGGACGCCGGCGAGCCCTTCTGCCCCGACCGTCGCTGCCCTAGCGCAGAGCTCCACCGACGAAGCAGAGATAGCGGGTTCTAGCAACCTTACTCCAACCACTGGAGTCTCAGGTATGAACCCATCCATCTCCCCCCTCTCTCCCTTCTACTCTCGGTAGTGCGGTCATCAGATTGTTGAAGATGAACATCACATGTTCTAACAAAACCAAGTAGTCAGCCTACGAAAATAGTCATAATGAAATTGATGGCATCACATATGCATAAAAGCAGGAAACACAGCTATACTAAACTTGGACCTCACCTTAGCACGGCATAGTTCTTTGATGGCTTCGGTCATGGAAAGACAGACAACATATTGCATAAGGGGCAACTTCCGTGCATCCTGCATCTGTGATGTGAAAGAGAACATCAGACATCCGGGTGGCGATTCCCACACATTCTTCGATCGGCCTGCATGATTTGTTTGGAGATTAAAATTTAACATCACGATGTCATATGGTGCGTAGTAATTCAAAGAAAGCATTAAAATGCTTTGCATAGTCTGGTTTTAATCAAGAATACGTGACCAAAGAATTTCGACAAGAACACAAGGTGGAATCAATGAAAACTAAATTTTCATAAAAGGTGTCCTACTGTATCCGAATTCCGAAATCATATTTGTTTAACAATAATGCATTTTTAGCAATTTATTGAAGGGATCAGGTAGCAGACACCTCCATTAGTTTCATTCAAGGTATCAGAGGCGAAAGAACATTAGCAAACTTGCTCACTAAGGCTGCAAATTCGTAAGACTGGAACAATAGCAGCAACAAGCAAGCGCAAATTTCACAATCAAACGCACCTCGCCCTTTGAACTGCACGTCAGCGACGCACACGACGCCCACCGGAAGCTTTGAGAAGTTCCTGCAAACATGAGCAAACGCCGACGCAAAGAACGGTAAGGGGACAAACAAAAAGTACAAACACCGGGCCAAAGGGGGAAACAAAAAGGAGAAATCGTGCACTCACTGCACCACGAGGTCTTGCGTGGAAGCCAGCCTCGGCGACCAGAGCAGCCACCTCCCGAAGCGCCGCGCCCGGAGGGCGCCCATGTACGCGCCAGCGTCGAAGCCGCCGGCCACGGGCGCGTCGGAGGCGAGCTCTACGGTGAGCTCCCCGCCCGCATCTCCATCTCCTAGGGCGACGGAACCGGCCGCGGAGGCAAGGAGTTCCTGGTCCTGCGGCGACTTGCCGGAGACCACGAGCGTGGCGCCGGCGCCGGCGGCGCTGCTGCTGCTCCAGTGCGCGGACGTGCTCGCGGAGGCGGGTGACCGTCGGGTCGAGGACAGGTACCGGCGGAGCGCGACTGCGGTGAGCACGGCGCCGGCTGCGGCCAGCACGGCCCCGGCTGCGGCGGCTGGCGGCGGGAAGTGCACGGTGAACGGCATCGGCTGTTGGTTGCTTCGTTTTCTCCGTCACTTTGACTTTTTTATCCTATATATAAATGGGCCGTGGAGTCCCATTTTTCTTCCTTTTCCGAATCAGCTGTGGACTCGAGTCGTGCACGAGGCCGCTTCTGCTCTGGCACTTTGCGGCATGCGAGATGGGCCGCGGATATTGGTGCCGAACCAAGTCTGTTGGTTCAGGTCAGGAGGGGCAATGCCGGACGCAGAATGAACCGCTAGGCTCATATTCGTCTCTCTCTTTTTCTCCTTCCTATCTCTCTTTCCTCTTTATAAAGCACTATAGGACAGAGGGTAGTGACGGAGCTTACACCAAAATTAAAAGGGAATCATTCAAAGGATTGTATACCAATCTTTATATGATTAGATGATTTATTACCTAACATCAATGTTATATTAAGAGTTTTGAAGTTATTAGGAGAGGCCAAGGCCCCCTTGGGCTCTTTGATCCATCCAATCATGAGGTAATACGTATAAAGATAGCTCTGGTATTAGACACCTCATAAGAGCGAAAGCATATAGACATACTATTGATTGGTGACGCCATCAGACGAGGATAAGGAGTGTGATATAGGCGTAGCTATGCGTGATGATGATAATTGATATCGTGCAGACCGTCAGTGATGTTATCGTCGACGTGATGTAAATGATGTAGATGTGGCTGGCTTGATGTAGTTGTACGACCAGCTAGAGGCGATGACGATGGTGGTGACAGTCTTTGCTCCACACAGTGCCTCCCGTGTGATCGGTCTAGGGTTTTGGATGTAAGGGCGTGTGTCAGTCTCGCGATATGGATTATCCCGAGACCCCGGTGTTGGTCCTCTTATATATGGCGTTGGTGGAATGGGACCGCAACTCATACGTTGGTTGCACCCTCGACTAGGACACGAGTGGTAGGGACGAACTCCCTCTGAACTCTCGGTGAGTTTGTTAGGCAAACGTTAGGAGCTAAGATCATATCCAACATTCTCTCTTTTGATCGCAAAGCTAGGACCATAAGCTCGTTCTCAATAAAATAGCACACCAAGGTAAAGTGTTACAGCGGCTAATAAAATACCACTAAAACTCAAATTCCTGTAGTGTATCATTACATCTCGAAATGAAAATTTGTTATTCCTAATGGGAGTTGGTTTGCATTATGATCCTCTTATCCTGAGGCTGCCGCATGACAGAGAAACTAGAGAGGGAGGCGGTCGAGGAAAATTAGGCGGTGGCAAATTGTCGGCTGTAGCGAAAATTGTCCTATTAGGCTATGATTATGATTTTAATGATTAATAATAATATAATCATTGTCACTAACATGTTTGTCAAAAATATATGTTAGTAGATCTCATAGATACAATACATGAAGAAATCATCTTTGCTGGAACAAAGTTTGATTGAATTGGAGAAGTCCCAGGAGAATTGACCTCACCGGAAGGTCCAGTACAAAGAAGTTTGCACTCACTAGAATATTATGCACAGAGACTGATAGCCTCACCAGATAGTCCGGTGTTCTGTGTGTTGAACTTGCTGGAGTATTTCTGACAACATGAGAGAAGGTTGAGGACCTCACCGGATAGTCTGGTGATCTGCAATATGTAATATCGATGCATTTCTTGTATAGAAGAATGCAAGTGCAGAAGACTGAAGATCAACCCATCGGAAGGTTCGGTGCTTGTTTTGTGCACACCAAAGTATAACACCGGAGCATTCTTATAGAGGCGACTGTAAGTGGTGAAGAATGAAGATCAACTCACTGGATAGTTCGATGATCACATAAATAGTTACACCGGAGCATTTCCCAGCAAAAGAAAAGAAGGTTCAACTTACCAGATAGCCCGGTGTGAATGGAATGGACACCGGATGAATGCACCAGAGTATTTTCCACAGAGAGACTGCAAAAGCTCTGATGGCTCAAGATAACTCACCAGAAGGTCTGTTAATGGATTTGAAGGCATATTGGATTGTACGGTGTTCACAGAGGCATTGAGTGGAGTTCCAATGGCTAATTTCTGAGGTTATATTCACCGAATGATCTGGTGCTAGTACTACTGTTCTCACCAGATCATCCGGTGTCAATAATTTTTCTGAGCTGTTGGAAAAATGACTAGTTGCTAGGTATGAGGCTATAAATACCCCTCCACTTAGTCATTTGAAAGTGTGGCATGCTGTTGGAGTCTAGAGGAAGCTCATATACACTTGAGAAGACATCCAAACCATCAAAGTGCTTAAAGTGATCATCTAAGGCAATTAAACACAAGATTAGAGAGTATTTAGTGCTTATAAGCCTAGAGTGAATTATAGCTAGGTGATGCAGCTCGAAGAATGGATCAATGAGTGATCCTAGCTTGTACCAAGTGGTACGTCGACGCCTTGGAGTCTTGTTAATTCGCCAACATCTTGGGCCTTGATACCTCAAGCATGTTGACCATTCGACTTGGTATGGAGCGATGATAAGACACACGTATAAGGACGTTGTCGGTGACATGGGAACCAGGGGTCCCCGAGTCCCGTGGTCAGAACAGCGGAATGCCACGTGGTGCCATCCCTCAGGGACCACCTCCCCGAGGGCCGAGAAAAGACAATTCCGAGAGGGATGCTCGGGACCATGAACAGTTGGTCCCCGAGTATCCAGAGTTCCCCGAGGATCCGAGAAGAGCTAGTTCCAGGAGGGGTAATCGGGGTCATGAACAGTTGGTCCCCGAGTACCTAGAGTTCCCCGAGGACCTGAGAAGCCCCTTGCCGGTGGACCTCACAAGGGCTCCACGGTGAGGTGTCAATCGGTGGGAGGCCCGATACTGCATTTAAGAGAGAGCGTGGCCTATCACATCCAACCACTCCCCCCACGCATGTCGTACTGAGCACGTCAGTCCCTGCCACTGCCTGCCAGGAGGCGTGAGGATATTTAATGCGACGGGTCCCATCGCACGTCACCCTGCGGGGTCCATGAAGGAAACGGCTTGGAGATATCGTCACTAGGCTCGAGGCGTATCGCCTGCCCCCCTGCCACGTCAGACCGTGTCAGATTTGCTCTGACCAGATGGGCACACGGGGATATGCAGCAGCTGCCCGGTGGGTCCCCCCTGCACCTGCTAAAGTTTGGGCGTAATGGGCGACGGGACCGGCTGAAGGGTGCATTTTCACACCCTGTAACATCAAACTGTAGACCCATGATGATTACTTTCTATTTATGGTGTACAGAAACTTGTACCCCCATTCTGGGCACGCCGAGCCTCCCCCTGGTAGGATAAAAGAGGGGGGAGCACTTTGAAGAAAGACAAGCTTTTAGGGTCCGTTTGGTTGGGAGACAAAGTGGGATGGGATAGGGCCATCCCTGTTTTTAGGGATGGGATGACCCTGTTTTTTGTTTGGTTGGTTGGATAGGATGAGTCTCTTTTTTGTTTGGTTGGAGGGACGAGGACGGATGAGGATAAGAACCATCAACTAATTATATCTTTTAATTTTAAATAATAATTATTAATAATACACTAATCAACATGCACCAACATGTATTAACGTTACTCTTGCCATAATCATTACTAATTAACAATAAAATATACTAATTAACCATAATCATACTCTAATTAGCTCATTAATTAGCAATAATTAGTACATTAACCCTTACAAATTCTAATCTCGTAGTAATATGTACTAATAAGTAATACAAGTATACTAATATCATTAATCATTTTACTAATGTGCATGATTAGCAAAGGTGGATGGCTTCATCCCATATATTTTGAGGGATATCTTCATCCAGCATATTGAGAGAATATTCCTCAGGAGGGATCATCCCATCCCTGCTGCCCCTGAACCAAACAACACAAAAACAGGGATCGCCCCATCCCATCCCACATCATCCCTTGAACCAAACGGACCCTTAGAGGTCAAGGTCGAAGAGGTCAAGCTTTGAGAAGTCCAAGCCAAGTAGAAGCTCAGAGAGATCGGCACTTGAAAATCGAAGCTCAAGACTTAGATAAAAAACCTTGTAACGCAGAGATCCAGAGAAAGGCATTCCAAGAGCATTAATAGCACATTAGTCACATAGGCATAGGGTATTACGCTCCGTGCGGCTGAACTTGTCTAAAATCCCTTGAGCATTTACTCCTACTAGCTGACGATCATCCGTCCCACCTAGATATCATACATTTGCATCAAATCCACGTACGAGGTAGATCCAGAATCAGTCCCCCAGCCAAATCTCAAAGGGGTCCCTCAGGATCCCCGCTTGCGGTGTTCATCCACCGACAGATGCGAAGACCCTTGCTTTGGTGGCTCAAGCTCTGAAGTGATCACAACGGTAAGTGACCGAAAGATAGGTTAGTGATGGGACCTTGCTTTGGTGTTTTGGTGGTTTATCGTGCTTGAGATCTTGCCTTGGTGATTTAATAGCTCAAGAGCCGTGACTGGAAGAGACTTGGTGACCGAGATCATATCCTTTATGGAGCTCCAACATAGATTAGGGGTGATATTCATGCTACCGATACCACGGAATAAAAATCCTTTATACCGAGTTTGTCTCTCTACCTTATTTACGTTTTCGCATTTACATACTTGCAATTTACCTTGCTAGAGTAGATTGCAATCCTATCAAGCAGTAGAGTAGATACACTAGATAAACCTAGAGTATATTTAGATAGAAATTGAGATAGATTTATCTTTTGAAGTTTTTAGAGCTAATTTGTTTTGAGTTCTAAGTGTTCTAATTCACCTCCTCTTAGAATGTTACCATTCCTCACAGTTGGTGAAGATGAGAGAGAGAGAGAGAGAGAGAGAGCGAGGGGATAGAAGAGTAGAGCTACAATGAACCCCCCCTGGGTGGGTTCACTGCAGCATACGTGCGGTGGCTCCATCGAGCTGATCTTTGGTGGTTTTGTGAGGGCGGCAGGAGCGTGCGGTGGAAATGAGACGAGCTCCGGCGAATCTGCGACACATGCAAGAAGACGGAGCCACATGAGGAGATCTAGGCAGAAGGATCCGCACGCGACCGGCGCTGAGGAGGGGAATCCACCAGAGGCAAGGATGAAGCAACTCAGGTGGCCTCGACGGTGACAAAAAACATCGCAAAACCGTAAGTAAACCCACCTTCATTAGCTTTAGAGTTCAGAATTTTGGGTTCAGATTGGGGATTTTCTTTAGGATTTGCGTTAGGGTGTTTCGGGTTTCCCCAATTACCCTCCTTCTTAATGCTACTTGAGGTTTATACATGCTTAAGGCCCTCAAATCGATCCAAATAGCGCATAAGAACGCACATATATGTATAAATTACATCTAATCTGAGCCTAAAACCCCATAATTCTTGAAAATGCACACTAATACAAGTCTAATTAGGGCTAAGTTCACTTGATCCGAGACATACAACGCCAAAAAACATGATCATAAGCATTAATCCGAAGCAAAAGGACTTAATTCATCAACATTAATCATAAACCGAAGCAAAAAGGGCATAATTTCCTCTGATCCGAAACAAATTCACTTAAACCGAGAACAATTAGAGCTAATTTACCACTAATTAACATGATTCTGCTTAATTATTCACAAATGGTGTCATCCAAAACTAATTAAACCTAATTGGGTCTAAGCCATGGCCAATTAGGCTCTGATGTCAACTGTTTGATCTAATCATGAGCTAATTCGCATAAAGATAGCCCTAGCATTAGACACCTCATAAGAGCAAAAGCATGTGGACATACCATTGTTTGGTGACGCCATCAGACGAGGATGAGAAACATGATGTAGGCGTAGTTGTGCGTGATGATGATGGTTGATGCCGTGCAGACAGTTGATGACATTGTCGCCAGTGTGATATAGATGTGGTCGACTTGATGTAGTTGTACGAGCAGCCGAAGGCGATGGCGTGGTGGTGGTGGTCTTTGCTCCATGCAGTGCCTCCTGTGAGATTGGTCTAGGGTTTTTGATCTAGGGGCGTGTGTCGCTCTCGCGATATGGATTATCCCGAGATCCCGACCTTAGCACTCTTGTATATGGAATTGGTGGAATGGAACCGCCACTCATGCGTTGGTTGCGCCCCTAATTAGGGCGTGAGTGGTGAGGACAAACTCCCTCTAGACTCTCGATGAGTTCATTAGGCAAACGTTAT
The DNA here is from genome assembly GCF_958298935.1 of Phragmites australis. Classification (NCBI taxonomy): domain Eukaryota; kingdom Viridiplantae; phylum Streptophyta; class Magnoliopsida; order Poales; family Poaceae; genus Phragmites; species Phragmites australis. The sequence goes on from NC_084926.1 coordinate 42,592,928, forward strand.
GAGCCGAACTTATATTCAACATGGTCTTCACTAAGCTCCACCAGTGGTAGAGGGGTTGTGACCCTTAGAGATCTGCCCCTGGGAGTGGGCATGGTACTGGCTGGATCGCAGTGATGTTCATAGGAGGAGAGCACAAGCATGGAAGGTTTTCAATCTTCCCATCAAAAGAAATAGAAAATTTCCCTAAAAAGGAAAAGGAAATAAGAAGAAGTCGGTTGTTCATCTCTCCATTCATGCATTGATCATCAAAATGTACACACACGTGTGATGTTCTGAACTCTGGTCGATAGGCTCTTGCATGCATGGTATAGCAGCAGACCAGCCGTACTAGTAGTAAGATCTACGGAGGCACGCACGCACGTACGGGTTAACGAGACATGCATGCATGCGCGCACGCGTTATTGCCGCTGGCCATGCTAGCTCCACATGAATTGATGCCGACCCAGTCCGATCGATCGAGTAGTACTAAATGTTTTGATCATATCGCTCGATGCGGCAGACGGATTGGTTCATGGATGGACGATGAAGGGTCATCAGTCCATGTTGTGATCAGAGTACACTGGCTAGTACATAGATCTCATCTGCAAAGCGATCGAGTTGAAACGCTGCTCCTTGCAAGGTCAGTCGTCGTCAGTGGAGTTCACAGGCTGCGTCGTCGTCCGTGACCACCGTGACTGAGGCAGAGACAGCGCTGTCAACGAGCCGTGCTAGAGCAAACCCGTGGTCTAGCTTGAGTTTGAAACTCGAATCTAATTTAATCCACATTAAAAATTTGAGATTTGAACTTAGCTTGCTAGAATCTCGAATTAAGAATAGAGTAAATTGAGTTTGAGCAGCTTGCAAGTCTTGAGTTTTTAGTTAGATGTGTAGGTAATCATGTGATTTTGGGTTAGGTGATTAAACTTTAGGTTGGATAGTGAGAATAAATAAATAAACTTGACTAAAGTAAATAAATACTAATTTTGTTTTCACGAAAAGTAGTTGAAATTACTCGAGTTTTTAATGAACTATTCGAGTTTGATACCCTGACGAGCTTGTAGCTAGTTTGAGTTTGTCTGCCGATCGACCGACGCCAGCTGCGTGCCTTGTGTTAGAGCAAGCTCAGCATTGAGGCCATGTCATGCCGCCGGCCGCCGTGGGATTGGCCCGATCTTGCGGTCCTCGTGTCCTCGCGCTTGCTGTCGCCCATCGTACCGTGAGAAAGAGAGAGAGAGAGTTGGGGAAGGGAGGAGAGGACGTGGCTCTCCTCTCTCTCTCCTCCACTTCACCAAGCAAGATGACACGGGCGGGTCCCACGTGGCAATAACTCTATTGCGCAGACATGCCACGTGTCGACGATGGGACGGCACACAGCGCCCGCCTCGAAGTCCGACACGTCAGAGCCATGGCAAAACAAAAATGTGATGCACCCGACCCGACCAGGGACCAGCCTAACCTCTTGAATTTTCGCAACTCTCTCCACAGTCAAGAGATGACACGTGGCATGTCTGCGCGACCCGTCACATCTGTACTGCAGCACTTGTCCTCTCTTCCTCGACAAATCTGCTTGCTCTGTGTCTCGCTGGGGTAAAACAGCAAAACAAGAATACAACGCTGTGACAAAATTCAAGAGTAGTATACTGCTGTAGTACCGGCACGAACAAAGTTTAGGCATGTTTGGTAGCGCTTTTTTATTTAATTTTTTAAAAAATTATTTTTTAAAGAAAATGATTATGGAATTAAAAATGATTTTTGATTGAACTCTATAAATGAAGTGACAAGTGAATAAAAAAACTATCTTTTATTCTTAGTATCTAATTTATTCTATAGAATCACTCTAAAAATAAAAAATTGTAAACTACTAATTGACATAGATCTCAGTGATTCCACTCTAAAAACTGGTACAGAGTGTTGCTCAACAAATCCGCATGTTTACCGTTGAGAATGCTGGTTACGGACGTATTCGAATAAGTATACCTGAAAATGAAGATTTGCTGCCGCCGTTCCAAATTCGTAACGCGGTATTTGGTTTCCAAATGCTCGTTTGCCATACTCGTTTGATCATTTTTTGGGTAAAATCGGGTAGGTTGAGTCAACGGGATGGGCTCACATGCATTTGAAAATGGATGGACTATATACTGTACCATGTATGGGTGAAAAGACAGGACTGGCTGTCGAGTACTTCTGCGTTGCTGGATTGCCATTTTCTTTACTGCTCGTACATCTGGAACGCGCGCAGCCTGGACGACACTGGAGCAGCTGCTTGCCAATTGAAGGCGATAATCTCTCTCTACCTACCTATCCAGGTCCGTTCATCCATATCTTTTCAAATCACTTCACTTGTTTGACACGTTTGAGTGAATCGCGTGACAAGACATGCAATATCAACTGCCCTCGTCTCCGTTTCCTGAATGCATGCCATTTGCAGACATGAGGCTCAGACACTCACGCAGCAGCGTCTGAAATGGTACTGAAAAGACATCCACGCAGCATTTGAAATTATACTGAAATGACTTTGATGTGCCCATGGATAAATATAACCCGATGTACAAATCAGTGCTCAGGTAGGTTTGTTGGAGACAAAAGTAGTATCTTGTTTGCGGTAAGCAGCATGAGAGAAATTCGTGTGAAATAGAACGCCTGAAATAATAATGTATTTCTTTCTCTCTGCCGGACTAAACCATTCGAGACATTCTGCATGAGAAGTTAAAGCCGGGGATTTCAGATTAGAGCTAGGACCACCCAGCCTTCTCCTTCATCGGACTACTTTGGAAGGATGCCAGGATGGCATGCATGGATGGATGACGCAGATGCATTTGGATCACCTGTGAACTGTAATGTCTTGTCCGTGGTCGACTGACTGGTTGAGACGCAGAAGAATCTGCGGAACAGAACGGCCACCAAAAACCAGAAGAACAGTGGCCAACGTCATTGCCAGTGGAGCAACAATCCTGATCACTCTCTCCAATGTCGTTTTAGTGTTCGTTATGGTCCTAAAATACATCTTTTAACTGTATAGCAAAGTTATATTATCGTGATACGGAGTTCAACAAATCTAACTACATCATTTTCATATATCTAAACTTAATACATAGAATAATACACAACCCAAAACAATACTTAATATTACTGGAGGGAGTAGTAGTTTGTAAATTTGGAAAATACATAATTTGCTCACATCTCACTTGTTGAAGTGGAGATAAGACAACACTAAACCATGATAAGAAGATACCGTGCAAGAACACGGTTTTCCAATCGACTAGCATTGAAGTAGCTTTGAGATTCATGTTGTGAGGTACCTATTATATAATTTTTGTAGCTAATGCAAGAAGATTCGACATATCCTGGCTTCTATTTGGTACCCACATGGATGTACGCAGCCAAACCTATGACATCTTTATAGCACAAATCTCAAAATCATTTCAACGCCAAAGGTAATACGTACAAACGCTACGCTTGAATATATAGTCAGGAGGTTCACATTTTGTCGGAAACAACACACTATATCTGCATCTTTAAAAAATTACCAAGACGATCTGGGACACTTGGTACTAACATTCGGTACAACACAGTGCACAAAAAGGCCACAGAAAGCATGCACTCGACCCAGGAATGCACACTAACTTTGTTAATTTTGTTCACCGCGAGAAGACACACACGGCCTTTCAAGTAGGACGAGGATGCTCTGATATTGTATGCTGTCACTGATACCCACCCGTCATGATATCGTGACATCGACATTAGGATCCGGATCCTTCAACCTGGCAGGCCATTGACTCAAATCTTTCACCTTTCTGGGAGATAAGATACACGTCCATCAATCTCTTCTTTACCCCCTCTCCCTTCGGAGGTACCCAACGGACTATGATTAACATGATGTTATGCGCTGGAATTACTGTATACCGCTGGGTACGGTAGCCGTATATTACTGTAGCACCAGCCAGAGATAAGATTCAGATTAGATTAGCTAGAGGTAAGATCTTTAATTAGTCTTAGGGATAAGATTAGTTAGAGGTAAGATCTTTAATTAGTCTTAGGGATAAGATTAAAGATTAAATTAGATTAGTTAGAGATAAGATCTATTAGTTAGTCTTAAAGATAAGATCGATTAGTTTAGATTATTAGAACCGGCTTCTATATAAAGAATGACATAATACTATTGTAATCAAGCCAGAAAAATAGATTGAGTTTTCAGTCCCCTTCTTTAGTCTCCTCTAATATATTATTTTTTCAATTTATGATCTAATCCCTTCTTTAATAGCTGACGTCGTCCGGCTATCCTCACGACGGATAATTACCCTAATATTTGGTATCAAAAATGCTACGTTTCAAATCCAATAAGGTTCTATTGCTCCTGCAGAGGAGGGATACACCGCATGGCCGCCACCACAGCTTGAGGACTAAATGTCTTGCAAGGAAGAGTGAAGCTGTTGTGCTCGAATTACTGTTTACCATGGATAATGTAGTCGCATGTTACTGTAGCAATAGTTAGGGATGAGATTAGAGATCAAATTATTAGTTACATATAAGATTTATAAGTTAGTTTTAAAGGTATGATTTATTAGTTTAGATTATTAGGATCGACTCTTATATAAAGGAGGACACATTACTATTATAATTAAGTAAGAATAATAGATCTAGTTTTCAGTCTCCTTCTCTATTCTTCACTAAGGCTAGCACCTGAGTGCTACAGTACTCCGCAAAGTACTGTAGCTCTGGGAATTGCACTCCAGCAGTTACCTCATCCAGTGCTGGAGATAAAAAAAATTAGGGATGCTGTAATAGTGATAGAGGATGCTGTAATAGTATTTTTGATGAAGAAAATTTAAGATAAATACTGAGAATAGCCTAATAGATTGTCTCCCTAATCTATTTTCTAATATCTCCGCTAGCAACCAATATTGCTCGGCTATCATCCCGATGGATGATTACCCCAATATCAAATCACTCGATGGGAACATTCATTTGCTGGTCCATGAGTCAGCTTGTCAAGTAACCATCTACTATACCTTTGATGGACTCCTTAGCAGTATGTTTCTTTCCGTTGTAGATGGTAAAAACAGTATGTAAATTATAAAATGCAAGAAGTTGAATTATGAAAACTGCATTGTACAATATGTATATATTGGTGGAAGACATATAACTATATTTCTATATAAACTGGTGGAAGACATATAACTGTATTAATACAATCTGAAAACTAAATTGTTAAAAACTATACTGTACAATCTACATGCTTGTTTCCGCTTTGAGATTCCACTTTGAGATTGGGCCTAAATCAGCTAATGAACCAACCCAGACACTTCATCCACAGACGTTGCAAGTGTATAAGTGTATAGAGGTTAAGAAATATGTATAATAAGACGAATGTTGCATCGATCATCCTCCTTTTTCCCCAAGGAAAAATGTTATCTTTCACATGCATTATGCATACACGCACTCTCTCTCTCTCTTCATACATACATACATATGGAGAGAGATTATATATATATATATATATATATATATATATATAATCTCCAAAAATACAAATCCGACTAGAAAAGTCACGTGCAACTCTAAGATATATATATAATCTCCAAAAATACAAATCCGACCAGAAAATTCACGTGCAACTCTAAGATAGCAGGCACAAGATTATTGCACTATTGGTCCCGACAGTTGAAAGTTGAGCTAGCTCCGAGTCCATTGCGTGGGAATTAAGTAGGTAGGCGCCTGACCTCCACATTTTATTTGACAAAGGTCCCAAAATTTCACCCGCACAAGATTGCTTAATTTGGCCAAGTATATAGTACCAAGGTCAAATGAGCAGGACAACTAATTAGTTCACCAAATTAGCCAATAAACTTTGAAACGCAAGGTGTGCCGATCAACCACGTGACAACAAGATGCAAAGTGTACATTAGTGTAAAGTTCAGTGGATGGATCAGAAACATTACACCGTACAATAAACGAAATCCCCGAAGTAACTTGGAGGATTAACAAGGCATCTAATCCTCACATTTCATCTTAGCGTACACAAAACCATGTGGATTAATTATACCCAGAAGGCAGAAGCAGTTGATGATGTACTATTTCAAAAATTAAGCCGGGAAGATCAAACGGCGCTACGAGACCAGCATCGATCGCCATCAACAAAACCTGCACTCTTGCGCCTTCTTGCATTCTTGCTACGTTCAGGGAAGCAGTGGAGCTAAGCTTGCTAGTGGAACACGGACAGCGGCATTATGCACGCGGCCGCGTGCGCCTCGGCGATGGCAGCCGCCATTGCCAGCACCATGTCGTCCCCCGTGCCGCCCGACGCGGGGTCAGCTGGCTCGGTGGTCGGAGCCAGGAAGTGGCCGTGGAGGAAGTGCGCGTGCGGGATCGAGAAGTGCGGAGCCGGGTCCGGCACCTCCGGACGCCTCTCGGCCATCGGCGGGACTGGCGCAGCGGCGTCAGCGGGAGCGTTGTGGTGGTGCTGGTCCTGCTCCAGCTTCGGCTGCCTGTGCGCCGGTGGGTGGCGCTTGCGGCGCTTCTTCTCGTAGGCGATGCCGCGGGCCTTGGCCTGGCTGTCGCGGACCTCGCGGAGGAAAAGCCGGACGGCGCGCGCGCCGAAGGGGTTGGCCTCGGGCCTGCCGCCGTGCTCCTCGAAGGCGGCGCGGAGGCGGCCGACGAGAGCGTCAAGGCTGCCCCACGCCTGCCTGAGCGGGCACCGGCACGGCGCCGGCGGCGAGGGTTGGCCGAAGAACGGGCACCCCGGCGCGTGCACCTTGGTCTTGCCGAACTGGTCCAGGTAGCGCAGGAACTCGAGCACGTGCGCGCCGCTGCACCGGGACAGCTCCAGCGGCGGCCGGTGGTTGCGCAGGTACTGCCCGAACGTCTGCCAGTCCCGCCGCTTCTGCGACTCGTACCTGCTCGGCCGCGCCGCTGCCGCTCCCAGGCTGTCCGCCACCGCCGCGACGCCGTCCATTTCCATCGGTCGCCTGACCTCCACGCGCGAGCGCGGAAGGGCCTTGTCAGCTCAGATCTGCACCTGCAGGCCACCATGCCGGGCTGTGACTGTCAGTCCAATGCATTGACCAATAGTCAAACAAGAAACGACCATGAATCATGGGCTGATCCGACCAGTCGCTTCAGTTCTTGACCAACAGAGCAAGGACGGATCAGAATTCTGGAAGAACTACGTTTTATAGCTGCCGCCTACCTATTTACTGCTAGCTACCACGGTTGGATTCCAAGTTTAGAGCAGCTGCGGGCCTGCGGCAGCCATGCAAGAACTAACGCACACTAAAACATGCAGAAACTAACGCGCAAGGTGAAGGCGCAGAACGAGTTCAAGCAAAACAAAACTGCGAAGAAACCGATAGACTACCAAAAAGAAATTAACTTACTGGAGCCAAAGTAGTGATAAACAGAGGGAGCAGTACTAGAGATCAAGATAGTTTCAAACAAAACTGCGAAGAAACCGAGAGACTACCAAAAAGGAATCAACTTACTGGAGCCAAAGCAATGATAAACAGAGGGAGCAGTACTAGAGATCAAGAAAGTTTCAGTTTCATGGTTGGTTCAATGGACCTGGCCGCTACGAGCACTGATCGGCTTTGGCTTGACTGGTGAGAGAGAGCAATATCAAAACGGGAGGAGGACTGTTGAACGCCAAACTACTCGAGAAGGGGGATTGATCTCCAAACTCCGAAATGAGGGCCGCCGTTCATTTAAAGGCGGAGTGAACTGTTGCAACGACAGGGCCCTTGATGCATGTGTGTACTGTACATGTAGGTATGCATACATATATGTAGCCTAGGGGCATGCACGATCGACCAATGGATCAAACATGGACAAATGCTTTGTCTAGTACTACGACTACAACCCATGAACAACCACATGCAGGGTGCAAACTGAAGAACAGCAAGAACAATGACGCACCAAATACTATACATGATCAAAATTTAGGGTCCATGTATGCAGGCATGCAAGCGAACTTGCAAAGCGATCGATCAAGTAACAAGAGAGCGTACCAAGACGAAGAAGATTGGTAAAAAGGGAGGGATTTGACGGGGCTCTAGAGGGACAAGGTAGCTTTGAACTTGGCGTCTTGGCGAGGGACGGCTGAGAGGAAGATATCGTGGGATATGTAAAGAGATATGGAGGAGAGAGGGGCCTACAGATCCAAATCCTCTGGCTTGACAACGGATAGAAGTAAGAGGGGAACAATATTTAGTGTAGCTCTAATCATTATTTTTATTAGAATATAATTATAATATTTAATAAAATATAATATTACGAAAATATGTTGAAGACAAACGTACACGTGTGATTTTTTTCCAAACTAAATGTTTTAGAAATTATTAACGATTAAAATTTTGATCAAATCTTAATCAAAATATAAGTACCTATAACCAGAGGTACGTCGATGTGTTGTGAGGTACTGTAGCGATCACACTGTTTACAACTGTAAAGATGACTTCGCTAGAGGACATTTTTAATAGTTAGAAACTATGTTTAGCTCTTGATCATCCTTATAAGGCGAGAGGTGGTTAGATTATCTTCAACTATATTCTCTTTATTTTATTTCTTTTTTAATTTATTTTTCTCATTTTCAATAATTTTCTTTCAAGAGAATCATAAAGGAAAAAGAGAGAAAATTCCGTTTTGAAGAGAATGACTTTAAAAATCTCGTTGTGAAGAGAACCGTAAAAAAAAAATCGTTGAAACGCTGAAGAGAACGAAAATCTATTCACTATAAAAATATAACCCTGAAAGGAATCCCTTAGAACTAGTCTTAGTGATCTGCTCGTACTATACCTTTTCACCTAAGCAAATTTTGTAGTGGACGATAAGATTTCTATAAATTTTTAAAAATATGATTTTATCTAAGAAGTAGCACCGCTTTACCTAAGGTAGAATTTGGTTTGTGAGATGTATTTTATTTTTAGTTATTTGGATGAAGAGTATATGATAAAATGGTTTAAAATCAGATAATATCTTTAAGGATTTAAGACGGAGCCGTTCCAAAAATATTAAAACACAACCGTCTTATTCTGGACATGATATTGATAGTGAACACAAAATACTAAAATAGACTCATCATATCCTATCTTAAAAAAACATTTACATATAAATAAAATTATTGCATTCGTAAATATATAAATAAAATTTTCACTTGTTATCCAATTAAACAATACCTAACTTAGCGATGCCATTCAGAGGCGGCCGGGAACCAGAGTGGGAGGAGACAGTGTGCGGGACCCATACGCGGCGCAGATATCAACCTCGTGGGTCAGTGAGACGGACAGAGGAGAGAGAGAGAGGGACCGACGATTCTTTCCCATTATACAAAAGGTTGTCACCTCAGTTGTCACCTCACACACTCTCTCTCATCCATCCTCCGTCTTTTCGCCATGGCCGGTCTCTTGTCTGCAGGGCGACGCATTAATGCTAGGGGTGTGGGAGGGTATGGAGATGTCACCTCACATCGATCGCTCGGCCGCAAGTGAACAAACAAAGCGCCAAGGGAGGACAGGATCACAGCAGGACGAGGCGCCGTGTTTGCCAAACCTCAGATATCGTCTAGATACGTACGTTGCTGAGACCTGTGAGTTCGACCGCACACCTAGACGCGGAAGCCAGTTTTATAAAGGGAAAACTGCAAAACCCCCCCCAAAAGTCACTTGGATTTTGACTTTCCCCCCCAAAAGTTATTTTGTTGCAAAAAACCCCCTAAAAGTTTGACTTTGTTGCAAAAAACCCCCTAAAAATTTAAAAAACTAAAAAAAATCATTCAAAAATTCTAAAAAAAACTAAAGACAATTCTAAGACCTTCTGTGAAATTTGTTTTCAAAAATAATATCCTTTGCATCATATTTCATGGAGAGGAAGTTTGGAAAAAAAAGATAAATGTGCAACTCATTTATTAACTCATGTTATTTTAACTTTTTCATGTCTACCATTATTTTTCCTACACAAATAATTGTTTAAGTAAACTAATAAAAGTGGTTTCACTAATTTTGGGGGTGTTATGGATTAGTTATGAATTAATCTATCTGTAACACATTTACTCAATTCTGCACGTTACAATAACTAATTCAAGATTTCATGTATTTTTACAAGATAGAGGATCATGTAAGAAGACTAGAAAATTTTGTTTCATGATTTTTGGATTAGTAAATAATTAACTATGCATTTAACTCGAATTAATAAATGAGTTGCAAGTTTTTCTTTTTTTTCAAACTTACTCTCCATGAAATATGATGCAAAGGATATTATTTTTTAAAACAAATTTCACAAAAGTTCTTATAATTGTCTCTAGTTTTTTTTAGAATTTTTTGTGATTTTTTTTGAATTTTTGGGGATGTTTTTGCAACAAAATCAAACATTTGGAGGGTTTTTTGCAACAAAACAACTTTTGGGGGGGAAAGTCAAAATCCAAGTGACTTTTGGGGGGGTTTTTGCATTTATCCCTTTTATAAAACTCGATCTTTCAAAAGACATGTTCTCTTTATCCTATCCTTTTTCTCTCTCCTGTATATAAGTTAGCAGTTGAATAAGGAAAAAACAATGTACATCAAAATTTCACGAGTCTTTCGTGCGATGGTTTTATAAAACTTCCTTCCCCTAAATATCATTCTTGCGCCTCTCCATGTGTACTGAGATATGTGCATATTTATGTTGTATATACACTATACGCTATTGGAATTTTGTCAAAATTTCAATAAAATCTTACTAATTTCAAAAACTTTAGAGAAAAACGAAATAGTTAATTTTAGAATTTTCTTTTATTGACATATAGGAATCATAAAGAAGAGAATGAAAAATAATTAAAATTTTGACGAAGCTTTACGAATCGTTTGCCAGTAAAAAAATTTAAAACGAAATTAAAATCCATATACACGACTACGGTATCACAGCGGGAGATTCTGCGGGATCGATCCTGGTCGAATGTTTTTTTCTCATAATTACGCATGTCTCTTTGCATAACAACGACAGGAACAGTCTAAAAAAGGGGGCACAGGATCGAGGTGCAAGTATGAGAAACATCTAAAAATTAAAAGTCCTATGTATCAATGAATGGATCGAGTACTAAGTACTGATACAGAACTGATCATCACCAATCAGACGATTAATAGAAAAAAGTTATCTCTACTGTCAATATTTTTAGGCTTCAACCACTGAACAGTTAGCTTTGTGAAAAGAGATCATACTGCGTGTCTGAATAAATGGCGCACCGCGCGCACGTGTGTGCGTGCAGCAGGTTCCTGCTTAATTAGTACGTCGTGTGAGTTGCAGACATGGCTCTACTCACTGTATTGCATGAATATATGACACACTGCCCAGAGCTGTCCTCTCCTAGCTCTCGTTTGTGTTTGCATGATACAGTATTGCTAACTGATCGCATATACATTCGGCACGAGATTTGCCAAGGCATTAGCAGCCAGGTCCAGATCTCAATATAGCTTATAAACGAACTTATTAATACTGCATACTATAAAATATATGAATAATAGAATCTCATAAAATATATATGATTTAGGTTTTAGAGGTGACTCATGTGTGTATAGTAATCATGTTTTTATTATATTTCTCTAATAAATCAGGGTCTTGCACAATGTTAGTTTTCTTTTTTTCCCTCACGTTCATGATATTCGTCAATATATGTGTCCATCATAATATTTTTTTTTTTAGTTTGTCTTATGACTCCATGACATGTGAGAGAGACTTAAATTAATATTTAGTGAAAAGCATACAAAACATTGCAAGACAATGACACTTTGAGTTAATTTGTTATAATGGTGGATGTGTGCAATTTAGATATAGTTATTTATGTTCTTTTGGTTAAATTTTTATAATGACATATGCGGGTTATTTAGAAGCAGATATTATGATACTTTAGGTTATTTTTTTATAATATCAGGGGTGGATACTTTGGGTTAATTTTCTCATAATGACAAATATGGATAATTTAGATTCATATTAGATCCAATGTCTATTGTTGTGTCATTGATGATCAGAGTTTACCAAATCAATGTCTGATGTTTTGCTTTTTTAAGAATTTCTCAGATTTTTCTCTTTTTCTAGCACATATATTCTGATGATTAACGTGAAGGACTCTAATGAGGCTCCAATTAGTGATAGTAAGATATGCCGGCAATACTGAATCTTTCAAATAAAAAAAAAGTTTAAGTGGGTACTGTAAAAGTTTAACGTAGTTCCCTCGAATTAACCCTCAGGTTCACAGTGCCAGTTACTTCGTAGCTTTGACATTTTTTGCTACCTTCAAAATTGAGCCTCTGCCTATACACGTGTGACTGTGTGAGTGCACGCATGCGCAGGCCGGCAGAGACCGACCTGGCTCTCGCGCGCGAGGCAGCAGCAAGAAATGAGGTGCGCGCAGAAGCCACACGTGAGCGCGGCTGCCTGCATCTCCATGCATGCATGTCGAAAAGTCCATGGCCAGAATAGAGGGAACCCGACGCTGCGAGCTGGTCCTGGCCTGGTGTTGAATTGTACGGGGGCGCTGTTTTGAGATCGACGGCACGAGCCAGGTGCACAGCACCTGTGTACGAGGGCAGCTCAAATGGTTAGAGCTAACTACTCACTCTTATTAAAATATATTTTTAAAAAATATATAGGTTTCTTCGTTTATAATTCTATAAATCTCTAAGCACGATTTCGTATTCACAATTCATCAAGAGATAGCTCTAAGTACGAAATAAATTCTATCTTCATACATCTCTACTCTCTGAGATATGTGTTGAAGAAAATACGAATTGCAATGTTTTTTTTTACTTAGGCTCATTTTCTTTCGTTTTGCTAGCCTGTTGACGTGTGTGTGGTCCAAACCCATGGTGGGAAACTCATATGAGGCACTAGCCACTCGGTTAGGGTTGGGAGAAAAGAAAAGAAAAAAAAATAAGAAAGAAAGAGAGGAGGCCAGCGATTGCTTGTTTGCAGCGATGGCGATGAAACTGAACCCCGATTTCAGCGGGAATCATGACACTACTACAAAACTAGCTTTTTATACCAGTGCATCACTGTCGGTTCATAAGCTACGCAGGAAGAATCAATCATCATGATTTATGAACCGAAAATGATAATGGTTGTCATTGTCGACCGACAGCTTGAGCTGGCAGTGATGCCCAGCTCCCTTATCACTGCCAGTTTACGCCACTGTCCGACAGTGATAACAGGACATCAGTGTCGTCTGGTTATATGAGCCGATAGTGATATCTCAGCTATATAAAAGTCGTCCTTTACTTCTCCAAGCTCAAGCACAATAGAGAGGAGCTCTGTTCTTACTAGGTGATAGTCATTTTTGGTCACCAATTTCTTGGTGGCTTCAAAATTTAGAGGATATCTCATATCCTAGGTGTTCCATGGTATGTAACTTTATCTCTAATATATTTCTAGTTGAATTTTATTTACTAAATTGCTCTAAATTTTGAAATGATGGAGATGAACCTATGTCCATGATGTTTTGAGACAATATAGATGCAATTATACCTTATTTATGATATGGAAGCTTCAATTAGTAGCTTATGATGAAAAATATCTTTATTATTGATTTACATTAGTTATATGTATGAACATATTTATTTTTGTTTTTTAATAAATTAAAAAAATTAGCCATGATATTAGGTATAAAGCAAACTCCAATTATTTATATTTTAATTAATTAGCAAGCTCTAATATAAGAACTTTAGGTACGAGCATATTTATGGTTAATTTTTAATGAATTAGAAAAATTAGCCATGATATTTAGGTATGTAGTAAGCTCCAATTATATTTTTTATATTTTAATTAATTAGCATGCTCCAATATGAAAACTTTCGGTATGGGCGTATTATTTTGATTTTTAATGAATTAGAAAATTTTGTCATGATATTTAGGTATGTATTTAATTAGCAAGCTCTAACATACAAACTTTACGTTTGAGCGTATTTATTTTTCATTTTTACTTAATTAGTCCTAAATAAGGGTTGAATAATAATAAAATTTTCTAGGGATGGTACCAACAAACACTCATCGGAAGAGAATGCGAAAGCATACAAAAGACGATTCTTCCAATCCGGGCCAATTGTTGGTAAGAGATGTCAAGGTAATTTATTTATTAGTGATTGCAAAATCTTCTAGATGTTATGAATTTGGATTTACAATAATGATATAATTGTAGATGAATAGAAGATAGATGTACGATGTGAGCATTGTGAGCGCAGACTACAACAACAGCATTGAGTGTTTCCTGTTAGCAGCTACAGTGTACAAGTCAAATACACAGTCTCAATACATGTGTTGTCCATGGGTCGATTGTGAGAACAAGAAGCAGTTTTCTACCATCCAGCAGATACATTATTACTTGATACCAAGGAGCTTTATGCTTGGCTATACCCGTTGGACTGAACACGGTGAAGCTAAGATCGTACAGGAAGGGCAATACATTAGCAGAGAAGCCGAACACTTGTGCACCGATATGCCAGCCGACGAATACACCGATATACCGCCGGCTAGAGATACGTTAGTCGATGATGATCTAGAGGAGATGTTGGCCGATACTGACGTCGATGATCTGGAACAGATGTTGTGCGATGGGAAGGGGAACTTCACCAATGAAAGATAGTTTCAAAAGTTTCAGCGTATGATATAAGACTCTAAAACATCGTTGTTCCTGGGCTACGAGAAGGAGCACACAAAGTTATGTGTCATGCTTTCACTGCTACAATTAAAGGCAAGCAATGAGGGGTCTGATATAAGCTTCACAGAGTTGTTACTGTTCTTAAAAAAATTACTACAAAGGGAAATGTGTTACCAGAAAACACGTATCAGGCCAAGCAAGTTATGTGCTCATTGATGTTGAAAGTGCATAATATATATGCATGTCCAAATGATTGCATATTGTATTATAAAGAGCATGCAGACTCGAAAGTGTGTCTCGTTTGTGGTGCAACACGGTACAAGCGCGATGGTGATGATATCGATGGTGAAGGAAAGAAGAAAAGCCATCTCATCAAGGTAATATAGTTTTTTCTATGGTCCCCTGTTTAGAGCGTTTATTCGCAAAAAAAAAGGCAAGCCAAACTGATACGATGGCACACCGAGGAACGTAAATATGATGGAATGCTGAGACACCCCGCTAATTCTACGCAGTAAAGAAACATCAATAGGAAATACAAGTAGCTCTTTATAGAAGATGTGAGAAATGTAAGATTTGGGTTGAGTACGGATAGGATGAATCCATTCGGTAACATATTCATTAGTCATAGCACTTGGCTTGTGACTCTATGTATCTACAATCTTTCTCCTTAGTTGTGTATGAAGCGGAAGTACATTACGATGTCGGTGCTGATACCAGGGCAGAGGCACCCTAGCAATAATATCAATGTCTAACCATTAATGGAAGATCTTGTAGTACTGTGGAACAATGGTGTGCATGTATGAGATGTATACAAATGAGAGAACTTCACCCTACACGCAATGTTATTCATAACAATTCAGGATTGGCCAGCCTTTCGTAACCTATCGGGCCAGACTGTCAAAGACTACTGTGCATGTGTGCATTACTTGGATGAAACGAAGAGTTTGTGGCTGAAGAACAGCCGAAAAATAGTGTACCAAGGTCATCGTAAATTTTTTCGTAAGAATCACTCATATTGCAGCAACAACAGAGCTTTTGATGGGAAAGTTGAGACTCGATCACCTCCTAAGCATCGCATTGGGAGACATGTACATTAAATGGTAAAGAGACTTAGGGAGTTCTGAAATCTAATCTCAGAGCTCCTATGTTCAAAAAGAAATTGGTTTTTTATGACTTAGCTTATTGGCCGGATTTGATGGTTTGACACACAATCGATGTCATGCATATTGATAAGAACATGTGTGATAACTTGATTGGTATGTTACTAGACATACCTAGCAAAACAAAAAAAAAACTCAAAGCATGGAATGACTTAAAATGTTTAAAACTCAGACATGATGTACACCCCAAAGATATGAATGAGGTTTTAGAGCTGACAATGATGTACTGTTCTGTAGTAGTGTGAAGCTCTAGAGGGTTGCACCGCATCTACAAGAGAGCCGGCTTCTTCTCTCTATGTAGAGGAGGAAATACTCTCTTTTCCCCCCTTTGATTCTCCATTAATCTTTCTCTATTGGTTGTCATCTCTAAGCTGATTGGAGGGTGGCTCTGATCTTGCTTTGGTGCTTCGGTTTCTCGAGGTGATTCGGGTGGAGAAGCTCCTATGTTGGTATTTATTGGAGCTGCATTTGTTGAGGCTCGCCCGATGCGGTGAGGTCTTGTATCTCCGTCTTCCTCATCGGCGGCAACGACGACGAATAAGATTTATGGGACAACGACATTTATGTCGTGCCTTGCCTCGATTGATTTTGTGTTTAAGCGAATCTCATTGTGAGTATTTCGGTTTCCTCTCTTTATATGGCCTGGACAACACAGAATGCTCGATGGTGTGTAATTGCTATGAGATTGGGCATGTTCATTCAGTACAGTAGCATATATCTGTAGTTTCTCTTGTTGTCTTGTTGAATCTGTTGCTACCTGGAGACTATTCAGTGTGTAGTTATGTTTAGTTTCTAGCACACTGTGATACTTTTGTTGAATTGGGTTGACAACTATCTGTCTGTTAACCTTGTCCTAGATTAGTGTTGTAGTGTGATATGAGTATACTTTGCATGCATCTTGTTGTAGATGGATTGCTAGATCAAATTGTAGTTACTGTCTTTTGCTTTTTTAGTTCAATTTCATCTCTGTATCAGCTATCTTGTTTCTATTGTGCTGATTTTGTGTTGTCTGATATTAGGCTACAACACTGTCCAAGATAGTCATTTAGATTTTGAGATTTTAGCTCAGGTTATAATTTTGCTCGCTGAGATCTTAAGAACATTGTTCAATCGATAAAATACTTGTTAGGACAAATAGGAAGCAGGATCATACAGGTCCTGGGGCCAATTGTCATACTGTTTCTGAGAACAATTTCACAAAAGTCTTATGTGTGATGTTCGGTTCACACATTACACATGTTTCCAGTTATTGTTATTACAGAATCTTTGTTATTATGCTTACTATTCATGTGTATGAATTTCATGCTGTCAAGCTCTTATTTTTATATATATGGAGTAATATTAATGCTCATATTATCGCATTATACACAACAATATATGGAATTATGAACAACGAGACTCACATAATTTTTGAGAAGTATACTCTAACAGTTAGATATATCTTAGCATAAAGTGGGGCCCGCCTAAACACCTCTCTGCTCCGCGAGGTATGGAAAATTATAAATAGCAAAATTCGTATAAATTTTAAGAAATATACTCTAATAATTTGAGCTAACTCTAACCATTAGCGCTACCCTTAGTTGCGGATCCAGAATACTAAGGGCTCTCTCGATATGAAGTGTTAGCTCGAATGGCAAGGTCGTCAAGCGTGCGACCAATCCCGCCTGCGTGCTCACCTGTGCTTGGTGTTTGTTCCCGGTGCGTTTCTCTCTTGCGATTAGATCCCTAGCAGATTGACACTATACATATATACTTTGGATGGTACTACATGTTTCTTACCCTCATTGAGGGTCTAATGCCTTCTAATCTTCCTAGCACGTGAAAAGATGTGCATGCATGTGCAAATGGTGTAAATAGAATGTGCTGTCGGTTATGTAAGTACCGAATGTACTTTTTTTAAAAGCTATCTTTCCCTCCTCTTCTATATCCAAAAGTTGAGGAGACTTGAAACCCTCCTGTCTAGTTGGATACTTCGATTTTACTCTGTTGTAATTCGTTGGATTGCGAATGGACGGATGAGATTTATTGCCACATTACCCTGTGATTGTTAAAATCAGCACGGTATTTTCGTGACCAGTACTCATACTACTCCATGACCAATACTCACACTATATAAGTATTTAACGTTATGGTATTTTAGCACCCTCACGTTTTTACTGTGTATCCTGGGGATCCGCATCCCTCAACGGCCCCCACCCCCGTTGGATCAGAACATCACAGAGGTGAGGTGAAGACTGACGAGACAGGAGTGATTCACGCTTGGGGTTTGCGCGCCTTAGTTCTGACTGGTGTTTTGTCGTTGCTCCCGATCAAAACTTGTACTGTTAACACCTGTTCAGCAGCGGACAGGAGCCGTGCAAACGTGCAATGGTGGGTTACTAGGTTTCAGAATGATCAAAGAAGTGGAGCTAAGACAAATGGCGTGTGGGAGGCCATAGGCATGGATGGCTAATTGGGCCGTTTGGGCTGGTCTGGTATGGATCGGGTTACGGTACGGTTTGAATGGACCGACTACAGTAACGGATTGTACCGTGTTTTGTCGGTCCGTGTGTGTGTTTTTTTTTATCAACGGTATGTTTCGTCGGTCACCGTACAATGTCGGGTTGGCTCGGGCACGATTGCGCCTCAGCGGTACGGTCGGTCCGACGAGCTCAGAGGCACGGGTGGCCCGACGGAAGCACAGTTGGACTAAGTCGGCCCAGCAGCACTTCAAAAATAGAAAAAAAAATAAAAAAAATAATTCAGAAATAATAGGAAGA
Organism: Phragmites australis; assembly: GCF_958298935.1. Classification (NCBI taxonomy): domain Eukaryota; kingdom Viridiplantae; phylum Streptophyta; class Magnoliopsida; order Poales; family Poaceae; genus Phragmites; species Phragmites australis. Next base: position 42,611,437 of record NC_084926.1, read on the forward strand.
CATAATTATTTTTAAAAATGAGCTTTATTGATAGATTGTCTCATTAAAAATATTTCTAGCAAAAGAAAAAAGAGTACAACCTAACTCAAAAAATTAGAAATTACACGTTCTCAAGTGTCAACAACATCCATATACAAACTTTTGAATGAAGCTTCAAGCTCAGTGTTCTCTGAGTGTGTTGCATTTGCGTTTCAGCTTGTTCTGAGTCTTTTACTATGGTGAGTACTTTTACCATTTTACTTGTGAGATTTGTTCTTCTCTCTTCGATTATCCTTCCATTAAGACTAGAGACAGCCTCAAAAGAAACTGTAGATATTGGAACCGTTAACAAATCTCGTGCTAACAGTGAAAACACTGGATAATTCATCTTGTGCTCATGCCACAATTACAGTATGTTAAAATTTTCTTGTTTATGGTGTCAATGAAGGTAGTTAGCTCCCCTCTGAATGTTGGAATTTCAGCACTTGTTTTGAACTTCTTGATGAAGAACCTCTACCAAATATTTTTCTCCACATTGTCATCTTCTTGCTGGTTGTGGGTGCTAGTGGAGGTCATTATAAGTGAACTCCGGCATACTTTGTTTCATATTTACTATAAATATCGAATAACTTAGAACGAACATTAGTATAATAAGTAGAATAATCATGGTCAAGAGCATCATCTAGAATTGTGAGAACTCTTTAAAACCTGCGATTTTAGCTTTAGGATCTAAAATAAAGACAAATGCATACAATAAAGAAATTTCTTTCCAATATTTTAAAATTTTAGATTTCACAGGAACTACATAATGTCTTAGAAGATTTTCATTTTCATACATGTTTAAATGAGTAGCAATTTCAACAATATTATGCACTACTAAATAAGATGTTGGATAATAAATTTCTGATAACTTATAGTTGAATCATAAAAAAGATCAAGAAACTCTAGTATCGTTTCGGCAATATACCAATGCACTTCTGTGAGTAAAGTTTAAACCCATGCTGATGATAGTGTGTATGAATAAACATATCAAATGTGCTCTTATATGGTACAATATTTTTGAGCATCGTGAAAGTAGAGTTTCATCTTACCGGTATGTCCAAAGCAAACTTACGTGAACGTACACCCATTGCAACATAATGTTTCTTATATGCTGCAATTCAATGGTTAGAGAAGTTTATAAACTATATTGCAGTACGAAAATCATCTAGGTATTGCGACAACCTCTTCAAACCGGATTTTATTATAAGATTTATAATATGAGAAACACATCTTTGATGTAACAAGAAAGATTCAGCATATGTACTAAACAACAGAGTAAGAATATCCATGGCTCTGAAGTTTGCACCGGCATTTTTTTCAATTTTTTTGAGCTCAAACGGTCACAAAACGGTTATAAAGTTCAAAAATATCGGGTTAACGGGTTAAATGGGCCATTCCAGGCATGTTTAAAGCGTTAAACTCGCGTGCCCCTGCGTGCCTCCGCGTGCCAAGACCACGCAAAACGGCTATAGCTGACCCAGGTGTGCCCGCTGGGCTGTGCCGCCGTGTGCCACGTGGGCCGGCGCGTGCCGCACTGGGTCAGCCAAGCCAGCCGTGCCGCCTGGGCCGCCACGTGCCGTGCCGAGCTGACCGTGCCGAGCCGACTGTTCCTCCTGAGCCGCTACATGCCTGGGCCAGTTCGGGCCATACTCGTGCCTGCCCGTGCCGCGCGCTCATCCTAGGCACGACCAAGGACCTCGTGCCGGGCTGTGTTTAGGTCGTGCCTACAGTGTCGTACTTTGGGTCGGTCCAATAGGCACAGCCTATTTAGATATTTTTAGCCGGAGGTTTCTTAGATGTTATTAGACATTAGTGAGGCGTATCTTATGGTCTATTTGGTTGCCTGCTCTGTCCATAGCCTGTACGTGCGTGTGCAAGCTTGGCGCGTTTGGTTGTTGGGCGCGCAAGCTGGACAACCCTATGCGTGCATAATCTGTTTCACCAGGACTCACTCACTCGATGCAGCTAGTGTACATGTGTATTTTTTTCATTTAACTCTTGATTTTATTTAGAGGTATCAAGGTGAATAGAAATTTTTAGATATTTTAATGAGTAAACTAAAGCTCACTAGTAATATATTTTAATTATTTTGATCTAAAAACCTAAGCCAATATTTAATTAAAATTCTAAAAACCCCTACTTATATAACTTCTAGCAAATTTTATTGCCTTAAATAAATTCCTAAAAATCAGGAAAAAATCACTAATATTCTTATCATGTGATGTACTAATTTATAATAATATTTCCAACCCTAGAGTATTTGGTGAAAAAATAAGTTTTTTATAATACAACATATAGTCATATGGACAACTAAACATAATTTCTTCTCAATTAGACTAAGTATATACAGCTAACTAAATGTACCCTTACATCTACTCAGTTTAGCTAAACTCAGCCTGACTCACTAGATACGAGCTAGGCTGAGCCATACGGAAAACCAAACAAGCTCTTATTGTTTATTCTATAATACAACATTTGTAAAACCTTGTTCTTTCTTTTTAAATTAAAGAGCAGTGCTCCTAATCATGTTTTTTCGATAAAAAATATTGAGAACCATTGAGCATCCTTGATCTTCGTGTAAGTTGATGATAAGATTTGGGAATGTTTCTAATTTAATTTTTGCGAGGAGGAAAGGTTTATATTCGGAGCAACCAATTTGATGTTTCGATTTTTGGTGATACCAATATTTGATTTGGTTTATATGGATCGATTTGAAAGCAAATAAAACAACCCTTAATAGCTTGGTGCGTGTAAAAGATGCCACCGTGACATATATCTATTACAGACATGGCTTCGAAATGCTTGTGCTAAAAAGAGTTTTTTCTTTTCTTTTGGCAGGAAAGAGTCACTGGCTCACTGCAGGTTAAGGCCTCCTTTGGAACAAAAGAATTATGGAGAAAAAGTAGAGGAATTAAATTCAAAGGAAAAATTCATAGGATAGGAATATTTCATCCATATTTTGGATGAATTCTAACATAAGCTCTAACCTCTTGTTTCCAATTCCTTTGAAAGTTTCAATACATCTTCTCTCTTTCTCTCTTACTAATGAACATCTGACTCCCAAAATTCCTGTACTTTTCATGCGAAGCATTCAAACACATCATGTGAGTAATTCCTACGTTTTTTTATTCCATAATAATCAAGATGCTAGACAATTTTAGTCCTATATTTTCCCTATTCCTAGTTTCAAGAATTCTGCATTCCAAAAGCCCCTAATAAACTAAAAATTGTCCGTGTTGCGATCCGGGAACACAAGAGAATAATCGCCTTCATACATGGGCCTGAATCTGAGACTAGCACGCCTATCAGGCCCACAGCCGAGCGAAACGAGCCTAGCAATGTATTCCATTGGGCCTGCCGTTCGTGAACTCAGTCCGAATTGGCCCAAAGCTAGAGTTACCACAACACCACAAGGATAGCAACTGCACGGCCCTTAAAAAAAGAAAAGGCCCCATGTTCCAAATATTAAAAGGGAAAACAACTGCGCACAAACTGTTTCCGTAGAGTAGACGCCACGAGCAAAGCAGCCGTTTTTTTTATAGCCACGTGTGGGGATTATTTTAGAAAGAGTAGCAGGATGACATTATTAAAAATACCTACAATTTAGGTACATGTCTGTAGGCCAGACCAAAGGTCAAAAATATAGGAAAAAAATGGAAAAAATACAAAGCGAGCCTCGGATAGAAACAAATTAAGAGGAAGTTTTCTGGCTATCTCAAAAGGTGTTAAAGCATGGGCTCTTCATTCTCCAAACTATGGCTTCTTCTTGTATTTTACTCCTTCCGATTGTAAATGTAGTTTTTTTTAGACTTATGTATAAGATTAAGAAAGTAGATTAAATGATCTTGTTACTCTTTATTTATTCTGTATCTGAAAAGATAACTCATTCATTTATGAGAGTGATGGTATTTATTAAACAAAAGTAAGAAGAGAATAAAAGAGAAAAAAATACATAGAAGTTTGAAAATAATTTATATTTAGAGAATAGTTAAAAAGATTAAAACGATCTACATTTGTAACGCGGGAGTATTCAGCAGAGCCTCTTACGTATTATTCTTTTAGCAGCCATGTTTTACTGAAATCCGCTCCCAGGGCGTATTATTCAGCAGAGCCTCTTACGTGCGATTAAGGATCACATGAGCAAAGCAGCCATGTTTTACTGAAATCCGCTCCCAGGGCGTGTAAAAAATTGCGAGACAGGAGGGAAGTAAAACTGAAGGTAAGTAGCCATGGAAAAGCGTTTGGTGGCATCAGAGGCGAATAGGCGATGCCTGATGCTCGGTTATGAGCCAAATTTAAGTATCTGTGCGTCAACGACAGCACAACCTTTTATCAACGTGCATGCTAATTCCTTTTTGTAACGAAATCGATTTGAGCGCGTTTGTAAGGGAGCAGGATGACCAAATTAAATCTAATTTGAGGCAGCCTCTCGCATGGAATCGACTGACCAGATTTAACATAAATACAGATCGAATACACACCCCAACCACAAGAACAAGTAGCTACAGGATGGCTCGTTGTGCCATTCTTCGCTTCTTTTTTTATACCACACGCGAATTATTCTTTTGGAGGCGATTGGTTGGCGCTATGGTCGCCAATCACCATCCAATCACCCCGTGGCCGCATCATCTGCCTTGAAACCAACATATCAAAAGCCTACCGGCGAGGGGACTCTCCTCTCGGCATAATATATTTAACCTGACCATATCTCATACAATAATTAATTTTGCACTCATCTCTACAAGAATACGATTAGTCAGTTTATGAACCAAGCCACCAAACTAAAGCAAAAAAAAAAAAAAGGCATGCAGACATCTTAACAACGTTGTGTGCGCATCTTGTTATCAATGCTCATGCAGATTACCAGAATATTTTTCTACGTACGAATGTTTGACACCAAACTAAAATAACAAGGTGTCCTATACATATGACTATGCATATTCGACTCGTCCGGATATCCTATTTGTTCAGATAGACGGTGTCACATAGGCCTGATATACATAATGGTTCTCTGAAAAACAAAAACTACCCAGTGTCCTGAGCACCTCTAACTTCTATGTGGGTCCGCCCCTAAGTCCATCAAAATAATTTAGTGGTATTCCCTCCAGTCACAAATAAGTGCCATTTTGAACATCGACATGGTTGTCAAAACACATCTTTAATTACTATTTTTAGTGTAATACATTTATATAACATGGTAAATTTATACTATTATAAAACTATTTTCTAAGATAAATCTATTCGTATTTTTTTTAAATATCTAAACTCAATACATAAAGAGCAAATTTGTAACCAAGGTTTAAAAATGTTGACTCCATGTAACTCAAAATAATACTTAATTATGATTGGAGGGAGTATTAGCTTTTTTTCCACTTCATTATGTCTCTTTTCACACCCTAGGTTATCCCAGGTTAAGTTTTCCAAAGTAAAATCTTGTACTGCTTGTGAGTGCATTTTGAAGGAAAAGGGGGGTAATTTGGAACGACTTCGAAATGTCAAAAACCTGAGAAAATTTACTGGCTACTACTAGCTTGATAAGTGACAGCTTAGAGGTTCTCATAAAAAAATATTACAACTAAATGCCTTGACTTTTTTTATTCTGGAAAAGAGTTGGACTTTATTTTACCTAAATAAAAAACGTGTTGACTTCATTTTCCTTAGTAAAAAGAGTTGACTTAATTAGGTATTAAAGAGAAAACCTTGCTATTAATTTTACTTTCACTGAATTAATTATCTCGACAACAACTCATCAAAATGAGTATGTGGGCAATTAATTTATCCACTAACTAGTTTTCACCTTCTTTTAGTTCGTAGAAGTTCGATATAGCTTTAGAGTTTCATAAGAATTAATCAATACTGTTCTAAGAAATAATTGGTGTGCACCAAGAAAAAAAGGAAAAAAAAGAGAGAGACCATATACACCAAGCTTGTGTTTTAAACGAAAATACACCAAACTTGTCATAAGATGAAGAAAAGAATATGCACGTTCATGTACTCACAAGAACTTCCACAGAGGCAACACTTGTTTGACGTTTGGGACACAAAGCGCGCGGGCCCAGGAGGTAGCTATCGCCAGTGCCCATGTAAATCTATATCACTAGTGCCTTGCATACTTTGTTTCCTTTCGGGAAAATTGCAGAAGTTCTACTATTAATTCATTTAAGATAGAGGTACTGTTCAAAATTTCTGTCAATATAGTTAGTCACTAGCTATGAAATTATTCATATCATCTATAGATAACACAACAGATAAACTTTCCAATAAACTAGCGTTCCTCCTAAAAATGCATATACGCGTAATAGGGTCTTAAAAATCTACGTGGGTCTTAGATTACGCTATAAACTAACTATACGTTAGTACTAGTTTTTTTTCTTCTCGCATTAACTCACCTCCACATAGATAAAAATATGATGTAGATATCCTTGTAGCTAGCTGGTGTGGATTGTTAGAGACACCATAATAGTGAGAGTGTCTTCAACAATATAGTTAACCACTGGCTATAAAAATTATCAATGTCATATATAGATGACACAATAGATAGTCCTTCTAAAGAACTAACTATATTATTTTCTCCTAATTAATACAGGACCACATGTAATAGTATAGTAAAAGTCTGCAAGGATCTTGTATTGCGTTATAGATACATGTTAGTAGCTACTCCCTCCAAACTGAAATAATTGTCATTTTGAACAACTACACGGTCGCTAAAATATAATTTTGACTACTACTTTTTGTTTAATATATTGATAATATATAGTAAAAATATACTATTATAAAAATATTTTTTGAGACAAATCTACCAGTATTATTTTCAAGTATCAAAACTAAATACATAAAAGGTAATTTGTAGCCAAAGTTTGACACAATTGACTACACACAACCCACACTGATACTTATTTTGGTATGAATGGAGTAGTGTTCCTCTCTTTTCGTATTAACTCTCCTCCACATAGACAAAAATATGAAGTGGGCATTCTTATAGCAAGCTGACATGGATTTTTGAGACGTCTGAGCATCTAAGTGAAGCTAAAATAACACCCTAATCTGGAATTATTTCTCTAAACAAATAATTAACCTGTTTTTTTTTTCTAAATATGCTCCAAAATACTGTTGAGAACTCCAGCGCGTCAGGATTCCTTTCACCGGAATGATGGTGCAAATCAGGCAACCAAAATAACTTGCAAATTGTAATTATATATTGTCCTCCCTATTATCTTAATATTCTTTACCACTCCAGCTTATCCACAGGTGAAAAATATGAAGATACAACTTTACAACGGTGTTCAACAATGCTCTTCTGCAAGTTAGAGGAGAATTGTTGAACTTTAAAGCAATCAAACAAGCTCAGTGTAGCTATACCGTTGGCTCGATATATAATTGGGAAATTTCCATAATAAATTATAGAATTGAGCGTCTTGACCTTGTTGTCTTTGAAAAGTGTTGATATTGTTGGAATGTGGCCCATTTAAAGCCCATTCATGAGAATGCAAAGCAAGAAGGTTTAGTCCCGTATTGCTAGGTAAGGTGATGTAGATCAACTTAAATACTTGAGTTCTCTGGCCTCTTTGAAATAGAGAAAATGAGAAAGAGAGAGTATACTTTGCTATATTCACACGCACGCGTGCGCGCGTATTCGCGTATTTTTCGCGTGAATATCCGCGTGACTTGTGACTTGTGACGCGCGGCCGTGGCGTGGCGTGGCAGCACAAAATTGCAAGCCCTTTTGCTGCTCTCCCTTTTTAATTGTGATCAATGCCATAATCAGCTGTTTTAATCGCGATCAATGCCTTAACTCTGAGGGTTATTGGTCAGTTATGGAGGCTGCAATTGTGAGAATTTTATGAGAGAAAACGGCTCCAAGAGGGCAGCCATTTCCCTATAAATCCTGGAGACGTCCAGGCTTTTGGGATAGATCTCTCTGCTCCTCATTTTCTTCTCCACCCATCCAGATCACTGTCCTGTGTGCTGTGCTGCTGGATCTCGCCGGCCCTTCTCCTTGCCGTGCACAAGGTTGGAGGGTGAGCGGTATCTCCGAGCCTCTGCCGTCGTGAAGCCCGCACGAGGGACGGCAATAAGGTTTCTGGGCAGCGCACCTGCGCGACCGCTCTGCACTGCTTCATCTTCGATCTGCACGGCAGCAAATCGACACATCGTCAACTTCATCCCTTCATCAACCCGACTGTGAGTTCTTGATGAAACTGATGGATTTTTTGCACTTTTGCTTGCTGCTAGGGTTAGAAGTATGTTCAAATGTTATAGATCGTGAAATATGCCTTTGTATAAAATCTGGAATTAGATTTTTGCGCATATTACCAACAGATATTGCTGCTCAAAATAACTTGCAAATTGTACAATATAAAACTATACTTTTATAATATTAAGCTACATGGCGGTCCATCAAAATTTGCACTTCGTCAGCATATATAGTTTCATTTAGCAATCGCAGATCATCACTGGCGGTGAAGCACTACCTTTGATCATTAATATAAGTCTATTTAGGATTATCTTCAATCAAACATTTTTAGCTCTGAGTACATATTAACAATATAAGATTGATGTTACCAGATTTATTATAAAAATAATTTTATAACATAAAACTATTTCTATGTAAAACAATATAATTTATAGATATTGCTGCTCAAAATATCATATTGATGATCATGTCAATATCCCGTGTACTTATATTTGGGGCCCGAGAAAGTGTAGTATACGGTGCTGAGTGCTGACTCTGCTTTTCAAACGAAGGACCAGAGGAATTTCTAGTATATGGCGCTGCTGATTGCCGACTTTTCAAACGAAAAAGGTAGGAGTACTTTGCGATCTGCAGGTGTTGTCGAGTTGAGTAAATTATAATAGAAATTGACTGGGGCGTCTAGTCTCCATCATCACGCCATATCTACCCAATAGAGATATTTGTAAAAGCCACATGACTTTTTGCCCGGGCTTTTCTCCTTAATAAACTAGCAATTGCATACCTGTGTGTGAGAGAAATCAATCTATAATATAGTAATATATAGAAGATAAATATTAGACATTTAGGTATGAACAACAAATAATAAGATATTAAATGTATTTTTAGAATATGTGAAAGATAATATTAGACGTCTAGATATAAAAGGTAATTAATGTTAGATTAAATGTATTTTTAGAAGATGAACGGAGAGAATTTTTATACGGTGATCGTTTGATCAACTTAGCCGGAAGGTAGAGATTGTTCGATTATATTATAACTTGTGTATTTTATGTGAGTATAAATATAGATGTAGATGTACATATTTACTAGCTGTTCGTTTGAAAAAAAAACATGTCACATGACTTTGTATGAACAATTAAAAAATGCATGCATCGATTTTTAATTCTAAATTCGTCCAGGCTTCTGTTTATGCTTGTACCATACCTTACGATGAGTAATCACAGAAAAAAAGACTAGGAATATCGCCAGAGCTAACTATCAATTGTATCCAAACAAACTTTATCATATATTCCATGATACGTGAACACCAATACAAACTCTATTATTTTTCTTGAGCAATACACTTGTACAATATATGGAGCAGATGGATACATAGAGCACCGGGCTACCGTTTTGACGTGTCCATTTCTTACCAGAACTGGACCAGTAGCTTCCGCCGACTCCAAGATTCAACGACTGAGTTATTCTCTGCGGATGGACCACAACATACCTGCCTTAAGCTGACAAATTAATATTTTGTTGTTATTGTACAGGACCGGTGACCGGACGGAACCGTACTCAAGTTCCGGCCCGGAATCCGTCGGCTGCCGCCATATCCACGCCACTCTCTCCTGCAGGGAAAAGAATCAGGAAAATAGAAACTAATTAAAGCTTAAAATTAAGGTAAAGTTCGAGCGAGGAGAGGAGTTCGATCCGCTCAACACGCCCGACTCCGACGACGGTGGAATCCCACGTGACAGGTCATGTGGCCGCGCAGTGTCCGGCCGGCGAAAGCAAAAGAAATTGAAGTGAGCAGGTCAAAGGAAGCACTGACTGTGATCTCAGGGCGTGGGTGTGGACAGCAGCCGGAGACGAGAGCTCTTCACTGGTCGCGGCGGCGGGGGAGGAGCGCGGCGGAGGCGAGAGCCCAGATGCAGTAGGCGGCGAGAGCGGCGGGCCACGGCGCCGACGACGCTCCGGTCACGATGACGTTGAGGCATGAGGCGGCCGCAAGGAGGAGTAGAAGGTGCATGCTCTGCTTCATACTAGCGCGCTGTCAATTGCTTCGACGATTGGTGCTGTCCGGATATGCTTGTTTGACATTGCAGTTGATCATCTCCTGCCGTGCCGGTCAATATTTATAGGTGCCGAGCTTGACGCGTGATGCTGATCAGAGCCGCGCATCAACCCGACGATTAACGAAGCTTCCAGGAAGGAGCGAGGAATCGCTCTCTTTTCTGGGCGAGGGAAACGGAGCGAGTGTCACCACTAAAATGCATAGGTTTGGCAATATATTGGCTGCTTCACTTTTTCACTTGTAAGTTGTGATGTGTCTTTTTAAATATTTTATTCTATTTGAGGGATTTATAGATAATTTATGATTATAAATATAACACTTAGCATACCTGACACTTACCTATCTTTTTCTCTGTGGAACCTTTCAAAATCTTAACAAACTTCAGAAGTATCAGCTCTTGATCTTTTAGAGCCGGTGTTTGCTCATACGTTTGCACTCGTAGAGCCTGATGATGAAGGTGCTGCTATATCAACTGTATATGAACCAATCACAGGTTCACCGTCGGGTCCATCATCACCTATATTACTGGTATCAAAGGGACCGTAATTCCCTATGAGTCCTTAGAGAAAATATCATGATCGATGGATGTATTATGATCATGATCACCGGCATCCATGATCAATGTCGAATAACACTAAAAAAATACAAATATTCAAAGTTAAAAACAATTAATTAATAAAACCAATAATAAAACACGAATGAACAACAATAAAAAAAATCACAACCTGACTTATCACTATTATCATCAGTGACGGGTTATATTACGAGCCATCACTCATGACCACTCATTAGTGATGGTCTATATCTGATTCCGATCATAAGACACATTAGTGACATATCCTTATTGAACTGTCACTAATATGACATTAGTGACATATGTTGAGCATCCATTATTAATATGGTGTCTAATTTGTCGGTTTGTTACGTAGTGTATTGAAAAATATTAACTTTATTTTCCTTAATAATGGGCTGACTTGGCTATTGATGAGAAAGTCGTGCTGCTTAACCGACTTGGTTATCTCGTCAACAAGTCAAAATCAAAATGATTACATGAACAATTCAAACATGCACTGGCTAACTTTCATTTCCTTTTTTTCCACGTCGAAGTTGTAGGCAGCTTCAAAATCTCACAAGAATTAAGCTGTTCTAAGAAGAAAACAGTGTACCGCACCAAGAACAAAGGAAGAGAAAAAGGAGAGATCGTACCGATTAAGAAGAAAACAGTGTACGTCAATCTGCTTAAGATAACACTCTAATTAATCTGGCATTATTGAGCTAAACAAATTATTGTATCGTAGTATTTTACCATATCCCTACTAGTTGTCTGTCTAGAAACATGCGTGAATCTAGTATTATAAGCTTGCTTAATGTAATATTCAAATACAGGAGACTCACCGATATTGAGTGATAGATCCGCTCTTGCAATAAAGCGGCATAACTCTTTTCGAGCATTGGCAGAGTCATACTCCCAATGACGAACGGAGCCATCGGGGTTGTACTGCAACACTGTCTACTTCATGGCTGCTCCACACTTTCGCTTGCAAGTTGTGATGTGCCTTTTCAAATGTCTCATTCCATCTGAGAGATTTGCAGATAATTCATGATTACAAATATAACACTTAGCATACCTGACACTTACCCCATCTTCTTCTCTGTGGAACCTTTCAAAGTCTTGACAAACTTCAGAAGTATAAGCTCTTGATCTTTTAGAGCCGATGTTTGCTCATATGTTTGCACTTGTAGAGTCTGATGATGGAGGTGCTGCTACATCACCTGCATGTGAACCAATCGGAGGTTCACCGTCGGGTCTATCATCACCTGTAGTACTGGTATCAAAGAGTTCGTAATTCCCTGTGAGTCCTTGGAGAAAAAAATCATGATTGATGGATGTATTATGATCATGATCACCGACATCCATGATCAATGTCGAATGACACTAAAAAAATGCAAATATTCAAAGTTAGAAATAATCAATTAATAAAACCAATAATAAAACACGAATGAACAACAATAAAAAAAAATCACAAAGATTTCTTCAATGTCGAGACAGCATGATGATGGTTTTGGAATTATTCGGATTTTTGGCAACAATTCAAACTAATTTTACCAAATTATCGCTAATTCTAAAGAACTTTGAAACAGGAATGAGAGCAAGAAACAAAAGAGCAAATGATGTTGCTGGTGTGCAATGGAAGAGTAGGGTGATCCTCTATTTATAGTGAAAGATAATGCTTTTTGTAATTTTTTTTTAAATTTTTGGGAGCTCAAATGGTCACAAAACAGCTATAAAGTTCAAAAATATCGGGTTAACAGGTTAAATGGGCCATTCCGGACCTGTTTAAACCGTTAAACTCACGTCCCCCCGTGTGCCAAGATCACGCAAAATTGCTACAGCCGACCCAGGTGTGCCTGCTGGGCTGTGCCGTCGCATGCCACGTGGGCCGGCGCGTGCTCTGCCGGGTCAGCCGAGCCGGTCGTGCCGCCTGGGCCGCCACGTGCTATGTCGAGCCGACCGTGCCTCCTGGGCCACTACGTGCCCGGGCCAGTTCGGGCCATGCTTGTGCCTGCTCGGGCTAGGCCGTGCCCATACCGGCCCATCGTGCCGCGCGCTCGGCTCAGGCACGATCGAGGACCTCATGCTGGACTGTGCTTAGACCATGCTTACAGTGTCGTGCTTTGAGCTAGTCCAGTAGACACGATCTATTTAGACATCTTTAGCCGGAGGTTCCTTAGATGTTATTAGACTTTAGTGAGGCGTATCTTATGGTCTATTTGGTTGCCTGTTCTATCCATAGCCTGTACGTGCGTGTGCAAGCTTGGCACGTTTGGTTGTTTGGGCATGCAGGCTGGGCAGCCCCTATGCGCGCATAATCTGTTTCATCGGGACTCACTCCCTCGATGTAGCTAATGTACATGTATATATTTTTTTATTTAACTCTTGATTTTATTTAAAGGTATCAGGGTGAATAGAAATTTTTAAATAAAGCTCACTAATAATATATTTTAATTAGTTTGATCTATAAACCTAAGCCAATATTTAATTAAAAATCTCAAAAAACCTACTTATATAACATATAGCAAATTTTATTGCCTTAAATAAATTCTTAAAAATCATAAAAAAAATCACTAATATTCTTATCATGTGATGTACTAATTTATAAAAATATTTCCAACCCTAGAGTATTTGGTGAAAAAATAAGTTTCTTTATAATACAACATATAGTCATATGGACAACTAAACATAATTTCTTCTCAATTAGACTAAATATATACAGCTAACCAAATGTACCTTACATCTACTCAGTTTAGCTAAACTCAGCCTGACTCACTGAATACGAGCTAGACTGAGCCATACGGACAACCAAACGAGCTCTTATTGTTTATTCTGTAATACAACATTTGTAAAACCTTGTTCTTTCTTTTTAAATTAAAGAGCAGTGCTCCTAATCATGTTTTTTCGATAAAAAAATATTGAGAACCATTGAGCATCCTTGATCTTCGTGTAAGTTGATGACAAGATTTGGGAATTGATGTTTCTAATTTAATTTTTGCGAGGAGGAAAGGTTTATATTCGGAGCAACCAATTTGATGTTTCGATTTTTGGTTATACCAATATTTGATTTGGTTTATATGGATCGATTTGAAAGCAAATAAAACAACCCTTAATAGCTTGGTGCATGTAAAAGATGCCACCGTGACATATATCTATTACAGACATGGCTTCGAAATGCTTGTGCTAAAAAGAGTTTTTTCTTTTCTTTTGGCAGGAAAGAGTCACTGGCTCACTGCAGGTTAAGGCCTCCTTTGGAACAAAAGAATTATGGAGAAAAAGTAGAGGAATTAAATTCAAAGGAAAAATTCATAGGATAGGAATATTTCATCCATATTTTGGATGAATTCTAACATAAGCTCTAACCTCTTGTTTCCAATTCCTTTGAAAGTTTCAATACATCTTCTCTCTTTCTCTCTTACTAATGAACATCTGACTCCCAAATTTCCTGTACTTTTCATGCGAAGCATTCAAACACATCATGTGAGTAATTCCTACGATGTTTTATTCCATAATAATCAAGATGGTAGACAACTTTAATCCTATATTTTCCCTATTCCTAGTTTCAAGAATTCTGCATTCCAAAGGCCCCTAATAAACTAAAACTTGCTGGGTTTTTTTTTTATCCGTGTTGCGATCCGGGATCACAAGAGAATAATCGCCTTCATACATGGGCCTGAATCTGAGACTAGTACGCCTATCAGGCCCACAGCCGAGCGAAACGAGCCTAGCAACGTATTCCATTGGGCCTGCCGTTCGTGAACTCAGTCCGAATTGGCCCAAAGCTAGAGTTACCACAACACCACAAGGATAGCAACTGCACGGCCCCTAAAAAAAAGAAAAGGCCCCATGTTCCAAATATTAAAAGGAAAAACAACTGCGCACAAACTGTTTCCGTAGAGTAGACGCCACGAGCAAATTAGCCGTTTTTTTATAGCCACGTGTGGGGATTATTTTAGAAAGAGTAGCAGGATGACATTATTAAAAATACCTACAATTTAGGTACTTGTCTCTAGGCCAGACCCAAGGTCAAAAATATAGGGAAAAAATGGAAAAATACAAAGCGAGCCTCGGATAAAAACAAATTAAGAGGAAGTTTTCTGGCTATCTCAAAAGGTGTTAAAGCATGGGCACTCTTCGTTCTCTAAACTATGGCTTCTTTTTGTATTCTATTTTTTTTATTGTAAATGTATGTCGTTTTAGACTTGTGCATAAGGATTAAGAAAGTAAATCAAATGATCTTGTTACTTTTTATTTATTCTGTATCAAAAAAGATAACTTATTTATTTGTGAGAGTGATAGTATTTATTAAACAAAAGTAAGAAAAAAACAAAAGAGAAAAAAATACATAAAAATTCGAGAATAATTTATATTTAGAGAATAATTGAGGAGACTAAAACGATCTACATTTACAACGATGAGTATTCAGCAGAGCCTCTTACGTGTGTTCTTCGCGATGAAAGATCACATGAGCAAAGCAGCCGTGTTTTACTGAAATCCGCTCCCAGGGCGTGTAAAAAAATGCGGGACAGGAGGGAGGTAAAACTGATGGTAAGTAGCCATGGAAAAGCGTTTGGTGGAATCAGAGGCGAATAGGCGGTGCCTGATGCTCGGTTATGAGCCAAATTTAAGTATCTGTGCGTCAACGACAGCACAACCTTTTATCAACGTGCATGCTAATTCCTTTTTGTAACGAAATCGATTTGAGCGCGTTTGTAAGGGAGCAGGATGACCAAATTAAACCTAATTTGAGGCAGCCTCTCGCATGGAATCGACTGACCAGATTTAACATAAATACAGATCGAATACACACCCCAACCACAAGAACAAGTAGCTACAGGATGGCTCGTTGTGCCATTCTTCGCTTCTTTTTTTATGCCACACACAAAATATTCTTTTGGAGGCGATTGGTTGGCGCTATGGTCGCCAATCACCATCCAATCACCCCGTGGCCGCATCATCTGCCTTGAAACCAACATATCAAAAGCCTACCGGCGAGGGGACTCTCCTCTCGGCATAATATATTTAACCTGACCATATCTCATACAATAATTAATTTTGCACTCATCTCTACAAGAATACGATTAGTCAGTTTATGAACCAAGCCACCAAACTAAAGCAAAAAAAAAAAAAAAGGCATGCAGACATCTTAACAACGTTGTGTGCGCATCTTGTTATCAATGCTCATGCAGATTACCAGAATATTTTTCTACGTACGAATGTTTGACACCAAACTAAAATAACAAGGTGTCCTATACATATGACTATGCATATTCGACTCGTCCGGATATCCTATTTGTTCAGATAGACGGTGTCACATAGGCCTGATATACATAATGGTTCTCTGAAAAACAAAAACTACCCAGTGTCCTGAGCACCCCTAACTTCTATGTGGGTCCGTCCCTAAGTCCATCAAAATAATTTAGTGGTATTCCCTCCAGTCACAAATAAGTGCCATTTTGAACATCGACATGGTTGTCAAAACACATCTTTAATTACTATTTTTAGTGTAATACATTTATATAACATGGTAAATTTATACTATTATAAAACTATTTTCTAAGATAAATCTATTCGTATTTTTTTTAAATATCTAAACTCAATACATAAAGAGCAAATTTGTAACCAAGGTTTAAAAATGTTGACTCCATGTAACTCAAAATAATACTTAATTATGATTGGAGGGAGTATTAGCTTTTTTTCCACTTCATTATGTCTCTTTTCACACCCTAGGTTATCCCAGGTTAAGTTTTCCAAAGTAAAATCTTGTACTGCTTGTGAGTGCATTTTGAAGGAAAAGGGGGGTAATTTGGAACGACTTCGAAATGTCAAAAACCTGAGAAAATTTACTGGCTACTACTAGCTTGATAAGTGACAGCTTAGAGGTTCTCATAAAAAAATATTACAACTAAATGCCTTGACTTTTTTTATTCTGGAAAAGAGTTGGACTTTATTTTACCTAAATAAAAAACGTGTTGACTTCATTTTCCTTAGTAAAAAGAGTTGACTTAATTAGGTATTAAAGAGAAAACCTTGCTATTAATTTTACTTTCACTGAATTAATTATCTCGACAACAACTCATCAAAATGAGTATGTGGGCAATTAATTTATCCACTAACTAGTTTTCACCTTCTTTTAGTTCGTAGAAGTTCGATATAGCTTTAGAGTTTCATAAGAATTAATCAATACTGTTCTAAGAAATAATTGGTGTGCACCAAGAAAAAAAGGAAAAAAAAGAGAGAGACCATATACACCAAGCTTGTGTTTTAAACGAAAATACACCAAACTTGTCATAAGATGAAGAAAAGAATATGCACGTTCATGTACTCACAAGAACTTCCACAGAGGCAACACTTGTTTGACGTTTGGGACACAAAGCGCGCGGGCCCAGGAGGTAGCTATCGCCAGTGCCCATGTAAATCTATATCACTAGTGCCTTGCATACTTTGTTTCCTTTCGGGAAAATTGCAGAAGTTCTACTATTAATTCATTTAAGATAGAGGTACTGTTCAAAATTTCTGTCAATATAGTTAGTCACTAGCTATGAAATTATTCATATCATCTATAGATAACACAACAGATAAACTTTCCAATAAACTAGCGTTCCTCCTAAAAATGCATATACGCGTAATAGGGTCTTAAAAATCTACGTGGGTCTTAGATTACGCTATAAACTAACTATACGTTAGTACTAGTTTTTTTTCTTCTCGCATTAACTCACCTCCACATAGATAAAAATATGATGTAGATATCCTTGTAGCTAGCTGGTGTGGATTGTTAGAGACACCATAATAGTGAGAGTGTCTTCAACAATATAGTTAACCACTGGCTATAAAAATTATCAATGTCATATATAGATGACACAATAGATAGTCCTTCTAAAGAACTAACTATATTATTTTCTCCTAATTAATACAGGACCACATGTAATAGTATAGTAAAAGTCTGCAAGGATCTTGTATTGCGTTATAGATACATGTTAGTAGCTACTCCCTCCAAACTGAAATAATTGTCATTTTGAACAACTACACGGTCGCTAAAATATAATTTTGACTACTACTTTTTGTTTAATATATTGATAATATATAGTAAAAATATACTATTATAAAAATATTTTTTGAGACAAATCTACCAGTATTATTTTCAAGTATCAAAACTAAATACATAAAAGGTAATTTGTAGCCAAAGTTTGACACAATTGACTACACACAACCCACACTGATACTTATTTTGGTATGAATGGAGTAGTGTTCCTCTCTTTTCGTATTAACTCTCCTCCACATAGACAAAAATATGAAGTGGGCATTCTTATAGCAAGCTGACATGGATTTTTGAGACGTCTGAGCATCTAAGTGAAGCTAAAATAACACCCTAATCTGGAATTATTTCTCTAAACAAATAATTAACCTGTTTTTTTTTTCTAAATATGCTCCAAAATACTGTTGAGAACTCCAGCGCGTCAGGATTCCTTTCACCGGAATGATGGTGCAAATCAGGCAACCAAAATAACTTGCAAATTGTAATTATATATTGTCCTCCCTATTATCTTAATATTCTTTACCACTCCAGCTTATCCACAGGTGAAAAATATGAAGATACAACTTTACAACGGTGTTCAACAATGCTCTTCTGCAAGTTAGAGGAGAATTGTTGAACTTTAAAGCAATCAAACAAGCTCAGTGTAGCTATACCGTTGGCTCGATATATAATTGGGAAATTTCCATAATAAATTATAGAATTGAGCGTCTTGACCTTGTTGTCTTTGAAAAGTGTTGATATTGTTGGAATGTGGCCCATTTAAAGCCCATTCATGAGAATGCAAAGCAAGAAGGTTTAGTCCCGTATTGCTAGGTAAGGTGATGTAGATCAACTTAAATACTTGAGTTCTCTGGCCTCTTTGAAATAGAGAAAATGAGAAAGAGAGAGTATACTTTGCTATATTCACACGCACGCGTGCGCGCGTATTCGCGTATTTTTCGCGTGAATATCCGCGTGACTTGTGACTTGTGACGCGCGGCCGTGGCGTGGCGTGGCAGCACAAAATTGCAAGCCCTTTTGCTGCTCTCCCTTTTTAATTGTGATCAATGCCATAATCAGCTGTTTTAATCGCGATCAATGCCTTAACTCTGAGGGTTATTGGTCAGTTATGGAGGCTGCAATTGTGAGAATTTTATGAGAGAAAACGGCTCCAAGAGGGCAGCCATTTCCCTATAAATCCTGGAGACGTCCAGGCTTTTGGGATAGATCTCTCTGCTCCTCATTTTCTTCTCCACCCATCCAGATCACTGTCCTGTGTGCTGTGCTGCTGGATCTCGCCGGCCCTTCTCCTTGCCGTGCACAAGGTTGGAGGGTGAGCGGTATCTCCGAGCCTCTGCCGTCGTGAAGCCCGCACGAGGGACGGCAATAAGGTTTCTGGGCAGCGCACCTGCGCGACCGCTCTGCACTGCTTCATCTTCGATCTGCACGGCAGCAAATCGACACATCGTCAACTTCATCCCTTCATCAACCCGACTGTGAGTTCTTGATGAAACTGATGGATTTTTTGCACTTTTGCTTGCTGCTAGGGTTAGAAGTATGTTCAAATGTTATAGATCGTGAAATATGCCTTTGTATAAAATCTGGAATTAGATTTTTGCGCATATTACCAACAGATATTGCTGCTCAAAATAACTTGCAAATTGTACAATATAAAACTATACTTTTATAATATTAAGCTACATGGCGGTCCATCAAAATTTGCACTTCGTCAGCATATATAGTTTCATTTAGCAATCGCAGATCATCACTGGCGGTGAAGCACTACCTTTGATCATTAATATAAGTCTATTTAGGATTATCTTCAATCAAACATTTTTAGCTCTGAGTACATATTAACAATATAAGATTGATGTTACCAGATTTATTATAAAAATAATTTTATAACATAAAACTATTTCTATGTAAAACAATATAATTTATAGATATTGCTGCTCAAAATATCATATTGATGATCATGTCAATATCCCGTGTACTTATATTTGGGGCCCGAGAAAGTGTAGTATACGGTGCTGAGTGCTGACTCTGCTTTTCAAACGAAGGACCAGAGGAATTTCTAGTATATGGCGCTGCTGATTGCCGACTTTTCAAACGAAAAAGGTAGGAGTACTTTGCGATCTGCAGGTGTTGTCGAGTTGAGTAAATTATAATAGAAATTGACTGGGGCGTCTAGTCTCCATCATCACGCCATATCTACCCAATAGAGATATTTGTAAAAGCCACATGACTTTTTGCCCGGGCTTTTCTCCTTAATAAACTAGCAATTGCATACCTGTGTGTGAGAGAAATCAATCTATAATATAGTAATATATAGAAGATAAATATTAGACATTTAGGTATGAACAACAAATAATAAGATATTAAATGTATTTTTAGAATATGTGAAAGATAATATTAGACGTCTAGATATAAAAGGTAATTAATGTTAGATTAAATGTATTTTTAGAAGATGAACGGAGAGAATTTTTATACGGTGATCGTTTGATCAACTTAGCCGGAAGGTAGAGATTGTTCGATTATATTATAACTTGTGTATTTTATGTGAGTATAAATATAGATGTAGATGTACATATTTACTAGCTGTTCGTTTGAAAAAAAAACATGTCACATGACTTTGTATGAACAATTAAAAAATGCATGCATCGATTTTTAATTCTAAATTCGTCCAGGCTTCTGTTTATGCTTGTACCATACCTTACGATGAGTAATCACAGAAAAAAAGACTAGGAATATCGCCAGAGCTAACTATCAATTGTATCCAAACAAACTTTATCATATATTCCATGATACGTGAACACCAATACAAACTCTATTATTTTTCTTGAGCAATACACTTGTACAATATATGGAGCAGATGGATACATAGAGCACCGGGCTACCGTTTTGACGTGTCCATTTCTTACCAGAACTGGACCAGTAGCTTCCGCCGACTCCAAGATTCAACGACTGAGTTATTCTCTGCGGATGGACCACAACATACCTGCCTTAAGCTGACAAATTAATATTTTGTTGTTATTGTACAGGACCGGTGACCGGACGGAACCGTACTCAAGTTCCGGCCCGGAATCCGTCGGCTGCCGCCATATCCACGCCACCCTCTCCTGCAGGGAAAAGAATCAGGAAAATAGAAACTAATTAAAGCTTAAAATTAAGGTAAAGTTCAAGCGAGGAGAGGAGTTCGATCCGCTCAACACGCCGTCACGCCCGACTCCGACGACGGTGGAATCCCACGCGACAGGTCATGTGGCCGCGCAGTGTCCGGCCGGCGAAAGCAAAAGAAATTGAAGTGAGCAGGTGAAAGGAAGCACTGACTGTGATCTCAGGGCGTGGGTGTGGACAGCAGCCGGAGACGAGAGCTCGTCACTGGTCGCGGTGGCGGGGGAGGAGCGCGGCGGAGGCGAGAGCCCAGATGCAGTAGGCGGCGAGAGCGACGGGCCACGGCGCCGACGACGCTCCGGTCACGATGACGTTGAGGCATGAGGCGGCCGCAAGGAGGAGTAGAAGGTGCATGCTCTGCTTCATACTAGCGCGCTGTCAATTGCTTCGACGATTGGTGCTGTCCGGATTTGCTTGTTTGACACAGCAATCGTCCAAGCAATTTATAGGCTATCCAGTGAAGGTTGCAGCCGGTTATCCAGAAACGTTATTGTGTACGAGATACTGCAGCAGACCATGAAATAAATATCGATATATATAAATAAAATTATTGCATTCATAAATATATAAATAAAATTATTCAATTGTTACCGAATTAAACAATAACTAACTTAGGCCATCTTCAGCAGTTACTTCAAATTTTCTTCCTCAAAAATACTATTACAGCATCCCATATCACTATTACAGCATCTTTTATTTTTTCATCTCCAGCAGCTACCTTATTTTCTACCTTCTGCTCCTCTTTTTCCCTCTCCGGACCCGCTGTCCGCCTCTGTAAACAGTATTGCTATAGTGTTGCTACAGTAACAAACATTGTTTTCTCCCTTCGCACTGATGCTACAGTACTGATACAGTGTACAGGTGCTACAGTAGTTCCGCAAAGTTGTTGGGGGTGCTTTCTCTCTCCACAGTACTATAGCAGCACTGTAGCCCGGGTACCGACTCTGATGTAGCTGCTACAGTACCGCAAATCACTGTAGCAGCCGGATCTTAAAAATGCAGATTCTGCTGGAGATGGCCTAGGGATGCTATTAAAAATACAGATTCTGCTGGAGATGGTCTAGGAATGCCATTCAAAAATGCAAATTCTGCTAGAGATGGCCTAGGTATGCCATTCAGAGGCGGCCGGGGACCAGAGTGGGAGGAGACAGTGTGCGGGACCCACACGCGGCGCAGCTATCAACCTCGTGGGTCAGTAGGACGGACAGAGGAGAGAGAGAGGGGGACCGACGATTCTTTCCCATTACACAAAAGGTTGTCACCTCACACACTCTCTCATCCATCCTCCGTCTTTCCGCCATGGCCGGTCTCTTGTCTGCAGGGCGACGCATATGCTAGGGGAGTGGGAGCCTGGGAGGGTATGGAGATGTCACCTCACATCGATCGCTGGGCCACAAGTGAACAAACAAACGCGCGAAGGACAGGATCACAGGAAGAGGCGCCGTGTTTGTCAAAACCTTAAATCTTCTTACATATGTAAAGCTCGGTAGTCACCGAGCGTTCTGATTAGCAGGTGTATCCGAACGTTGAATGGTTGGATGCGGAAGAAGTAATGTAGATCCTTTTCCCACGTCAAGTATCTAGAGTGTTCCTTCCTACCTGATATACACTCCTGGTTAGAAAATTTTGATCAGATCGGCACCAGAGTCACACCACCATGCTCATCTCCCTACTGAACCCCGTCGAGAGCTCCTCCATACACTCTCGTCCCGTCCCATCACTGAGATTCAGACAACGCCACCATCGCTTACCCACGCTGTATAAATGGTTGCGATCCACCCAATTTGATTGCTTTCCTTTTCTGTTGATTTCCTTCTATTTTTTGCTTCACTCGATTGGAACTCAGCGAGTAGATTTCGTTTCATTTTTTTTTGGAAAATTATCTCATCTAGAGCAGTATAGGGGGCTGAGATCCAGCCAATTTTGATTGCTTTCCTTTTCTGTTGACTTCCTTCTATTTTTGCTTCACTCGATTGGATCTCAGCGGGTAGATTTCGTTTCATTTTTTGCCTGGTTTGATGGTTGCTTTTCCGTCTATTTTATCCTGGCCTGATTTCTTTGTATTTTTTGCATGGTTGATTTCATTATATTTTTTGCCAGGCTCAATGATTAGTACTCAGTAATTTATAAATATTCAACTTGGATTTGATAAATATCAATTGGAGAGCTCCACCTTTAGATCGCAAATATAAATCGCGTTGTTGAAAAAAAAAAGAGCCTAAAGAATAATATAGTTTGCTACTCTGGACTATACCAACCTTCTCAATTGTATAAATCACCAAAAGAATGCTGCTTTATGTACTGTCTGGTTAATTAACCTCTTTGTGGTAAAAAGTACAATATTGCAAGTTCCATTTTTAACATGACACATGATTGTTGGACTATGTATGCCTCAGAATTAACAAACGTTACTTTATAATTACTTTATAAACAACGCTTTCACAAGTCTCAGGCTTAGTAGTCTGAACTGAATGCTTTCTGTCCAGGCTTATGGATATGAATTATGTATTTCTTTCTGATGATCAAGTCTGAACTGAATGTTTTCTGTCCAAGCACGTTAGTCTGAACTTTGTATTTCTTTCTGATGACCTTCCTCATTTGTGTTTTATTTTTCCCTTTCAGAATTTCTAAATTCTATTACCGCATTTGAAAACTATATATTGTACTGAAACTGTTAGAAATCTTACCGACTGTACAAATCATTATGAGTTTTTGTTACCCCACTTCAAAAATCCTATCCAAATTATAATTTATATCTTAAAGTCACCAAATTATATGTTCGTGTACCTCAATCCTTTTTTCACATTACTAGGTTAGGTCAACTAATATTTTTCTTAAAATTTACTAATTAGATTAGCTCATTCTATGAAACCTTTCTCATGTAGAACAGTACTACAAATTGTTCAAAGGGAACTAGCAACAGGAAGTGATTAAAGCAAAGGTACAAGACAACAGCACTGCCTGCCTAAGATTATACTTATTATTATTTCCACCATGATTATATTAACAGATTTGATCCATGTGGGGTGCGGCGCGTGATTTAACTTTTTAAAATGTTTGTAGTTAATGCTTAGTGTTCAGACAAGGTAATAAATAGCAGATAGCAATGTGGTAGCGGATTAGTGTCAGGTAGCAGATTGCGGATAGTGGACGATGTTGCGGACGTTAAGTTCTAATAACGGAATTTTAAAAATACTCATAATTTTGAGTATAGATCATGATATTTGACTTAATAATATGATATTAGCAACTAGAAAATAAATAAGTGATAAATCAATACGAAGTTATGAACATATAAGCATATAACTTAAAAGAAAAAACAAACATAAAGTTTCTTTTATAGTCTCAATAATGAAAGTGTTTAGTCCTAAATCTAAAGATGTAAAGGCAAAGTAAATCAACGGCATCTGAAGGCTAGAGCTGACCTGACAAGCAAGGCTAATTGCTATTGCAACCCGCAATAGCAGCCTGCTAACTGCTATTGTAGCCCACAATGGCACCCGCTAATTGCTACTGTGGTCGCTAAGTTACAAACCGCTATATTTGGCATGCTACTTTGACGCGGTAGCGTCCGCTAACTGCTACTGTGATCGCTAAGTTACAAACCGCTATATTTAGCATGCTACATTGACGCGGTAGCGGAAACGTTACCAACCCTATTTGTTACGTTGATTTAGACATCATTTATTGAGTAACTGAAGAATATTATTAAAAAAAAATCTGGTCAGCACTCCCAAGAGCTAAGCCAGACTTGTCCGCGGGCATGCCTAACATGATGGATGGCAGTAACCATCTCAGCTAAGGTAATCTAAGCACGTATCATACTGCAAGCCTATTGCGTTGTCTATCTTGATTTACAGTTCAACTATCAGCTATCCTGTCTACAATATCTCTTAACTACATGTCCTTATCTTAAAAAAATTGCCTGTCTTTCTCTTCATTAGCTCTGCATAAATACAACTGATATACTTGTTACAGGTTCCATTTTTATCACTGATACTCCCGGGCGGAGAGTACTATTGACTAGCATTGTTGACTCACTGTTGGTTTCATAGCCCTGCATTCAAGTATCTAGAATTTTAGAGAATAATTTTTCCGTGTATAAAAAAAGGTTGAACTTCAGTTTATTATCAGCTTTCACCTTTTGTTTTCCTTGAAACAACTTGGCAGACGTGCAGAATCAATAGTTTTGCCCTTAGAGTTCCTGCAAAAGTTTAAAGCATCAGATTTCCCAGGTCCGTAGAATATCAGGCTTGGTAGATTACTCATGCATTTCTAAAACTAAATTTTTCGTAACCAATATCGTGTTTCATACTAACTATATCACATTGTGAGTGGATGATACATTGATCACTGCAAGCTTTGATCAAATTATATTCTTGGTTCTATATGTCCAGAACACAAAGCCCTTTTGATAAACAACGATTATATTGCAAGATCAACATTTTGTGAAATATTATCTATATCAACTATTAATTTATTAGACTTTATATGTTCAATTGTTCATGCCCATGATTTTATCAAACAGAGCGTGGCGACGCTGCGCCGCATTTCTAGTATCGTCTAGATACGTACGTACGTTGCTGAGAGTGGTGGTAAAAATTTAAAATTAGTTAATATATATAAACGTATTTGTTGAAATAGATAATATATTATTATATTTATAATTTTAGTATTCATATTCGGCATACTATTTACCGAAAATGGAATTTTGGTATACCGTATGCCGAAAAACCACAGGTCCGGTCACCATGTACCGATATGGCACTGTAGCTCATATTCAACACAACATGTACTGAATATCAATCGTATTTGACACACCGTGTGCCGAATACGGGCTATCGTGCCATATTCGACACACGGTATGCCAAATATGGCATTTGCCGGCCGTGCGGTCACTAATTCGGCAGACAGCCACATTTGGCACAACATGTGCCGAATACGTTGATATTTGGCATACGGTGTGCCGAATATGGTTTTTTTGGGCATACGGTATATCGAAAATCCATTTTCGGTAAATGATGAGTCGAATACGGATGCTAAATTTGTAAATACGACAACATGCTATCTATTTCGGTAAATACACTTATGTGTTGTCTAATTTTGGGTTTTCGGCGTACGGTGTACCGAAAATTCATTTTCGGTAAATGATGTGTTGAATACAGATGTTAAATTTATAAATACGATAACATGTTATTTATTTCGATAAATATGCTCAGGTATGTTGTTATCGCATACTAGATGCTGTCTTTGCGTCTCTCCATGCGTATTGAGATACGTGAATATTTCATTTGGTACATACACCACTATCACTCTTCCTGACAAAAAATCATAAGGTTCAAGGCCCAAAGACTATTCATATGAGCAGTCAAAGTCTCTTCAATTGCATCATACCTATCAGCAGGAGAACTCTCGTTCTGTGTCCCACATCTCCCTGATGTCCTCGTCCTCGATCCACCAACTCTTCTGTTCCAATAGAGAACTCCTTCTTTTCATCTTTGACCAACAAGAAGGGCCCGTCGCTTCTTTAGTTTAGAGTAATCAAAAAAGAAAATGAGAGCTGACGAAGGGGATGAGCGGAAGAGGTCGTCTACTGGACGCGGTTCAACTAGTGGAGACTCTTGGAAAAGATGTTTTTTTTTTAGAAATCCTAATTATTCTTGATTATGGATTGAAAAGGGATGTTATGAATTGACCCATTCCACAGGAATTGGGGGGAACTATTAATACAACATAAATCATCCAAGATCACAATGGGTCTAACTAGTAAGAAGCGATTATTAATTTACAACCATAAAAAACAATGGGTAGGCACAAAACCTTTCTAGTTCGCCAGCAAGGCATTTTCCGAAGCAGGCTGGGCTAGAGGAGGGAATTGGCCGGCTATTCAGGTTGGTACCTTTTACCTCAGATCACGGAAGCGGGAAAGCCCGTACTTCAATATATATAGAGTAATCACCTGCGGCTCGGCACTCTTTCCTCGTAGATGTCTGATTAACCAATTTCTTCCAAAAAGAAAATAGGGCTCTGGCAGGGTTCTGGGTAGTGGCCCAAACCGATACCAATAGGGATGATGGAAGGCTTACTTATTAATTTCATAATTGACGGGATTTCTAGATATAGTACTCAAAAGAATCGCCATAATACACCCGGACAATTAGAATTAAGAAAATTTTGCCGCCAATTTATAGAATTGATACACCATTTAATTGATATCATTTAGCAAAATGAAACATAGCATATGCATCCATCTTTCGGCTCGAGAATTTCACGGGATAGAGATAGAGATATAGTATAAGAAATAGGCTATTAAGTAACTCTAAATGAATTATGGATACATCTGTATCCTTAACGTACTGAAACGATTGCCATTATTTGTATCAAACCAATAGCGATTCATAAAAGCTAAATCTTGTAATCATAATACTCCATCTAATCTGAAATAAATATCATTTGACCTGATACGATTTCCAAAATAAAATTTTAAATACTATTTTTAATATATTAATAAAATATAGTAAAAATATAATATTATAAAAATTATTTTTGAGAGAAATCTAACCGTGCTATTTTATAGCTAAAATTTAAAATAATTAACTGTACGTTAATGATCGAAGTGAGTATCACAGAAGAGATTCTGCGGGATCGATCTTGTCGAATGCTTTTTTTTCTCTCAATAATTACGCATGTCTCTTTGCATAACAACGACAGGAACAGTCCTAAGAGAATCTCTAACCTATTTTCTACTTCTAACTCTTATTCCCCCCAAATAGAAAGCTCCTTATCTAGATTTAACTCATTGTACAGCGTGCTCCAACAAACTTCCTAAATCTGACTCCCAAAATATAGGTCCGATCTGTCAGTATTATTTTATTAATTCATCTCTCCGTCTAATCTTTTCTTTCTCCCCACCGAACACCGACAGCACACTCTTCTTGTCCTCACGTAGAGCATCGAGAAGCCCATCCACTGCCTAATGCTTGGGCTCCGCGTGCGCGATCTGCATGCCTTCTTCCCACCATGTGCATGCTCCTCATCGTGTGCCATCTTTTTCCCCTCGTCGGCCTGGATCCAGATCGAGCTCAACCTCATCCTGGATCCAGAGGGGGAGGCTGTCGGTGACATGGGAACTAGGGATCCCTGAGTCCCGAGGCCAGGACAGCAGAATGCCACGTGACGCCTTCCCTCGGGGACTATCTCTCCGAGACCTCAGAAGACCCAGTTCCGGGAGGGGTGCTCGGGGCCATGAACAGTGGCCCCCGAGTACCCGAGTTCACCGAGGACCCGAGAAGCGCAAGTTCCGGGAGAGGGCGCTCGGGGCCATGAACAATGGTCCTTGAGTACCCGTAGTTCCCCGAGGACCCGAGAAGACAGTTTCGAGAGTGGGCGCTCGGGGCCATGAACAGTTCCTGGAGGGGGCGCTCGGGGCCATGAACAGTGGCCCCTGAGCACCCGTGAAGCCCCTTGCCGGTGGACCCCATAAGGGCTCTACGGTGAGATGTCAATCGGTGGAAGGCCCGATGCTACATTTAAGAGGGAGTGCAACTTGTCATTTCCAACCACTACCCCCACGCCTGTTGTACTGAGTACGCCAGCCCCTGCTACCGCCTGGCAGGAGCGTGGAGACATTTAATGCGACGGGTCCCATCGCACGTCACCCTGCGGAGCCCATGAAGGAAACGGCTTAGAGATATCGTCGCTGGGCTCGAGACATATCGCCTGCCCCCCTGCTGTGTCAGATCAGCTCTGACCGAGCGGGCATACGGGGTTGTTCGGCGGCTGCTCGATGGCCCCCGCACTGCACCGGCTAAAAGTTTGCGTAATAAGCGACACGACCGGCCGAGGGCAGATTTTCAACCCCTTGTAATGTCAAGCTGCAGCCCCATGATGATTGCTTTCTATTTATGGCTCATGGGAACTCGTGCCCTCCTTTCTGGGCACGTCAAGCCTCCCCAGCAGTATAAGAGGGGGGGGGGTGCACTCTGGAGAACAAGACAACTGAAACCCGAGGAAAACAAGTCTTAGAAGACCACTGAAGCTTTGACAGATCGAAGAAGAACAAGCTCAAGCACAAGTCTGAGAGGCCGAGCAGAGATCGGCACTTGAAGACCGAAGCTCTAGACTCAGATAGAAAATCTTGTAACACAAGAGATCCACAGAGAGGCATTCCTAGAGCATTAATAGCATACACACAAGAGTAGGGTATTACGCTCCGTGCGGCCCGAACCTATCTAAAATCCCTCGAGCATTTACTCCCACTAGCAGTCGATCATCCGTCCCACCTACATCTCATATACTCGCATTAAATTCACGTACGAGATAGATTCAGAATCATCCCCCAGCCGAATCTCAAAGGGGGTCCCCTAGGATCCCCGCTTGAGGAGTTCATCCTCCGACAAAGGCCAAGAACCCGTCAGGTGACGGCAACGGAGGGGGGCGATGGAGGATCTGGAGGTGGTCGCCGTCGTGGATCTAGAGCACCTGGTCGACCTCGACCTCCTGCGCCAAGTCGATATCAAACTCGACCTCATCTCGATGTGTGTAAGATCCCTTTCCCAGTATCTGTTATACCTCCTGTATCAATCCCTGAATCAAGTACCTCATACGTATAGTACAATAATTATGGCATTATAGTCAAACTTCGTACATTAAAGTATTAAAGTTACATAGTACAAAAGGTCTACAAACCATACTGTATATTGCAGACCTGGCCTAACGGTCATCAAAAGCACAGCGGAAATATATACCAAAGCCACACACAGTTAGGGTGCGAACATGACTACTAACTCTACTTCTCATCCGCACCTTCGTCTCCAGGAAAGTTGACATCTGCTTCCTCATATGAGTGATATATAGAGTGAGTACGGAAGGTATTCAACAAGTCCTATATTACTTCATGATGTTGATATATGCATAAGGGTTAAATCAAGGATAAGGCTTTACGGTTTAGTTTTAAGTGTAAAGTAGTTTTATACAGGTATCCGGTTATATCCTCTTCTGTTGGCTTTAAAACAGTTAAACCAGAGAACAAGGTAACAAGTTATATCTGGGGGGTTTTGGTTCTGGGATGGGCTACACATCACTCCACAATCCCTAGAATTGTATCTAGGTACCTCTAGCACCACACAACTCCTGACAGATTGAGCTAGCAACCTCATCACAAAAAAATCTAGTCCACACACTCACTCATAAAAGATACACACATCCCTGAGTCTAATCAAGCATGACCATGCTTTCACATGTCTATGACTATGGACATGTCTATTCGAATAGATTTACACTCTATAGAGGTTGTACACTGTACCCACGCAATATGCTCAGCCTCCAACTGTTGCAGGCGGAGGAGCGAATCATACTGAGACACTTCAATCACCTTTCCTTGCTTGGCTTTTCTACAAGACACCCCAAGTACCAGAGGCCTTGTACTAAATGCCATTTTCATTTTTAAGCTCTTGTTGGTCCTTGCAACATTCAAATAGAGGGCCAGATAGTCACTTGGCTCTTCCTTGCTCTCAGCCTCGTAGTATGATGCCAAACGTAGTTGGGAGAAGAAAATTCAAGTCTTGCCCATACATGACGCATGGTTGCACTGGGGTGGCTTAGCATGATGGTGCAAGATTCGATGCTTAAATGCTCGAGGTAGACATTTTCTGGCAATGAATACAGCAAAGGTAAATTAAGGCCCCAAGAGCATCCTCAACTGGAGGACTACTATACTTGTTCCCGTCAAAACAGTTTTCACCCATTTTACACATCTCCCGCCATATACCACACGACATCAAAGATTTCACAATCATCAAGGATTCATGGTATATGAGTTAATTTAATAAACAGTGAAGTGACATCTCCGAAGACGGCATGTGGTGACCGCAGGAGCATCAGACAGCGGCGCCGCACAACACACGAGCAACATCTCCCCTCCACTACGTGTGGTCCACATGCTAGGAAAAGGGAGCCTGGTGCTACTGGGCTACATGGCATGATGGCCGATTCACACATAGAGGGCATGCGAGAGTTCGACATGGCGGAGGGGAAAAACTCTCGTCCGCATGTTGCCGCGAGAAGGGAAGGCACGGGGACGATGACATGATAGCTAGGAGGGGAGTGGGAAGGCTAGGGAAGCTCACCAAGCTCATGAATGGCGAAGGGTAGGATGGCGGGCGGTGATGCGACGATGTAGCGGCGGCGGCACTACTCAGTCTTCGGTTCGAGCGCGCTCCGATTGGGCTCCTGGGCGAGGGAGGGCAGCACGGGGACGGCGACACCAAATCTACAACGGCGAGGAATGGCGGCGGCGGCGATGCGAACGGGGTGAAAAGGGGGAAGAGGGGAAATGGGGACCATGCTCCCCATTTTATAGCGAGAGGGGATAGGCACAGCAAGGCGGCGATAGTGAGAAGGTGCGGCTCATCCTCTCGATTGAACAGTACGGCAGCGAAATGGCACCCATCTTATTCCGCGTAGTGCGTAAAAGCGGCCAACAGCCATGCGTATAGCTGGTGCCGAAGTCGCGCGTGGCAGGGGTTGCTCGGACGACGTGCTGTGAGAGCAGAGGGGGGGGGAGCGAGAGCATGGGGGCGGTAAGGAAGTCATCGACATCTAAATGGCGCCGGTTGTGGTGGCGGGATAGCACGACGGTGTCGCACTAGAGAGGGAGATGGGCGCATCGACGACGGTCCACGCGGCAGGCGGGCGAGAGCAGCTGGAGGGTGCGTGTGGTCGGATAGCCAACACGTGGGCAGCGCGGTGCTCACATGAGCGCGGACTCGTGCGTTGGCCGGGCTGCGGCTCGCGCACGGAAAATGGGCCGAGGAGGTGGCCCAGGCGCGCGCGAGGAAGCCGAGATTGAGCCAGGTCGAGGTGTTGATGGGCTGGCACAGAGGAGGAAGAGAGAGAGAGAGAGAGAGAGAGAGAGAGAGAGAGAGAGAGAGAGAGAGGAAAAGAAAAAGGGAAAAGGGGGAAAGATTTTGGGATAAATTCAAATGGGGTGTTTGAATTTGGGTTTAACTTTGGACTTGGCAATAATTCAAATAAGAATATTTGAATCATGATTTGGATTTGGACCTGAGATTTGGGAGAGAATTTAAATTCAATTGGATTTTGAGCTGAAATGATCTAGAAATAGATTTGAATTTGAGAGACATTCAAATTCAAATATCCACTCAAAGAACCATAAAAACAAATAAACCAAATACATATGAATCATTTCAATACAGGGATTAATTTAGAATTACATTTAGTTCATTTTGGAATACTTAGCAAAAATAATACATTTGAATATTATATATATATTCTTGATTTTATGTGGTTTATTTAATTACAAAATTTTTAAATCTGAGTGAAATTTGCTATATTCTAAAATGCTAAAACTTGAGACGTTACAACGTGGATCTAGGGGGCGGTGGTCTAAGGGGGAGTAGATCTGGTGCACCTGGTCAACCTCGAGCTGGACCTTATTTCCGTGTTGCTCTTGGCCTCCTCCTGCGTCCGATAGCGAGTGAGAGCGGCTCGCTATAGTAATAAAGAGTGATAAAATTTAGAGAGGGATAGCGAGCCGGTTGGAGATAGCTTTGGATGTTTTCCCTAAATAATAGGTTAATTAGCCAAATAAGGTCTCGGTTAAAGTTGCTCTAGTACAGTTTGATCGTCACCAATCAGACAATTAACAGGAAAAGGTTGTCTCTGGTCGGATACTGTGTCAATATTTTTAGGTTTCGACCACTGAACAGTTAGCTGTGTGTGAAAAGAGATCATACTACATGTCTGAAATAAATGCCGCACCGTGCGCACGTGTGTGCGTGCAGCAGGTGCCTGCTTAACTGGCACTACTAAAAAAGTCGAGTTGCAGACATAGCTCTGCTCACTGTATTGCATGTATATGTGACACACAGCCCAGAGCTGTCCTCTCCTAGCTCTCGTTTTGTTTGCATGCAGCATGATACAGTATTGCTAACTGATCACTTATAAAGTGGGCACCAGATTTGCCAAAGGCATTAGTAGCAAGGTCTAAAGCTGATCAATCGAGTCGGTACGAGATCTACTATTGTAGACAACGTCACACGGCATAGCCTGAGGCCTGGTAGGGTGTGGCTAGCTAGGCACATCTCGTCAGTTCGTGCCTAGACCGACAACGCGGCATGTCGTATCGGTACGATCCAGCTCAGCCCGGCTACTTCGTCCCGCCTCGTCGCCGGTCACTCTGCGCTGACCCGTCTCACCTCGTCGTGCCTCGCCCATCCTGCCTCGCAGCGCCGCCATGCCGCGTCACTGAGCCGGCACGATATGGCCTGACTTTAAGTGTGTCGTGTTCAGGCTAAAGGTGAGTCGATACAACACGATCCGCTTAGCTAACAGGGCTAACTAGGTCATATCTAAATAGACCTGGATCGTACCGTGTCGAGCGACCTATTTAGCCAGGTTCAGCTAGATCCAGATCCCAATAATAACTTAGAAACAAACTTATTAATGCTAGTCACCTACATGGACTAAAAATATTTTAAAAAATATATAGATAATAGAATTTTATGAAATACCTATTATTTTGGTTTTAGAGATGACTGATGTGCGTATATTGACCATATTTTCTTATTATATTTCTCTAATGAACAGGGTCTTGCACAAGGTTAGTTTTTTCCTCTCATCTTCACGATATAATATATGTGTGTTCATCTATTGTATAATATATTTTTTTTCTTTTTTAGTTTGTCTTGGGATTCCATGACATATGAGATTGACCTAAATTAGTGTTTAGGAGAAAAGTATACGCAACGTTGCAAGATAGCAACACTTTGGGTTAATTTGTTATAATGGCAGATGTTGGTAATTTAGAAGCAGGTATTTGTATTCTTTTGATTAGTTTTTTCACAGTAGCAGATGTGGTTAATTTAGAAGCAGGTATTAGGCTAATTTGGGTTAGTTCTTTCATAATGGCAGAGGTGGATAATTTAGAAGGATGTATTATGGATAATTTGGGTTATTTTTTTTTATAATGGCAAAGATGGATAATTTAGAAACATATTAGATTTATTGGCTATTGTTGTCAATGATGATTAGAGTCCACCAAATAGATGGTTGGATATTTAATTTTTTTATGAGAATTTCTAGAATTTTTCTATTTTTTTAGCGCAATTAATTTGAGGATTAACATGGAGGCTTTAAAGGGAGCCTCCAATTAGTAATAGTTTTATAATGGCAGATTCAGTGACTATTGTTGTCAATGATGATTACAGCCTATCAAATCAATGGTTGGATGTTTTACTCTTTTATGAGAGTTTCTAGGATTTCCTCTCTTTTTCTTGCGTGTCTAATCTGACTATTAAAGTGGAGGCTCTAAAATAAGCCTCCAAATAATAAGATTAACGTGGATAGCTCAAGGCTATTTTTTTTTTATCAAATCTGAGAGTTCTGATCGGATTTGATCTTTGGTGTAATCTGAGGCCGATATTTTTTGGTCAAATTTGTTTTTCTTTTGTGATTTATTCAATGCAGTGTTAACCAATACGTGCGCGGTCAATCTGACAGCTTAAAATTCTGGATCTGCTAGTTATCTGGCGACGGATTTTGCTTATCATATGTCAAAATTTCAACAAATCAGCTTCTGCTATTGGCCCCCAAGGTTTGATTTGGTTTTTGTTATGTGCTGATTTGGGCACAATCGAGACAATAGAGAATATTCCAGATATATGTACAACTCTTTCCAGGATGGAACGGTATAATGCAGCTAACCAAACACCCAGACAGGCTCCTATCCTGGACCACCTCGTGCAAGCACCTTTCTTATAACCAACTAAACATTATCTTGAACTTTTTAGGTCCTGTTTATTTCCCCTGTGAATTCTAAATTATGAATTATTGATTGTAGAAGTTCACCTTGAGTGGATTATAAATTATACTATAATCTAAATATATATTTACAAAATCTACTTACAGAATCTAATCATTTATTTACAGAATTCACAATCCATAATGCACAATAAAGGAAAACAAACAAAGCTTAGTATGACACATATTTGTCTATGCCTGGGACTCGTTTGGGGTGAAAAAAAGAAGAGAATATTCGTTAAAATCATACATGGGCCTAAAGCTTAAAGTAGTAGGCCAGCGAGGCCCATGACAAGCGAAACAAATTTGGCAAGGGGTACCAAGTAGTACAACGATTGGGCCCTCAGTTCCGTGGACTCCGTCCAAATTGGCCCAGAACTCTCTCTGCAAACACAACGTCTTTGTTGATTTACACAGGCACGGAGTAGACAAGTTCGATGAAAACATTGCGACGGTTGGATGCAACTGAGTAAATGTACATCCGGATTATGAGCAAATCATACTTTTTTCCATAATTAAATGAGAGCCAGTGCATTGTTTTTTACGTAAGACGCATAAAACTATAATTATTTTGACATGTATCATAAAACTAAAACTTTCTCACAAAAGTGCAATTGTTTTGTGCCTTTTCCAACTAAGTTGGTGTGAACAGAGTATGAAGTATATATACACACGCTGATGGAATACAAATAGTAAGATTATAAACTAAGCCACCAAAACAACAAAATTCAGTCATGTTGCCACCTGGAGAACATAGTGTAAACGGCATGTTGCCATGCAAATTTCAAATAAATAAATAAATCTGAGAACATATAAATCGACGTCAATGATTCAGTTGATCACAGTCAGGATACTATTTCCTGGGATCTACAGAGATTCTTGCTTCGAATTTTGATGACATCGCTGTACGTGTTGATTTCTTTAGCTACCTCCACGAATTGAAGGCTGCAACACCGTTGAACAACACCAGCAGGAGGACGCTTACAATTCACAACCAATAGAGACTGCGACGAACATGTCAAATTAGTGGCTGCAAGGTAGCCAAAAATCCACGAAATTTGTGTACCGACCGCCATAATTCCGCTCAACTATGTCGACATAAGAGTTGCTTCCTAGCTACTATTATTGCATGACCCATTTCACGCTCAGCTAAAATTGTGGTGCAGATCAGCCTGCCCATTTTTTTGTGAATTGTAATTAGTCTTCACTTATGAATATTATTAAGAATAGCATTTTCACGATGGTGTTCATCAGTTACTTCGATAAAGTAAAAGGAGAATTATGGAACTTTGAACTATAGTATTAACTTGAGAAGTGGTAACGTGGACGTTTTCAATAAAAAAAATAGAAATTGAGTGTCTTGACCTTGCTATCCTTGAAGAGAGTTGACTTTATGTTCATTAATAAAAAATAATTGACTTTTCCCCTAAATAAAGAGTTGACTTGGCGTTTGAGAAATCGTGCTACTAATATATGTTGCTTTCACTGACTTGATAATTTCCGTCCACAAACTCATCAACATGATTACGTGAATGCAACACCTACTAAACAAGAGAAAACGAGAAATCATAGCATCAAGACGCGCAATAATAACTCTTCCCTTGTATATATAACATTGACAGGAAAATGCACGTAGCATCTACCATCAAGCTAAAATAACACCCTAGTTATACGTCGGCGTTATTGTACTAAACAAATAGTTAAGACGGCATTATTGTGCTAAACACCCTTAGCGTCTAAGTCAAGCTGAAATAACACCATAATTAAGCCGGCATTATTGTGCTAAATAAATAGTTTACTGGTTATCTTTAAATATCCTCCAAGATACCGAGAACTTGAACGAAGGCTTCACGATTCCTCTCGCTAGTTATTACTAATGGCATGGTTCGTTTCACACTTGTTAGCTATAGCCAGCAATCCATCAAAATATATAATTTGCAAATCGCAATTACTCTCAACTATACTTCATTAGCATGCAGTACTCCTCCGGCCACAAATAAGTGTCCTTTTTTATTGCGTGCAATCAACCATTTCAAACTCTAATTACAAATTTCTTTTTATGTGTTGTGTTTGTAAATATCCTTCAAGATATTTGCAGTGCGTCCATCGGTGCAACTGGTGTACGTGGTTCTGCAGTTTGCAGCAATGGACGTTTTTTTGTGTGTGTGCATTTCTTAGCTAAGGAGCTTTTCTGACATACTCTCTTAAGAAAGAACAAAGGGGTCGAATCGGGGCAGCTGGGCATGACAATTGACATGTGCCCAGCCAGTTACCTGCCCACGCTGGAATAAGCTGCCAGGAAGCTTCAGCTCGATGGATGGATGCCGATTTCTCATGGTCCTGTCGTCGTCCTCAGCACAAGCGAACCGGTCGGTCATTCCGTCCCTGCCCGATGCGGATGCGTACAGGTGCAACAGGCTCATTTGCAGCACGGGCGCAAATGATAAGCAACTGCAACTAGGAGCAGTGCACTAAGAGCATGTATATCTATTGTGCTAAGGAGAAGTTAACGGAGAGAAAAATGAGTTATAATCGGTGTTAAAGGATGTAGGTATAGTACTGAGGTTAGAATATATAGTATTGATACTAAAATTTACTATTAGTGCTAAATTTCATTTTAGTAACAAAATTAAATATTTTAAATCACTTTATTACCTATTACTAAGGGATATAACACAAGTAGTTAAGAAAGAAATGAAACTAACTAACTATCTTTAGCGTTTAATAAAGATGGTACATGCTCTAGGCATCACGGCGCTTAGAAGGGGCCCGGCCAGTCGCTGTTTTCGCCGGCCTGCAGACAGCCATATCTACGACAGATATCGGTGGTAATGAAAGACGACATTGTTGTCCATCCATCTAGCACCAGCTACTTGGTCTCGTCAAAGCAATCTGAACGGAGATGGGAGAGAGAAAAATATACTCCATTGATTCATCAGGTTAACATATACTACAGAGTAACATATACGTTGTGACATGGACCAAACAGGCCATGGACCTTATGGGCCATATATATAATCTGTACATATATACTTAACAGGGAGATGGAATCATGGGAGTAGCTCCTGTAAGCTTATTTTCTGCACACGTCACGAAGCTGATGTAACGGTAGCACGAGTCACATGAGAAGTTAGCGTGTTGATTGAAGTGGTCTGGTGTGGCCTGTCCTGCTGATCAAGCAGGCCACAAAAAGACGAAGAAAAAGAAATGGTGTCTAGATACCTGTTAAGACTTTCCAAATGCAAGTGGGCGCATCAGATAAAAAGAGCAGCAGAACGGCAGTTCAGTTGGCCCTATCGTCCTACATGGCGAGCACGCGCCAACCAAGCTCCTCAGCTGCGCGCGCGAAAATGTCTGCCTCTTTCGTGCCGACACTGCCCACCTTGGACGGCGGACTTGGCACTTGGCAGGTCCACTTGGCCCTTTCGTGATCTTATATACTTGGATCTGAACTTAATTCATAATACATGATAAAATTTATCAGAAAATTTAAATTGAATAAAAAATCATGTGTGATGAAATAAGAAAGAAAATAAATTATCACGTATCATATTATAAATTAGACCTATACCATAAATACATATGATTAGCCTCTATTATTTTCCATACCACACCTTGTCCAAAGACCCAAGCCCTGGAATCAACTGACCAACAACCACTCGCCCCATATACTATATATGGACATTTATAATTACGTGATGCGCTTTTACATTTTTCTACACGGCATTGATAAGTCATGTTGCCCATCGTAACACAACGTAGGATTTGTTTGGTATAGCTTTAGTTCTGAGTTATATTGTATTTAGAGTTTATATAATAAAATAAAGAAGTTTAAACTTTTTTTAATTTAAAATAAAAATCAGATGGCTTAACTAAATATCTTAATTTAGTCATAGCTTTAGATCAAGATCTTTTGAAACTAAGGGGCCATTTGGATAACAGAAACATTTCAGATTCTCGGGTTATTCTCTAGAGTAACTGCCAAATACGCCAAAACGTGAAAGTTTTACCGTGAATCATCTAAAACTTTCTCATTTCTAATACTACGAGGAGAATCACTCAAACAAAAGGGTGTTTCACCCGTTTCGATTCATTTCCTTTTCATTCTTTTTCAAGAATCTGAATCCAAAATTCTTGCCAAACATTTTTAGAAAAGTAAGGAAGAATCATCAGAGAAACGTTTCAAGAAGAAATCAAATCAGAAACATTTCTAAAAGAATCTAGAATACTGCCAAACAAGCTATAAATACTCTCAATCTTAGATCTAACTTCCCACGCAATAAGGCAGCCAAGTCGTACTTGGAGTAACCGTCATTTGTTTGTCA
Organism: Phragmites australis; assembly: GCF_958298935.1. Lineage (NCBI taxonomy): Eukaryota > Viridiplantae > Streptophyta > Magnoliopsida > Poales > Poaceae > Phragmites > Phragmites australis. The sequence goes on from NC_084926.1 coordinate 42,650,596, forward strand.
CCCCAATTATGTCGAGACAGGAGCGGAGCTGCTAATTGTTTATTGCCAATGACATTGATCTGTGATGACTCATTGCACAATCAGGAGCTAACGACGATGATGCAGATGAAGATGACCGGCCGGATTATAAAAAAAATCAGTGTATAATTAATTACATTTCCACTAAAGCTCCCTTCACGACGAAGAAACCCTTCCTTCGTAGTACTCCCTTCCAGCCCAAATATAAGTATATTTTGATTTAGGCATGAGAATTAAGGTGAGAGATATAATAACCTTATTGCACATAAGTTATTGTATAAGTTTACTGTATTGATTAAGGTTCATTTTAAAAGAGTTTAATCTAGGGAGCGTTTTCTACCTCTCTGGAGGCCGCGTCATGTATATTGATATGGCCGGCAATACCGGGAAGATTACAATCCTGGCAGATTACAAGTCCATCCGATCACTTGAGGAATCGGTTTGAACAGAGAGCCAAACTCTACCTACAGCTCTCGTCTGTATTCAAACCGATTCTATCTAGAAACCAACGACCGACTGAAATACAAGCAGACTGTAATACAAGCAGGTTCAATCCAATTATCTCTAACACATTTAAGTAAGGGCAGATATGAAAGAACGAAACAGAAAGGTGCATCGGAGTTGTTAATGAACTTATATTTGATGAATTTGAAAAAAGTCTAAATAGACTTGGAGACGTAAATAAGGGTACAACAACTTATATTTATTCCGTAATACGTACTTGTGAAGACCGATACAAACTGTTTTCCTGTTCTTTCGCAATAGTACAAACATGGAGCAGATGTGGATGGTACATTGAAGGAGTACAGTACTAGTTCTGTTACAGAGAGAGGCGTATCGACAGGTCTCGAATCTTGGCATGCCATTGGTCACCGGACCATTGGACTTCGTTGTTGATCTCTCCATACATTATATTTCTGACCATACGTGACTAGTTTTGAGGAACTAGGAAAACAAATATACCTGGACCTGAATCAAAGTGGCGTACGTGGGACGCGTGTGAAAGGGCCAAAGGGGGATGTGGAATCTTCAGTGAATCTCCGGCGAGCTTTTCATGGGTGGATCTCGTGACTGGTGAGCTGCCGGCGAACCGCCGGCTGTCGCCATGGTCTCCTGCAACGGAACAGAACGATCACGCCATTTGCGATTACAAACTCTAATTAAGGGTACTAGCCCATCAACCCTTGCAGCTGCACGAACTAGTAATTTTAGAAAACATGAATAATAGAGTTTATAAATTTTAGTGCGTCTCAACTGAGGATTAATATGGAGGCTTTAAAAAGAAACCGAGTTTACTAAATTGATAGTCGGATATTTTGCTTTTTCTAAAAAACCAAAGACAAGACAAGGAGGCTGGGAATTGAGGTGAATTTGGAGCGAGGCGAGGAGCTCCCTTCAGTTGGGCCATGCCCATGGCACGCCCAGAGACTCCGGTGGAATCACACGCGAGTGCACGTACGGCCGGCGGCAGCGGCGTCGACGACGTAACCCAGCGGACGGGCGTCCGGCGACCGGCGGGAGCAAAAGAAAGTAAGGCGAGCAGGTCAAAGGAAAATACTGACGGTGATCGCAGGACGTGGACGGCAGCCGGAGGCGAGCTCGATCTTCACTCGGGGCGGCGGCGTGGCAGGAGCACGGCGAGGGCGGTGGATGCCACAGCCCAGAGGGAGTATGCAGCGAGAGCGACGGGCCACGGCGGCCGCACCCCGGCCATCGACGATCCGTTCACGGCGACGTTGACGCACGAGGCGGCCGCGAGGACGAGAAGCAGCAGCAGCTTCTGGTCCATGCCGTGCTGCGCGAGGTTGGAACTTGGAAGGAACTAGGGACCCGGTGCCGGTTTCCTCGCCGAGCGATGCGAGCTCTCGCTGCGTCGCCGGAGGCGCATTTTATATGCTTCGCTTGGTAGAGGCCAGTGTGAAGCCTCGACGAAGCATCTTGTCACCAAATGCTTGGTAGTACTATGGATTTAGGCCATATTTATTTTTTATTTTAATTATAGACTCTAACCTTAAAAATATAAGAAAAATCGTAATATAAAATCCTATTTCTATAATCATAAACCAAATTATACTATAAAATTTCACAATTTAAAATTTAATAAGAGAAAGTTTTTATAAATTTTATAGACTAAACTAAATTCTCACCATTTAAATCTAAAATAAATCTGCGTTTAGACTATCTTCAATAGGTACTTAAAAATTCATCCCTATAAATTATTATAATAATATCCAATACTATACAACATCTCCTCTTTTTTTATCTCTAACAATTTCTCTAATTTTTACCTTTTATTACTCTTTTCCCCTCTTCAAATCCACGTATCAGCAGAGTACATCGAATTTGAGTTGTATCTCTCCTCCCCTTATTCGTATAACACTTGAAAACTGTAGCTGTTCGAGATGGAAACCGGAGCTGCTGATGGACAAATAGGCAACAATAATCCAGCACAGTAAATTGAGGGCTCTGCTGGCCGTACCAGTCGTTTTCACGAACTCTTCCGCGAATTTTCCGAAGCCTGCGCCGCCGGTCGTCCACCTGTGCAAGCGGTCGGTGCTGTGACTGTACTTTGCAGATAGAATATTGGACTGACCGATACGGCTCATGCAGTGCCAGCATCCGTGTGCCGGTACACCAGGGTTAAAAAACCGTCGGTAACCGCTCAAAAATCGCGGTTACCGATCTTTCCAGTCCGGTCCGATTTCAAAAACCGCTCGGTAACCGAAATTTGAATTCAAAAAATTTGAAAAAATAAAAAAATTCAAAAAAAAATTCAAAAAAAATCTTAAAAAAAACTAGACATAATTCTAAGAACTTCTGTGAAAAAAAATTTCAAAAATAATGTCGTTTGCATCATATTCTATAGGGAGAAAGTTTGAAAAAAATGAAAAAAAATTGAAGCGCGCGGCTCAATTATTAACTCATGTTAAGGAAAAGTGTAACATGCAAACACATATTTTTCTTGTATAAAACGTATTTTAAGAGAATCTTTAAAATTGATTTCACTTTATTTAGAGTTTTATTAAATTCTCTATGATTTTTACAAAGTTCACAAGCATAAAGTGAATATGTTAAGAAACATCACTGTAATTAATTTTTTCATGTCTACTATTATTTTTTCTACGTAAATCATAATATAAATAAGCTAATGAAAGTGGTTTCACTAATTTTTAAGGTGTGATGGGTCAGTTATGAATTAATCTAGTCGCAACACATTTACACAATCATGCATGTTACAATAACTAATTCATGAGTTCATATATTTTCAAAAGATATAGGATCATGTAAGAAGACTAACAAAATTAGTTTCATGATTTTTGGATTAGCAAAGAGTAAACTATGCATTTACCTTGGTTTAACAAATAAAATTTCTCACAGAAAATTTTGAACTTTTTTATGAGTATAAATACTTTTATCATGTAGATCATGTTACAAAGAAGCCAACAAAATTTGTTTCACTTGATTTGAAGCTCGGATGAATTAGTTATTGATTTTACAAGATTGAACCCAGTTTTAGGTTTTTTGTTGAACTGCGCTGAAATTCGATAAAACCGCTCGATAAATCGAGAAAACCGAGCGGTTACCGACCCAAACCGCTCGGTAACCGACCGAATCAAAAATACGAGAAAATAGCTCGGTAACCGACCCAAACCGCTCGGTTACCGAGAGGGCAAAAACATGATTTTTTCGTAAAAATTTAAAATTTGCCTAATGAATTTTCTCCGATTTTTTTTGAATTTTTGACCGGTAACCGCGGTTATCGCGCATTTTCGGTTACCGCCGGAGCTCGGTAACCGAGCTCCGGTCGGTAAATGAAACCTTGGTGCCGGCTCCGGCGGTAACCGAATTCACGGTTACCGCACTAACCGTCAAATTAAAAAAATTCGAATAAAATTTATTTGAGAAAAATTACGATTTTAGCCTCTCGGTAACCGGTCGAATTGGACCGGTTACCGAGCGGTTTTTGCGATTTATCGAGCGGTTTTTTCGAATTTTTCACATTATCGGTAACTGCTCGGTTTTGTCGGTAATCGCTCGGTTTTCTCGATTTATCGAGCGGTTTTCTCGATTTTTAGTATAGTTCAACAAAAAAAATCTAAAAATTATCTTAATCTTGTAAAATCAATAATTAATTCATCTAAGCTTCAAATAAAGTGAAACAAATTTTGTTGGTTTACTTGTAACATGATCTACATGATAAAAGTATTTATACTCATAAAAAATTCAAAATTTTCTGTGAGAAAATATATTTGTTAAACCAAGTTAAATGCATAGTTTACTCTTTGCTAATCCAAAAATCATGAAACTAATTTTTTAGTCTTTTTATATGATCCTATGTCTTTTAAAAATACATGAACTCATGAATTAGTTATTGTAATATGCAGGATTGTGTAAATGTGTTGCGACTAGATTAATTCAAAACTGACCCATCACACCTCAAAAATTAGTGAAACTACTTTTATTAGTTTATTTATACTATTATTTATGTAGGAAAAATAATAGTAGACATGAAAAAATTAATTACAGTGTTGTTTCTTAATATATTCACTTTATACTTGTGAACTTCGTAAAAATTATAGAGAAATTAATAAAACTCTAAATAAAGTGAAATCAATATTAAAGATCCTCTTAAGATACATTTAAAAAATATATATGTGTTTGCATGTTAAATTTTTTTTCTTAATATGAGTTAATAACTGAGTCACACGCTTCAATTTTTTTCAAACTTCCTCCCTATAGAATATGATGCAAACGACACTATTTTTGAATTTGGTTTTTCACAAAAGGCCTTAGAACTGTGTCTAGTTTTTTATGATTTTTTTTGAATTTTTTTATTTTTTAAATTCTTTTAATTTAAATTCAGTTACCGTTTGTTTTTTGAAATCGAGCTGGATCGAGATGACCCGTTATGTCGATATTTGCTCCGTTACGGTCGGTTTTTAAACCCTGGTGTGGAAGCGTGCGTCTCGCGTCACGACGCGCGCAGCATCCCTGCGCCTGATACTGAAACCGTACGCGCAGCGCAGAGATTGATTTCTGGCGCCGCATTCCTGCGCCTGATGGTAGACGCGCTCCTCTCCCGGTCTCGATCTGAACGAGAGCGATCTTTTTTTCTTCCTTCCCGTCTGACATCTTCTTAGCTTCTTTCAACTTTTGGACTAGGTGGAGCGACAAAGGCTGTGCCGGTCGCCGGCCGCCGTCGCGAGCAGCGATGCTGCAACGGAACAGAACGAGAGCTCTGCTCTGCAAAACTGCAAGCCTCGGAGATGGCAAGATAGGGTGTGGTGGCCCGGAGCAGATGGCCGGTGCTGCGCCACTGCGTCCCGCATTTGCCGTTGCCGATGCCTTCCAACTTTCCAAGTTCCACAGCATCAACGGGCTGAAGGAAGCCGCCAGCGTCAGCTAGTGACCGGGCGGCACGTCGGATGGACGTCGACGCTGGCATGCACTTTCGGCCGCTTCTCATCGGTGGGTGCTCGAAACCGGCCGGCAGCTGTCGAGTGTCGACTGGGCCGCATTAACAAATATTAGTAGGTGGCGTCCGTATGCAGTTTTCGGAATAGACAATTGGGCTGTCACTGTCGCTTACGCAATGCTGCCTGAAACTAACGACGGAACTCAGATTGTGCCACGCAAAGCGAAAGATGAGTTCCTGCGCCAGTTACTCCCACCGGAGACATACTGGCGCAGGAAGAGTAGTTGATTAGAAATTTTATCCCGAATAAGTTTAATATATGACAGAACAGCTGGCTTGCAATCTCAGAACGGGGACATACCGATCTCGTTATTGATATATGACAGAACAGCTGGCTTGCAATCGGGGACATCCGGGGATAGAGGTGGGACATGGACCGGCAGGCTGGTACGACATGGCCCCTTTGTGCCTGATGCCGTCTTGTACCCAGCAGACTCAGCTCGCCTAGCCTGTCGAGCTGTGCAGTGCTAGCATGGTAAGCTGACGCATAGGTTTAAGCATGACTTATGTCACATCGTGCCATAAAAAATAGATAAAAAAGATACTATATAAGTGATGAGTCGTAACATGATCCATCACTAATGATAAAAATAATGGATCGTAGTTGTGACCCGTCATTAATGTCAGTCATTGGTGACGAGTGAAAATTTGATCTGTCATCGATAACGACTCATTACTCACAGGTCATCGTAGGTCAGTAATTGGTGACGGGTCAAGTTTTTACCTATCACCAATGACTAACGCATCGGTGATGGGTCTTATAGGCCTGTCAAAAGTGACAGGTCAAGCTATGATCCGTCACTAATGACGTTGTTCAGAAATACAGAAAATGATCCGTCACTTATTTTGTTTTCTCTTATTTTTTCTCACTTCAGAAGCATATGAACTATTGTACATTTTTGCTCAAGTTTGATGTAAGAGGTAACGGCTATGAACATAAACGCTCGCTCCGAAAACGGTGCAGAAACTTTCGGAGGCGAGAACTCAATCTTCCTAGCTGTTTTAGGCCTCAAAAAATTCACCGAACCTGACAAAGTAGGGGACAAACGGATGTAACTTTTTCTGTAGATATACATAGAGTAAAAAAAACGTCGAAATCATAGTCTGTATGTAAAAGTTATGACCATTTAACCGAAGGCACTCCGAATCAACTAGTTTTTATGTCTATTGTAAAATTAACATTGGTGACTAGTCATAACCGTGACCCGTCACTTATGACCCTCGACAAAATAGTTAAAAGAATCTTTTATCCGAGTCCCTTCAGGACGCATGCGAGGTTGAGCTGGTTAGGCAGCTACGCGTGCGAGAGGCCGTCGCGAGTTCGATTTCCACGAAGCGCATATTCTAAAAACAGCCTAAAAAATAGGTAGAGACACGAGGCGAGTGGAGATAGGCCTGAGTTGGATTGGCTTAGGGAAAAATATTTTTTTGACTTTTTTTCGCATCAAAAAAACGCGAAAACCGTATATCAGTCATAAGTGACGGATCACAAACAAGTCATAAGTGACGGGTCACTAATGACCTTAATAAGTGACGTGTTCTTACCCATCACTCGTCACCCATGACGGTTATGACCCATCACCCTTATCCATTTTTCATGTAGTGTCAAACACAACTTTCGTATTTGTTAACTCGTATATAATCGCTGCTGCACAATTAGGCACCATCAAGAATTTGATCTATCTGTCACGATAAGCAAACATGATTGTTATGCTTGACGAACAGAGACACGCATGAACATAATTGGCAACAACCACCAAACTAGATTCTATTTGTTCGTGGATATACGTAAGACTCTCTTACCTCAATTGATCAGTGCCACAATAAAAGATTTAGATAAAATGTTATGAGCCCAATGCGTGCTGACGACCGGGCACTTGTATTAGCTTGATCTATTGTCAATGGTAATATGTTCCAATCATCAACTAACAACTCTGCGATAATCGAGTCTATTAATATCGGGCCCGCCCAGGCCATTATTTGGACCAGGCCGTGCCGCCCACCGTGCTAAAACCTAGGCACAACCCAGCCCGCGTGTCCGTGCCATGCTGGCATAGCCCAATATTTCTCATGCCGTGCCATAGTATGGGCCATGCGAAATCGTCGTGTCATGGGTCACCTAACTCGATTCGGCCTAAGGTCATCTCCAATGGAGACCGGAAAAATAGCCCACATCCTGTTCACGCGATTTTGCCAATTGACGTCGCCCAAACAGCAGTCCAACGGAGGCGGTATCCTGAGGTACAGTGATACGGCAACGCTTTTTTTGCTGGATGAGAGCGGCTTCTTTGTCGACGAATTTGAGGATCCGCATTACTGTTCCTGAGTATGCATGTGGGTCCGAGGGGAGGAGGAGAGTAATAGAAGGTAGGAAATATGGTAGCTGTTGGAAATAAAAAAAAAAGATGATATTGTAATAGTATTATAAAAAATAAATTTTTAAAGTATCTATTGAAGATGGCCTAAATCTTACCTCTATTCGGGGAGAGGAAAAGGGCGCCTTTGAGAGTGGGGTGAGGTGGGGTAGCAATTGCAGGGAAGTCCGGTGGGGTAGCAATTGCGGGGAAGTCCGGTGGGCCTCGCTGATGTCACAGGTGACCCCGGTGAGGCAGTGACTGAGGGCGTGCGGGGTTTGGCATCATGAAGACGGAGGCGGCGATGGCGATACAAACAGAGATGGAACTGAAGCGGGGGTGGGTCTCGGAGCGAAATGATGTATAAAGAAGAGGGAGGCAAATCTGGGCATTTGGATTACTATCTAATAGCCAGAAAAATGAATGATTTGAGGGCAAGAAATAATTCATAAAGATAATTAGCCAATCCCAATGACCCAATATATATAATACTAAACGTATGTTAACGGCAAGCATCAACATCAACGAGCTAGGTGTATGACGCCAATTAATAACTAGAAGTAGGGCCCGTGCAGGACATGTAAATTTCAAAAGTCAAGGATAAAATACGAGAGCTGGTAGCCAAGTAAGTACTGGTATTACTAACGGATGTAAACGTGTGAGAAAAAAGTTGAAATATATGTTGATTTATTTGTGAAGAGTGATTGATAAAGTTGTTGTTTTGGTTTGATGATTTTTGGTTTGCATAAGAGTGTCTATATATTGTAATTGTGATCATGTCTAATTAGTTGGAGATAAAATTGTGCTGAATTTTTATCTCTGATTTCAGGAAAATTGTTCACACCGGAAGTTCCGATCCTTATTGGGAGGTTGGTGCTAGGGTTTTATGCATGCCGGACTATTTCTTACAGAGAATAAATTTTAGAAAAAATGAAACTTTGAACACCAGAAGTTCCAGTGATGATGCTAAACTATTTCTTATAGATAAGAATTTTTTTGGAGGGTTCTGTGCTGTACTAAACATCGAAAGTTCCGGTGTTGACACTAGAAATTTCGGTAAGTACTTCGGAAGTTACATCGGATGTTTCAGTGAAGAGCGCAGACAATAGAGGAGGTTACACACACTGGATGTTTCGATGTGCAGATCAGAACATTCGGTGTTCACAAATTCTGTGAGTTGTGTTGGCAACTAAAGATTCTTGAGTTGGATTGATTTGAGGTGGTTTGGAGATATACGTTTGCTTATCTTATGGTGTGCAGGTGATGGATGCAATTTGACAGTCGATGGCGGGATTAGGGCTAAGCGAAATGCTTAGTGCTGGACGATCAAGGAGGTTAGGCGAAGTAAGGGTGATCCTAGCAGTATATGTAGAGGTAAAGCAAAGCATGTGAGATGAATGAAGTTGACATATTGACAAAATCAAGCGAAAGGGATGTCGACGCAAGTGACAAGACGGCCTGAGGGATCGGGAGCAGGAGAGATTTACCGGTTGTCGAGATCACAAAATGAGGTCCACGTGGCATCATTATGAAGTTTATGTCTAGGCAAAGCTAAGTAATGAAGGTGTCGCGATCATTCGATGGACGGAGAAGAAAATGGACTAAAATGCCCCGATAGTAGGTAAGAGGTCATTGTAAACGAGGGGTATTTTAAAAATAAGGAATCTTGACATCTAAATAAGCTCCTAAAACCTATAAATAGAGGGGTATGACTATTAGGAGAGGGAGTGAGGCAGCCATTAGAGAGTTGTGTGGTTAAGTTTCTGGAGAGGAAGAGATGAGAGCTTATCCTTTGTAATAGGTGAGAGTTTTTTATGAGAAAAATACTTTATAATTTGTTTAAAATAGGTCTGATCGCTTGAAGAAATGAAGTGCATGTTTTCTTCGATGCTCGTGTTCATCTCCTTCTAATTTTGTTCTATTGGATCTGTTGCTTTGTTGTAAGTTTTTATTTGTTGGATGAGATTTTCGTTTTAGTTTTTGGATTGAAAATTTTCCTCTATGTGAAGTTGTTCTTCTTATCAATAGAGACATAAAATTTACATACAAATATATACAGATGAGTCTTAAACTCTTTTGTCTTTAGATAATCAACTTGTAGAACTTCTTCTCCAGGTATTTCTCTCTTTGAATCAAAGTGTTTCTTTTATCAAGTTGTGATCTTTTATGACGATGACTCATGGATTGAAATTTATTGGAACGTAGAGTTCATATACAAATATTAGGGCCATGATTTTCTTTGCGTTCTTGATTGCAACTTGTATATCTCTAGCTTTTGTTTCTGTTTGAGTTTTGTGGTGTGTTGGGTGAAAAAAGGAAATACCATCTGTCGGAGGGTGAACTCCTCAAGGAGGGATCCGGAGGGACTCCCTTTGAGATTCGGCCGAGGGGATGATTTTGAATCTGTTTTGCGAGTGAAATAAATGGGCGTAAATGCGATGCAGGTGGGATGGAAGGATCGAATGCAGAATACAGTAAATGCTCAGGAGGTTTTTTAGACAGGTTTGAGCCGCACTGAGCGTAACACCCTACTCCTGTGTGTATGCTATAAATGCTCTGAGAATGTCTCTCAGAAATGTCGATGGTTACAAGAATATTTATCTAGCCTAGAGCTTCGGGCTCCTTGTTCTTCAGTGATCTCAGCTTCTGTGCTTGTACTGGACCTCTGTCTTCTTCCTCGGCTTCCTCCTTGTCTGAGAAATCCTTCCTTTCTCCGGGGAGCCCGCCCCGCCTTAAATATTCGTCGGGTGGTGGCGTGCTTAGAGAGGGAGGGCGCGAATTCCATAGCGCCATAAATGGAAAGGAGCCATCATGGGCTGCTGTGCGAAGTGACGGGGAGGGTTGAAAACGCGCCCCCGTCCGGTCTGGTTCGTCATGATGCCGTTCTGCAACGGGCGCCGCGGGGAGGGCCCAACGGGCAGCCACCGAGTAGCCTGGCGTGCCCGTTCGGTCTTGTACATCTGACACAGCAGGGTGGCAGGCGGGGCGCCTCGGGCTTTGCGATGTTATCACGAGGAGCGCCGGATGACGCGGGATGGGACCCATGCATTAAATGTCCCCACGCCTCCCTGCCAGGCCGTGGCAGGAGCAGTTGGAAGTGACATGTCACGCGCCCTCTTAAATGCGGCATCGGGCCTTTCACTGGTTGACACCTCACCGCTGGACCTCTGTGGGGCCACCGGCGAAGGAATTCTTATGCCGTCGGGGAACCGAGTGCTCGGGGGTCACTGTTCACAGCCCCGTGCACTTTCTCCTGGATATGCCCTTTCTTAGTCCTCGGGGAACCAAGTGCTCGGGGGCAACTGTTCACGGCCCCGAGCACTCTCTCCCGGAATTGGCTGTTCGGGTCCTCGGAGAACCGAGTGCTTGGAGGTCACTGTTCATGGCCCCGAGTACTCTCTCCCAGAACTAACTTCCTTGGGTCCTCGGGGTACTCGGGTGCTCGGGGGCCACTGTTCGCAGCCCCGAGCACACCCTTCCCGGTACTCGGCTTTTCTGATCGTCGGGGGACTTGAGTGCTTAGGGCCACTGTTCACAGCCCCGAGCACTCTCTTCCCGACGCTTGGTCTCCTCAGGTCATCGGGGAAGTTGGGTACTCGGGGACCACTATTCATAGTCCCGAGCACCCTCTCCCGGGACTTAGTCTTCTCGTACCTCGCGGAGATGATTCCCGCGGGAGGGCGCCACGTGGCAAACTGCTGATCTGGCCTCAAGACTCGGGAACTCCTGGTTCCTGTGTCACCGACACCATCCTATTCGAAAATTTTTGGTAAGCCGTCCATTCACATCTCTACTCATTATTCTTAGTCCTACAACATATGTATTTTTTTAAACATAAAGCATGTATATTTCTGCTCCATGGCAAATTATGAAAGGCTTGAGAATTGAGTGGCAAATTCTGAGAGACGTGCCTATTGATGGTAAATTCTAAAATCTCTCGTTTTGATATTGCTTATCATACGTGATCAATTAGTTAAACGTTACGCAGCTACCGCGAAGGGATAACACGCCACAGGTACTACGACTATGCTGTATGTGGACGTGATCGCGGTCGCATACACGCCTACACGACTGGAGCTAGGACAAAGTTATTATTGATCGACTCAAAATCCATTTCACCCAACTAGAAAATGCACTCTATACCATGCACCTAATTGCATTCTTAACTTAGGAGGTTCTGACCTGCCAAAATTTTCAGGCTTTCGTGCCGACACATCCACCTTAGGACGGCGGACTTAGCACGAGCGACAGGTCCATGCATGCTTTTTTGGAAAAAGAAAAGGTTCTGGCCGTTGCATCCACAAAATCATACTAATTATTACATTATATCAGCTAAAAGTAGAAAAGTATGCAAGATAAGGTAACAAACAACATGAAAAAAATCATTTAATACATAGTTAATGAACTTATATTTGATGAATTTGAAAAAAATCTAAATAGACTTATATTTACAATCGGAGTACTAATTAACTCATTGGAATTTTACGGAGGATGGGACAATTCTTATTTGACTTAACTTTGGGATGCAAAGTGCGCCTTGCAGGAGACAACTGTGATGTGTATTAAGTTTATAAGTTGAACACGTTTAGTCATTAGAAAATTAAATCGGTTCGTAATTAGGGAAAAGTCGGGCAAACATACGTACAATAACAGCAGAGGATTGTTTGATGCTTTCGCTTTTCTTCAGTACAAAATATAAAAGAAATTACATTATATTAGGCGTCTTTTTTTACAACACGCTTTTTGTCGACTAAATCTTCACGCCCAACTTAATACTCCAGATGACTTTGTAAAAGTCGCATGACTTTTTACTAGGAACAACAGCACTTTCAAGTTTCAACTCTTGAAGCAGATATGCATTTTCTTTTCAGATTCAGGCAGGCAATCAATGGATTCATCAGCACAGTTGATCACACAATTGGAGACGTAAATAAGGGTACAACAACTTTTATTTATTCCGTAATACGTACTTGTGAAGACCGATACAGACTGTTTTCCTGTTCCTTGGCAATAGTACAAACAAGGAGCAGATGTGGATGGTACATCGAAGGAGTACAGTACTACAGTAGTTCTGTTACAGAGAGATGCGTATCGACAGGTCTCGATCTTGGCATACCATTGGTCACTGGACCACTGGACTCCGTTGTTGATGTGTCATGCATTATATTTCTGACCATACGTGACTAGTTTTGAGGAACTAGGAAAAGAAATATACCTGGACCTGAACCAAAGTGACGTACGTGGGACGCGTGTGAAAGGGCCAAAGGGGGATGTGGAATCTTCAGTGAATCTCCGGCGAGCTTTTCATGGGTGGATCTCGTGACTGGTGAGCTGCCGGCGAACCGTCGGCTGCCGCCATGGTCTCCTGCAACGGAACAGAACGATCACGCCATTTGCGATTACAAACTCTTATTAAGAGTACTAGCCCATCAACCCTTGCAGCTGCACGGACTACTAATTTTAGATAACATAAATAATAGAGTCTATAAATTTTAGTGCGTCTCAACTGAGGATTAATATGAAGGTTTTAAAAAGGAACCGAGTTTACTAAATTGATGGTCGGATATTTTGCTTTATCTAAAAAACCAAAGACAAGACAAGGAGGCTGGGAATTGAGGTGAATTTGGAGCGAGGAGAGGAGCTCCCTTCAGTTGGGCCATGCCCATGGCACGCCCAGAGACTCCGGTGGAATCACACGCGAGTGCACGTACGGCCGGCGGCAGCGGCGTCGACGACGTAACCCAGCGGACGGGCGTCCGGCGACCGGCGGGAGCAAAAGAAAGTAAGGCGAGCAGGTCAAAGGAAAATACTGACGGTGATCGCAGGACGTGGACGGCAGCCGGTGGCGAGCTCGATCTTCACTCGGGGCGGCGGCGTGGCAGGAGCACGGCGAGGGCGGTGGATGCCACAGCCCAGAGGGAGTATGCAGCGAGAGCGACGGGCCACGGCGGCCGCACCCCGGCCGTCGACGATCCGTTCACGGCGATGTTGACGCACGAGGCGGCCGCGAGGACGAGAAGCAGCAGCAGCTTCTGGTCCATGCCGTGCCGCGCGAGGTTGGGGACTTGGAAATTGGAACTAGGGACCCGGTGCCGGTTGCCTCGCCGAGCGATGCGAGCTCTCGCTGCCTCGCGAGAGGCGCGTTTATATCTGCTTTGCTTGGTAGAGGCCAGTGAAGCCTCGACGAAGCTTCTCGCCACCAAATGCTTGGTACAGTAGCATTCTGGATTTAGTTTTAGGCGGTGCACAGCGCACGCGAGAAGCAATCAAACATGCAGCAGCAGAAAACGGCCCGTGCTTTGTACCGTTCGTTTACGCGAACTCTTGAGCGAAATTTCCCAAGCATACCTCACCGAAGTGAGAAATCTAGAACGACGCTTCATCGGCTTTGAGGTCAAGCACGTCCCTCGCAAGGACAACTTCCTAGCCGAAGAACTGGCCCGTCTAGCTTCTTCTCGAGAACTTGTCCCGATCAGAGTCTTTGAAGAAAGACTCTCATAGCTATCCACCGCGGTCTCGGGCTAAGGTGAAGGGGATACTTCGCTCAGAAACGGAGCACCCGAGGCAACATCTTTGGAGGTATCGTTCTGTCCCGTTGCGTTGAATGTTGCGAAGTGAGACTCTACGGGCTGAACACAGCGGCACACGGCAACACGACATACGGTGCCGTCAGAGCAAGTGGGCATGCCTGCTCCTCCATAATGATGATTTATGTTAGATATTAGAATGAGCAGAGATATTCTGTTTGGGCCCACATGTAAACTCCCCTCCTCCCTACTATATAAAGGGAGAAGGGCCCCGTTTGTAGGGGGATCAAGTCTGGCAACCTGCTAGAACATCGTTTGTAACCAACTGAGATTTACGATAACACAAACACATGACGTAGGGTTGTTATCCTCCGGAAGGTCCAAACCTGTATAACTCCTTGTGTCCCCAAATCCACCGCCTACACACACACAGATCCAGTTCCTAAAATATTGTTCACGCACCCACTGTCCAGCATACCACGGAATCACTGTCAGGGATTTATCCTCAACAACCTAGTACGCGTGTCTCTCAGAATTTGCCACTTGATTCGGAAGCCTTTTAGAATTTGCCAACGGAGCTACAGATTTCTTTGTTTCATGCCACTCTGAACTATTGCGGTCTATTTTGTGCCTGCCCTTCTTCTTCTGCCATCCTATTTACGATGGCTACGCCATCGAGGAACACCGGCGTAGGAACATGGGCTTCTCTAGCCATCCCCCTCACGTAGCTCCTCCCTCCCCTTGTTCGTGGTTGGGGCACGCGGCAGATCGGGTGGCACCGATAACCCGCGTGCTTCTTTTTCCTATCCTCCTCCTCCTGTGGGAGCGCGGCAAGGAGGCCAAGGCCAAGCGCAGGTGAGGCAGTGACGAGGACCCTCGCTGTGTTGCGTGCTGACTCTCCACCTGCAAACCTGCTTTTGGTGTTGACATGCCCATGTGATCATCGAGTTTTTATTGAAGTATAAGTAAATTGCTCATCTTTCTTATCAGTTTAGGCTTTTAGATGAACTGGTCGGTGCAAACAGCTCAATATGGTATCAATGTCAGAGATTTCGAGTTCGAGTCCTGGCAGGTGCAATTAAAATAAAAAATTACAATCGACTCATATTTCCATATCTGAGTACGAGGGAGCCCCACATGAGGGAAAGTATTGAAGTATAAATAAACTATTTATATTTTTTTTTATCAATTTAGATTTTTAGCTAAACTGATCGATGCATACAGCTAAGTAGTTTCAACACGGCTGCAAGCCTGAGCCCGACTTCCGGTCCCAGACCAAGCATCCGTCAGCATATCGAGCAGGACACCACGCGTGCTAGCCCAATTAAGTTCACCGGACTTCGATTTGGTCATGAATATTGACTTCTCTTACAATTTCTAATTGTGGGCTGACAATCAAATACCGTATGATTTCGCACAAAAAAAGGAACCGGTAGCAACTCAAGCAGGCCTGGGAATTTCATTCGCTTGCCTACCCTCAGGAGAGAGGGAGAGGGAGAGGCAGGGTGACGACGGACATGGCTGGAACAGGAAGACGAAGAACAGGAAGTACTACTACTGTGTTGTATATGGACGTGATCGCGATCGCATACACGCCTACACGACTGGAGCTAGGATAAAGTTTCAATTTTTGGATCGACTCAAAATCCATTTCACCCAACTGGAAAATGTTCAGGCTTTCGTGCCGACACATCCACCTTGGACGGCGGACTTGCACGAGCGACAGGTCCATGCACGCGCCGGACGGCTGGCTCCAGTCCAGGCCCCGGCAATCGCCTGGGTCCGTAGACTGTGAACATGGATAATCACATGCTTTTTTGAAAAAGAAAAAGTTCTGCCCGTTGCATGTGAGATTCACAAAGCCATACTAATTATTATTTTCTCCGTTTCGTAATATTTATTCATAGCCTCAGAAATATCTGTCTTAAATTATTTGTCTATTGCGGTAACCAAAAATATTTTATGTGCTATACCCTTGAGTGTATGCATATATTTACTCTAACACTAGTGAGTTACTTGCACACATCCTTGTATTAATTAGGGATAGTATAGTCATCTCACTGTATTTTTTCATTCGATTTCAATATTCCTTGGTTTATACGTAATGGTGAGCGTGAATAAATATTACAAACCGGAGGGAGTACATTGTATCAGCTCATAGCTGAAAAATTCGTAAGATAAGATAACAAACCATATGAAAAAAAATCATCTAACACATAGATTATTACTGAACCACAACTAATTCTTAATGAAAAATTATAAAGCCACTTCTTTCGATGCTTGGCATGCCATACGTGTCCTCCCTCCTCTCCTCCTTTTGCAAAAGCATATAAAATTTGAACCAATAGAAGAAGTGATTATTTTCTTTCAAATACAATATTGTTGTGGCATTATAACGCGCTTTTAGATTCTTCTGCATCGCCACACCCATGGGCCATGCTGTTCCTTTCTTCGTGTTCAGCAGGAATGACGAAGGAAATGAGACATCTTCCTAGTTTTCAATAACAAAGAGTATGAAATGTGTACAACAATGCATAATTGCATATGCATGCATGAAAACACATATGCCAGGCCACTAAAAACAATGAAAATTATGTCCTGCTGCCCAGACCCAAGAAACAGTCAACGCGAAATGATCATCTATACCTCTATAAATGATACTATACAACCATTTTTTCATGTATCAAAATATTTAATTAAGAGTAGAGATTGAAACATTATATTCCCTCTGGTCATAAATACTTATTATTTTAACTAAAATCCGATCAAATTTTTAAAACTTTGATCTTTAAAACTCTCAGAATATTTAGTTTAGAAACATAAAAATTATATGTGTAAATTTATCTTGAAAAATATTTTCATAATATTATATTTTATTAGATATTATAACTATATTTTAATAAAAAAACAATAATCAAAGTTGCATATCAAAGATCCTAAAAAGTCAAAAACGATAAATATTTATAATTGGAGGGAATACTAACTATACTGTTGATTTCCTCAACCATCAAACATTTCGAAAGTATTCTTCCGAGACATATGGACAAACTCGTGAAACGGAAGTAGTAAAACACATTAAACAGCGGCTGCACGAGGAGGGGACACAACCAATAGAAACTTCAACGAACATGTCAAAATGGCCGCAAAAAGCCATAGAATTTTGCCGACCTTATCTGCTCCACGCAATAAATGATGCAATTAGGCAGCCAAAGTCTACGAGTCGTACGTGTGTTTTCCACTGCAATTATGTTGACACAGGAGTTGCTTCCTGGTTTGATGGCATGACTCATTCCACAATCATGAGCTAATTATAATTAACATGATGCTGCAAATCAAGGTATCAATTAATGGTATGTTTGACAGAGTTTCAAATTTAATAATTCTTAAAACTGTATATCTATAGTTCTAAAAATTTGTGAAGCTAGCTGTCGGAGGGTTAACTCCCGTCGTAGGGATCCTGAGAGACCACTTTTTAGAGATTCGGCCGGGGATGATTCTGAATAAGTTTGCCGGAGAAATAAATAGGTGTAAATGCGATGGCTGGTGGGGTGGAATGATCTAATGCGAAAGGAAGTAAATGCACTGGGGGTTTAGACAGGTTCGGGTCGTACGGAGACGTAACACCCTACTCCTGTGTGGATGCTATAAATGTTCTGAGAATGTCTCTCAGGAATGTACCAGTTACATGAATGTCTATCTATCCTAGAGCCTGTGGCTCCTTATTCTTCGGTTTCTATGCTCGTACGAAGGTGTTGTTCGATCTGTGTGTGTCTATTGGCTTTGGGTGCTCTTGGACTTCTCGATCTTCTCTACCTCCTTAATTTCTTCAACCGTGCAGAGCTGCCGAGCTTTTCAGAGAGATTTCCAAGACCTTCAGAGATTTTTTTCGCTTCTAGAGAGATTTTCCCCAGACCCTTTTTTTGCTTGTCTTCGTCCGTGCTACCGGCCGCTTTAAATACCCGCCGGCAGTAGCGTACCCCGAAAGAGAGGGCACGAGTTCCAAAGCACCATAAATGGAAAGGGCGTCATCATGGCCTCTGGGCGACGTGACGGGGGTTGAAAACGCGTCCCGCGCCCGGTCTTCAGTCGTCATGATGGCGCTGGCAACGGGCGCCGTGGAGGGGCCCACCGGGTAGCCGCAGAGCGGCCCGGCGTGCCCGCCCCATCTTGTTCTCCTGCCACAGCAGCGCAGCAGACGGAACGCCTCGAGCCTTGCGACGTTATTCCGAGGCGCGCCGGATGGCACGGGATAGGACCCGTGCATTAAATGTCCCCACGCCCTTCTGCCAGAATATGGCAGGAACTGACACCAAGCGTGGCGGGAGCAATTGGAGGTGACAGGCCACACGCGCTCTTAAATGAGGCCTCGGGCCTTTCACCGGCTGACACCTCATCGCTGGACCCCTGTGGGGGCCACTGACGGAGGGGCTTCCTGGGTCGTCGGGGAACCGAGTGCTCGGGGGTCACTGTTCACCTCCCCGAGCACTCTCTCCCGAGAATGCCCTTTCTCGGTCCTCGGGGAACCGAGTGCTCGGGGGCCACTGTTTTTGACCCGAGCACTCTCTCTTGATCTTGACTATACGGATTCTCGGGGAACCGAGTGCTCGGGGGCCGCTGCTCGCAGCCCCGAGCACTCTCTCCCGGAACTTCCTTCATTGGGTCCTCGGGGCACTCGGGTGCCCGGGAGGCCACTGCTCGCAGCCCCGGGCACACCTCTTCCGGTACTTTGCTCTCCTGGTCGTCGGGGGACTCGGGTGCTTGGGGTCACCATTTACTTCCCCGAGCACTCTCTTCCCGGAACTTTAGTCTTCGCAGATCATCGGGGAACCCGGGTACTCGGGGACCACTGACTTTGGCCCCGAGCGCCATCTCCTGAGAGGTCTTTTTTACCTCGAGGAGGTGACCCCGCGGGATGGCGCCACGTGGCGGATCGCTAGCCCGGCCTCGGGATTCGGGGACCCCTGGTTACTGATTCACCGACACTAGAGCTATAAGTATATCGAGATATTTGGGTGAGCTATCTTGTTTTTATTTTAGATTAAAAATATATACTTAAATTATTTTATTTTAATATACAAACTCTAAATCTAAAATAAAACTAAAAGTTAAAGCTCTATGAGACTGACCCTCGTGATAATTACTTTCAACTAAGCTCACTTCGTGAAGAAGGGATCCTCCCCTTTTCTAACAATATCAGACTTTTTTACAGGGGACGACGGCAAATTCTTGTTTGACTTTTCAACGCAAAGTGGGCCTCGCAGGATCACTGTCAAGCGTGAGTCACGCTGCGCGGCGTGCATTCTGTAACCACTTGATCAAAGTCAGTCTTACAGATGCACATCTCAAAGCTATTTCAATGGCAAAAAAAAATGGTTCTCGGCCCTACCTTGGGAGCTCAACATGCGGTTGTTTGTTGTTTTTTTAATAGAGATAATCAAATATGTTGTATCCGTCGTCTTTTTATGAATACACCTCACGCGACTAAATCATCATTCCTAAGTCACATGTCTTCCTTCCGGTAGACAGACTTTTTTAGATTCAGGTATCCACCAAATTTTCTTCCGGGCTTCTATTTGTGCTTGTATTATACGTAGCTCGTGTTGAGTAATCTCACAAAAAAAAGAGAGTAAATTCAACATAAATGGATCGAACAATTGGAGGCACAAAATAAGGGTACAAGCACTTTATTATTCCAATATACGCAGATATACAATAGTGGAGTACATGGATATATATATTGGAGTACAGGACCAGTGGTTCTAGAAATAGAGTTTCTAATAGAGTTTTGACTGATTTTTTTTACACACCATTGGTCATTGGAGCACTGGAAGACTATTTGACCTGTCCATTTCTTTCCAAACTGGAGAAGTACTTACCTCCAACTCCAACGACCCACTAGATCAGTCTCTGACAGGTGGACCATACCTGCCTTAAATATGAGGACTCAATGTAGTACTTGGAGTGACTGGACGGAACTGGATAGAAGTTCCAGTCCTGCCTCAAACAGAAGTGCGTGGAATCCATGCATGCGGGAACTGGAGAGTGGGATTTTGAAGAGATCGAACGCCGGCTGCCGCCATGGCCACGCCATCATCTCCTGCAACGGCGCAGAACCATAAGTCCATAACGCAATCAAGAACCATAGCTCGGAGAGATGATCACATGACGAGTCATCCTTTACGAGGATTCAAATATGTACATGGGGAAGCTATAAATTTTCGTCGAAAAAAAGGATGGGAAAATTAAAGTGAAATTAGAGTGAGGAGATGAGTTCCCTTCAGTTCACTTGGCCACGTCAAGCCCAGCCTCCAATATCCCATGCGTACATACGGCCGGCTGCAGCGGCGTCGAAACCAAGCGGCCGGCGGCTGGAGTTACAGAAACGAAGGCGAGAAAGTCAAAAGGAAGTGCACTGACATCGATTGCAGGGCGTGGACGCTGACGGCAGCCGGTCGCGACCTCTTCACTCGGCGCCGCGGCGCGGGAGGAGCACAGCGAGCGCGGCGAAGGCGAGAACCCACATGGAGAAGGCGGAGAATGCGACAGGGCACGGCGCTTCGGTCACGGCGACGTTGACGCACGAGGCTGCCGCGAGGAGGACGAGGAGCAGCAGCCGATGGTCCATGGCGAGCGCGCGGTTGGAAGTTGGAGCTTGGCCGGCTGGCTGGTGCGATGCGATCACCGGCTGGGGCGGGCCACATTTATATATAGCTTTGCTTGGTAGAGGTGGATAACTTCAGGGAAGCTTCGTGTCACAAGTGGCAGCAAATATTTCGTGAACACGTTGGCAAATCTGACGTGCGAGAATCAGTCAAAATTCAAGTGCGGCAGAAAGCCAGAAACTGCCCATCTGCTTTTTAGATCGGAAGCTTCATTGATTAGTAGCAGGGTTACAATCGATTTGCAGACATTCAAGTATTGGAGGGGGTGCTTCAGAGAGTCACTCACCTCGCTCCGAAAGTCCGAATTACTCGAAACCTGTTTCGCGCACATATGTGCAGCCTTATTACAAGAACGTTTTGAGAAACAAAGAATAAAACCCTCAAAACTCCTGATAAGCTCCTTAATCTCTGTCAAAATCGACGAGACTTTGGATTTTTGGTTGTTCACGTTTGACCAGAGTTCCACAAAAACCTGGCTATCAGTCTTCATAAGCAGACGCCGAGAACCTCTTCTGATTGCGAACACAAGGCCGTCTCTACATGCAAGGGCCTCCATAGACAGACCATACCATCTCGCGCATGCCCCCCCCTGAACGCTCCATGTTCATCTCTGAGTACAAGACCCGTATCACCCGAGTTCGCATTGGCATAAAAAGCTCCATCGGTATTGCATTTCAGCCAGCCCGCAGGCGGCCTGCACCATCTTGGTTGATGTTCTAAAACCACGGTTTCTTTCATCGGATGCATAATTTGCCACAGGTCCACGGTTCCTTTCATCGGATGCTTCTCCATGTCTCCTTTTATGTCTAGCCATCCGGAGAGTCCACATACCACAAATAATAACCGTTGCTTCTCTTTTGGTGCATATATCATTGAATAATAAATGCTGCAAGTTGTACTGATGTTTTAAAAAAATTAGAGAAGATATCGGTAGGAGTTTGTCCCTAGTAAGCTACTTTGCATTCTGGATGGTGACAGGGCAGGGCGGGGCCGGCGGGTGCCCCCTGTCTCTGAACTCGGAGCCCCGTCCCTGTCCTCGAATGTCGTATCGGGGCAAATACTCATCCCGTCCCCGTCCTTGTCCCCGTTGGATCCCTGAACCTCAGCGGGGCCCAGCGGGGTGGACACGAAAGACGCAACGAGCAGACGCAGCGACGAGCAGGCGTGGCGGGTGCATCTAGCGGGCGAGGCAGGGCACGGCGAGCAGGTGCTGCAACGAGCGGGCGTGGCGGGCAGCGCGGTGAGCGACACCCGAGTGCGGCAAGCGGCTAGGTGAGCGACGGACTTAAGCCTCATGGGGAGAACTCTGTCCCTGTCTCCATCTCAACTTGGACTCAGGGCCCACCCCGTTGCCCCCACGAGGCAAAATCTGGTCCATTTCCCACCCCACTCAAGTCGGATCACCGCGGTCCTGACTCCTGCCATCCCTAACATTCTTCCAGACCAATTTGGCTATAGAGCAGTCAACTAGCACATGTTTGATAGATTCTTCCACCACAAATCTCACAAAAAGCCATCCTTGTGCCTGCCGTTTGGGGACGAAATTTCAGCCGTTTTGCCGAGCTTGCGCCGGCCCGTCGTCCACTTGTGCAAGCGGCGGTCAGTCGGTGCAGTGACTTTCCACGGAATCACGATCACACTCTGCAGGCACAATATTCGATCGACAAGGCACAGCATTCGTACGTAGTACGCGCGTGCAAACGTAAGCCGTCATTCTGCTTCTGGTACAGTAGGCATAACGTAATTCGTCGGTTACCATCGAAATTCACGGTAACCGATCTTACCGTTTCGCTTCGATAATATAAACCGGCTAGGTACCGAATTTAAATTAAAAAATTCAAAAATAAATAAAAAATTAGAAAAAAACCTTAAAAAACTAGAGACAATTATAAGAATTTATGTGAATTTTCTTTTTCAAAAATAATGTCGTTTGCATCTTATTCTATAGGAAGGAAGTTTGAAAAAAAAAACCTCAAGCGTGCAGCTCATTCATTAACTCATGTTAAGTTGCTTAACAGTCAAACACATATTTTTACTGTGTATGGCATATTTTAAAAGGATCTTTAAAATTGGTTTCACTTCATTTAGAGTTTTATTAATTTCTACATATTTTTTACAAAATTCAGAAGCATAAAGTGAATATATTAAGAAATATCATTATAATTAACTTTTTCTTGTCTACCATTATTTTTTCTACATAAATCATAGTATAAGTAAACTAATAAAAGTGGATTCACTAATTTTGGAGGTGTGATAAATTAGTTATGAATTAGTCTAGTTGCAACATATTTACACAATTCTGCATGTTACAATAACTATTTCATGAGTTCATATATTTTTAAAAGATATAGGTTCATATAAGAAGATTAAAAAAATTAGTTTCTTTATTTTTGGATTAGCAAAGAGTAAACTATGTATTTAACTTGGTTTAGCAAATACATTTTCTCGTAGAAAATATTCAACTTTTTTATGAGTATAAATACTTTTATCATGTAGATTATGTTACAAGGAAAAAATTGTTTCACTTTATTTGAAGCTAAGATGAATTAGTTATTAATTTTACAAGGTTGAGTTATTTTTTTGGTTTTTTGTTGAACTTCATTGAAATTCGAGAAAACCGTTTGATAACCGGTGCAAACAGACTGGTTACTGACAATACAGAAAATACGGAAAATTTGGTCGATAATCGCTAAATACGGTTGGTAACCGGTGCAAACCCACCCATTACAGTTCGGTCAATTTGGTCTAAATTCTCACCGAATTTCAAATTTGATCAAGTGAATTTTGAGCGATTTTCACCGAATTTTGCCCGGTTATCGTGGTTACCGCGGTTTTCAGTAATACCGGTGGCCGGTTTTCGTTGGCAAAATAAATTTGTAAACCTTGCACGGGAGATCAAGGCAAATGCGAGCTTTTTTTCCTTCTATCCAAGAGCTAAGCTAGACAAAAATGTTGCATACGTTAAAAGGAATCGATTACGGTCCCTCTAGTTGTTGAACCAGGTTTCCCAAAATGTTGTACATGCTCTTTTAAGCTGTTGAGTGCATGTGAAGGGAACAATCCTGATTTGAGATTTGGGTCCCAAGGGATAAATTACGAGTAATGAGAGGGAAAAAACAAAAAAGATTAAAAAAGTAAAAATACAAAAAAGTCTGTTCATCCTAATGGGCCTGTGCACCGGGCGCAATGGGGCGTAAATAGTCCCTTCGAACCCTAGATATTAAGGCCGTGTTTGTTTGAGTTTCTGCTTTTGAGCTTTTCTGAAAAGCTGTGTTTTTGGCTTGTCTGAAAAGCTGCTTTTGGAAATAGTTTGTTGGCTTTTCAGCACATAGCTTCTTAGAAAAGCACATCTCAGTGAGCTTCTCAGCTTTAGTTCATTTTCCTCAGAAACAGGCTTCTGACTTCTCCAGAAACCACTTCTTCAGAACTTTGTTTGTTCTGATTTCTGACTTCTGGCTTCTACCAGTAGCAGAAGCAGAACCAGAAGCCGCAAATAAACACGGCCTAAGTAACTGAGTTCTCGTGGGGTTGCGGCTCTAAGCATGTAAAGTGGGCTGTGGCCCGTGGACAACATTAGTGGTAGATTATGTTTCCTTTGGAGAGATCAAGGGCCACCTCGATTCGCAAGGTCGTCATGCGACCGAGCCCGTCTGCGTTCGAGCCCCGCTCGATGCAATAAGATATGCCAGTCAACACGAAGCCGAAGATGTCCAACTCTGATGGTACACCAATCATCGATCCTTCAACCTACAGGACGCGTTGCGATACCTAACCATGACCCAACCAGATATTGTATATGCCGTCCAACAGGCATATACCTGACCATGGTCCAAAAGATTATCATCTGGCGCTTGTCAATAGAATCATGAGACACACGCGTGGCACGACATCACTTGGCCTCCAAATCTGTGGCTCTGCATTGACACTATTACAATTAAGACTGTAATGTAAAGTAGAGATATAAGTAATAGATTTAATAGTTAGTTTTCTCATTGATAGATATAGGTATTTATATATAATGAACAGTTATGTTCGTGTCTATTTGGGAGAGAACCGTTCGGGAGGGCTGATTTAATAGTTAGTTTTCGCATTGATAGATATAGGTATTTATATATAATGAACAGTTATGTTCGTGTCTATTTGGGAGAGAACCGTTCAGGAGAGCCCTCCCGAACGGATGTCTATTGTCGAAAGGGCATGAGTAACCACAGTGCATTGGTCACATTGGTTCGTAACACTCTCTCATGATAAATACCGATCCATATATATATCATCTTGAGAACTCCTTTAAAAATCCTGTGAAAAAAATATAAGGAGAGTAATAGTAATAGGGTGATATGCTGTTAAAACTCATTTAAAATATAGTGGGAAAATGAGAAAATGATACATCATATGTTGATTATTGCCTCATTGTAAACTCATATGAGAAAACCTTGAAAGATTCAATAGTGAATATCTGTAAGATGTCTATTAACTTGATGTTGATTTGCATTTACTGTCTTGTAGGATGTTTCCCCCTATTTCTGATAATGTTTGCACGAAGTTGTATCCCTTATGACCGTACTTCTCCCTCTCTTATTTTGGTTTGGGAGTTGAGTAGTTTTGTTAGGTACATCCACTCTTTTTGGCACATTAATAACGAGAATCAGATTTGATGATATCTTTATGACGAGTAAACGCATCTGGCAAATTATTTGTAATATGTTGCAAATATAAGATGCTCCGAATAAGAGTACAGATCTCTGGTACGTAGATATGAGAACTGAATATGAATGTGTGTGACATTCTCTTCTGATTTCTGATATTATTTGTGGTATTAATCTTCCCTTAATATCGAGAATTTTCCTAAAAATGTTATGAGCATACAGGCAATAAATATTTCCCCTATGAGGGACTCGAGGTATTATATTATTGACGGATAATTATACCTCATATGGATCCTCAATGCCCTTTGATGTATGATATAGAGTGGTGATATCGGTACGTGTAGAATGTAATCGATTCGTAGATGGGAAATACTTAGTTGATGCCAAATTTCCACGTACTAGTTGCAACGTATGATTGCATTTGGATGAATTTAGTTTAATGATACGGTGTGTAAAGCCGTATATCACAAACAAGATGTTGGCAAATTGCAATTCTATGATTGGTCGTGCAAATAATTTGATTCTCTTGATGAGAGATTCAGCTATATCATTATGATTATGGACATAAAATACTGAATGTTGTCATGCCCAAAACTAAACTATTCCATGTAAATGGATTTGACCCCACATCCAAGATTATTTGCTCTAATTTTGATAATTGGGGCAATGAGTTTGGCATAAGTGTGGTGCATTATGTATAAGGGATACATGTGAGACTATTTTGGAGATGTATCAATCAGCATTATTGAGTACTTAAATCGTCAATAAAATTACTGAATAGAGCCACATGTATGTTCTTGAATGTATTAAGAAATTGGGTGGCGCATTATGAATTTTAAGGTAAGAAGGTTTTACAATTAAATTTCCTTTGACACATACGATACACACAAATATGAGGATTTTGAAAATTGATGTTGTGACAAATAGAATTGTTAATAATTTTTCTCAACATCTCTAAGGTAGAGTAACCAAGGCAATCATGTCAAGTCTTAATTTGATCAACATAGAAAAAATATTTTGTGTGTAACATGATGTACGGGTTTGATATATATGTAGTATAATCCAGATGTTATGTAGAGAAGCTTGAGATATCCGTTATTTTGATTAAGAGGAGAAATTCTTGTTTGTTGTCGTCATGGGTTTCAATATGGAAACCATTCTGACGGATATCTCTATAACTTAGTAAGGTACGGATTAAATCGGGATACAATAGAGCATCATAGATTATGACTTGTGTACCTACAGGGACAGTAATTATGGCATTATCAAAGCCAAAAATCACTGTATCACGTCCAACGATTGTTAAAACATTTCCTTGTCTCTTAGTAACAGTTTAGAAATATTTTGTTTTCCTAAATAAAGAATTTGTGGTGCAACTGTCCATTAGGCACATTTCTTCCTCCATCGGATTAACTCCCATAGAAATCCATATATAGAAATGAAGAATTTAGTAAGAAATTCTTTATCAGATATATAAAATACATACAAACTTTATTTTGTACCATAAGTACTGATACAATATTATGATATACAATATACAATAATGACAATGTATTTATTACAACAATCGATAAATGTAGATAAGTTGATATCTAGGGAGTTGTGAGACTAGTTATAGTCTCCAAACATGTCGTTTGAAGCATATTTGATGATCACGTTCTCCGTTCTCATGGGGTCTTCTAGCTGCTCAAGGGTCTGGTTGTTACTTGGTTCTTTGAAAATGTATCTAGCCTCTAAGTGTGGTTTTAGTAATTAATGATAATATCTATAGACTAACAAGTGTGTTGATAATTGTTAGTAGGGTGCTCCATATGTGATGTATGGAGGAGAAATATGCATCAATATGAATGAGCT
The DNA here is from genome assembly GCF_958298935.1 of Phragmites australis. Classification (NCBI taxonomy): domain Eukaryota; kingdom Viridiplantae; phylum Streptophyta; class Magnoliopsida; order Poales; family Poaceae; genus Phragmites; species Phragmites australis. Next base: position 42,678,133 of record NC_084926.1, read on the forward strand.
CTAGGTGATGCTCGGGTAAGTTAATGACAATACCTATAGACTAATAGTTACGTTGAGAATTATTATCAGGGTATTCTATAGTAGATGCATAAGAAATGAAGCATGGATTCATTGAGAAATGTCATGAGCTTAAAGAATTGCATCAAAGCTATTGAGATCTTAGTGATGCTCATAATAAGAAGAAGAAGCTTGAAGCATGAAGGCTAAATTATTTGTGGAGATCAAGTAACTTATGGTATAATATTGTCAATTAAGTTTTATGGATTAACCATGTGCTTTGTGCTTGAGAGTGAGTTGGGGTTAGGATCCATAAGAAGATATAAGTTGAATTGAAATCATATATGCCAAGAGTGAATAGCAAGATTTGACTCCATATATGATAAATTGAATTTATTGAAGATATCGGATACAAAATAGTTTTCTATGGCAAGATGGTGAAAGACAAGCAAGACTCGGTTGCGATTGACCAAACGATAGTGAAGGGTAAGTAAATAGCTTGGCACCGAAGAACCAAGGTGATGGTGAACAGCGAGTGAAGGCTTTGCGCCAATACCGTGTGAAGCCATGGAAAACTATGAATGATTCGCATCAATCACATAAAGAATCAAGAAGAGATGGAGTGAAGACGATATAAAAGTTGGCAACCCTCTAAGTCTGAAAGAAAGAAGCGGTACTTGAAGGTATTCAAAAGTTCAAATTGGATCAAATGAGTTTTACATTTGAATTTGAGTATAGGTATGCCACACTATTAAGAGGAATGCAATGTAGAGCTAATTATTTTGTTTCAGTGCTTAAGAGTTTATAACCAACCCAAAGTGAGAGACACAAAACACCCGCGAACATCGGGTAGTGCTAACTTGTGTTTGTGTTGAGAGTTTGCTTTATGAATCCGGTGCCGAAAGTGTGGAAGTGTCCAAATTGGATTTTGGAGTATTCCTAGTTTGATCTAATATGTTTGAGATCATGAATTTAGTAGGGACGTATAACCCTCCGAATAAGTTTTCCGTAGAGTCCAAAATCGTCTCTCGTGACTAACCTTAAAGTACTCAACATAGTTTGAGTATCACAGAGTGCTTACTTGAGAAGAATTATATTGCACATCTCATATCAAGTTTCCTTTCAAGTAGTATTTCTTATCATTTGTGGAAAGAATGCCAAGTTTGAAGACTATTGTTCCAATATCAAGAACTAATGACATCTCGGTAACAAGTAGATACTTTAAAATATCTAGCCTCCTTAACCTTGTATAGGTGCGAATCATTCAAAATCTTTGGTGATTGTGAACATTTAAAGTTGGCTAGGTAGTTTTTGCTTGAAATTCTATATTATTATAAAGTGATGTGTTTAATAATACTCTCTAGAGTAAAGTCTTACGAGTGATGCGAGTAATGAATACTTGGTGGTGGTCATCAAGAAAAATATCAAGAAAAGATCAAGACTCATGAAAACCCCAAGTATTTTAGCTTTTCTGGATAATCCGGATATTCTGAATTGAATCCAAAAGTTCCGATCTTCGTAAACCAGACATTCCGGGCTAAATTTGGAAGTTCTGAAATCTGTGGATGGTTGGAGGTATGTTAAGATGAAAAAATAAGTTAAAATTGGACCTCCACCTCAAGTGCTTCGTTCAAGAGCTCATCAAGTGTCTAAGAAATCATTCTATTAATGATGTTCAAGGAGATATTTGAAAGAGGGATGGTAATTGCTAAAAATTTTAGTTACAATTTCTTGTGAATTTTATCTTTTTGTGTCTTTGTGAGCTATATAAGATAAAAGAAACACTAGAAGATTTGGACTTGGCGATGGCTATAGAAGATGAATTTAATCTACCATGTGAAGAAAAAGCGAGTGGAAACATGTATATTGCTAAGCCATAATTCACATCTTGTGGTAATCTACATGATCTCATGGTTGTAAGTTCATTCTTAGCAAAAGTATTTCTTTTGTAAATTTCTTTTGTGCCTTAACTCAAAATATAAGGTAAGCTCCTCTAGATTCTTGAATGAACTAAGTGCATATTACAGGTAATTCAAATACTTAAATGCACATATTTAGGGAGAGCTCATCTTATGTTTTGTGCTTTGAGACTAATATTTCTTCAAGTGAAATTTGTGTTTAATCTATTGGTGAAATGGAGGGTGTTGGAGACTTGGCTAAATTACCTGGTTGTCATCGGACATGCCAGGCCTCCACCGTGCGGTAGGACGCCACCACCCGCCATCGTCTGTACGCCGGCAGGCGGATGCGCTGCTGCGCTCAGTAGGCGGATGCACTGCCACCGTCTGGTCTGGTCGACTTCAGTCGCTGCCGAGCAGTCCGCCACCAGGCCTCCCACGGGAGGCGCCCTTAGAGGTTTGGGAAGGGCACCTACGAGAGGCACCGCCGCCACCGCCGTTTGGCTGCCACCAGCACAGGCTGAGCACTGTCAGATCTGGTGGTTCAGCTGAGCGCTGATGGGGTACGGCAGGTAGCCTCCATGAGGATGGTTGTGTGCCACTGGAGGGAGGAGGGGCAGGCATCTCCTTGGTGAGGTTGGCCGTCGCCATGGGCTAAGCGCCGTTAGAGGGCCTGACCTTTGTCGGTATGTGCGCTGCCGGCATGGAGAATGGCGTAGCCGTCTTAGGTCACCGTGGTGGGTAGACATCGAGGTCACCGAGAGGGCTATCGCTGCGCCGGATCGAGCGCCAAGAGGGCTGCCACATGCTAGGCACAGTGCCGAGACAGGATGGCCACTCGCCTTGGGCTGATGCGAGCGCCGGTTGGCTCGTGCTGGCTGCCAGTGGGCGTGCCGCTGTCTCTTGAAGGGTCGCAGTGGCTATGGAGGCAGATGCCGCCGCTAGGTTGCTGATGCTCGCCGGTTGCGGCCAAGAGAGGAGCGGCCCCGCTAGGCCGCCGTGGAAAAAGAGGAGCGTCGTCGGCGCGATGGAGGATCGGGCCAACGAGGATGGCGCGTTTAGATCTCACATCTGAAGAGGACAACTACCAGTTGTGGTAGATCATCTTCGCTTCTTCCTTCGGTGTTCTGTTCTGGCCTCGATGGCTTCGGTGTAGTTGATCGGCCTACAAGCGAAGTGTAGAACAATACGTGACTGATAACGTATTACAATTAAGATTTCAATGTAAAGTAGAGACACAAATAGACACAACCCATTTAATAATCAGATGTGAACTGGGCCGGGTGCCCGGACACTCGACACTTGACCTCTGGATACTTTGTGTTAAAAAAATTAGCTAGTTATCTAAACACCAAATGACAGTGTCGCACTCTAGCGCAGAAGCTGAGTATCATGAAGTGGCTAATGTCATCGTAGAGTGCACATGGCTTCAACAATTTCTTGATGAACTACAACGATGTGTTGACAAAGCCACAACTGTTTACTGCGATAACGTCTCCACAGTGTACATTGCAGAAAATAAAGTTCACCATCGTTGGACAAAACATATCGAGCTAGATATTCATTTTGTTCACGAGATGTTGCACTCGGTGATGTTCGTGTGTTGCATGTTCCGACAAGTCAGCATCTCAAAGAGTGAGAAGATCAGCTATCCCTGACGATTATAAAGTGTATAACATCGAAGAGTTTCAAATGGAAGGTGATCCTACCTCGTTTGAAGAAGCCATGAGAAGCGAACACTCATCCAAGTGGCTTGAGGCCATGGAAGATGAGATAAGATCAATGAGTGCCAACGAGGTTTGGGACTTAGAGGAAATTCCTAAAGGAGCCAAAACAGTGGGCTGCTAATGGGTCTACAAAATAAAATATGACTCCCAAGGGAATATAGAAAAGTATAAAGCGCGACTTGTGGCAAAAGGCTTTACGCAAAGAGAAGGGATTGATTACAATGAGACCTTTTCTCCAGTCTCATGTAAAGATTCCTTCAGAATCATAATGGCGCTGGTAGCCCACTATGATTTAGACTTGCATCAAATGGATGTAAAGACAGCATTCCTTAACGGGGATTTAGACGAGAGTGTCTATATGGCACAACCGAAAGGCTTTGTCGTAAAAGAAAAAGAACGTCTGGGATGCCGCTTAAAGAAATCCATTTATGGGTTGAAACAGGCTTCAAGGCAGTGGTACTTGAAGTTTGATAAGACAATAAGACAGTTTGGGTTCAAAGAAAATGTAGAGGACAATTGTGTATATTCAAAGTTTAAAAGTGGAAAGTATATCTTTCTGATCTTATATGTGGATGACATCTTGCTTGCGAGTAGTGATGTCGGCCTAATGAAAGAAACAAAGAAGTTCTTGTCCTCGAACTTTGATATGAAAGATCTCGGTGAAGCTGCATATGTTCTGGGAATTGAGATACACCGAGATAGAAGCAAAGAGGTATTAGGACTGTCACAAAAGGCATACATAGAAAAGGTCTTGAAAAAGTTCAGTATGCATAAGTGTAGTGCCTCACCTGCACCCATAGTCAAGGGCGATAGATATGGGGATTTTCAATGCCCAAAGAATCAATACGAGATCGATCAAATGAAAGTGGTACCATATGCTTCAGCTGTTGGGAGCTTACAGTATGCGCAAGTTTGTACACGCCCTGACATAGCTTTTGTCACCGGGTTACTTGGCAGATTTCAAAGTAATCCAGGACCAGAACACTGGAAATTGGTAAAGAAGGTCTTGCGTTATTTGCAAGGCACAAAAGGCCTCATGCTAACGTACAGAAAATCAGATTCCTTGCACATAGTAGGGTACTCGGATTCTGATTATGCGGGAGATGATAGAAAGTCCACGTCAGGGTACGTGTTTACTCTCGCAGGAGGAGCAATATCATGGAAAAGCTCCAAACAAACCGTCACTACATCGTCCACAATGTATGCCGAGTTTGTAGCATGTTACGAGGCAACGGGGCAGGTGAACTGGCTAAAGAAGTTCGTACCCGGTTTAAAGGTGGTTGACGACATCTATAGACCACTAAAGTTATACTGCGATAATTATCCGGCAGTACAGTACGCTCACAACAATAAGTCAAGTGGTGCTGCCAAACACATTGACATAAAGTATTACGTTGTGAAGGATAAAGTCCGGGATCAAATCATAAGTCTCGAGCATATAAGTACAGCAAGGATGCTCGCGGATCCGCTAACGAAAGGCTTACCACCCAACGTGTTCAAGGAACATGTAGCCGGCATGGGGTTAAGGGATAGCCTGTGATTCCTGGACTACTAGGGCCCAAAAGTCAAAGAATCTGTTTCAAAACAGAGACGTGCTTGTAGCTACCAAATCTATCGGCGATTGACCGTGACGATGAAGTATGCTCTATGCAACTATCTGTGATGGAATGGGATAAAAGTAAAAGTTTAAAAGTAAAAGTGTAGAGTGAGATCAAGGGGGAGAATGTTAGACTGATCTCTCACTAATTAAGCCCAACGGCTTAATTAGAACCTTGACCCGCGCCCTGATCGGGGGCGTCCAGCCCAATTTGGCTGGTGGGCCCCCGTCGCCAGCGCTATAAAAAGAGGTGGGGGCCGGGGCGCTCGGCACGAGGTTCACCGCGCCGCTAGTCACCCCACCGACACCTAAACCCTAACCGATCTAGAGGAGAGGGCGCTGTGCCGACGGGAAGCTCCACCTGGCCCTCTACATCACGCCCTGGACTACGTGCGCCTACGTCACCATCGTCGCACGCCGGCGAGCCCTTCTGCCCCGACTGTCGCTGCCCTAGCGCAGAGCTCCACCGACGAAGCAGAGATGGCGGGTTCTAGCAACCCTACTCCAACCACTGGAGTCTCAGGTATGAACCCATCCATCTCCCCCCTCTCTTCCTTCTACTCTCGGTAGTGCGGTCATCGGGTTGTTGAAGATGAACATTACATAGCTATCATGCGGTTCTTGAGATCAGTGAATCAAACGGACGTACGGCACCGATGGGGCCACGTCGGAGGAACCCAGGGCCGAGGTCCACGCTACCCGACATCATGGCGCCATGCCGTGTCTGTCGTGCGTCGTCGATCTGCCATGGACACACGGCACGGCCGCCCGGTTGATCTGCTTGATGCTTGCGACTAAAAAAGGAAGAATTAATCAAGACGTGGTGGTGGACAGGAATCGATCTGCAGATGTTTTTCTTACTCTCTCATGTGTTTGGTTTTAGGAATGGGACGGTGATATCCTAACTCTGAACCTTAACCCACTTGTCTATTCTGAGAAATAAGACGGATTGATCTATCACTGACGCATCTCTCACGGTTCCTTCATTATCAGTATTAACATGAGAAATGATATCATCGTATCTAAATTCATGAGATGATCCCATAGTGTACTATCCTAGGACCATCTCATATAGGATATAGTAATGTGATTTCTAGAACACTGTCGAAGGTCACGCTGAAGGTCGAGCATAAGGAAAAAGAAAGATTTTCAGACGAGCGGGGCACGCAACTGATCAAGACAACCCAGAGAGTCTTGAAATGGACTCCGGGGCCCGTAGAAATTCTTGTTTCATATCTTCGGCAAACATTGGCTTGTTTGATGGTAGTCCAGCCGGAAGATTTGTGAGGTGATCAAACTTTGTTGAATCCCACTTGACAGTGGCCGGCCCAACTACAATTTCGATGCGCGTCTTGTCAAGCCCATCTTGGCTCGACCGGTATGGGCTCCCAAGTGAATCCAGGCAAATTCTCTCTCTCTGAAAAAAAAAGTGAACCCACGAATATGCAAAATTATAACTTTTTGTTCTAATCTCACCAGTCAGTCATACATTTTCAGCACAATAGGGAAAAACAAGTAATATGTGGCTAACCGGTGGGAACATGCCAAAAAAATTATAGTTTTACGTTAGTAAAGGTACAAGTAGTTGTAGTTTTATGAAATAAGTCTCATAAGTTATAGTTTTACGTTACAAATGTACAAATAGTTGTAGATTTGTGAAATTTACTCTATTTATTTAGAACATATTATGTCAAGTTCCATTACGACATTGAGTTGAAGACCTTTTGGTGTTATAGCCAAATGGTTAGGTTTTATATGCAAAAATAGTTTTCCTTTTTTTTGGCCAATGGGGGATACTAATTTCTGAAATTGTACTGAAAGATGTGAATGCATTTAATTTACAATTTCCTTGAGTGCCCAAGTATAGAAACACAAGTTCATGTTTACTGTTTAAAACTGATGTCTATTTCCCAACAGATCATAAGCTTTTCAGTTATATGAGAAGTTGCAAAACATCAGTGTATGATAAGTATATTATAGGACAATTCCAAGTAAGTAGCATGTCTGGATTAATATCTGCACTGCGATATTTCAAGACTAAGCGCACATGCATAGCTATGTCACTAGATTCTGATACAACGAGTGGAATCGTGCTCTGCTTAGGAAATTTTTAAGGCAACATTTTAAAAGAAATTTAGAAATAGCTAGATCTTGACTTTCAGATAAGAAACCTCAAGAATGAGCCTCCATGTGCTAAAACCCAAGCTGTCAGCATGATGGGAAACAAAACAGTATGATACTTGATGATTTGGCATTCCTGCCTTTTACATGACAAATAAATTTATAGTCCATTGAGAGATTTCTTAGCTGTTCAGAATAAGGCCACACTCCAAATAATGGAAATTGAAATATTATCCAAGTGCTGAGTGAACTCCATTGTTTTATATTTCTATAAATGATTCTATGTTTCTTATAAATGCATTAATATCACTAATTATTCATGCATAAATATTAGTGATCATATAGCACCACATCATTGTAAATTGCATAGATATAACAGATGTAGATGGTGACAAGTCCAATTGGTAAGAATATTTTTCTCATCATATATAATTCAGTGAAGATAGCAGTCCTTTGATGAGATGCTTGCTCCCATGAGTTTGTGTGCAAAGCCCACGGTGAAACAGTTGTTCTTGCTCCTTTGTTTTCTAAATTATCTTATTTCTACCTTTTAGTCGAAACTTGTAACAAACCAAATAGGGGATTTGTAGTGTTAAACTCAATCTTAGCTCAGTTTTAGTATATGCTAGAGAAGTCATTGAGAATGCGATGGGTAGGTTGTGTATTGATTTACCATGGCATGTTAGCCTTTAAGTTGATGGAATGGCCTTTGAATTTTCAGAGATAACCTGCCTTATATCTTTCACAAATCTCCACTTTCTAATTTATCTTGGAATGTGTGATTGCCCTGAATATCACTGGCCACAATCAACATGTCATTTTAGTTTGCAATCGATATGTGCTAAAGTACTTGAATCAGTCTGTCTATAACAAATATGGCATCTGAAGTGGCAAAATGCAGATTTTATATGTTATTCCACTTATTCTCTCTCTTTCCATTTTCCAAATTACATATCCTGCTTTTATCAGAGCACATTGAGCTTTCATAATATATATATTTTTGCAGGCACCTAATATATCTAAATTCTCTGATGTTACACATACAAACTTTTTTTCCGAGTTACATGATATTTATTAGGAGTTTTTTTTCGAGTTACATGATGTACAATATTTAGGAGCCAGTTCTTACAGTTACCTAACTTACCAGTTTAATAAAGAAAAGACCTTGATAAATTGATATATTATTGATTAATTAGCCTTCACATGTCAAACAAAAGAGAAAACATAACTCTGTGATATCAGTGTTTAAGAATATCGTATGCACAATTCATTTGTGTTGCAAGGTGGCAAAAGCATGTATAATTTGATTTTGTTACCCTGCGCAAGTCATTTACGCACCATATTCTATCAATCATTGGAGAGAACCATCCATGTATGATCTGCATATTGTAATTTAGGATACATGGGGACCTATCTGATGTAAAATCTGAAAAGAAGTGTGATATAATGCATCCACAGCAAAATATTGGCTCCTCGATAAAAGAATTCTACATCCTGGTTCATAATTAATTCGAATTTGTATCTTTTGCCAATCTTTGCATTCTACCTCCAACTGGATGGATTCATTCTCTATTTATAATTTATCCGATTACCTATACTTACTCTGACCAAAAAAAGTTTATCATTGTTGCATTTTCATATATATATGTATGTATATATTTCAGATAAATAATAAAGCAAAAGTATTGCTCTTTCAGTTCATATATCTAAATTAAGTGTCGAGTTAAGGCTTACACCCATCAACATCGACACAGGCTAGTGGGCCACAAGGCGCGGCAACGCCACTCCCTCTTTCTAGTAACATACATACATACATACATACATACATATATATATATATATATATATATATATAGGAAAACTAGTATGTACTCCTGGGTGTATGTACTCCCACCTCTCATATACCACTTTTACACATGAGTTATACTTCTTTATCACTTTAAATATACTTCATTAGTAATTATAAGATACTACAATACAAATCCCACAAAAAAATTTATGAAATTTCATGATTTTTATCTTAATTTGCGTATATACTTCTTTTATGTATAAAAAAGAGTATATAGCAAAAATGAAAGGCTAACATTGAATTTTTTTTCATACAACTCATATTGGAGTATCTTAGAATTAGTATTAGAGTATACTAAAAATGATAAAAGAGTATAAAGTGTTTGTTTAGGTGGTATATTGCATGTGGGAGTACATACTCCTAGGAGTATAGAATAGGTGTCCTATATATATATATATATATATATATATATATATATATATATATATATATATATATATATATATATATATATATATATATATATATATATATATACTAATTTAACTCTGGAAAAGTTGCACAAAATGATGTGAAAAGTATTGACAATTAATTTGAGAAATTAAGAATGTTGATATTCACACTTCAACTTCTTGGATTAGGGTTTGTCGACATTCATATGCATGCAGGAAATACATTGATAGTTCACTAATACAGAACTATCCTTATATGCTGGCCCATCACAACCGGTTTCTAATGGGCTGGTAGTGATAGGGTATCACTGCCGATTCATAAGCCGCGTGGCAAGAATCATCCATCCTGACTTATGAACTAGCAGTGATAAGGGTCATCACTGCCGGTCGATAGATTGAGCCGGTAATGATGCCCTGCTCCCTCATCACTGTCGGCTTAATCCACCGACCGGCAGTGATAGCATAACATCACTATCGGCTGGTTAAATGAGTCGGCAGTGATGTCTTAACTATATAAAAGTCGTCATCTCCTTCCGCAAGCACGAGCACAACAGAGAGGAGCTCTGTTCTTGCTTGGTGGTGGTCATTTTTGCTCACCAGGATCTTGGTGACTTCAAAATTTTGAGAAATCCTCATGCCCTGGGTGTTCTAAGGTAGGTAACTTCCTCTTCAATCTATTTCTATTTGAATTTTATTTGCTAAATTGCTCTAGATTTTGAAATGATGGAGATGAACCTATAACCATAATGTTTTGAGACAATGTAGATGCAATTATACCTCATTTATAATATGGAAGCTTCAATTGTGGTGGAAAGTGTCTTTATTATTGATTTACATTAGCTACATGTATGAGCATATTTATTATTGGTTTTAATGAATTAGAAAATTTAGCCATGATATTAAGGTATATAGCAAGCATATTTATTATTGGTTTTAATGAATTAGAAAATTTAGCCATGATATTAAGGTATATAGCAAAATCCAATTATAATTTTTATATTTTAATTAATTAGCAATCCCCAATATAGAAACTTTAGGTATGAGCATATTTATGATTGATTTTTAGTGAATTAAAAAAATTAGCCATGATATTTAGGTACGTAGAGAGCTCCAATTATATTTTTTCTATTTTAATTAATTAGCATGTTTCCAATATGGAAACTTTAGGTAAGAGCGTATTTATTTTGATTTTTAATGAATTAGAAAATTTTGCCATGATATTTAGGTATGTACCAAAATACAATTATATTTATGCATGAGCGTATTTATTTTCATGTTTCCTTAATGAGTCATATATAAGATGTTGAATAATAAAGAAAATTTTTAGGGATGACACCAGCAAATACTCATTGGAAGCGGACGTGAAAGCATGCAAAAGACGGCTCCTCCAACCCTGGCCAATTGCCGGTAGGAGATGACGAGGTAATTTATTTGTTGGTGATCGCAAAATATTATAGTTGTTATAGATTTGGATTTACAATAATGATATAATTGTAGATGGATAGAAAATGGATGTACGATGTGAGTCGTGTGAGCGCATAGTACAAGAACGGTGTGGATTGTTTCCTAATACAAGCCGCGACGCACAAGTCAACGGACGGAGACGCTGTTAGGTTCAATGACCTTGAGGTATGAAATAACATATCGATGCCTTCTTTTTAATTTCTACACGTGTTTAAGGACTAATTCTTTTGATTCTTCAAACGCAGCGTTCCAAATTATGCACAAGTGTATTACAACCTGCTAAAATACATGCCCTTCAAGAACAGATGGCAGGGTTCTTATTGCAACATGTTATCAACCCAAACGGTGAGTTTCATGAACCGATCGTGCCGTCCACGCGTGCGAGACCTTCAGATGACACCTTACCTTCTAACAGAGAGTATGCTACAAGGAGGAAGGCTACCAAGGGGCTTGATAACGTATTCTATTTCCGCAGATGACACAATATTAATGAATGATATTACCTGTTCTACGATATACCATCGGTGTGTCAATGACATGTGGGACCAGGTCCTACTTGTCATCCTCGCAATGGATGTCATATCGTAGAACCATCACTTATTCAGTTGTAAATCGTAGATTTTTCCATTTATTAACGAATGATATGAATTACTATGTATGATGCAAAATTGGTATCGTCGGACGACTCTTGGACACAATGGCCTTCTAACGATGATGCGAAGAAGGAGCAAGAAGCAGCATCTCGTAAACGTGCCCAAGAGGAGGAGGACGAGAGGGTGGCCCATTAGTGTGCTGCGGAGGAGGCTGAAGGCTCAAAACCTAGAGACGTTCAAGCGTCAAACTTTGATGTCTTTGAGACGCGGGCGAGCCTGGAGCACAGGCGACGCTGCGATCGATCAGGCATTGCCGGGTCCTCTGCTCCACCACCATCGCCCCCCCCCCCCAACATCCCCGAACGTACTCATGCCATCAATCGTTAGTGAGGGGACGCGGTCTTCATCGCGGTAGAGGTAGAGGGATACTGGACTGGCTCAACTCAACCGATTTTTTAGGGGGTGACTTGTAATATTTGTTTGTTTGTTGATGTCTGACTTGTAATATGTGTTCATTACTATGTATTAATGAAGAGAGAGGGACTACAGAGAGGAGGACTGCGGAGGGGGGAGAGGGAAAACATTGCCGGCTCAAACATTCGGCCGATAGTAATGCCAGTGAATCACTGCAGGCCGAAGGATTCAGCCGGCGGTGATAACCCCCTTCACTGCTGGTCCACTGAACCGGCAGTGATAGTCCTCGACTATCACTGCTCGTTGCCCACTACCGGCTTTAAAACCAGCAGTGAAGGGGGTTTTAAAGCCGACAATGAAGAAGTTTTTTATAGTAGTGGTTTGATATACCGATCAATGACAGGCAGAAAGAGAACTTTAACATAAGATGCACCATTTAAAATTCAGTAATCTAAGTATGGCGAGACTGTCGGAATGAGATCGAGCATCATTCTCGTATGGTCATGCATGCAGGAGACAACTTCCTGATGCAACTCTTCTAAATTTATGTACCGCAACCTACTCCACATTTTATTTCAGAGCTAACTCGGTGATGTATGTAATGCAAAAAAGAAAAGTAATTTACAAAATTTGATCAGCACCAAATGAGCATAGCACGACATGCACACCATCGTGAATGCTTGAAGCTAAAGCACGGCGATGCATGACTGAACTCTTCTACTAGTGCATAGCAATGCATGATTGAATAAGACTTCTCTACTACATGGCAAAGCATGTTTCCAGCATTAAAATTTTAAAATATTGCTTTCATTTTGTTTTTTTAGAAAAGGGTCTGCATTCATGCAGAGCTAGCTACCATCAAGGGATTTCAATTTCGTTTTACATTTTTTCGTTCATTGGTGAAAAAAAATCAGAAATTTTTCGTCCTCTACTCTCTGGGAACTACTTGTCAGTGAAAGAAAATTTTAAAATTAGATATTTAGTTCCCCTCCGAAATTTAGCTGAAATTTTAATCCGTGCTAGTACCTAACCACATACGAAAACCTTAGGACTTTGATTGTAAGCACACATGCAATAATCCAAGTTACCTAGGAAGCGAAAGCATGCAAAATGCGGGTGCTACTTAAAACAACTCATCAACGAGCAACTACTTAATCAAAACCTTTTCACTTTTCACTAACCTGCCTTGAGATCGATCGACCAAACAATTAGCCATATCATCATGCTGGTGCTGCATGCACAGATAGGTCCTTTGCTGTACCACCGATCGACCCATGCATATGAGCTGTGGTACGTGCATTAATTCTCTGATAGATGGTAGTCTTGGATCATCAAGTGTGATCTATTTCACATTTTCTTCACCCATGCATGTCGCAAAGTATAACCGACGTTTGGATCTAGGGTAGGGGGGCTCCAGCCCCCGCCCCTACTGCTTCGCAGCCATGGAAGCCCCCCTAAGCTCTCTCCCCATAATTTTTTTGTTATTTAAGAGGAAGAAGATGATAGGAGCGGATACAAATAAGAAAAAAGCAAGGGAGAAGAAGAGGAAGAGGTGGATGAGCCCGCTTGATTCCTCTGCATCCGCCACTGTTTGGATCAATGTTATATTGCTATGAAGCAACACCAACTAAGAATAACAGGAACGACGGGCATCGAAAGCAGATTAAGCAATAACAACGAGGCTTAAAATAAACAGCAGTGGTAAATAGTAATACAGACTGAGCTGATCAAACAACAGGCAAGCTAGCTTATCCAAAATCCACAGCAAATTAAGGTGATTATTATGTAAGTTCGAAGCATAGAAATATAGCAACTAAAGAAGGTTCACATACACACCGGCAAAGCACGCGCGAGTAACTAAAGAAGGATTCGGCCGACGACGAATAAAATTTATCAGATCGGGACAAATTGAGCATCGGTAGACAGACCGATGCGATCGATCGCGCTCTAGAACATGGCCCCGACCAAACCCTCAAGATGTGCCGCCGCCCTCTCCACCACTGGCAGATCCGGGGCGGCGACGCTGAGGACCATGAGCAGGAGGCCGGCCATGAGGGCGAGGAAGTGGAGCAGGACGCGGTCGCGGTTAGCGTTGAGGCCTGGGATGGTTGTGGAGAGGATCCCGGTGACGCCCCAGACCGCGACGTAGACGGCGGCGTTGAGCCGGCGCCCGCGGAGCCGAGGGAAGCCTGGCTGGCGCAGCGGCGGCTCGCCGACGAGGACGGCGGGCTCCCCGACGAGGACGGCGGGCTCGTACGCGGCGATGGCGGCGGCGTTCTCCATGGCTACGTACGGCGTGGTTGCCCGGGGATCGGAGGAAGCAAATCGGGAGATGGTCGAAAGTTATAGCAGGAGTGAGGAGACTAGGAGAGGCCACGAGCTTGAAAAAGAAATAGAAATCCAAGGAGGCAAATGTTAGGGCCCAATTGTTACGACATGTATTTTTGTGGGCTTCAGAGTGAGCTTTAAATCATCGCAAATAATGGGCTCATGGGTGGCCTAAAACTTCTAAAAAATGAGCCTTTTAAGTTGCCTCTACTGTGCTGGTCAAATAGGCTTCTTTCTCCCGCTAATGGTGTGTTTGGTGTCCGAATCTGTTCTAGCCTAGTCTAATATATACGTATAAACTTGTAAAGAAACGTATTTAGTTGCTTATATCCACTATTTTAATATGACTCAACGGATACAAATATATCCCTTCAGTTTAGTCTGTAAGCTTAAAGTTTACACCCTAGCTTGATGGATGCAAGCTGCTGCTTCCGCTTATATAAGAGGAGTTATTTTCTATTATCATAAAATCATCTTTATACGAGCACCAATCATAATTTTAACTATTACATCTACTCATACGGCTTTAGATTCGATCAACTAAACAGAAACTCAATTAACCTATTCAGATAGATACAACCAACCAAACACTTTTATTTTTAACAAATATGATTCTATTTAGCCAGACTATACGATACAACTCTACATATTCCCATCCAAAAACCAAACACACTTAAAAGATTGGGCCCTGCGCTGCAAGTGTTTCGAAAAAAGGATAGATAAAAATCATTAGAATTTAGTTCAAATTTAAACAAAATTCTAAAATTCCTCGAGCATTTCCCTGTTTCAAACAGGCCAAGAACGTCCCGCGGCCTTGTTTCCCGCTATAAAAAGTGAACAAAACATTATGAAAACTGTAAGACAAGGTAGGTTATGAACTCATAGCAAGTAAATACAAACCGAAAACTAATTTCCAAAAAAAATACACACCAAAAACTCACGCCTTAAGTCCAGAAACGAACGTGAGCCAGATCTCACAAAGCAAGAAGTCAAGAACGATTCAGGGCACTGAGGATATACTGCCTCTTCGATCCCCATGAGGGTTGCTACTATAACCAAAACAGAATCAAAGAAGGACGACTCAAGCACACCAATCATGGTTACCTCGAACAGAGAAGAGAACGAGAGAGCTGCAACATGTACCCGGCCTTAGACTCACCGGCGGCAGGCAGCAAGCTTCCACAGCCCACGAGATGCTCATCAGACGCGAGCAGTGCACCAAGCGGAGGCGGTGGCGGCAGGCCGGTGCCGGCAGGCCGGTGCCGGCAGGCCGATCCTTCACGGGATATATCGGACACCGGTACTCGACGGTGGTTGACCTGTCCAAGAGGTAGAAGAGGCTATAATTCAGCAGACAAGTCTCCAATGGCTGGTGTGTGGTGTGTACAAGTGCGACGGTGATAATATTTATGGTGAAGGAAAGAAGAGAAGTTTTTATGTTGAGGTGGTGTAATATTTTTATATAGTCTTCTATTCAAAGCATTTATTCGTAAATAAAAATATGCTGAATTGATGTGATGGTATACCGAATAGTGGAAGGAAGATGAAATGCTGAGATATTTCATTATTATATGTAGTGGAGAAATATTGATAGAAAATAAAAAAAAACTCTTTGAAGAAGATATGATAATATAAAATTTAGGCTGAAGAATCTATTCAGCAAACGTAAACAATAATTATAGCATTTGATATGTAACTCTATGTACCTATAATCTTCCTACTTAGTTGTTTATGTCCCGCTACGGTACTCGACGGTGGTTGACCTGTCCAAGAGGTAGAAGAGGCTGACAAGTCTCCAATGGCTGGTGTGTGGTGTGTAGCTCTACGTACTAATCAATGAGCTAGTTGTGTGTTGACGTGGTTGTGTCGCCGCCAATAGGAGACAAGCAGTAGAGCGTGATCCACGAGGCTGCAATAGGTTAAGATTAGTTATGTGAATGGATCGTATATATTGAGAAAGCAGGTTGAATGGAATTATATTTATTTAAAAAATAATTTAATTGATTGTATTTGTTTGGTTAGGTTGAGTTTTTATTTAGTTAATTGAATCTAAGGTTGTATAAATGGATGTAAGTGTTGAAAATATAGACACATTTACATTTAATTTAATTTTTAAATATAACATAAACATAAACAGGTCAATTGTCCTTATCATACTACAAGAGTCTATCTTATACGTATAATTGTCTAATATATTTCAAGATCAAAGAAGCAAGAAAATATACATGTTAAACATGACGGATCATAGTGAACGTATCCGTCGACAGTGTGAGATGCAAATGCTCTGTGATGACGATGTAGCAGACGACAGCAAAGAAAACGTAGAGGAAGCATACCGTGATGATGCAAAAGGTGACTTAATGATGATCAGAAAGCATATCGCGTGAACAGTTAATGGCGACGATGAAGCAGATCATGAGCAGCCACGTCGAGCGCTTACAAAAAAATTATTTGTTCTCTCCCGGTGCAGAATCACAAGAGCGACGAGTTCCAGAGACCTGTTTTCCTGTTCGTCGGTACACACCAGCGCAGCGGGACGGAGCAGACTACATATGACGACGCAGCAGAGAAAGAGGTAAAACCCTAATTACATATATACTTTGTGGTGGTGGCTAGCAGATATATAGAGAGAATTGTACAGTTAAAATGTACCACGATCAGACTCGATTACGTGCCATATTCGGATTCTTAATCAACACGCTTTTCAAATATATATCTATTTATCTATATAAAAAAATAAAAACTACAAAAGAAGACCGCAGCTACCCAATTCGCAACCTTTCAAAATTTGTCACCCGGGCTGTGGATTTCTTCGTTTCATGCCACTATGCATTGTTGCGGACTATTTTGCCCCTGCCTTCCTTCTTCCTCTGAACTCTTCTTTGCCATGGCCATGAGAGCGCCGACGAGATCGACGCAGCCGACTATGAGGAGCACGCCGGCCGAGAACATGACGACGGTGTGCACTCCCTGATGCTCCTCAGCTACCAAGGCTCCACGCCGTCGCTCGCGGACCACCTCCTCTGCCTGCTCGATGGGGCCTTTCCGACGCAGGCTTCCAGGAACCGCTGGATTGAGATCAGCAACCAGCTGCTCAACGCGCTCTTCACGCTCATGAGCATCTACCAGCACCCCGCGCTCTGCCACCATCTCTCCCTCCTCTGCCGTTGGCGCCCCCACGACACCGCCGAGCTCCGCGCCCACCTACTGAACGGACGGCGCCGCACCCTGGGGAGCGCGCACAAATGGCCTTCGTGGTGGTGCTGCTCCACCTCACCGTCGCTTGCCGGTACATGCTCTGCGGCCTGTACTGGGGATACACCAAGAGCACCTTCCCCGGGCTCGCGGAGGATGGGTTCTTCGTGCTCGGCGTAGTCGCGCCGGTTGCCGCCGCCGTGTACACCGTGTGCAGCCCGTTGGGGGAAAGTCAACCAGGGCAAGCTCGTGTACTACGATGCAATGGGCTCGGGTGGAACATGGAGAGGCTAGGATTGGGCAACAGGTATGTGCACACCGTCACGTTCGCGCCCTGTAGGTGTCCAGCGTCTCGGCACTGCACGTCCACAACTACGTCATCGGCGGCGAGGCCACGCTGCAACAGGCAGCTGTTTTTGCAATTTTTTACTTTTTAAATAAAAAGTTATAAATATATGTGTATTTTGAAAATTTTGCAAATCTAGACTTCGTGGCATGTTGGAAGGGTGTTGGAATGGTGACAGGGTCTATCGCTCGTTCAACGGATGAATGGTAGACGTGGTATGTTAGCGTAGATATGTATGGCTACTTGTCGCCTGTTTAAAACGGACATACATTTACAATTTTTATTTAAAAATATGAAAGTAAAATATCGTTGATTTTGGGCTGCCCAAGTTGTAATTTCTCGTATTTCAGGCAGACACTAGGCCGGGGCTCGGCCGAACTACGGTCTCAATGGTCAGTGCACATCTCTTTAGGCCCATCGTGGCTACAACGGCATGGGCTCCCAGCTGAACCGTGGAAAAAGTTCTCCCGACTTTTAGGAGTGTACCTTGGCGCCAAAAAAAGAGGAAAAAAGGAAAAGAATTCAACGCATCTGTCACGAACTCTCCTCGGAAAAAAGCAAGCAGGGATGAAATTTATTTTATAGTTCCCATAGGGGAAACGATGGTTCAATGTTTGGGTACAACAAGATGTGCATGCGCACATTCTACTCGATCATATCGCATCACAACTTGTCAACTTCTGATCCAATGCTGGCAGTCAAACAAGTGCCGAAAATAATCCATGTTCTGAATGCAAGTGCCTGGCTGACAAATTAAGAATTAAC
Source organism: Phragmites australis (assembly GCF_958298935.1). Taxonomy (NCBI): domain Eukaryota; kingdom Viridiplantae; phylum Streptophyta; class Magnoliopsida; order Poales; family Poaceae; genus Phragmites; species Phragmites australis. The sequence goes on from NC_084926.1 coordinate 42,696,819, forward strand.
GTCGGCACGCTTAGTGATCCACACCTCCACTTCATGGATTTTGGTTCATCATAAATTCATGTTGTATGGGCGAGGAAAAAATTGAACTTTAACATCAGCAGCAAAACTCTGAATTAAGTAATGCAAATGCGGTTAGACTGTGATAATTAGAATATCAGTCCCGTACAACGATGCAGGAATCCTTATAATAATACTTCGAACACTGCTACTTACTCCAGATTTTGTTTTAGAGCTATCTTGACGTATTTGTCAATGATCAGTGCGAAATAGAAGAAGTCCACAAAAATTGATCAGCACCAAATTGGCATATGCAGGAGTTTTTCGAATTTTAGAAATTAAGCAGACGAGCAATACTAGTACATTACCACGTACCACCTGTGTAGTATTTATTAACACTATACATGCCTCCGCTACTGGATCATGTACAAAAAATAATAATTGAATCTCAGCTAGGTGTTTATTAGTGATTACTAATCAAAGAGTGTTTAAGGTTGGAGGATGGGATATATATATGGTTCTTAGTGATCATGTTTGCCAAATGTAATGTCACGTTTCAGAACAAAACTTAATAGTGCAAACACAATATGCGGAATGCATAGCCAAAATAATTAAATATTCTTATGTTTTATAAATACAATTTATAGAATGTTTAATGTGTCAACTACTAATTAGCTACATATTAATGCACATAAGATGGCCATGTTGTGAGCCCTTTTTATATAAATATGTATGCGATATTGTTATATCATCAAGAAGTTTTAACATATATATAAAATCTTTTTCAGAAAAAAATGTTATAAGTTTTTTCTTTTGTCTTCTTCATCTGAGCAATGTAATAATCAAATATATAACTTGTATCCGGTAGTTTTTTTTTCAGAGTAGTATAGTAGTTTAGAATATTCTAATTCCATATTCTGTGGGATCGAGCCAAAAGAAACGGTAACACAAAAATGTGAATGCACCACATAAACATTTCACATTTACAAATATTGCATCATCAAGTAATTAGTCTAGTCCAAAGCAGCCCCGCAACAACGCACAGCTGGTAAACTTAGTATCTGTAACAATCTAGTGTTTGCTTTTCTAAATTTTGTCATGGATTCACATGACTCGACGTCACTATATTTTGTCCTGGAACGAGCATTACGAGATCTTGCATTCATACTGTTTCGTAAAGCGGACATTTTTCTACTTAGTGGGAACTCCTATAACACCACTTCTCCCGTCACCACATCACTTCACTACCATCCGATGTACATGGAGATTAGTGCACTGTATGTAGTGATGTGGTGATGGGAGAAGTGGTGATATGGGAGCTCCCATTAGGGGAAAGAGAAACGTTTTGCATTCATGCATTGCTAGCTACAGGTAATCAAAAGCAGGGGACTCTAATTGTAAGCATATACATGCAATGATGCAATAATAATCCATGCTAGCTAGATAGGAAGCCAAAAAAGCATACAAGATGTCCTAAAACAACTAAAGAAGCAAGCAATCAAAATTAAAGAGGCACACTTTTTACTAACCTGACTTGAGATTAGTACTGCACAGATCATATAAAAAATACGACAGTTTGATACATAAAGACTGTGGATACTCACACTTACTCTTCAAAATTCATTATTCATGAGTGCAGGAAATGTATTGGTATTTTGAAAATGAATGACAGACAAGAATAGAACTTTAATGTGAGCTGCACCCGCACAAATTTAGTGACGTGAGAGTGTGATTCTGTTGCTTGACTTTGTTAATGAGAACTTCAGTCTTGTATGAGCGTGTAGGATAAGTTCTTAATACTATTTCTAAATTCCAATCCGTCTATGTACTTGTTGGGAAAAAAAGGTGGCCTTAATACCCACTAAGTTGAGGACCTAATGTCATATCCCAAAACGCTAATTACAGGATTAAGTATGCATAATCATCATGGCGATATGTTTTATATGATTAGTTATTATTTTGGATATTTTGGGAGTGAAAATGGTATAGTAAGAGATAGGAAGACCCTAAATACCTTGGAGGAGAAAAAAAGAAAGAAGAAAGAAAAGAGGGGGAAATTAGAATAAAGTTTAGTAAAAAAGCAATGCCTAGGAAATTTAAGAAAATAATTGAAAATAATCGCAAGTTTATGTGAAAAACATTGATAGTTTTGATAAATTAGGAATGTTGTCATTCGTACTTCCACTTCATGGATTATAGATGATAATTCATGCATGCTGGGAAATGTATTGATTGTTCGATACTATGACGGGCAAAAACATAGAACAATAAAATGAGCTCCGTCAATCTAAACTCAGTAATGTGTGGCTAGACTGTTGTAGTGACTAACAAGAGCATCAGTACATTGTATGAATATGCAGGAGAACTTCCTAATTCTACTTCTAAATTCCACTTCTAAATATGCAGGAGAACTCCCTAACGAGAGCATCAGTACATTTGTTTACACCTTTGCACTTAAAAAATAGAAGTCTGGTGTTCAATTTTTCTACATTATACATCATTTAGCTAATGGTGTATATATGTAGTCCAAAATGCAAAGGTAGCTTACAAAATTTACCAGATAGCATTACATCTACATTATCGTGCATGCTTATAGTCTGGTGTTCAATTTTTCTGATATGTTGTGCATGGTAATGCATGATTGAACTTCTGCCACGTCCATTTTCTTGTTACAGAAAAAGAAAGAACACATTATGCATTCATGCATATTGCTATGACTTAGCTGGCTTGTGTCAAAACCCTTGGGACTTCTATTTTTTAAGCACACATGCAATAATCCATGGTAGCTAGAAGGGAATTGAGCTAAGCTTGCAAAATGTGGGTACTAAAACAACTCAACAAGAAATCAATCGAAACTAAAAGGTGCTCAATTTTTGCTCACCTGCCCAGAGACCAACCAATTAGCCATATCATGATGTTGCAGCATATATAGATAGGTCCTTTGCTACACCACTGGTTGACCCAAGAGCTGTGCTGGAGTGCTAGTATCACTTGACACACCAATTCACACACATGTCGTCACAATATACAACTAGCATTTGGATATGTGGTGTTATATCCTTCATTCGACCAAGAAACACCAACAAATTGACTAATTATATCCTTCATTCCACCAAGAAACACCAACAAATTGACTAAGAACAACAGAACCACCGACAGGCACCAAATGAAGGTTCAGTAATAAAACAGTACAATTGAACTGCTCAAATAGCACACACTAGCAGCAAGCTTATCCAAAATACACAGCAATTAAGGAGATTATGAGAATAAGGGCAAAGTATAGCATGTAGGAGTATAAATGTATAACAAGTACATACACACGATAGTACAAAAAACCTGGATATGCAATATCATTCGATCCCGTCCAGCAACATCATACTCAAGTCACGCACAAGTAGTACGAGGATGAAACAAACTAAATTATGGCAAATCAATCGATCGCGAGCATGGCCCTGAGCCGCCCCTCGAGGAGAGCCGCCGCCCTCTCCGCCCATGGCTGATCCGCAGCAGCGACGGCGAGCAGCAGGAGGATGACACCGATCATGAGGAAGATGAAGTAGAGCATCACGTGGTCGGTGTTCGTGTCGAGGCCGGACACGGTGGTCGAGAGGAGGCCCGCGATGCCCCACGTGCCGATGTAGACGGCGGCGCGGAGGCGATGGTCGCGGAGCCGAGGGAGGAGGAAGCCCAGCAGGCGCGGCTCGCCGGCGCGGAGGGCGGGCTCGTAGTCGACGGCGGCGGCGTCGTTCTCCATCGCTTCAACGACCTTTGTGATGTCACTTCAGCTAGCTGGAGACGGAAGAAGAGGGGATCGGACGATCCGGACAAGCGAAGAGAAGGGGAGAAGGGAGAAGGGCGAAGGGAGGGGCGAGGGAGGGGAGATCCAAGGAGTAAGAGCAGCGTGTATTGCGAAGAGAACGTAGCTCGGCTGGCTAAGCCTCCCGTCATGGAGCCATCTAGCCCGCCCCGGTGTTAAAAAAAAAAAAAAAGAAAGCTCCGGAAAAGAGGTACCGGTGTTAAAAAAAAAAGAGCAGCGTGTATTTTGTGGGCTTCAGAGTGGGCTTTAAATCATTGCAAATAATGGGCTCATAGATGGGCTAAAACTTCTAAAAAAATGAGCCTTTTAAGTTGGCCTCTTTCTCTCCCAAAAAGAGGAAACAAAATAAAAGCAAAAATTAATCTAAAAAAAGCAAAAATGAGGCCCTGCACTGCAAGTGTTTGGAGAAAAAAGGATAGGTTAAAAATCATTAGAATTTAGTTTGAATTTAAACTGAATTCTAAAATTCCTTGAGCATTTCCCAGTTTCAAACAGGCAACGGGCATCCCGCGGCCTCGTTTTCCGCTATAAAAAGTGAACAAAACATCGTGAAAACTGCAAAGCAAGGTAGGTTATGAAATCATAGCAAGTAAATACGATCCGAAAACTAATTTCTAAAAAATTACGCACCAAAAACTCACGCCTTAAGTCCAAAAAACGAGCGTGAGACAGATCTGAGATCTCACAAAGCAAGAGGTCAAGAACGATTCAGGGTACTGAGGATATGCTGCCTCTTCGATCCCCTTGAGGGTTGCTACTATAATAAAAAACAGGATAAAAGAAGGACTACTCAAGCACACCAATCATGGCTAACTCGAACAGAGAAGAGAACGAGAGAGCTGCAGCATGTACCCGGCCTTAGACTCGCCAGCGGCAGGCAGCAAGCTGCCACAGCCCACGAGATGCTCATCAGAGGCGAGCAGTGCACCAAGCGGCGGCTGCCGGTGCCGGCAGGCCGATCGAGGCTTCACGGGAGATCGCACACCGGTACTCGACGGTGGTTGACCTGTCCAAGAGGTAGAAGAGGCTATCTAGAATTCAGCAGACAAGTCCCCAATGGCTGGTGTAGCTCTACGTATTAATCAATGAGGTAGTTGTGTATTGACGTGGTGCAGAACGATCTGTCGCCGCCAATAGGAGAAGAGGGCCCAACTGGACAAGCAGCAGTGCGCGCTCCACGACGAGGCTGCCAATTGCCTAGTCAATCGCAACGGGTCCGTCGTCGTCTTTGCGACGCGGCACCGCATGCGACGAGAACAAAGCAGCGATCTCTGATTAAGAATATGCTGGAGGGAGGTGGCTTTTGCCCACAAGGAAACAAAGAGAAGACTTTGGCGCGTAATGCTACACCTACAAAAGAAAACTTCTAAAAAATTCTGCTGACGTGCTAACGTGGATAGCAACAGCCTCTCAGTATTCGCTACCCAATTCGTAAGCGTTTCTGAATCTGCCACCTGTGCTGCGGATTTCTTCGTTTCATGCCGCTGTGAATTGTTGCGGACTACTTTGCCCTTGCCTTTCTTCTTCCTCTGAACTCTTCTTCGCCATGGCGGTGAGAGCGCCGACGAGGTCGACGCGGACAACTATGAGGAGCACGCCGCCCGAGAACATGACGCCGACGTGCACACCCCTGATGCTCCTCAGCTATCGAACCTCCACGCCGTCGCTCGCGGATCACCTTTGTGATTTCACTCCAGCTAGCTAGGGGAAATGGAAAGTGGGACGAGGAGTCGAGGACTAAGCAACTGGAGATGAAAGAAGAGGGGATCGGCCGATCAGGAGAAGGTAGGAGATGGGAAGGAAGGGGAGGGTACGGTCGCTTTCTCTCGGGAGGGGAGAAAGAAGGGCAAAATGGGAAGCAATGATTTTGGGCCTAATTTGTACGACGAAGTGTATTTTGGCGGACTTAAAAAAGCCTTACAAACTGGGCTAAAAAATGGGCCTTCCAGATTGCAGGCTTTCGCGCATCTATTCACTGTGCGTGTCAAATAGACTTCTTCAATTGCTCGGGGCGTCTTGCAAAACAGGAGGGAAAACTTCGGGCGTCTCACATCTGGCATACTTCAGCATCTAATCTATGTACGAATTCCGTCAAATGTATATTTACACAAACCACGCGAATGCGATATAAATATGCGATCAACCGCCAAATCTCTACTAATATAAAGCACCACCAAACGCGCCAAAAATAATACCGTGAGTACTCGACAAACGAGAATGAGTGTATTTGGTTTACTCAACATGTTTCTTAGGGCTGTATCGGACCTACGCCTCCCAAAAGGCAACGGATGCGTGCAAAGGTTTTTTTTGCTAGACGGACATTGGTCCTCAAGTGCAAAGGCAGAAGAAAGCTTATCTGCAAGATTCACTCGTCAAGCAGAGACGAAAGTCAGCATTAGTGATCCGACGATATCGAGTGAATGGGCCGTCGCTAAACTAGGCTTGCATCCCACGGTCTCTCAAAACTACACAACACTCTTACTCTAATATCTCTTGGATCTCTCTACACGGAACAAGTATTTTATCCCATCAATTAGTTTTTTTAAACGAAATAGACACACATGTCAAATTGCATTATTTCTTAGTGACGTGATCTGTAATACTCAATCTAACCTATCAATAGTCCTGTTTGATTAACTAATGTCGTGAAAAAATAGGGATATTTAAAAAAAAGAAAAAAGTGAATGAATTTAGTAGAAAAGCATTTTATTGGATTCGAACCCATGACTTCCGTCTTACTATGCCATTACTCTATCACTAAATGAAAAGCCCTTTATCGGATTTGAACTATAGATAACGAGAAGTAGTTTAAGTGGAGTTATATTTATTGAAAAAATGTTTTGATTAGTTGTATATGTCTAGATAAGTTACACTAAGTTTCTGTTTGTTTGATTGAATCTGATATCGTATGAGTGAATATAAAAGTTGAGATTATGATTATCTATTTCTATAAAGCTAGTATTGTGACACTAATGAGTGAGTTCTCATGTATAAATAGATACAAAACATGCATCCGTGAAAATCGAGCTTCACTCCTAATTAAGATAAAAATGTATATTTACAGCTGTCAGGTTACATTTGCAACCGTGAATACAGGCAAAAAAAAACAGATTTTTTTAGGATTTTAAGTATTCGCTAGGCCAAAATTGAGGAGATGCGGGAACCAAATACTCCTGTATGGGCGAGAGTATTTTATGGCAGACGAGCGGCAGCGCTGTCTCCCGAGTGAGGGGCAGGAATTCGCGGTGGCCGGGGCGCGGCAGAGGCCGATCCCAGCCGTCCGTCGGATGCGCCATCAGGGAGCCCATCAGATCACATCATGGCGAGGCGAGGTCTCGCCTGCACCGCTGCATGCGCTGCGCTCCCTGGCCGGCGCGCGCACCGATCAGCTAGCTGCTCGGTCAGTCGGTCATCATCCACCAGACGGCCGCATCCGGCGCAGAGAGAGAGAAGGTAAAGCGGAGTCTGCTGAGACATGGTCGCGTACTACAGGTGCCTGCACCACTGTACAGGACTCCAGTATTCAGCACGGCTTCTGTTCATTGTGGTGCCCCGGATCAATGGGGCTTAGCATCCAATGGAGCCCTAGAGCATCTCAACAATTTTTTACCATGAATGGAAGAGAGGAAAAATAAAAGAGAAAAAAGAAGAGAGATGTGGATATTCTATCTGGCTCCGTTATTGGAGGTGCTGTTTTCTTCTTCCATCCTTGCCACCACCAGGCACCGTTACCCATTACCAATGCCCAGTTCACTACCCTTTCATACGGCCGTTCACTGAGAAGTTCTTTTTTTTTTTTTGCAGCTTTTCAAGTCAGGTTCATCTCACCGTCAGATGATAGCTCTAGGGATTAAAATTTGAGAAAATCTACGATTTACCATCGAATAACTACTGATTCTACAATTCGCCATCGAATAAATTCTGTTTACTTCTATACCATCGAATAAATATTTCAGTTCCTTATATGCCATCGAACTTCCGATACTACCCTCCGCTGCCCTGTTCATGAACAGTATGAACAGTACCGTAAATAAAAAAGTCACAAAAAATATGTCGATTTTTGTGCACGCTCTATAATTTATAATCAACCCGTTTTAACTGTATTCACCTAAAATACTGTATAGAATTCAAACTAAAATTCTTCAAAATGTACTACTTTTGTAACTTCTTGCAATTTTTAAGCCTTATAAAACTTTACAAAAAATCTGAGAAAATTTACTAATATTCCTCTAATGTGATGTAATAATTTCTAAAATTATCTCCCGCGGTGAAAAAATTAGTTCTTTGTAATGCACAGTATTACAAAAGTAGCTCATTTTGAGAAATTTTAGTTTGAATTTTACACAGTTTTTTTAGGTGAATACAGTTAAAATAGTTTGATTATGAATTATAGAGCGTGTACAAAAATCGACATATTTTTTTGTGACTTTTTTTATTCTCGGATACTGTTCATGAACAGTGTATCGGAGGGCAGTATCAGAAGCCAATGGCATATAAGGAACTAAAATATTTATTCGATTGTATATAAGTAAATAGAATTTATTCGATGGTGGATTGTAGAATCAGTAGTTATTCGATGACGAATCGTTGATTTACCCTTAAAATTTTGATAAATCTCACGAATTTTGGTAATTTCAAAGGGTAACGGAATACCTAGTTCTACAATTTTTCTTTCACTAATATACGAGACCCACGGAGCAATGACGAAAAATAACTAAAATTTAGATTAAATTTTATAAATTTTAATATTTTTATCCGTGAATTAAAAAAATTGTAAAAACAAATTGAAATCCGTGGATGGCTCTCGCCGAGTGAACCCCGGTCGACACCTTCCGCAACGACTGCGGTCAAAACTTCACTGCACGAGGCACAGGTATCCTGCTGCTGCCAATGCTATGCGTATTGAAAAGTGGTGCTATGTGGTAACTGTATCACTGCTAAGGCAACACTACGCCTATTCAAGCAACCACAGTGAATAGGGGAGTGGCATCGATGGAGCGAAACAAACAAAATACTCCGCAGCTGCTCCGGCCTCCGTGTAGCACGCAGAAAGAGCATTCAGTAAAGGCTGGCACGAGTCAAAAGATGCAGAAAAACAGATGCAAATGAAAAGAGAAAAAACAGAGCAGAGAGTGATAAGGATATTGATGCTCCTGTCCTGTTAGAAAAAGGATAGCGAATAAAGAGATTCAGCCAAAGGGCAGAGGGGAGCGTAGTTTACTAACACCAGGAGGCATCGGGCTCAGCAGCGGTCACATGGGCGCGCCACGGCGTACGGATCGGCCCCCGGGGAGCCATCGCCGCCGCCGCCACGGCCACGGCGTCCCGGCACCGTGTTGCCGAGTGAAAGGATCCCCATTTGTCACTGGCCTTTCCTCCATTTTTTTACTCGAACGCGGCAGCTGATTGCACATGGCGCACAGTGCCCGATCAGGGGCACGCATGGAGCTCAGCAAGCGCAGGCTACCCTGTTTGAACCGGCACCCCCATCGCAGCAGCGGCACAGCGATGAGCCAACGAGCGACGCAGATGAGGTAGAAAGTGAAGCTCAAACCGAACAAAAGTTACTGCCGATGCACGTGGTTAATGTTCTTTTAACAGTGGCACATGACACCATGATTTAGATGCCCAGCTTTTTACTCCCAGAACAGGTTATTAGTAGGACAGAGTACAGGGCATCTGGCACTGCAAGACAAACCAAGACATGCACAAAAGTTTTTCCTTTTTTTCACTTTGGAGTTCAGAGCATGAGATCAAATGTGCTAAGCGACATTAGTGATCAAACTGGAAGGGCAGCAAAAACATGGGGCAAAATTTACACGAGCAAAACGGACGGGTGTTGATCAATTGCTCAGAAAACTCTAGCCTCACAAAGCAAAATCAGCTCACCAAACTATCCTCCCAATTGTTTCTCTTCTCCGGATCTCAAACTAATCTCTCTTCACTACAAACTTCACACTCTTTTTTGTTTGTTTTTCTTTTTGCGACTGAAATTACTAGCTAAGTTTACCACCAAGTAATACTACTAGCTTAGTCAAAACGATGTCATTTACCATTGCCATTAACAAGATCTCTGCAGCTCACTACACCAGTCCTCCTGCCGAGCGCCGAGCGCAGCCGCGCGGCGGCAGCTGCGTCCTTTGCCGCAGCTTCCTTCTTATCCTTGAAGAACCCGAACACCGGCCGAGAGCAGACGGGAACGTTGAGCACGACGGGCGTGGCGCGGACGCCGGCGGAGTAGGACCGGTCCATGACGCGGGAGCGCGACCTCATGGAGTGGACGCTACCCGCCGGGGAGCTGGAGCTGCGCTCCAGGCCCTGGAACACGATCTTGCCGGAGGCGTTCATGCGCGGGGAGTCCACGGAGACCACACTCGGCGGTGGAGGGGGCGTCGAGAGGCGGCGGCGTGCGGGGCTGTGGCCGGCGCGGGCGGGAGCGGAGGCGGCGGCGGAGGCTGGGGCTGTGGCCGGCGCAGAAGGGTGCGGCTGCTGTTGCAGATGTGACCGGACGAGGCGGATGCGCGGCCTCGGGGTGGGGTCGACGGAGTCGAGGGAGTAGCGGGGGAGATCGTCGTGCTCGTGGCCAGATGACGAGGACGACGACGAGAGAGAGAAGCGGGAGGAGGCGAGGGACAGGGACGCCTCCGAGTCGGAGCTGTCGCGGAGGAGCGGCGCCGCGGAGAGGTCCGATGCGGCGGCGGCCGACGCGCGGCCTCCGTTCCGTTGGAGGAGCAGGAGCTTCAGCGACCTGGCTGCCGAAGAGTTGGTTCTCGACGGAGTCGCCGCCGTTGCCGCGGGGGACGGCGACGGAGAAGCCGCGGGCGATGGCGTCGGTTTCTGCGGCGTCTGGACCTTCCTGAGCCGGAGCAGCTCCCTCCACCGGCTGGAGCACGTCGGTGCCTTGGGCGAGAACACGTACGGGTCGAGGGCCGCCTCGGTCGCTGCAGTGTGCAGAGCCTTCACCCGCTCCGGCGTAGGCGGGATCTCAGGCACCAGCGCCGTGTCCCGCCGCCCGCGCTCCGGCTCCGTCGCCTTCTCCGCAGCAGCTTGCGGCCGGAGCGGGAGCAGCTTCCCGTCGGCGAACAGCTCGTCGGCCGGCAGCATTGTCGCCGACCCTCCGAGGCTGAACTCGAAGTCGATGAAGTCCTTCGTTATCGCCGGCTCCGCAGACGCCAGTGCCGACGACGACAGCGCGGCGGGCTCGTCCACCGCGGCGTCGAGGCCGCCGAAGGACAGTCGCGGGCCGAGCCAGCCGAACGACATGGCACCGGTGGCGGCGGGTGCCGCGGGCATGTTGCTAGCGACGGCGGAGGCCATGTCCGGCGGCGAGGCGCATCCACGGGCGGAAGCAGACAGGGCAAGCGGTGCGGTACACTCGAGTACTGTACTTGGCTAGGGGTGCGAGGCGACAAACGTGACGAGGAGACACAGACAGGAGTGCCCTGGTAAAGGGGTGCGCGTTTATATAAGCGGGCACGGTAAATTTCCTGACTAGCGGGCCCGCGTACCCCATGCAGCCAATGGCAGGTGGTTACGTGGTTGGTTCGTCCGTGAACTGCAGGTTGAAATGGGGAGTTAATCTCCGGTTAATATTTTTGACAGGAGGTAGGTAGTGGTTAATAGTACTACTACTGCCACACAACACCACTCTTTCTACCTCTCTTTCTGTTTAGAGAGATTTTGGCGTGGTTCTTGTCTTGTTATCACTGTCCTGTATCCTCGTGTTTGGTTTAGCTTCAATCGGATTTTGCTAGCTAGAAGTACAAAGCTGAACCAAATAAATATAGTTTTTGGAAAGCAAAAATTGATTAAAACAGTTATTATTATATAGGTTATACATTTCATCTGGATAAAAACCAATTCAGAAGTAACCTTTTTATAAGCAATTTTTTTTAAAAAAAAACTCAGTCAACCAAATAGGCCTTTACACCGGTAAGCAAGTGTTATGCGGAACAGCATCGACAGATAGAGAGATGAGTCATATAGATGAGGCTCCTTCAGCTCTATCTCTTTTTTCTTCTTCTCTTTCCCCTCTTTCTCTTTTTTTTCTCTCAATTTTTCTTTTTTCCTTTTACTCATCATGGTAAAAAAATTGTCTTCGGAGTTCGGACTCAAGCGGCTTCATTAGCACATAAGCGATTGGGAGCTCCCCAGCCCTCTCCTGAGTCCTGCCCCTTCTGAATAGATGCCAATTCACGCTGCAGTAGTGTAACGTTGCAACTTTACTCATGCCATGACAAACAAGATCGGTGCGTTTATATTGTGCAGGGCTTAGATGATTGCGGGCTAAACAACAAACCAGCGGCTGTGGGCGTAGCTCCAGCACGACATGCATGGTTCCGTACACGCCTCAAATTCACAAATCTTTATACCAAATTTCTCTGTACTTGAAGCTGCAAACGAAAGAACGTGTGATAATCTTAATTTCTTTCTCATGTTAGTAGTACTACGAACCAACGAAGATTTTTGCCCATGGCATGGCATCGTCCAGCGCTGCAAATCTGCCATGTGGACGGACAGACAGGCGTCCAGCTTGAAGTCTCGTCAGTCGGCATCAGATAGGAGGAGGACGCTTGGTTGGCCCCGGAACAGACCAGTGTGTTTCTCGCCATGATAGTGCCGATCCAAAACAGTGTCAACATGCAGTGACGGATTGAGACCACGAAACAGAATCCTTTATCTTCTTCCTCCTCCTCTTCTTCACTTCATCCTTTTCCATGTCCAATAATAAAAGGAGGCATGGAGGGCTCCAGATGCGTCCGGGGGTGAGCCCCTCCCGTGGATCCGCCGCTGCCGACATGGCAATTAGAGTTGCGTGATGCGTGAATGAATGCCTCGTTTGGCCGGAACCGAGAGCTAGCCGGCCGCTGGTGCAAAGTACAACGGCGACATGATCGTCGCCGCCGTGTGTGACCGTGATGTTGAAAGCCACTTTACACTTGCACGTACGTACGCACCATGGGCTGCTCCTACCACCATCACTGGTTCTCTAGCTGCGTATCTTTTGGTTTCCATCCAGTGAAAAAAAGGCGAAAAGGATAGGTAATTTCTCTATATTTTTTTTGTTTTCGTTATCCTCTGGGCCTTGCTGGATTGTAGATTCGTGTCCTGTTATCGAGGTTGTTTTCTACTGCGGTAATTAACAGTTACCTTACCTTATCTTATCGCGGCCTAAAGAATTTACTTGATCCGCTCCCCGCTGCGGCACTGTGCGATGCCCCACGTTGACCACGCCGAGACTCGAGGGCGGGCCAGGCTAGTGGCCAGTCTGGGCCCACCGCTCACGTGATGCCCGGCCCCACTACCAACTCCGGCTCTCCACTCTCCAGTCTCCACAGCCCCAAAGAGAAATTTCTGGCCTTAACAATTTGGGTAGGAGATCTGGGCCGTCCGTGGCCATCGGACGGCTGGAAACGTCCCGGCACCGCGTGGCACGTGAAGGCCAGCTGTCGGGCCCCGCTCGGCGGGTCGCCACGTTGCTGCGGCCGGAGCTAACACCGACATGCCCGGGCCGCGAGGCGCTAACGCCCCTCGTGGAAGTGGGAGAGGGCATTTTACCATTTTGCCCCTGCGCCGGAGAGCAAATTTATGGGTAGCCCCATGCGAAAAGTTCGCTTTGCATCTACCGTTCACGTGCTATACGTGGAGAACTGCGGCGATAGGCTCCGTTGTTTCTCTTTTATTTTTTCGGAAGGAGAGGGATTACATTGATTTGTCAGAACAATACATACCATCTTGCAGAAAGGCCCCTGGCAAACAAAGAGAAAACGAAAAGGTACCACGAGGACTTTCTCTTCCGTGGGACGCCGCACTGCAAAGCTGAATTCAACCGCCGGTCACCACGCTGCCAAGCCGGAGCCTTGCAGAGGAGATCGACGAGCCCTCCTACCAAGCCCGACAAGGAGGCCCAACCATTGTTAAGCCGTAAGAACCAGCGACATGGAATCATGTCTAAGCCGCATCTGTCTCGATGAACGATCATTGGCAACATCCCCGTCGAAGTCAGTAAAAAAAGCACAGGATCAGCCCTACCACCCTCAGCCGCACTAAGCATAACGGACCAACACACAATTTTACCAATCACCGACCCAAACAAAAGGGATCTGAAGCTTCCCCCTAGCCACAAAAGGCTTACAAACACAAAGAATCTAAAACAGTAACATACCTATGAGAGTTCACGCCAAAGATATCACCGAGACGACGACACCGCCGGAGGAAACTAGACAACGCGACGCCCACATGACCGACGCGGACAACACCGCGGGAACCTAAATACTAAGCCTACCACCTAGAAGGAAATCCCGGCGTCGATTTGGCAGCACCCCTCCTCCACTGACTTCGGAAACAAAAAGCCTCCAGGATTAAAAAACGGACAGTAACCGAGCAAAAACTGTGATAACTGAACTTCTCGATCTGGTTCGGTTTCAGACGGTGACCGAATTTTAATTAAAAAATTCAAAAAATAAAAAATAAAATAATTCAAAAAAATCTTTAAAAAAACTAGACACAATTCTAAGACCTACTATAAATTTTTTTTCAAAAACAATATCGTTTGCATAATATTCTACTGGGAGGAAGTTTCAAAAAAAAAATGAAGCGTGCGGCTCAGTTATTAACTCATGTTAAGGAAAAATTTAACATGCAAATACATATTTTTCTTGTGTAAAACGTATCTTAAGAGGATCTTTAAAATTGATTTCACTTTATTTAGAGTTTTATTAATTTTTCTATGATTTTTACAAAGTTCACAAGCATAAAGTGAATATGTTAAGAAACAGCACTGTAATTAACTTTTTCATGTCTACTATTATTTTTCCTACGTAAATCATAGTATAATTAAACTAATAAAATTGGTTTCACTAATTTTTGAGGTGTGATGAGTCAGTTATGAATTAATCTAGTCGCAACACATTTACACAATCTTGCATGATACAATAACTAATTCATGAGTTCATGTATTTTTAAAAGACATAGGATCATGTGAGAAGACTAACAAAATTAGTTTCATGATTTTTGGATTAGCAAAGAGTAAACTATGCATTTAACTTGGTTTAACAAATACAATTTCTCACATAAAATTTTGAACTTTTTAATGAATATAAATACTTTTTATTATGTAGATCATGTTAAAAGGAAACCAACAAAAATTGTTTCACTTGATTTAAAGCTCAGATGAATTAGTTATTGATTTTACAAGATTGAGATAATTTTTGTGTTTTTTGTTGAACTTTACTGAAAATCAAGAAACCGTTCGATAAATCGAGAAAATCGAACGGTTACCAAAAAAATCGAGCGGTTATCGACAATACGGAAAATTCGAGAAAACCGCTAGATAAATCAAAAAACTGCTCGGTAACCAATCCAAACCGTCCAGTTACCGAACGGCTAAAATCGTGATTTTTTCTCCAAATTTTAATTTTTGTCAAATAAATTTTGTTCGATTTTTTTAAATTTTCGATCGGTTACCATGAATGCCTCTGAATCGTCTTTTCTACGGTAGAGAGGGGAACGGGACGCTTGGAGAGTCTTTTTTTTTACTAGAAGCAACCTTCCATCGTTTGGTAATTTACTACAACACCCTTATTTGAAACACGTTGAAGATACTTCAAATTGCCTCCAGAGTACACGCAATTGTATGGCTTTTCCAAATGCTTAGCACCACTAACAAGTTAATTTCGATGGTCGTGTTTAGGTCATATGATTTCCGTATGTTTGAAGAAGAAGAAACTTTCGCTCGGTATATATGTTGGAACAAAAAGGAGTTCAATTTAACGTGTGCTATATAAATCCTCAATTTAGGAAGGGTGTTCGAGCAAAATATGCCAAACCGGGGTAGCGAGGGAAAATCTCCCGCCAAGTGTTTCGCCACGGGGGCCGCCCGATCGGACGGCGCGCAACGACCAGCATCCGTCCGTCGATCCACCGTTCCTCAGGGAGCAATCATTTGCATCGTTGGGAAAAGACTGCGGCGCCCTCTTGGGTGTCGTCTTCCCGTGGCGACTGTAGCAGTCAAAGCTGTCAGATGCTCGGGGTCCAGCGGGGGTGTTCTGGGTACTACAAAAAGAAAAGATCGCGGTCGTCGGGAACGAGCCACCATCCACTTATCCAGCGAAACAGAGTGAATCCGGGCCGTACGATAAAGACAGGCCGGGTTCGAGCATGTCCCGGATGGTGACGAGACATGCCCAAGTTGATGTTGTATACTAGTTGAGTGCGGTGAGTGGGAAAAAAAAATAAAAAAATAGATATAGAAAAATCAAATATAAACTAAGTTTTAGAAATGTGGATGTGCAGTGTCGTCAGACGAATATATCAAGATATATTATAGTTTGATTTTAATCAAATTTGTAAAAAAGAAGATTATCCATTAATTACCTTTCTAAATTTTTATTTATTTTTACTAGTAAAACGAATTTTATATCTATAGCCAATAATAAAATAGAAAGGTTGGAGGGCTAGATAATAAAAATAAATAAATTATTCAGATTTTAGAGATTTTTATTAAATAAGAGAGGAGGAGAGGAAAAATTGACACCAGAAACAACTCGTGTTTTATTCGGTTAGGATAATGACGTGATAGGATGTGCTGACGTAGCAGGTGTAACCGGGTAACACGAACTCTGTTGGTGGAGTATCTTTCTTCTCCATCGCGCAGTAAATGTTTCCAGTCGAGGGCAGTAAAGTTGGATCAGTTTGGTAAACGAAGGTTAACATGGATTACCAGTGGTAAACATTTGTGCTAGCTGTGTGTTCTAACGAGTTTCCATCAGCAGGTGCCGTGGCGTACAAGAGCAGTTATGGCGATACAGCAGCGCAGTGAGTGCGAGCAGGAGCATAGCGGTGCCATGATGAGTGCATGGCGACCCTGGAGACGCGGGGCCCACGGTATCCCTGAGCCGTCGCAGTGGAGTGGGGCGCGGACGCGCGGTGGATCAGTCCTAGTGCTCCTGCTGCAGCTAGGGTCAGCCAAGCGGTGGAGCCCAAAGATGCTCGCTCGCCATTCATTGGAAAATACAACTCGGCATATTCTTACACACGTACATTCTACTTTGATTATCTATCCCCTCATCTGATAGTTATTTATTTTCGATTTTTTATATATAATATATTTTTTTCACCTAATCATCTATGGTAATTGATAAGCCGTATGTCGGCATGGCCTCGACGTTTCTCTTCCGTCGTTCATCACCCGTCACCTGGTGCAGGGGTTGCAGCCCGCGCGCTCGCACTCGTCAGCGCACGACCGGCACGCCATACCGCGATGCCTGCCGGTTGGTAGAGGCCCATGGCCGTAGCAGCGGTCGGTACGGCTCGTGAGTTGCGCGTGGAGTGGGTCCGTTGCTCCATTGCGTGCGCCGGGATAAAGGGGTCACGCGGCGTCCGTTCCCGCGGCCGTACTCGCGCTCGCGTACGTGCCGCAACCGCCTCACGATGTGTTTGTGGAGCACGCCCGCCGCTCCCGTTTTGTCACATCCACCAGCACACTCGCGTACTTCCCTTTTTCGTCTCCTCCCCCACGACAAGTGCCCATCCCTTCCGTTCTCTGGTACCACCAGTATCTCACAGTCTCGCATGTGTACTCGTAGGAGAAAATAAAGTCCAGTCATGGACGCCCATTGAAATCAGCTGCATTCATCTTTATCATCTCACACTCCGCTCGACAAGATCGATCGCGGCCGTTATGGCTAGGCCGCTGCAACAAAGCGCTAGCCTTTTCGCAGGCCTACGCCTCTCATCCTGATTCCTGGCCCTAGGTGACCATAGGCCAGCATCGTCCCTACACAAAACGGCGGGGGCGGGGCGCATCTAGACCGAGGCGGCGAGTATTTTTGTGCTCACATCCATGTGAGCTTGTGCGGTAAACGAGATGCGCGCGCCTGCCCGGTGGACCCGCTGCCTGACTGCCTCGCTCCCTCAAAAGGTGCAGCCAGGCTTTACGGCCATATCCAGGCTGCCGACTCGGTTCATGGGACGTGGACGTACCACGCCCCCACCGCGTTTTCACGAGGTTTATCCGGCTCAAAATAATGCACCATGATGTGCCTGCAAAACGGGAAATGGGCTAGAGCTGCTACCGTACTCCGTGCTCCGTGAATGCTCTCTGACAGAGACAGGTCTGTGTTTCACTCACCGAGCTGCAGACAAGAACAGCGGCATGCTTGGAGCAACGCAGGAGCCAGGAGTACGCGGTAAGCAACGAAGCATGTCAGTTTTAAGATACATTTTCAAATTCAGAGCTCAGTTCTGATCGCTGCTACAGAATAGGTGCTTCCGTTTTTAATCACACAAACGAGTTGCCGATGGATGGATCTTACTTAACCTGGATTCAATCTGATTTACGGCATGCAATGCATGCTAGTATATTATCGATCGATGTTTATTTTTTTTAAACGAAACCGGCAGGCATGAGAATTGCTTGTTCTATTGAATAGAGAAAGCCCGAAGGGCTAAAGTTACAATAAGTACCCGAAACATGTCAAATAAAGACTGGCCAAATCCTAGGGACAAAGACTATTTCTTGGTGTGATCTCGGCTAACGGTTAACCGAATCCGAGATTTCTAGGGCACGACCCTCATCCACACCTGCACACAAAAAAAACATAGGTTACAGGGCCAACCTATCCGATATTCATAGTCTATTAAGATTCGCAAGTCAAGCGAAGAACTTGCATTTCGATAGCGGCCACGCAAAATGTATGATGTCATTTTGGAATCAAAGAGATATACATATACATGTATATGCAACAGATATATGGATGCAAATATTCAAATATTAAAAAAGAGAGAAAAGGGGCCAGGTTGGAGATCCTTTTCGGCCTACTTCCTTCTCCCTTCACTCAACCCAGCCCAAGATGGCCCATCCTTCACTTCTCCTTCAGCCGAGTGGGCCGGCCCATGCTCCTTCCCTCCCTGCCGCACAAACCCAGCTGGCTACCTCGTCTTCTTCCTCTGGTCTCGAGCAGAACCGTCTCCAGCCGCACCTTCCTCCCTCCGATTCCCCTCCCTCTATCTCCAACAGATCAAGTTGGATCCGCGCAAAACGGAATCCCCAACTAAGTTCCCTCAAATCCAAACTACTTTCGGGGTTCAATCCCCTCAATCTCGAGCACTACCTACTGAATATTTAAGAGAGAAACCGATCTATTTTCGGGAGTAGGGGGCGCGGCGCAGAGGAGGGAGCGGGGAAGCCCTGCTGCTCGCGGCTCTTGTTGGCCGCTACCCTTGCTGTGCGCGCCGCCGCTGCCCGCTGCAGACTCAGAGCCCTTGCTGCTGCCAGCCAAAGCCTCTACTGCCGCTACCCGCTGCACTCAGAGGAGAGGTGCCCGCTGCGCCCAGAGGAGAGGAGCCCGCTACGCCCAGAAGAGAGGAGGCCGAAGGCCCTGGCCGTCGAGCTGGCCTCGCCGCTCCTTGCTGTCCAATCGCGTCGAGGTTCTACCACGGAGGAGGCTGAGAGGAGAATAGGCCGGAGGCCGTGGCCGCCGAGCCGACCACGCTGCCTCCTTGCTGTCCAATCGTGTCGAGGTCCTGCCACAGAGGCCGAGGGGATAATAGACCGGAGGCCCTGGTCGCTGAGCTGGCCACGTTGCCCCTTGCTACCCAATAGCGTCGAGGCCCTGCCGTACAGGGCCGCAGCCCCCTGTCACTGCCATCAGCGAGCTATATCACCACGCTAAAGCTTAACCTGATCGTACCGTCGTAGCCGGCGCTCTGGTTGTGCCGCGTGCTCTTTTCCTTTTTCTATGCGATGCACAGCCATCGTGCTCTCTGTTTGAGCCAGGCCTTTGTGCCGCTGTGCTGATCATCCTGGGCCGCCGGCTCATCCTATGGTAGGGATGCAAGCGGGCGAGCTTGCGGACTTTGAGGTCCGTTTAGCCACAAATGTGGTTATATTTTTGCGTCCATTTTTATACTAGTGGGTTAAAAATGAAGTAGCATGTGGGCTCCTATGCTGGCTGGTGGGTTGTGATGCTCTCTGTCTGAACCTGGCTTTAGTAGGCCTGAGAGAATAAGTGCTAGCTGTTTCTGTTTAGAGAGTGAATCAAGAAGTGATCTAATTTTATATTTAGAGGTACGTCGGTTTTTTGGAGTCTTGGTGACTCGTCGATAACTTGTTGATCTTCTGACTTGGTGTGGAGCGGTAGCAAGACGCTTATACAGGGACGCGGAGACCCTTGCCTTGGTGGCTCAAGCTCCGAAGTGAAGACGATGGTAAGTGACCGGAAGAGAGGCTTAGAGGTGAGACTTTGCCTTTGTGGTTTGGTGGCTCATACAGGTTGAGGTTGTGACCGGAAGAGACTTGACGACTGTTACCATGTCCTTTATGGAGCTTCAACGTGGACTGAAGTGGCGTTTGTGCCATCGATACCACGTGATAAAAATCCCTTGTGTCGAGTCTCTTCCGGTATATTACCCTGCTACGCAAGTTCTATGTGTAGAGTCGCTCTAAGATGGGTCTATTTTCTCTATTTTCTAGGACCTTCCGGACCAGCGTGTAATATGGCTGGTAAGTTTTTAAAAATTCAAGAAACCAGACTCTCTGTTTTGCAGGACTTCACGACCACTGCCGAACCCAATGGCCGGGGAGATGGACGACCAGTCAGCCAAGAACTCCAAAACAAAACTGTCGCTCGCACGATGACAGAGGTACGAGCGGCTGGGAATAGCGACCACAAGGCCTTAAGTCTTGCTCAGGTTAAGCGCTGGTCACCACTGAGAGACTTAACGAGCTACGGTCCGTTCCACGCTCTACGAGCCTAACCTACGACCAGGATGAAATGATTGGGCCTACTCATCGCATTGACACGGGGAAAGTCTTCCGGACGCTCCAAGCAATGGCTCAAGCAGGGCAGTCAGAAAGGCCATAGAACTCTTGCTCGGTCCTTTGGCCAAAATCAAGATACTCAGAAAGGGCCAGAGCTAGACATACGTCATAAAGACCCCACCATTTTCATTCATGGAATAACAGAGTTTCATGCATACCGATTACACTCGATCAGGCTAGTTATCCTATTACACACTCATCCTACTTACTCTTGAACGAGTCGAGGAACCTCTTATACTCTTCCTGGGGGAGGCAGGTGATCGCTCCAGGAATCGGTCGATGGCCGACGTAGGGGCAAATGCCCTGCTAGAGTTGCTGACCGGCGCAGCTGAGCCCGACCAGCCCCCTTCCGGCTTCTCCTTCGTCTCCTCTTCGTCATCAGAGATTTTGATGACATCGACCGGGGCAACCGCTCTAGCCAGAGACTGAGCCGGAGCAACAGGAGGAGACCCTCTCTCGAGCGATAGGAGCACGATTGTGGCCAGGTCTAACCCCACAAGCAAGGCCTTGAGGTCTCCTGCCTCCGAGGGCACCCTGACAAACAGAGCCGACGCCGAAGGATACTTCATCGACAAGGAGGACGGGGAAGACGCCATGCCTCACCAAGAAGAGTTGCCTTCTTGACCTGCAAAGAATATCGATGGACGGATGACTAAGTGAACTCCGGCTATTTATAGTCCGGCTAGCTGTTGATTCGCACCTTGGGCGGAAGTCCGTGGGGGGTTGCTGTTAGGGAATGGTCTCATATGCCCCTTTCGGATGTTGGGTCGAAGACCACTACGGCCACTGTTCACTGACAAAGCTTACAATTATCGTGGATCTGTTAAGTTGCAGGAATCCTTCGACAGCCCGAAGGTACCCTTTGGTCGCTTGGCGCCACGAGGCCGCTTCTTATAGCTGGGATTGGCGAAGCCTGTGTGGGGCCTTTGGATAATAACCGAATACCCTCGCTCGACAACACGAGGGAGTTGATCAAAGGAACGTCGAAGGTGACGGTGAAAACAAAGCTTTTGTCGGACCTTCGGAAGCCAGTTGAAGACCTCCGCTCGACATCATGAAGAAATTGGCCGAAGGGATGCCAAAGGTGCCGCAAGGCACAGACCTCCGGAAGCCCAAGTGAAAGGAAGACTGATTAGTAACTGAGGATGGCGAAGGGCACGATTGTAAATAAGCCAATTGTACTTACGATAGTACCATATTGCCCATGAATATGTCGGAAATGTGACAGTTAGAGGGGTATTATTATACATTGTAACAGGGAACAATCGGATACAGCCTATAAATAGGACGGCACTGTAACCGAAAAGATGAGTGACATTAATAGCAGTGCACAGTTCCCCACTTAGTGTGATTCCTACCAAGTCTTCGGATCACACCGGTGAACTGAAGGCCCACCACTTCGCTTGGTTACGCAATCCAACAATGCAGAGATCGAAACATTATTTCATCTCGGAATAAAGCTTCATTTATCTAAAAAACGATCAATAATGTCGTCTAAACAAAAAAACACACACAGTAAAAGCCATCATTTTTTTATTTTACAGTCTATGAATCATAAATAATACAAAGACGTCACCTTAACACGAGCTTTCTTGCTCGACATTGCTGGCGTGGCATGTGTAACACGCGAGAGCACCTGCTGCTTGCGATCCAGGAAAAAACGTCTTCTTTGGCTGATGAAGACTGCTAGCTTCGTAAAGAACCCATGAGTGGTGATAGTATTGTCCGTGCATGTCCCGTGTCATGCAGTCATGCATATGTGTCCTGTGTCTGTGTTGCACTCTACTCGCCGGCAGGGGCGGAGAGGGGTGCCCGGTGTGCTCGGGCACATCTAAAATTTACAAAACTCAATAGAGATTAGTTATTCTATTGCTCAAAAATTTTAGAATTTTTTTACATGTTCTATAATTCATGTACAACATATTTTAATTGGATTCACCTATAAATTCTGTGTAGAATTTAAACTAAAATTTTCCAAACAAGACTACTTTTATAACTTCTAAAAATTGTTAGGACCTCAAATAAATTCTCAAAAATCTGAGAAAATTCACTAATAATCTTCTTATATGATGGACTTATTTCTAAAATTATTTTCAGCCCTAAGTTATATGATGAAAAAGTGAGTTACTTTGTAATGCTTCATTTATATGTATTTTTATCATTTCATGTGATATTATTCTTTTAATTCAGTTTGAATTCAAATAAAATTCAAACATATATAAAATTTAGCCGTTGGAAATATAGCCGTTGTAAATATTTTTATTTATAGGATACTAATAAAATATAGGTGAGTGTAATTTAGGGAGCGAGATTTAGTGAGTCAGTTGGAGCGCGTAGAAAAATAGAGATAAAATTTTTTAGAGAGATTCTCTATATGAAGATATATGAAGCAAGATTTTAGAAGTAGATTGAAGATGCTCTTAGGAACATGTTCATAACTACAGTTGCCAATTTTTGGATTAACATACTCATTTGGCGCTTCCTAGTTGCCAAAACATTTCAAGAGTTTAGCCTATTTTTCAGTATTATTATGCTTCCTTACATATCTTATTGTCCAGCATTCAAATACTGAATATTGAATACTTTATTTCATATTTGAACTATTTATATTGCACTTTTCGTAAATTTTAAACTTATTTGTTGAATTTACGATGCTGAAAACTTTTAATATATTTATATTTTACTTTAAGCAAATTTTATAATTGTATATTAAATTAAAAAAAATTTCACCAGACACACCGAGCGATCAAATTCCGGCTCCGCCACTGCTGACCGGCATCCCTTGCCGGGCCAGGCTTCGCTGTCCTCAAAACATTCACTCACACGTCGGCTTTTTTTTTTTTTTTTTTTTGACGAGACGGAACAGCACGGGCACGGGCGCACAGCCTCACCAATGTACGCATCCGCCGTGGCGCCGGCGTGACGCCGCGATGGATTTGGGCAGTTGGCCGACGGCCGCCACGGTGTCCCGTGATATTGACATGAGAATATTACTAGAACGCCAGAGCTACACAGAGTGCAATGCATTTTGATCCTTTGCGCTGGATCGCACGTAACATGAGGTTTCCACGGACTCACCGTGCGCTCATGTCCAAAAGAGATTTTCTTTTCACCATCTGCCTTTTGCCTTTTAACTTGTAGACGTTGCCTCATTGGCCGGAGATCCAGGAGATCTCAGGACCCGATCAAATGATGTAAACCGTCGTCCAACAGCAAAAGTGCAGACCGACCATGCATCACTTTAGAATTTCATCACCGTCGTCTGGACGTGGTCGATCCTCTGCATCTCAATTCCTCTTTTGCAAAAGCCGGCCGGCCCCTTCTTAATTCTTCTATTTAACAACTAAAGTGCATTGCATATAGACACTGCCCAGACGAGTCTTCTCTACAGAAATGTTGCCTGATTTCGTCGTCTTTCATGTTGCATGTCCTACTGCTTTTGAATATGGGGGCCATCTATGCATTTTTCAAATGAAAGCTTACACCATATCACTCAAATGTTTTACATGTTTCTGTGTTAGCGTTTCTTGTGGACCTAACAAAAATCAAAAGAATCTCAAAATAAATCTCACAGACATAGAAAACATAGATAAACAAAACAGAAAATGAAATGAGTGAAATACGAAGACAGTTTGAATATATACACTCGCAGTCTCAGTCTGTATGTATATATATCAGTCTCAGCCTTTGCTTGGACTATGTAGTCACAACTCGCTGATCTTAGTTTGAACAAATAGTGCAAAAGGCAGTAGTCAACCAAATAGTCTCTACTCTAGGCTCTACTCCATCTTTGTTTGAATATATGTTTTTCCCAAAGAAAATATTGTTTTTTGGGGGGACAGACTAGGCTCTAGAGCTTGAGAAATACAAAACCAAACAGTGCATTTCATTCTTGTCTGCCGCCGCTGGTCTAGCTTCACAGAAATTAAGCTCAAGCATGGCGATAGTTAGATTAGATAATTGGAATTGGAATCATTGTGAACGCAAGCCAATGAACGAATGGTGGGTACGTGCAAGAAATTTAGAAAAGATGTGGAATGATAGCGGCAACAAAGACACTGTCCTTTTCTTTTGGGAAAAGAAATAGTAGCATGCCTTTCTTGACTGACATAAAATAGAATTAAACTTCTGCTATGTTGTCGGAATTGGCGTTACGCAATGGACTTCAATGTATACCTTGTAGATGCTCTTACAAATCAGCAGGCAACCACATCCATGGGGACTAGATTGATTCCATATATACCAATAGTTTTATTCGTAGAACAAAGACCCTGTATGCGAGTTTCAAAATCAAAAAACATTTTTCACACAAATTATATTGGCATAAAGAATCCAATTAAATGTATTTTTTTTGAAAAAATAAAAATCTGTTCCAGCCCCTACGGAACAAAGTTTTCTTAGTAACAGGACGCAAGGAGAGCCAGGCGATGCCATCTCAACCGATCCCACCTGCAAAACCGGAGAACATTCCCTTGTCCTCCCCATGGGAGAAAGTCCCCAAGAGCTACAAGCCACGGAAGCCATGCACGCGTTGCCTCCGAGCCAACGACCATCCAACCCAATCCATCAGCCTGAACCTCACCTGCACCGGCAGTCACCCAGCCCCTCCACCTTCAACCAAACCTCCAGCTGCCATTGGAGCGAGCTCACTCGCTCCAACTAGTCAAAGGATGCGAGTGAGATCTGCCTTAAACAAATGGGGTGGTTTAGCGTGACTGCATGAGTGAGCGAGCTTATTAACAATGGCATGTGCAACGGTTTGGAGCAGACAAGGCCGGCCTAGTGCTACAGCCTACAGGTCACAGATGTGGATGCATGCTTTGGTGAGCAAAGGGTTAATTTTGTTATATATCCCTGTTGATCCTTGTCTGGTGAAGTAAACTGATCGGCAATAGTTTTTAAATTTCAAACCCTGGACAGTTCACAAACACTTATAATATGATGAAACAGTTGATTGTTGGCTTGATGCAATATCTTCATCAAGGTTCATTCAGGAGGCCGGCGCTGAACTAGAAAAGGCCTGTGTGCAGCCCTGTAAACTCGATGACTACAATTCTCTAGACAGGTCTGAACCGGGTAAAATGCGCTTACTACTGACAACGGACCCTACCAAGACAGGGTCCCACTAGTCAGGGGTTTTGTAGCATCGGTACCAGGAGAAGCCTGCCGTACTTGTAGCAGCAATACCCTGGAGAGAAGCATTATCCTATTGCGCCTGAGCCTGACTGGTACGGTGAGGTTTGGTATAGAGAAGAGAATCTGGAGCTCGGCCAAGTGCTCCGGACAAAATCCACTTCACTAGTCAGAGCCATCAACTTTACAGTCTGCACCAACCCCTCCCTGTTTCTCTCTCTCTCCGGCGTGAGAGGGAGAGGGAGAGAGAGGAAGGTGTGTGCCTGTGGCAGCCTGAGTCACTGCAAGGTTGGGGAAATGGCGATTCCCTTTCTATTTCCTCCATCTAGTCTCCATCTCCATAGCCAAAGCTCACAGAGAGTCACAGTACCCTACAGTAGAGTATTCTCCTTATCAAAGCCTACACGATCGAGCCCTGCTCTCACCAGCACGAGAGAGTAGCTAGTTTAGGGAAGCTTGAACTGAGGCCATGCTTTTGCATGCCATTGGTCGCTTTGGGTGGTGCTGCTGGGGAGGGGCGGCTTTCGGCCAGCACTTTAGATGCAATATAATACTAATCGCAAAGGCACTAGTTGTAGTACGTGTGCAGTACTGGTCGGAAGCAAATTCACTATGAATACATCGAGAGAGATTCTCGTAAAATCTCATTTATATTATTTATTATGTAATTTAATAGTTGAGTTGAAGAGAAGTAAGAGTTAGACACGTGTCATCACAGTGGAAAAGATCTTGTTAAGAATATGATCATATAGAATTTGCTTCCGTACCAGTTGCTCAGTGTGTCATGGCATCAAAAGCGTCATCCTTTAATTCCCTTGGGAAATGGAGTATTCTAATGTCTTGTGCTCCATGTAACCTAGTGTGGCTCTAGCTTTCCTTTGGGTGAGCAAGTAACCACGGAGTTGTCGACTCCATGTTGTAGGTTGTGGAGTAAGAGAGAGCAGCATCGATCTTCTTGCCCCTCTATAAATCTTCCTCCTGCTCTTTCTTCTACCTCCATCCTTGGCACCTTTGCACCGTTCTTCTCTTCTATACCAAACCCTAGCTCTCTCCCTCTAGTAGCCCTCTTGGCTTTCTTCATACTTGTGCATGCCCATCGAGCTCTAGTTTTGTTTCTATACCATTACAACTTTAGATGGAAAGAGAAACATATGCATCTCTTTTGACCTCTTGGCCTTCTTTGCACTGTTATGTCGATGAGAGATAAGAGTAGGTTTGATCAAATTAAGATCTTGTGTGCCTGGCTCCCTGTATGCCACACATGTAGCCCAATCCATGGTGTGGTTGCCTGCTGTGGGTGGCGTGCAAGGGGCCAAGCATGCATCCATGGTTTTAGTTCGATCGATGCTTCACTCATTTGAATTGATCCCTACTATATATATTTTTAGAAAGGAATCCTTGCTATATTTTTGGTTTGCTCTTGCAGGTGCGGAAGGCCGGGCTGATATGAGTTCTGTCAAGTTCTTGCAGCTTGCTCCGAGAAATTAGTGAGGTTATGAGAACTTATGTTTTTAGTTTGTGGCTTTCAGCACGTGACTGATTCTTGTATGAGAATATTTCTCGTATATCCTGTGCTTGATTCGATAGATACTTCTGCTGCCTAAATGCTTGAATATATACAGCTATGATTCATGAATTCCTGGTACCCTTTTTGATCATCTTTTGATCGATCATACGTTCATCTCGAATGAATAATACATTGGGGAACCTGGTCATGTTTTGATTTGATTTGTTTCTTTTTGTTGTTTCTTTCTTTCTACAGGCTCAGTGTTTTTTATCTGACAGTCTTTTTTGTAGTTTACTTCTTGAGTTCTGAGGTACAGTGCACAACATTCATAGGCTTGTTTCCCCTTTCGTTTTTCAAATGGAAAATGCCAGATATCAGACCTGCTGATTATTTTAACAAGAATTCGGGTGAAACGTGTCCGCATTTTCACTCATTTCTTTCCTTGATTGTTTTCCAGTGCACTTCATTCCTTTCATTTATCAAGAATGTTTGTCCAATGGGCTTATCATATGCCAAACATGTCTGATATCTGGCAACAAGAGCTGCGTCTAGCTAGCACAGTGAATATTGTGACAAGGAATTTCTCAAAAGTTGAGCGTATCACGTGTTTTTCTAAAAGATTTTGAATGACATATATAGCTAGACACAACAAATTCGTGTATCCTAAATTCTCTAATTGGTTAACTACCTAAATGTTCCCTGTTAAGAGCTGGCTAAATTCGAACTTTGAAGTGTATATAACATCTCTTTTAAAGCGAGCTAAATTCGAACTTTGAAATGCATAGAACCTCTTTCGATTTGGTACTGAACTATATGTTTCCGGTTCTAGGTATAAATGTTCGATCAGCTGATTCTATTGTGATGCATTGCATTCAGAATTCAGATGATGCATTTGGTCATCAAGTATTATCATTTATGCTTACTTGTTTCTGTTTACCACAGGTAGACACTGGCAGATGTATGCATACATATACCAATTCGTCATATAGACCAGTTCCTCGTGAGCTGAATGCATGCAATTTTATTTGGCATTCATTCTGAACCTTTTTCTCTTCCCCTCTTACACTCTTTTATCATAGCTTCTAGCTGAACTCTGAACTGAACATGTTTGTACGCATGCACAGCAGCACAGGCCAGTACAATTCATTACTAGTACATAATGGATTACGGGTACACGTGCACACGCCGAACATTCGTACGTAAACTAGGGGTGTGATTGGTTACTCGCACCAGGTTTCGTGGAGCTACACCGTATAAGTAGACCGAGTGGAAGTAAGCTAAATGAAGTTATATTTGTTGAAAAGAAAAGTGTTTGTTTGGTTATGTATGTCTAGACAGTCTGAGCTAAATTTCTATTTGATTGACTGAATCTGATATATCATAAGCGGATGTAAGAGTTGAGACTGTGATTGGTTACTAGTATAAAGATTATTTTATGAAACTAATAAGTAGACATGTCTATATAAATAGATGCAGAGCTTGTATCAGCCGGGCCAGGCTGTAGAGTAATTATTGGGCTAGAATGAGGCCATATATTTACATCACCTAAGTAGACTGTAATAGTGGATACGGACAACTTAACATAATTCTCTCTGAGATTATACGCATCCAGCGGGATAGGTTGAAGGAGATTTGGGCAACCAAACATTGTTAAGTAAAAGAGCATATGGTACTAATCGACACAATTCTCTCTTACACTCATGCGTGTGCCGTTTAGCCCATGGGCTTCTGTGTTGGGGGACTTGGGGCCCGCCAGACAGAGACCGAGAGAACCTGCAAATTCATCTACAGTATCTTTGAGCTGAGCTGGAGAGAGAGGCCGTGCTGCTGCTGCTGGAAACCAAGCTAGCCAGCATTGCGATGCACTAGCTAGTGACTGTATTTTCTGCCAATTAGTACCATATGCTCTTTTCTTGAACAATGTTTGCTCAAAAGTTTTCACGTACCTCAGTTTACTCAGAAGTTCATAAAGACCGCCGCCAATACTCTCTTCTACTTCAACAGGATGGACAATATAATGTCCAAGCTTAATGAGCAGTACAATGCTTGCTCCAAGGCCTTAAACGCATATCATGCTACTTAATTTACCACTAAACAGGTCCATGTTCCATCAACACCAGCAGCAGAAGTAACAGCTAAACCAGTCCACCACCATAGTAAATTAGTGATTTGTTGGTGACCACCATTGCCAGGGCCCACTGCACCAGCTCTCACTCATCATGCATGTGTTATTTTCTGGCCTGCCAGCCATTGTTACATGCATGCATGGACCACTTCGGCAGTTCAGTCAGTAGCAGCAGTAGAGTACTACTAAAGATGAACTTCTACAAGAATGCATGCGGGTCAGCTGCCACTGTGAGTCTGTGACCACATCCATAAGGGAGAAGAGAAAGTAATCAGGTGATGGTGAGGACATTGCCATGCCCAGTAGCCATGTTAGAATCCTCAGTGTCTGGAAGGAGCACCTGGGTCCCCTCTTGCACAGACACAGAGCTTGCATCATTGTTGTGGTGAAGACAGCATATACAGCAGCTGCCTGGCTCAGTGGCTCAATTACCTGAAACTCAGTGGAGCTGACATTAGCTGTAACAGTGTACATGAAGCACGAGGAGAAACTGTATGCCCAACAATGTGCCCTATATTGATGAATGTTCATCTGGATTGATACATCCAAGTGAGAAAATGTGTCAACAATCCACTATTGTACATACAGAAACTATTTCCTCGTATGCACTGTACTCCTTTGACTCAACAACAATGTTCCGACAACTAATGAAGTAAATAAATCTATACATGAAAATCAAACCAGCAAAGAAAATTCTGCAGAAGGTATTTGACTACGCTACCTTTTCTTTCTCTACATGATCTTCGTTTTCTTTACATGGTCTCCATATTTGTAACCAATTCGATCAGGTCACTCGCGATCTGATACCCCAGTGAATGTCATGGAGGCTTGTGTCGTCTCTGCCGAGAGCAAAGGCGAACCCTGCGCCATGATGGAGGATGGGAACGTGGACGTGGAGGATGTGGCTATTTCTTCATTCCCTTTCCTCATGCTCCTGATCTTAAAATCCATGAAGTCGGTGATCATAGCAGGCTTACTGATCTTCTCTGAGTCGACATCCGTTTCACCTGTCAGCATGCTGATGACCATGGACATAGTCGGTCGATGTCTTGTGACGTCTTGTGTGCACAAAAGCCCAACTTTCAGGAATCTGCAGGCTTGTGCAACGTCCAAGTCATCACCCAAAGAGCTGTCTATGATTTTCTCCAAACCTCCCTGCTCATAATACATCCATGTCTGCAAGAGGAGAACCCCATTGGTGATCTCTGGGAACTGCAGCAGTAGAGAACAAAAGTCCTGATTTAGAAGATTTGCTCACTAGCTGTTATGCGATGAGTTCTCATATAATGATACTTCGCTTAGGAAAAGGTAGCAAATAACTTTCTGGCTGATGCATGACAACAATTTAAGTGCGTGATAATGGTCACAATTTTTTTTAATGCTGTAGTAAATCTGAGAACAGAAAAGTTGACATATCATGGCTATGATTCTGTAATGCACATACTGCATATATCTACATAAATTCTCTTACAGGAAACAATGACTACTATTATGCACTCGGAAATTATTTATCACGCAACATATTCATTTTGCAGAAAACTTCAGCTTAAAAAACTTGATTAATTAATGATGGCAAAAGCAACAACTTATACTATGCAAGGAATAATGGAAAGATACGTCGATGAAATCTTGCAATTCCTCTAACCTTTTCAAGAAGCATCTGATCTTCATATGGTAATCTTGTACTGGAGTTAGATCTCCCGCTAACTATTTCTAGAAGCAGAACACCAAAACTATAGACATCTGACCTGCGTGTCACTTGTCCTCTAATGGCATATTCAGGAGCCAAGTAACCTCTGTCAATTAACACTCGAGTAAGGAAAGATGAAAATGTATTTATAGGCTATAAATATCACTTTGAATAATTAGAAACTCTTTTGATATTTTCGCAATTTAATTTGTCATTGCTTCCCTGAACTTTCAGGATATAATTTGGCATGGACCACCCAACTAAGATGAAAAAATGGTACACTGCAGGTACTCAAGGGAAAAGAAGAAACTGAAAAAAAAATACAAAAGTGTTACATATAGCGAAGATCACTTACAGTGTTCCTGCAACCCTTGTGCTAACATGTGTTGCGTCTGGTGGTAGAAGCTTTGCTAAACCGAAATCAGAAATTTTTGGGGTAAGATCCCTGTCGAGAAGTATATTGCTTGCTTTGATGTCTCGGTGAACAATGTGGGGTTTGACACCATCATGGAGATATGCGAGTCCACGAGCAATACCAAGGCAAATATTTACTCGAGTTCTCCAATTGAACTGGATGTTGCTGTGGCCAAAGCCTGAGAAGGAACGCTAGACCTTAGAATAACTGAACTTATGAGAAGAAAATGGAAGTTTCAGAGAAAATATGCACAGAAAGCGTTCAAATAACCACGGCATACCTAGAAGTGTTTGTGCAAGGCTATTATTTTCAAGATAATTGTAAACAAGGATTCTTTGGTCCTCTTCCACACAATACCCATAAAGTTTCACAAGATTATCATGTGAAATGCCTGACATTGCCATGAGTTCGTTCAAAAACTCCTTTACTCCTTGCCGTGACTCTAAAGATAGGACCTTGACAGCAACAATTGTTCCATTCTTGAGCCGCCCCTGCACCATTAAGTTGTCCAACGTCAAACACGTCTACATTTATTATATCACAACTTCAGTGGCTTCTCTTTTAAAGGTTATGCATATTACCTTGTAGACAGAACCAAAACCGCCCCTACCAATCTTATTCGATGGGTTAAAATTTTCTGTTGCCCTTACCAGCTCCTTATAAGTATATCTTTTTATATTTGTACCACCAGGGAGGTCTACACAAGTAAGGTTAAATGTAAAAAATAAGGAACATATCAAGGAAAAAGAGGACATTGTATTCTGTAAAGAGTGATATTTTAGAATGCACCCCATGCATGAGATCTCTACCTTCATTATGGTGAGAACTTTGTTGCCTTGTTGCCCTTCTCTTCTTGCAAAAGATAGAAAAGCAACTCATTACTGGGATTCTCAAACTATTATATCGGTCTTAGTGCTGTGAGTTCAATAAATTCAGGTTGCACTTATGATATCAACACAAGCACTTCATTGATCTTCACTGACTGCTATCATGACCTGAAAAGAGAGAATGCCGATTATGGTTACCTATAAAGAAAGCTATTTTCCCCCAATAGAGGAATCGCAAAGGGACGCCCCCCCCCCCCTGGGGAGGGGGGCTTGGTCCAAGGAACCACTCGGGCTCGGGGTCAACCCTAAAGAAAGCTATATTGGATAAGTATCATTTCGATTTTCAAACATACTATGCAATTTTTGTCAAGATTCTGCATTGAATGGTGCAAACTAAACAGATACCTAGAATGTTTGAAACACAAAGTTGCAGCGCAGGCTGCAGCACATAAGTTACATTCCTTTATTTTTGGATAAAATAAGTTACATTAGTTGATATTACGATAAATGTCAGTATAAACTGCAAAATGAAAAACAAATACACCCATCTGCTTGCAAAAGTCAGACAACATCAGGGCTCAGGGCTTTGACTTGTATTGTTGAGAAGTGTCATCAAGAACACTATGTGATCTTACTAGGTTTTTTAACAAGATGGCCATCTTATGATGTGGCCGGGAACACCTTAAAAATGATAGCCCTGTTGATCTGGAATTGCAACTCTCTTGTACACAAAACTTAGGTGTGTGGTCTTGAGAGCCTAGTAAAATACGATTACCTTGAAAATCGGTACCATTTGCATGTACTGCAGTACTGTTTGTTTGAAGAAATGAATGAATGTGCAACATAGGCAATTCAAAAGGCAAAAGGAAGAAAGTACTATTGAAATAACAGAATAAAAACATAAGGTATGCCATTGAATGCATTTTACACAATTTCAAGAATGCAGCAACAATTGCAGTGGCACGGTATTGAAGAGTCTTTCTTATTTGTTTCAGGTCCAGGACTTTTTTTTTGAAGGAATACAGTAGGGAAAAATCCCTATTGAAGAGAATTTTATTAGAACACGGAGTCCAGGACTTCAGGTACATAAAAATAACTCTTTCTAAGGCAAATTCAACCCCATAAAATATCACGTAGGGAATATTCTCACTTTGCCTGTGTATGCAACGGCACAAATTTCCACTTATTTGGAGTCTTAGGGCCCTGTTTGGAAAACAGGAGTTTTACATGAATTTCATATGGAATAGTTCCATTACCAGTAAATTCCCATGTTTCGAATGGGCCTTAGGGGTTAGGTCTATCAAGATGTCAGGCTAATCTTACTTTTACAAGATGGCGAAGTTGTCTGCATTCATCCATGACAATCATAAGCTACACAGGCCGTTGTTTGCTTAGGATTCAACCAAGACCAGCAACGCTGTTGTAATTCACGTTTAAGTGGTACATGTACAAGCTCAGCGCATGCATGAAGTTCTAATCATGGGAACGCGGTTAACTCGTACATGTGAGCAGGTGAAATCAACTAACTTAGGCTCAGTACGTAATTAGACTACGTCCACAATAACTCATCGGCATTTCAGTATTTATTCAGAGAGACGCCATTATTGGACAGGCATGGATCACGCATCAATGATTGCCTCCACAACAAATCCAACTTATCTATTTCAGGAAAAGAAAAACTTTGATGTACTTTTGCCAACGAAAACTGATGTCTATGATCTAACTAACTCTGGTAGCACTAAATTTAGTCCATGAATAGACCTAACCTATCCTGCAACCAATAGTTTTAGAGCATGATTACACTTAATCTCCAAAAAGTCCAACATTCACCGTCAGCATAGTTCACATCTTGTACCACATTTTTGAACGACCTTAACCGATCAAAATTTGCAAACTATCGTCAATAAATCGCCGTAAGAGCACAATCGAGAAAAGAAGTTAGCTTCCATGCCGACCTTATCTCACGAACCACTCACATAGCTTGGATCGATCAACGCAAGA
The DNA here is from genome assembly GCF_958298935.1 of Phragmites australis. Lineage (NCBI taxonomy): Eukaryota > Viridiplantae > Streptophyta > Magnoliopsida > Poales > Poaceae > Phragmites > Phragmites australis. The sequence goes on from NC_084926.1 coordinate 42,731,153, forward strand.
AGCAGCCAACAACATCCCCTAATCGGCTAATCCCTTCCTTAATCAACAGCAAAACCAAGACCACCAAGAACGACGACAAGGGAAAGAGAACAAGAATAAAAGTCCAATCTTGAATCTTCCTCTGCATATATTCAGAGAAATCAACCACGCTCACCTGAACCGCCGCCGCCGACAGGCCGAAGACGATCCAGCCGACGCGACAGAGAAAACCTCGGCAACTCGAGGCACCGCACCTTATCACCGCCCACCCACAGTAGAAGCCGCACGGAGGACCGGCTCCAACTCCCCCTCCCCAGTCGCCTCCGAAGGCTCCAAGAAGCCCCTCTCGGTCTCCCCCGAGGGTCGTGCCGCCACGGGGCGCAGACGCAGCAGCGGCGAGCTTTCGCCGGGGAGAAGAGGGAATGGCGGCTCGGGCTGTGGACTCGTGGTGGGCGTTGGCTCCTTCCAAGTGGTGTGTGGAGCTTGACCTCGCCGCTGCGGGAAGGGAAGGCCAGGCGCCTTGAAATGAAGGGCAGAACGCGGGGGGAGGGTGGTCAAACCATTGACCACGTGGCCGCGTAAGGCCGGTCGGGGCCGGAGCAGCCGGTCGCGCGGCCGCGGGGCGCCCGTGTGGGCCGCAGGGTGGTTGGGCCCGGTTCGACGCGGCGGCGATCGAGACCGAGTGGGTCGTGGGGTGGCCCGGCGGTATCGAGTCAATTCAATTGACCAGGCCATCGTTTGGGTTGGTGACTGACTTGGTGTCATGGTGTGTGCCTAGGACAAGAGCATCATGCAGCCATCATTTTTTAAATAGTGGAATAAGATTATCTCAGCCAAATAACTTCACATCACAAAGCAACAGATAATCTCTTGAAAATCAAACCAACGAAGCTAAACTTTAGAGCACATATTCTATTGTTAAGCTTTTATCCATGTTTGACGAAGATTTTCATCATCGTTGTCTCTAAAAAGCGGTATGCAACCTTTATGTGGTGGCGGTTGTCCTTCTACATCAAATATGCAGCCTTCATGTGGGAAAGTGATGTCCTTTCAACGACAAATTTTTAGGTCTTGTAGGTAGTCTGTTTCACACATAGAGATTGCTGAAATGGTCCATGTTGAATTCAGGAAAGAAAAAGTCTGCGTTGAATTCGGTAGTTTAATTTTGTTTCGGAGAAGCTGTGGTTTAAATTGATGATGCACTTGCAGGGAATCGTACTTATCTTCATTTGCCTCGTACATTCCGTTTCTCCTGTGCCAAAGCCTAGACAATAACCTGGAAATTAGATTATTTTCTGTCACTCAAAATGCAAACCATAGGACAGGTAATAAAATTGCATCTACATATTGTAGTCTTTTTTTTAAGGAATACGCATTGTAGTCTTGTAGACCTTATACCATGTTCAGCAGGCATTAGCCTTACTGCAGTCCACAGCACTAATTCATCGTTTTCCTTCAGGGTGTACAGTTATATCTCCAATCTTTTGCATTACCTGCACGGCTGCACGATATGTTTTGGTTCAGTTTGCTGGTGGATGATCAGTCATGATGAATATGTGAATAGGGCCACTAGCCTTGTTTCTATTCATTTCCAACTCAAGAGCATTCAGCTTCTCCTTGAGTGCAGAAAATGTAGCTTTCCAGTGATTCCTGAATTGGCCATCGAACAATCTTAGTTGCGCACAAAGAAATGGCTCCTTGATCTTGTTCTTAGCAAACTCCTTCCCTGCAGCCACGATGTCTGGGGCAAAAGGAATGAACCCAATTTTGTCAATTATACTCTGTAGGGCGGTCGATTTGCCCCCCTAGCGTTTTGTACAGCAGTATACATGCACGAAGAAGGATTTCATGGTCCTAGTTGCTGAGATCACATCAAGGGAAGGTGTTGATGTCATGATATCCCTTACGCTGTTCTTGATCGAGCCTTGCCACGAAGTTTCGAGATCGATGCCGACTTGCGGCATTATCACAGGAAACTGAGTGAGCAGAGCTGCAGTGGATTGACTGTGAGATGAAACTGATTGTTCGATAAGATTTACTCAGCTGTCTGGCTGATGAATCCATCATGTGATGGTACTGTCCCATGTTAAGCTGACACCCCATGCCGATGAACTGCTGATGGATTTGGATGGTTTCTGGACGCCAAACTGGAAAAACGTCATCAGCTACTTATCCACTTAACAGGTCATGGATTTGCAATCAAGATTCAAGAATGACATCACTGTCTTCATGACAAAAAAAAAAGTGAGGATGCAGAACACCTACGAACAGGGGGAGAATGCATACATAATCGAGAAGGAAAAAAGATGAAGGACAAAACGATTTAAATACAACACACAAAAATGAACCCTATTTTTCTAATAAGAACAAAAGGAAAAGAACAAAGGAGTAACTTTTTGGCATGGTATACTGTACTTTCCTACAAGATGCTCAACGGTCTAGGTGCCAACTGAACCTGACCATGAAACTGGTCTATCCCACACTCATGCAATGGTGGGTGAAAAACTTGCCATGATTCAGCTCTATCTACTCTCTAGAGTAGTGTCTCCCACGCTGTTATCGATGCGTTAAGTAGCGTTGGTTAGTTTTTTTTCTTTTCATGTAGCTTGCTTGAATGTCGTTTTCCTACAATTTGCAGACATTGTTCTTCCTCGTTTCTATGCTTCCAGCTATGGTTGATCCAGCAATCCCAACAAATCCTAGCGATGCACATCTACAAACAGATGCTTCAACATACAACAAAATATCTTATAGTTGAACAGGATCACGATCCTTCCTTGTGCTTTCCATGATTCTCGCAAGGAAACCACACCTAATGCCATGTTCAGCAGTCATAGGCCTCTCCGCAGTCTGTAGTATGAATTCATCACTTTCCTTCAAGGTGTGCAGTTTGTATCTCAAATATTTTGCAATATCTGCACGATATGTTTTGGTCAAGTTTGCTGGTGGAAGATCAGTCATGAACTCATGATGAACACGTGAATAGGATCACTGGCCTTGTTTCACTTCATTTCCAACTCGAGAGCATTCAGCTTCTCCTTGACTTCGGAAAATGTACTAGCAGCGATTCTTGAATTGGCCATCAAACAATCTTAGTTGTGCATAAAGAAATGGCTCCTTGATCTTTGTTCTTAGCAGACTCCTTCCCTGCAGCCATGATCTCTGGGGCAAAACGAAAGAACTCGATTCTCTCAAGTACATTATGTATTCTATGATCCTTTGGCGATTCATAGATATTAAAATAAGACTCTGATCCCTTGCATGGTCCTGAGATGAGTGACCCGATCGCCAACAAGGTAGCATTCTCAGCTTTAGAACCAGGCCCTAACGTCTAGTACATATCTCCGTGCCTCCTAAGGTATGAGATCTTCTTCCTGTTCTTCAACTCTTCATTTGGTTGAGAAGGATCCAATGCCCCATCACTGTTCTCTTGGTACGTTTAGACTTCTGTTCAACGCTCGTTCTGCACACGATATACACAACCTTTTTCACTGCCTCCCAAACCAGATAGCAAAGATCGGGATGTATCGTAGTCACTTGACAATGATCTACCGCCAGAAACAGTGCAGCACAGCCCATAAAAACAAGTATTTTCATCTCTGCAATGAGATAAACACCCTGAAGTCAATCGGCATCGTCCTAAACTTAGCCTTTATTGGAGATAGATCAACTATCTGACCGCTGAAACAAATGTCGAGGACCCCGACAGTGCCTCAATTCGTTCGCTCTAGGAAGCAGGGCATGCTCTGTTCTATTCGTTGCTGCTCTTCCTTCTTTTTCTTTTTTTTTGAATTTTTCCTCTATTTTTGTGTGCACTGAAGGTGAGAGATGCGGTGAGGCCGTGACAGGTAGTCGTGGGCCAAGCACTTCCCGTGCAGCAGCGCACAGTTATCTCACGAACAAGTTCTGTTGCTAGAGTTTTTTGCAAGCCATTGCTTGTTGCCAGAGCACTCGCCATTGTGACAAGAAATCAAGAATCGCTCGCTTGGTCCTTATGTATATACAAGAGGATGGATGCAGCTCACCAACCTGACTAGTCTATTGTTATTTAATGGCTACTAGTCGCGATTGATCGGCTGTCGAGGCCGCTCGGAGCAGCGGCGCCGGCGCCGGCGGCGGACGACGATGAGGCGGGGGGGGGGGGGGGGGGACGAAGCGGGAGGGGGAGGAGAAGCTGTAGTACACGCGCGCGGCGTCGGCGTCGTCACCGCGGTCGAAGTTGCGCGCGTAGCTCAGCGGGTCGTATTGGCACTAGCACCCGCGGCGGCTCGGCGGAGGCCGGGCCGAGCGCAGCGCCCGCCCGCCCTGCCGGCACCGGCGCCGCACCAGCCAATCCAGATGCCTCGGCTCCACCCAAACATAACAACGTGGCGGCTCAGCTCCGGCGGGAGGGTACGACGGAGCTCCAATCCAGCCTGGGCCGTCACGGTGCGCACTCCTCGTAGTGCTGCATGGCGCCGTCCGTTTTTCTCGTCGGCGATTGCATCGGGAGAAGGCGGCTCGCGGGCGTAAGTGCGACACGGCACGTTGCATGGTTTCGTTTCGCCCAGGAGCGGTTCGTGGTGTCAAATGGGGTGACGAAGATGGATCGGCAAGGAAAGCAAATTCTACGGTATTTGTTTAGAAAGATTTTTTTGAGATTTTACCCATATCATCCATCCTGTAATTTAATGGTCGGATAGAACGAGAGAAAGTAAACAAGTGTTATTACAGAGGAGAAAATATTTCGTATGATCGGATCTTATAAAATTGCTTTCGATCGGATTGGATGCCTTTGTTTGAGGTGAAGAATCGTTGCATGTTATGTACTGGGAATTGGATACGTTGTTTGAGAAGAATCATCGCAATGTATTCTTAAACATTGGTAGAACCATCCAACAGGATATAATTTCCTTGATGATGTGGTTCAACTGGGCGTCCTAGTTTGCAATCAAATAATATAGGAAGGAGAGATTACTGAACGGTAGTAGAATCTATTATCTAGCTTACAATGAACCTTAGGCATCTTCCTCTAGATGGTCTTTGCTGGCTCATGCTTGTTAATTTTCCTTTGGACTGCCTTGATGCAGATTGTATTGCCAAGGCCATCAGTAGTTTTGCAAACCTGCTAGAATGGCATGATACCTCCAACAAAGCTCATGTTATCATTCGGGTTGTCCTTAATTCCACTGCCAAAGTCTCTTTCAGTGTTGTTGTCGCTGTTGGGGATGAACCATATGCACGTTGTTGGTCAGTAGCCTGCTTCATTCTTCATGAGGAAGGTATCTTTGCCCCACTGGATGAAGATCCACTACCACCAAATGGCCGTACCCCTCACTCTCCTCCTCGCTGGATGGGTAATGGGCGCTTTGTTCGTTAGCCTTAGGCTCCTTGCTCTAGGGAGGGAGAAGGTTCTGTGTCAATGTCCAAGCTTCTGGTCGTCGGTGTGTGACTCAAGTTCAGAGTGGTGTCCCAACACCTATTGCTCCAGTGCCCAATCATGTAAACTCTGTGATGACTCCCTCTCTAGCTGCCAATGAACTTTGAGTTTATGTTGCATTGTGCCTATGACTCAGATGCTTTCTATGGAATGTTCTCATGTCTGGCTTCTATCATTGTGAGGTCACCTTCATTTTATTTAGTTGTTTATTTAGGGCTTTTGTCTGTTGGTCCCTTCCTTCTTCAACAGGCTCCCCCAGTTGTGGTTTCCCCTCCCTGTGAGGCCCTTGTGCTTCAGGAGTTGTCACATGTGGATCCTCAAGATGTTGTTCAGGGTGAAACGGATCAGTCAGTTGATCAAGGCTCTGATGTTGTGGTGGTTGACAAGCCAGAAGGTTTCCCCAAGCACCACCATAAGAGGGTTGTGCCCATTGATAACTCCCTCCTTAGCCGCATATAGGAAGAAGGACACCGCATAAAGGAACCCCGACATAAAGATATGAAAGAGGATGGACCGGTGGATTGTCTCATTCTAACCTCAACCTAATCCACTTGTTTGGTTTGAGGAATGTAATGGGTTGATCCATCACCAACTCATTCCTCATAACACATTGTTAGTATACATATGAGCGATGGGGTCATCCCATCAATTTTTCATAAGATCATCTCATGATGGTTAGGTTATCCATCACCAACCCGCTCCTGGAACTGAACACTCTCACACTTAGGCTAGTAGTGTGGTCGATGGTAGGGGATCCACCATTAGCTTTTCCTTGGTCTCAATAAGCCACCTCAATCATGTTCTTATACCTGCCTAGTGGTCTGAATCTAAATTGTCGCTAAGCATTGCTTGGTTTAATTCTACTCTAAAAATGATCCCTGCCCATGAAATATTTTAGGTTTGGTTCTGAGTACGAGCAGTCTTATAAAAAGCACGAAGTTTGATTTATTTCTTAGGGCTGCGAAGTTCAAAACCTATTTTCGGAATCCGAGCTATTCTTTTCTTTTTTTATTTGTAGGGCACGCATGATTTTGGCTTCTGTTTTTCAGAGCTGAAGTTAAATGGGATTGGACCTTGGTATGTATCTAAACACTAAGCGAAAGCTTTGCCACTAAGTGCCGCTATAAGCTATTTATGGTTTCGACTGATCAAACTATTTCTCTATGTCATTTTCTAGCTACCTGCACTATGCATGCAACTCTTGCTGCCATGGAGATATTTCTTCGTAAACAAAGTGCCCTTCATCATCAAGTTTTCAACAAAATATTATCATGGAAGAATGTGATCGCAAAGTATGAAATCAAGAAGCATTGTGTATTCAATGGAGCAGGACAGAGAGATGTATGTATGGGGCGCCTAGAGGGCATGCTCAATGTTGTAAAAGAAAATGGTGTTGTAGACGAGGTGCTACTGCTACATATATCTGTACTGTATATTTACATGCTTTGAAGTAACACCATTTTGACTGATGTGGTTACTATAACCAGGTGGAAGACAGAGTCTACGTCATCACATCTTGGAGCTGGCATCGTTACAATGACGTGTCATTCAGTCAGGTGTGTGGACTAATGGTTGAAGGTGGCCAATCCTAACAGTTCTGCCATTTATGGATCATATATTGGAGCTAAAAGAAAACGATGTCTACACTACCCAAGGCTACCCAAGCTCAGACATAGAGGAGAATCATGTTGTGGTGTTGATTGGTGGAGTTCGGGAATCTGGGAAGGAGGTGTTTCGGTTCCTGGACTCTCATGGTGCGCATTGTCAGGTGAACGGGATAGGAAAAGTACTTCGTGAGGAATGTGTGTTCGGGTTCAGTGTCTTATATCTATGAGGCAGCAGCAATACTGATTCATGTTGAATTCAGGACATTGTAGTAGACATTCAGAGCTCAGACTTGAATTGAGACATCAAGTCCATCCTATCCAAGACCTCTCCCATGCACACGTTTATATTACTTGTTTGGTCTGGCAAAATTAATCTGATTGTTCTAAAGCAGCCTGCATGCTGATCTATTCATTGTGTATGCACCTAATTTGTTTTGATTTTTCTTTCAGAACCTAGATGAACACACCGCATGCTAGTAGTTTCAGTTTTGAGTTGCCCTCGATGGATTCAGTCATCTCAATGTGCTCTGACTTGATAGTTCATGTTCAGTTGACCTGTCTCTTCTGCTGCTGCATCAGGTGCGTGCAAGCCTACTTCAGAAGATTAGGAGTTCCTGCAGCCTGCAAGCTGTCTGACAAACATGATACACTTGGGAGTAGTTGGGAACATCTAGGACTTGGCGTGTGCTCCTGAGGAATGAGTTTGCTAATGCTTCAGTTCGAGCACATCAATTTATCTTGTCTCGTTTTCTCTTCTTTCAGATCAACTTAACAGCATGGCACGATGCATGTTGCTCGAAAAAAGATTTGCAATGTCGCTAGCACTTGCAGCAGCACTTACAAGCTAGTCACCTGCTTCTGGTGATCCTGGTGAAGTTGGCAACTTACGATGCATGTTCCTGACGCTCATTTCATCTGCAAATCTCTTTTTGAGCAATGTTTCATCTGTAAATCTAACAATGCGCCGACCGTATTCTTCATGTCTAGCCTTTTATTCCCTGTCAACACAAAGCTCATAAAAGTGACCAATTGCATGCACGCTACCAGGCAGCTATGTATAGGCAAATAAATCATGGTGACATCTTTGACCGTCGCCACCACCATCTCCCCCACATCTCAATTTGCACATCTCTCTGCTTTACAGAGTTCAGACATTACCCATTGCAACTTGATCTTTACCTTACATACCAAATCCAGAGACAATCTCGTTGCCTCCTTCCTCCTCCAGGCAGACCAGTAGCACTGCATTGCATGTAGTCATGATGAAACATTAAAATGAGTTAGCCGCAGCTGCATGGGTGGGCATCGACATTACTATCACTGGGTCCTCCAGTCTGCCCAGGGTTCACAAATGTGTTTGAGCACCGAAATATGTTCCCAGCGCATTCTTCGAATATCGTGAATATCGATCAAAATTCCTTATTTTTTTAATTTAAATTCAAATTTGGCCAATAAACGTCGATTTTTGTAATGCGACTAAGCTCGAATCGGTCGATATTCGCAAATATCATTCGAATTTGTGAACCCTGGTCTGCACATGCTGACATGCATGTTCATGGTAGCCAACTGACCCGCCACAAACTCTAGTTTTCTCTCTGTTTTCAGTAATGTTATACAATCAGAGTTCATAGTTAACATGATAATGATAACTGCGATTAATGTCCTTTCCTTTTATATGTAGGACATTTTTACGCTGCATTATACTACTAGTGGAAGGACATTAAGTATTAGTTAGGGTATTATGGTAAATGGACAATTAGTTGATAGTTTTACGCAGTCTGCCACCGAGGGGTAGTTCGGTCCTTTCCGTTCAAGCACGTATGGAGTTTGGGCCGCAGAGGACAGCTTTTGTTGGGCCGCACCGGGTAGGATAGAGTGCTAGAGGCTAGCGACTCGTTGGAGGATGCGGTAGAGATTGACGGCGCTCAGAGACGGACCACCCTCTGACGTCAATGTCAGAGGATGTGGCTCCCTCGCGAACCCCCGCCGCCGCACAAGCCGCCTCTGTTGCCATCTCGTGTTGTGTCACGTCCCCGGCGACTTGTTCGTGGCCAAGAACTCGCTGGAGCGTGCACGCATCACCACCCAGTTCCCGTTGCGAACCCCGCCGGCGCACATGCCGCGTCCGCGGTGACCTGTTCATGGCCAATAAGTTGCTAGCGCGGCTCGCGCTTGGCCACTGCAGCCTCCGCATCGTCCCGCATAGAGTGGCCGGGCTCGCAGGCCTCCGATCGCTCTCCGTCAGCCACGCCGAAGTCACCGACGAGGCGGTATGGGATGTTCTCTCGAACTAGCTCTCACTCGAATTCCTCAACCTGAGGAGCTGCAACCTCAGCCTGACGAGTCAATGAAGGTCGCCGGCGAGAAGCTGTGGGGCCTAGAGCTTGTGGGCTGCCTAGCAGCACGTAAGTATCCTTGTTGTGTTGTCACTGTGGGTGGCAGGTCAGGCGAACCGGCGACTCCTTGTACGGTCATGTTCTTCCATTTGTGTAGGTACAACGCATATCATTACCCAGTATTACCAATTATCAGCATTTATTCTTTGGATTTGGCTCCATTTGTGCAATTTGCTAGAAAAATGGCTGATACTTTGGTGCATTGAAGCTGTTCGATGAAATGCCAGCGAGTGTTTTCAGTCCAAATTTGTCGGTCATGTATAGTACAATGTACAACTAGTCCAGAACTTGGTTAGTTTGATTAGAAAACTATTATTCTTCCGTTTAGCAAATTGGTCATGTGATAATTCTTTACAGCCGTAGAGTACAATTGTAGGAGCAATGCAAACCGCTAGTTTAGTTGCTCCTTGGTCATGAGCGTGCAATGCAATACGTCCTTGTGACAAAAAAAAAATCCTCAAGCAGTTAATCCTATCATCCTAATAAAACCAGACAAACTTACCCTACGGCTACAATGGTCACGGTACGTCGGTAGTGATCATAATTTGAGTTCTAGCATTTTGGTGTCCCAATTGCTTTCTTGGTTGGGCAAGAATTTGTCTAGTATTTAATCATGCCTAGGTCGCACCGGCGCTGCAAGGCAGCTGCCTTCTCTTGAACCTGATTGCTCGGCCTGCTGCATGAAGTGAATTATTCATGTTCTACTGCCTCTCTAGAGGCATGTACCGCCACATGATCCCTATGGTGTCTGAATCCATGTATTGCTGCAGCAAAGTGAATGAGTCGTCAAGAATAAGTATTAGCAATTGGCATGAACTTGATTAACATGATTTTTCGTTGATTTGATAACAGATTATTTTATTCGTATTGTAAGCATGTAATTGTACAACAATTGTCTTGCGTAGGTTTCTGTTATCAATGCCATTTCATGACCTTTTTAGGTTGTCCATTTAGTGTGTTCGAATCCTGTTGTTTGGAGTCATTTATTTTAGGGAAAAGTCCATTTTACATCCTCAAACTGACACGAAAGTCCGATTTTGAAACCTGAACTCACAAACCAGGCACTCCACGACCTCCAACTGCTGAATCCAGATAGAGAATACCCCGCGGCGATTCCACCCCGGTTTTTGAACACATCAGCTGTCTAGCGTGGCTCTCTTTGTCGAGTCATCCTAAAACACCCCAGCTGCTCTCTCTCTCTCTCTCTCTCTCTCTCTCTCTCTCTCTCTCTCTCTCTCTCTCTCTCCAAAAAATTCCCCATTCTGCATCCGAAGCTCTGTGGCGGCCCAGGAGGCGACGGAAGCTCTAGATCTGCGACGACATCTCCAGCGGTGCTCCAGGGACAGGGCTGGAGAACTGATGTTGGAGTACACCTGAAGGGCGGACGAGGTTAGTGCATCGGACCCCGATTTGCTTTGGGGGAATCCCTTGCTTTGGTTTAGATGCGTGGTTCTAGGGTTGGGAAGAGTAAAAAATTGTTTAAATGCCGCTGTTTATTTCTTTTTTTCCTTTGATTTGCATGCACAACAGCAACATGGATGTTCATGGGCCCCTTAATGTAAGATTTCATTTCAACGGGGAGTTCATCCATGATAGGAAGAAGCTGCATTATTGTGGTGGAAATGATAGAATGTCTTACATTGAAAGGGAGAAAGTGTCATTGCCAGAAGTGGTTGGACACCTGAAGGACCATTGCATTGTTTCGGTTGGCTGCTTGTTGCACTGGCTGTTCCCTGGGCACGATCTTGCCACCGGGCTTTACGTTTTGTTGGACGACAAGACATGCCTACACATGTCAAATTGCACTGATGAGGGATGTGTTGCGGACATATACGTTGAGGCCTTAGGTGTAGTGGAAGAAGCAGATGATGAGGATGGCTTAGATGATGATGATATGGATGCAGACATGGAAGCTGATGATGAAGATATAGACATGGGAGCTGGTGCAGTGAAGCATATGGCAACATGCAGGGAGCCTACAGAGAAAGTTGAGAATTCTACAGCTCAAGTAAGAAAAGGGATGCTCCAGTTGAGGAAGGCCCAAGAAAGAGAGGAAGAGAGAGCCACATGAGAAACCAAAACCAACTAGAATCTCAAGAGCAGGGACAGTAATCAGATCTAGAGGGTGCAAAGGTGTTGGATACAATATAAGTACTTGTTCCAGAAAGAATGGAGGGCCTGCAGCAACAACTTTCAGCTGCTACACCTCCTCCAAATGCCATGGCCATTGTGACCAGCACACAACAAAGCTCATGCAGTGATGTAAAGATGTCCAACAAAAGAAAGAGAAGTGCAGGTGACATGCCATCTGGTACCACAATACATATATCTGATAGTACAAGAACAACTAAGGTATGTACTCAGTTCAAAATTACTCAATTTATGATACCTCATTCCCTTACTAACCATCACAGTTGCTTCTAGTCTACTATGCAGAAGGAGGGGTTTACCAAGGCATCATCCAAGGCTAAGGTGTCCACATCAGTAGGTAGCAATGCTTCTCTGAATCTACATGCCTAGCTCCCATTGTCACAGGCAAGCTCTAGTGTTACAATCAATGTAATATCTTGAACAACTTTTGGTAAAGTTAGTGCCCAGGAGCCACCAAAGAGAGAAAAAATCTACACCAAAGCCAGGAAAACAACAACCACAACTTATGTTGCCTCATGGTGGTTCTGATCAGATGTAATACAAGTGATGTGCCTGTTATGTATTGCCAGAATGTTGGCCTCGTACTATGCTATATCAAGAACTTGTATTGCTAGACTATTGGCCTTTTTTAAGTTGCTATCTAAACATGTATTGTCAGTCTATTTGCATATCTTAAGTTGCTATCTGAACATGTATTGCTAGACTATTGGCATATCTTAATTTCCTATCTGAACATGTATTGCCAGAATATTGGCCTATCTATTCTGCTAAATGTTTGCCTCTTGTTGACAATCTGTTGTGCTACATGTTTGCCTCGTGTTGGTGAAACAAATTCAGTGCATAAACTAAATTTCAGTGCATAAGCTTATGTTCAATGCATAAACTGCCATCTCAATTAAACACTAGGATACAAGTACCATTAACACCGGGATACACCTGCATAAATTGCCATCTCACTAGCTAAACATGAATCCTAGCAAAATAGCAAAAAAAAAAGCCACAAATACAACAATGAAGGCAACTTTCTCCTTCTCTAACTTGTTGACCCTCTCCATCAATTGAGCATTCTCACCATCCTTCTCTGCCATGTGCTTCCTCAGACCAGCTGCCTCATCGACCTGCTCATCCATCGTTCTCATGGCTTCACCCAAATGCGATTTTAGCTGCTTTTTCTCCTTTCTCAGTGCCCTAATGGTGTCATGCAAATCGATTAGTAGGTCATCGATGATAGTCGTACTCTTCCTTTCATACCACTTCCAGAAATTACATCCACTGGTCTGAAATCGACTCAAATCAGAGCACAACAAGAAGAAAAGCATCAAACCAATCGAATCTTCAGCCACAAAAGAGACACTCACACAAGCACGGAAGCATTTCAGGCACCTCCCCCCCCCTGGGTTCTCGTTGCTCCAAGATATCCACCGCGCTGCCTTCTCACCGCACATGCAGGACACTCCGTGCTCGTAGTCAAGAGGCCGCTCCCTGTACCAAATGGGGGATGCATACTCCCCATCGCCGCCTCCTAGCCGAGATGAAGAGCCCAACTCGTTTGAGCTCCATGATGTCGCCATGTTCGGCTCTTTGATGGATTTGGGGATTAGGGTTTCACCCTACCCCTTTTAACCCCCTGTGGTCAACCCAGCTGCTGACTCGGCAAAGAGAGCCATGCTAGACGGCTGACGTGTTCCAAAACCGGGGTGGAATCACTGCAGGGGTATTCTCTATTCGGATTTAGCAGTTGGAGGTCGTGGAGTGCCTGGTTTGTGAGTTCGGGTTTCAAAATCGGACTTTCGTGTCAGTTCGAGGGTGTAAAATAGACTTTTCCCTTTTTTATTTCAAAAATAAAAATGTAACATTAGACGTCCGTTTGAATTTTTTTTAAAAAAATAGACTGTTGTTACCCGTTGTAAAGCCTATTTTTGCATTATTTTCAAAACAACACATAGTTTTGCAAAAAAAAAATATTTTCAAAATAAAAACATAAAAAAAGCTAATGCTAGCTAGGTTGTTTACTTAGGCCTCTTTGTCGAGCGGGGCCTCCATTTGGACAGCCTCCAAATGTCCAAGGCCCAGGTCCAGCCTAGCCCAACCGTGGTGTTGCTTGCGATCGTGAACGGAGCCACACCGAGCCCGTAGCCCCACCATAGCCGCACCCAAAGAGACCGCCCCGCACGCCCTCACTCGTCGCCCCCCCCCCCCTGCTCTCACAACCGCCGCTCGGCCAAGGGTCTCAAGGCTTGGGTGCAGGCCCTCACTTGCCGTGGTGTGCATGGAGTCCGACGTTCGTGGCGTGCCTACCGTAGGGATGAAAACAGAACGGTAAAATCCTGAACCGATTGATATCGTTTTCTGGTTTTTTCTGATCGTTTCTGATTTCTCTAGAACTTATATAAAACCGGACCGATTCCGAACCGACAAATACAAAAACAAAATAAAAAACAATCTAGACTGATTTCCATCCGTATTTTCAAAATACCATATTTTACCAAAAAATTCCAAGTAAACTCCAAGTAATTTTCGTTTTTACAAACTCATACCATTCTAATTTTTATCGATCTCGACTTCATATTAGACAAAAGGCCTTAAAATAGTAAGATAGCCAGTTGCACCCTAGTCATTTTATAAATGTTTTTATAAAATAGACGAGTTCTTTGTAATTTTTATGTTGTAGTACATTTTGTGGTACTTATGTAATAGTTTTACATTGTGGCATCATTATATTGAATGAATTATAAATTACCTAGTGTGAATATATTGTATCTTATATAGTCGAATTAAGACTTATTCGAGTACTCAAGTTAAGATTAATGTCGTTATATGGATGAGTTATAAGTTATGTTGTTGTATGTTCAAGTTAAGACTTAAACGTATCTCAATGTTTGTATAGATACTTACCGTCTGAGTCATATTCTACAGAGCGGTGTTTCCGATCTAAACTATCGGTTTTCGACTGTAATCGACAGGTTTCCGTTCCGATGACTTTTTTTTTCGAAGTTTTCGATATCGATTTCAATTCTAAGAACAATATGAAAGTGAAAGTAATTTAGAATATCTTTCGATCATTTCCGACCATTTTCATCCGTGCCTCCGTGATGGCGGCGGCCGGCCGCGTGTTTCAGGATCGGACGCAGGTAGGTCCAGACTCGGTTGAACCTCGATCACTCTCTTTTCTGGGTTGTATGGTCACCCCAATGTAAGCATGCAGGGTCTTGATGCTTTACATACGACAGAAAGCAAGTTAGAATGCAAAAATGAATAGCAAATGCAGTGCCCCGGTAGGCATGGGTTACAACTTAGAACCAGCAAGATCATGCTGCTTCTGGCCTCTGGAAATTCAATGTCCCGAAGCTCAGGTCGCTCCAAAAGCTTGATTAAATTCAGAGAGAATCGCCACTAACGCTTCAACATTTCCGCAGAAAGAGGAAAGCAGGCACCAGGCTACTCCATCTCCTCAAGCAGACAAGACTATTCGACCAAACCATATTCCATAGAGAGCAAGCCGCAAGATCTGTCTCCTTGAACCAATACAAACAGCGGGAGAATTCATTTGCAAGCAACGATATGATTGACATAGTGACCAGGGAGCTAGTTGAGAAACTGACAGTCTCGACGTATTACTGTTGTCGATAGACATCCCAAAAGGAGCAAGGATGTGAGGCAATGCTCCACCAACTCCAATTCCGTCTCCAGGTTTCGCTTTTGCATTGCGAAAGCCGGTCAAGATAGGGGAATGGTGATATCCGGGATCGGGATTCAGGCCCCAGCCAAAGATCTGAAAGTGATGGAGGAATCACCAAAGAAAGTGATGTGTTCCAGGGTTGAAGAAGATGCCCATATCTTTGAAAAGAGGGGTGGCGTTTGTGTGTTACGCTGTCAAAGCACTCCGCATGCTTCCACTCAAATTTGTCACAATCCACATCCAAACCAAATCGATTTGAGACACATCGGCGGCGCCAGAAGGCGGGGTGGCCAAGGGAGATCAGAACAGGGATGGGCATCAGGACCTGAAGAAATGGATCTGTGATGGTGAGAGAGGCATCGCATTCAGCTCCAGATACACCACCGAACATCTTTTTTTCGCCTTTTGTTCTTCAATGGGTTGGCACTCAGATGGAATTTTTCAGCCAGATGGGGACCCAGAAGGCACATGAGAGGGCCAGTCCATGTCTTTGCAAGTCATTGTCTACAAGAAGTGGTGCCAAATTATACAAGCGTAGAGGTTCAGGTGAGTCCCCTCTTGGATCTACCTGTCTATGAGCTTTCCAGGATCGTACCAAACCGCTTTTTACTGAAAATAGCAATGGTTATCATCATGACAGCAACAGTAATATTAACCTGGGAGAAGTAATAACATCTCTCATTGGTCCAAAATAGCATGTGTAACACTATTAGATGCACTAAATTACTGGGATTAGTATTCCACGAGACCAAGTGCTGGCATGTATACAAAATGGAGTAGTTACTGCTAACAGTCTACATCATATGACAGAATTATCAGACGGTGCATAACATAGTGCTACATATGATCTATTTGCTTTGTTCCAAGGCTCAAAACTAGGAAGAGCCAACATATGATCTATTTGCTTTGTTCCAAGGCTCAAAACTAAGAAGAGCCGCGGAAACACACGAGCAGGCATCCTAAAGCTGACGGCCATGAGCTCCCTATCTTCAGAACTCGACCGAACCCACTGGTGCCATTCCAGTGCTTAGGCTTCTGGATTCCTGCCTGCTCACATAGCTGTCACAGCCATTGCCGAGCCCTGTTGCAGGAGCAGAGCTGAAGAGCTGAATGCCTTGCTTGCCCATCTGCTGAACGTCCTCCGGCGAAAGTATCTTTATGCAGGAAACACTGTTCACAAATTCCCTGCATATCACAAGCCCACTACATGTAAGAGAAAGAAAACAACCAACAAATACAAAAGGGTGATCAGGAACTTATTAGGTTTGTCAGAACTTACTGCCAAGGGTCATCACCAACTAGAAGGATATCGCCCTCTCGGTCAACAAATACAAGCTGCCAGCCTGATCTCAAAGGGTCTTCCAACTGGCCCTCAAGGCCAAATAGATGCCCCACCTCACTACGAAGTTCATCATAGCTGCTAAATCTAGTGATATCAAGCAGCCTTCCAAAAGCTCCAGATTTGTAAACCTATAGGACACAAATTTGTCAACACAGAGTGCTTCAGGGAAAAGAATTAAAAAGGAAGCAACTTTGCTAATTAGTAGTACATGATGTGAAACACATAGTACATGATGTGGACACATCACTCACCTTCACAAAGGTTGCAGGCAGTTGATTTACTTGCTCAGAAGTCTCTGCACATGGATCATATCCTGATTCATCTAAGCAGCCTGAACTAGTTAGTGCTTCATTCAGGGGGAAATCATTCTGAGATGGGCTTAGGAATTTGGAGGTGGAATATGGAATCGTGCTAGAACCGTTACCATTCTGAAGGCTTGGAATGGCACCTTGCATTAAAAGTGACTGTGAGTCTATGTTAACACCAAATAAGAGGTGATTTTGAGGATCAGAGCTCCCATCCTGATCCACTAAGCACTCTCGCCCAGGTAATGGTGCTAAGGCAGAGTTTTGTGGTATGTTACAAGACGCCATATCCAATTGTTTTATCTGTGGTGAAATAACATGAGATCGAGAAGGAATAATAGACTCCACCACGACTCGCTTAGATGACCATGGGTCAGATACCGGTAATGGTTTCAACATGCCATGCATGGAAGAGACATTGGATGGTGAGAGAGAGCTGATGTTTGTCTCTGGAAAGTTTTGTTGATGTGAGAACGCTGAAACTGTTGGCAATGTGGAAGGTGGAGACTGAGTAGCTGAGGAAAGCTGAGAAAAAGATGACGAAGCATTTGGCAAGCACTGAAAGCTGGGCAAGTTCTTCTGTTGTTGCATTTGTTGATTCTGTGGTGTTTGCACGCATTGTTGTTCTTGCTGCTGGTGCGATTCTTGTTGCTGTAGCTGTGGATGCAGCTGAGGCTTCTGCTCATTAAATGATCGGCAGTGTTGAAGCTGTTGTTGGAGGTACTCAGGCTGAGTATGACCTTGAATTGTGTTGTCACTGATATTTTGGTGGTAGATTTGCTGAAACTGAGGCTGTACTTGCTGCAGAATCTGACTAGATAGAAGAGCAGATCTACCAGCAATATTTTGAGGCTGCTGGAACTGCATTACCGCGGGCAAGACTTGCTTCGCGGTGCTTGGTAAAGCTGCTGATGCTATGGTCCAGTACATGTCAGATTGAAGACCAGGTAGGGAACTATCCAGCCTCGGCTGCATCCAAGGACTCGTACCATGCCCGCCAAAATTCAAGGACTGGAAACCTGGGTTTGCACCATCTCGAAGCCACATAAGAGAAGAGGTCAAGCTATCCTCCTTTCCACCTACAAAAACACTCAGAAATAAGACCATTAGAGTCATTAGAGCATAAGCATTAACAACAAAATCCACTGTTCAATGCTATATATTGGAAGACTTGCTACGCGTGCAACTGCCACTTGTACCATATAAAGAAGGCAGGCCTGTAGGCCATGGACGCTTTAGTCCGAGAGCAAATGGAGAAGGATACATCGGGAAAGTTGTCAGTGGCTCAATCTCCCAAAGAGACACCCTTGGCTGCTTCTCTCCGGCAGTTGATTCATCCCATCCAACCTACATGGTTCAACAAGAAATTTGATTGCATGCTCAAACTATGTATAAAACACATCATCTAACTGGAAACTTGAGTAGGATGCATGTAAAGAAGTATGGAGCGCATGTAGAAGGGCCTATAAAAAAGAGAGATGTGTTTGTTTCAAGACCTACCTTTACAGAACGCCAGCGCGAGTTCGGCCAGCGAACAGGATCGAGATCACTTATTCCTGTAATTGTCCCCATGTATCTGCAAAAACACTTGAGCGATTTATGCTAAAAATAGATGGACATGTATAGACAATGCATCAGCACACATAATCTGGTATAGAAGACATGCAATGACTTATTTACAATAGAGACAAGTGAAATCAAAACAAGTTGCGGAAACTATACAATGCCCACGTAACAAATAATGTTAGAGAAACACATGTTCGACATACCGCCTAACACTAGATTCCTCTGTCTCAAAAAGCATCCGGAAACGCATGCCCACAGATATACAGGTATGGTACACAGCTTTCACATACTTCGCCAATGGTATGACAAATTCTGTAGGGCTTGCTCTGCAAGATGCATGAGAAAAATTGAGTATTTGAGAGGTAAATGATCAGATATATATGATAAACTGTTCTTACCTTGGATTGTAGAAAATAGTAAACCGGCTATTTGTTGATGCAGCATGAGCTGCTGCAGCGAGCAGACCAATATGCATGCTATCACTAGACAGTACCGAAGATGGCATGACAGTTTGTGGCCTGTTTGCCCGACGAATTCCCAGAAGCAGCTGATTGTTGTCATTCCTGATCAGCCATAGACATACACAAATACATCAAATACAATCAGCAGAAAAACTGTGTTGGATACTAGGCATAAGGAAGTGAACAATGAGAGACTGTTCTGAAAATCTGAAAGAATGTCATACCAGATAAAAAGGACAGAGTCTCCAGCAACCAGTCTCTTTGCACTAACAAAGACACTCCAACCTGTTGTCAGAAGATGCCGCTTTGGTTGACCTACACGGAAAATTTAATTAATCTCTATGTTACTCTAACACTTGAACATGGAATGCCACTGAAACAAGTGCGACTCTTGCATGAATTGTACGATGCAAGCCTGTATGCAACTATCAACTATGAAAAAGATAACAAAATTATAACCAATAAAGGTGACTGGAAATTAACTAACCGCGAAAGATATGACGAAATTTCCACTCACTGCCATGAAGATCTTTTGCAATCAACTCCTGTGCTGGAGGCTGCTGATTGAAATCCTATAGAAATATCAAAGGAACACTTAGAACCACTAATGGTTTGGTTCACTTGATCTGAAGAAGGGTTGGTTCACTTGATCTGAAGAAGGGAAAATGTCCATCCAAACGATGCAACTGACCAAGACACATACCAGTGGAGGAAACACCTTCTCTGCTGCTCGGCGGGGAACTGAGAATCCACCATGTGTACTTGTGTCACTTGCAGTTAATGTTTTGCAAAAGTAATTAGTTGGTTGCTTGCTGGCAGTGCCTAACTCAGCAGGTAAAAATGGATCCTTGAGCTCTTGCTGCAAAGGGAACAAAACAAAAATTAGCTTCTTAGATTAAAGAAAGCAGAAGTATATAAATGCATGGGAATAGATGGGAAATCCTTTATTACTGGGCTGAGTGGCTGCAATGTCATCTGTGCATAGACTTCATCTGTCTCTGCATCAGCCTGAAGGAAGAAATGCAGCAGAGCTGATGAAACACAAGGTAGCAGCAACAATTGCTAGTTTTGGTACTGATGTGCTATATAACTCCAAACTTACATGCATGGTCACATTGTGGAGTTGGCATATAAGCTGCGGAGGCAGGCTAGGATAGTTGGGGATCTGAGACTCCATCTCTTTATTTGTTGATGCCGCTACCTACGGTAGATATTTACAAGTTCATTGAAATTTCAGAAAAAGGAAAAAGAAAGAACTTAAGTTCTGGCAGAACCATTTAATATCTGACAAAAATGATGTAAGACATGGAATTCAGGACCACACAAAACTCATGATGTTAACAATAATAATACCTAGATAAATTCTGCAATATGTATCTCTAATTTTCGTAGCAATCTGAAGTCCAAGGAAGAAGAGTAACCTGCTCACCGTGGCCTTGAGGAAAATACACCACTCGACTACCAACCGCAGGCAACGAAACAAGGGGGCCAGCACACGCATGCCACAATTCAGAATTTAGGCACTTGTGCTCTTCTGCTTCTGAAAAGCCAAAAGCATTATAGCAGAAGAAATAACATAATGAAGTCTATAAATTATCTGACAAAGTTTAGCAACATTACTAGCGCTAGGAAGCATCTTATAAACATATCCAAGTTCATAAAATGATTTTAAGAAGGTATTATGTGCGATATGGCAACTATGAATATCAAAAGGGATATAACTTTTAACAAAATAAGTTTCTAGAAAAAATATTATTTTTTCTGAAGAATGCCTGCATCGACAAATATTACATACTAGTATGCTCACATTGAATTAAATGGAGGAACTCAAGAAGAATCAAAACAATCGCATCATGTGTTTACTAATTTATTACAGTAGCTGAACAGTAGTAGTTCTGTTGTTGATAGTGCAAATCACCCAAAAGAGGACTGAATTGATAGTTTGCCACATTGGACTGATTGTAATCACATAATTACTGAGAAATTTAAAGCAAGGGACAGAGGTAAACTAGCTTATCCTACGAACTTAAACTATCCATGGAAGGGGACAGTACTAATGAGCTAAGCAGATAGCAAAATATTTGGTACAAACCGTGAAATGAAATGAATGCCAAGAAGAGATGATGTACCTTCCGGCGAAGCCGGCTGTTCCGGAAGGCCGACGTCGGCCGACGGCGAGAGCTTCATTCTTCCCCCGCCACTCGACGACCGATCTAAAACGTGATACAGGAGCGCACGAAATGGAGAGGGGAAGGGAGAGAGAACCGGAGCAAGGCTCCTTTCTAGACCAAATCACGAACCCCTCCAAACATGTGCAAGCATACCGGCACCACCACTTCCTCCTCCACTGAACCGGCCAAACCTCTCACTCTGCGCGGCCGGCCGGCCGGTGCAAAGGCGCAATCTTTTCAATCCAAGAGCTCAAATTTCACATCACGGCGCGCACCTATAGATTCCAACCACCACCGTTTCACCTCTGGAAGCTGTGAAGGCTAGCGAGGTAGGTGCGGCAATGCGCAAAGGCGCCGCCTTTGCGGCTCTGGGAGTACCAAGAGGCACGCCGGCACAGCGAGACCTCCTCCCCCACGACTGAACTCAGATCTCGCTGCCGCGAGCTTTAGAAGGATGGCTCCGAGCTCCAGGGGAGCCTGCCGCCGCCGCACCGCAGATCCGACCGCCGATGCCGCCTGAGGGGATAACTAGGAGCGCGGAGCACCCCCACCGCTGCTACTGCTTCTTGCCTACAGCCACAGCTTCGTGCTCGTGCTTGCAGCCGTGCTCCTACTTGGTTCTTGCTTTGCTTCTTGGCCCTTGCTTCTTCTTCCTCCTGCTGCTGCTCCTATGCTTGCGCTCCTCGGGGTTTTAAGTTTTAGCCCCACGAGAGGTCTCTCTCTCACTCTCTCAGCGCTTTAAAGCAACTTTTCTCTCTGCCGCTGCTGCTACACGCTTCTGCTAAGTTTTTGCACCCCTTTTTTTACAGCCCGTGTGTACATGGCCTGGTTTGACATTGGTTCCTGGTCGGCTGCTCCGCAAGACGACCATAACCAATGGCGTGGAATCGAAACGTGTTGGGATGGAAAGCCGCCGAATCGAGTTTCAGCGATGGTCATCGAGTGGGGTTGCGACTCATGGATCCTCCATGATCCGGCCTTTTTGACCTGTGTTTATTCACCCTGATGGCTGCCTGCTCAGCTTGCTTTCCTTGAGATGGTTACTGCAAATCGATAGTAGTGTGGACAGAAACAAATCGACATGTGTTATATGCGGTGCTGGTAATTAGTTGATGACGCGAAAAGTTGTCACGTTAAACACACCGAACATATTATGTGCAATATCTGGCGAATAGCATCAGGATGCTCTAGTCGTGGTGCTCGGGAGGGGGTCGTCGTCGTCACCCACGCTCGGGAGGGATCCCGTCGGAGTGCGGATAAACAGGAAGCAATATAGATGGGAAAAAGAACGGGACTACAAAAGCTAGGCAAAAGACTAAACGAAAGATATTATAAATTATGTTTGATTGATTGGTTGATATCCTCAATCGGTCATTACTCCCTTATATTTAAAGGGCAGTAGGTCTTAGCCGTAAGAGATCATTACTGCTAATTCAAACTGAACAAGACTTACAGATATGATTCGGTTATATCTACCTGATCTCTAAATTTTCTATAACAAACATATATTTCCTATTTGAACACGTAAAACTCTCTTGTATCTACCCGAATACACTTTAGTGTAGTTCGACCTTCTTAGATTCAACCAACTCTTCCATTTGTTCGAAGACCAATTGCAGGAACAAATCATGATCACTGGTCGCCTGGTCATTGGTCATGACCATTGAACGTGTTTACTAGTCTGAAATCACTATTCATTGGTCGGAAGTTACTGTTCACTGGTTAAAAATCATTGTCTGTCTAGCCGTGGTGCTGTTCATTTGGTCTTCTATTAAGACGGTCGTTACGGTAATAGCTACTGTAAATATCAAATCTTGTCGTCAACATTAGTGTTGTTTAATCCGTAATTAGGCTTGTGGAAACTGTTGGGATATGGATCCGACACAGTTATCTTTGAGCACAATTCGTAATACATCTCAAAGGCTCATTAAGAAATTGAAGGTGATGTGTCTAGTTTTATATTTGCTAGTAGAGGTAGAGGGAGACTAACTTATAAAGAGTTATATCTTTTACTCTCTTAGCACGTGCAGATGAGAGAACTAAAAGTCAACACGTGCGTGCGCCTCATGAGGGCACACACAGGTGGATGCCATGCCTTTATTTTACAGTTTATTCTTTTGCTACGTGCAAAAATTTGATTGTGACGCGTTTCAATCACACAACTTCTCTATATATTTACTGATCACCACCATAAAAAATATATGTAATTAGGATTTTGTATTTTTCTCTCTATTATGCCACTATAGGTAGTCTACTCCTTCCTCCTACACTGACGAGAGTCGTTATCCATAACCCATCATCTTTAGAATCATGCATCGGGAGAGTACGGATAAGATTTTTAAGAAGCGTTATGTGTGATTGCTCGTGATCTACTTACTCTTCACCATCGATTGCACGTGGTATGCTTCCTCTTCGTCGTCACCATCTGTATCGCTATCTTAGAAGCTTCTGTTACTGTCGATCGGTGCAGGTAATACGATCAATCTTTATTTAATCATATTTACCATCTTTATTTAATCATGTTTAACATGCCGAATGCGGTTATGTTCTTGTTTTTAGTATATTCGAGAGCTACATGTTTAGTTTTGTTACATACATATCTAAGAATGTACTGATGTTATATCGATATTAGTTTGTCGGTCTCTATTCATGATTTATTTAGGAATTAAAATAAATTAAAAAGTGTATTTTTCTTAATTAAAAAACTGGTCCGACTTGACTTAATTGAACTCCTTTAATAAGCACTTTTTTAAATATTGCAGCAGAGTAGTGGAGTACTACAGCGACAGTCCTTTGTCTACCCCCTCGCATGTGGGCAGGAAATGAATCCATGTATATCCCCGTCGCATACTCCGTACAATACGTATGGATGCTAGCTCCGTGCAATGCGTACAGATACGGAAATACCGTACCATTGGCTAGGCATACATGATATGCCAGTACCCTTTCATGGAAAGAATTAAAGAAACTGGCGATTGATTAACTACGCACTCCCATGCAAATCAAAGGCCTTCTTCATGCATATTAATTGCCGCCTTCTTGGCATCCATGCGAAAGAGGCGAGACGATCCTTCGAGCTATTCATACGACTGTTCGTCAGCAACGGAGGACCACGAATCCGGCATCGCTATACCTGCACGTTCACACAAAAGCAGAGCTGACTGTTAATGCCGGCGCATCCGACCAAGCTCACCTCGTTGCCGACATGGATTTAAAGTCAAGATCAAACGGTAGGGTATACTCAAACATAGTTCCTAATGATTCAGTCGACGGTGGCAACACGTGCTGGAGAAGAAAAATATGCGAGGACGATGTTATAGTAAACGGTTAGGGTTTAAGATAAGTTTACTAGGTATTTTGTTTAGAGAGATGTTTGAAAGACGATCAGACCGGAGGTGAGGTGGTGTGGTGACACGGTGGTGGCGCCGCCGGAGCCACGAATGGTGGGCAGGGTGGGTAGCGAGGACACCACTGGAGATGATACGATGTGGGCGACGCGGGGGAGTGAGATTCTCGATGCGGTGAAGAAGACAATATGCATTAGGTGAAGAAAGAAGAAACAATCTCACACATCCGATTCTGATTCGATGGCTAAGTTGTATCAACTAAACATAGCGACATTTTTAAGTGTTTGAGATTTAGCATCATACATACTTAAAAGTTCCCATTGAGAGAAGCCTAGGAATTTCACGAAAATTTTTAGAACGTAGGAATTTTCATGAAAATTTCGAACCCTGCAGAATTCTGTAAAAATATACATATTCGCAGCAGCTATAACAGCAAGTTTAATTCCGATGAGTTCTCAGTCGGTGCGTAAAACCCCATCAAGCATCAGTGGATCAAAAATAGAAGCAAGCCAAACGTCGTTTGAAAGCCGATAAAGCGCTTGCCCTTTGGACGCCATTGTAGCCAAAAAATTTCTCCATCTCTCACATGGCGATGGCGATGCCAAGAAGCATCTTTGCCGTCCCGGAACGAACGCACACGATCTAGCGGTGGCATGCAGGAGATTTGATAATTGGATTCTGCGCCGACAGCGACCTGACAGACGCCTCCCCCGGCTGTGCGCCCTACCCTGCTTGCCCTTGCAACAGAACAACCTCCATGAACACGGAAAAGGCCTTTTGGGTCCATTCACCAATATGCCAATTGCGTCATCTATGGCATGTATGCCATAGATGCTTAGACCATCTTAACGATTTTTATTTCATTTTATTTCCTTTTTTATTTCCTTCGTTGTTTCTATTTTTTTCTTTTCTTTTATCTATAATAGCTTTTCTTCGAAGGGATTAATAAAGAGAAATGAGAGAGAATCCCGTCTTGTAGTGAATGATCTTAGGAATTCTTCGTGGAGGAAAATCGTTAGAGTGCTGAAGAGAACGAAAATTCCTTCGTGAAGAAATTCTAGGTCATCAAAGAAATCCGTTGGGCATGATCTTATGACTGTGAATGAAACATGTATAACCTTTTATAAGATTATGGAAAAAACCGGCCTTTTGCATCGCGGCATATATACTATTATATCATGTTAGGTCATCACAAGCACCGCATAAGCTGTTACTACACCGTCAAACATAATTGATGAAAAATTATATAACAACCACCTCCAAAAATATGAATATTTGATAAACCTAAGACTTGATGACAAATTGGAGCAGAGGGTGCCATGCATGAGCCAGTGACATATGCCCCAGCTTTGGTATATAGATAGTCCAATCGGTACATTATATTACTATTAGTATTGTGTTGCTATAATGGCTACGATTCAAATACCACTACCTATACATATCATGTGGGTTTATCATAATTTTCATAATTCGACCATACAAGCTCAGATGAATACACGATATATAACCGACTGTAGCTCTTCACCCGAAAAATAGAGTACCCTAGCTTGGCTAGCTTAGCCAACACACAATGCATTGCGATTCGATATACACGTTCACATATATGCATGCCAGTCGCTTTATGCGTCGCATGCATTGGATCGAGATGAAAGGCATGCATTTAGCCATAAGAGAAGAGGTGTGTCATACAGTTCACCCCAAGCATCCCTTAATGATAATTTGTGAAGTTGGTCATGCATGCATACATCGTGTAATATAGTTCTACAATGACAAATTCAGAACCATCAAGTATGGGAGACTCCCCTCTTCTTTCTTTTTCTCTTCTTTTTTCCTTTTCATATCTAAAAATTAGAGTCCTTTTACGGTGATCCATACTACCTGTAAGCAGGAGGTAGTATAAATTTAATCTGACCGTCCACGTGATTAAATATTTCTGTAATTACGACACTAGTGTTAATATTTACTCAACATATCATTGAAGGACACTGCAATCTTTTTTTTATACCTAATCCCTAAATAATCGATCAACCAAATAATCAGTATTCAGATTAGTTTAAACATTAAACCTATAAATTTTCACGATATAACTACATGCTATTTCTTTTTTCCAAAAATACTTTTATACTACATATACTCCTCTCATATATTACTCATACTATCTCTAAATAATAGATAGTATTCTAACCAATCTAAATCGTGTAATAAAAAATTAGATAGCTCAAATTCCTCCGAGATCAAAGATTAAAGGATGCTTCAGGTACGCCGGAGTAGTATTGCGTGAGCCCCACGGTGGATACGCCCCTTCACGACACAAACCTGAGCTGGAAAAAACAGGTCAGCCTCGTCGTACCATACAAGGACATTCTGTCTCCAATAATTCCAATGCAGTCTTCATGGATTGGTTGATCATCACTAGCTAGGATTATTGGTCTGGTCCTGGTCATTAATTGCCCATCTTATGGGAGTATTAATATAATTAATCCCGAGATGGTGACAGAGCTAAGCAGCTTAATTAGGTCAGATTTTTAATTGTTTCAATTTTTTCCGTGGGACCACAATGCAGGCACCGCACAGTCGTACACCAAGGTGCAGGAGCAGGACCAAGCTGTGGCTACACATAGGGAATGCTCAGGAAGCATGTGTTGATTGTGACAAGTAGTTTATTCACCACTGTATTGCTCCTGTTCTTTTCAATGAAAGGGTGGACAAAGCTATATTAGATGCTTGGATTTAGGGATTTTTTTGGGTACTTCACTTCATCAAGTGCACTTAATTTGTGAGTAAGGTATATATTCTGTAGAAGGGAAATTAAAGCATTTGTTGGATGCTTAATTGCTAGCAAATCTGGTTCTTTTAAATACATTTTACTCTTCAAGTACCTGAAAAATATATATAATGTGGTACGTACCCAACTACCACATGATCACTTGCCAAATCAGAGAACTGATGAATCTACACCTGGGCAGCTGCTGAAGGGAGATACCAACCAGAATATGTAACACTACAAAGCTGCAATCATGCGTTTTCTACTTAGGGAAGGGAGAGGAAAAGGATTTCTTCGGGACTTCATCGCAGTAATTTTTTCTCATGAATTGTGCCTATCTGCTCACATCCTTTCATGCAGTCTACAGTACTATAAATGGAGCTAGGACCATATTGCTCATTGTTGTGGTACCTAAAAGATGGTCCCTCTCTCTTAAGTCTTCTCTCTCTCTCCACTTTGGAGAAAGGGCTAGATGCTTTTGTGTGAAACTATATCCGAATCCAAGAGTCAAGTGTAGTTGTCTTCTCTTTTGTTTCCTTGCATTGGAAATGGTGAGACAGGGCCAATTCAATTGCAGGATGTTGTGTTGTGTGGGGGTGTTCTAAGACTAGGAGAGAGATGCGACGTGCTCTTGAGTAGGCATCAGCAACACCTAGAAAACGGTAGGTGCCATAGATGTCGTAAAATAGGAGTACGTCTTATCTTGGTGTGGTAAAACTTAAGAAGTACTGCTAGTTGCTGAATTTGCATTGTGTTCTCTAGCTACTCGGAGAACCAGAATATACAATTTTAAACAGTCAAAATTAGACAAGAGTTTGATAGTTAACATTTTGATGCAAACTAACTTGTACTCTTTGTTTTGTTAGGACATAGAACTTTTTCATGCAAAACATATACGTTGCGATTTCTTGTTGACAGTACATTTTAATGCAAGCTAACTCGTACACTCTTTGTTTTGCCATGACACTCACCATTTTCATGCAAAACATATACGATGTGATTTCTTATACTGGAGCTAATATACATCTATAAATCTTCTATTATTTTTTTTCATTCTTGGCTTCTTGAGTTCTTGTAGACTTCCACTGCACGCAACGGGTGAAGTTTTCTTAACCACTCAAGTAGTTGTACCTCAATAGCGATAAGTTAGATCCATGTAATGCAACGACAGATCAATTTTAAGTTCCTTTTCTCCATGTGATTAGTAAGTTTGTTTGATCGAGCTCCAGATCAATTTTAAGTTCCTTTTCTCCATATAATTAGTAAGTTTGTTTGATCGAGCTTCAGCTCTTGGTTTTAGAAGGCTGCAGCTCGATCTAACTGACTCAAATCGGATTGTTACCTCTCGTAATTCATTGTGTGCTCTATAGGAGTCGGACTTCGGAGATTAGGGTAAGATCATGGGTAAGAGCTTCCCTTCATATTCAGATTCTCGTTGTAAAGGAATTTTCGTTTCTTTCAGCGCTCTAACAATTTATCTTTACAGTTTTTGTTACGAATGGGATTCTTAAAGTCATTTTCTTCATAACAGGATTCGCTCTTATTTCTCTTCGCGATTTCGTTCGAAGTGAAATCGTTGGAGATAAATAAAAAATAAAAAAATAAAACGGAGTGATCTCATGGTTAGATCTTTTCGCTGAAGGCGAGGCCCGACGTCACCTAACTGTACTACTACCTACATTACCAGTCATTGGAAATTTCTGCAAGGACGACGACGTAATGTCGATCCAATCGTACCACCCTCTGCGTTAACTCACATTACTGCACATGCACTGTGTGTGGTCTCTTCTCCGTTCCCTTTGTTGCGCCAATGAACAGTATAATTGTGCTGGGTGTGTGACTGGGTGCCCGTACTGGCTGTACAATTGTCGCTGTCCGATTGAATCGATCCAGGGAAATGAATGGTCATCAACCAATAGCCCAGAAGTGGAACTGTGCACATAGACCATCGAACAGTCCAGTGGCACTTCTACAGTGCTTGGACGATATTAATCGTGCAAAATGATCAGAGGGTGAGATTTAGGATGTAACATTAGGTGTGTAACTAGTTGGGGTTTTTTTTAGTGTATATGATCATAAGGGCACAAATAGATTTAACAGGATTATAATTATTTTTCGCTCACTTTGATCACCGGTTCTTATCTAGATTGACACGTACCATCACTGCTAAATGTCTATTGTCGAAGATCGCTAAATCGCTGATCTAACGAACTTGTTGTAAAACAGGTGATACTCTGAGTAGATGAATCACAAAGTAAAATACACAGAGGGTTTTAGACAGATTCGAGCCACATTGAGAATAATAACTATACGTCATATTTATCTTGTATTGATTTGAACATGTTACAAGAAGGTGTGACTAGCCTAGATGGTTCTAAAATTAGTCGGTGACTTCTTCTTTGGCTTCTGTTGGTATGTACGGTCTTGTAGAACTAGTATGACAACTCGTTCTCGTTTGTCCTCCGCAGAGTCTTTGGTTCCGTATATA
Organism: Phragmites australis; assembly: GCF_958298935.1. Taxonomy (NCBI): domain Eukaryota; kingdom Viridiplantae; phylum Streptophyta; class Magnoliopsida; order Poales; family Poaceae; genus Phragmites; species Phragmites australis. The sequence goes on from NC_084926.1 coordinate 42,760,828, forward strand.
TATGAGTATATCGTGTATCATCTGGACTCTTAATTCTTATTCTTGGAGATAGAACTTCTCGTTTACGGAACGTATGTGAGTAGTTTTCTTCCTTTCAGGTATCTCCTTTTCAGAGATAAATATATACTTCAAGAATTACGGAACACCCTAGTGTCGGTGTAAAGAATAATAAGGTCCCTGGCAGGGGACCCACGGTGCTCAAATATCAGCCTTTTCTACATGTTATGATTAGGTAGGAGCATGGTCCCCCGGTGCGTTCAGCCAGCGACCACGCGACCAGTTTCTCATCCAACTAGTCCCTGGGTCTCAGAGGGAAACTTCGCGACCAGTTTTCTTTGGTCGTGAGCAGGTATGTGCCTAATCAGTCTAATTTCATTATATACTTTTTCACTCAAGTGTTTCCTCTTACCTAGGTCGTCCTTCCCGATGGACCTAGGCGTGTCGGCACAGGCTTGTCGTGTCCCGTCCCGTACGGGACGGCCTGACAAGGTGTGGTAGTAGGTTTTGCAGGAGCGCAGACGGCGCATGGGGACAAGACCTGGCAGACTAGGCAATAAGGATGGTGTGGGCGTGAGAAAGATGGCACAGACCCTGCAGACCGATAGGGTAAGTGGAATACGGCCACTCGCCGTAATGATGGGCATAAGGATTAGCTAGGCATGGGTCTAGCTTGGGTACCTATGTAAGTCCACTCTCCCTCGTATATATAAAGGGAGGGAGATATGAAGAAGATGGTAAGTGTATCCAGTTTATTTAGACCCATATCAAAAAATACACAGGATATATGGCTATTTTTCTTAGGGAGGTCTGAACATGGATAACCTCCGGTTGTTCTTAAGTTCATCACACGCACACAGCTAGGACATACGGCCCTAGGTCATGAATCATGCTCCCGTCGTCAGGTATACTCCAGTATCATTGTCAGGGGCAACCCTCGATATTTGGCGTGCCAGGTAGAGGGCGTATTTTTCGCATCTTGGTAAATTTTTGTAGTGTGTTTGGGCTACCCATAGCTGGATCCACCACACCCGACGAGCCTAGCTCCAAGGACTCGGGTTGCCATAGGGTGTTCACCATGAAGCAAGATCCAAATGAGCCCAGGGCTACAGAGACCTTCAAGTTGCTGGGTCATGACGATAGACTCTAGGCTGTGTGCCTTGGGGAAAACCGCCCCGAGAACTATAGGGCCGTCCGAAAAGCCCCCCTTCGTGCCGGGATGGTTCACCAATTGTCCCGTGCGTTCCCCTCTTTTACGGAATGACCCAGACGTACCGGCAAGGTAAGATACCTAATAATGTAAAAGAGTACCTTGAAGCTAACCAGATATGAGCCCTCTTTGAGCAGGTTCATCCGGAGGACGAAAAAATGGTCTTTCGCTCTTCAATTTTTCTAAAAGAAAGAACATACGCTTTTTTGCGGATAGCAGGAAAAGAAATAGCTTGTTCAGAACATCAGAACACCACAGGTTGCTGACACGGTACGGGTCATCTGGCAAGAAGGGCATCCAAAACCGGGGATGGACGAGCACAGGACCATTAACGTCGATAGGTCGTTCATGATAAGGGAGCGGGGGCTGGAACGAACTCGACCCCACCAACTAACGACCTCCTCAGGTACATAGTTCAGTTATGTTTTTTTCCAATTATTAGACGATATTGCGGAGTATAAGGGCATATTAATTGGAATACAAGCAACTCATGTACAAGGGTTAATACACCAACTAGCGATGAGGGACTCGCTACTGGGCGTAACCCAAGTACATATAGGGCGCCAATGCTCGGGCCAGCCAACAGCGATGTTCCGAAGTAAGAAAGCTAGAGCGATGCTTCATCGGCTTTGAAGTCTAGCATTGTCCCTCACAAGGATAACTTCTTAAGCCGGTGGGCTGGTCTGTCTGGTCTCTTCTTGCGCACATATCCTAATTGGAATCTTTGAAAAAAAGATTCGCACAACCATCCACTGCAGTCTTGGACCGACGTGGAAGGGATGCTCTGCTTGGAAACGAAGCAACAGAGGCAACACCTTTGGAGGTAACACCTCCTTCGGTGATGTCAACCTCAGGTGGCCATCATATGGTCACCCTGCTTGATTCGGGTATGACCAGGATGGATCAGATCTCGAACTACCTTCAGAATCAAGTAACTCCTGATGATGACATGTCAGTAGAAAAGGTCATGCGGCAAGCTCACAAAAATACTCCTTGGTAGAGGGACGCCTTTACCACCAAAGGAGTAACGACATTTTACTGAAATACATCCCTTAGAAAGGGGGGAGCACAGTGTTACCCAACATCCTCAGAGGCATCAGTGGTGGCCACGCTTCATACCGCTCTCTGGTCGGAAAAGCATTCCGGTAAGGATTCTCTCAGCCCACGGCTCTCCCAGATGCTTGCAAGTTGATGAAATGATGCGTGCTACGACTTTACCATGGCCGATATATCAACCAACCAGCCCAAGCACCGAATCACTACGAACCACGAGACTCGATTCGCCAGTCGGAGATCGTCTGTCAACCACCTTCGATGGCCAACTACTCAGGTAGTAACTAGGTGGAGCGGCGAGAGGGTGATACAGACCCGAGCAAAGAGTTTCGCGAATGTGCTCTAAATCTGAGCAGCCCAATGCCGATAAAACCCAAGGCGTTTCCATGACCACAAGGTTCAGAACGAACACTAGTCGCGGGCAACCCTGATGCGATCTATAGTTTCCGAACTAGCATGGTCAAGTTCGCCACGGAGGTCGACCACAAATCACACAGCTCACGGAACATCATTTCTATATGTAAGGCTGCTCTAAAATGAGCATATTTTCCTATTTTGCAGGGCCTTCCAGACGAGCGTGGAAACATGACTTGTAAGTCTTTTAAAGTTCTAGAAACTAGGCTCTCTATTTTGCAGGATTTCACGAACAGAAACAATTTCCCACCAAATTGTAAGTTTTTCCATTTCAAAGGCTTGACCGCCTGGTCAGAGTTTTTCTTCTTCCGACCAGATGGTCGGGGGCTAGAACTATTAGAATCTGTGTTTGGTTCCCTGGCAGCCAATTTTTTTTTCACCTGATCGCTCACCTTGATGGGGTGAGAATCAGATGTGGCCACTCGCGCAAAATCAAAGGTATAGACGCTCGTGGATCATGACTACAAGGCCACGAGTCCCAATTCAGATCGACCACTGGTTGCCACTGAGGAGCTTATCGTGCTAAGGGCCACCCTAATGACCAGGAGGCCACATGTCCCAACCCGGGTTGAGCACTGGTCGCCACCGAGGGACTTGTCAGACCAAAAGTCATCATGAGCGCAGGAATCTAACTCACGAGCAACTACGCCAAGGAACAAAAGCAAGCCACTCGTGGAAATTCAAAGGTATAGATGCTCGTAGGATCACAATCACAAGGTCATGAGTCCCAATTCGGGTCGAGCGCTGGTCGCCACTGAGGGGCTTATCATGCTGAGGGCCCCCTTAATGATCACAAGGCCACAGGTCCCAAATCAGGTCAGGTGTTGGTCGTCGTCGAAGGGCTTATCGTGCTAAGTCATCGCGAGTGCTTAGAACCTAACTCACGAGCAGTGCAACATGATCCCCCCATGCACAGCAAGCACTCATAATCTTCCACCTTGACCAACTTTTTTCCAGAGGTGGCATTCGTAGATGATGTGGTTGTCGATTTGGTGCAAGTCACACCAAGGCTTCCCATCACGTTCGCCGGAGCCTTGTGTAAAGCTTCTGCTTCAAGAAGGACTGGAGCGTTGGTTGGGATGAATATCTGGCAGATATGCAAAAACTTCGTTAGATTTAGATTTCTTTCCCTTACCCCATTTGGTGTTTTCCTTACGCTTGTTCTGGACCTTCTCGTCGTCGAGCTCGAGTTGAGGACGCTTGTGAAAGTCCTTGATGTCGACTAGAGGAGGGGGTGAATAGTCATTTTTGAAATTTAAAACTCTGCAGCGGATCAGACAGTGTCCGGAGATTCCGGCTCAATCCGGATACTCCAGGTTCCGGAGTATCCGAGTTCACCCAGATTATCCGGACTATACAGGAACTCAAAATCAAAGTAAGTTTAAGTAAATCTAATGTAGTCTATGAGTTACCACTGTCTCTATAAGATGGATAAGTTCCTTTCAACAATAATCCTGCACTCAAATACTCGCAAGCAATAATATTGAGGCAAATCATCAAATAACAATTTGAACGAGTAAATTTCAAGAAATTAAATGGAGACAAGATTTATTTCTGAAGTTCAGCCACCACACAAAGAAGTGTCTACGTCTCCGTTGAGGAACTCATAAAGAGTCAGATCTTTTTCAACCCTATCCTCACCTAAGTGACCACAAAGATCGAGCTAGGGTTCTTACTCAATTCGTGAGTAATACAAACTTCTCGTGGCACTCCATAATGATTGGGTGCTCTACGGGTGACCTCTTGCCGTTTAGAAGCACAAAGCTTCAAGAGAAAAGAACACAAATCGCAGCTTGGTAAGAACTCAAAATGCTCAAAAATTTTCTTGTTGCTCTCTTGCTCCAAATCTCACTCCCTAAACCTAACTCTCAAATCTTTGCAAAGATCAAGCACTAGAGGGGTTTGGAAGGGCTATTGAATGCTCTAGAGAGTGTTTGTTCACTAGTGGTTCAGCAGCCATAAATGAAAGGGGGTGAAGAGGTATTTATACCATTCCCCCAAAAACTAGTTGTTACTGTGCTATTCAGATAGACTCGAAGTATCCGGGTTCACCTAGAGTCTCCGGGTAGCACAGAAACTCACGCATCTAACCTGTCAGAACTAGCCATTACACTGACCCGAAGTATCCAGATTCACCCGAAGACTCCGGGTAACACTTTGGGAAAAAACCAGCTAGAACACTAGTTTAGAGGATGCCCGGAAGGTCCGGAAGCATCAAGACCCGGAGACTCCAGACCAACTCGGAGACTCCGGCTAAAACACCCTTGGCTAACCGAGACTCTCTCTCGGAGACTCCGGGACACTAACAATATCCGAAGTATCCGGGCTAACCCGGAGACTCCGGGCTCAGGTTTTAAAGCGAGATTGAGACTCTCTCTCGGAGTCTCACTTGCACAGTCCGGAGTATCTGGGCTAACCCAGAGACTCCGGGCTCAGAATTAAAGTCAAACCGAGAGCTCTTCTCAGAGTCTCAGACTCCGGGGCACCTAACAGAATCCGGAGTTTCCGGACCAACCCGGAGACTCCGGGCTCAGATAACTCTGCTATTTTTTCCGGTGTCCGTGAGTGATGGTGTCTTTCAAAATTTGGTTTTCACAAAATATTTTGAGCACTGAGATACTACCAAGACTACAAAAAACATCCCTCTTTATAGTACGACATTCCTAAACTCAAATTCAAAATTAAAATGAATTGAACTCTATGAGTTTCTTCATGCCGCTTCTCCTTTCTTTATGAGGGACATCAACTTCTTTTAACCTTTTTCAATATGACTAAAATCTGTTCATAAACTCAATAAACCCATTAGTCCCTTAATCGTTTATCATCAATTAGCCAAAACCCACAAGGGGCCTAGATGCACTTTCAGCTTGATGTCCTGAGTTTTTTCCTTGATGTAAAAGAATGCATCATCAGCCTTGGCAAACTTATCGATGATTTGCATGAGGTCCTTAACCGTCTCGAGCTCTTTTCGGGTGATATCTTCAACGCAGCACCAACTTTTAACCCCTTGAGTAAATGCCTTGATAACATCGTGGTCACTAATCTTAGGGATAGTATTTCGGGTGTTGCTGAAGTATCAGACAAACTCATACAAGGTCTCGTTCGTCATTTGCTCACAATGGCAGAGATCGTTTTTCAAACTGGGCCAAACATATGTACCCTAGAAGTTAGCTAGGAGCATGTCGCAGAGCTGCTCCCACGAGTAGATTGTTTCTGATGATAGATTTGTTAACCAAGTCATGGCTACCCCTTCAAGGGCCGTGGGGAGGTAATTTGTCATTACCTTCTCATTCCCACCGACTGCTTGGATGGTTGCGGTATAGGTCTGGAGAAACTCAACGTGATTTGTGCTTCAATTGTATTTCTTGATCATCCCGGGATGAAACCTTGCTAGCCAACTTACATTCCATAGATCTGGAGAGAATATCATACATCCGTTGATGGCGCCTTGCTTGGTTCCGGAGCCCTAGGAGCCTTTTCCACAGCAATCGGAGATCGGTCTTGGTTTGATTGATGTCGAGAGGTTTCTCATTTAGACCTATGGGGGGTTGAAAAGACTTCTTCAGAAGCCCCCGAGCGTCTTCACCGGTTATGGATGAACTGACGCAAGTCGTTGATCGGATAACCCTTGACTGGCGAGGTATGATAACAATTGTTTGCCCAATTGTCATCTCGGGAAGCCCTATTCCTAGGGTTACGCCTCTCCGTGTCAGATAAATCTCATGACAAAGGATTACTTGGTATGCCCCAGTTAGCACTACTTCCGGCAAGGGCCAGATGAGAGTTCTCAGCTTGGAGTATGATCTCCTTTGTCAGGTCGACCGCTGAGTTCACCCAATCCTTACCAGCTGGGGTAGCCAAATCTATGGTCAGAGGGCGCATGAGGGCCTCTTGTAGAAGGAGGATCCTCTTTGCAGTTATGAACTTAAAGCGGTCAGCCCCTGTTGATGATCAGAAGACTATATGATCAGGGCCCCGATAAGGTTGACCATTACCTTTCGCCAGGGCTAAAGGACCACGAGCCTTGGCAGGGTCATCATCATGATGAGCCAGATCATCACCCCCTTTTTCAATGACAAAAACTTCCCGGGGTAACCTCCGTTGGAGGAGGTGTCTAGATCCATCATAGATGCTTCATCAGGTTGCTCTGGATTGGAATCTTGGTAATCCATGTTATCAAAAGATGCGGGGATTGGTGCCCACCTACTGTGAATCGGGCATCCATAGTTGTCTTGGAATCCGAGTGGCTTGAACTCGATACCATAATCTTTGGCATATTGATCCATAATTCAACTTACCTTGTTGCTTGAATCGTCACCAGGAAGTTCATCGCCAAAATCCACTCGATTGATCACCAGTTTATCGCGAAGAGAGAGGCAAAGTTGTCGTAGAACCCATCAACCAAAAAACCAGTTTTCGGCAAAACTTTAGGCGATGTCGATGATATGTCATGTGTAGACTCTTTAACGTCTTTTATCATGATCCCCACGCACGATGTCAGCTATCGATGATTGCTAAATCGTGGATCTAACGAACTTATTGAAGAATATGGGATGCTTTGATTAAACAAATCATAAGGGAAACACACAATAATTTTTAGACAGGTTTGGGCCTCCCTGAGAATAATAACTCTACGTTATGTTTGTATTGATCTGAATCTGTTACAAGGAGATGTTACTAGTCTAGATGGATCTAAAACTAATCGACGACTTCTTCTTTGACTTCTGTTGGATTTTATGAGCTTGTACAACTCGTATCGTTTGTGACGACTTATTCTCGTTCGTCCTCCGTAGGGTCCTTTGGTTATATCTATATATATCTTGTCTAAAGTATTTTGCACTGTGCTAGCATCATGATCTATCAGACACGGTGCATTCAGTCCTGCAGGTAAAGGCCTGACCAAATATGTGGTTCTTTTGCATGGACAGGAGAATCTGCAAAATGTTCTTGCTGATCCGCAGCCTGTTTAACTGGATATTCATGGATCATTCATGGATGGAGATCGAGGCTGGTCAGCATATGAATTTTATTTTCCAAACACTATCAATCTTACAAATGACATTACTTGCAGCAACAAAGGAAAATCCAATCTAAAAACATACTCTATAATCCAACACTTAATTGCATGCATAATTAATTCCACTCTGTTGAATTCATGAAGGATCGTACGTACGTATAGGCCGACACATTGTACGTAGCACGTACGTAGCAACTGACGACACAATTCAATAACCTCGACGCAGAAGACAGTACTCCTTGCATGCATGCACCCGGCCACACCGTCCTAGTCCACCCAATAAATCGGTGGGGCCACCTAGCATGACCAGCGGGCCCCACTGTCTCTGTGCTTGGGGCAACCTAATCTTGGAGCGAGCTAGCTAGACTGATGAGGACAAAGGAAGGCATGCATGTACGTGGCGGCAAAAGCATGAGCATGACATGACAATTTTCATTGAGAGGAGGAAGGAGAGCAGCTATAGCATATGAGCATATGTGGTGTCAAAATTGGTCAAGAAAGGCATCCAATGCAATGATGCTTCCTAGGATGGCCTTATTCTTCCTCAAGTTAGGGCAAAGGCCTCAGGTTTCCCATTGTCGATCAACAAAGAATTAAAGATTGGTTAGGTATCATCAGTACGATATAGTATAAAATATGAAGCAATGGCCAGGAATAGCTAGCTAAGCTACTCTAGTGTTGATTAGTTGGTTCATTAAGTAGGGCCATGTCAACAATAAACTTCCATGCATTCTATTAATTCTAGCACCAGATTCAGAAAGAGTTTGAGTTAATCCTTGTAATATGCATATATATTCTGGTACTTACTGGCTTACTGCAAGTATCTCATGTAGGCTCTTACTGCAGTAAATAGCAACTGGTCATAACATAGACTTCAGGTAGCGTGTGTGCATGCAGGATACAACCATTTCATGAATGTTTCACGTATGGTTTCACTTCTTGTTTAGTAGCTTCTAGATAGAGTGCAAGTGTAACAGCAATCCAAGTTGCAAGTCATCTCTGCTTAACAACATGGTGAAGCTTCACTTCTGGAAATTCATTCAGATCTCGTCAGAAAATAGCTAGGATCCCTCTGTGCTGGATCCATGATTGCAAAGTACTCTATGCACAAGAGTAGCAGGACCATATATTAATTGATTGCAAATAGATATTTGGATAATCAACATTCTAGGATAACACAAATACACATGTGTAACAATTTCCTTGAGCAGAAACATATGCCAATTCAGTTCAGAGCTAAGTTAGGTTCGTCAAATTTATAGAGAGGGTCCCCTTGGACCTAACCAATCCAGTACCTTCACATAATGCCATTTAACCCTAGTTAGTGATGCCTAGCTAGTCCTATGCAAGGGTGGGTCAGAGAGTAGTTAGTAGTACAGCTCACCAAATTTACAAGGTGGCTTAGGGAGTACTCTGGGCCTATATATTCATACTTGATTTACATGGAACTCATGGAGTTGATTAGGTTCTCATCACTATCACATCCTTGATTGATTATGAATGCACACAAGGCAAATCAACCAATTGCTCATATCATATGCATAGTCTAGAACGACAGCACACGTCCTAATTCTACGTGTGCTAACAAAAGCCTAGCTCTGACCTGAGTTCTTTTCTGATCAGAGGGAATAATTGATTAATATAATTAGCAGATAATCACAAGGGCGAAGTTGTTGACCAGCAGCAAGTGCATATCTGATGAGGATAACACCTAGAGTTGATATGCCATTTGTCCCCTATCCTTGGTGATCAGAGGCTGACACGTACATATATACCAAGACGTGTATATAGCTTGGACGAGGTTCATAAAAATATCTGCTAATAAAAATATTTCGCTTTGTGCAGAAGCGGTCTAGACCTCAAGAGGCAAGAGGGGAAATGATGATGATTAGGAGGGGAATCGGTGTCCCCCTGGGCCTGCTAGCTGACTTTTAATTGCATGCATGTCTTTCAAGAGAACGATGTGACTGTATTATGACTGTATCAAGAGAATGGAAAATATGCTGCTAGCTTGCCTTGTCTTTTACTTTGCTCAGCTATTTCTTGATGCCACAACACAGCATGAGGCAATTTGTTTTTCGCTGAATAACAAGCCAGTCGATAACTAAAACTCAAAAGGCAGGCTCAGACTGCTTCTGAAAAGAAACAGCTTTCTAGAAGCACAAGCTCCCCTAAACACAAGGCATAAGTTTCAAAGCTTCCTTTCAAATTATGGCAGGAGCTCTGGCTTTTACTTAAAAAGGAGGTAAGCACCCGATCCCGATCTTAAGCAAATGTATTGCTCGACGGCACCGTCTACCAACCAAGCAAGCGTCTGGTCCCCGATGATTAAGCTTACCACTGCCACATACAAATACAATTGAACGCGCAGGATTTATCCGATGATCAGCAATGCTGATGTTCATGCATCATCTTAATTTTATAAACGGCCATTCTTATCCAAAAGTTAATCCTTACTGCGAGTATATATTGACGTAACACGCACTACTATCACCCAACATATAGAATGTATCTGCAGTTGCTTTCAGTCTGACGCCACGAGCATTAGTTTTATTTATAGCGAGTAGACTCACTGTTGGCTGATTGTAAGTATGAGACGACGTTAAATGTAGGGAGTGCAATAGGTTAGTATTTGAACGTGGGATAAGCTAGAAAGGGAGGCCGAAAGGGGTCAGCTGATCGTGTTGATGTGTATCACGAGGAAATTGCGAGTTGGACTGAGAGAGTGATGACAGCGACTAAAGGAGGAGAGCGATCTATTGGATGGCCATGTGTATGCATGAGTCAAAAAGGAATTGAATTTAAAGAGGCCATACCCAATTGTGATCTCTCTCTCTCTCTCATAATATATTTGAGCAACACATGAGTGCATATTTGAGGGCCCGTACCTCTGCAAGTAACAGTAATACGGTTGGGCATGGGCAAAGCTGAAACTGTGCATGTTAATTGAGTGTGGGCTCAAAAGTGCTAGTAAAAATCTTCCATGTTCCATGTGCCCTTTTTTGTTGAAATTATAGCATGAGCGTACAATATGGGTAGCTGGTAACCTGAACAACATGTGCGTTTTAATTAAAGAGTTAATGCCATCTTATTAATTTTATCAGCTAGTGACCGATTTTCTGTGAATTGATCATAGCTCTTATTATATATATATATTCTTAACGTCTTGTTGATATAGAGACTAAAAGTTCATTCAAATGACTCACTTTCTGACGAGATCTCACGCTATCGTGTGACAGCCGCTCTGCCCTTGAATGTGTCAGGTGCAGCCCGACCTTGCGCAGCGACTGCACTTGCCTGAAATGCCATGGATTTTCCTGAAGTCACGTGAATTTAGTAATCGTACCTGCAAGCATATTATCTTTTCCACGCTTCCTACATTTCAAGTGTCGTGAACATGAGCGCCAACGAGATTCCTGACCGGGGTTTGATTCGAGGGGGTTCTTCGTTGCCGGTTTTAGAGGAGGTTTTGGAAAAGGCAGGCTGGTTCGATGGAGGAGGCGGGCGGGGTGCCACTGGCCGTGAGTGGCAGAGAACAATTGGTGGGGTAGAGTGTAGCAGGGAGCACAAATCGGCCTAATTAGTGTGGCAGGATGGCGAGCGCGGATCCAGCAGTAGGAACGCCGCTAGAAACAATTAGGGATGGGTTGGAGGCGGGGGCGTGACGAGCGGGAGTTAGAAGACCATCCAACAGCTCACAACCGTCGCCTGAGATATTTTAAAAAATAGAGGTCTGAAAAATAGCATTTGCCTATCTTTTCCCTTATGGAATTGCCAGTTGGAAAAAAGAAGAATTAAGGAGGCACATACTTGGTGAATTCTTGCTACATTTGGAGTTTCGTAGGATATGCCACTTCTACAAATTGAGTTTTTGGATTTTAGCTAGTAAGGGCACACTTGGACAGAGGATACATGCTCAAATCACTACGACTTAGCTCAAATTTAGGATAGATTTTAGATAATCCAAACAAAACAATACATTTTTAGAACACCCCATAAGCAGTGAATGGCAACTGGCTGCGAGTGCCGGAGAGACTTACGATTCACAATACATTCGGATAAGGCGGAAGGGAAGGAACAAGCTCCTATGTCGACGCGATCTGCCCCCCGGGCGAATCCAAGGCCAGGATACGTAGTTCACGTCCGTTTCCTCGGTGGCCGTGTGGGACGGCGGGCGAATCCGATCCCATTCCCATCGCAACAGCAAGCAAAGCAAAGCACCTGTTACGCTGCGTGCGTGTGCCTTGCCTCCACCACCAGAGCAGACAGCAGCTTGGCCACCAGGCCACCAGGCCACCTCACCTCTTGGTCGTTCGGTTGTTCCTTGTCCCCGTCCCCAGCCTCATCCTCCTCCAGCCCTCCTTTACAAGCTCCTGGAAATATGACAACAGATGGCAACATATTTAGGCCTAATCTGCAGATGTTTTACACGGGCAGTGAATAAGATGATGATATTTGTTCTTGTTCTGAAACGAGACGGGGATGTTGGTAGTGTGCTTAGGCCTGTTTGAGGCAGCTCAAGTTTTTCCATAAGCTATCTGGCTGGTTTGAGAAGCAGTTGGTCTGAGAAGCTGACCTGTTTGGCAACCTAGCTTTTAGATACATGGTGGGAGTATTAAGCTGAACTTGTTTAGGTGGAATGGCCTAATTATGCTTTGAGTTTGGCTAATGATGCCATACGTTCACCAAGCATACACAAATGGATAACCTTGACCTAACATGTGTTTATCCAACACATACAAAAGATCAACTTAAACCTAACACAAGTTCTGAACATGGAGTAGCAATTTAGAGATCAAGGTCACATCTTCTTCAGCAATCAACACTCAATGCTGTAACATATTGCATCGCAATACTTGCTCTTATGTCAATATTACCTATAGGTATCTTATATCTGCCAGCAAGAGTTTGTAAGATAACACGCACATATTGAAAATCTAGCCCGTGGAGATTCTCAAAGATAACAAGGGACAACAGCTATATGTTGAAGGTTTTTGTTACGACTTATGAGCATCTGATCATGTTGAAACATGAGAATATTGTTCAGCATCATTTACAAGTGTCAAACAAGGTTCTCTCCCTTATTACCACAGAGGAAAGAACCCTTGCTTGAACAGTGACCAAACGAAAAACGATGAAAAGGTTGTAAGTTTGGAATAATGCACAAATTAGTCTAATTTCTTTCGACATCCCTTCCCCTACCTTGTCAGCTTCCTTTCTACAGAAGGATCAGCTTGCCTTTCTAGCCAAGGCAATCTTAGGAACAGAAGCTTGCTGATGTATCTTGTGAGGCCATTTCAACAGGACTATGAACAGAACCAGGAATTATCCTATTTTTATCTACTCTCTACTTGCCACCAAAGAATTTGCAATAAAATCACGAAGTGCACACATATCACCATCATCTGATGATGTGCCATTGAAATCTCCTTCCGATGAGTCAACTAGTGGATGTGCCATTCAACAGAACTCATCACTCTTGTAGATTTAAGTCCATAATTTTCAACCAATGTTTCATGTAACTTGTCAAAAACAGGACGATTCATATGAAACATGTTGTACCAATCTATGTTCACTTGTAGTTGATCAATGACCCATTGATACCCAATTTGTCGTGGAGGGAGCCTCTCCTTTTTATTCAGATATTTATCATTGTGGTTCATAGCAATAAGAGCAACTGTTGATGTTACTTGAAGTAATAAATCATCACTGTCACTCTCACTAGATGAATCATCATGACATTCACTTGATGAGCTCATTTACAAAAACAGGACAATTGGTCTTAAAGTTCAGCTAAAATTAAAATGAGAACCAACTAAATTGTAAAAAATGTTTATCAACATTATCTAAAATAAGGCCAAAATGGCTTGATTTCATAATTACTATTCTCTGTATCTCTAACATTAATTTCCATGTAACATAGCGCATCACAGTAATTTGGAGCTAGGACTACAGTTGGTATTGCATATACATGAATCTGTCCTAGCATCAAAATGGGAGACTAGCAAGCATCCAATTGTTTGAATCTGTCCTAGCAGCAAGCGCGCAAGTACACGAGCACACAGGCGAAGAGGAATACCAATTACTGTGGATTAGGGGATCTTGGCGGCTTGGTGGAGATCTGCTCGTCGGCTTCCTCGGTGGCATGGAGGCTTCAAAGATTAGGCCGGCGTGGGGGAGGTCTGCTGTAGTTCCTCAGTGGCGTTGGGAACGAGGGCTCACCGATGGGGAAGGATGGTTCGATGCGGGGGCTTCGGAGCATGTGACATGAAGGAAGGCAAGCACGACGTCGGAGAAGGAGGGCCGACCGCCAGCGGTGGGGGCTGGACGCGAAACCCTAGCCGCAGACCAATCGCCTCGCGCGAGCGTGTGCGGCCTGGAGTCTCGAATGGGGGAATGGGATGGAGAAATTGAAGAGTTCCGGTATAAGAGTGATGGTAGTGGTGGGTAAATAACTGCGAACTCGGTGACAAGGTTAATAACTTGTGCCCGCATAAGCTCGGGAAGCTGCTCACTCGTAGCTTTTCGCTCCCAGTACAAAACAAGCTTCTCCAGGTCACCGCTTGTTGGAGAAGTTGGACTGTTTGCGGAGCTTTTCGCTTTTCGAGCTTCTGTGAGCAGCTAAAGCTGGTAGAAGCTCCCCCAAATAGGACCTTACTCTGATGCTCCAATGGCAGGGAAGGCGTGGCGCAAATCGTAGATTGGATTGGTAGTGTTGCCATTGATGCTAATGAAAGCTCTTCTGGAAAAGGCTGTTTCCTAAAGAACCCATCTCCTGTCTGATAAAGCAAACAGACAACTAGACAAGTTTAGTTGATATTCACGTGATTTTCCAAGCATCATATGCTCAATGTTTTTTCTACTCGAAAGTCAATACTACTGTGATATCAAGTTTCCAACGATGTGAAAAGTGTGTGATAACTCATATGCGCTTAAGTGTACAAAGCCAGGAAGATATACTGTTACCACAAAAGCTAATGATGGTATTCTCTCACCAGATCTTAAAAAAACAGCTATTTTGTCAATCAATCAAAATAGTGCCGACAATGGGGCTTGAAGATGATGAGCCTCTACAGGGAACCAGATTTTTCAGAGCTGCATTTGGAATAAAAAATAGATTAGCTCATTACAACAGATGGAGAATGCTAGATAACAGAAGCAGAAGAGCAAATGAAACAAGACTGGAAACATGGGATACCCATAAAATAAAATACAATATTTCATTAGCATCTTAAGGGTCTGTTTGTTTTAGCTGAAAATTGTGAAAAACCACTTGTAGATTGTGGATTGTAAGAAGCTGAATTGTAAAATCTAGATTGTACAATCTGCAGACGCTAGTGGAACCCAAATTACTGGATTGTTATAATCTGAGGGTTAAATTGTGATGAGGGCTTATTTGTTTCAGTTTGCAGACTGTGGTCACAATCTGCAAGCTGAAACAAATAGAGCCTAAGTTCATCAGGTTCCACTAGCCCTAATTCATGGTGATCAAGAAAGGATAATAAGCCTATGAATCAAGCTTTGGAGCTCCCCTGATTCACTAGCAGGCTAGCAGCACATTGATGTTTATCTCACTAGCTCTACAGAGTAAAGACAAATGTGTCAGCCAAACCTGCTATGTCAGAAGGTGATGTTACCTTTCTTATAAACCAGCCCAAGCATGTCATATATGGATCAATATCTGGACTAAGGAATCAACATGCTCAGCATGTAGCTTGCAGAAGAGGAATGCCATTAATTGTGCCACTTCAGTTTCATTTTCTATAGTTCAACTATGAACATATTGACATCTTGAAACAAGTAACAGGTGGGAACAGACATCCAAGCCCAGATCAGACTTTCTTTTGAAGGATAGATTAGGTTACAAGTTTCCTAACCTGTCCAATACAAGAGTGGTTCCACTGAGAGTGGATGTGCCCAATTCCTTGTCACAAACTTGTGACATCTGTGGCGATCAAACTTTGACCAGGTGGCTTTCTGGCGATTGCGTCACTTCTTATCTTCCTTCTAATGGCATCCACTTCATGCCACAGGTTCTGGTTAGCATAGATGTTGGATAGGAGCACACCAGCACCTCCTTTGTTGGAGCAGACAGACTCAATCTTGTTGAGCACGAGCTCCCCAATCTTTAATTCATTATCGATACTGCATGCACTCAGCAATGATCCAAGAATTGCCAAGTTTGGCTCCAAAGGCATAATGTTAATGAACTCATAAGCACGAGAAATAAGTCCTGCCCTGCTGAAAAGGTCCACCATGCAGCCATAGTGCTTGATGTCCGGTGACACATTGTATTCAGTCTCCATGGAATTGAAGATATTGATCCCCTCATCCACCAATCCAGCATGGCTACAAGCAGACAAAACTACAATGAAGGTAGTCGAATCCGGCAGTACTCCCTCTTCCCGCATGCTGAAGAACAAAGCAACTGCTTCTTTGCCATGCCCATGCGAAGCCAACCCTGCAATCATTGCCGTCCATGAATTTAGGTCCTTCTCACACATCAAACCAAACAAACCACGAGCCGACTCAATGCCGCCACACTTCCCGTACATATGAATCAATGCATTCCTGACAATCAACTCGCGCTCCCAGCCCACCTTCTCCATATACGCATGCAGCCCCTTAGCATACTCCATGGAGCCCAGGCCAGCACACGCAGAAGCAACTGACACCATGGTTGCCACATTGGGCCACACAAGATCCTCAGCACCTCTCATCTCCTGAAACACCTCAACAGCTTTATAGTACATTCCAGAGTCCACGTAACCGGACATCATGCCCGTCCATGCAACCACATCCCTCGCCGGCATTTCGTCGAACACCCTGCGAGCGGCAATCACTGACCCGCACGCAAAGTACATGCTCGCCAGCGCCGTCTGCGTGAAGAGTTGGGAGCCGTAGCCAAGACGTAAGGCTTGCCCGTGCAGCGACTGGCACAGCAGACGATCACTACCGGAACAGGCGTGGATCAAGAACGGGAGGGTGTAGGGGTCCGGGGGAACGCCTCGGCGGCGCATTTGGTCGAACAGGCGGAGCGAGAGGCGGGGCGGGGAGGCGCGGATAAGCGAGTTGAAGGAGAACGGCAAGAGGGAGGAGGCGGGGAGGCTGGAGAGGAGGAGGAGGGCGAAGGGGAGGGAGAGGCCGGAGGATGAGAGGAGGAGGCGGGAGGCGACGAAGGGGTTGCGGGCGAGGCCGGAGACGAGGCAGTGGGACAGGACGGGGAGGAGGGCGCGGAGGGAAGCGGAGGGGAGGAGGAGGGGAAGGAGTCGGCGGTGGCGGCGGAAGAGAGCGTTGGCTGCCGCCCACGCCGGAAGGGGAGGTGAAGGCGGCGGCGCCATGCAATTGCAATGGCATCGTTTACGCGGGTGGTGCGGCTGGAACCCGAAATCGAAGGCGCATTCCGGTAGTACGTGTTCCAAATGGGCCTCCAGTAAAGTGGAGTGGTGGAGAGGAGCCTTCCGAGCGCCTGCGTCCGCTGCGCATAACCGCGAGCGCGAGCTTCCCCCTCCGTCTGGGCCGCGTGCCGGGCTGCGACCTTCCGCTGCTATGCCGGTCCCTCGGCCTCTGTACGCCGGGCTCCAACGACTCCACCTGCGCGCGCCCTGACGCATTCTAAACACTGTTAAGTGATCCTACTTGCAACGAAAACCCTAAGTAGCAATCCAAACGTAAATATTAGATATGGTAATAATAAATATAAATTTAAGGTATGAAGATATAGATATGTTATTGGAGCGTTATTGAACAAATATGTGAAGAGTGATGTTAAAGTTTAATTTCAAATGTGATCCGAAAAAGAAGGAGATTATTCGGTAATTTTTTTCCTAATTACTTTATTTATTTTTATTAGTAAAACGGATCTCATATCCGTAGCTAGTAACGAGACGGTGATGTTAGAGTATGAGAGTGGATGGCAAAATGGAAGAAATCTATTATCTTAGTATTTGAACGGAAAAAGCTTGGAACAATCACGTTCGCTCTTAATGTCACAGAATTACCATGTTAATTAAAAAATTAAAAGAATCTAGGCCACTCATTGCTATGAGCATCTGATGGTCTAGATTTAATAAAAAATTATATATCAAATGCGATTAATAATTAGGTAATTTCAAAATTAAAATTAAAAGACATGGAAAATTTATGTCATTGAATTTTTGGGTTTTAATAATAACAGTTAGACCGTAGCTGTTGTGACTTAACAAGTTGAGTACGATTAGAACTCTAGAGTCCAGATAGATTCAAACAAGATATTATATCGTTTTATATTTCTATGTAAAAAAACGCATAGCTAACAAGTAATCCCTCCTCTCACCTTTTCTTTGGCCCCAAATAGAGCATATCTATGCCAAAATAGAACATGCCGCCTTTTCTTTGGCCCCAAATCGAGCACATCTATGCCCAAATAGAACATGCAGACCATCAAATCAAGCACTTGGTGGCCAAATCGAGCACTTCTGCTGCCCAAATCAAGAAGCGCGACATCACTTGGCGAGGCAACAATAGGGAGCGCAAAAGGGATCACAACTAGGAGGAGCACGGCAGCGACGTATGGGATCAGAGGTCGAGGAGGAGGAAACAACGTCGTCCTGATCAAAAGCATCGTCAACCTTGGTCATGATGATGAGAAATTAAATTGCCTCGACCCGTCGGGAATCTGTTTCAATGGTTCCATGGCCTGGATGTGGACAGGAAGAAGCTAGCGACGACAGAGCAAAGCAGTGCTGAAAGAAACTCAGCCGTGTGACTCACCCACAACCATGGCAGCACTCGTCAGGGAAGGGACAGAAGGAAGCTAGCGGTGGCGGAGTAGAGCAAGAAGCTCGGACGTGTGGCTCACCGACAACCATGGCGGCACGCGAGGGGGTCATGGAAGGGTAGCAGCGTCCAGATGATGTCTTAGCGCTGCGATGAGGATATCGGCAAGCTGGTCCGTCAGATCCAGTGGGACAATGTAGGTCGAGCGCCCGTCTTCTACTACCATATGTTTACGCGAATCAATTTCAATGGAAGGGCAAGCACCAACAAACCGAATGCTAATATCTTCACCACCATTACATGTCCATTGCATAATCATAAACAAGATTAGTCTTTGCATAGTGACCATGATTCTAAGTCTCTGTTCATAAGATCCGTTACCCGACATTAACCAAATGTTGGAAAGTGGTAGTTACATATATACCTTTGTTCCTTATTTGAATTGCATTAATTTGTTTTAATCTCTACATGTTTGCATAGAGTAAATATATCCACAGCTAAATATGTGAAAGAGCTTTGGCTGGATGTGAATGACATCTGGAACATTGATCATCCTAAAACCAACAAACTAGTGTATAGAATAATATAATTCTAGAATCTAAAATAGGGATTAACAAGGAACGAGGCAAGATGCAATCTGTAGGGCTAAAGATGGCGGAGCGGCAAACTGTGATAGAGATATATATTTAAAAAAAAAAACCAGGCAACACCATAGATAAGCAGGTAGAACGTAAGAGTTGGGTTTGAGCCAAACAGCTCGTGATCGGCTGATCGCAGTGGCAGGTGGGCAATATGGCATGGTTCGAATATTCATACCACAAATAGGACAAGCCTATGCGGCTATGATTGATCTAATTCATTAGGGAAATAACGATCTATGACACTGACAAGTGACACCAACAAAACCATAGATCAGGAGGGTATGTCGTAGGAGCCAGCTAGGATGTGCAGATTGTGGTCACAGTGGCAAGCAGATAAGGGCGGGTATATACCAAAGAAGCAGAAATTCAAAGTTAGATCATCATTTTTCTTATTTTATACTCTATAAAATATTGTGATTCATTCGATATAGTATGGCCTATTTGTAAAAACAACTAATTTGCTAAAAAAATACTTTAACGAGTCTAGTCGTGCTATTTGCATAGATCATCTTGCTAATTATTCTAATTTTAAGGATTTTTTATTAGATGAGTGAAGAGTAGAGGAAGATGTGATATAAAAACCAACTCGTGTTTTATACATAGAGATATATCTAAACAATATCCTAAATCACAATGCAACGTTTCACCATTAAGCAAAGGCTTATTCTAAACATTAGACGACTTGATTAAAATCCTAAATTAATGTAAACCAGCCCATTGCTACTGAAAGAAGTTGCATGTCGTTGTCCCGTAAAGCCCTTCTTCCATTCCATATGTGGCGCCATGGCCCTTACCATCTCCAAGGTCGTAGCCATAGTTAAGGACGAAGTCAGATGAAAATGAGGGATACCTACACGATTACTGTTAATTTACTGTTCATTATAGTTATATTTAGTACCAGTTTTGTATGGGAGGGCTGCTCCCACGACATGGCTACTCCACTGGTCATAGCCCGGGATAAGGTTGTCGTCAAAGCCATGATTGAAAGGAGGAGGCAGCGCATGGCCAACGTTAACGCTGCCGCCCATCACCATCATCTGCGTGTCCATGACCACCTGATGGCTGCTGACCCCGCCGCCAGCCGTGAACGTGCCGGTGCCGAGGTAGTGGAAGACGTCGCTGACCGTCGTGCACTGCATCATGGCCTCCTCGGAGATGATCTCCTGGGCCCGCTCCGCCGCCTCGGCCTGGACTCGCTGGAGCATGCCGAGCATGGCGACTAGGTCCGGCATCCCCGCGGACTCCACGTCGTCGCTGGTCCACACGCCGGCCGCGCGCGCCGCTGCGTCGAGCGCGTCCCTCCTGCGCGCCTCCGCCTCAACGGCCTTGGCCAGGCGTTCCATATCGCTCTCGAAATCGTACAGGACCGCGGGGTGCATCGCCGCCGCCGAGGCCGCCGCGGCGGCGGTGACGGCGGCGGGATCGAGGAAGCGTTCGACGACGGCGTCCACGGACGGGTGGCCGTACGAGAAGGGCTTCCCGGCGGGGGAGAACACGACGATGGCGACGTGCGCGCCGAAGAGCACGGAGAGCTCAGTGGCCTTCTTGAAGAGGCCGGTCCGGCGCTTGGAAAAGCACACGTGCCGCGCCTCGGTGCACTTGATGGGCTTGATCTCGATCTTCTGCCGCCCCAGCGTCTTCTTCCTCTTCCTGTCCCAACCATCCTCGCCGGCCCTCTCCGCCTCCTTCGTCATGGCCGCCGCCGCCTCCTCCTCCACCACCTACACCTCGGAATGATCTCGCAATGGCGAGTGCATGCGCAAGGAGAGGCCTCTACGTGATTACTACGTAGGCAAGGAGGATATATAGAGAGCAGGGACGATGCATGCAGAAAAAGGGAGGGCTCGGTTTCGGAAAGATATTGTGACTGATGATTGATTGATCAGTACGAATTTCGAGAGCTTTGGAGGATCTGTCAATCAGGAGGGGAAGGGTAATTTGAGAAATGGTAGTGCATGCATGCGTTGGAGGGGAGGTAGCTGCGTAAACGACCAAATTTTCACGGCCAGTTTCCATGTTCAAGACACGAAATCAAATTCTTTTCAATGGTCAGGAGGTTCTCTTGCCAGCAGGGAGCCGGCGACACACCGGTACGGGCGTCGCGTCGAGATCGGGCGATCCGGCCAATGTTATATATGTGCAAAAATTGTTGAGACTATGGTGCATTGGCGCGGACACAAGTACTTGTTGTGTGAAAGTGGATGGCATAGACCAATGAGCCATAAGGAGTAGGTGTGTGGTTGCTACGGCAATGCCAATCCGAATCCCAAAATGAAATTTTCAGTATTACGCATATATAGGCCTCATTTGGTAGAGTTTTGGAGCTAATTCAGCGTTGGAATCGCTCCCAGCGCTGCTAAACGGGTTGGTCGGGGAGTGATTCCGCGCGAGAATCACTTCCCGTTTTGTATAGCGATGTGGGAGCTAAAAAAACTAGTTTTCACCTGATTTCTGACTGATTCTTCTCGATTTCAACATAGTATTCTCTCAGGAATCACTTCCACCACTAGCATACCAAACGATTTTATAAATAGAATCACTTCCACCACAGAATCACTTCCACCATACTTCCACCACAGAATCACTCTCACCACAGAATCAGAGCTCTACCAAACGGCCCCATAGTTTATCATAATCATTCATTTGTACTGAAATTCGTATAAAAATAGATAAAAAAATTATGAAGTTTGCAAGAAAAATAAATAGATAAATAAGTATTAGATTAGAGAGATAAACGATTAAAATAAGTCGTGTGTGTATAAGTGCATGTGGTTTTGAACTTCCCATCCGAATCCAATCAGTCGTGTTCAGGGTTACCCTCCCACTTCATCATCCAACTTTTTTTCAACCATAAACGGGAGCATTTATAATTGTGAGCAACTATAGTCATTTTTATAAATGTGTAAGAAACCAAGTTGATATGTGCTTTGATTTATTTGTATTGAGTGATTGATAAGTTTATTGAGTTGGTTTAATGATCTTTGGTATTGCATAAGTATAGTTGTGTTTGTCTATGTTTGAGACTAATCAAAGATATTAGAGTTGGAGTGTTTGTCTTTGAGCCAGAAAATTTGCACTCGTCAGATGATCTGTTGCTGGAGAATTTGTATACGTTGGATGGTCCGACGGTGAGGCACTGTGCACGCTGGAGCATTGCAGGAGGTGGAGTTCGGGAGTTCAATACATCGGATGGTTCGGCGATAGAGGATGTGAACGCCAGATGCCTCACTGAAGCATTTGTTCCAGAGAGATTGCAAAATGACTTGTCTGTCGGGTTGCACTCACCGAATGATCCGACAATAAAGGAGTGTACACCGGATGTCTCACCGAAGCATTTGTTCTAGAGAGATTACAAAATGACTTGTGTAGCGGGTTGCACTCACCGGATTGTTCAGCAATGAAGGGGTATAAACCGGATGCTTCATTGGAGGATTTCACAGGAAGTTTCCAGTGGAGTCAAAATTACAAGCGCTGAATGGTCTGATGATCAGAGAGCAATACACGCTGGATCATCCGATGTTCACGAATTTTCTGGGATAAGTTTTTCAACAGAGAATTTTGATTTTGTTTAATTGGATATGGAATTAGAGATACGTTTGTGCTTATCTTATGATGTACATGTGATGAATAGAACTTGACGGTTGACGGCAAGATAATCGGGACTAAGTATGGTGCTTAGTACCGAACGATAAAGGTGGTCGGGAGAAGTCAATGGTGATTTTAGCTGTACATGTGGTGTGCAAGCAAAGCGTGAAAAAGTGAATGAAGACGACGTGTTGATAAAGTCAAGCGAAAGGGATGCCAATGAAAATGACAAGGCACCCTGAGGGATCGAGAGAGACTTGCCAGCGGTCGAGATCGCAAGACGAAATACATGCATTGACGTCGGATGGCTTACTTAAGATGTAAGCAAGTGACGGTAAGTCACGCTTTGAGAAGCGTGCGAAGCTGTTTCACGGTTTGTTCTCAAAATCGTAGGAAAGTATGAAATACATATGATATTATCACGAAGCTTATATCGAGACAAAGCTAAGTTATGAAGACACAACAACCGTTCGATAGACGAGAAAAAAGATAGACAAAAATAACCTCAATAGTAGGTAGTAGTATATTGGAAGAGATGTATTTTAGGAACAATTTAGAAAATTTAGAGATCAAATAATCTAGACTATAAATAGATAGGAGGGCTGGTTGAACCCTTTGAGCTAGCTATTTTGAGAGTTGTAAGTTAGAGTTTTAGAATGATGAGAGGAGTCATTATACTATGTATTAGTTGAGAATTTTTTTATACAAAATACTTTGTAATCCGTCGAAAATAAGGATATCTTTTTAAATAATGAAGATTATATTTCCTCCTATACTTGTGATAATCTCTTTTTAGTTTTTTCTTTTATTACCTCATTTGCTCTGTTGCAAGTTTCTTTGGTTTTCATTGTAATTTCCTTTTTGTTTGAAAGCTAAATTTTTTTACCTTATTAAATTTGTTCTTTTTGTTGCTAAAGAAATAAAAATATCACATAAGTTGTTCTTTAACTATCCCCAGTCATCTAGATTCATCTGGTTCTTATTTCTTTAGATCTAAATATTTTTCAATCAAGTTGCAAAGTTGAATCAAAACAACAAAATTCCTAATTACTTGTTTGATACAACTTCAGATCCAAGATTTTTTAGCTAGATTTAAAAAAAAAAGATCTAGAGCTATGAATAAATTGAGAGCATTTAGTTGAATCATCTAATTTTTATTTCAAACTAAAAATAAAAAAATAAATTATTTTATTTTACCATACCAACTTTAGACCCAACATAACTCTCGAAACTAAAGCTGTACCCGTCAGGGTCTAATTATTCCTCCTCAAATCCAAACTATTTAGTAAGCCAAGGAGCTACAAACTATCTGCACAGAACGTACTAAAGTAAACGCGAATGTAGATGAGGCTTCCGAGCTAATCTCAGCGCCAGGAGACGAGATCCGACGGCGGCGCAAGCTCGCCCAAGGACGCCTCCGAGTCCGGTAACGGCGACGGCGGAGGCAAGAACGCAACGCCCCGGGCCGCGGCCACCCTCCTCCGGAGCGGGTACCGACCCGAGCCGCCCGTCCCCAGGAAGCGCGGCACGCCAGCCTGCTCCGCCGCAGCGACGGTCGGCGGCGCGGGGGGCGGAGGAGCAGACCGGGGGAGCAGGAGGCACGCCGATGACCGGAGGGAGCGGGCGACGATCTTGGAGTCCCGGAGCCGCGCGAGCGCGCCGGGGCGGAGGAACCGGTGGTGGCGGCGCTCCGCGGCGCGAGGGCTGGCGCGGAGGCGGCGGTCCATGGCCAGAGAGAGAGTTGGCGAGGGCGCTAGGAAGAGGCGGAGCAGCTGACCTGTGTGATTGCGTGGGGGAGATTGGCGGGGGACGAGGAGGAGATTTAACGAGGGGATGAGATGAGCAGTGGAGGGAAACGATGGCGGGAAGGGAAAAAGGGTGCGCGGGGAAATTGGAAAAGGAGACGATGCAGCTGGCACTGAGCGCGTACGGGCAGAGCACACTGGTACACGCGGATTCGGACCGTGTCACTGACGGGTGGGCCTCGTTTAACATGTGTGTGCAGAGAAGAATAAGGCGGTAGAGCTGCTGCTCGGAGATCTAAGCAGAATTCGAGATTTGCAGTATAAAATAAAGTGGTGTAAATATCTATTTTTAGTTTAAAATAAAAATAAAAAATCTAAATTAAAGATTCTCTAACTGCCTACAGCTCTAATACTTGAGTTATAAGTGACCAGCTCAATTTTTTTTAAGTTAGACCTCTACCAAACAGTCCTAACAAACTGAGAAGCGTAGCTCACACCTCCCAGCCTTGCAAAAGATTCAGAGGCAGCTTCAGACTGAATTTACTTGTAAAGTCAGATGACCTCTGCCAATACTTCTTTTATGGTATAAAGTGGATACCTGATTAGACACCTAGGATAAAGCTAAATTGTTACACTCAAGTCTCGAAAGATTTTGGTAAGGAACATTTGAGAATTATTGAAAATAAGGCACCAGGGAGGAAGGAAAGTTTTTATTTCTGGTTTCACATATTGGCAGCCATAGATGCAGTACAGGAGAATCGGTACAAAATGACCACCTTAAACGTTTACCGCTCAAAAGAATGCATCACCCCATATACCCTTCTTCAGTTTCACCGCCACCGGCAGACAGACACTACCTAAAATTGTGGTCCGCTTTCGTCAGTGTTAGCCCGTCACAAAACCACAGCTACCTACAAATGAATTACATACAAACCGTGGGACAATGTACAAACAACAGAGTCAAAAGTAGATGATCTAGTATACAACAGCCTCTGTTGATGTTTCCTTTGGGCTAGAAAGTGGCATTCCACAGCGCCTTCTCGCCTTCAGCGCACTTATTGTGCACTTCCCAGATCCTCCCTTCGGAGTTGCATATGCCGCTGCATCTCCAGTCAAATGACGCGGCACAAATGTTCCCCGCCTGAGCTTTCCATTCGCAATCTGTGATAAAAGGCAAGAAAAGAATGAGGCTCCATGGAAACATTTCACACTCTTCTACTCTACAAACTCTACATAGTAGTTCTAAAAGTTATGTTGTTATGTTTCAAGAAAGACTTCAAACGGTCAAGCCTGATAGGTGATGATCAAGCAAGCTGAAGTTGGTAAGACATGAAGTAATGGAAGCTTACCAGGTGGAGTACCACAACAAAGCCTTTTATCATCAATATGGTCAACATCTAACCCGATGAACCAAGATCCTAATGAAACGTCCTCGTTTATGTATTTGTGCAAGACATGCCTGGTATAGGTGGATTAGTGGCAAACAAGTCAGTGAAAGGTTCCAAATTGGACTATTTGGAGAAAGGTAAATAATACATATTATCTCACTTGTTTATAGATATGTAGGTTGCCAGATCTTTCGAAATAGCATATAATTGACCAGTAGCATGTCGGAAATACTTATTTCCTGCTTCCCCAAATTTCCAGTGCTCAGGCTCATAATATCTCACACCCCTGGAGGGAAGCACAAACATATCTTAATAAATTTGAAAGCACTAACTTGCTATCCTCAAGAGAAAGAAAGACATTTTTTTCCGCACAATGTACTTACTTTTCAGATAGGACAGGTCCAGATTTCATGCATCCAATATATACTCTGGGCTTCAATGCATGTTTCGACAAAATCTGTCCCAGCGTTGCTGCAAATGCAAACTTCAGCATTACAAAGAATACATTCCAAACCCTTTTCACATGCAGTGATACAAATACATATGATCACTTGGCTCCTAAATTGAGCAAGAAAAAAGGGCATAAGTTCTCACAAGGAGATTTACCTATGTTCACATGCACATCATCATCAACCTTAACATAAAAATCTGCATCCCATAATGATACAGCTGTAGCAAAGTAGGTCTTGGTTTTGCCTGATAATGCAAGGTATCCTTCGACATGATCCTGAATAAAATTGTATCCACAGTGAATAGGGAGGCAAAACAGCATTTCCAGCAAAACAGAACAACAATCACATTATCACTCCCGTATAAATTTAATAGGCAATGTAAACAAACAACTTACTATCCTCATGAAATCCCCATGTTTTCTGTCCTCTGCTTCAATTGCTCTATCAATTATTCCACCTGATATAGCACTGCAAAGCATGCAAAGTTTATGACAAATTATTTTCGTGGTTGAAGACATAAACAAACCCAGAACTTCTTGTAAACGTCATATTACAGATACTTATACACTCTATCTCCATCATACCTGTGGCCAATGACGAAACGAATTATGATCCCCTTCTTTTCTTCAAGCTTCTTCCTTTTTTCACCTATTTTTCAGTACTTTATTATTAGTTATTTGGACCATGATAACATAAAGATTATTCCATAACAAATGAGGGGATCGGTAGATTATAATGTTACAAACCTTGAGGCATCCAGGTCCAACGTATGGAGTCTCTTCTCTTGCGACTGCTAAATGCGGTATTGATCCCTATCACCATAAGGTACTTCCGCCTCCCAATCGATTCAGAAACTTTGAACTCCTCTGCAACAGGGGATCCATTGAGCAAGGATTCTTGCAGAGATTTTGCAGCCGAGAGCTCTGTCTCCAAGCTTGCTATTGTCTTATCTAGTGTTCTACATCCAAACATTTGTAAATGCCAATCAGAACTAAAAAAATCGATAATTTCAATCATGGAACAAACATTAAGGTCAAGAAAGACAAGGTCAGTACATACTGTACATCATGATGAGTATCTTGGACTGGTAAAATATCCCTGTAATCTTGTTTTTCTTGGACCTGGTAGCACATGATAATCAAATAAGGTATCAGCAATGATTCTTCATATGGCGTTGTAATAGACAGAACGTATTGAATTATCACGTATTGAACGTGATAATCAAATAAGGTATCAGCAATGATTCTTCATATGGCTTGTTGTGGTGGCTGTTGTAAAAATAAAATGGCATGAATTAGAGTACAAGTCTACGACTGTGGAATACTTCGAGAAATTAGAAGGGGGGAAGAAAAACACTACCTTTTTAGAACCACACTCTGCAGCAACTTCCATGTTGCCTCCCTCTCCGTTTGCATTTGGTCTAGCAATATTCTCGCTTGCCTCAGGCAAAGTCCACATTCTGGAACAAACGAGCAGGGAAACGTTAGGATCATTTGGTTTACAAGTCGGTTAGCATTAAAACGACAAAAAAAGAGGTAGTCGAATTGAGTCAGATGTCCGTATCATGTGGTTATACTTCTGAAAACAACTAATCTCAACAATTATCTCTGGATTATGCACAGGAGTACATGATGATTCAAGCTAGGCCCCAATTGGCAAGGAAAAATGGCCCAATTGGCAATCAGCTAAATTCCAATCCATAGTGATTCAAAATCCCAGCTCACTAGCTCAAAATATGCACCCAAATCCGAGAAAATCCCAGAGCAAGAACACAAATTCATGGAGGCACAACAATGCTCCCCCATTCACCATGCCCCACATGCAGAGGCTCATCAAACACCAGGGATCTCGAGCCTGCCAGTCTGCCAGACCCAGCTCAAACTAACAACACCGAGCTCGAATCTCGAATTGAAGAACCAGCACACATACACACAGAGGAAGCATGATTCGAGCAGCTAGCTGGTTACCTGTTGGTGAAGAGCAGTCCGAGGCAGAAGCTCCCCACGCAGAGCAGGACGGCCCACCTCCTCGACACCCCTCCATCCCCTCCTCCTCTCCTCCAGCTCATGGCTTCTGCCACGAGCTATCCCACCTCTGCCCCCTCCTCCTCCTCCTCCTCCTCTCAGTGCCTCACCTCCCAGATCGCGCCCATGGAGATGGACGTGGGAGGAGCTCTTGACCTTTCCCCATGTGGGTGGGTGTCGGTAGATGCGAGCAGTGCAGAGCAGCCGACGGTCAGTCCAGCCCAGTCCAGTCCACCGGCACACGCCCCCAAGATCAGCAGCGATACTGTAACTGCGAAGCGAATGGACGCCGGCCGTACGATGAGCCGCGAGCGGGCTCAGTAGATCCGACTCGTCAGTGAGCAGTACACCGCTGCTTCTTTATCGCTTCGGCTGCTAGTCCTGCACGGTTCACATGGGGCGGCCGGCACGCATCCACCTCGCGTCGGAGCTGAAGGCCCAACCGACGCTGTGCGATCGATGTGTTGTTGGTGCGGCGTCGCTATCGGTGTGGTCTCCTCCCCGGCGCCTGCGGGTCGGTGCGGTGGCCAGTCCGACAGTGGCCTCGCCAGCTGGGGCAGGGACGAATACTGTAGCCGGATAACGCCGAGTCGCGTCAAGAGGTGTTTATAAAAAAATGTTTTTTTCTTAAGTGTGGTAGCACGGGTGTTTAGATGTATTTAGATGAATGACAAATTACTTGTTTAAACATCGCTGTTTATATTATTTTGTAGTAATAACAAGATAGTTAATCATAAGTAAGTACAAATAGTTTTTATTTGTATTAAAAATTATAAATTTATACAGGTATTTAATATATATTTTCTTTAAGCACTTAATATTGTTCGTGCCTTAATCGCGCGCGTGGCTGCAGATTACAGCCGCAAGTAATGCGGTTGATTAGAAGAATAATCTGTTTGGTTAATAGCACTATCCTGCGTTAGGAGAGAAGGTTGGCGTCAAGCTTTTATGATGGTGACCGGCAAACCATCAGGTAGGTTGGTTAGGAGGAAATTGCCGATGCCGGTGTGGCGGCAGTATGTGGTGTGGTTGGTGAGTGAGGAGCTTGCCGCCTCAGCTTGTCATTGTGTGATCATTAACTAGATTTTTTAGAAGATGTCATCATTGACTAGGGGTAATAAGGAATTTTTTATTTTTAAAATCAAAATTTGCAAATATATACATCTGTTTTTGAAAAATACACATCTAGACTCTTAGGACCTGTCATGTTTCCAACCGGCAATGAGTATAAGAATAAAAAAATATTACATCCTGATGCTATTAAAATTCAAAATATTATTAAAATAGTCATGACAAATTTTGAAAAAAAAAATGGTGTAGAAGATGCTATCATCTAGCTTAAAAAATTCAACTCAAACAATTTCTTGTGCAATGATAAATAAAAAAAATCGATATTTTTATCTAAAAGTTTTTGAGAGCTAGATGATAGGATCTTCTACACCACAAAATTGGTTCATAATTTTTCATGATAATTTTGATAGTGTTTTGAATTTTAAGAGTATTCGAACGTAATATTTTTATTTTTAAATATGTCACCCATTGAAAAGGCAACAGGTGGCTTAGAGTCTTAGATTTGCTTTTTTTTAACGGACATATATTTGTAATTTTTATTTAAAAATATAAAAAAAATAAAAAAGTTCTGATAATAAGTCGCTTGGGCCAAAAATGGAGATACGAAAGCCTTTCTGCTAATGATGTCCTTGGGCCCACAATCTGTTGTGTCTCCTCCTTGTGGCTGTGGATAAAACTTGGGCCCTGCTGACAAAGTGAGCCATCCACCGAGTGGTCTCGGCCCACTCCAAGGCGAGGTGCCCAACTCTTTCTTTCCCCAAACGACACGCGGCCCACGCCGAGTAGCCAGCGCCGGCGCCACGGGCACTTCGACTTCACACCCCTGCGCTGCATGCATGCATGCACGGTCAAACCGTGGCCCGATTCTCCCGGCGCCCCCCGCGCGCGTCCCTCGCCATCTTCTCCTCGCCCACCCGAACGATCTCTTTCTTTCTCCCTCCGCCGGCTCGCAGAAAGGCCTAAACCCTTCCCTTGTTCTTGAAGCAATGCGGCCAGTTTTTTCCTCCCCGTTGATCTACCGGCGATGTTAGCTGCTGCTAGGTTCCAGTTTGCTTTCCATGGTTCCTGACTCCGTTCTTGTGCACGGGGCAATGGACGAGGAGTAGGAGCCGGGATCGTCCGCCTCTCTCCGCCTCCTCTCTCTGTGCGTACTCGAGGAAGAAGGAGAGGAGGGGGAGGAGAGAGGAGAGGCCGGCACTCGCGGCACACATCCGGGAGATCGAGCCAGAGCATTGCGCGTGGCGACGCCGACGCGCTGTGATGGAGGCTGACCGAGGGGGTAAGAGATCGGTGGCAAAGAGGTCGTCGTCGGGGGAGGACGGCGGCCTGAAGAAGGGCCCGTGGACGCCGGAGGAGGACGAGAAGCTGGTCGGGCACGTGCAGAGGCACGGGGAGGGGAACTGGAACAAGGTGCGCCGGGAGACGGGGCTGCTGCGCTGCGGCAAGAGCTGCCGTCTGCGGTGGGCGAACCACCTCCGACCCGACCTCAAGAGAGGCCCCGTCTCGCCGGAGGAGGAGCACCTCTTCCTCCGCCTTCACGCGCTCCTTGGCAACAAGTGGGCGCGCATCGTTGCACACGTAAGTAGAATCGATCCATTGATGCCACGATCGATCTGTATGTGAGATTTGATCGATCTGTATGTGCGTGCGTGCGTGCGTGCAGCT
The DNA here is from genome assembly GCF_958298935.1 of Phragmites australis. Taxonomy (NCBI): domain Eukaryota; kingdom Viridiplantae; phylum Streptophyta; class Magnoliopsida; order Poales; family Poaceae; genus Phragmites; species Phragmites australis. The sequence continues at coordinate 42,791,848 of NC_084926.1, forward strand.
GCCGGGGAGGACGGACAACGAGATAAAAAACTACTGGAACACGCGGCTGAAGCGGCGGCAGCGCGCCGGCCTCCCGCTGTACCCGCCGGAGGTCGAGCAAGAGGTCGCCCTCATCCGCGCAGGCGGCCCCAACACCATCCTGGACGACGCCGACAGCGACGCCAATCCCCAAGGGTCGCTCCTCTTCGATGCGGCCGACAACTCATTCCCCTTGCTGCCGCTGCCGGCTGCCTCGGACTCGACGGCGCCGTCCTACCACTTCGGCGACGCCGCGCAGGAGCTGAACCAGTTCCCCTTCACCGGCGACCTTCAGATCGACGTCACGGCGCTACCGCCGCACTACCATGACGTTCTTAACCTCGACCTCAGCAATCACCTGCTGCCGTTGCCGCCTATTGCACACGAGCTCCCTTCTATCCAATCGGCCCCGAACACCGGCGCTCTGGTCGAGATGTTCCTCCACGAGCAGGACCAGCAGCTGGCCGGCGCCAACCTCCTCAGCGTCGGGTCCATGCCCGGGCTGGTCTGCCACGAAACCAACCCGGCGGCGTGGCTGCCCGGCGGCAGCAGCAGCCGATACGAAGGCGACGTCACCTCGCATTGCGTCCAAGGCGAGGGGTTTGGCCTTGGCGGGAAACGCGGCTCCTTCTTCGGTGAGCTCTTGTTGACCTCCCTTTCCGAATCCAAAAATGTCACGTCGCTCCTGTTGCGAATGATATACGTACGACCTGAGATGCAGATGATGCGAAGCCCGCAAAGAGGAGGCTGGCAAGCGTGGCCGACGACGAGGAGATGCCCAACCTGCTCGGCGTCTTCCCGGGAGAACTGATCGGCAGCGACGTCGTCGCTGAGAGTATGTTCCCGGCCATCGGTAGCCATGACTTCAACCTTGAGGTGCAGCAGCTCGTGTCTTCCTTGCCGATCTCCGATGAATATAACTGGAGCCCATGACGTCGCCTCGCAAGCTCGCGATCGAATCGAACGGAACTGAACTGAAAGCTCAAGAACAAGGGACGTAGTAGTAGAAGGTGCTAGTAGTGCTAATAAGTCGAGGAACATTGCACCAGCATAATCTTTACCCTTTTGCAATGAGATCCACTATGTTCTGTGATTGTAACAGGTGTAAAGTTTGCAAGAATTCAATTTTCCCCTTAGTCCACAGATTAAGCAAATCTATCCACGCATCGAAGCTCAGGCTTGAAACTAAAAAAACAAAGTCCCAGTGAGAAATGATAACGTTGTTTGTAAATGATAACGTTGTTCACATTTTTATTACTTCGACACTTGTGACAGTTGATCTTTGTTTGGAATGCAAAATAGATTGCGAGAGTGACTCTTATAACATGGTCACTAGTCCAGTTTACTCAAAATTGTTTGCTGCTAATTTCAAGTGCATTGCATATTTTCTAGAAAAATTATTTAAATTTTAGGAAGGGGAGTGTTGTACAAAAGATGACGCTTACATGTAGGTTCTGCTCTGAAACTAAGAATGAGATAGGAAGTACGACATCAGATGCATGGTCCTGACACTCTAGCATATAACTTGGGAGTCTCGGACAAAAAGGTCATTAACATGGCTGTAAACTTTGTTGATGCAATCAAATTTTGTTTTGGTGAAAGGAATCAACCCACTTGAGGGCTAACCCTGAACGTAGAGAAACAAATTACAATAATGCTAGACGAGTAACTGTAAAATCTGACCTTTGCTAAATTACACTTACTTTCTGTGCCGTGTCAGGGGAAGAGCCCTGCCGAACCGCCGGAGGGTGAGACACCTTTCCGTTTCCCCATCTGCTCCAAACCTCAGTCGCATTCCCTAATCCATCCTTTGTGTTCCTTAGATATTTGCCATTCTCATAAGTCATATCAGTTGCTTTATGATTAAAACTTATCAGGAGCGGATTTGTTTGTTGGGAGGTTTTTCTCCCCCTGCCTTTTTCATTGGATTTTTGAGAGGAAGATGTAACATCACCAGCAGCACTGAGTCTTTTTTTTTTACTTGTAAAGAAATATGTTGTATGGACTGTATTATGCAGTAAATAGATACCCAAGTTGCATTGAAGAGTTTGGCATGAAATAAAATGCAAGATTGTTTTTTATACCGAGCACAATTATTTATAAGACCGCTAATAAATGCCGTGGTAAATGTGGGCATATATTAGTTTCCATACCGAGGTGTAGCATAGTTTTTCTATATGCTTCAGGTGGTAGTGCATCCAAGAAAAATGTTCCAGTGAATTGTTCTCTTAGTCTTACATATCTGGAATTTTTTCTTGCAGAACTCCTAAGGGTCATTCGAAGACTGAATTTGAAAGAGCAGTGGACTGACCTGTCTCTCCACTTTACAACTTTGTACGCTCTGTGATCAACTATATCAGAAAATACTAGCGCACAAAATCATTTCAGAAGCATAGGAGGACTGGAGGTTCTATTAGATGGACTGGGACTTCCATCAAGCAAATTTTCAGTCTCAAAGCAGTCTTTTGTTCCCAGTGATGAAAGGTATGTCTTTCATCAGAGTGGCAACAAACCTCTGATGTAGGAGGTCCTGAAGTTGGGAGAAGAGGGGCAGTTATTATGATCAATGACAAGGAACAAACTAAATTAGATATACTTTTATGCACGAATGTACTGTTCTTAAGGACCATAATGTCATTCCTCAAATCGGGGGAGGATTCTTCCTTTAAGAGCCTGTTTAGAGGGGGGGGGGGTGTTCTAGGAATTTTCAGGATCTAGTTCAATTTGTCCAAATCCTAAGGATTCGGATCCCGATCCTCCTTTCCAAACAGGACCCTAGGGCATTTTAGTTCTGTCCCTTTATTCGGTGCCATCGCATTGTCATGTTTATAGGGTCACTCTTTCATTTCCATTGATTTAGTTGTTCTGCCAGGCATCAAGATTAATTTCTGTATGATTGATACATAATTGCATATTCCATAGCTTCTCCTTTAGAACAGCTACTGCTGTCATTCTACTGCTACTCCAGTCACAAATGGTTGCCAAATTGCAACTTTGGCCACTGATTTCTATTTTACTATATGTGTAAGATCCAGTAAATTATATTATTATGACTTACTTTTCGAGAATCTGCTGATATCATTTTCATATATCCAATATAAATAATCATCAGGCAACACCACTCAAAGTTTAAAAAGTTCGACCGAACATATTCCATAAAGTTACTTGTTTTTATTGGAGTGAATATTTTAGAGGGAAAACCCTCCATTTACTTTTTGGTTGAACGGAAATAACTCAATAGCAATGATAGTGTATGACAAAGCTATCTGCTATCAGGTGTTGAATAGGAGCGTTTTTGCCATTATAAGCTGATGATGTACTGTAACAACAATCTTCCAGAGATAACAAGCTACTTCTATAGTTTGATCTTATCTTCTTTGTGTGCTTGTCGATCTGTTTTGTTCTTTGATCTAACATAACATGCTTTTACAGGAGTGGCATTCTCCAGCTCCAGATACTATCTTTGGAAATTCTGAGGGAGGCAGTGTATCCTGTTCCATTTGGTTATATTACTTTGTTATTTTTCTAGATTTTGGCCTTTTGGAGCTAGGATAGACTCATATCTAGTGAAAAAATCACGCTACATGAACGATTGTGTTCTTAATGGTGCTGCTCCTAACCTTCAGGCCATCATGTCCTTGATCTTAGACGAGGCCAGACTGTGGTGCTCTGCTGGAGCTAAGGATCTCAGCTTGCTGTTGCCTTGATCTGTCTTTCTGTGTCGTGTTTTGTGTGTTTGGCTCAGTTTGTTCTTGGGTCATGTGGGTTTTTTGTTTTTGTTCGGGTGTTGTTTGTATTGCTTTGTTCCTTCTTTTTTAATATAATAATATACAATTCTCCTGCGTGTTTGAGAAAAAATTAATCGGCCATCTTTCCTATTTATACTATTTTTGTCTATTATTTACATTTTAATAGTTTATAATATTGTTGAATGATATGCACTATATGTTTCATATAGATGAAGCATGTATAATGTAAGTTGTGATTGATAATTATTTATACAGTGATAACTTATTATAATAATGATAAATAAATTATTTTGAATCAGTTTTAAGTATACATGACTATTTGAACGTGCAATCATCCATCAAATTCACCTAGTCAGCCACTTAACGATTAATCGTTTGGCGGTACCCTCCCATCTGACTAGCGCAACTGATATTGCCAACTTTATTTTCTAATGTCACTATTTTGGCCATAACTTAGTATATTGTTGGGATTTTGATGCCATATACTTTTGCATGATTAGTCTTTCTTGTGTGTCCTTGACTGTTAATTCAGTTTTGGTAATGTCAACAATTTGCAATTCTTGTGTGAAAATGGATGGATACATAAATTTGCAAACAGCTTTTGTTGGCCTGCATTTATGCTTCAGGAGTTTCATCAGCAAAAGTTTCTTGATCCTCAAATGGCCAACCTGAAACTTGATAAAGAAAGCAATGGGACTTCATATACACTAGAATCTTTCTTAAATCCTATAGATATTCTTGATACAACAGAATGGAACGCGTATTCTGTAAAGTTAAGCATAGGACTTTGCTCTTTTCTTCTTCCTCCAAAGGAGATCAAGTACTACTCTGCTGCGAGCTGAGAGGTTCCGAGTTCGAGTGTCACGAACCGCACGCACACGTATTTCACGTGAAAAATCGCGTGACTTGTGATAGTCGACTATCGCGCGGGCGTGGGGGGAAAAATTTCAATTTTTTCAGCTCCAAAAAAATCGATTGGGCGTCCGACTATCACTGGCAGTGATAACCCCTTTATCACTTCCCGTTGCCCACTGCCGGCTCCAAAATCGACACTGAAACTCCTTTATGGGCCGGCAGTGAAGGGGTTTTTAGAGTAATGGTACCAGCCAAATGATGCTTCAGTCTGTATATCCCTCCTCCTCGAGCTTCCTGGCAATATTTGCATCTAACTAACTACATCGAACATCAATTACTTCCTCTGCATGATCCCAGCCAGGGTTTGATCGATTTCCCTAGGCATTCTTTCTTTTGGCTTTAGTAGTTTGGCTAGAACCAGTAGCTGACATTTTCCCTACACAATACATGTAAATAAATTTGAGACTTGAAGATCTAAAAGACAAAAGCATGAATGCATCATGCTTTAAGATTCTTACTTTTAGAAAAAGGAGACACTGATACACTGCGTACCTGATTTCTTCAAGATATGCTCTTCCCCAACCTTTTGGTTGCTTGATCTGGTTGGCTAGACGTACGTCAAGATCAACGAGCAGCCATGGTGCCGCGTAGCCCCACCATTGTCGGCTTGTCGTAGAGAGAGAGAGAGAGAGAGGCACAACCACCACAAATGGGAGAGAAGCCAGCAGCATTAGGGATTTAGGGTTCAATTGTACTGGTACAATAGCAAACAAAAGGATATCCACCGCCCAACTAGAATGGATGGCTGGGGTTGAAGAAAACTACATGATTGTTCTTATGCATATTTTGATCGTGATTCCGCTGATTCTACGACCAAAATCGCGGTTCTACTACGATTATATCCAAATACGATTCTTACACGATTTGAATCATTTTGGTCAATGTAGGCTCTTAAAGTCACATGATTCTACCACTAGAATCATGATTTTAACAACCATTCATTGGACACAAACTGTACAGATTAGAACTTCCGATCCCATGAATCCCAACGATCGAATCTGGGCGAACTTCACTCCCAGATTTGCTAAAAAATACACATCAGAACTTCCGATCCAAAATCCATTCAGACCCAAGAACCCTTGTTTGACTATCTCAGATGTTCCGACGAATCGAAACTTCCGATCAGAACTCAAAACGGAACTTCCGAAATCAGGATCGAAACGTCCGATCGGCACAGCTGACATTTAGAAAAACACCGATAACTTTTGAATTCGATGTCTGATTCCGATGATCTCAGACTCTACGGAAAGCATACTCATAGGGCTACACAACTCAACTAATTTCATGATCTCAGTCACATAGAATCAAAATTAGAAACACTCTAAAAGTTGATTTGGCAATTTTCACCAATTGTACAAAGTTTAATCCCTCAAGATTAAACTAGCTACCACATGAAACATGTCAAACACCACTATTTCTTGGTCGCAACCACTTTTTACCACTAAAGGCAACAACAACAAAAGGTTAAATCTAAAACATATTTTATATACCCCGAACTACTAAAACAAACTCTCAACATAAACTCATCTTGCACTCAGCACGTGGTTTGAGCACTTAACACAAAAATTGAGTAACGCTTTCCGAAGTCCTTCTTGCTAGTACGGCTATTGATCGTATAACCTAATCTCCCACCAATTTCCTTGAGACAAAAAAAAAACTAGAAATCATATTCTAGTTTTACCATTACCTTGAGCAATCCCATTCAAACTTGATAAACACATCATCCAAGTCCCGACGCTTCTCATAGCTCTTCAAGGCTCATCATCAACTTCTCTTTTCTTGATAACAGTGATCATCCTTGGTTCTATCTTGATCTTCACTCGATCTCTAGAAGTTTAATAAAGCTCTCTTGATAGTTTTCCATTCACCAAGCATACAAGACTTCACTCTTCGTATCATCTTCATTTTATTCACTACCAAGACATAAACCACAAGCATCAAGTATATAAGTTATCCATTAAACTTGTCTTTGATATTGCTCTTTCAACTTGACATATTGAATATCTCGATTCAACTCATCTCTTCTTAAGGAACCTAACCTCAACTCACTCTCAAGCACAAAGTATATGGATTAGTCTATAAAACCTAATTGATAATTGTGTATCTTAAGTTATTTGATCTTCACAAATAACTTAGGCTTCACTCTTATTGACAATCTTCATATGGAACCTAACCACATTCACTCTCAAGCACATAGCATATGGGCTAGTGTATAGAACACAATTGATAATCTTATACCTTTAGTTATTCGATCTTCACAAGTAACTTAGCTTTCATATTTATTGTCAATCTATTGAGATCATCCCCAACATCCGAGATCTCTTCCACTCTAGCTTCTCCCGAGCATCACCTAGAGCTTATTCATCTCAATGCATCTCTATTGATCACATGATATTCCTCAATAATGCTAAATCATCCCCTATGAAACAACTTATTAACAATTTTTAACATAATTGTTAGTTTATATGTATTATCATTAATTACCAAAACCACACTTAGAGGTTAGATAAACCTTCACTACTGACCACTTGGGGTGTGACCAGCTACTGAGAACTATTAAAACAAATTATTGAACAAAAACTACTCACACTACTAAACAAACTACTAATACTACTACCAACTACTGGTAACTACTTATACTACTGATATAAACTACTGGATAATTTTACGATCACTTTAAACTACTGACACTAGTGAACAAAATTACAAAAACTACTAAAGAAACTATTGATATTACTGACAGCTACTGATAACTACTAATACTACTGACACAACTACTGAACAATTTTACTATAACTTTGAACTACTAAACAACTACTGAACAGAATAATTGATACTATTGAATAAACTACTAATATTACTAGCAACTACTAACAACTATTAACACTACTAACACAACTACTGAACATTTTTACTATGACTTAGAACTACTGAATACTGAACTACTGACGACTACTGACACTACTGAATAATTTTTCTATGACTTGAGACTACCAAAAAACTACTGTCATAACTACTGAGCAAAACTACTAACAACTACTAAAGCATCTGAATCATAAAATTATTAAAGAATTACAGAATAACAACTACTAAATGAAACTACTAACTAACTATTGTGTTGGGCGTGTGGGCACAGGGGTAGGTGGGGCGCGTGGGCACGCGGCATGTGGCGGGCTTGGGCTGGGTGCACGTGGGCCGACTGTATTGGGTTGGGGTGTAGAAAAACTATTCTACACCCCGATATACAATAGCACATGTATATATAGCCTTTTATGTATTCCTAGGTATAAATACTCCTCCCTCTAATAGGTGCTTAGAAAAGAGTATTTATATTTTTAAAATAATATATACATCTTGGAAAGTAGTATATACTTCAATTATAATGAAATCAACTATGGATCAAGCTACGAGTATGTACTCCAAGGAGTACAAACTCATTTTCACATTTTATATACTCCCGGTTATACATACTCATCTTCTAACAAGTGTTAAAACATATGTATATTTTAAAAAGTAGTATATATATATGTGTGTGTATATATATATAGGAAAACTAGTTTGTACTCTCGAGAGTAAATACTCTCTATTATGATATACCACGTAAATGAACTGGATATACTCCTTTGTCACTATGAGTATACTTATATACTCATTTTAAAATACTCCAATATGAACTACATGAAAAATAGAAAAGAAATCCATCAATTTTATTAGATTTTTATAATACATTTGTATTTGTACATAAAATGTAATACACTAAAAAAATATGTGCAAACCACTAAAAAACTTACATACCACTTGGATGATCTTATATACTCACATGCTATATATAGAAAGCATATTTGGTACTCCTAGGAATATATACTCCCACATACGTATCTCATTACATAGGAAATATCTCGTGTGATAAATATTATGACATGGAGTATGTGTATATATAAGATTATACAAGTAGTATGTATATTTTTTTAGGTGATTTGCATATATTTTTTAGTATATTACATTTTATGTACAAATATAAAGGTATTATTAAAATCTATTAAAATTGATGGATTTTTTTAACTTTTTTATATAGTTCACATCAGATTATTTTAGAATGAGTATATAAGTATATTTATAGTGATAAAAGAGTATATTCAATTCATTTATGTGATATATTATAGTAGAAGTATGTACTCCGAAAGTACAAGCTAGTGTGTGTATATATATATATATATAGTCTCTTCATGCTTACATCTACTATGTGACCATGGTATAAGAAAGGTAAGGATCCATTGTTGGAACGAAATAGCATTAAGAACGTTAATAAAATTGTAGTCATGCATGAGTGCACGCATGGAAGTGCTAAATAAAATATGCTCCTCAACATGCTCACGATCTCTCTTCCGTAAATACTAGATCGAACTTGATCATACTACGTACTAGCTTTAGCTCTTCATGCACCGTTGTTCTTGCCCAGCTGTTGTGCATACACGACTCGCCGGGCGTGGCCCTTGTGACTACTCCCCCAGCCGCCGGCCTGACCGTGGGCGTCCGAGAAGTACTTGCTGAGCTCCCTCATGAACCCGCCCGTGCGCGCGCGCGCCTGCGCCTGCGGCGCGCGCGGCGCCCTCTTCACCCACGCCGCCGCGAAGCCGCTCGAGTTCGCCGCGGCGGCGGCAACCTGGTGGTGGTGATCTGGTCCGTAAGCCAGGTGCTCCCTGTCGTCCTCGGCGATGGTGTCGAGGCTCCTTGGCACCTTCTTCCGCCGCATGATCGACACCACCTGCGGCGGCGCCACCTCCGTCATGAACCTCGCCGCCGCCTGCACCTTCGCCATGGCGACACAACACAGGCTGATGATAACTTTTTTTGAAGCAGAAGTTAACACGAGACAATATCTGGTCTGGTCCTACACGAGCTTGTTGCAAGAACTACTGTGGCTTCCGGTTGCAAGAGCTCTTGTGCCTTGTGGAATGAAGTGTAGCCTTGCCGAAGCATATATTTATACTGAACCAGCTGCAACGCCATGGGCCATACGGCAGGTAGACGTGGACTGCACCGTCGCCGGCCTCTCGAATGCGCATCGCACAACTGTACGAATCCAGTTAGCTTGCACGTCAGCCAACCACTGCTAATCTCCAGTAGGGAAAACCAGGCAGGCATGCAGGTGTGCCATGGCTAGGCTATATCTGGCGGCACTTGCCCTTCAGCGACTGCCGGCGGTCGGGACGAGCGAGCGTTCAAGGCGGGGTTAATGCGGCGCGGGCACGTCGGCGTCCGTCGCTGCCGGCTAGCGACGCGCGCCTTTTCGGTTTGATGAGGGGAGGGGGGCGCGGCGACGGCGACGGCGACGCCGGCCGGCCGGGGCGCGACGTGTCAGGCGTGCGGTGGCGCGGGGCTCGGCGTGTGGCGCTGCAGGCGTCCACGTACTCCACGCGTGTGGCGCGCAGGAAATCAGTCACATTTCGACGATTAGCAATTGAAACGCATGGGTTTCGTTCATTTTTTGCACGCCCGGCCGGCGTTATCCTCATGCGGAAGTCTCTGCGGTGTGCCGCAATGCCGTGCATTGCAGGGCACATAAATCAACACACACACAATGAACTACTGATAACTTTTTTTTTCTGGAGCGGCACGACGGTGACTATCGAAAGAGAGACGATATACGCAGCTACTGCTTCATTTCCTTTTTCTTTTTTCTTTTCAAGAGTCTTTCTTTCGTTATGTTGTTGTTACTCGCAAGGAATAAATTCAGATGCCCACGCTTTATGAGGGTATAGTGTGTAGTGGTGTGCACATGCATGCGTCATCCTTGTCATCAGGAAAAAAAAGAATGCTTCAGTCAGGTTTCAGCGTGCCACGTGTTGGCACGGCAAGGGCAAAAGCAGATGAGCTTAATCCTGCGACGTTTGGATCGATCATAAAGCCCACGTAAGACCGTGTCATGGCACGCCGGCCCAATAAGAATTCCCCGGTGGCCCGTCAAGATCATCCTTGGGCCCACGGACAGAAGTGGCAGGCCAGCGGCTCTTCTTATTGAACCGAAAAATAATTAGAAAAAGTACACGTTGCCCCTCTCAATTATCGTTCGAATCTATTCGCCCTCCTCTCCGAACCATAAAACCACATTCTCCACATATTCTAACTATTCAAACTGATACAATTTACCTTTTTAACTAATTGTAATGGTGGTTTTGTCTTATGTAGCGACAACTCAGCCTGTCCTATTAGTAGCATTTTCGCTGATGTGATATAAAAAAATCTTAAATTTTTCTAAAAATACTAGAGATAATTCTAATACCTTATGTGAAAAAAAAAATCAAAAATAATGTCATGTGCATCATATTTCATGGAGAGGACATTTGGGAAAAAAGAAAAAATATGCAGCTCATTTATTAACTTACATCAAGGAAAATATTAACATACAAACACATATTTTTTATATGTAGAGTGTAACTCAAGAGGATCTATAAAATTAGTTTCACTTCATTTAAATTTTTATTAATTTCTTCATAATTCTTACAAAGTTCAAAAGCATAAAGTGAACATGTTAGGAAAAAGCATTGTAATTAACTTTGTTATGTCATTATTTTTTCTACACAAAGCATTGTTTAAGTAAACTAATAAAAGTGGTTTCACTAATTTTTAGGGTGCGATGGATTAGTTATGAATTAATCTAGTTGCAACACATTTACTCAATCTTACATATTACAATAACTATTTCATGATTTCATGTATTAAGATAGAGGATCATGTAATAAGACTAAAAAATTGGTTTCATATTTTTTGTATTAGCAAATAATTAATTATGCATTTAACTAGTTTTAGCAAATAAATTTTCTCACAGAAAATATATAACTTTTTCATGAGTAAATAATTTTATCATTTAGATCATGTTACAAGGAAAACAGAACAAATTATTTCACTTGATTTAAAGCTAAGATGAATTAATTATTTATTTTAGAAGAAAACCAACAAAAACTAACACGTTCATTTTATGCTTGTGAACTTTGTAAAAATCATGGAGAAATTAATAAAATTTTAAATGATGTGAAACTAATTTTATAAATTATCTTAATTTACGCCTAAAATATATATATACATTTGCATGTTAATATTTTTCTTGACGCAAGTTAATAAATGAGTTGCACACTTTTTTTTCAAACTTCCTCTACATGAAATATGATGAAAATGACATTGTTAAAAAATCACAGAATGTCTTAGAATTATCTCGAGTATTTTTAGAATTTTTTGTGATTTTATAATTTTTTTAAACATTTTTATACCATGTTAGAGAAACGCTGACAACAGGGTTGGTTGAGTTGTCGTCACGTAGAATGGAACCACCATCAAAACCAGTTAATAAGATAAATTATATTGATTTTATTTCGTTCTCTTCTTGATTTATCTTCCCGTTTCTATTTATTTTATTTTATTTTATCTCCAACAATTTTACTTTGAAGGGATTCACAAAAGAAAAGAAGACAGAATACCAAAGTGAAGAGAATGATCTAGAGAATCCTTTCGTGAAGAAAAACTGTTGGAACGCTAAAGAGATCAAAAACCCCTTCGTGAAGAGAATATGACTCACGAAGGGAATCTGTTGAAGATGGTCTTAGCGTTATTTTTCTGAGAAAGCTTTAGTTTTGATTAGTGTTCTGAATTATGACTGTCGGTTGATCTGTATATAAGTTATTATTAAGAAAATTTCTGTTGTGTTTATGCAATATACCGCTAGTCTATATAATCATTGACACGGTTTCTTCAGTATGATTGGATTGTTTTATCACCAGCATATCTTTGATTAATCTGTGGTAGGGTGGTTTCTCTTGGGGTAGAATATGTTGCTTGTTGCATGTCAGTATGATGCGAGTTAGGCATGTAAATAAGGGCATGTCGCCAAGACCAAAACATTGCATTTCCTTTTCATTTCTACAATGCTTCATTCTTGTGTTTGATATACCAATTGCAGCAACCAATTCTGATCTGTTCATTAATGGATCGAATGAGGTGTTTCCTCAATCCAAACACAAAAGATACATTTTGTTCACACAACTTCCTCTGACGGTTACACAACGAAAATTACTGCATCCTTCAGAAAGCAAGCGTGGCATAAGCAATGCAGCCTACAAACGAGGCGACGAAACCTGCCACGGTGAGGCCAGCACCATTCTTGTCGTTGCCGGCGGCAGGGGGCGCGCCCTTGGCCGTGGAGTTCTTCGCCGCCGGAGCATTAGGTGAGGAAGGTGGCGCCTGAGCCTGTGCGCCGCCGCCACTGCCATTCGAGGGAGCTGGCGTCGAAGGCGGCGGCGAAGGAGACCCCTTGTCTGGCGCCGGCGCGCTGGCATTGCCTCCGGCGGCGACCATGACGATGAGCTTCTCGTTGCTCCGGCAGTTGGCCTCGACGCCGCTGATGAAGAAGAATGCACCGGAGCGGTCGAGGGTGAAGGCTGTGCTGCCGTCGTCGAACTGCTTGTCGTACGACGACGTGTTGCAGGCGTTGTAGTCGGCCGGCTCAACCAGGAGCACCGAGTCCTTGTCCTTGGGGTACACGAACACTGCACAGAATCGAAGCAAGATCACATCACGAACAGGGGGGAGCTCGAAGCATCAGCCGCTGTGCAAGCGTGTCAGGAAGTCACTTACAGAGCTGGTCTCCGATCTGGAAGCTGGTCTTCTCCGCCCAAGTGTTGAAGGGCTCGGCGCTGGAGTCAGGCACGGCCCAGCCATTGTCGCCGCCGACCTTGTACCGCGTCGCGCCGGCCGCGGCGACGAGGAGGACGAAACAGGCAAGGCCTAGACCAAAAGAGCTCGCCATGGCTACAAATTGAGCTATCGATTATGCTGCTGTTATGCTTGTAAAATTGGATAAAGTCTGGAGAGAGGCAGCCCAGGGTTGATGGGTATTTGTAGGCAGATGGCGCGTAAACTACGCGGGGCTTTACAAGCTGTGGGGTACCTTGCTTTGCTTTTGATGGCCGGTCACCTCGAGCTGATGATGCTCTGCAGAGCACGTGCTGGCTCGGCCTTTTTCGTGCATCATGCTGTGTCGTGTGCTACCCTATGGCCATATTCCCGTTGCGTTGCCTCTGCTACGTGGAATCGATGCTTTGCCAAACGGTCTTGTTTACACTTTTTTTTACATAGTATAACTCATAGATATAAGTATACGTTCACATAATGTCAATTTAGAACTGGAGATGTGGAGATTGAAGATTGGCGAAATCATCACAAACGTCTTAATGTTGACGGGTACATTATCTACCGTTGAAAGAAAATTTCATCTTGATGAGATGCATAAAGAATAAACCTGAGGTTTGATCTAACGCGTAGAGGGTCCAACCAACTCACCATCCAATCCCAGGCTTGATTCTCAATGAGCTTGTTTACCTGTCGCTGTCGCGGCTAAACAGACCTGATACATTGCCAAATGGCGTTGAGCTTAGGGACTTTGGAGCAACATCCTGTGCTCTGTAATGGTTCCTCTGTCGCGGGAAATATGTAGTGTTAATTCATATCATCTATATGCACCTACATCTGCGAGGATATTTAAAAAACTATGCGCACCTACACTGGACATTTCAAAAAATATTTGCGCCTACATGTGCAGACTAACTGAACTACTCGTCTTTGCTTTGGTCCGTTCTAAGTATCTGTCTGTACTCTGTCGATCTATCGTCTTGCAATCTTCCCATTTCCAACGGAAAAAAGAACAGAGAAATGGATGTTCGTAGGATTAGATATGCAACTGGAGTACTGGACGGGGCCACCCGGAAATTAGAAATCGCGATGGGCCCCTGGTGAGGGAAATTCTGTGGCAGAATTACTCCGGCCCGTCGGTGAACACGGCCGACCCAAACTACAAAGCCCAAGGCTTGAAATCCGGCCCATCGCACACGATTTGCCGGTTGCCATGGCACCTCTCCCGTGCGAGCCAACCGGCCGGCCGGTGCTCCATGTGGAAAAAATTATAAGATAGACGAGAAAATTAATTGGAGATCGACTAAAACATTAATGAATCGACTCGCTTCTTAACTCTTATTCATCCAATGGAAAACGAATGCAAGATTGTTACAAGGACATATGCAAATCGTGCTTAAGTATGTGCAGTACTCGAGTCTTTCGTTGGAACAGAGAATGGGTTCACTTCAGAGAGCAAGCATGGCGTAGCCAACGACGCTGGCTCCGAACGAGCTGACGAGGCCTGTGGCCACAGTGAGGGCGGCGCCGTTCCGGTCGTTGGAGCCGGAGGGAGGCGGCGACGTGCCCGTCGAGTTCGCCGTCCCATGTGCGCTCGGAGCCGGAGAGCTTGCTGAGGCCGACGTTGGTGCCTGCGGGGCACCCGCCGGGGGAGATGGCGGGGTTGACGTCGGAGCAGGCGCCGATGAGCCCGGAGCAGGAGGGGACGAAGAAGAAGGTGCCGGCGTGCTTGGCGTCGTCGTAGGAGCAGAAGCGGCAGGAGGGGGAGCGGAGCTGGGAGACGGCGGCGACGCGGTGGCCGGAGCTTTAGGAGCGGGCGCTGGAGGGGACGGCGTCGGCGGACTGGAAGTGGTAGGAGGAGGGGAAGATGCCGACTGCGGAGGCGCCGTGCTCGGCGCCGGCGCACCGCCAGTGCCGTTGCGGCCGGCGGCGAGGACCATGATGATGAGCTTTTCGTTGGCCCGGCAATTGGCCTCGACGCCGCTGATGAAGAAGAGGACGCCGGAGCGGTCGAGCGTGAAGACGGTGTCGCCGTCGTCGAACTTCCTCACGTACGACGACGTGTTGCATGCGTTGTAGTCCGCCGGCTCCACCAGCAGCACCGAGTCCTGGTCCTTGGGGTACACGAACTCTGACAAAGTAAAACCATGCGTTATTATTCATGCACCGTTAATCACAAAATGACATGATCAAAGCAGCAGATATCAAGCTTCATTTTACGTAGATAAACACGTCTGATTTGTGCTAATTAAACCTTATTACCTAGCGAGTCTCCTATCTGAAACATGGTCCTCTCTGCCCAAGTGTTGAAAGACTCTGCGCCGGCGACCGGCACGCTCCAGCCATTGGTGCCGCCTACCTGGAACCGAGTTGCACCGGCCATTGCCACCGCAACGGCAAAGCAAGCAAGGCCAAGACCATAACTGGCATTACACTTTGCCATTCCTGAAAAACTAGCTAGCGAGATAGCTAATCTGAGCTTGTGCAAGTGTTTCTCCTTCTTCTTCTTTTTCTTCTTCTGGGGAGTAGGTTCCTGGGGTTGCTGCGTATTTGTAGGTGTCAATGCCGGAGCTTTACAAACTGTGGCTACTTTGCTTTCCATGGTCACTTTAAGCTATCTGTGTTTGCAAAGCATATGGCACCTCACCTTTCCGTCTTGTCTTGCCTCTGCCTCCTCCAGAGCTAGCTTAGCAGAGGCATTGCCAACTGCCGCTTGAATATTCATAGCTTGTGCACCGGTCATCTATGGTTCACAAATAATGTCATTTTCCAAAGATTGATGGCAATTTGTCCATGTCGTTAGCACACATGGCGCGCCACGAGATATATATATATACACACACGCCTTGGTCGATCAAAGGGGGCAAATGACTTGGATAAAGGTGCTTAGCGTTGCGCTAACAGCTCAGTTAAGTTGAACAATGATCAACGTGAAAGATTGATTAGTTAATGGTAATTGAAAATAAGAAGTTCTTTCAGAAAGTTGCCTTTTTTTTTTTGTTGCTTTGTAAGACCCTTCTGTAAGTTCAGTGCAGGCTGTATGGCATAGGGTTCTTGAACTTGTTGCTAGGGTCATTCTTTGCCCATGTGTGCAAGGAAAACAATGCTGCTGCTGCAGCATCACAAAGAGGCAGCTTCTGATGGTTTAAATTGCCTAATGTTCTGCAGGTCAGCTGATGTATCCCATTAGGCATTATCAGCCCTTTTTTTGAAAGAACAATGGCAAGAGAGTTGCCGTGTTTTATTAAAAGAACGAGAGGTCCAACAACTCACAAACCCCGTCAACTGGCAGGGGGACAACAGAACACAAAAACCACATCAATATATAAAAACCCCGTCAACTAAAGCTGGGGTAACAACGGACTCAAGAGGCCACCAGAACAGCGAGGACGAGATTTGCCAAGCTATGAAACTGTAGCAGATAGCACATTATATAGCAGACCACTCAAACCAAGCGCTCTTCCTCTTTTCTAAGTTTGTTTTCACCAACATTGACATTGTTTCTGGGTCAAGCGACTGCCCCTTAGAAATGCATCAATTTATTTCTTTCCATGCGTTCCACCAAAAGTGAAGGACCGCTCCATTGAACTCCCACATGCCTTCTTTTGCAATCTTGATACGTGCGTGTCGCCACCATAAGCGGACACTATTATGGTCAGAGAGAACAAGGAGATCACTCCATTTGAACCAAAGAGATAAAAAGCACCACATTTGATTCGTGAAAGTATAATTTTTTGCAAGATGGGTGACGTCCTCATTTGCAGTGTGACATAGGAAGCAAAGCTATGAATGAGGTCATCCCTTCTGTGCCAAATTTTCAGCCGTCAGAATCTTTCCCTATACGAGTAGCCAAGCAAACATTTTGCATTTCGGCTCAGCATAAGCTGTCCAGATCGGCTTCATGTTATAATGCTTGGAAGCTCCGACAAATTGGATGTTGTAAGCACTCCTAGCATCATATGCTCCTCTCTATGTTCATTGCCAATGGATTTGATCCTGTAAATCCGCATCAAGGTGCACTTGCTGCAACTCATTCCATAATTCTATGAATTGAGCTATCTCGTCCCTCGTTGTAAGAGAACACAAGTTGGTGATCCAACTTCCATTTTGTAGCTCCTTGTGCACCATTCTTCGCTTTTGTTTGGCCATCTTATAGAAATCCTAGGCAATTACCTTAGATGCCACCCTGTTGAGCCAACTGTCATGCTAGAAATCGGTCTTCAACTCGTTGCCAATAGAAACTTCGGTAGAGATCATGAAGAGGTCTTGATCCATTCTGTCACACGGAATACATAATTTGTTCCAAGGTCTTTCCATGTCCGCTCATCAAAACCAAAGCCACCGGACTCTTAGAGCTCTAGCGAAGTGCACTAAATCAAGGATCCCCAAGCCCCCAAGCTCTTTAGGCTTAGCTTTCACCTTCCAATTTATGAGAGAGTGTGACCCATTTATCTTCTCAGGTTCCTTACCTTTCCACATGAAGGCTCTCCTAATGCGATCAATTTGCGCATGAGTTATTTTTGCAGAGGAAAGACTGTCAAGGTGGGTAGGTAGGACAGGATAGATTTAACCAAAGTGTCTCTACCTGCATGGGAGAAGAGTTTTCCTTTCCATCCTGGAAGCCGGCCGCTGAGCTTGTCCAGAAGAGGTTGCACATGAACCCTTCTTAATTTTCT
The DNA here is from genome assembly GCF_958298935.1 of Phragmites australis. NCBI lineage: Eukaryota > Viridiplantae > Streptophyta > Magnoliopsida > Poales > Poaceae > Phragmites > Phragmites australis. The sequence goes on from NC_084926.1 coordinate 42,809,888, forward strand.
CATATGGAGGGGTAGTCCAAGATACCGGCAAGGGAGTTTCTTGACTACTCCCGGAAACTCTTCCTGAATGTTATCAAGTTGGGCTTCATCACATCTAATCAGGAAGATTTCAGTTTTTACGAAATTTGTCATCAGATCGGAGGTGTTCCGAAGGCTTGTAAAATTCGATTAACTGGTCGTAATTGATCTCTAACTGGCTTGCAGAACAAAGCCACATCATCAGCATATAGAGAGCAATAGAGGTTTGCCTTCCTAAGAAGGACTGCCGAGAGTATCTTTTCTGCTCGGCCAGCTGAAATAGGTGTTGCAACAGATCAATTGCAATGATAAAAAGCATCGGAGAAAGGGGATCACCCTGTCGGAGGCCTCTTGCATGAAAGACATTAGTTCGAGGCTCCCCATTTAGCATAACACGTGAGGAGGCACTGGCTAGGAGTTGTGTAGTCTAATCTCTCCAACGGACCTGAAGCCCAATGCATCGAGGACTTTGAGCAAATATGGTCAGCTTATGGAGTCAAAAGCCTTTGCTATGTTTAATTTCATGAACATAGATGTTGCCTTTTGCCAATGCAGTTCTTGTATGACGCCTTGCACGTAAATGAAATTGTTGTGGATGCACCTCATTTTGATAAAGGCGTTTTAGCTCCTCGACACAATCTCGTTCAGGCGAGGCGCCAGCCTATTGGCAAGTAACTTGGAGGCGATCTTTGAGAAGCTCTTAATGAGACTTATGGGTCTGTAGTCCGAAACCTTAGAAGCATCATCCTTTTTAGAAGCAGAACAATATTTGCATCATTTAGGATGTGGAAATTGGCACATCTTAAGTCAAAAAAGGCACGCAAAGTGGACATAAGATCCTGCTTGATAATTTGCCAACATGTTTTGTAGAACAACATGATGTAGCCATCAGGGCCCGACAATTTTTCGGAAGGGAGAGATTTGATGGTGGATCACACCTCTTTTTCTTCGAAGGGGTCTTCCAGTTTACTGACATCATGCTGGCAGTAATGTAGAGCCTCCGAGTTGAGCCCTACTGATTTGTTTATTGCCATCACAATATGGCTGGTGAAGTACGTATGCAATTCTTTCACCTTTGCCTCCTTAGTGATAGCCATGCCTGTATCTGTTTCTAATTTCTGGATAAAGTTTTTTCTCCTCCTTGCATTTGCTCTAAGCTGGAAAAGCTTAGAGTTAGTGTTAGCTTTCTGAATCCTTGTGAGGTGCAAGTGCTGCCGCAGGCGAGTCTTTTCAATGGCCGCCAGACTGATAGTTTTGCTTCTCAAGAATTTCCTAAAATCTATTTCATCTGTCGACATATTTCGCTTTTCCTCCGCTTGGTCCAGCCTCAGAATTACCTCCTGTGCAACAGCCAATCTAAGTCTAGTATCCCCCTATTGTCTTGCACTTCCAGTTGTGCAAATCGTTTTGTAGGCGGGAGAACTTTATGTGGAGTTTGAGCATTGGGTCACCCGAGTACACAAGCCTGTCCCAACTTCTTTGAACCACTTTGGCGAATGCTGGTATCTTGATCCAATAGGACTCAAACCTGAACTCCGAAAGCCCCTTGCTAACATGGTCGCCCAGAACAAAGTGCTTCAGACATGATGAAACATTGCATCATCTTTGTTGATAGCAAGTTTGTCTTAGTCCACACGTGTCATGATTGTCATTATCAACTGGAGTAATGTTTAAGCATGCCGATTAGTCCCTGACAGTTGTATATTTGGCTTGAAAAATAATGTGAAGAAAACAAGCTTATGCTTGACTGTAAATGTGCTTGCGAAATGCGAAGCTTTTCAGAGTCGTAATCTGAAGTCAGAAGACATATTTCTGAAGCCTCACATTCCATCCAAAGAATCTGTGCCACAGGACTCAGAAATGTAAGATTAGAGATATCGCGCTTGTTCAAACATTAGTTTACTCCATTTTTTTGCATTTCCAACTATGTCTCCACTGTCATAAAAAAAGAAAATAAAGAATCAAACAATTCCAAAGCAGCTTTCTCCCTAGACCGAATCATGTACAGGCATGGTGATCACATTCACGCATGATTTCTCCCCTTCAAGCGACCCGAAACCCTCTTTGCGATTCGCTGAAGTCATCGTACGCAGTCGCAAACGACGCTCTTGACCTCGACGACGATGATCTTGTAGAAGAAGTAGGGGATGCTTTGTTCTTCTTTCTCTTCGCCTTCCTTGGGCCCCTTGGTACGTCAGGACAAGAGGGGGTATCTTGCCCGGATTTGTTGTCTTGGAAGATATCTATAGGCAGCATGCCTCTCGGCTGTTCGAAGTCTGCAGCAACAAAATATTTTGGTGAATCCAGTTTAAAATAAAAAATAAATCATTAGTATCAGCAAAGGATGCGTGGGACTCTTCAATGACTTTGTTCATCGCAACTTGTATGTATACATGCAAGCGACCAAGAGGACCTTGGTGTAGTGGTCTGCCACTACTACCAATACAAAATAGGCCAAGAAGTTTCAGACGTTTAGTATAAGCATAAATGATCAGTCATGTAGATTTTGCTATATGATTATTAGACGTAGATTTATTTAAGTCGTGGCTGGAATGTAATTTGTAACATCACCAAGGAAACCTTTTTTAAAATTTTTGTATAAACGTTCTCTCATTTACACCCTTAGGCCTGTTGCTTTGACTGAATATTTGAAGGGTAAGCTGTGACAGAGGTGAGAATTACCAGCAGAGGCCCAGGAAGTCTGCCTTGACTGCCCAGCTGTGCTCAGGGATCTTGATTCTTCTGTTACCTTGAACTCGTTCATCTAAAATTAACGATGTACATTACCAATCAGCTACAAAACTAGAACAGCAGGAAGACATACAAATAAAGCATAATACAGTTTATCAACGAGAAGATCAATTTGAAAAACTGCCGAGTTATGGTATGCTTACCCAGCTTGGAGATGTGTCACTTGTTCCCAAACCTATGTGAGCCACATGCTTTACATCTGTAGGGTACCCAATTTCCATCTCATGCTCCTTGTGGACTGTAAAAGAACAAAAGTCCATGTGTAAGTAGATATTACATTCATCGGTACAGTGCTTAACAACCTTTACCCTATTTTCATTAATCTTACTAGTTTTCTTTTCCAAAAAATGTTATAATCTGGATAGAATTCCCTTAGACAAAAAATCTTAATATAAAACTAATTCTAACCCAAGCCCAAGGTAAGCAATGGAAAAATGTAGAACTAGAAGAACAAATAAGGATGCGATTATTACTGAACATTTGAGAGATTATCTTCAGTCCTCTGAAGATCCCCTTCATCTTTATCGCCATTGATGAGGCCCTTCACGAGCTCCTACAAGAATGACAATGCAGAATAAGATCGAATGCATTAATGCTTGATGATAAAAGATATGTAAGTACTAGCTGTTTTAGGATTGCGAAGATAAACTTTGTAGCTTTCATGCTACAGACAATTATGTGAGAAGAAAAAAGAACAAAAACAGGAGCAACATCTTTTTTTTTAACAAAAAGGGGGAAAAACATCCATTCGATCGCGCGAATGATAAACAAAGATCTCCTTGGTGTTCGTACAGTTGAATGAATGACATACAGTGAAAACAAAGCGCGGTCGGCAGCTTACCTTCAGATTGAGGCCTAGTTGCAAAACTTTGACGAGCAGCCTTCGTTTCTGAATCGTTAGAACAAGTTCACTCTGAAGATGAAGCCAAGCAGAGGCAGATGAGCACACGTAGTTTGGTTTAGAGGGATAGGAGGCAAGAGGGAGCTAAATCTTCTAAGAAGGTAGCACAGGAGCTGCTTAAATATGGTGACAAGTTAGTTGGACGCAACTCTTCCCATTCTTCAACTTTTTCTCTTTATTTAATTCTCTTGGTTTCAGGCCTTGCTGAAAAATCACCAATTTTGCTGTTCTAGCTAGCAGCCTAGCTGTACTTCAATTTCGTTTGTGTGGTGATCATTTCTATAGGAACTCATGTTGACAATATCATATTCTCAATGATTAGTTGAAGTTTTATTTTTCCTGAATATTTTTCTTGAGAGGCTGGGGCTCGATTTGTTCTGAAGAAAGCTAGATTGTTCCCTAAAAAAATTAACTGTCAACCGTTAACTTCTTTCTGCTTTCAATTGGCTCGCCTTACAAAACAAGCATCACTGGCTCAGTTAGGTAGGGATTAAAGCTTCCAGGCCCGACGGCTGCTCAAATCTGTGAGTGTATCACACATGCTCCTCATAGTCCTTACACTTTCAACGAACATTGCATACCATTGTTGCCTTGCTGGTATCAGTAAAGCACACAGGGCAGCCAAGAAGCAAGGGCCAGTGAGCTCCTTCTTGTTGAAATTTCAACCTGGCATCTAAGAAAACTTGGCATATTACAAGCTAATTCTTTCTTTCTGATATAGATGTGCATGAAGCATACAGGAGCATGAACAAGCATCACATTTAGTTCAGGAAAGTAGATGAAACACATGCAGATCTGGGACTGGGTGAGAGGCACATCTAGACATCTAGTAGGCCTCTACAGTTCTGAGTTCTGACTCAATCTTGGAAAGCATACGTCTGACCTACTTCTTGTGAATGGTGATCTGTCCCATTCCACCGAATCAGGTCAACTTTATATTTTGAACAATTCTGTTTATCCTCTTTAGTATCTTTGTCATGAATTTTTCCAAGCTGCAAGGTACAACATCAGCATCCAATCCTTAGAGTCCATTTGCCTTATCTTATTTATATTAAATTCCTATTTAAACGGCTGAAGGTGTAACATAGGATAACATCAACTTCAGACCAATTAAACACAGCACAAAAGAAAAGAATAGTAGGCATCTCTATCTTCCTGCAAATCAGAATTAACCTGGAGTCCATCTTAATGCATACTTTTCTTAGCTATTTTTCAATCAGTTGGCCATTTTTATCATGCAGAAATAACAGATGCGCACCATCTGTCATGTGCCTTGTCACTTGTCAGCATTTCCTGAATTGCTTGGTGATGCAATGCCCATATACCCTTAGATTATTACCACAGCATAGAAAAGCTTTTTTCTGAACTTTGGGATATAAAGACCTGCATTGATTATTTTTCTTCAGAAAAAAGCTGCATTATTTATGATGCATATAAAGCAATGCATATTTGGTCAGGGTTGGTGTGTGTGTCTTTCTCTGTTCTTTTCGCTTGTGTTTGGTTGTTTTGTTTTGTTTTCGCTGGTTTGTGTGATGTTGTATTCGGACCGTTTCTTCTAACTTAATACGATGGCATGCAGTTCTCTTGAGTGTTCGAGAGAAGAAAATGAATGCATATTTTATAAATACGATTTTGCTGGTGCAAACTAATAACAGAGATATAAGCACAGCTAGCTAAGGCTTTAATTTCCTTCCCCTAATATAAATTTAGCGGTTGTTGCCGACTGGATTAGTAGGGACTTGAGAAGACAGCTGGAGAGTTGTAACAATGTGCACCTCATATGGAATACAAGAGAAACATTGCGTGGTTGGCTCCGATTTGGCAAGTGATGGGCGCCCACGAGACAGGACCGGATCATACCTCGCACCTACCTACCCATCGATCGATACCGTTGCAAGCCGTGGCATGATCATCATGTTTTTTTAAAGGGATGGCATGATCGACTGATCATCGTGTGATCAGCTCTGATATGATCTGCAAGGAGCTGTAGCAGGCTCCTTATTTTTATTTTTCCCTTGGAACTAGCTGTTGCAAATCTTTCCTCCCCCCTCCCCTCAAAAAAGAAAAGAAAAAGAAGAGTCACACATGTAAGGATGGCCTAGACCAACTGATCGACGCCTCCTCTTTTCCTCTCCCCAATTCAGTCCTTTGCATCACAATCGGAACCTTTCGGAAGCTTCGAGGAGCAGAAGGGGAGAGCTGCATGAAGAAGTAGACCAAGCCGATGGGCCACCTCGTGTGAGCTCCACTGCTCCAGGGCCTCGCTCCTACTCGCCTCCCTCTGTCGGCCCCGCGCACCACCGGATCACTGGAGCTCCTTGCTCGCCACAACGACCCCGAGCCCTTGACCCCAACTGCCGTTGTTGTCGCTGGCCCACTGCCAGGAGGAGGTCGGCTACGATGAGGCGGCGCAGGGTGAGAGCGAGCTCCTCCGTCAGGTCTTCGTGCCATCTAGTGGTGGATCAGAATAAAAATAAATAATTAGGTGTCCCATTTATTAGGTTAAAGTTTCGAGTGTCCCATTTATTAGACTAGAGTGTCTTATGAGCTTAATACATATTATAGATTATTAAAAAATAAAAAATTATCAGGCATCCTATGCACTCCACCTTGAACGTGGGTTCGCCCTTGGTGCCATCAGGGAAGACAAGCCACTAGCAGCGTGGGGGCGGTAAGGGATCCACAGGGGAGACTACTCATGTGTAGTGCCGTAGCTAAGGGAGAGAGAGCATGTGGCGGCGGCAGCGGTAAGAGAGGGGGCAGTTGGGGAGAGAGCCGGTGGCGGGTTTCAAGTCCCCCGATGGGTCTCGGGTCCTCGCCGAGGCTAGGGGTCGTTTTGAACTTGGTAACAACTTCATGGTTAGGTCGGGTTTCAGGTCTTAGATTTCAGGTCAGGTGTGTTCTCGCTCCACCGGTTCCGACCCAACCCATTGCCACCCTTACACACATATGAGTACACAATGACATTTTTTTAATGAAAGAAATACAATTTCCGGCCTCTATACTAGTTGGATGTTGAGGCGTTAATAATATATATAGCCATAAATACACAATTGCATGGATGTTTGTATGCGAGTTTCTTAAGCAGATGTATGGGAAACATGACGGCATATACACTACTCTACTACAATGGATATTTGCATCAAAAGAGATAAAAAAAATGGTACCTTATTTACTTTTTGATTTTTTATATATAAAAAGTGCCTTCCCAATTTGGATGAGTGTCCGAATAGTATCTCTTTTCAGGGCACGAGTCAATGGTGTAATTTTTTTTTTTTAACAAATGGACTAAGTCTCGTAGGCCACCACCGCTCAATAGAGAGAGGCCTTCGTAAGACCAATGAGCAAGTTGGGCCATGGGTGAGTGGCATACCACCATCATATCTAAGCCCATAGACTCTACAAGTTATTATTTCTATTTTTCTCTCCAATCAGATTAAAATCCATCAAACAGATGTATTGTACTAGATTGCCTCTCGAAAAAGCATCAATGTTTGATGTACTCCCTCCGTCCCCCGTTTTTAAATAATTGTTACCGTTGATTTTAAGCATCAATGTTTGACTGTTGATTTTTCACAAATGCGCAAATCATTTTAAGTATACAACATCCTTAAACTACTTTTGATGGCAAATTTTAAAAATACTATTTTCACTTTAGTTGTTTAAATATTTTAAAAATTATTATTGATCAAAGTTGCAACAGTACTATCGATGATGTTAATTATTTGAAAACAGCGGTAGTACTAAAAATTTTCATCACGAAAGGACAACTCAATGCAAATAAGTTCTAGAGTCTAACGTGTCAGTTTCTTTGAAGATGAGTACCTATGAGCTGCGATTAAAAATATTGGATGACAATTGACAAGGTGCAACTATGCATATAACTGGAAAAAGGTGGAAAAAGCCAGAACACAGCGTAGCTGAAAAACAAAAGGGACCAGCCAGCTTCAGACAAGGCATGCCTTGGATTTCAGAATGTCCAATGATTCTTACTTCGCCAGCTGAAAAACAACGCTGAAACGACCATATCCATATTGCAAATAAGCTAAGATAGACGGTGACATTGTCCAATATTGGTCTTATCCAAAACGCATACAATATTATCTTATGATACAAAGGTTTAGTTCTTGGCCCTGACCAGCACAATCATCTTTGTGTGCATGTACTTGATTATTACAAGGAATGATTAGTGTGGAACCCTTGTGATATCTTATGTGAGTTGGTGATGGTACCAAAGAAAATATGGTTAGAAATTGCTACAAGTGTCCTTTGCATTGGTTCTATATTGCCAAACACTAGTGACTAGCGACCAACTATTGATTAGTAATAGTGCCATTGTTAGTTCAGCTGTCCTGGATCCCTAATACAATTTTGACACCTAATGCAATTGCATCTAACCTTAAAATAAATGCAATTCAATTGTCTGTCCCAATCAATCTAGAAATTAAGCTCTCAGATTGAGGAAGGAAATTTGAGGAAATGAGAATAATTTGACGAATGCAGCTGGGGGCACTATAAAAAACTATTTTTAAGAACCTATGATAATTTTTTACAGGCGGTTTATTTAAAAAACCGACTGATCAGTTGATGAGGGTCTCATGCGGTTACAGACCGCCTGTGTAAATATATTTTCACTGACGGTTCCTTATGTGAACCACTTGTGATAATAGATTATTATCATATACGTTTTCACAGGTGGTTACTTATGTGAACCGTCTCTGAAAATGACCATTCATTAAAAAATTTATAACTTTTTTTATATGAAGTCAGATGAGGAAAAACTCTATATGAAAATTGTAGCTCTCGATGAGATCTATAACTTTGTAATTGATATTTTTTAAGTCATTTAGATGCTCAAATAATCATTTGAACTTGAAATGATTATTTGAGCATCTAAATGACTTCAAATGAAAAACTTTTCAACTACAAAGTTGTAGATCTCATAGAGGGCTACAATTTTCATATAAAATTTATCCTTATCTAACTTCGTATGAAAAAATTATGATTTTTTGAAGATAAGATATCATCTATTTCCACAGACGGTTCCTTATGGGCAACAGTTTATCTTCAAAAATTCATAATTTTTTCATACTAAGTTGTATGAGGACAAATTTTATATAAAAATTATAGCCCTCGACGAGATCTACAACTTTGTAGTTGAAAAGTTTTTTATTTAAAATCATTTAGATACCCAAATAATCATTTAAAGTTTCAAATTGCAGATATCAAAAGAATTACATACGCTCATATGTTCAGTAGTCGTTCTCTAGTGTGATGGTGGGGAGAGTTCATGCGACCCAATAGGTTTCGAGTTTGAGTGCCAAAAAAACGCGTAGCGTGCGTATTTCGTGCGAAAAAATGCGTGACTTGTGACTTGCGACCTCGTGGGGTTCCTGATCTGTAAAAAAAAAAATCGGGTCAAAAATATCGATTCGGGGACTGATTATCGCAAGCGATCCACTTAAGGAACCGCCTGTGAAAACCTATTTTCACAGGCGGCGTCTTAAGTGAACCGCCTGTGGTAATAGATTTTCAAAGGCGGTCACTTTTACGTCTGTAAAAATCGTTTATTTTTACAGACCTTTGATCGCAGACGAGTGCGCTAAACGCCTGTAAAAACGAGTTACCATCCGCCTTTAAAAATAATTTTTTATAGTGAGAATCATGTCCCCATTTGGTCAAAGCTTCCTTTGCTACCGTTTTGAGCAAAACAGCTGCACCTAGATGAGTGTAGCTTAGGTTTGGCACGATTTAATCGAATCCGGCATGGAGTCTGAACCTGATAGGATGTTTGTCACAACTTTAAGTCCGAACTCTATCACAGATTTTAACTCTGCCAAATATCTCAACGATACCAATTTTCAAAGGACTAACTTCGTAGAGCAGCTCAGGTTATAGTTTAGATTTTGTTTAGAAAAGCTTCAGCTTTAAGAAATTTTAGAGCTATGTATTCTTAGCTTAAAAAATCATAAGCTGAAGTTATTGGTACACTGAAAATATTTAAATGAACCATTTTTATTTTTATTTTTATTGAAAAATAAAAATTTAAATCATTTTATTTTAGCTTATGAGTACAAAATCTAGCGTATAGCTGGAAATTATCCCTCCATAAACTTCCCTTATTACTATATAGAGTCGAGGGTTAATCAATTACCACTGGGTTAACCTGACTCACCCCCACTCTCCGGCCAGCAAAAATCTAAAAATCGACAACATATATGAGCATATTTGTCGAAATAGACAACATATCGACGTATTTACAATTTTAGCATTTATATTCGGTATCTCATTTACCGAAAAATGATTTCCGGTACGCCGTATCCAAAAATACGCGGGTGTGGCCACATTCGGCACATAGTGTGCCGAATATGGCACTGTAGCCCATATTCGGCACACCGTATGCTAAATATCAACTGTATTCGATACAAGATGTGCCGAATATAGCCGGATCCGGCTGCCATCGCCTCGTTGTCGCGTCATGTCTCGTTGGGGTCTCGTCGAGTTTTATGCTGTCGGTGCTTTCGGCGTGGCTGGTTGTGTTGGTACTGAGTTCATCGTGTTTTGTGCTAAGTGCGTTGCCTGCTGCCTTTTGTACCGAGTGCGTCGCTTGCTGCCCGCTATAAGGTGCATGGTGAGGAGGAGGAGCAGAGTCGTGGAGCAGTAGAGGTAGCATGAGGCGGCGAACAATAGCGTAGCACGAGGCGAGCAACGGAGCAGGCGAAGAGCAGCAGCACAACGCGAGGTGAGGAGCAGCAGCGCGAGGCGAGGAGGACTAGCAACGCGAGGAGAGAAGACTCAATAGTGTGAGATCAATTATAGTAAGTACTTAGATTTTATAGATAATTAGTACTTAGATTAGTTATAATAATTAGAGTAAGTAGATTATTAGATTTGATAAATTAGAGTGCTTAGATTAAGTAGTTAGACCCTCGGTTACATAAACCACTCACATGGGCAGGACTACATGTATTGGATATCTTTGCAGGCCGCTGGGATGAGGGTCACACACCCGCTAGACGCTTATACTCTTAGGGATTGTGTGTAACATCATCGTCGTTGAGTAGCCAATGCAGTTATTTAGTACACTTGTACTTGTCTGTACCCGCGTTTACACATATATTATTCACTATATTGTTATAATCATCTCTACTATATCTTATACACTATATTGTTAACATAATTATTTTTAATTTATTTAATATTTGTCAAATAATTATGACACATAACTTTATTTATTAGTTATTTCTTAACCATTTTTATATATTAATTATGATATTTAATACTTATTTAATATTTATTAAAGAACCAAAGATTCGTGCTTTGCTGCAGAGCAAGAATGTTGCAGTCAAGTATCAATACATATATGACAGGATTTTCTAGGACACCTACAACAATCGATGTAGCACTAAATGGCTCCTTGCAGGTTGTGCGTGGAGGGAAGGATGTTGGCTCATTGTAGGTTGTGCGTGAAGGGAAGGATGACCCCTTCAAGGAGAGCAAGCTAATATAAGCTGTGTCCAAATTGCATGCAAGACTCTTCTGTTCTCCGTTAATCGCTTCGCTCCTACATGTAACCACTGACGACCTTAAAGCCCTCTTGCACGAGCGGCGTCAAATGTATCTCAGAGTGTGCGAACTAATTGACTATCCTTCTATGCTAGATTTCTCTATGAGGAAAAGAAGGATGGCGATGTTGCTCGACTAGTATGCATCCCATATCCAGTTTCGTCATTTTCTATTTCGTCACCATGCTTATCTTATTTACATTGATTCGAACGCTCCTCTTATGCGTTAAGCATTTTCGGAAGACGCAGAGTTGATCAACAAAGAAATCCTACACCTCTTGATAATGCATTTGCTCTTCGATGGGGTGTGATGCCTGATTCGCGTAGAAGACGACAAAGATCAACAAACCTAAGGGGTATAAGAGCGTCCTCTACTATTCAACCAGAAAATGATGATGACGATGATTTCATACCACCGATGCCTTGACGTTACAGCAACCATATAGGAGAAGGTTCAACGAACACTGCGAGAAGGTTCAACGAACACTGCAAGAGGACATTCACACACCACATCGACATGACGTGCAACCAACAAGAAAATATGATGTACTCATACCGTGATAGCTCAAAATGACGACGAGAATGACGATTTCATGCCACAACGACCCCTCCCTCCGAGGCTTCTATCTCCGAAGGACATTGATGACTATGAACATGACGGTAGATTTGCTTATACCCATCCTCACAACTTTCAATCACCACTCGTAGATGACAACCATCTTACCCTAATAGGCTTGACTGACACAAATGCATTCTTTCGCTAATTACATTGTCACTTTCCACCGCTATCTTGAGATGATTAATGATAAAATAGAATATTGCCACTACTATATTTTAAATTGTGCATGTTCAAACATACGTACGTGTTAAGGCCACCCATTGCATTAAAGACTACATACATTGGTGAATTAGGAATTTTGAAATATACATTTAAATTAGCAAATAATTACAAATGTTGTTGAAAGTTATCAATTATATAAAATCACAACACGCCAACATCATATTCGGCACACCGTATGTCAAATATGCATTCCGTGTGTCGAATATGGTTAATATTCGTCATATGGTGTGTCAAATATGATCGGACCCGTGTATTTTCAAGGTACAATGTATCGAAAATTTCAGTAAATAAGATGTCAAATACGAATATTAAATTTGTAAATATGTCGGCATACTATTTTAGTAAATAGTCTATTTTTTATTTTTGCCCTCCACCCCCAAAGCCCGATACCACTTCGTCCCTTTCTCGTCTCCCGTATCACCGACTCTCCCTCTCGAACCCTAGGCGACGGCCGCCAGTCCACCGGGAAGAGCCGCGACCCGCCGCCGCCGCCGAATTCTGGGAACGGAAAAGGGACCGCCTCCTGCAAGGTGAGATCCCCCCCCCCCCTACTAGATCTGTCTGTTAATTTCGTCGCGCGCGCGGTGAGGGCGGTGATGGCTTGGCCGGTGGCGCGGTGAGGGTTTTGGAGGATAAACAGAGCTCGCGGTGCTCGGGGGCGATGGGAGCCATGCTGGATTCGCAGAGCGTGTTGCGGCACGCTCGGCGCGGCGGCGGCGGAGGTCCGTGAGGGAGAGGCCGGGGTCGTACGCAATTTGTTAATTTTCTGTCTGTTAATTTTCTTGAGAGGCTGGGGCACGATTTGTTCTGAAAGAAGATTGTTCCCTAAAAAATTTAACTGTCAACCGTTAAGTTCTTTCTGGTTTCAATTGGATCGCCATACAAAACAAGCATCGCCGGCTCAGTTAGGTATGGATTAAAGCTTCCAGGCCCGACGGCTGCTCAAATCTGTGAGTGTATCACACATGCGCCTCATGGTCCTTACACTTTCAACGAACATTGCATACCATTGTTGCGTTGCTGGTATCAGTAAAGCACACAGGACAGCCAAGAAGCAAGGACCAGTGAGCTCCTCCTTGTTGAAATTTCAACCTGGCATCTAAAAAAAACTTGGCACATTACAAGCTAATTCTTTCTTTCTGATATAGATGTGCATGAAGCTTACAGGAGCGCATGCAGATCTGGGACTGGGAGACGGGCACATCTAGACATCTAGTGGGCCTCTACAGTTCTCAGTTCTGACTCAAATATTTTTTTTTTGAGAGAGAAGTTCTGACTCAATCTTGGAAAGCATACGTCTGACCTACTTCTTGTGAATGGTGATCTGTCCCATTCCACCGAATCAAGTCAACTTTTTATTTTGAACAATTCCGTTTATCCTCTTTAGTATCTTTGCCATGAATTTTTCCAAGCTGCAAGGTACAACATCAGGAGCCAATCCTTAGAGTCCATTTGCCTTATCTTATTTATATTAAATTCTTATTTAAACGGCTGAAGGTGTAACACATATGATAACATCAACTTCAGACCAATTAAACAGAGCACAAAAGAAAAGAACAGTAGGCATCTCTATCTTTTTGCAAATCAGAATTAGCCTGGAGTCCATTTTAATGCATACTTTTCTTAACTATTTTTTAAAATCAGGAGGCCATTTTTATCCTGCAGAAATAACAGATGTGCATCTTTCAGCCATTTAATATAAATAAAATTATTGTGTGTGTCCTCTGTTCTTTTTTATGCATATAAAGCAATGCATATTTGGGCAAGTTTATTGTGTGTGTCATCTGTTCTTTTTGCTTGTGTTTGGCTGTTTTGTTTTGTTTTCGCTGGTTTGTGTGGTGTTGTATTTGGACCGTTTCATTCTAACTTAATACGATGACACACAGCTCTCTCGCGTGTCTAAAACAAGCAATGCATATTTTACAAATACGATTTTGCTGGTGTAAATTAATAACAGAGAGATGAGCACATCTAGCTAAGGCTTTAATTCTTTCCCCTAATATAAATTTAGCGGTTGTTGCCGACTGGATCAGTAAGGACTTGAGAAGAGAGTTGGAGAGTTGTAACAATGTGCACCTCATATGGAAGACAAGAGAAGCATGGCATGGTTGGCTCCGATTTGGCAAGTGATGGGTGTCCACGAGACAGGACCGGATCATGCCTCACACCTACCCACCAATCGATACTGTTGCAAGCTGTGGCATGATCATCATGTTTTTTTAACGGATGGCATTATGGATCTTTGTTATTCTCTTTTCTGTATTACGTAATTGTGTCATTTAAAAAATTGGATATATGGAAATATCAGGTCTCATTGCTGTGCATCTTTCAGCCTTACAAAAATGGATGCCATGTGGAATTTGAGGTAGTGAAAGCTTTTGTTTGACTTTGCTATATTTTTTACTTCACACCAAAGCAATTGTGTGCATTTTTACTTGTCCAAAGCAATTATGTTTAATTTCCTGTGTAGCACTTTGATCTTTTGTAATACTTGCCTCTCTAAATCAGGGTCTATTATGATTATTGCCACATGTTTTCTTAAATACTAGTGGCTAGGTTAATGAATTAAGATCTGCATGTTTGTTACCTATATGTGGTTTCTGTTGTTATCCATCTGAAAATGATGTATGCTGCTTTTATGTGATGTTCTTTTTTGTGGTTACAGCCGGCGACACCATGGCCATGCTGAAGCTGGACATGTCTGCCCTCGAGACTCACTTCGGCCTTCCCGCCTGCGACGACGGCGACGGCCTCTACTTCTCTGAAACCGCCGACATGCCATCCATGGTGCTCCCCACCTGTGCCGACGTGAGCAACCGGTTCCCCTCCCCTTCGATCTCCTCCGCCACAGGCTCTTTTTTTTATCTGATAGATTCATTCGTTCTGACCCATTGGTGTGTTGTCGTTTGTCCTCCCGAGCAGTTTGACGGGTTCCAGGCGGCGACTAAGGACATGATGAAGAACAAGCGGGGGACGACCACACTCGCCTTCATCTTCGACAAGGGCGTCATCGTCGCCGCAGACTCCAGGGCCAGCATGGGTGGCTACATATGTGAGTAGGGAAGGGCTGTGTTGGCTCAGAGAAAGAAACATAACTTAACATCATTGAGTAGGGAAGGGCAGTGTCACAACCTCTCAAGACCTGACACTCGTGGTTGTGTTCAGCTATAAAAGATTCATATTGATGAGGTGATGGATATATAGAAATACTGATTAAGTGCTGTCGCTAATTATTTGTGGGAAGAGAAGTATTCACATTGGAATAGTATCTGTGGAGTGGTGAGGATCGTTTAATGATAACAGTGGCTTAATCTAGATAATGTAGAGATAAACTAGGATTTAGGTGTAAAATTTTTAACTTTTGCTTAGGTTTACTAATTGGGTGCAAGTATGTTTCTCTGAGGCCATAAGCATGTGGTGGATTGAATGCATTGATGAAGCTCCACTTTCTACCAATTAGTTTTCACTGTGGTTCGGAAAATGACAATAGAGTTGGGTTCTTTTAGTTCAGAAAATTTTGTTTTGATGTTTGCTTTGTGATATCAGATTTTATACTGTTTTACATGATCTCACATTTCTTTTTTTTATGCAGCTTCACAAACTGTGAGGAAAATTATCGAAATAAATCCTTACATGCTGGGGACAATGGCTGGAGGCGCTGCTGATTGCCAGTTCTGGCATAGGAACCTAGGAAACAAGGTCAGATTTTCTCTTGCTTTTAGTTATTACTTGCTTCACACCTTTGCAGAGTGGGGCTAATATAGGCTCTTTTCAGTGCCGGCTCCATGAGCTTGCGAACAAGCGAAGGATCTCTGTTGCTGGTGCTTCAAAGCTGTTGGCTAATATCCTGTATTCCTATCGTGGGATGGGACTGTCGATTGGTACAATGATTGCTGGATGGGACGAGAAGGTGAATTGTTGGTTTTGGTTGAGCCTTCAGTTTCTTAAATCCGCATGACCTATGCTTAATGATTCTTTTCTTGATCTAGGGTCCTGGGTTGTACTATGTTGACAGTGAGGGTGCAAGGCTTGTGGGCAACAGGTTCTCTGTTGGTTCTGGTTCCCTCTACGCTTATGGTATCTTGGATGAAGGGTAGGCTCCTTTTAACATCTGATGTGTTGCTTTGTTGTGTGCTCTTATTAACTTTGAGTTAAATAATGTGTGTACCTCCCACCTTTCAGTTACCGCTTCAAGATGTCAGTTGAGGAAGCTGGTGAATTAGCCCGACGGGCTATTTATCAGGCAACATTCCGTGATGGAGCAAGTGGTGGTTGTGTTAGTGGTATGTTAAATCTACTTCATGATGTGTATTTCATGGTATTATTTATTAATTATTATCTTATTTCATAACTATCTATTTTCATTTCATGGTATTATTTATTATTCCATATCTTTTTGCTATTTTATCAGTAACGAAAACAACATTCTTAAGTAGAATACAAACATATTGTTATTGTAAAAGTTTTAAGCCAAGATGTCCTTGTGATATGAGCACGTGTGATGTGTTAAGTTGCATGTAACATATCTAGAATTAATTCTGAATCTGGTTATGTTGCTTCTACCACATTGTTATGTTTGCTGGTTATGATTTGAACCAAAATGATCATATGTTTGTGGCTTGTTGGGATGGAAACTGCAGTCCTTGTAGAAATGATCATCTGTAGTTCTTACCTAACCTGAAGTTTTCTTGGTGAGGTTATGCTGCCCATGTTGTTCTCATTACCCTTTTCTGCTGTTGCCTTTCTATGTTGCTGGGACTATGTTGTTGGCATGTTAATTGCTCATTGATTTTTGTCAAATGAGTTTCATTGTGATCATCTCTTGTTGTTATCTGGGTGGATTGTGTCTGACATTACTTGTTTGAATTTCAGTTTATCATGTTGGCCCCGATGGTTGGAAGAAGCTTTCTGGAGATGATGTTGGGGAGTTGCACTACCACTACTACCCGGTTCAGAAAACTCCTGTTGAACAAGAAATGCCCGATGCGCCTACTGCTTAAACCTACTGTGAAGAAAACCTGAGTGGAGGCGCATGTATCCACTATCCGGGGACTGATAATTGTAGAAGCGCCTTATTTGTGAACTTGGACATGTTTCTCTCACAACGTTAGATCACCTTTGTGTTCTGTTGATTTTTCTGAGCAACTTCGACTATTATCTTGATCTACCGATATAGATGTTTCTTTGAGGTATCGTTTACATTCGAGCCTATGTGATCCCTGGTCTGTTATGCTTGCTGCAGCTGTTACGTAATCGTATCTTGACTCTCTGAGTACCAATATGGAATGACAAGCCGAAGCGGATTGATGGCAGCTTCCCATCTGTGTAGGGTATGCATCTACGATAATTAAAAAGTGAGATTTTTCATTGCATCATCTGGTTGGAAGTTGAGACTTGGGATTGCTCATATAGGATGTGTTATTTTCTCTCGAATTTTTGCTTGGGATCTTGAATCTTGATACGCTCCTGTGTTGAAAGGATTAAGTAATGCAAGTTCAGATGATAGATAATACACAGATAGCAATAGTGGTGCTTCATGCTTGTTAATATGTCATTCGCAATTTGTTCTGGTTATCTGTGGCACTTGTAAACATATATGATCTGAGGCATGTGCTTCGCTTTGATTTAACCTTTGATGGAACTCGCAGCGTTGTTTTGATTTGATATGAGGCGTGTGCCTTTGACGGATCTTAATCCTGTTAGGCCTTCTTTGCCTTGGTGTTCAGACTTGGTACAAAACGTCAGAAACTGAAGCCCATTGCTCACTTCTGACGCTGATATCTGTAGAATAAGTTTGCTGTATGGTATGATTTTTCACATGGCTTCTTGTGATCTGCAAAAGCTTGGCTTTGTTCAACTAGTCTTCCAGAATGTGCCTCGCGAGCAAACCAACCGAACGCGCTCCGTACTTGCCTCGATGAAGCGGAATACTATGTTATAATCACAAATCTTATTTTGAATGTCAAATTGCAACCGGTGGTGGATTCGGAACAAAAAATAATTGGTGTTTCGGGATCCGGATGTCTCGTTTGTTGAATTAGAATATGTTATATAGACTCATATATATAATAGATTACTAGAAAACGAAAAATTAATTGATGTTTTATGCACCCGGTAGACATAGGTGTATCCGCTCCTGATTACTTCCCCACTTAGGTGGCCCCACGTGTCATAGGTGACATCACGTCATACGAATCGTGTCCACCCGTTTGCCCCCTCCACCGCTAGCCATAAATAGTCACCCTCGCCTCGCCTCTATTCCCCCCATCCCGTCTTGTGTTGTACAAAGCACACAACCCGATCCCAAATCGTTCTTCTCGCGAGCCTCGTTGACTCCTCCGCGTCAAGGTACGATGCTGATTCTCCTTCCCCCGTCTCCTTTAGATCCGTGTAGCTCAGTTTTGTAGGTTCTCGTTCGGGTGGTTAGATGGTTAGGGCGGATAAGGTGGAGTTGGCTGATTGAATCCGTGTGGTTCTGTTCGTAGATGGTTGGGAGATGGAGCTTTGGTGTAGATATGATTGGTTCCGTTATTGAACTAGTGATGATCCCGTAATTTGTGGGGTTTGTAGCTTATTAATCTGATAGAGATGAGTGGTTTAGTGCTCTCTCTTTATGGATCGTTGGCACGATTTGTGTTGCTTGTTGTTAGGTTTAGATCTGCTTTTATATTCTTGGTTCCTGATGTATCTATGATCTAGGTAACCTTATTCTTCTTTAACTGTTTATTCTGTATCTATACCTGCGTGTAATCTTTTTTAATGCAATTCCTTCATGCAATCTGGTTGGGTCTCATTAGATAGGTTTGTCTGATTAAGCATGATTGAAATTGTTGGCACCCGCGTCTTGTTTGGTCATCATCTGATTGACTTGCCTTTTTTAGATTAGGGTCTATTATAAGTATTGCAACATGTTTTCTTAATACTAGTGATTAGGTTAATGAATTAAGATCTGCACGCTTATTACCTGTATGTGGTTTTTGTTATTACCCATCTGAAAACGATGTATGCTGCTGTTATGTGATGTTCTATTTTTTGGTTACATGTGCACTCTTGTTAGTATTTACATGATGTTGGTATATGCTACTGCTGTTCGTTTGAGCCTGTACTATCGTTGGCCTAGTGTTAGAGGCTTAATCATGTTGTTTGGTGATTCTTTCTTGCATATGCAGATCTTTGTGAAGACCCTCACCGGCAAGACCATCACCCTCGAGGTCGAGTCCTCGGACACCATCGACAGCGTAAGGCCAAGATCCAGGACAAGGAGGGCATCCCCCCGGACCAGCAGCGTCTCATCTTCGTTTGCAAGCAGCTCGAGGATGGACGCACGCTTGCTGACTATAACATTCAGAATGAGTCCACCCTCCACCTTGTCCTCCGTCTCAGGGGAGGCATGCAGATCTTCGTCAAGACCTTGACTAGCATTGAGGTGGAGTCTTCTGACACCTTTGACAACGTGAAGGCCAAGATCCAGGACAAGGAGGGCATCCCCCTGACCAGCAGCGTCTCATCTTCGCTGGCAAGCAGCTTGAGGATGGGATGAAGATCTTCGTCAAGACCCTCACTGGCAAGACCATCACCCTGGAGGTTGAGAGCTCCGACACCATTGACAACGTGAAGGCCAAGATCCAGGACAAGGGGGGCATCCCTCCAGACCAGCAGCGCTTGATTTTTGCTAGCAAGCAGCTGGAGGATGGCCGCACTCTTGCGGACTACAACATCTAGAAGGAGTCCACCCTCCACCTGGTGCTCCGTCTAAGGGGTGGGATGTAGATCTTTGTGAAGACCCTCACTGGCAAGACCATCACCTTCGAGGTTGAGATCTCCGACACCATTGACAATGTGAAGGTCAAGATTCCAGGACAAGGAGAGTATCCCCCTGACCAGCAGCGTCTGATCTTCACCGGCAAACAGCTAGAGGATGGCCGCACCCTCGCCAACTACAACATCCAGAAGGAGTCCACCCTCCACCTGGTGCTCCGCCTCCGCGGTGGTCAGTAAATTGTCAGTTGTCCAACCTGCTGCTGTATCTGGGTCGTCCGGTGCCTCTGGTGTCCTCCATGAAGTATCTGCGTTGTTCGTGTCTAGTTGTGTTCGGTTTGATGAGTCCCATGCTTGTGGTGTTTGTCCCAAAACAGTTGCTGTGGTACAGCAATAAGTATGAATAAGTGAGCTTTGAACTTAATCTCTGCTCTGTTTGCATTATTTCTCGTTTTTGATTAAGTCGTTCGACACTATTATATTGCCTGAGATTAATTTGCTTGCTTTCGAGTTTTCTGTGGCCTGTGAGGTGTGGTTTTATGTCTCCAGGTTGTGGCTAGCCCCAACTTCTGAATTCTGATACAACTGTTGCTTCTAGTTCCTTGTGGTGAGTGAGCTGTTGATTACTTTGTGAAGTACTCCTTGTAAACTGGGTGTTTGGGGCCAACTTGCTGGTTTTTCTCTTGGTTACTTCAAAAGATCAACAAATAAGTAGATTGTCGAGGTAGCTGGTGCGCTTCATTGAAATGCTACGTTCTGATATCTGATGGCGCATACTGTAGAACTTGTCTATTTGTTTTTTAGAAATATACACAAGTAGAACTGTACAGGAATATTGATAGAATTTCCAGGAACGTGAATGATACGTTGTCGCTCATAATCATATGGATTGTCTAATATTTTTGGTTTTGTTTAGGGTGCTATGTTGGAGAAAAAAATTGGGAAAAACAAGTAAATTCGAGTTTCTGGTATAATTTTCTCTGTATTGTACCAAATGTTGTGCTTGACAGTTCTAAAACAACAACTTGACCATATTGATAAACATGTCAATTCAGATTTGTCATCACAAAGTCCATTTTCTCTACACACCATTAGCAATCCAAAACTTGTTTACTCCATGACATTGCCGTGAAGTCGTCATTTGCAACACACAGTTTAACATGTTAGACATTCTAAAAATAACCATATTGCCCTCGGTCCAAAACACTACTCCCTAATCCCACCTGAGACCTCTCCGTGCACTCCGTCTCTCCAAAGTCCCAACCCGTGCTCCTCTCACCCATAACTCCAAAACCCTACACCCCCTAAGCTCCAAAAAGTAAATTATATAGGACGCTGTTCAGAAAGATTCTCTTGAGATACTATCCATATTATTCATCTCGTGATCTAATGACTGAGCTGAAGAGGAGAGAGAGTGGACATGTGTCATCACAGTAGAGAAGATCTTTCATAGGACAGAGTCCTATAGAATTTGCTTTCCAAGCTCAAACCCTAAATCCGTGTCGAGGGAAGAGATGTACAGCCGGCGTCATCCTGAAAAGCCCGGCCCTCTTTTTGGTAGATGAGGGCATGAGCGTGCTAGACAGCGCGTCCAAGAAGGAGGCGCTGGACCGGGTGATGGTTGGAAGGATAAGTGCAGTGGTGGCACACAGGCTCAGCACTATCCAGAACTGTGACATGATCGCCTATTCTGCTCGAGAGAGAGTTGTTGTGGCCAAGGGTCCGTCTGGAACGTACTTTAGATTAGTCAGTTTGCCGCAGGGAGGCAACCGGCACTGAGATATTTGCATGACAACAGAGCAGCACTTTAAGAATTTGCAGCCCGTTTAGATGAGTCGCCATTTGGATTTAACTTGGAAGCAGGAACTCTGAATGCAGAGGTGCAGCTGTGCATGGCATGAGTATCAGCTGCAGTTTGAATTAAGAGTAATTATTCGTTTCTAATTACAGGTAGCTGCTTACCTTCATGTCTATTTGATCATCCAATTTCTTCATTGCAGATATAAACTCTGTGGTTCATTTCATATTGCAAATTGTAATTTATTTAGAAAAGAGTTGCCAACTTTAAAGATGAGTTGCAGATTGCCTTCTTATATTTTTTTTATGTTTAATTTGATCTCTACAGCTTTAGTTAACGGATTGGTTACTTTGTCCTTACTTCGTTTTGAGGCTCGAGCGGCAAATAGGGTTTTAGGTCTATTTCGAAGTCACCCTAGTAGTCAACTTACTCATTACAGAGTATATATTTTAGTGCATGCACAAGGTAAACTTACTTTGTGCTCATATTGATTTCATAGCTATGTTTCCATCACCGCTGCCAAGTATCAATTTTCGATCTCAGAAACACAAATTAAATGTCTAGCGAGCAGATATATTGAAGGTATTTTAAGCTGGAGGGTCTCTTCCTATGTCTAGGTTGCAATGACATGACTATCTATTACCCCCTCTGGTAAAAATACTTACCGTTTTGGATATAACATGGTCTCCAATATGTACATTTAACTACTATCTTTTACTATAATATATTTTAAAACTCAACAAATTTATAAGATTATGAAAGCGTTTTTCAAAAACAAATCTACACACATGATTTTTATGTCTTCAAACTAAGTACATAGAAATTACTGATAGTCAATGTTTCAAAAGTTTGACGGACCTTGTCTAAAATGGTAGGTGCTTGTGTCTGGAAGGAGTAACATATTTGAGATGCCAATGTAAGCAATTTTTTTTTAATGAAAACTAATGACACGGTTGCGATGCCAAGCCGGCGAGCCGCAAAGACCAAGACGAACCCTCCCTCATGTGTTGGTCAAAGAAAAATGAGCAAATTGATGGCATCATCGACAAACACCCCAATTCACGATTTACCATCAACAAAGTCAGTTTTCACTACATGCCATTGGCAATCCAAAACTTGTTTACTACATAACATTGTCGAGAATTTGTCATTCACAACCCACCATTTAGCATGTCAGACATTCTAAACATGATGGTATTGCCCTCGGTCCAAAACACTACTCCCTAACCCATTCCCGTCGTTTCCCACCCGAGACCTCTCTGTACACTCTCTCTGAAGTCCCAACCCGTGCTCCTCTCGCCCATGGCTCCCAAACCGTAAGTCCATTGCCCCAAGGTCTAGCCCCCAAGCTCAAACCCTAAATCCACGTCGAGGGAAGAGATGGTCCACGGCGACCTGGTATTGCAATATTACATAATCTAGACTTGTTGAACAGTTCCCTTGTTGAATGTCTTTTTCTGTGACAGTGCATCCGTATTGTGTGTTGTCATGGTATTACAATGAATTATCATCATTTATTTGAGGTAATTTATACTCCTTTGATCATTTGGCTACTATGCATATTGTGTAAGTTGCAGTGGTATATAGTGGTAAACGAGACCCCTGACTCATTTAAAAGAAGAGCATTTTTTTATTTATTGAATCACTTGAATGAAGCGGAAGAACAAGTCTTGGTGGACTAGGACTCGATGCCGAACATGCTTTCTTTTCTCGGTTGTGCTTCGTCTAGTAGCATAACACTTGTATTGCTCTCCTACAACCCCGTTTTCACGGTTTAGGCTGCTCCTATTTTTAGAGCTAGGTATTTGTTGCGTACCTTTTCTGTTACCAGGCTTGGTATGTTGGATCGTAAGCGAGTTACCATTTTGTAATAAACAGCTTAGTGTGTAACTCAAACTGACCTAAAAATCACTACTAGGTGTGTGGGAGCGAGCAATATAGGATCCATTTGGTGCAGTGGTATAGAGCGAAAGTTTCAACATGCTTCATAGCTTATAAAATAGGAGTATAGTGAACTTTTTGTATGGTCAAATGGAGCCTAAACGGACATAAGTAACAACGATGGTATGAAGTAAAACCGAACTTTCCCGATGACAAATAATGAAACTAGACATTTTTGATGGCATACAATCAATTCGCCCAAGGCTTTGTGTCATATTGTCCTTCTCGATCTCTTTTTTTAGTGTTCTCTTTAAGTGGCTGATGCTCGAAGGAAATCTTTCTTGCTTTTGATCGGCTCACTCTTCTTCTTTTCGTCTGCAAAGCTGCTAATAATCTCGCACCACATGAATGAGGATATTTTGTAGCAAACTGCGATGCTTATTGCGGAAGAACATATGAACTATCGTGGGGATGTTGGTCTCTGTTCTCACGATTCACTTGATGACAAAGCCAACGGGAAAAAAAAAAGAAAATAACTTGCCAAGCTAATACTACCTGATATTAACCTGACGGTTTCAGTAGTATGTCAAAATCGTAAATAACAATTTAGCAAGCAATAAGATAGTCTAATTGAGCCACTGAAAGTTGGCAAAAAAGAGAGGTTGAGCTTTGAGGCAATGGCAGGAAAGGATCTGTTCTTTTCTTGCTCTTTCTTCCATCCATCCACGATCCATTCCATCCTCGCAACTGTTCATCAACACTTGCGTCAGCCAAAAAAGAAAAGATACACCTGCATGATGCCTCAATCATCAGAAAGCAGAAAAGGTGAAGAAATCACACACACGCCTCTTGCAGGTCGGTCGTGTGGCTCCATGTTAAGCCACATCTCGCCTTCCTCTTTCCGAATCACATCCTGACGGACACACGCATGCTGCGAGTGGACCGGAAAGTGTTACGAAACTTAACGAGGATGCAGCTTGCGAGGTTTACCGTAGCATGATTCGCTTGGACCGGCCTCTGCTGCTGCTGCTGGAAATCCTATCATATATTATTACCGTGTACATCTAATCTTTGTTATATGTAGAGATTAGAAGTAAATTTTTATGCTATTGTATCAGCTTAATGTAATAATGAGAGTTAATAAAACTTTATTTTAAAAAAAAACTAGTAGTACTATCACAAGTGTTTTTTCTTGTCAGAAAAATTCAGAATTGGCTCTGCTCCTGATACGTCAGTGTACACTACACTAGGCCGGTTGAGCGCTCTGCTTATGTCAGTGCTAAGTAAGATCTGGACCTACACGAAACAAATAAAATTTTCCGTGTACATATACCAGCTCAGTTCACAACCTGTGTTGTAGACTTATACCCTTGGGTTGGGTCACACACATTTAGTGAGCTACACCAGCATATCAACAGAGATCAGTAAGCCGAGTGACTGAACTTGTGCTAGCTAGGCGGCAATGGCGAGCAGGAGGCGGCAAAGTAGCAGGAGCGTCATGGCCGTGCCGACGCCGGTAGTTCTTGGAGTGGCAATGGTTGTCCTCGCCAGCAGCGTGACCGGCGCGCGCGGGCAGCTCAGGATGGGATTCTACGCCGAGAGCTGCCCCGCGGCGGAGCGGATCGTCGGCGACTACGTCCGGCAGCACGTCCGCCGCGTGCCCACCGTCGCCGCCGCGCTGCTCAGGCTGCACTTCCACGACTGCTTCGTCAGGGTACGTACGTTCACGTGCATCCACCGCTCATCAGCATACACGCGCGCGTATGCATTGCATGCACTGTGTCAGTGCTGTGACCGTGCGTGCGTCTCAGGGTTGCGACGCGTCCGTCCTGCTCAACTCCACCGGCGGCAGCGTGGCCGAGAAGGACGCGCCGCCGAACCTGACGCTGCGCGGCTTCGGCTTCATCGACCGCGTCAAGAACCTCGTAGAGGATGCGTGCCCCGGCGTCGTCTCCTGCGCCGACGTCCTCGCGCTGGCCGCCCGCGACGCGGTCGCCGCCATTGTACGCAATCTCACTGTGCTCGTTTTTGCTCGCTGAAGCTTGAGCTGACAATTGAGCGTGGCCTCTGCACATGGTGCTCGGACATGCAGGGCGGGCCGTCGTGGCGCGTGCCGACGGGGAGGAGGGACGGCACAGTGTCGAGCATGGAGGAGGCGCTCGACGAGATCCCCAAGCCGACGATGAGCTTCCCGGAAATCGCCGACTCGTTCGCCAGCAAAGGCCTCGGCGTGCGTGATCTCGTCTGGCTGTTAGGTACCTACGTGACAAATCTTCATACGACAGTGATGCACGCATGTTCGTGACACGTAACCGTGCGTAATTTACATGTAGTTCATGCTAATTAATTCACAAAGTTCTGCAATATTTTTTTTTTTGAAAAAAAGGAGGAAAAACCGGTTTGATTTCAACGAGGCATAAGAAGCAGAGAGGAAAACCAGTTTGATTTCAGCGAGGCATAAGAAGCAGAGAGGAGAAAGCCTGGTCCTGATCGCCCATTCCTTGTGTGTCGAGTCGGCAGCAGTACATGCAAAAGGAGCACGAATAATTGTTGCTTTCGCCGCCCGTCTTAAACCGATCGCCGGATTCCTCGAGCGAAATAATCCAAATTTACTTTCAGCTCCGAGTCACATATGCGTGCCAGCTTCCTGTCCTCTCCATGTGATTACATTCAGTGCAACTTCTGAAGTAGGCTGGCAAAAGATTTGCTCTCACTATGCATTTCTTGCTTGAGATTTTAGCATTCAGTGCCACATCTGAATTCGCATTCGTAATTCAGTTCGATTTTACATGGATTTCACACCAACCAGTTCGATTTTAGTAGGATTCTGCATGTTCCAAACAGCACCTGAATTGTGTGCGCTCTGTTCTGGTTACTGCATTTTAACTCGGCCACTTAAGTGCATTCTTTTCCTTAACTGTTCATCTGCAACTTAGCAATCAGCTATGAAAATCCTTAGAGACAGCCGGACAGGTGCTGTGATCTTTCATGCATTTCAGGGGTTGTGACTTGTGAATCCTGAGTTGTAGTCTTGTACGGTCACTCTGTTGTCGAGTCAACACTGATTTTTTTCCCACCGTCAAGAAACAACTTCGTACATTTATCACTCTGACTTATAGTTATTGACTTAAATGATCTCATATTTTATTGATATAAGTAGTATCATAATTAAAGATTCAATCTTTTAAATAGCAAACCATCAATTTATTGTGACATGTCAAACGCGTTTAATCCTATAATCAGGTGCGCACACGATCGGCATCGCCCACTGCTCGTCCTTCGCCGACCGCCTGTACGGCTACGCTGGCGCTGACAACGCCACCGACCCGTCCCTCGACGCCGCCTACGCCGCCAACCTGCGCGAGCGCAAGTGCCGGGCACACGGCGGCGGCAGCGGCAGCGGCGAGTACGCCGACGATGGCGTCGTGGAGATGGACCCGGGGAGCTTCCTGACGTTCGACCTGGGCTACTACCGCGCGGTGCTGAAGCACCAGGGCCTGTTCGGCTCCGACGCCTCGCTGCTCACCGACGCGGCGGCGCGGGCCGACGTCGCCGGCGTCGCGGCTGGCCCGGAGGAGGTGTTCTTCCAGGTGTTCGCGCGGTCCATGGCGAGGCTTGGGGCGGTGCAGGTCAAGACCGGCGCCGAGGGCGAGGTCAGGAGGAACTGCGCCGTCGTGAACGGCGGCTACAAGTGATTCTTCTTTTGGCATCCTTCTGGTGATTGCCAGTGGGTGATGTGATTTTGCTCTTGCATCTTAGTGATTTGTATTTGGCAAAATTTCAATCAAATTTTTGTTATGCTTGCTCTTATTGTGTTTAGACCTCACATATCTTTCGAAGTTTCCATATGTTCGGGCACTGTCGTCATGTCTTTGCCCTATTTCATACAGATTTCGTTTTGCAAGCACTTATTCTCATTTTTCTTTCCTATTACAATCTAATAGCTTTTGCATTGGTTAGGTTGCCATGCTCCATCATCTACTTAGTCTGCAGACTGCAGCTTTCCATGTTGTCTTTCTAACTCCACGATCTTGAGCTACACAGTTCAAACCCAGTGCAGCGTAGCTCGTACCCTCATGTTCTGTTTCACTCTAATGACGTGATATACACATCATTGGCTTCGTCGGCATTTCTTGTCACTGCTAGAGGTTGTGATTCCACCATCAGCGATTTGTAGGCTATGTCTTGCTCTGCCGCCTGGCTGACAGCTACGAGGTCCAAGCCCGGTGCAACTGCGCCTGTACCCTCCCCTACCGATGATGTCGACAGTCGTATGGATCGATGAGCTTCTATTTTACGTTGCATCCGCCTCGGTCATTCGCTATTGGATATGTGGTCCGAGCTCATCTCCTGTTCAACACTACTACACTTTATGACATCCTTAGTATCAACATCTTCCCACCTGACACCGCACCTATCCCCTTTCACTGCTGTAGAGCGGACAACGACGTTGGCCAATCGAACCGTTAGTGTGTCTACATGGTTTGTGAGGGAGAGAGAATATGTTATATTTTCTATGTGAGTGGACAAGTGGACAACGTCGTTGGCCAATCAAACCAGTATGTCTACGTCGTTCGTGAGGGAGAGAAAATATGTTATATTTTTTTACGTGAGTGAATGTTTATTTTTTTCACGATCTAAATAGATCGGTCATCTTATATTAGGCTGAATAGATCGGTCATTATCTTGTATCAGGCTGAATAGATTGGACATCATCTTGTATTTGGTCTTACCTCTTTTTTTTTGTTTTCTACCTCTCATATTGAGCTATGTTTATTTTTTTCTCTTTCTTTCCTATTACATTTTACATCACAAGATCATTTGTATTGCAACTTTGATCTCCTAAATATATGCAAAGTGCAACGAACTTATACATTAATGAAATTATGTTGTTTTTTTGTCCCGATACTTGGCTTTATTTTTCTAATAATGGTAGAGGTGGGTAATAGAGAAGCAGAGACATGTGTATTTTTAGTTATTGTTTTTAATGGTTGTAGTTGGTAATTAATAAACAATAGGTATAGGGATACTTTGCTTTATTTTTTCTTTGGTTATCGTGGTAATTTTTAGACCTTGAGAACGAAGAAGAATGCTTCTTTTGTTAGCTAATTACTAATATAATAGATTACATCAAAGCTGCCAGCAGCAACCAATTCACTCAAAAACTTATGTTGATAAAAAAAAATGCTGGTGATTTACTTCAGTCACGCAGGACACCAAGCCGTGCCTTTTACCCAGCTTTGCTTTTGATGCTCAGTGATAAACCAAACACTCGTAAGGGCATGACAGGAGCGGTAGCTCAATTGGCACGCTGACACAATTTACATGATGAGAAACAAGGCCTCCAACCCACAGGAGATGCAGAATCATCAAAGAGCCCACAGGAGATGCAGAATGGACAAACAAGGATTTTATACACGAAAGGACAATTTTTTTTAGACCAAAGGACAAATAAGTTGACGCTGTAGTTCAACTCCCAGCATGGACAACAAACCACAAGTACCCAAGGGTTGCATGAAACACATAGATTGTAAGGCTTAAAGGGAAATAATGCTCTAAACAATAGCCTTAGACCAAAGCAAATAGAACAAAAGCTGTTGTTCAGGGGCCCGATAGATCGAGGGATCTCATCCTCACATTGGTGCAGTTGATGACGAACACCGGGAAGGTCCCATTGAGATCATTGTTTGCTAGAGATAAAAACTTCAAATAGGACATAGGTGAGAACATAGAATATTCTGGGATGCTCAAGTAGTTCTCTAAATTAAGCATGACAATCACAGGAAGCTTGCTGAGTCGAGACGGTATGTCACCGTAAAATTAGTTGCTGCGATATGTTTACCGAGATGGTGCCGCTGAGATTGTTGTTGCGGAGGTTGAGCTTGCCGAGGTTAAGGAACGTGGGGAGTAGAGACCGGCGATGGTGAGTCGCGCGGAGCTCAGTGACATACCCGGCGGCGTCGCAGGTGACACATTCAAGTTTGTGCTTGTCACATTCAAGAAATAAGTTAGCTCCACAAAGCTGACTACTTATACAGTATCCAAGTTTGAGCTTGTCACCAAGGATGTCACAACAAAGAAGGTTTCTTCATATAAGGTAAATTCCCAGTATCAAATAGATAGAATTTTGTACATGGGAGAGAGCTGATAGCTCAATTTATCACCGGAGGCGTCTATCTACCATCTCGGCATTCCACTTATTCCACGTCCACTTCCTCATCATCCCCCTCATACTGGGCAAGAAACAAAACAAACTGTGAGTGTATTGCTTAGCAGATCTACAGAAAGAAATGAGGAGCTGGTTTGAAGTGTAATTCCGTGCTGCCATATGTGCATATAAACAGGTTTGCTATTTCCTGGAGGATGCAAATTTATTTTAATTTTTTCTCCGAAGGATGGAGGATGCAAATTTAGTCACCTGCTCGTAAGCATTAACCACTGGTGGTGGCTGCGGGGGCATAACTGGCAACCTAGTTTCATCATCAGCATCATTTTCTAGTGATGCGTTTATTGGATCATGTCTATCCTCCAGTTCAACAGCTTCAATTGGATCATCCGCAGCATGAGCAGCCATACCAGTGGAGGGCAAAACATGTTTGACTGGAGAATCTTTGACCTGAAAGTATAAAAATATCTACTCAATAAAAGCGTGAACAAGAGGGCCAAAATGAGCTAACAGGCCCAATGATAAAGGAAGCCTATACCACTGTGTATCACTCACTTTTTAAGGAGTTTTTTGTTTGGGTGGGTAAGCAACAGTAAACAACAAGGCAATGAGGCGTCAGCCTTAGGCTTAGAATGGAATCAAGAGCGTGTGCTAATATGATGATGTCCAAATAGACATTGGACTTGTTATACCAGCTATGAGAATATGATACGTAATTTATTTAAAAATAGAGTTAATACATGAGAAATATCGCACCTTGTCTGTGTTGGCTGAGGAAAAAACATTTCCTAGCTTATCCTTTTCATCTTCCCACAATTTCTTCTTCAAATAGAAAGATTTTGTTGGCTCGGTTCCCTTGCTTGGTTTATCAAATTCTGCAACAGTATCTTCTGACCTATATTTATCTGGCCTAGTTATCGTGTCATAGTCTCGCTCTCTTCTTTTCTTCACTGAAAAAAGACACAATATAAGACAAGTACATATCTGACACAAAGACACCTTCAAACACAGAGCAAGAAATATTGTTGAGTAGTAAATGAAAAAAGTACTCCCTCTACTCAAGAATATATGACCTTTTGGACAAGACAATCTCCAATAAGCAACTTTGACCATTAAATTCAATGGTAATATGATAGAAAATAAATAAAGATATCATAGTTTGAAAGTACCTCACACAATAAATCCAATGGTACTATTTTTAATTTTTCATATGACCAATCTAAATAGTTTGTACATATCAGTGGTCAAATTTAAGGATGTTCTTGACTACTCAAATTCTCAAATGTCATATATTTACTTCATCCAGTATTTCTATAAAGGGAAGGCAACTAATCACATCAATTCCAATGCTTGAAGTTTGACACAGGAAGTTTTATTTGTTAGGGGAGAGCCTGCTTAGACTCCAAGAAGTAAATACTTCGACAGAGAAAGAAATCAGAGGATTTCTCAGGGAGAGAGCCTACATCAGCTACTAGTTGCATGGCGTGCAAAAGAGGAAATAGACATGTGGTCAAGGGCGTTTCAAGAAGATAGATAGGGTCAGGTGGTGCACCACGACCAATAAGCGTTTAGATGATGCTGTTGCTCCTTGTTTCTCTTTGTGTTGCTTTTTACTTTTAAATATTATCGTAGCAGTTGTTAATCTACCCGGCAGCTCAGGTACCAGGTTTTAATGTACTGTAAACTTAATGAAGGGCAGCGCTCCTGCCAATTCTGTAAAAGAAAAGTCTGACGCCGATGGAAGGAGAAACGGATGCTACTTAACAAGATACACATCGTACTAATAGTGACCTTAAGAAAACATAGTCATCATCATACACTCTTTAGAGGCATATATAGTGAATAGTCTCAAAGGAACAAAGCTACCCACCGGCTTTTGCTTCTTCACTTGTTGAGTACGGGATTGATCTCTTCTTAGCAGCAGCAGCATTTGGGCTCCTTTCATAAGGACCATTTGGGTCTTCATCAACATTGATACTGGAGCCTTCTTCATTAGCTCCACGCTTCAGAATATCTGAAGCAAGCAAATCACCTAGTCTCTCAAAACGAGCTTGTGACCTGCACAACTCCAATTAGTCAATAATCATAAATCCATAATCATGTAAACATTGAAGAGATTTGGTGTGGCAAGTCAAGGCAAAAATGTTTTCCTATTATTAGTTCAAAAGTTATGACAGCACAACATACCTTTTCAATTCTTCCTGTGCTTTCAAAAAGCGACCATGAGCTTTAATGAACTTTTTCATTTTTGAGGTCATCCTGCGTTGGAAACAAAATAATGTGACAATAAAATACTTGCTAACACCATCGAAGTGTCAAACTATTGGTATAAACAAAAGGGGCATGCCATTGTCATGCGCCAAAATTTATAAATACCTGTGGCATCCCTCTTTCTCCCTCCTCAGTTGCAGATCAAGATAATTTACTCTGCTAGAAATCTTGCGCACTTCAGTATTCTTCTCATCCAAAATAATCTGAATAGTTAATAGAAGGTTAAGTTTGGATTTACACACGATCGAGCTATTTTAAAGGATAAGAATTGAATCGTGCAGATTGTTGGTGTTAAAATAAAGACATGGCTGATGATAACTTCTACAATAGACCACAGATGAAGGTACTAGAAGAAATATTATCCACCTACAGCAGGTAAAAACACTAAGAATATATATTTCCACAGATGCTAGAACCCGGTAGCAGGCAATGGGCTATTGTGAAGTACGGTTGTGATTAATACACATCACAACTACTAACAAAGTAATACTACAACAAAATGTTTAAAATATCATGGACAAAGAATACTTTTCAATAAGTTTAGCAGGCACAAGGACCATAATACCAAATAAGCAGCATAAAAAATTCAGCCCTAATTATATATATACCAGTTAGCCTTCATAACCAAATAGGCAAATAAAAGGCAACTAGAAATTTCCAGAAACCAGTCTGGGGGAACCCTCCCACTTTAGGATACATGTCATCATAAAAAACATTCCATATTTCGACATAGTGCATAATATGGCTAAATGGTTCTTTCAATTGTAAAACTTGGTTCGGAACTTCGAAAGTTGGAATCATGCAAAATCATATAAACCATTGTAGATCAGTGCATATTTATTGCTGCTGCATTTATAAGAACTGGCTGGTTTACCAAAATGATATTTCAGCTAAGTAGCATGTTATGTATAATTCCGCAAAATCAAAGAATAGGTAGGTGCACATTCTTATATGAAAAAAAAAGGTAGGTGCACATTATTTATGGTAGCGATAGATATTCACCGATCATGAAAAGCAACTAAACATCACAAACTTCCAAAATTGTTGAAAAAAATAGCACAAACATAAATTGAAAAACATTTGAAACAGTAAGTGTATGGTGAAAGAACATATCGACCTACATAACAGAAGAAAGAAAAAGGGACTTACTATCTTTGGGATCTGATATTACACAGCTGTTAATCCCTTAGTGGATCTGCTCTATTACATAAGCAGATTCCTAATTTGCCCCCATGTCATGGTATAATTAAGCAGCTTTTATTAGTTGTATCGACCCAATAGCTCACTAATTGATCTTTACGGTGCTTTCTCTATCAATTTGAGACTTATCCATAGAGTAGTATAGGCTCTACTTTCTTCCTACTTTGAAGTGTGCTTCCTTCCTACAGCTGATAGGGCAAAATCACACTTTGTACATCCAATGCATGAAATCCAGTCATCACAATTTTTCAATTTAACCCTATAAACATTAATCAAAAGCTGACATGGTTTACTAGCATGTAGTATATTATAATAAAAGCAGGGACCATAAAAACTGACCTCCAGCTGAGATTTCTCATCATGCAAAAGCTCCATATCCTGTCTTATTTGTTTCAGCTGCAGAATAATTTTAATCTTAATTTTACAATGATAGGGTGCGCCAAAGGTGACTGTCAGCTATGAATTGGATTATGCATCAGACCTGTTTCCCGTGATCCTCTTTATCATCACCACTTGAGAATTTGTCCTTTTTTCGATCATCGTTATTGTTGGAGACACTCAAACTCCTAGATGAGTTGGTTTCTCCATCATCAGGCTTCTTCTCATGCCTCCTTTCACTGTGTGTGTGTGTGTGTCCAAGAGAGAGAGAGAGAGAGACTAGAATGTTAGAAAAGGTAAATTACAATATCAACATGGCTCTTCAGTCTTCACACAATTAATACAGGCAGAGAAAACTCACAAATCTAATGAAATAAGAGTGAAGGCAGCATATTCTATTCAGGGCATTTTATCAGAAGAGTTGGTTATATTCGTAACAAGCAGATTTGATATTTTTACAAAAAAAAAAATAAGTGCATTAAACATTAGACACATTAGATAATCACTAACAGATAACCCAACTGTGATGATTTAGTAATTGTGGACATGAAATAAAGCATAAAAAGTGCTTGCATGTTCTTTGGGAAACCTGTTGCATGCTTATGTCAATTAAATGAATACATATAATATAGGCAATAAATGTGAGTCTGCAAGAAACACAAAAAAATATGCGATTCCAGGGAGGATGTTTTAACTTGTACAGATCAGCTCCAGCATATCAATGGTGGTTAACAATAATGAAGAACTTACATCACAGAAACAAGGCAGATAACACAGAATCAGTTAGAAATGTAAAATTGAAAGTATGAGCAGCAGTAGATACACAGACATATTCGAAGTCTGTAGAATTAAAATAAATTAATCATATATTGAAATGTATTGCATACCTCTTCCTGATGGGAGACCGTGAATAGCTAGATTCTGCAAGTAAAAATTTCAAAGCTCTATGATTTTATACACAATGGAATCGGGGCTGGTTCAATTAAAATGTAAGTGAGCAGCTGCGGATTTGTCCACACACCCAGAAGGAAGAATCGACGGGAGCAAGGAGGAGAAAATTTGTTTACCCCTTTCTTGAGAAGTTGGCTTTTGGTCATGAAGGGAACGATGACCCCTGGAATCTCTCTCAGGGGAATGCCTCCTACGAGGGGAACGCCTTCTATCAAACCTGTCTCTGAAGTCGCCACCTCTATAATCTCTTCTCCCTATAAGTTAGGAGAGAGACAGTTTCATATGAGGAAGCATATATGACACTAAACGAAAATGTATCAATATGGACATAGGACACCCATAAGCCTGTTAAGCTTACCACAACCTTTGAGCTACAAGATAATTCAATTAGCAGTAAGTAGAAGGGCTCCAGAATAATACCATTAGCCACAAGAAAGTAGGGCCGAAAATTAACGCATGAGTAGATACCAAAATATGATAAGGAACCACCGGTACACCCGTTACGATAGTACCAAAATCATAATGTTGATTGTCAGAAATCAAAATGATGGGAGCACCATAAAGAACCTCATATAGCAATTACGATAAAGGTGAGGTCTTCCATAATCCCAATATCACCATATAATTCTATTACCATTTGTCCAGGTATCTTCCGCGGCGACTTGCAAGAATTATAATAACTTGCAATTACCAATGACAAGAACACTTCTCAATAGAACTAGCTGATGCACAGTATTCAAGGATGTGTGGCTCAATTAATTGTAAAAGCTGCTAATCACATGATCATAGCACATCAAACGTATTATGGACATCATTCAGTGGAGTTGTCATCCAAGATACTGATAAGTCCACCTTCTTGATATAGGACAGGCATTATAGTCACAATAAATTGTCGAAATCCAACTGAAGAATCTATCAAAAGGCCGTCTTATCCTCTGGCATCAGTGGAGTCTAATAAATCTGCTCATGAGTCTGCTAATTTGAATGGTAGTTAA
This sequence comes from Phragmites australis, assembly GCF_958298935.1. Classification (NCBI taxonomy): domain Eukaryota; kingdom Viridiplantae; phylum Streptophyta; class Magnoliopsida; order Poales; family Poaceae; genus Phragmites; species Phragmites australis. Next base: position 42,845,362 of record NC_084926.1, read on the forward strand.
ATCAAAAGACAACCAGTAAGAATGTCGCCTAATTCTGCAACAAGCTTCCACTTGTTAGAATTATTTTATATCTGCAGCAACTGAGGTTGAAGTATAAAAATAAAATAAATCAAACAGGCACAATGAGACAATACAGAACATAGAGAACACGCTACCACATGAAGCAAGAACAAAGTTCCCTTGCAACCACAATGTCCAGAAGTAAATGGAAAAAACTCCAAAGATGGCCATCCATAAATGATCTGGTTCATATATATCCATTCTTTAGTTAATCACTATCATGGCCACATTCTCCTAATTCCTCCCTTCTGAAATAACAGATGTCCTCTTGAAACCATAACATAAGAGCGACTTGGAGCATTGATGACTTTTTCTTTTTAAGCATGGCACACCAACTTCTCATACCACCCACCATGTTATGTTCTTCAGAAACAACTGCTCAGAATCCGGTAAGACATATCACCTGGCTTTCATGACCAACTGTTCCCGGTAGGGTCCAGAATTTGTGAAACCTACTCATTTAAGCACTTATTTGTCTCCAACAGACGCTATACTCCGAGATTATGATCCAATCAACAGCACGACATATGCATCTAGCTACCCATACATCTAAACCTACCAACATAACACCCTTCCCCCATTAACCACAAACCCTAAACCTCGCTGGGGATCTCAGAGGAACAAGCAACTGCAAAACCGTACGTGAAGAGAATGGGGGCTTAAGGAAAAATGTTATCTATACCGGCGCGGGGCGGGAAGGAGGTGCGGGAGGCAGGGAACCGGCGGAGCTCGTCGTGGCCGTGCGCGAAGCTGCAGGTGTCGCGGGAGCAGCCGCCGCGCTGCCATAGCGCGCACAGCTTCGTCTTGTACGCCGGCCCGCGGCGCAGAGGGTCCAGCATCGCGGCTTCCGTCCGATCGATCGGCCGATCCCCGAGCTCCCGGTTGGGGAATTCGCGATCGATCGCTCGCGCCTCGCGGGGTAGGGTTTCGATGGGAGCAGAGTCCTAGCACGAGGCGGGGATGATTGGATGAAGGGTATGCTGTGTCGTCGGTAAAAATGAGAAAAATTGATGATATATGTCACCGTATTTATTAAAATAGATAATATATTGATATATTTATAAATTTAGTACTCGTATTCGGTATTTAAATTCTGTAAAAGTATGGAACGGTGGGCTCGGACTATATTCAGCATCTAAAGTAATGAATATAGGTAACAATATCGTATTCGACACCTTAGGTGTAGAAAATTTTCTGTATTCGACACTCGGTGTACAGTGCCGTACTCGGTGTCTCAGGTGTCGAATACGACCTATGCCGTGTGCACCCATCACCTCTTATCTTTGTTTTTGGTGCGCGATCACATTGCGTCGTGTCACCATCACTTTATGTCTCTGCTGTCTCCGATAATTAGTGATCCTTGCACTCTCTTTTTCGCTATAAATGAGAGCACATCCATGAGGAGTAGTATCAGCGCATGCACGGGCCGCAGCGTGAGAGGAGATCAGAAGTGCGAGCAAAGAAGAAGAGGAGAGGAAAAGCAGCAGTGCAGCACGTAGAGAGGAGAGGAGAAGCATCGCAAGGTGAGAAGTAGCAGCAGCGTGAGAAACGAATAATCAGCCCAAGACGAGGAGGAGTAACAGCGCGAGATACAATAAGTACTTAAATTATGTTTTTAATTAGTAATCAGAGTATTTAATCTGTTTAATTACTTTTGTCCAATTATTTGTTTAGTTTGATTATATGAATCTGATTATTTGCTTAGTTAGTGTAATAGTAATTAGCGTGAATTTGTATAATAGTAATTAGCGTGAATTTGTATAATAGTAATTAGCGTGATGTCGTGCAATAGTAATTATTTGCTTAGATTAGTAGATTGCATAATAGTAATTAGCATGAATTTGATTAGTAAAAAAAAACTCGGGTTGGACAGAAAATTTTGATTCAAATCACAATGCATCGATAAATTGTCAAATTGATTTTTTTAATTAATAGTGGTGTGTGTCGGTTTAATTAGTTTTTTAATACAATCTATTAAAATAGAGATGCACATATTAACTCCTAGCCCTAGTTAAATAAAAGGAGCTATGAAATAAAATAAAGGAATATTTTTGATGTCTTGTACTCACCGTAGCCTCCATTACTCTTCTCAGCTCATTCAGCACAAAGAAATCTATGAATAGGTTAATAGTACATTGTCAATTTCTAATGAGATTGAATATTTGATTAATATAACTTTCATATAGTTTAAATAATATTTTAATTCAATATTGAATATTAATTATTTCATTTTTATTCAATAATAATGATTTAATTCGCATTGTTAATTACTTAAATATTTAGCATATATACTGTGCAAATATATAAGTAGCACCGTACTTCACGATAGATACATTTAGGAGCATATGGTTTCTAAAGATGTGGCCCTTCAACATCGGAAGTAGCTACAAAAGCGATCAAGGGGTCTGTGTGGGTACCTTATCCCAGCACGATGCACGGATCTTGGAAGGTCTAGATTCACGAGACTGCAAGGTAACATGGATGAAACAAATGCTGTTAACGACCTACGCAAGTGCAAACTTTGCAAACAACACGGTCATGACATGTGGATATGCCCAACCTAACAATAAACTATCATGCACTATTGAACTGTAGTGTTTTAGAGTTGTTGTATTTTATTGAACTATGAAGCTTGTTTTTTACTTATTTATTGAACCATAAAGCTTGTAACATATTCTAATTTGTTATTCACATACTTATTGAACCATAAAGAGTGTGGTATATTCTTTTTTTATTCACATACGCATTGAACCATGAAGCTTGTAATATATTCATATTTATTTATTGAACCATGAAGCTTGTAACATATTCTAATTTGTTATTCACATACTTATTGAACCATAAAGAGTATGGTATATTCTTTTTTTATTCACATACGCATTGAGCCATGAAACTTGTAATATATTCATATTTATTGTTCACCTACTTATTGAACTATGTAGCTTGAAATCATTGTCATGACTCATGCTGGTCTTCCTGAGGTTCTTCAGTAGCGGTACGACGAGAACCATAAAGGATGGATAATTTTCACAGGGCAGCAGGTATCACGATTATATATGATTTTTAATTGTCAAGATAATTTGCTACTAACTCAGTACATGTATTGGATACCTTTTACAGTTGCTTCCGTTGCGAGCCCGGAGTGTCCACACGATAAAGGAGTTAGACCATCGATTCCACGAGCCACTCGCACGAACAGACTTACTACCTTCCAATCTCATGATGGCCGGAGTGGATTTTTGAGAATTTATTTGAGGCATTAAATATTGCTAGAATTTATAAAAGTTGGCTTATTTGGAGAATTCTAATTAAATATTGGCTCAGTCTTTTTGATAAAACTAATTAAAATAGGTTACTAGTGATCTCTAGTTTGCTCGTAAAAACGTTTAGAATTTTTGGATTATTTTTTAACTAAAAAAATCATGAGTTAAATAAAAAAAACTTGCACTTTTATGGTTTCTTAAGCTTCAGCCTCTCGCACGGCACGGCACATGCCTTAGGTGCCGAATACGACACTGTGTATTTTCGGCACCTCAGGTGCTGAATACAGGAAATTTTCGGCATCTGAGGTGCTGAATACGGCACTGTTGCTTATATTCGACACCTATGGCCCGGGCTCACCGTTCCATTTTTTTGGAATTTGAGGTACCAAATACGAGTGCTAGATTTGTAAATACACAGATATATTGTATCTTTTAGTAAATACGGTGACATATGTTGTTTATTTTTTCATTTTTTGCCGCTGTCGTCCGATCGATATCTAATGGTTGGGATTGTGCCTCCTCTTCTTCGATCATTATGTATTATATCTATTTATTTTTCTCGGATGTAAAATCGAACTTGAATAGTGTCAGATAGCCATTGTTGCATTCTATGTTTGCTTCTCTAACCTTCAGTCGGTTGGATGAGCAAGAAATATCCGTTGCGTTTTCACCCCAAGTTAGAGGTAAGCTCTTGTACAACTCTATTAGTTTAATGTAACAGTAAGAGTTAATTAAACTTTATTAAAAAAACTACTTCGACGACTAGGATGAGCTTGGTAGCTCGAGGAGAAAGTAGAAGACAGGAATGAGGAAGAAAAGACCGGCAGTCGGTTGCTATCCACCACCCAAGCAGTGAATAGGATCTCACATGTAAGTTTATGTTTTCATGTTGGGTTAGGTTTTTATATTACATCATGAAATAGTTTATATCACTTTGAGACGTTTATGTGAAAAAGTACGATGAGATAACACAAAAATTATTCGTAGTCAGTTGAGGTTTTTAGAATGCACATATTCATTTTTTTTTTCTTAGTAGCATATGCTTTTACATGCTGACATAAGTAAATATTGCCATCTGAACGGGGATCTAATTATTATGCAAAACTGGATTTCAAGTTAGATAAGGCACATTAAACCAAATCGATACTAATGTAGAGGTATGATGTAGCCATATTCTAGAGCCATGAACAGTAATCTAGATATATGGATATGATGTCTGTATCTATCCTAATATATTTCCTCTGCATGGATTTTTCTACCATGTTTCCAGGAAAAAAAACATGTAGAACAATACATTTAAGAGGACAGTATATCATTGTCATTTGTCAGTCATTAGAGTCTGAACTATCTAAATGGTCATCTAAAACAGCAGAACTGTTGCTCCTGGGGTTTTGACTGGGATGTTGGGTTGCCATGGCCATTGATTTATGATTTATTTGCCACCTTCTTTTGTGATGCCCCAACCTCCTTGCATGCCTTATCTAGCATTACCAAGAAATCTCTTATGATAACAAATAACCGAAATCCGTCATCTTTAGAATCATTTCCATGGAAATATCGGATTGTTTTCTTTATTAATGATCTCAGTCTCTTCTCTTCTTTCAGTATAAAATTAGTCTCTTTATCTGCATGTTCTATGAAACATTCCAATGAGCGGCGGAATCCACTTGTCTCTTCTAGTGTTGCAATTTCATTCAGGACCTCTTTAGCTTTCATCAACTCATGTCTGAGGTTTACCACACTGGCAGACAAAGCTTCAGCATCTAGTGCAGCTACCCTCTTGACATTGTCCATCTCACTACTAAGTCCTGAAACAATCCTAAGGCCGAGATGGGAGTAGTAATCATCGCCTTCTTGAGGAGATCCGTTGGAATTGTCATCAGAAGTATTAGGAGGTGGACTTCTTCCACTTTCCATGGCCAACCTTGCTTCGCGGACACCTTCAGACCGAATAATCTCTTGAACAACAAAGTGCAGCAATGTGGTCTTTCCATCAGCACCCTTGACATCTGATAACTTCAGAAGGGTGTCAAGTTTGAATGCATTAGCACCACCACGGAGGGTCCCATCATTCAAACTGTTTCCAGTTTTGAGAACAGCTTCGAGTAACTTCAGAAAAAGGCGGTGCTTTAGTTCCCCACAAGCAGTCTGGCAACAAGCAGATATAGTATAACTGTATAAGTACTTGTAGTGAAAGGTTAGAGTTTTTTTTTTTTTTTTTTTTGCACATTTAACACAGAAGTCAACTGTTTGAAGGTAGCTTACCTCCAACTGGAGGAATGAATCCCTGAGACTTGAAGCATCTTCTTGCAAGGAGGACATGAAAAGCGAAGTGTTGATCCTCTTGAAAGCAAAAGGTATGTAAAGTAGTGTCATCATCACTTGTTCTGCAAGGCCTAGTTGCGAGAAATCCCTGTCATAAAGCCTGAGCTTCTGCTCCTCCTCATCAGTTGGCTTCATTCTCAAGATTGTCTCAAGAAGCACCCTAGGAAGTTCATTCCCTTGTGAATAGAATGAGGTGAATACAGTGTCAGAAAATTTGAGGGCGTTGCAGGAGCACTGGACCATAAGTCTATTCAGGTTCAATGAATAATATATATATAAGGACCTTCAAAAACCAGCTACTAAGCTGGTGACTCGACATGACCTGAGAACAAAAGCCACACTAAGAAGCAGCAGCACAACTAGACACTCACACAAATAGAAACAAAATACAATGTCAGAAAAATCATTAATATGAGGCCTCTACAGCAGACTATCCAGGCTAACTGGATTCGCTTCCGTCTTTCAGATTTATGTTGAAGACAGCAAATAAACATATGCAACAACAGAACATATAACGCACTCAATGATTAGTTCATTATAATCTGAAGCAAATTTTGAACTTGAGTCATCCACAAATGAAATGGGCAACGCATTATATACTAAAAGAGGATGGCCAACACAATATAGACTAAAAAAGCTGCCCGATATGCGGTCAGACAAAGTTTATGTTGCTGTACATGAATATTTAATTAATATTTAAATTCAAAAAGGTAGTGACCGTCCTATAGGTGATCATCAGCAAAGTTTCTACAAAAGGCTTCACTTATAAGTGTAATGTCGTCTAAGTCTGTGCAAATGGCTTTTATTTAGAGATTTACTGAAGAACATTTTTTTAGCTAAGCAAGCTGCATGGGCAAATCGATAATAGCTTCTTCTGAATAACTTAAAAAAGGTAGCGACAACCCTACAAGGCATCAGCAAAGTTTCCTAGAAAAAAACTTACTTGTAAGTGTAGTGTTGTCTAAGTCTCTGCAAATGGCCTGTATTTAGAGATGTACTCAAGGGCATCTTTTTTCAACACAAATAAGCAAGCTACATGCAAAAACCGATAATAGCTTCTAGTGAACAAACGGATACCTTCAATGAGAGCATCATGAATCTCTTGTACCCAGACATTCATTGCCTTAAAAACAACCACCAGGTTGCATGATTTCTTAACATTGAGAAGAGAAATGTGCTGACATGATGGATCTGCAGAGGGGAGTTCCTTGTCCTTGAAGTTATTTCTGTTGCCAGCACTATAACCAAACAATTCCTCTATCATATCCTCATTCACACTGCAAAATTCCATTGTCAAACACAAGCATAATGTAGACATAATGTATTATGAATTTAATGCTAATAATAAGACTTACTGAAAAGAACCAAATTTGATGTCATGCCATGCCATTGACTGATCAGGATTAGCAAGAACTTTGTCCCAATAGAAAGGTCGAAGCTTGACTCTTGGAGCATTAACTTTAGTTTCAGATGATTCGCTGGTCTGCTCGCCTGCAGATGATCCTTCAGAACGACATGACTCAACAGGTGACAGCTGAGCAAGTCTTGCTTTAGAACCTTTGGGAGGTCCAGGTGGGGGAGGAGCCTTCTTGATAGGTGGTGGCAAAGGTAGAGGTGGCGGAGGCATCATTGGTTTAGGAGCATCACTTGTTGCATTGTTCTCTGGTGTTCCTCCTGTCACTTGTGAAGGTGGTGTGGCATCAGTAGATCTTTCAAAACAGCACGAAAAGCACTGACTCATGCTGACTCCAGCTTTGGAAGGCCTACTACCCCTTTGATCATCCTTGTGAAGTGGACTGGCAGGAATGCAAGCATCAGGTGACGAACCTACAAACAGAATGTTATATGCTATGGTAATATGACAAGAATAATCCATGGTAGGCTGACAAAACGGACACCAGCTCACCAGGAACGTCAGCCAACTGCAAGTGCAGGAGAGGATGGTCATCTCGTTGCTCACCAACAGAGACCTTGCTTTTGTTGCATCCACAGCAGTAGAAATTTAGAAATGCAGCAATGATTGAGACTGCCGCCGTCGGGAGAACAGCAATCAAGACTAATTTTATGTAATCATATTTCTTCTCTGAAGTTGAAACTGGAGGAGGCACTTCCCTATGCTTACGTGCAGGTTTAGGTTGGTTGGGAGGTTCAATGTTTAGAGAATTGGAAGGTGCAGAAGGTGTTCCTGTCACAGCTTGGGGACAGTGGGCTTCATTACCAGAGGACATGGGTAGTGCAAAAGCTGGAGCCATGGAAAGAGCATCTCCAATCGGTTGATCAGCCAAACGCCGTCTGATAGTAGTTTGAACCAAGCAATGGCTGCTGGCTCTCAAAATAGGTGCTTAGTGCAACACCGTACTCTTGAGGAATGCCCAAATTGATGTAGTTTGCACCGATACAATCAAAGATAGTAGATGATTTTTCAGGATGCAGCAGAGCTAGAAGCTCTAGAAACAACATTGTCTTTAAAGTATTCTCCCAGGAATGAGTTAATAGTTCATCTGAAGCAAATGACAGTACATTGCCCAATATTTCCTCTGTAGCAACCACGTTCCATAAGCAAATTGACCATATTTTGACCACCTGCATACATCCATGAACCATCCTACACATTAAACACCGAGTAAATTTTGCAAAACTACAAAACTTTGACAAAATTATTGCAAAACTACAAATTTAAGCAATAGTTTCACAAAACTATAGATTTAGTGTCGATTTTATGCAAAACTACTGATAGTTTGGTAAAATTATCGCAAAACTACAGATTTAAGCAATAATTTCACAAAACTACAGATTTAACGTCGATCGCAAAACTACAGATTCTAGAGGAGTTGTTCCCAGCCCTGTTACCATAACGACCGGACCCCGCTTGCAGTCTCACAACAGCTGCTAGCTCATGAAACAGACCGTCTAGGAGTTCATATGACTGCAAGCGGAGCCCATTCGTCAGGTTAACAGGTCTACGATAGAATATATAGTTTTACGATAAAATCGGTGTTAAATTTGTAGTTTTGTGAAACTGTTACTTAAATCTATAATTTTACGATTTGCAATAATTTTACCAAAGTATCTGTAGTTTTATAAGCTCACGGACAATCCGTTTCATGAGCTGGCAGCTGCTGTGAGACTGTACGCAGGGTCCGTCGTCATGGTAATGGGGCTGGGAACAACTCCTCTAGAATCTATAGTTTTGCGATAAAATCAACACGGAATCTGTAGTTTTGTGAAATTGTTGTTTAAATCTGTAGTTTTGTGATAATTTTGCTAAATATCTGTAGTCTTGCGATAAAATTGGCATTAAATCTGTAATTTTGTGAAACTATTACTTAAATCTGTAGTTTTGCGATAATTTTGTCAAAATATCTGTAGTTTTGCGAAATTTACTCTTAAACATACCTGTGCAGATGGCTCCATTTCTTTGATCTCACTCAAGAACTAAAAGAACTACGTTCTTTTTGTAGAATACTGAAGAACTAAGTTTGATAGCAAAAACTGACTACGCAAGATTAAGGTAAAATGACCCCTTTTTTTAAAAAAAAAAGAACAACTCACTCTCTTAAATTAATTTGCAACTGAAGAACGCAGTGAACTCAAGCGCCAATTTTTGACAAGAACACAAAAGCAACTCATATTGCAAACTTGCTGGCAGATCTTGAGTGCGAGCAACTCATATTACTACTATCTAATGCTGCAAAGAAAAAGTGTCTGGATGTCCTACCAGATCCCCATTTAGAAGAGGCGATGGAGAAGAAGGATGCTGCCTCCACTGCAACAAGAGACGCTCCCGGTCCTCCTCCTTCTCCCCTACTCCTCCTGACGGCTTGAACAATGCTGCAGCCGACATCAATACCAACATGAATCCTAAGTTCTTCATCACTTTGCCGCCTACGGAATCATTCTCTCTGCCTTTCTTCCACAAAAAAAGATGACACACTTTTCTTTGTCTTTGCAGTGTATGAAAGGTGACTTCTTTGGCTGCCAAGTGCCGAACTAGCTAGATTTGTTCAAAGAAACGGGCTTTGGGTTTGAGGTGTGGTATGAACTGTCTAGAAGAGTCAAATCCTACTGCTTTGTTTAAGAACATAGTATATTAGTATGGAGAATCAAGATCACGGATGCTTTTACTTAAGAATCACACGAGTTAGGCCGGATGGCTCAAAGGGTCGGCACTCGGCACATCGTAGAAGGAGATGTTGACTTAAGCACGCGCACCTGCATCTGCCTCTGCCTGCCAAGAAACATTTTTTATGTGGCGGTCACTGGTTAGTCTCTTTAGGAGCGTGGAACGGATCAGTGGACTGTTCTGAATTCTGATTCAGGTTCGAACGCATTCCGTCCGTCTTGATTCGAGTTCTTGCTTCGTTCTGCATTCTTGCCGAACACTGAAAAATTGCCTTGTTGGTGAGCCTACGGTGGAGCCATGGCCAGGGGAGCGTAGAAAACTGTAGCTTGGAAAGGGGAAAGCCAAGAATGCGTGTCTTGTACCTGCCTGGCGAAGGCGCGCAAGAAAAGCATCGGGAATGGCTCCACGCGGTCGGCGGGGCAAGAGCAACACGCCCCGCGGGCGCGCCTTCGACTTGAGGCCTGGCTCCCACGGCGACACGCACCCTGACAGCCGCGCCGCCTGGGCGTGGCCTCCCGTAACCTGCCATCCTCGCCGCCGGCGATGACCTGCCCCCCGCCCCCCGCCCCTCGCCCTCTCCGCTGCGGCTGAACATAACATTCAACAAGCGGTTCAATCACCCTCGATGCCTGTAGCCCATTGGACCTATTCAGCCTGAGGCCTTGGGCCGGAGGGCCAGTGGGATCCACTGACAGGGCCGGGCTGGCTGCTGGCGAGTGGCGACCACGAGTGAGCTGAGCTGCGAGTTTTTTCTATTTTATATTTTCTAACTTAAAAAATTAAATAAATAGCTCCGGATGAAAAAATTTACAAGAATAGACGTCTACCACCCTCTCAAAGAGCTGCAGCACTTTCAGATGACGGTAAGGATGGCACGGTGGAAAGCACAGGCCTTACCGCCCGCTGAGAGCGCGGTTAACACTTGCATTTCGGGTAGTTATTGTTCGCGTGATGAACAGTAATCAACGCTCAATTTTTTATTCTCATCTCTTTGTTTAAAATAGTGATTTTCTGTTGCTAAAAAATCTATTTTAATTAGATTCACTTAAAAATCATATGTATAATTTAAACTAAAATTCTCTAAAAAAAATGTACTTTATAACTTATAGAAATTGTTAGCGTATCAAATAAATTCTCAAAAATCTAAAAACTTTTATTGATATTTTTCTTATATGATGGACTAATTACTAAAATATTTTTAACCCTAGTTTATATGGTGAAAAAGTGAGTTCCTTTGTAAGGCTCTATTTATATGTATTTTTATAATTTCATGTGATATTCTTCTTTTAACTCTATTTGAATTCAAACATATAAAAACCTAGGGCTAAAAATAATTTTAGAAATTATTCCATCATATAAGAAGAGTATTAGTGATTTTTTTTAGATTTTTGGAAATTTATTTGATGCTCTAACAATTCCTAGAAGTTATAAAGTACTTTTTTAAGAATTTTAGTTTAAATTATACACATAATTTTTAAGTAAATCCAATTAAAACAAGTTGCACATGGATTATAGAATATATAAAAAAATTTAAAATTTTTGAGTAACAAAAGATCACTATTTTGAACAGAGAAGACGGGGAGAAAATTAAGCTTTGAGTACTGTTCATCGTGGGAACAGTAAGGACGGTAAGTGCTAGCCACCGTGAATCCTTAAGTCTGGCTGTAGCCTTTTGAGAGGACGGTAAACGTCTATTCTGTAAATTTTTTTATCTGATAGTTATTTATTTAATTTTTTAAGTTGTAAAATGTAAAAAAACAAAACTCGCTGAGCTGCCGTGCAAACCTGAGAGACATCAGCGCATCTGATGAGTTGCGAAGAGGAGAAAACGCGTAGATGCTGTTACAGAAGCCGGAGAAAAAGAAAAGGCTTCCAAGGGTCAGACGGAGGCGCTGCGCCGGCGTCGATTCGCCCCCGCGGGATCGAACCCAGTCGAAACCGTTGATGACATCGGGGATCCGTCTCTCCGCGTCCGCCGGTGCTTGATCAGGTGAAGAGATCTGCTTCTTTGAGTTTCTGGGTTCTAATTTAGGCTGTTAAGGTCGCGTCTTGTACTGCTTGCTGATTAGTGTATGACCCTCAGAAATTTGTAGCTCCGTGTTGCTATGTTCTGGTGTTTGGGATGGATGCTTGCTGATGTGGTGTTCAGTAGAGAGATTTTTGTGTTAACCCTGCTCTATGATTTTTGTGTTAACACGAGAGATATTTTGTTGAATATCTCTAGTGTTGCGTGACACACCTTCTTTTGAGTGTCTGAATTTCGATCTGCTAGGTTCAAGCTTGGGTAGTGCGGCTTAATTTCGTAAATTTTGTCACCATAGAGTATGCTTCAGCTGATAGGGTTGAGATGCCTTGCCATTAATGCTAGGTGGGCATTCAATTATTCAAAATCACTATGAATTAGGGAACTGATTCCTGAAAGAATTAACATGGTAGTCTTGTAGATTTGAATCTGCTTCTACATTTGTAGTGACTCTTAATCTCCATTTGAGTTACTACGTGTTGATTCCATTTGGATCACCTGTTTTTCCTAATTTATTGTGGTCTTTTTTCCATGCAGTTTCCACCAGTTACAGCAGAAAAGATTTATCTTGGAGAGCAGAATTGTGTAAATTGGCACCAGTCCTAAGCAATCCCGTTGAGTTATCAGTGGCTGCATGCTGGCACAATTTTTTTCCCATGTTATGCGGAACGAAGGGTCAAGGGATTTTCTATCTTTGTAGGCATAACTTTGGTGTTGATGTTTGTGCCCATTTACCCTCCTCTATAAATGGACTGTTGTAGAAGCAGCGCATAGTGGATTTTGTATGCCCATTTGTCTCTCTTTCAGTCTATGTATAGATTGATATAATGGACGAGAGGAGGACTATTTTGATGGGACGTTATGAAATCGGGAGGCAGTTAGGACAAGGAAACTTTGCTAAGGTATATTATGCTCGGAATCTGACAAGTGGACAGGGTGTTGCAATAAAGATAATTGATAAGGAGAAGGTCATGAGGGTCGGGCTAATGGTGCAGATAAAGAGGGAGATTTCAATAATGAGATTGGTAAGGCATCCAAACGTTCTGCAACTTTTTGAGGTAATGGCTAGCAAGAGCAAGATTTACTTCGTTTTGGAGTATGCGAAAGGCGGTGAACTTTTCAGCAAAATATCCAAGGGAAAGTTCACCGAGGATGTTGCAAGGAGGTATTTCCACCAATTGATCAGTGCCGTGGACTACTGCCACAGCCGAGGTGTTTACCATCGGGACTTGAAGCTGGAAAACCTACTTTTGGACGAGAATGAGAACCTGAAAGTCTCGGATTTTGGTTTAAGTGCCCTAGCTGAGTCTAAGAGACAAGATGGCCTCCTCCATACCACCTGTGGAACTCCAGCGTATGTTGCTCCTGAAGTGCTCAGTAGGAGAGGCTATGACGGTGCGAAGGCTGACATATGGTCTTGTGGAGTAATTCTTTTTGTGCTTGTGGCTGGTTACCTTCCTTTCCATGAGACAAATCTTATAGAGATGTATAGGAAGATTTCTAAAGCTGAATATAGGTGCCCTCGTTCTTTTTCTGTTGAGTTGAAGGACCTGCTTTTTAGGATGCTTGATCCAGATCCAGGTACTAGAATTTCTATCTCAAGGATAAAGAGGAGCACTTGGTACAGAAAACCCATTGAGTTAAATGCACTGAAAATCAAGCACGAAACAAGAGACAAGGTGTGTAAAGGTGAAGCCACAACCTCTGACTCTACGGAATGCAGTAATTCAGAGGAAAATCAAGGGTCATCGAGCCTCCAAAACTTGAATGCATTTGACATCATTTCCCTTTCAACGGGATTTGACCTATCCAATTTGTTTGAAGAAAAATATGTCCGGAGGGAAGAGAGATTTACCACTAGGCAGCCGGCAGGAATTGTATTTGCTAAGCTAAATGAATTGGCCAACCGCTTGAGGCTCAAAATTAAGAACAAAGAAAACGGGGTTTTGAAACTGGCTGCATCAAAGGAAGGAATCAAGGGATTTCTTGAGCTGGATGCAGAGATTTTTGAGCTTACTCCTTCTTTCCTTTTAGTTGAGTTGAAAAAGACCAATGGGGACACCATAGAGTTTCAAAAGCTCGTGAAAGATGAAATAAGGCCTGCACTTAAGGATATGGTTTGGGCTTGGCAAAACGATCGGCACCAGCAGCCTGAGCAATTTATGCAAGGAGAGCAGCAGCCACCACGTTTGCCATCACAGCAGCCACAGAACGAGTTGCAACCGCCATTGTTATGACAAGGTCGACAGTACTTTTGAACCACTGATGCTGCAACATGAACCACACAAACATTTTCAATTTTCTACCGCCACTATCAGTTTACTACCAGTCCACCACACCAATTGCTGGGCTAGTTTCAACAGCCAGAGTTGTGTTCGAGGAAAAAAATTCAACAGCCAGAGTACCTGATTGTATGTTCCGGTTACTCTTTTCTAGTATCTCCATTCCCTACCATTTTTGGCATTTTTCCTTGTTTAGCTCCTTAACGTTTCTGTATTTCTTTCCATATTGTATATTCCATGTTTGCTACAAATGTAGAGTATAATCTACTCATTTCAATTTTGGGAACACGTGTTTACTACAGAGATCTTGGCACGCAACCATTACCATATCTTGGTATTCAATGTAACTAATGAATCTCACCTTCTTGTTGCTTGCCCTGGTGACATCAAAAGAGACTCTGAATATTTTTTCCCCCTTGATTTGGTTATTCGTAGTGATATTGGTATTGTTTGTAAAGACTTGATTTTTTTTTTGAGTTCTGATTGCAAATCATGGTGAACAAATGCTCTGAAACTTTATAGCTGGTGGCCTTTTCAATTTTCAGAAGCTTCCATCTTTTCAAAGATACTATGTATTCATTGTCCTCACATAGGTAGACTGATCCACAAAGATACTATCATCAGACGAGAGGTCTCGCTCATTGTGGGCTCCGGCGGTCAGTTATTATTAAATGCGGTGACATAGGGTCTCTTCCATTGGATGGGTGCTGAGTGGGTGAGATCTTTTTTGCTGCGACACTGGACGGGTTCACTCAAAAGGTGTCGCTTGAACATTATGTGAGACCTTTTAGATATTTAAATTGGTCACGCCGGTCCTGCCGACGTCAGCTGGTCATTTGCTTCCAACCCAGCTAAGGGAGGAGGAGGAGAGGGGAGGGGAGGGAGGACAAATTGAAGGTGGAATCTTATCGGGGGGAAAGAGATATGTTTTTTTATCCTTTTTTTACAAACCTAATAGGATAGTCACTAGATATAGGTTAGAATATAGATCTAGGTTTAGAATTAGGGTTATACATAATTTAGCAACTAGATCATGTTTGTAGGTATATTTTAGTAATTAGATGTAGTATTCAGACGTATATTAAGTATTAGATATAGAATTTAGATATAGTGTAGGCATAACTAACGTAGTAGATGTATGATTTAGAGGTGTTTGATATTGTCACATCCCAAATTCCGTAATTGCGTAATTAAGTTTAATTATGTGTCGTAATTAAATTTGAGGTAAAATATTTTGGCACACTAGAGTACTTCGTTTTGAGTCAATTGGATAAGAGAAAAAAATTTGGGACAGAAAAGAACAGAATTCGTAATTAAAATGGACTCATTTTCTCTAACATGTAGACCCTATAAGTGGCTCCACCATCTCAACCACTAAAAGGGGCAGCACCACCTGCTCTCTCTCCTCCCTCCCTCCCCACGCCTCCCACCGGAGCAGCACAGCTGTTGTTGCTGCCTCTCTCTCTCTCTCTCTCAAGCTCTCTCTTTCTCCTCAGATTTCTCTCTCTAGGAGCAAGATCAAGGTACGCATGTGATACTCCCACGATCACGAGCTCGTAAGCTATCCATCCTTACAATTTGTTTTCGTTTTTTCAAAGGATTCAAGCTGATTTTGGTGTCTTTTAGTGTTTAGGATTGAAACGTGAGGAACACCGAATTTCTTCATCTCTTGGGCGATTTCCTCCATTTCCTCCATCACCCGACGATCACCCAAACCCACAATCATCTTGGGTAAGTCCCTTAGGTTTCTCATAGAAAGAATGTATGATTTGTTTGGTCGATTTTGAGTTTGGAGCTTAAGTTATGAAGTTATGGTGTTCTTAAGCTTTGGGGTGAATTAGAGGATTTAGACGAGTTTTGAGTTAGGAATCGAGTTGCTAGGTTTACGAGTGAATTCTAGACCCTATAAACTATCTCAAACATGTTTCTTTTTGGCTTGGAGAGACTTCCAAATCAAAACGGTCAATTTTTACCCTCAAAATGGCTGTTCTGGATCCACCCGGAGGATCGTGCGACCCCAGCCAAAAATGACAGAGGATCCCCTCCCGAGGGTCACCCGGAGACTCCAGTAACTGGAGTATACGAGTTTACTGTTCATCAGAGGTTTTTTTTTTGTTTATCTACCTTTGTTGATAGCTTGTAAAATTCATAGTTAATTCATACGAGCTCCAAAAATTATAAAACCAATTTTGTTGGCTTCATAATAACCTCCTTTACCTGTTAAAAATGTCTCCAGCCATTAAATAGTTAATTAAATTTCTGAGATTAATTAATTAGGTTGAGGCTTCATTAATTCACCATTAATTCTCTACAAGTCCAAAATTAGCGAAACTAATTTTGCTAGTCTTCTTATGACTTGTTCTAACTAGAAAAAATATTTTCATGCTTTATATGCATATTTTATGGTAATTCATCGTATGCATATTATAGCATGCATTATTGCATTTTACCCATGCTTGTCATTGCATGCGTTTTTCTTTAGTGAACAAGGAGCCGGAGCGTGATACGACCGTACTCTAATCTTCTATATTTCTGCGAGTGTTGTGTGGGTAATTATAATTATAGGCGGTCACCTGAGCAGCAAGGCAAGCAACTAAGTATATTGCACCTTTGTTCAATTGAATGAAGTCTAAAATTTATGAATTATGCTTATGTATGTTTGCATGTGTCGAGTCGAGATCAGGTACAAGTGGGTAGATCCTATGTTGAATGTATTACTTCTACCTTGAATTATTGTTCATCCTTTCCTTGTTGCCTTGAGTATGTTGTTAATGTCTAGATTACAAGTTAAATCGAAATGCTTAGCAATGCATAGGTCATTCGGTAGAAGTCAAGCGGTGAATTATTTCATCGTTCGCGAGCATAGACGTTATTTACTTTCGTAATGATCACAATGTTGGATATGGATTGATGATAGTTGGATGAGTGGTGAGTATGAAACGAGATGTGGACGATTCTAGGGGTGTTATCTGCTCCGGAGGAAAGTCCTGGGGGCAGGCCGAAAGAGGAACCCAAACACCGTAGACCGATTGCGTCATTTAAGCACCGATCGTCGGTGTAGTCAGCTTTAGCACTTACCTTATTCACCATATGCCGATCTAATAGTAAGGTGAGCTGAATACCTCTATAGTTGTGATCATTTAGGCGTGAACATCGACGGTGTGAGCGGGCGGGCTTGTAAGAGGTGCTAGTTTGCTCCGGGAGTAGTTCTAGTACCTCCGCGCCGAGCGATGCACGATTCAAATGGTTGAGGTTTATTGGAAAAGGTTGACATGAGTACCCCTAGTATGGACCTGTGTGGTCATGCAAATCGTATGGTCATCAAGTCGTGTGGGTCCAGGAGTATCCCCTGCAGGGTGTAAAAATATTTCGAAATGCCGCTCTCTCGGTCATGAGCATGCTTCTGTCCATCTGCATCGGTCGTAGAATTTTCTTGTGGTTGATGGTTGGATATGTGGGAGATGGTTGAGTTGGTCTTTGTTACTCATATGTTCTTATGGTTCTAGTTATTTATATTCAGTTGGTTATGACAGTGTAGAATTATGTTTTGTTGGTTAAGTTAGTTGCTCACATCTATATGTCTAGGTTGCTTACCGCTTATGTTTAACTTAACTATGTGGCTTTTCCTTGCTAATGGCTCAATGTATAGTTCTTGGAGTCGAGTTATGTATATGTGCTCTATATGGTTTAAGTCTTGCAAGTATGTCCGTACTCATGCCTGCGTTTTCAAGTGCTGTTGGTGAGGAAGAGCCGATGTTTGGCTACTCCGTGCCTGCCGTTCCGGGTGGTGGGCAAGAGTAGTTCATCCTACTCTCGGAGGTCGTGCTTTTGGGGTGAAGTCTAAGGGCATGTGGCTCCACTCTCTTTTGTTGTATATGTTTATATTTCCGTTGCGTAGTTGTGTTACCTTTTGATGTAAATTATTGGAATTAGTTGCATGTTAAAGACTTGTAATATAAATGTTAATTACTTGCTCTTTCTTAAGTTATGTTGTGATGCTAAATGTTGGAAGGCATATGTTCCGATCTTAGGTACAAAACACATAACGGGACTATCGGGATGATATTCTGTTTAATTATTGAGGTTGTGATTATGAATAATGATCCTCCTGTTGATTAATTAGAATATTATTTGGATGGTTCCTCATAGATATAGTGACCCGGGGAGATTTTGTTGCAGTATGGATTACATGTTGGGTCATGTTTTTAATGAATTTTGCATTATTGTAAATGTAGTTTTACGTAATTTTTTATGTTATGTCACAATAATGTTAGGATTTTTGTCGATGGTTGTCAAGTATGCCGGATTAGTGGTAGTTTATGATTTTTTATGAGGGCAGTGAAATATTATAGGGTTGGGAAGAGGTAGTAATGTTTGTATTTCAGTCAATTTAAAAGGGTATTTGTAGCATCTAGGCCCCTAGATAAGTGGTAAATGTTTCAGTGATTAATAATAACCATATCATTGTGACTAATAAATTTATTTTAAAGGACAATTAAAAGATTACTTCATAATGTTGTTGGGTGATCTTGGTCCCTCAATTGAACGGTTGAGCGATCAAATGGTGTGAACACCAAGATTAAGGACATTCTAGTTTTAAGTATCACTTAGAGTAGCATATGCTCCCTTTTGTTTTTTGACCGTACTATGAAGAGAGACTAAGAGTAGTAGCTTAATCTAGTTGAGTCTAAATTTAGTTGGATGCACATTTATAAAATTCTAGCACTAGAGAGTTCAGAGAAGCCCATGAATGAGTTGAAGTGAATATATGGATTAAAGAAGTTTGAATTGAATTAGTTCTGAAAACTCTATACTCGCCGGATGGTTCAGCGGTAAAGACATTGTACACGTCAGAGCTTTTATCTTATCGTTCTTCTACACGCCAGATGATCTGGCGAAGAGAAGTTGGCAACGCCAAAGTATTTTTCAAGTGGAATTTCGAGTTGAACATGTTGGATGGTCCGGCGTACCATTAGAGGCTTCGCCGGAGGTCCAACCAGAGGATTTCTTTGTGTTCACTGGAAGACGAACTTATACACATCGGATGGTCCGACACATACATCAGATGCTTTGCCAGAGTAAAGTCCAGAGGTTTTGTTCACCGGAAAATGAACTTATACACGCTGGCTTCGCTGGAGCATTCAGTGAAGTAACAACTAGTTTTAGTGGATGATTCACACCGGATGGTCTGGTGTTTGGAGCCTATGCATGCCAGATCATCCAGTGTTCACAATAAATATGGGTGGTTCGGTACAGCTAGATTTGGACTTCTAGCCTATATATATTCCTAATTTCATTCTCACTGGGTGACCCTTGCGATTCAGAAGAGCTGAAACACTTTGTGTGTGATCAAGAGGCAAGGGGGTGCACTAGAGCGATTTGCAAAGTTTATAATTGAATATTAAGTTTATATGATTTTGAAATCAAATGCGCATATTTAAAAAGAATTTTTGCAAGAGCTCCCCTTATATCCTAGCATCTGTGGGGTGCAAGATAGTGAACATGATGATACATGATGCATATGACAAGATATATCACAAGATATATCACAAGATATAAGAAAGAGAGAAACAAATATTACAAGTCAAACAACTCATAGCATCAAACTAACACAAGCATTGCCTTACAAATTCAAAGGTTCGACTACTAGCACACCACCACATAATTCATCATAAATTATCACATAGGTCTTACATGTCCAAAGGAAACGAAATGATAACAGTTAAGACACTGACAAGCCCGGAGACTCCGGGTTAGAACAGGAGAAAAAGATATGCATTCTCTCCCCTTTTGGCATCAAGCACCAAAAAGAAAGAGAAGTAGAAATGAAGCTCTACTCATCATCATCATCATCATAAGAGTCGTTATCATTTTCCGGAGAGCTTTCCTTGGCTCCTCCCAAATTCTCTTCCTCTTCCTTTGTTTCATCATCATCAACCTCTTGAGCTCGGGAGGTTCCCTCTGCAACTGTTTGGGCCTCATCATACTAAACCCAGGGGTTATCAAACACATATGGCTCGCTAGATTCCTCTTCGGATATAATGGGAGGTTGAATCCCCAAATGAGTATGAATAGCCTTTTGCCTCTTCTCTATTTTTCTCAACCTCACATCGGTCTTGTCTTTGTGCTCTTTGATCTTTATGGCATTGTGGGTGTAAACACGGAATATAGCTTTGAGAGCCTTCTGGAGAACCATGTGAGGAAGGCATATGCTTTGGAGCCGCCCTTCGAGCACTAAGAGCTGATGGAGGAGATGAGGGTGGGGGAGTAGATGATTTTATGCTCACCAGCCTCATCCTATATAGCTCATGCTTTACTTCCTTAAAAAAAATTCTTCTTTGTGACTGTCTCAAAAATGTGCATGATATACGACATATAGGCACAACTCTTGCTAGGGGTATGAGATGTAGTATGAATTTCTTCTCAAAGGAAATCCACAATACTAAATGATTCACCCTCATTGGACATTCTAGCAAGAAGTTTTCTTGATATATCTTGAATTGTTGTGGCGTCCCCACTTTTTGGAGCCAAAGAGAGACGGAACTAGGAGCTGATGGAGGAGGTGAGGGTGGGGGAGTAGATCAGATGAGACCAGACATGTCCAAATGGGCCAGTCGGGCTAGCCCGGCACAAGCTCAGCTAGGCACGGCCTGGCTAAGGCACGACCCGATATGCCCGGCTAAGCAACCGGGTCATGCCGTGCCGATCTGCTGAAGGGAATCAAGGATGTCCTAAGAGGGAGTAAATTATGACACTTAAAACTATTTGCTCCAAAAACTTTTACAAGATAAACCTATCTCGATTTCTATCTAAAAGTGCTCTAGATTTATCTAGTGTGTCTACTTCTACAGCTCATAAGGATGGTAAGATAAATCGAAAGAATGTAAATGCGGAAACATAATCGAGATGACAGTGTAGTAGTAGTACAACGTTTGGCAGTAGTACAAAATAGGGGCGACCGACCTGCCTTCTGAACTCAACGAAAGCGTGCAGTACACAATGACGCTTCCTGCGAGCGTTATATTACTGCACGCAACGCAATGCGAAGCGTAACCTATGGACATGGGTCGAAGAGGCGGCACCGGAGCCCGTGGTTCACCGGCGCTGCACTCAATCACGCTTTGCTTTCTCTGGCCGGGCTGCCCGCGCGTCGTTCTGTGCTCATGTTCCTGTAGGCGTTACTCATCAGTAGACAGGTACAGAACCGGATCCTCTAACTTTACCTTGGCAAAGTCAGAGAGTAACATCTACATGTGTCTATCTGAATAGAGATTTACAGTAAAAAAACACTATAGAGATTGATCGGAATCTTTCATTTTAGATTGTACGACTAAGGATGGCTCAAAGTCCTCTAACGTTCTCCGTTAAGTTACCACTAAATTAGATCCCCGTGAAATAATCCTATAAAATACCCACGTTCTAATGGGCCTAGATCTTCGGCTCTTGTCAATTACGCAAACTGCAGCAAGGAAAAATCTGAGTTTAGTGTATATTACTGCACGTCTCTTAGAGTTTAGATGTCTGAAAATGAGAAGCTTTCTCAGCCGATGTGTGTGAACACGTGGTGCCAAGGGGGTTTTCGTGGTTAGGGTTGATAGAGTTAGGAGAGGAGTGGTTTTCAAGTCCACCAATGACTCTGGACTTAGAGGGAAGACCGTTGGAGGCAGGATCGATTAGCGACGACGTGGTAAGGTGATAGGGGCATCATCAGCCGAGGACAAGTAACGGACAGCCAAATAGGTAGGGGCAAGAGAAGACACATCAACAGAATTGATTTAGGGTGACCGGGCAGCGACAACTAGCGCTACAAGCTAGCTCACCTCCTAAAAGCTCGATGAACTGCAGACTCGGTTTGGCTCGGTTAATAGCTCGAGCCGCCTTACGAGCCTGTTAGACCATAAGTGACAAGACTGATCTCAATTTCCACTGCTCATATGCATAGTATTTTATGAGAAAACAAATTCAGAAGAAAAAAAAAGGAGGAAAACATATACTCCAGCAAGCACCATCAGACATCAGTGTTGATGGAGATACGAGAGCTCTCACAAGCTGTACAAGTTGGCATGGATATATTGATATATACACAAATATGCTTCTCATCTCATGCTCACCAAAAGTAAAAAAGAAAAGAAAATAAAGGTACGTACCAAATGACAGATTTGCACGGCAGTAGCAGAGTAGTAACCAGCAAACACATGAAAATTTGCATTGCAAACCAACGTCATCCATGTATGCTGCAGTTTCGGAACTCTTAAATTGTATGTAAGTGCAAACAATGTATCAAAGAAATGGTAAGAAGTATGAACAGTCCGGAATGACGATGGCTCTGATGAACTCCAACACTGCAATAATTCAGTATCACAACACCACTCCAGAGATGCTATTTCCCCAAGGTTATGAGTATCCATCTATCCACACGGGTCTGCAAGTCACAGATCACAGGAAGCACATTAAGCAATAAGCAATTAAGCATTCATACATGCATCACCATTCACCAACAAGAACAAGTTAGCAGCAGTACTAAATACTTCATGTATGCATTATCATTCACCAACAAGAAATTAAATAAGGTTGAAGTACTACTACAGCAGTAACAAGCTAACAACCAAAACAAGGTTCAAGTACTACACCAGTGACAGTTAAGAACCACTAATTATTTTGCAGTTTGCACCACTGTACCACAGCACCAGTGATCTACAATATGTGGATGTAAAAAACTAAGAACCAACAGCTCCATGTGTACAAATATTTCCTTTATTTCAGATGTGCAAGCAATTTTAACTCATGTGTTGCATATGTAAGATATTCTCCAACCATATTCTCTTTATTTCGTTCCTTTTTCGATTCTCTTCTCCGTTCCTATCCCCTTTATTTTCTTTATCTCTAACAGCTTCCCTTTGAGGGGGATTGTGAAGAGAAGGAGAGAGAATCCTGTCCTGAAGTGAATGATCTTGGAAATCCCTTCATGACAGAAATCGTGAAGGGAAACCGTTGGAGCGCTGAAGGGAACGAAAATCCTGTCGTGAAAGGATTCTGGATTCTGAAGAGAATCGTTGAAGATGGTCTAAGGTATTTCTATCTAGAATCAGACTGGCCATACACAATCACCCAATCTCAAGAGAGCACTTCACCCAGGAAAGACAAATAAGGTTTCACATGGCAATTGAATTTTCAGTTCTTGACGCAGAACGGAGTAGGCTATACTGTGATTTCTTAGACTCTTAGCTTAATTGTATTCTCTCCAATTCAATCAAAATTCTTAGATTTCTGGTTCATTTGGTTACAATCTGCCCACTACACATCTACACATAAACACATGGATTCAAATCCACACTAGAGCATCAAAAAAATACATCTAACCACACCAGGTACATGGATTCAAACCAAATCTCTATCATAATGCAGCTCTGCAAGCAAACTGAGAGGAGGGAAGAAAGATGATTGAAATACCTTAGAGCTCAGGGTCAAGTTCCTCGGTGGTGTGGGGGAGGTAGGCGACTGTGGAGAGCTTAGGGGTGTCATGTTCCTCAACTGCATGGGGAGATCGGCGGCTATGGAGAGATCAGGGGCATTATGTTCCTCAGCTGTGTCAGGAGAACAGAGATCCTCTACAATACTGCACTATCACAGACATGTGAGATCAGACTCATATGTTAGTGACTATTACTGCACCATGCAGTACTGCAGAGAATCCATGTCCGTGTCAGGGTTCTCTGCTTTTTGAAGTGTGTCGGTGGAGAAGGGGGGAGGAGGTTGGGCAGTGCCACCATGCCAGGATCTGAGGCAGGCCGTGGTAGCGTCGGAGTGGGCGCACGTTGGCTGCAAATCCACTGGAACAGCCACCAACGAGAGGAGCGACGCTGCAGTGGCGCCCTGGTGGAATGTGGAACAAGCGAGTGGGGAGCCGAGGAGGAAGAGCGACTAGTGGCGGCTAGGCATCCAAACGAGATCAATTGTGGTCTCATGGAAGACCTATGTCTACGGACTCATGCTAGATGCCTGGACTATTGGGTCGAACCATAGTCATTGGGAATGTGAAACTATGGCACTTTTCTTATCCCGGTAACATCGTCTCAGTTCTAGAAACACGGGTTCAATCTGATTATCGTCTTGCTAAAACCTTTCGTAAGTAGCGTACCGCGTTCCTTAACCCCATTGACCTAAGAATTTTGTGACTAAGGGTCGGATCAGGACCTAAGGGTCCATGGCTCGGTTTGGTTGGGAGCTAGCTCAAGCTCAGCTCAATCAACAATGAGTTGAGCCTCCACGAGCCCGAGCTAGCTCAGGCACCGCGAGCTTTTTGTCCAACCCTAGTGACGGCGGATGAGCCGCCGAAGGTAGGCGAACATGCAACATCAAGCGAGCGAGAAAGAGAGCCGAGAACAAGCCAGCGAGAGGAGCAACGCTGGGGTGGCGCCTTGGCGGAATGGGGAACGAGCGAGCGGGGAACCAGGGAGAAAGAGCGAGTGGGGACTGCGGCATCCAAACAAGATTTATCGTGGTCTCATAGAAGACCTAGATCTATGGACTTATGCTAAACTACTAGGCTGGACCAGGACCCAAGGGTCTATGAGCTCAGTTTGGCTCATGAGTTAGCTCAGACTCGGTTTATTTGGACAACTAGCTGAACCTCAACGGGCTCATGAGCCGTGAGCTTTTTATCCAACCCTAGCGGCGAACATGCGACGTCGAGCGAGAGGGGGAAGAACAAGCCAGAGCTTAAAGATGTAGCGAGACCGTCTGATCTCGATCCTACCGTGGCCGACGTAAGGAAGCTGTTTTTTTCCATGCGGCCGAGGTACAGTGCCTCCCATATTATTGGCGTTCTTGTCTACATTTCACTTCGAATTGGAGTATTAGACTTGATCAGGGTTCAATTTATCGACAGTAACCGGTCAAAAATCGTGATTACCGATCTTAACGCTCCGGTCCGGTTTTAGAAACCGAACGGTAACCGAATTTGAATTCAAAAAATTCAAAAACATAAAAAAAATCAAAAATTCCTAAAACAACTAGAGACAATTCTAATACCTTCTGTGAAATTTTTTCAAAAATAATGTCGTTTGCATCATATTCTATAGGGAGGAAGTTTTAAAAAAAGGAAAAAAGTTAAAGCGTCCGACTCAGTTATTAACTCATATTAAGGAAAAGTTTAACATACAAACACATTTTTTTGTGTAGGACATATCTTAAGAGAATCTTTAAAATTGATTTCACTTCATTTAGAGTCGTATTAAATTTTCCATAATTTTTACAAAGTTCACAAGCATAAAATGAATATGTTAAGAAACAGCACTGTAATTAATTTTTTCATGTCTACTATTATTTTTCCTACATAAATCATAGTATAAATAAACTAATAAAAGTAGTTTCACTCATTTTAGAAGTGTGATAGGTCAGTTATGAGTTAATCTAGTCACAACACATTTATATAATCCCGCATGTTACAATAACTAATTCATGAGTTTATGTATTTTTAAAAGCCATAGGATCATGTAAGAAAACTAAAAAAATTAGTTTCATGATTTTTGATTAATAAAGAGTAAACTATGTATTTAATTTGGTTTAACAAATATATTTTTCTCATAGAAATTTTTTAACCTTTTTATGAGTATAAATATTTTTATCATGTAGATCATATTAAAAAAACCAATAAATTTTTTTTCATTTGATTTAAAGCTTTGATAAATTAGTTATTGATTTTACAAGATTAAACTAATTTTTAGGTTTTTTTTATTGAACTTCGCTGAAAATCGAGAAAACACTCGATAAATGAAAAAATCGAGCGATTATTGACAAAACCGAGCGGTTACCGACAATTGAAAAAATTCGAAAAAACCACTCAATAAATCGAGAAAATCGTTCGGTAACCGGTCCGATTCAACCGGTTACTGAATGGAGAATCTGCTTTTTTTTTTTTCTAAATTTCAAATTTTAGCAAATGAATTTTGTACGAATTTCGTACGAATTCCAACCAAAATTCGAGCGGTTATCGTGATAACTGCGTATTTTTGGTTACCGCCGGGGTGCTGTTAATTTCAAAAACGGTAAGTAAAACACTGGACTTGATCCGTAGCCGGCAATGCATAAAAGAGCATAAACCCAAAGATGAACACTGCATCGCTCTCTCATCTGCTCATGTACAAGGATATGTCGGTGGAGGCATGGAGCAATACACGACGAGACCAGAAGAGGAAACCAACATGAGCGGCTCAGCGTCGAGATCAATCAATTGGGGGCCCAGCACAGGAGGTGGTACGCCTTCCGCATCCTCGCGTCCTCCGCGGCCGGCCGGCCCGCGCTCGCCCGGGGCAGCTCCGCCGTGGAGTCGGAGAGCGAGGCGGACAGGGCGCGGATCCTGGGCGCGGCGGCGCGCTGGTAGAGCGAGCGCAGCGCGTAGTCCCAGCGGCACAGCCCCGCCTGGTCCTTGAGCGCCTCCACCGCGCCCATGCTCGCCGCCACCACCAGCGACTGCGCCTTCCTGCTCGCCGCCGCCGCCGCCATCTCGAGCACTGCGTAATGTGTTCGCTTGCACTCGTCACTACAGATCGAAGTGGTGATTGATCTCTGCAGGTGGTGCAAGCGGACAGCGAGCAGGGATGCCGTTTTGTACGCGGTCAGCCGTTTCTGGAAGCAGCAATAAATTATACTACCGGGCAACCAGGACATGAGATCAGAGCAGACGTCAGCTGTCATTCGGCCACTAGCGCTGGAGGTAGCACAAGGCACATTCCGGGACCGATCCTCTGCATCAGAGAATTCAATGCATTTTACTGCAGCATCTAACACAGTAAAATTTGAGTAGAGAAACAGTGATTTGTAGTGATACTGTAGATAAAATACTGTTACAACAGTATTTCGCAATACTGTAGCAACTATTTCTATTGTCCATCGGTTAATGTAACATCTGATCTGATTCGGTTGAAAAAGGATTTTAATGCAATGTATTGTAGTCCTCTGTATTGCTAGTTATAACTCCGGAGGATCCCGATGGATATCCTATAGGCTGAAGCTAGTACAAGATGAGAAGATAAGAGAGGAGAAGAGAAGAGGAGCAAATGCATTGCTGATGAGCTGGTCGGACAGTGTTATCTGACATAAACACAGTTATTAGAATTCAATTTCAATTCAGGTGTTTCAATTGTAAAAAAATTAGATAGGTGAAATATAACTTAAAATTTGACAATTAGAATTCATGATATCTAATTTGACAAAAAAATTAATATAGTTGTGCAAGTAACACAAATGTCAGGGCACCCACAAACCCAACAACTGAAGCTCCATCACGCGTTACCTTCTCCGATCAGGTTGTGCAGTATTATGATCGCACAACCTAATCATAAATAGATGGATAAAATTTAGTGCTACAATATCTAATAAATAGTAAATACGATGCAATGTTTTTATAAACAGTATCCACAGGCGTTCGACGGTAGGGTCTTGTAGCATCCCTAGCGTTTTACTGTGCACCCCGTGTGACGTCAGGGATCTGGATCCGGTTGCGCGCGCCATCCTGTTGGACCTCTGTACTCTTTGTGGACTTTGAACGCATCGCGAAAGGCCTGAGCGCTGAATCTTTCTCTCTTCCCGATCTACCCTTGCGTGTGTCAGTACTGGGTTCGTAGTATAGTGTAATGCATTGCCTCGTCGCACTGCTAATTGCCACTAGAGCACATCTCATCTTCTTGGCTCTCGTTAATGATACAGAATTACAAACTGCAGCAAAGCAAGTCTGATGAGTATCATCTTATCGGCATCCTTGTCAGTCCAGGAACAATTGCACAGTTCACTTCAGAGTTCAGGTTGGGCCTTTTTTTCCCTTTCCAAAATGGGTATTAGTATATTACCCGAATTTCATTACTATTGCAAAGAAATTACAGAAGTAGCTCAGCATATAATCGAAGTTCGAAAACGAAAAGACAGAACGAGAATTCTAAAAGCCTAGATCGCAGCACAAAGGGCTGCCTACCAGAGTCACCGCATGCAGTCCAGTTCAGGTTGGAGTTGGACTTGTCCCGTAATCGGCAGTGCGTACATAGAGAGAGCACAATGCACAAGAACACTACATATCAAGTCCCGAATTCCTAGTTTTTTAGGGATCCTACAGCTCGGAGACTCGAAAGGAACATTGCATCGCTCTATCATCTACAAGTACTAGGATGGATAAGTATTACTTCATGAAACGGTGTCTATCTAATTAAAAAAATTAGACAAATAAAATACAACTTAGAATCTGAAGTCGAGATTAGATATAGGTATCAAGTAATACTGTGGATGCGCTCTAGCAATACACGACGAGATGAGAGAAAGGACCGAAGAGGCGTAGATCGAAGTCGAGATCAATCAGTTGGGCCCCCAGCACACGAGGTGGTAGGCCTTCCGCAACCTCGCGTCCTCCGCGGATGGCCGGCCCGCGCTCGTCCGGGGCAGCTCCCCCGTGGAGTCGGAGAGCGAGGCGGACAGGGCGCGGATCCGGGGCGCGGCGGCGCGGTGGTAGAGCGAGCGGAGCGCGTAGTCCCAGCGGCACAGGCCCGCCTGGTCCTTGAGCGCCTCCACCGCGCCCATGCTCGCCGCCACCACCAGCGACGGCGCCTTCCTGCTCCCCGCCGCTGCCGCTGCCGCTGCCGCCATCTCGATCGCCTGCGACGCGCTTGCTACTGAGCTGAAAGTGCTTCGTTTGTCAGTGAGCTCCGCGGGTGACAAGCGGAAAGCGTGCAAGGAGGCCGCTTTATACGCGGCCGGGCGCGAAACCGGCGGGGAAATGGAGGGGGAGAAGGCGAAATCAGGGAGCGAGCCGCCGGTTTTGGACCGGCCAACGGACGCTCGCTCTGTTTCCAAGGAAGCAGGGCGGTGGCATGCTGCCAAAACGCCGCACCACCGGCGATATTAAAATTTGTACGCTCTCCGCTGCACAACGCGGCGATCTTTTTTTTTTTTCCATTAACATGGTATACATTCAAAACGAATGTGGTGGATCTTTTTCCTCTAAAATATTAATATAATAGAAGATACTACTTGCAATTACTTAAATATTTCTTCTCTGCACCCCTGAGTCTCCGATCAAAGCCCGCCGCCGGTACGACCTGTCTGGTTCGACCGCGCCGCCGCCACCGCGGCGAGGACGACGCACCGACTGAGCGAGAACCACATCACAAGGCTTTGTACCCTGCTCGGCTCGGCTGCACCCGCGCCCAACCACGGGCTCCTTCCGGACTAGTCGAGAGGCCCCGACCCCACCCGCATAAATGGCCTTCTCTGTCTCGGATCGCGACCACCCGGCGGCGAGCCGCGCCTACAGCCTCACCCACACAACTGCACTGACCGGTGACCCGCGGCTTGCGGAAAAAGGCCGCGCCGGCGAGGTTACATGAGATTCAAATAGATTAAAATATGCACAAATTAATTGTACAGCATTTAAATAAATTTATGCATATTTGAATTCGTTTTAATTCAAAATAAAATAAAAAGAGAATATCACATGAAATAGTAAAAATGCATATAAATGGAGCATTATAAAGAAACTCACTTTTTCACTAAATAAATTAGGATTGAAAATATTTTTATAAATTATTACATCACATGATAAAAGTATTAGTGAATTTTCCCTAATGTTCCCTAATTTATTTGAGGCATAAAAAATTAATAGAAGTTATAAAAGTATACTTCTTTGAAAAAATTTAATTAAATATTAGTTTAGTTTTTTATTAAACCAATTAAAATAGGTTGTTAGTGAGTTCTAATTTATTAAAAAAATGTTTAGAGGTTTTAAACTATTCTTATACTCTCAAATAAAATTGAGAATTAAATAAAAAAACATATGTAATTATGCACTTATCGTTACACCCACTTTCGCGTTTTCAACGAGTCTAGCCCGAATGCTCGGACTGCATGATCGGAGCTTGGCCTGGCGCTCGACCAGACGACCGAACACGTGCAGTTGCATCCGCTCACCCTGGCCGAGCGCTTGACGGGCTACCAAACACGCCATTATATGCGAAACCGGCGGGGAAATGGAGGCGGAGAAGGCGAAATCAGGGAGCGAGCCACTGGTTTTGGACCGGCCAACAGACGCTCACTCAGTTTCCAAGGAAGCAGGGCGCTGGCATGTTGCCAAAACGCCGCATCACTGGCGATCTTAAAATTTGTACGCTCTCCGTTGCGCAACGTGGCAATGGAATTCTTAGGCCATCTCGTTTCTAGTGCTAGAGTACCCAATACGGCCTCATACGCCCGTAAAAACGCTTCAACGGAGTCGGCTTCCGCTACTGCTTGAGGGATGGAGCTTGCACAACATTGTTCGTTTAGGATGATTATAGTTTTGAAAGTAGGGAGAGTAATAAAATGTTAGAATTTTAGTAGCTACTGGAGATAGAGAAATAGAAAATACTGTAATAGTGTTAGATAATACTGTAACAATATTATAGTGAATAAATTTTAAAGTATCTGCTAGAGATAGTCTGGTATGTGATGAAGTGTATGATGTGAATTAGCAAAGTGTAGCTAGTTTCGCTGTAATATTTTATCACGATAATATTTGATTAATTATATTTTATATAAACTCTTTATTTAGATATTTATTTTTTATAATATTTTTTCTAAGACTATATTTGATATGGCTTTTTCTTTTTTCTATTCTAACTCAATATCAATTATTATTTATTTTATTTTATTTAGACTTTTTATTTAAACATTTTGTTTTCCAAAATATATGGAAATCCAGCTACTAATTTTCATAAGCATTAATTTCGAATTTAGCTATTTATTAATCGTATTTGATATGGATTCTTTATTTAATCTAGGCTATTATATGTTTGTAATTATGATTGATCTAAATCTTTTTTTCAGTTAACGTGATAATTTTGTTACTTAAGAGCTAACGATGGTGCTTTTTTCTCTCTAAAATATTAATATAATAAAGATACTACTTGCGAAAGGTGTGCAATTTTATAAATACTACATTCGTTTCCTTTTATTTATCACCATATTTTATTGTAGCAAATTTAACCATCCGTTTTTTTATAAAGATTTATGATACTTAAAACTTTTATATTATTAAATTTATTGTGAAACAAACTTTATTAGTATGGTATATTTTCAAATAACTATATTTTTTTTAAAAAACGGACGGTTAAATTTCCTGGGTCTCCAATCAAAGCCCGCCGCCCCGAGGTACGACCTGTCTGGTTCGACCGCGCCGCCACCACCGCGGCGAGGACGACGCACCGACTGAGCGAGAACCACAGCATCACAAGGCTTTGTACCCTGCTCGGTTCGGCTGCCCCCGCGCCCAACCACGGGTTCCTTCCGGACGAGTCGAGAGGCCCCGTTCTCCGGCCCCGAGCCCCACCCCCATAAATAGCCTTCTGTCTCGGATCGCGACCACACGGCGGCGAGCCGCGCCCGCAGCCTCAAACCCCCACAACTACACTGACCGGTGACCCGCGGCTTGTGGAAAAATGGCGCGCCGGCGAGGTGACACCTCGCGCGCTCGCTCACTGATTAGTGATCTCGACGGCCTGACCTCCCAGTTCACGGCACGGCATCGAGCTTTCGAGACGGAGTCCGCGCCGTGACGCCGAGGAGGGGGCGCCAAAAAAAAATCGGGCACGATCACGTCAACCAGATATCTCTGGCCACTCGATCTCGATGCCTGCATCAATCATAGCACACGATATTTATTGACGCCTTAGCACTTGTACTCGAGTTGCCACGACTTGGTGCTGCTTCGCTCGCTGCTTATATAAACCAGCTTGGTGTCCGCCTAGCAGCCAGCGGCATGGCTCAGTAAGACGGCGTGGCCATGAGCAACGGGCGCGAGCGCAAGTGGGAGTTCGCCACCCTCCGCGCGCTGGCGCGCGACGCCGCGCAGCAGCTGCAGCTGCCGGCTGCCGGCGTGTCGGCGGGGAGGGAGCTGCGGCAGCCGGGGTGGCGCACGCGCGAGGACCACGCGGCCACCGGCGGCGGCAAGGCGGCCAAGGTGATGCACCTGCTGCTCTGGGGACCCAAGTGACGGACAAGTTTTCCTGCGTGTTCCTGGCGATCCGACCGGCCGGATTGCACTGTACTGTACAATAGTATCATAGTAGTTGCTCCTTTTCTTGCATCATTTGCTGTTTGCTCGACTGCATGTCGGTTTCTTTGTACATGAAAAATATTAGGTGTTTATAGTTAGATGTTTAAGGAAAAAGAGTATCACACGTCTACTTAAAAATTGTAATTTCTGATGTAAATAAAGACTATAAATACTTAAATATAATTAACTATCTTAAAAATACTAATATAAATAGTGATATTTAAATCAGCATATTACTCTTCTAATGCTAATAAACACATACGATTTTTTCTCATAAGCATCTTCTCTAAAGCACAACATTGTACATGATCTAACCGTAACTGGCGCTCGTGCTATCTTCCTTCACCTGCCTATCCCAAACACACATCGATCAAGGACCGAGCAAGGGCAACCTCACCGATCGATCGATCGACGGATCAGCTCATCTCTAGTGCTATCTTCTTCCTCATCTCGGCGCCGCGGGCGTCGGATGTGTCGACGACGAACTTCCTCCAGAACCAGTGCTTCCTCCAGACGTGCGCGACATCCTCGACGGGCACGTTCTTGGTCTCCGGGAGCAGCATGGCGATGAAGAGCGTCATGAGCAGCACCCAGCCGCCGAAGAAGTAGAAGAGCCCGAACCGGAGGTGGCAGAGCAGCGTGAGGAAGATCTGGCCGATGAAGGCCGTGAAGAACATGTTGACGGCCACCGTCACGCTCTGCGCCGCCGACCGCACCGCCAGCGGGTAGATCTCGCTGGGGATCAGCCACCCCATCGGCCCCCACGACCACGCGAACCCGGCCACGTACACGCACACGAACAGCACGATGCACATGGCGTACTGCTCCGAGATCGCACCCCTCCCGCTCATCCCGAACTGCAGCCCGATGAACGTCCCCACCAGGATCTGCATTTGCATCATGGATTCCACATCAAAATGCATGCATGATCGTGAAGAAAAGAAAAAATTGCGAACTGTAATGGCGCCGTTGATATGAGGGTACCTTTTGTTCAAAAAAAATATGAGGGTACCTGTGAGATTATCATCTGCGTGCCCCCTTGGAGGAAGAGGGCGCGGCGGCCGACCTTGTCGGCGGTCATGATGGCGACGAAGGTGGAGAAAACGTTGACGAGGCCGGTGATGACGGAGGACACGAGGGAGGCGTTCTGCTTGAAGCCGACGGTCTTGAAGAGCACCGGCGCGTAGAACATGATGACGTTGATGCCGGTGAGCTGCTGGAAGAAGGGGATGAGGAGGCAGAACGTCAGCTGGGGCTTGTACTTGCCGCTGAAGAAGAGCTCCCGCCACGGGTGCGCCACGGCCTTGCTATCCTCGCTCGCAGCAGACAGGTCCTCAAACTCCTCGCTGACGTCGCCGACGCCCCTGATCTGGGCTAGCGTCGCGCGCGCCGTCTCGGCTTCGCCGCGCGAGATGAGGGAGACGGGGGTGTCCGGGATGGCGAGCGCCCCAAGGGCGATGACGGCGGCCGGGACGGCGCCAAATGCCACGGCGATACGCCAACCCCACCCGCCGGCGATCTTGGACGTCCAGTAGTTGGTCAGGCTCGCGGAGAGGATCCCCACCGTGATCATGAGCTGGAACAGGATGTTGAGCATCCCCCGCTGAGGGCCTGGCGCCATCTCGGAGATGTAGAGCGGAGAAGCCTGCACAAGCGAAGATTAAGAACAGCTCATGATTGGAGTGAGAGTGTCCTCCAACTTGTTATGATCTTTGCGTGGTGTTGCATGCTCACGTGAATGCAGAGGCCGACCCCGGCGCCGACGAGGATCCGGCCAGTGAGCAGCATTGCGAAATTTTCGGCCGCGCCGCCGAGGCAAGCGCCGATCATGTACGCGAATGCGGCGACAAACATGGTCCACTTACGGCCGAAGGCTCGGCCCATGGGGCCGGCGAAGAAGGCGGCGACCATCGCGGAGAGGAAGAGGGAGGAGCTGAACAGCGTCAGGACCTGGCTGTCGAACTTGCAGTACTGGTTGGTGACCACCTGGTCCTTCAGCTGCTGGTAGGTGGACGGGAAGAACTTGATCAGGAAGGTCTCCGTCGACGTCAACCCGGCTTCGCGATCGCCGCCGCGACAACAACACAAACAAAGAGACATCTCTCGTCAGAGCTAGCCGCTGCTGGTTGGATCCGAGGAGCTAGACAATCAGAGAGGCAATGTATCTATGATCCGCACCGGTGAGCCCGATGTCATAGCCGAAGATGCAGCCACCGACGGAGGCGATGAGGCAGGCAAAGAAGACAAATCCGGTGACCTCGCCGGGGTACGTCTTGTACCTATTATGGTGGTGCACGATCACGGCTCCCGGCATTGTGCCCGGCCCCGGCGGCAGGGGAACCAGTCAGTCACTCACAGGCCGGTGATCAACGATGGTCTCGACGCGAAGGGAGGTGGGAGCAGTGGCGTGAGCACCTCCTGTTCGTCCTTGCGCGGCGGAGGAAGGATGCGTCAAGGCGGGAGTGACGAGCAGTTAAACGGGGAAGGGCATCGGCGAGTGGTGCGACGGCAATGGTGGTGCGCATTTGGCAAGCTGTCCTCTCTCATCCTAAATCGTAGGGCGCATGCGGGTCGTCTTGTCCTCTCTCCTGTCCTGTGCGAGTGTCAGACCCCAGAAATGTCTCCATGGTTTCAAGGTCAACCACGACTTGAGACTTCTAATCTTAGCCGATGCTGTTCCATTTTTAGGACATGTTAGTTTTCTGATTATGGATTCTAGTTATAAAAGCAAAAGTAAATGGTCATAATTTTAAAATTAATTATCACAATACATAAGCTATACAATCACACAATTCACGATCTAAAGAAAATAATCTTCTTAATAGAAGCTAGATTGTGACAATTCAGAGTAAAAGCAAGCAGGGCATTAGCATGTTGGAGGCTGCCTTGAATGGATAGAAGAGGAATACCGGTTTGTGCAAGGATGCTTACATGTCAGTATCAGACAGTCTATCAGGGGAGCTTTACGCCTGAACGTTGTGTTCTAATCTACTGTTGCAGCACAAGAACAGTGTGATCTGGAAGCACATGCAAGTTTAACTTCAGTGTTTTTTTTTTCGGAGTCTTCTCTGCATTTGACAAAGAAAAGCTTCGTTAATTCTCAACGCAGAGAGGAATAACAAAATGAATGACTAAACGCCAGTCACCTGGATTTTTTGCAAGCATCCGTTGGTCATCCGATCCAAGCTGCTTCACGATCAAAAACAAATGACTGGCACATGCCAGATGTAACAGAAGTTGGATATCGCAAACGACTGGCTGATTAAACCTTGCAATTTAACAGGAGGCCTTTGTTACAAGACTATTAAGAAACTCTTCGCTAACAGGTTGCTAAGCACTCTTACCAAAATCCGGATTACAGTGCCTTCTGCCCTACTCCCATGTGTCCCCCATGATTACATTTTTATTTGATATTGCTGTGATAACTACTCACTGCTAGGATCCAATCAAACATCCCAGATAAGGGCAATCATAAACTATTCTCTGCCCTTCACCATGTTGGATGCGAAGCCGAAGAACTGAATGGCTTTGGATGAGTAAGGAAGGTCAGGGTTTATCAAATGAAAGATTGACTATATCATACACATTGGCATCATCCAAAGCCACACTCCACAGATCCAATCTTGCACTCCTCTTCCTTTCACTGATGAAACTTCACCAGCTCTAAAACAGCACCTTCCTCTAACATGAACGTATTTACCTCCACACTGCTTAGATTTTTCAGCACGGCGAAAGCTGAGTTAATTGCCGCTGCTGTTGACACCGGCACAAGCATTGAGCAGCATAGTAAGGCCACCTTGTGCACATACGGTCCATATGTTGTCGAAGTTCTCCGTCAGCTCCTCTCTCTCTCTCTCTCTCTCTCTCTCTCTCTCTCTCTCTCTCTCTCTCTCTCTCTCTCTCTTGCTGACACTTCACTGGTACTTGCGCAGTCCAGTAGCTGGACAAGTTGAGCAACAACACCAGCTTTCACAAGCACTCCTCTGTACGAATTGTGTCCTGCAACGGAAACAACTTTTGCAGACTGTTCTTAAATAATCCGTCTCCTGATTCGAGAAAACAGATCAGGATATTGATGCTGCCATCTATGCCGAGTGCAGCAATCTTTACGTATTCTTCATCTTCAGGGAGAAGCTCTCCAATGATGGTCAAGGCTTGGCATCTTTGAACCGAGTCCCAAATCCTCATCCTTCAGAAAAAGATCGTTGATATAGAAGAACCTCTTGCTGTCTAAATTGGCACCAGTGCCAAGCCTTGTCGCAACAACAGCTTGCGGGTGCATTGGAGTTCTTGACGAAGCCATCTCCTTGAGATCCTTTAGATGGATATCAAACTTGGAGCAGATGTTATTTAGGTCACTTCTCAAGCGAAGCCTTCCACTATGGTATGATCTGTTGTTACATAGAGAAGCTATGGCTTGACTTCGACTTACAGTTGCCACACCCATCTAAAGAAACTGGAGCGGAGTCAGATGTTTGTCAGAATTGCCGCCACTTGACTTGACGCACGTAGGTTGAAGAAGAGCTGCTGAAGCTTGTCCTTGATAGATTGCCACTTGACTGGGGATTGTTAGATAGAGACATAGAGTAAGCCATTGACGTGCATGCTAATGCCTACAAAATATGCAGCATCTGATAACGAATACTGTATGTCTGCATTATCTATGCAGCTTGCTGGTTCTTGGGTTTGGGAGAAATGGAGTAGGAGCTAGAGAATTGGTAGATTTCTCTGTGGTAGCTACGATAAGGTTCTTCATCTTATAGCTCTAGTAATACAATGCTATGCCAAATGAATGGATCGGTCGGTGAATCCGCTTGATCTGTCTTTTTTTCTACCCCTTTTGGTTCCTTCGTGTCAGCAATAATGTCTCAAACTGAAAAAATCTAGATGAATTGTCATCTATTAATGAGGTTGTAGGGTGCTATACTCGGTGTCTATTAGATCTGTTGAATATATTTAATATTTTCTTCATCAATTTGTAATTAATATATTATCTAGCAATAGTAAGAACATAAGCTCATAAGATTTCGGTTAAATGGTTTATGACTTGTTGCTGTTACTGTTTGCCTATCCACAGTTAACCCGTAGGTTTCTGGTACCGGCGGGCACAGGTAGAGGTATGAAATTTTGCCAGTCAGCTTTCATGGGCACGGATCGGATACAGACCATTCGGGTGCCGGGTCAAGTACGAATCTACTTTACCCGTATCCGATCCGACCATTGCCATCCTGGTCGCAGGCCGACTCGCCGTCGCCGGTTTCCTACTCGCTCGCGCGCAACCGTGTCTGGATCCACGCCCTGGGCCGCGTGCTAGCTGGCTCCGATCAGCGAGACGAGATCACCTGCCGAGAATCGCCACCAGCCGAAGCAGCTCGGCAGATCAATCGTCTCGGCCCGCGTGCGCCTGCTGCTCGTGCCTTCACCGTTGGTCACCGAGCCGTCCACCACATCCTGCCGGCCGTCCTGTGCTCTGAGCCAGCGCAGTTGTGTTACTCAGCTCAAAAGCCTGTGATCCAACCACAGGGAGCAGCAGCGCAAGGGAACAGGGAAAAAAAAAAAGGTGCGAGTCCCGAGGCAGTTTTTTTATCGGCCGTGTGCATCGGCTCTAGAGCAGTTCAGATTGAGAAAAAGGGGAAAGTAAAAAAAGCCGCGTCGGTGGGGTTCAGTTAAAATAATATCAGGAATTTTAAGATGATTCTTTTTTGCTGAAATTTCTAGTGCATTCCAAGATTTCTATCAAGCAACCTGAATTTGCAGGTTCTTCCATACGATTTGTTTTATTTCATATCTATATGGTGGTTTCTATTAGCTTTGAAAGAGAATTATATCGAGCAATGCAATCCTTATATTTTATTTGTGATGGCTATTCGGTAGTGGGTTACACCCTAGGTTATACAGCTGATTGCTGATTTAATACTTTCTTTCATCGATAATATGTTTTATCATTGCTTTGTGTTATTATTAGGCTGTTTGTGTAAGATCCCAAACCCGGAATCTCCTATACCTCATATCTCAGTCCTTAAGTCAAGTAATTGATATATACATTATAACAGTTATAGTATTACAGTTAAATTTGTACATAAATATTAAGGTTCAGAGTACAAAGATTTATAAACCACGCCATCAATACAAACTTGGCCGAAGGGCCAACCAAAAGCCCAACGGAAAGACGACCCATGCCACAAGCAGTTAGAGTGCGAACGTGACTTTTAACTCTATTCTTCATCCTCGCTTTCACCTCTTGCGAAGTCGGCATTAGCTTCCTTATCTGAATAATAGCAAGAGTGAATACGAAAGATACTCAGCAAGTCTTATACTATTCTAAGGTGTTGATAGATGTATACAAATGGTAATTTAAGGATGAGGCTTTATGGTTTAGTTTTAATACGTAAAGCAGTTTATGTAGGTATTCAATTGTATTATCTATGATCGACTTTAAAACAGTCTAATTAGTTAAAAACAGGTAACAAGTTATATCTGGGGGGTTTCGATCCTAATAAGGGCTACACCTAACTCTGCAGTCCCTATTATCACCTCTGATGTACCTCTAGTAACACACAGCTTCTAGCGGATTGAACCAGGAACCTCATCACACAAATATCTAGTCTACATACTCACTCATCAAGACACGCACCCAGAGTCTAATCATCAGAGTTACTGCTTTTGCATATCCATGACCGTGAACACGACTATTTGAATAGGTTTATACTCTATAGAGGTTGTACACTTTACCCATGCTCAGCCTCCAACTGTTACAAGCGAGGGAGTGAATTATACCGAGACCCTCCAATCACATTTCCTGTCAAACTTTTCTACGAGATTTACCCCTAAGCGTCAGAGTCCATGTACTGAAGACCGGTCCCCTTTTTAAGGCTAGGCCGATACTAGCAACCTTCAAATAGAGGGATAGATGTTCATTTGACCGCTCGCTACTCTCAGCCTTCTAATATGATACCCAACTTAGTTCAGTGAAGGAGAAGCAAGTCCTGCTCATTCAGGACGTATCGTTGTACGGGGTGGCTAAGCATGACTACGTAATGACTCGGTCCTTAAATGGCCAGGGTAGATATCTTTTGACAATGAGTACCAGAGAGGTAACTTAATCCCTCGGGAGTATCCTCATCCAGAGTACTACTCCACCTGCCCCCGCTAAAACAGTTTTCACTCATTTTTACACATCACTCTCCACATCCCACACGACACCAAGGATTTCACAAGCATCACGGAATTCACAACCATCAAGAATTCACGGTATATGAGTTACCATTGATAACAATAAATCTTATTTCCGAGGAAAAGTGTTTCAAAAGCGACGTCTCCGATGAGATGTTTTCAATCCTAAGCATGCTAGATATCAAAACGTCGTCTATCATTAATATATATAACAACAGGTAATCATAGGGTGATATGTATTTTGAATGATAATATTTATGACATAATAAGTGTTTAATACGATTAACTATTACAAGAAGATTGTAAAAGCGCAATACATAGCACATACAATATAAATCCAGTTTTAGTTGATCATGTAGATTAGTTGAAAACATAGGTTTAATATGATCAAGGAGACCAGACTTGACTTCTCTGAGGTTTTCTTCAAGATCTTAATTATAGTCATAATCTTCCTCACTCCTGACGCTTCCTACTAGCATTCGTAGAATTTTGGCAGTTTTGTATTTATGACTACGATCATTAACAGGCTATACTAGGTAAGAATCAAATAACACTTATGAATAGAAAGCGAAATGAGCCCTCATAGATATAATATTGTGATGGATATATAGATCTCAAATTTATATGAATTTCGACGAAAGAATAACCGGAATCAAAGTCAGAACGGAGAAGTTATGATTCCTGAAAGATTTAATCTAAAGTTGAATCAGGAAATTACGAAAATACACTATTTATAAGTGGAGGCCACAGGTGGGACCCACTAAACAGTAGCCTATGCCCACATAAATAGTGACTTGATGGGACCCACATGAACAGTACCCGTTAGGCCAAAATGAGCTTGGATTGGATCGGGTTGAGCTTGAGCTGCACAGTGTTGGAACATTGTTGGAAAGTTCGCCGGAACGGGGTATTTGTCAGAGTTCCTCGACGATGAATGAATGTCGGGCTTCTACATGATACGGCGGATGTAGCGGGGAGCTCATCGACGACGAACGACGGTGGGAGCAATACCAGATGGCGTCCGGAGCAAATGACGGTGACACACAAAAATTGGGCAGCACCACCCCACTACTACGTGCTATCTTCGTGCAAGGAAAAGGGGTCTAGCACCCCTGGACATCATGGCGCGACGGCCGAAGCACACAGAGCAAATGCACGCTGGCAACGACCACATCACGGCGGTGAAAGGCAATAAGCACGATGGCATAGGGCTACACGCTAACAAAGAGCTCAGGGCGATGACCTGCTATCTAGGCAGAAGCGAGAGAGGAGTGGAAGGCTCACCGTGCTCGAAGACGGCGAGGAGATGGACAGCGGTCGATGGAGAGTCGATGTGTTGGTGGCAGAGTGGCTCAGCTTTGGCTCGGACGACCTCCCATCGAGCTTTCGGCCAACGGAGGGCGACACTGGGACGACGTCGGCTCTCTGGTGCTCCTCGGTGGCTTATGGACGGTAGATCAGACGGTAGAGGTGCAGTGGTGAGAATGGCGACAGTGGCGGTGAAATGGGGAAAAGGGAAAAGAGAGGAGCTAGGCTGCGCTATTTATAGAGGGAGAGAAGCACAGAGGTGAGCAGAGAGGCGGTGGGTGAACTTGTGTCACGCGATCGGCGGTGAGGTGGTGGGACAACGCCCACCATATTTCCCGGGGCATAGGAGCCCTGCACCATCCACGCGCGGGCGTGGACGCGGAAGTCGCGCGGCATGGGCGTGCGAGCATGGGCACAGAGAGAGGGAGAAGAGAGAGAGCGAGGGCACGAAGGCCGAACGATTTTCCCGAAGGGGAAAACGACGACCTGAGCAGCGATGAGATGGAGGAGGGAGGAGAAGGCGCGGTGGGCAACGACGGGATGGCTGACACGTGGACGACCAAGCGATGTGTGGCACAGGAGCATGCATGGGAGCTAGCTGGTGCGGTGCAAGCTAGGCCAAGCATGCGCGGGCGGGAGGAACAGCCGGCTGGGCCACACCAGAGAGAGGAGAAGGAAGGGAGGTTGGGTCTGGTTACATGTGGGCTAAACAAGAGATGGGAGGGGGATTTCAGCCCGGGGTAACAGGAAAAGAAAAAAGAAAAAAAAAAGAGAGAAAGGTTTTGAGATTAAATTCAAATAGGAGATTTGAATTTTAATTTTGATTTTGGATTAAGATCAACTTAATATATTTGAACTTTGATTTGGACTTAGATCTTTATTTTTGGGAGAGGATTTGAATCCAATTTGATTTGAGCTAAATGGAGACTATGGGTAGATTTGAAAGTGAGAGACATTCACTTTTAAATCTCCACACAAGAACCATAAAACCTCAAACCAATATACATTAATCAATTCAATGTAGAGATCATTTTGGAAAATGACTCTAGTGCATTTTAGAATGCTTAGTTAACTTGATACATTTATTACATATGGATATATACATACTAATATATATACATTCATATACATATCTCTTGACTTTAATTAGCCTAATTAACCCTAAAAAGTTTTAAATTGAAGTGAAATTTGTAATCCATTAATATGCTTAAAACTTAGGATGTTACAGTTTGCATGCTATTACAGTCTAAGGAAAATTGAAATAATATTTTTCTTGGATCACTTTGAGTTAACCGTTATGAATGTTTCAACAACATCGTTCGTATTAGCCTGATAGTTTCTAAATGCTTTTCAAAGTTTGATATTTGAAAGTGAAGATTTTGTTCCGAATTGAGTTCGAGGTAGAGGATTCTGAGTGCAAAAAAGAAAGTTCTTTATTACTAGATATAAGTTTGGAATTGCAAATACAATATGTTTTTGCTGTCTTTACTCACTCTGAGAGGTTTAGTAGAAGTATATAGCATATATACTATAATATTTGGCACTATATTTAGTATTTTCATGTTGTTTTAGAGACGGAGATGTCCACTCATGATGTCTATTACAGAGTTTTTTATACTCTATTAATTGCATGTTATGTCTTCATTCGAACTATTATTTCAAATGAGCTGTTAATAACTATATCATAAGATTCATATTTTTTATAGTCATCAGTTTTGATATACGTGATGATCACATATGTTTACTGAGTTATATGTTCCATATAGATCGTATGATTTCATGAGATTAGTTTTTCACTAACTGTTTTATTCAACACCACAGGTGATATTTTAGCTTATGCTTTTAATAATTGAGCATTGTTCCAGTTTGTATAATAAAATCAGTTGCACAAACTCAAACTTTTGCGGGGTTATGAATTAGTAAAGACCCATATTATTCATCCACTCTGATGATAGTTGTATGTTAAGATCTACTAATTATTTGCCCAATTTAGTTTCGTATAAAGTGTTTAAAAAGTCAAACGATCATAGTCATTGTTTACCAATCTTTCAGGATTTCGAAGACAATTTCTTCAAATGCATATTTATAAAGATTTTGAGTTAATAGATGATTTGTTAGAGATAATGGCTCAAACAGATAAATTCATTTTAATCCTAGTTAGATACACCTCAAAAAAGACGCCTATAAATATGAGACACCACTGTACATATATATCTGTACCACTATAGTTAAGATTGTCTCCCATAATTTTTTCCCAACGCATTGAAAGGTTTTTCCACATCAAATACGTGCCTCCATGTCCATTAATTCCAACACTTCGATTGGAATTCTGCACTGCCCAGCCTGCCACAAGCTCGAGGCTTTTGCTACAACGAAGGGGTTAGATTCAGTGGGTTGGAGTGGAGTGGAAATGGAGAACACATCCTTACTAGTCTTGGTTGAATCAATTACAGTTGATGATTAAATATGATGCTTCTCATTATGATGCATACCGCCATCAACCATTCCATAAGAGCATCTCCAACAATCCATATCAATTAGCTATAAAAATGTTCATGTCATATATGGCGTAGAATTAATACGAAGAGAAAAAAGCTAGCTACTAACATGTAATCAATCTATAGCGCATTCTAAGACAGATATAGACTTTTAATACCCTATTAAATATAGACCCGCATTAAATTAGAGGATAAACGATATATCTAGTTTATTAAAAGTGTTATCTATAGATGACATGGTCAAATTTTATAGTTAGTTGGTTGACTATATTGTTAGAAACGCTCTAAATACCTTTCCGGAGTAAAGTAATAAAATATGATCGGCATTAATCTTTTTCTATTATCTATTTGATCCTGTGGAGAAAAGCTGCTGGCACCAAACATTTTGTTTAAATTGTATCTGACACACATGTATTGAACGAAACAGTCGGTGTTATCTATGTTCCAGCATCTAAGGGTACTGCATGGACCTATGAACCTTAATATGAGCATATATATCAGCACCTCGGAAGTACAAAAATAATAAAATGGTGTGGGATTTACTTAACCCAGATCCATCTCATAAAAACAAGGAGGATGGGTGCTGTGTCACGTGATGCATGAAGTGCAAAATGCAGGCTGTGGATAAGGCTCTACTCGAGCTTGGTAAAATTTTCACACTTAACCAAGAAATTAGCTGCAATAGATAAGATACACAAGGGAAGATAAAACTTAAAAGATGAAGTGCACGTGATGGAAAGGAGCCAACCGGTTGGTGCGTGCGAGGCTGTGAGCACTGAGTAGGCACGGTCGCATGGTCATGGACCATAGGCTACTAGGGACGGTACTACCACTCCGCTCGTACCAATCCAGCCCAGTGCCCCCAGTGTCACACCACCCATGTGATGTCCTGGTGTACCTTAGTTCAGAATATACTGCCAGTATAAAAGGACAACCAGAAATTCATTCTGGAAAAGAATCCAACACAAGAAAACGAAGGATGGCCTAAACTTTCTGATACCTCCTGCAACTGCCGCAACATAACATTTTAACAACATGGATGAGCTTGAAACATCTACCCACTTCATGAGAATCAAAGTAGGAAGAAAGTGGACCCTATACTGCTATATGGATAAGTCTCAAATTGATAGAAAAAGCACCGTAACCTAGTAGATATAAAGAGCAAGGACCACGGAGCATAAAAATATGCTAGATGGGGAAGAAGCAAGTGTGAGCAAATAATTCAGAAGTGAGAGCATCAAGAGAAGTAAAACAGAGCCTATGGAATTCCAGCCTTCTAGTTATTTGGTAGATAGTAGTTTCTCTATAATTTACAGCTTCCCCAAAACTTTGTAGCCTACTTTTTTCTTTTTCTTTTTCCTTTTTTTTTTTGCGAGGGACTCTGTAGACGACATTGATTAAATGGAAGTCTGTACCCAACGTAGGCATGCATTCCTATGCTCTCGAAACTTTGTGGATAGGGTATGATTAATTGCTAAATCACTACTTATAATAAATTGACACTGTTGTCCACATGTGCTGTAGCAAATAGGCCACGGACTAAATATAGATCCCCACTAGCACGTTGCCCACAAACCAGAACTGAGTAGCTTGCACACATACTGTTCCTGATACTGTTACAATACAGTGTAATGGAAGGACAAAAGAAAAGCAGGTACTGGAAATGACACAAACATTTAAGAGACGTTAATAGAGCATTAAT
The DNA here is from genome assembly GCF_958298935.1 of Phragmites australis. Classification (NCBI taxonomy): domain Eukaryota; kingdom Viridiplantae; phylum Streptophyta; class Magnoliopsida; order Poales; family Poaceae; genus Phragmites; species Phragmites australis. Next base: position 42,890,192 of record NC_084926.1, read on the forward strand.
ACATATATATAACAAGTAATTAGTTCATGATTTTATTATGGATAAAAGAGCAATGAAAGAGATGCTGAGAAAGATTGGAAGTAGAAGCCACCTGAGACGTTGCGGCAAGGCAGCTATGTCAGCGACATCATCATACTGACATGTCAACAATCTCTCACATTTGTTGCATGAAGTCCAAAATAAGGGAAATCCTAAGACCAGCAGCCCAAACAGCTATGTCGTATGGCACAGACATTTCATCAGCTGATGTATGATTAGTTCTTCGTGGTTATTACAGAATCAGAATTTCACTTTCCCACTAGGCTTGACACCCTAGAACTTCCCTTCAACAAAAATGGATTATCCAATTACCAAACATTTAAAATATAACTACAGAACCATAAACAGATTCAGCTGTTTGTAGAAATGACCAAGATGTAATTTGCAGGACGACACACTAGAATACCAGAGTGCAGATGCTGAATGTTACATATGTGGCATCTGAATATATCTTCAAGTCATCATAAAGCTAGCATACAAGGGCTAAATCACCATGCCTATGTCAAAGGTTCAAAGTTTTGGTCTAATGAATCATTGATTGCCAAACTGAACCTAATGACATATAATGATGAAAAGATGCTTCATGAAAATTAGGCTGTGGATCTTCTGAAATTCAAAAGTATTCACCTCATAAAGAACCACATAAGGCTCAAAATCCAAAACTAACACAGAGGAATATACTATTGATATTATGAAAATAATTTATACTGAACAACAAATTTGAAAGTTATCTGAAGTCAGAACAGTATTAAAAGTTGTATAATAGAAGGACAAATTCCCAAATCCTCGTTCTTTTAAATGCTTTCTAATCCAATACATCATTACCCCTATGGGTTAATGTACAAGTCCCTTCAATAGAAAATTGTAACAAGTTGTAAGAAAAGTTAACATACATCACGCAAAAGAACTATGGGTAGTGTTGCAAGCAAGAGTTGTCTTCATACCTAACATATTCAACATATCCTCCAGATTTAATAACATATATCTTTTCAAAGTTTGGAGTGTGGGATATAACTCTACCAGCCATCAATAATAAAATCATGCACCTCCACTGCAAAGTCAATCCCAGTAGCAGTAGCCCCACCACTAGCTTACACAAAGTAGGATATCCCTTCTTTTCCTCACTAGCACAAGCGATCTTCTCCCAAGCAGCATATCACACTCTTTATGATCTTGTAGCATCCTTTTATTCCTGTATTTTGCAAGTTGGCAAATTAAGTAGAGGATATAGATAAGCACAGTACTTTTTTGTCAATAAAGTTGTTCTAGAAGGATTGCAAACTACAAGATAACAAATATTAATGAAAATTCTGCATTAATGAAGAAATAACTATATATCTGTGGGGGTGCCAGTGTCACAGTATTTGAAACACTAAGTAAAAAATGCTTACCGGCTAATAGAACACATAAATTGCTCAAAGATAGACTTCAAGTGTGCATTTTTATGCATTGGGATATCCAAACAAGTTCAAAAGAGTATGTTGACTTCCCTTCCACATCTGGAGCAGTACAGATAGATACATTGAGTCAGAGACAGCATTGACACATTACATATTTGCATGCATATTAATACTTAAGTGCTCAACAGGTTTTTCGCGACAAAAAACCCAAAGAATTTCTATATTAATATAAAGTGCAACATGGACAGAAACAAACCAACAGATAACTGACACCATAAAATAGCAAGCTCAATAGTTCATTATAGATGCATGGATATTTCATCATCTTTGAGTGTGTCAGCAAATGGAAGGGATTGACAGACAACATTTTGCAAATGTACAAATGTTTGCGGAAAAGTTCTTTAACAATTCAAATGCAAATTGTGAGTCAATTGACTCCCATCTCGTTCTGTTACACCTATACATCAGAAGATCCTGTTTATTGCATCAATCTTGAAACACTCAGCTTCATAAATGCAAAGTCCATTTCCACAACTTCACATCAAGCATGATTCCGTGTACCTGAACATCAGTGAGAAGCCCAAGCTTTTTATAGATTGGCGAAATTCAAGACAGGCTGTGTATATACACCACAGGTTCAAACATACGAGTGCGTAAGAAGGTTGAAAGATAATGGACACCTTTACGAACATTATCCATATCATTTCACTATGCGCTGTGGCTCTATAACTCTGCATGGCTTGAAGGACAAGGCACAAGTGCAAACTGCAATGCACTAAAGGTGATATGGCTTTCACTTCATACAAGTAGCACCTCAGAATTTCCACAAAGATGTTCCACCCCCAGGTCACCCTACCCCCAGGAACTACCACCTTCTTCTTGTGGGGCATTAATTATCAAACTACTTCAGCCTTCAGGAAATTATCAGCATGAAATTGCCACGCCCACCATGGCCCCATTACTGCAAAGCCAGAAACGAAGCTAGCTAAGAACAATGCATCGCTACATCTCATTTAGCTCCATCACTAATACTTTGAATGACCCAAACATCGAGCAAAGCCAACCAGATTTTGATACCACCAAAAATAGCAAGTATACATTCGCATCCATAACTCCAGTATACCATCTTTAAGGATAAACTAATATACCAACACCAGACTGCCAGCTATATCTTCTCAACATTTTAGCTACATAGCTCTTCCCTATTAATCGAGTTATTGCAGATTTTTTTTTTCCCAGTTTATGTCTCAAATATTCAGTTGCCTGAAATTTATAATTGCTAGTACTGAGTAAAGCTCGCTTGCCCCATCTGCAATTCTGCTTCCACACAGTCAGTAATGAATTTGATCTGTTATAGTAAACATATCAGATCAAAGTGGGAGATAATATTAGAAGACCAGACAACAAGATACTAAGGTTGGAAACAATAGTAAAAAAACATGTAGAACAAAAAACATTTCATTCATCTCAAAATCATTTAAAAAAACATCCAATTATTATGGACACATCTGGTAAGGACACAATCTCCACAAAGTATTAATTCATGAACTTCAGTACAAAACTCGAAGGTCTTAAACCCTAAGAAGAGCACAAGTACCACATAATTGACATCGGCAAACAAGCTTGTACTTTCGAAATGAAGATAAAACAACCAACAACATTGCAGCACCATCTTCAAAGGCTACTCATTCATGTCAAGCTGCTATACTGAAACATGTTCACTCTTTATGAGCATCAACCGAGACAAAATATATACACAAAACATGATTCCAAAGATTGCATTCTTTTCTTATAACACTACATGGGAACTGCTGCGTCGTGCTTATATAAACAAGAATACAAGATATTGGATAGCTGTATAGAGAAGAAATGTCTACTTGAAGGATGCAAGACACATAATGCAATACAAGGATGCAAGGACCATAGATGACAGTTCCTAAGGGTTGCACAGATATCATGGATACAATCTACAAGAGAGCTTTAGTATATAGAAGTTCATATGGTCGTATATATCTAATGTTATAACACATGTTCCATGCTGCCAGTCCTATATAAGCTTAAACCATATTTTCGTCCATATAACCAATGGAGAAGGCAGATGTAGGGTCCATAAACACTGAAGTTAATGCAATCCTATCGACAACAAGACAAATTTTCCAAGGTTTATTGCTTCCCTGCTGCAGACTTTTTACAGGCATCATTAAAATCAGGCGACAAGTTATATGAAACTTTGTTTCATCAGATTACTTGTGTAGAAACTATATTTATCTAAATGAAACTTGGACAACATAATATATAAAGTTATTTTCAGATTAACCAAGGGCCACGCACAGCTCCAGCAAACAACAGTAAGGTATCTGGAACTACGCAGCTTAACTTACCAGTTCAAAGGTACGACAAAACAAATCCACTTACCTGGATTAGAAGTCACTTTTCCATATAGTACCTTACAAATAGTAGTGTGCCAGATAAAATGAAGATGGTTCTGTTCCATTGGATGGCTGTGCCAGATACATTGTACACTAAAAATTTATCATAAGCTTACTCCAAATATATGTCTGATAAGCAACCAATTCCTTTGAGCATATTTTGAAATTTGAACATAGGCAGAGACAGAAGGGGCTGCGGGTGGTAGGAAGAAAAAAGAAAACTAGCAGATTAGAATACCTCGCATTTCAATCACTATGCAAGAATATTTGAGTACCATGAATTGCAAATATGAAATATCATATATCAAACTCTGTATTTCTTGCAGATGTTCTTCCATGTCTGTTACCTAACAGCTAGAAATCTAAAATTTAGTAGCAGCAATTGGACTACAACAATATTTTGCTCATTTCAAGCTAAAACCTGACAAAGACCTCCGAATGCAATGCTTGGATCTGATGACCGTCAGGCTCACTGAAAATTATCTGGGTATTTGCTGAAGCTCTTTCCAGAAGCAATATTTTTGTTTTTAGAAAATTGGACAGCATGAGCACATCAGACTGAACCTTTCGGAGCCCTTGATGGTGATCCTCCTTAGGAGCAATCAGAAATAGTTTCTTCAGACAACTAGCCTTCCTAAGCAGAAACTCCACTAGTTGCATCTCATTTCGGTGCCCCTTGAAATTTGTCATCTTGACTAACCAAAGGTTTTCTAATCCACCTTTTGGCGGCTCTTCCTCTGCTACCTCCAAGAAATTCTCCGTGAATGAATCGTGGGTGTATGCCGGGAGCTGTCATGGAGTGCAATATGTTGAGAAACGCATGCACATATATACAAATCGACTAGAATGGAATGCATTTTTGCGTGAAATAAGCAAACAGAAACCTGCACAAAAAGCCTCTCCAGCTGAGGACAACAACAAGTCTTGAGGAAGCTATAGATGTCTGCAAGATTGGAGTTGGCCATGCCGAACATGAGGAAATGGAGCTCTCTCAAGCTGCACAGCTTGCTCTCCATGACGTTTTTGGCTGCAAAAGCGGACACATACTGCACAAGGGAAACAAGTATAAGCGCATAAGCAATTAAATGGACTGCAAGGAAATGACATAGATGCCGACCTGGAGGGCAATGCTGCAGAGGGTCAGGACGGTGAGGTTCGAGAGGCGGGGAACCGCAGATGGCAAGTTGGTGGGCGGCAAGCCGGTTTCTGGCCCGCCCGAGCAGAGGTAGAGATGCTCAAGAGACTCCATAGCGCCGCCAGAGAGGATGTTGCTGGAGAAGAAGGTGCCGCTGAATCGGAACGACCGGAGGCGAGGCGCGACTGGGACCCGCAGCTCGGTGGCGCGGGAGCAGTCCACGATGGTGAAACTCTTGAGGTTGGCCGCCCCCACGTTGGTGAAGTCGATACGGCGGAGGCGGCGGCAGTAACGGATTTCGAGCTCCCGGAGGCGAGGGCAGGCGGCGACCACACGTCGCAGCGCGGCGTCTGTCAGGGGCACAGAGTGGAGATGGATCACCTCGAGCGTCGCCACCATCGCGTTGGCCGCCGCCGTGAGGTTGAGCCCCCGCACCGACAGCCGAGCAAGCAGCGGGCTCCCCACCGGGAAGTGCACGGTGAGCATGCCCGGGCGGCGCGTCCCCCCGCGCGAGCCCCTCCCGACGCTGCCGTCGAGCCGGAGGTGCAGGTCCTCGACCTCGCACGCCGCCGCGTAATCGAGGCAGCGCATGAGGTCCGGCTGCGCGAGCGGCCCCGCGTGTAAGGTGAGCGTGAAGCAGTCCATCCGCCGCCTCCCGCGCCGGTCCGTGGCCGCGAGCTGTTCGCCCCGCGCCGCCGCCGAAGCGCCGGGCGGGAGGCGCAGGCAGAGCGAGGAGGGCACGGGCCAGCGCTGCCCCCAGAGGCCCCGCCACCGCGAGGAGAGCGCCCCGGTGCGGATGGCCGACTTGAGCGGCAGCAGGCTCAGAATCTGCAGCAGCAGCGCGTCCGGCAGCTCCGAGATGCGGTCCTCCTCGCCCCCAATCACCCTCCGCCGCTTCTCGGTCTCGCCCACCATTCCGCTCACGCCGCCTGCTACCCGCCGCGCTCGCGCCGCATCAGGGGAGGATTCCACAAGGTTGTGGCCGCTGCTGGGTCACAACCTGTGAGGCTGTGAGCAGGGAGGAAAGGGAAGGGGGAGAGACGTGTGGAGGTGTCTCACCCACCTCGCCGCTGCGGTGGCCTCTTGTGCTCGCTTCCCCCCCTCTCTATCTGCTGTGTTGCGTTGGTGCGCTGGTCATCGGACCGTGCCCTTTGCGTTGCGCTGGAGTTTTTTTGTTTTAGCTTTTTTAAAATCAATATTATAAAAATAGCCTAGGAGACACTAAATTTATAGAAACTAGTCTATTTTATTATGTCAAAAACTTACAATTTAGCCACGCCAATGTAAATAGCGTGATCAAAGTAGTCATGCTAGTGTCCCGTCCCGGTGTCTCGCTATTCGGCTCTTTTTGTCACGTCAAAGACTCACATCTTTATAACGACATACGTATCGGTGTGACGTGGTGAGTCACATTGTACACTTTAATGTAATAAAAGAGATTAGTTTCTGAAAAGTTAATGTCTCACGTGTTGTTTTAAAAATATTACTCCGGTTTTAAAAGAGCTGAAAAAATATGTTGCGATGTGAGTCTACGACGTTGCTTTACCATTCCAGTTTTTCCCTGGTCGCCGGCTGCGCCCTTTTCACACAACCTCTTCTTTGCTATCACACCCGGTTTTTATAAAGAGACAAAATCAGATGTAAATCACATGTATGTTAGTATCAAGTTTCATATACGCAGCGACTTCATCAATGTATCACACACATTGTTATCATTACAAGATTTAATTTAAACAAATTAGATAGACCCCAACGTCTTTATCTAAGCACACAAACTAAACATAGCGAAGCTCCCATCTTACATAGTCAATTGATTGGGAGTCCACCAGCCTAGCAATCTTTATCTTCATCGACGTAGTAGTTTGAGTTTCCTTCATTGTCCAAGCAACATTTGATGTATATTTGAATAAAAATAGTAAGTATGAGTACATGTCGTACTCCGCAAGTGTGAAAAATAAATGACATACAAATTTAAATAAAGGGATATACTATAACAGATTAAATTTTCATAAATATCAACCATACTAACGAAAGAGTTATAAAAGCAACCTTTTTAACTAGTTGAATCATCACTAAACTTCCAACTCCTAAAAACATCTCTACATGTTTCACAACTCCCTAAATCCAACATCAGGTACCCAAAGCAGCTAAACCAAACCAAACCAAACCCATCCAACCAATCAATCCAAACCAAACACATCCAACTAATCATGTGAGGATTCAAATCACTCATGACCGTGAGCACGACTGATATATCAGATTTTATACTTTATAGAGGTTGTCCAACTTTCCCCCCAAATCTTGAATTCCTTATTGCCGTGTCTGTAAAATACTTAACACACGCCTATGGTATGTCATCCGGAATGTCACTACAAGACCATTACAAAGTTTCATCTAGTATGTATACGTCTGTCGGAGGGTGAACTCCTCAAGCGGGGATCCGGAGGGACCCCCTTTGAGATTCGGCCGGGGGATGATTCTGAATCCGTTTTGCGGGTGAAATAAATAGGCCTAAATGAGATGCAGGTGGAATGGAAGGATCGGATGCAGGAAGTAGTAAATGCTCAGGGGATTTTTAGATAGGTTCGGACCGCACTGAGCGTAACACCCTACTCTTGTGTGTATGTTATAAATGCTCTGAGAATATCTCTCTGAGTGATTGCTGGGTTACAAGAATATTTATCTAGTCTAGAGCTTCGTGCTCCTTGTTCTTCGGTGCTCGACCTTAGCTTGTACTGAACTTGACTCAGTTAATGTCGAACTCTCCAACCTGTCTTTCTCCGGGGAGCCCGCCCAGCTTAAATACCCGCCGGCGCGCTAGCGTGCCCAGAAAGGATGGCGCGAGTTCCAAGACACCATAAATGAAAAGCAACCATCATGGGCTACTACGCGAGGTGACGGGGAGGGTTAAAAACGCGCCCCATCCGGTCTTGTTCGTCATCATACCATTCTTCAACAGACGCCGCGGGGAGGGGCCCACCGGGCAACCACCAAGCAACCCGGCGTGCCCGCCCGGTCAGAGCAAGCCTGACACAGCAGGACGGCAGGCGGGGCGCTTTGGGCTTCACGATGTTATCCCGAGGCGCGCCGGACGTCGCGCGATAGGACATGTGCATTAAACATCCACACGCCTCCCTGCCAGGCCGTGGCAGGGACTGACAAAAAGCGTGGGAGGAGCAGTTGGAAGTGACAGGCCACGCGCCCTCTTAAATGCAGCATCGGGCCTCTCATCAGCTGACACCTCACTACTGGACCTCTGTGGGGGCCACCGGCGAAGGACTTCTCAGGCCCTCGGGGAACCGAGTGCTCGGGGGACACTGTTCGCCGCCCCGAGCACTCTCTCCCGGATATGCCCTTTCTGGGTCCTCGGAGAACCGAGTCTTCGGAGGCCACTGTTCACGGTCCCGACCACTCTCTCCCAGAACTGGCTGTTCGGATCCTCGGGGAACCGTGCTCGGGGGCCACTGTTCATGGTCCCGAGCACTCTCTCCCAGAACTGACTTCCCTTGGGTCCTCGGGGGGACTCGGGTGCTCGGGGGCCACTGTTCGCAGCCCCGAGCACCCTCTTCTCGGTACTTGGCTTTTCTTGTCATCGGGGGACTTGAGTGCTCGGGGGTCACTGTTCGCAGTCCCGAGCACTCTCTTCCCGGTACTTGATCTTCTCGGGTCATCGGGGAACTCGGGTACTCGGGGACCACTGTTCATGGCCCCGAGCACGCTCTCCCGGGACTTGGTCTTCTCGCACCTCGGGGAGATAACCCCCGCGGGAGAGTGCCACATGGCACTCTGCTGTTCTGGCCTCGGGACTCGGGAACCCCTGGTTCCTGTGTCACCGACAACGTCCGCTAGGTTTCACCGCCGTCAAATTGGTTTTTACGCCACACAGAAGCCCCCTTTTGCGTCTTATAGTTTCAAGCAACTTTTCACCCTTTCCTTCTACTACACATCTCATACCACTAACCAAATGATTCTGACCTTAGCCGTCACCACATATCCACTATTCTGTTTTGCACGCACAAAAACTGAAATCCACTAATTAATAGACCAGGTATGTCTCATACCAGATCTTGTGGTTGGTACGATACTTCTTGAGTTATCGCTCCATGAATCGGTTCTTACTTAGGTCACTTAAGCAAACACTAAACCAACTACATAACCATCATTATCAACAACACTACTTTGCTCAAGGCCTAAGTTTCTATATTGCTATACCATTAACAGAATTCTCAACTCATAGTTGCATAGTTTATTAGTCATGTTTAACCATCAATCCATTCATACCCTTGTGCGAAGCTAAGCATAAGCTACCCCACATAACCACTACTGACAATAGGCGATAAAAAATATATGGAACATGGTACTGCAAGTAAATAGGATTTAGTATTAACAGCATGCATATTTGAAATAAAAAACACATTTAAAAAACTAGGATCAGAATGTTCAATGACATTTGCCTCTTCCAACTTGGTGCTCGAACTCTTCAAACGCTTCGTCCTGTAGGTTCTCGAACTGCTCTTCATCTGCTCTCGAAACACACTAGAAAAGCATACAATAAAACTAACTAAGAACAATATACCAAACAATATCTAACATCTATAAAAAAGATACTAAAATATAGTACACGTCACTACGAACACAGGAGCGCGAAAATCATCTAAATCGGAGCTAAAACGAGAAAGTTATGCTAAAAATAAGTTTATGGCTAAGTCTAAAAAAGAAAATGATTTAATTTGAATAAAAATAGAGACAAAAGGGCCTTTTGTGAAAACAGAATTGTAATTATGGAAAAAAATTAGGGACTATACTCTAAAAAGATAGGGGGTTTTGGGTGATTACAGAAAAGTTCAGGGGCTAAAGTACAAAAGTGCCACTTTTCCTGAATTAAAACAATCCTAAAGCTGACTAGATAAAGGCTTGCTGATGTGGCATGACATAGAGGCGATTTTGCTGCGGTGGCCAGCTGACATGGCATGCTGAGGTGGCGCTGGTGCTGATTGGATTAAAGAGACCACATGGCATCACACGATTGGCTTGGGCGAAGGGGTATGCTAGTTCTAATTTGGGCCATCCAACTCGGATTCGATGGCTGGGAAAAGGGAGAGGGCACACGGCACCGGCGGTAGAGCAGCATGCGGCGACGGGAACTCGGGCACGACGGCGCTCTCGTCGGAGAGAGGTGGAGATCTCATCGTCGGGGCACAAGGGGTGACGATGAGTGGCGGAAAAGAAAGGAGGGGGCACGACAAACTCGTTTGAGTGCATACCTCGGGCGATGGGGCACGGGATGACGGTCGGCGGTGGGGTAGACGGCTGTGGTGCTCGGGTGCATGCCGGGGAGGGGCTCTAGTGGTTGGTGGGCGACAAGGAAGGGTCGACGACCTTGCTCTCGAGCTTGCGAAGCCGGAGAGCCAGTCGATGAGGGTGGAGTGGCGACGACACAAGCTTTGGCGAGCTCGGCTGTGGAGGTGACGACGGTGAGCTAGGGTTGCGAAAATAGATAAAACGAAGGAGGTGCAAACCTTTATTTAGGTGGGGATGACGCAGATCTTGCGGATAAACCAAGGGTTGGTTGGGATTCAGGCTCGAGAGAGGGGGCGGCGCTCGTATCCAACACGGACTTGGCTGGCTCGGTCTCGGGCGCAGCGGCGCAAGGAAGGAGACGGCTCGGGGGCGCTATGCATGGGCAAAGGCGAAGTCGGCCAGGGGCACCTACAGGGAGGGCGACAACGCGCAGCTGGGCCTGGCCTTTGGCTAGCCCAAGTGGGAAGGTGGGGTGAAGGGAAGGGTGAAGCGGGCTCGGCTTGGGAAAGGAAAGGAAACGAGCCAAAAGAAAAAAAAAGGAAGATAAAGAGAGGGGAAAAAGGAAATTCGACCCAAAGGAAAGAAAATGGGTTTTCTTTTATAAAAACATTTTCTAACCTTTCCAAAGTTCAAACGACGCTCCTCAAGATTTTCAAATTTCATTTTTCACTTCATAAAAACTCTAATGCATCTATTCTAGCATGAATGCAACACACTTTAATATAACCTAAATTAATTATTTAATTTAGAAAGTAAAATTTTCACCTAGGATTTTGAGACAAAGGCTAACACCTAATCTAAAGGAGAGATATTTTATTACAATTTCAAAAAATGGAAATTAGGGTGTTACATCCGCCTTGTTTCCTTTTTCACTCCTCGGCTGCCGTTCACACGGCCCCTCTCCTCTTCCATTTTCTTCCTCTTTCCTTTTATTCTGCTCATTCACACCCTTTTCAATGCGTGCTAATATTACGAAAAAGCATGAAGTGCCTTCTTTCCTGCTCTAATTTCCCGCTTGTTTCCGAGGGGATCTTCCATTTTTCCTTGATCCATGTGTTTGGTCAAATTGAGATAACTGTCGTCGGCCATAGTCGCTTAACTCCAAATGTAGAATAGCCGGTCCGGTCTATCCCGGTCTTTTTGTGGCTAGTTGGGGTGAAATGATAGTTGGAGAATTGAGCCTTGATCGGCTGAGTTGTGACTGAGCAAGAGTTGAGATCGGCCAGGGATGTTCTTATCCAACGAAATACGACGTATTATAGTGCCTAAAGCATTGGTCTAGTAAAAAATAAGGTCATAGATCATCTCCAAATTGGCTTGGCTTCAACCCTAGCTTAACCTAACTACAAGGGCGGATCAAAAGAGTAAAAACAAATAGCCTAAATCTGCAAACAATCACAACAATTTCACGACTACACCGAAATAGAAAGAAAAATAAAACAATTAGCCTAAAACTGCAAGCGATCACACCAATTTGATCCACGTCGAGTATAGTAATCCCTTCCCTTTTTTCTCATAACAAGAGTCGAGCATATATATGAAAAAGAAAAGACAACATAATGACTTACCATATAATCGACATGAGGATTCACGCGCTAGCGGCCGATGAGGACATCTCTATCAAATCAGCAACTACCGGATATTATGCGCTGATTAGGGTTCCTTTGAGTTCCTCGACTTCTAAAGAAGATATAGGAACTGTATAAGTGTGGGAAGGGATCAAATGGTACACGAAAAATCTAGGTGGGACCATATTTGAGAAGATGGTAATGTGCAAGATAGAATGATGAGGAGGCATAGGCAATCGAGGAATGAGATGGTGTAATTGGCGTGAATTGTGATACATCCTCGGACTTCGGAAGGAATGAATGGGTACTTATAGTTGGCTAGGAGACAAGCAGGCCATAGGATCTTAGATCTAATGGTTCCAGTGTGTTCATCCTTTACTGACAAAGACACAAGAAAAGTTTACTAGCAACATCTTTTTTCGCTTGGAGCTCCGACCACTTTTCATCTGGTTCTTTCTCCTTTTCTCTCCCAAAATTTCTTTCTCTCTCCCTTTCTATTCTGTTTTGCATTGGAAAAGTTCTTTAAAACCTTCGTAAGTCACATGATTTTCAATTCACCAGTATCCATCTCACTTTGCATAGTACTCTCTACAACATAATGTAACAAGCAAATACTTCTATGCCAAAATTTGACAATGTTTTTCTCTCTCTCTCTCTCTCTTAAAGTATACCATGAGAACGAAGGAGGTAGCTTCTATGGCGTGTTACTCGACGGCATCCTCTACCAACCAAGCAAGCGGTCGCTTCCTGACATTATTTCTCATCATTTTTTATTTTTATAATAGTGAAAAAGTTTCAAAAATGACTTGATGAGCCGACCGACTGTCTGATCTCGGATGGAAATGGTACCTGACGGCTTAATGACTCTATGTACAACAATGAACTAGATTTTCCAAACTCCTCCAGTCCACGTTGCTCACTGTTTTAGTGACCACACTGTCACAGGGAAGGACCCATCTGCCTCTCCCCGTCCCCGGCCGTCAAATTGTGCGACGCCTTTCATGCAAGGTGCTACAAGATTGTGCAGCTAATAGGTTGGTGAATTCTCACCTGAAACCAAGCCTAGCTTTAGTCTAGCCATGCCTTGTACCATCATATGCTATGTTGCTGCTACTCCAGTGGTTGAACATATGAAGTGTGAAAGTAACTACATCTTAGAATCTGCATGATTTGTATTCTTAGATGATATGAAAGGTCCAATTTGGAACGTGGGAAGAATTTTTCTGTTCCTACAAGAGTTAAATTGTTTCTGCGAAATTTGATTGTGCGAGCATTGAAATTAATACCCACGTTACTGAATTCTGAACAAGAATTACACACATGAAGACAGCAACAAGCCACTGCAGCGAGGCTTCCATACGTGGCATGTTCAAATCCAGCAGTTGCCTCTATGCCGTCTGTCCCTGTCGATCTTGGCCTTGGCCCTGCGCTGCCCGGGCCTTGTAATCCTTCTTCCACGAGCGGAAATTGGCCTCATTGGAACCATCTCTAACTCCAAAATTGGCTCAAGCCAAAAAGAGGTTAGATTTTGATTCCCCCACCCCCACTCTTGGTGCTTCAGTGCTTTTCAGATTTTGATCCCCCCACCCCCACCTTTGGTACGTCAGGGTTTTCCAAGAATTCCTCTTACGATACATGCTAAGAATCTCAATTGCATTTTCTCAGAAGTTGGAAGACATGTTTCAAGGACCTTTTGGTCTTGTGTGTTTCTTTGTATTAGGCTTCATGATATAGCAATCAGATTAGGAAAGCTCCAAGCAGAGTTCAAGGTGCCCGTGGATCCTGAGGAGTATGCACGTGATAATCTTAAGTTTGGCCTGGTTGAGGTTGTCTACGAGTGAGCAAAGGTATACACATCCTCATGGGAACTCATCTCCAAGATGAATGAAGGATTATAACGCTACTATTTAATATTTGTTACATCGATGTAGGAACGCTGTCGATGGACATATGCGACAAGTGACGGATCCAGAGCTACGAAGTAAGAGACTCTCTATCTTTTTCTTCCTTGTTCTCCTCCTCCTCTTCCTTTTTCATGCTAAAAAAATTGAAGAGAGGCTTGGGAGCTCGCAAGTGCTCCCGGGGCGTAGGGGGGCTCATGACCTCTTGATGGATCCGTCGCTGTATGTGAGCTGACAGTTGTATCTGAAGGGCTCATTGTAAGAACAATCGTGCGGCTGCATGAATCATGCAGGGAATTCAGGAATGCAGCTTTAATAATGGGGAACTCGGCGTTGTACAAGAAGATGGAGATAAGCGTGACATCGTGTTTGCGGCAAGCTTGTACGTCACAAGAATTTGATACCCGTAAGCTTGTAGCCTAGACATTTGCGCTGTTAGGGGATGTTGCTAAAGCTATTTGCACGTAGAGAAATTCTTGTGTTGGATGTCTAATTTGTTGGCGCAAGGCTGATCTCAGCAAGCACTCGAGAACTCGATACCATTGACGAGCATGCTGTTGTCATGATTGGTGAAACCGGAACCTGACGTGTGTGATTGGTAATACCACATCCTGTTGACTGAACATCGCACGATAGTAACATCAACCAGTGGCTTGTGGTAGGGATTTCAATTTCATTTTATATTTTTTTTGTTTACCAATGAAAAGATTGAAATTTGCATATTTTTATTGTAATTTTGATCATTTATCGTCATCTGTTTTGTGGGCCTCACATATCAATATAGAAAAATTCTGGAAAAAGATATTTTGTTTCCCTCTAAAATTTCCATAATTCCCGTAATTCGTGAAATTTTAATCCCTAGCTTGTAACAAGGTTGTTGGAAAAAAACGACGAAGACTATCCAAAGCTACACAAACCAGAAAATTGCCAAAGTTAGGAACCGGTTGCATAAACAAAAGTTCTCGATTTTATAATGTTTAGCTCTCTTCAGGCCCAAGAAGAAAAATAAAACTATATTTAGCCATCTTTCCCAGACTCTAGCAAATCTCATGTGCAACTCCTAGACATCGCTCATTCGCTCTCCTTCAATTGCTCATGTTTTTTTTTCCTTCACAAAAAAATCAAAACTATAGCTCCTGATTGCTCTCACTCTAGTCCTTTGTTTCGCAAGGAATGCTCTCAATGCCTGTCCTTGAAATTAGAGGACAAGATAGAAGAAATCCCGAGCAGCCAAGCAATGAAGCAATATATTACTTGCTGTATGTATGTTGCCTACATATGCTTGGATTTTTTATTTTCAAATTTAGTAATTTTAGGTATCCGTTTGAAAAAATAGCAACTATAGGCGTCTGTCTCCCGTTTGAATTTTTTTTTGGTGTAGACGATATCCGTGCTATTCTTTCAAAAAAAATACAAACGGGTGACATAAGTCTATTCGTGCTATTTTTTCCACGGACATTTAAAATTGCTAAGTTTGAAAATTTAAAATGTAAAAATAAAAAAATCACAAATGCCTGACCTTGACCCCTTAGTAGCTGGGCTGTCCGAGTACGTGGACCACTACCTCTTTACTGGGCCATCGGGGAAACATCTAAGGCCGAAGGGCAAGGGAGCCGCTGCGATGCGCCCCGCTTCTGGCTTCCTGGATAGTACCATACCGCTAGCTGAAGGAGGAGAGGCAGTCGCGCGAGCTATAAAACAAGGCGCAGGGCTCCGTCACAAATCATACCTTTCTCGGCCTTTTGGCTAAGATCAAGTGTAGTATCTGTTCTTATCAGTTTAATATCTGATATGTGGACCATGTGTTCACTTCGATATTAAATTTATTTATTGTGGGGGAGGGTCCACTACAGTGGCTTGCCACTGGGGCCCTCGCGCGTCGCCCGGTCGTTGCACTGCTGCTCGGGCCTGGCGCACCCCAACCAATACCAAAATAAAAATTTAAGTCTAAAGATTTATCTAGATAATTTATCTAGATATATATTACGCAGCTTGACCTTACTAATTACATTTATGCATTATCATCAATTGGTACTATAGTTTATTTGCGTGTAGTAAACTACGAAGGAAATCTATTTATTTTTATTGGAGATTAATTAGAGTCTTCTTCATAGAACTAACGATTAGCCCTCCGTTGGGATTTGCGAAACGTTTTTGCATTAGCAAAGCAAATTAGTAATGGATGGAAACCCCCCTCCAGAACCAACGGCGCCGCCGCAGCCACGACCACGAGGCGACGGCACCCCCTACTAATTACATTTATGCGTAGCCATCAAATGATTCTATAGTTTATTTGCGTGTAGTAAACTACGAACGAAATTTTATCTATTTTTATTGGAGGTTAATTAGAGTTTTCTTTATGGAACTAACGATTAGCCCTGCGTTGCGTTTCGTGAAACGTTCTTCTTGCGCCGGAAGCAAAGCAATTTAGCAAACCACTCGGTGGAAGGAAAACCCCCCTCAAAACCCACGGCGCCGCCGCAGCCACGACCACGAGGCGACGGAGCCGAGCACCCCCTTCCCCTACCCGCATACGAAGCAGTCCCCGATCCGGACGATGAGGGCGCGCGCGTCCCACCTCCGCGCGCTCCTCTCGCGGGCGCTCTCTCCCAGCCTCGCCCCTCCTGCTCGCCCTCGTGCTCAGGTACCCAAGCGTCTCTTCGCCCCTGCGTCCGCCGAAGCGCTGGATCTTCTCTCGTCGTCCTGCGAGTGACTGACGCCAAGGCGGCCTGATTGGGTTTTGTGTCGCAGCAGATCACTGGACCGTGTGGTGCGTCTCGGTTCGGGGCCGCGTTCCTGGGGCGCGCGCGCTTCTTCTCTAGCGACGCCTCGGCTCCGGCGCAGGGCGGGTCGAAGCCCCCCGCGGCGGCGGCGGACGGTGCTGGCGGCGGCGGAGGGGGTGATGGGCAGTCCGGGAAATCTGAGCAAGCGGACGCCGGGAAGCCCGTCCGAGGAGGGGTGAGTTATGACTTGTAACACCAAGTGTTTCTGGATTCTTATGCAGGGGGAAATCAACATAATTGCTCCGAAATGGTTAATTTGACACGAATTAGTTGAAATATTTAGTGCCCAGCTAGACGATTTCTCATTTCATCAGGGCATTCCCTCGTTTCTGGCCTGTTATGCCATGTCTGCGTGCTAATTGAGAAGCATTATGTTCTATAAGAAATTTGCTTCATCAACGGAATTGTTACTTCTTTGCAGCCGGTGTCGTGGCTCAGTTTTCTCCTGCTGCTCGTGACTGGAGGAGGGATAATTGTGTACTACGACAAAGAAAAGAAGCGTCACATTGAAGGTAGATTACTATGGTGAGTTGGGTGTTTTTGTTTGCTGTGTAGGAATGCGTCTAGCGATGAATCAAAATATCCTCATGGTGTTCTTAGCTGTACCAAGTCATACAACGGAGATAACAGCAAATAGCTGTTTACCAAATTTGAAGAGGTTATGTTGAGCCAAACAGCCAAAGGTGGGTTTTGCATAGGTCACAGGGGTTCAGTTAGATGACTTGAATCATCAAATATTTTTGATTTTTTTAAAAGTAGCAGTAATTTAGCCTAGTATATACCTCCGTTATACCATATTTGCACCTCAAGATAAATATCAAACTGTCTAATCCTGCATTTCTATGCGTCAACCCCATCTCAAAATTTGTGGCTACGCTGTGATGCTGGTGATGACCTGATGAGTTTAAAATGACATTGAAATTGTAGGAGATGTAGATTTTATTGGCCTTTCAGTCTTACTGATTCCTGATATTAATAGCTTCGGATTCCTAGCATGAGTACTGCACCTTGTATATACCTGATCACAAAAATGCGATGCCTTTGAAATGCATTATTAACAATATCAACACAATTTCTTGTGTTCATTTTTATGTCCACTTTATTTTGAGTGCTGTACTAGGAATTACAACCTTTATTTATTCTTCCTGAACCTAATTTTACATGTCTAGCAGTGTATTAATCTTTATTTCAGCATTTTATACACGTTCTATAAAAACTGTGTAGAGCATATACATCTGTTAAGCTGGAAAGTTTTTTTCTTTTAGCTATCAAATGAAACCATCATTAAGGGAAGTGATACCTTACTGAATTTGTGACAGCTATGGTGGAGCAAGCTAAGAAGTATCTATTTATGATTTCATACATTCTTTTTGGTTTCAACATGAAATGATTAATTTACATGGTTACATCTAAACAGAACCATCAAAGAAAATTAGAACTCTCTTCAACGCTTTCAGCATCACTGTATGTAAAATGGAGAATTATAGCCCCACCAGCTGTCTAAGCTTCCCCCACCCTACAAACTGGTTTGCCTTTAACAGCAACTTGACTACACAGTCTACACTAATGTGAAAATAAGTTGAAGAGCAATGATTTATTTACATTTTCTCTTTTAGCCACCATGCTGGCATTTTTGTAGCTGTTGTTTGCTTGTTTGTAAATACATATGATTAAGTTTCAAGTACATGCATGTTACAAAAGTTGAACAAGCCACTAAACTCGTTAAACTAACAGTATAAGGTGGTTGTTGCATCATGCTTCCTCACGACATCGGCGAAAAACCAAAAAGCCTTATATGGCCAGTGGAAACAATGTCAAGACACTTTGTGCAAATCATATCTGATATAATCTATTCCATTATCTAAAAAAAATATCTGATATAACAGCCTTATATTTTATTTTGACACTATTGCACTCTGACAAACTCCTTACCCAGGTTCAGAATCAGCTCTCCATTTACTATTGTATCAAACATTGCAAACATGTCCTTACTTTTACAAATGTAGACTAGTGCCTTTTGGAAGTGTTATCTGCATAGTAGGAAGGTATCAGCTCCTTGTAATCCCGTCAGCTGTTTAATTTCCCATGTTTGATTTTTTTTGGTTCCCGTTCAATCTTCCCCAGAATTGAAGAATAAAACAAGTGCTGCAAAGCCAGGATTAACAGTTGGCACTGCAGCCATTGGCAGTCCATTCAAGCTTCTGAATCATGATGGGAAGCCCGTCACCGAAAAGGATTTCTTGGGCAAATGGACTCTGTTTTATTTTGGATTCACACACTGCCCTGACATTTGTCCAGATGAGCTCCAGAAAATGGCTGCAGCAATTGATAAAATTAGTAAGTTAATTTGATTCTCTGGTTCCTTGCATACAATTATCTTGATAAATCATTTTTTGTCTGCTTATTGTCATTCAGTACATCTTCTTGTTTCATGCTATGTATAACAACGCTGTTATCTTTCATTAGATTTGTCGTCTAGAAATTAGAAGGCATCCTATTATACCAAAATGATATGGTACATGGGTATGCCAGAGTGAAATGTACACAAAAGTTATTTCTTTTTTTTTAGCTGAACTTGGTTAAAATTTCCACTGGAAGTGTATAATTTCCTTTCGTTGAAAGCTGATATGTCTTACTGGAGCTAGTAGACAGTTTCACTTAACACATTTTCAGTCATCATAAAATTCGTTATTATATGCAGAGGAGAAGGCAAAATTGGATGTTGTGCCAGTTTTC
Organism: Phragmites australis; assembly: GCF_958298935.1. NCBI lineage: Eukaryota > Viridiplantae > Streptophyta > Magnoliopsida > Poales > Poaceae > Phragmites > Phragmites australis. The sequence goes on from NC_084926.1 coordinate 42,909,484, forward strand.
ATTACAGTTGATCCTGAAAGAGATACCGTTGAGCAAGTTGGTGACTACGTTAAAGGTGTGTGTTTGTTCACTTATGTCCCTCAAATCTTAATGCTTATCATCTCTTAAAATTTGATGCGCTTTGAACTTTTCTTTAGCTTGCAGCATCTTTTTTATTTGATCGTCCATTGTTGATGAATTTGTTTGTGTTTCGCAGAGTTTCATCCAGATCTGATAGGACTAACAGGCACGACAGATGAGATAAGACAGGTTGCACGTGCTTACCGAGTTTACTATATGAAGACAGAGGAGGAGGGTTCTGACTATCTCGTTGATCACTCAATTGTCATGTATGCTATTCTTAATCTGTCCCCTCTTTGCACAATGACTTTGGTTAATTTTGATTTTGCTAATGTTGTGCAATTGAGATGGTCTAGTTTTAGTCATTTCTTCATTGTATGATATGGCATATCTACAACATGCAACCCAAAATGAAGAAATCTGTTACTTTGGCTTGGTTGCAAAAAACAAGAACCGTTAGTTTGGCCATTCCCCCCCCCCCCCCCCCCAACCTTTCTAAGTATTATCTCGTACCACTCCAGCAGGGATTTTCAATAGGAACTTTTGATGATATGCTCATTTTGATACTTTAGAGAAACTGTGGTTGATCTATTTTCTGAGGAAATACATGGAATGTCTCAACTCTCAACCCAAATTAAGAGACTGGCTGGCAGTTATATACCCTTTGGAAGCTTCTGATTTGTTAGTGCTGCTGTCATGTGCCATTACTGTGATAGTGTGAAAAATACACCTATGTCCTGTCAAAATACTGACTGGTTGCTCATCCACTTTCAGGTACTTGATGAATCCAAAGATGGAGTTTGTCAAGTTTTATGGCAAGAACTATGATACAGATTCGCTTGCTGAAGGTATCATTAAGGAAATTAAAGGGCATGTGTAAACAGTAGTTGAAATGCCACTTTTCAATTGGCAGTCTAGTTTCCGATTTTTTTTTAAGAATATGTCCATGTAAACAGAGACCAAATGACTCTCAAGGTCATATGGCCATTAGCTGCTGTTTGTTCATTCCTGAGGATTAGGATATTATGGTCTCGAGGCAGTTTATTTCAGCAGATTTTGGTGCACGTGTTACAATTTCGAGGCAAAAACTATCCAACACAAATAAAGAAGTATGCACATTTGCTACTGTTAATTATTATTATTATTGCAATAAAGATAGTGCTTAATTGATTACTCAGGAACACTATTACAATCTATTTGTTTGTTATTTTGTTATAGTAAAGTTCTGCGTTGATCACTTGCAATGTTCATTGCAGAATGTCATTCACTGGAGAAGTGTTACACTTCAAAAAAAAAAAAAACATTTAAAATAATTTACCTATTCCAGGTTGCTTTGACCTCATGCTTGACAGCACCTGCTGCTTAGAGCTTGTTAGCATTAGACTAAACTAAACCGCAAGGATCAAATAGCCTAAAACATGGACACTTGGAAATAATGTGGAATTAGGTTCATCTAACCGTTGTTGGGAGAAGCCATTGTGATGATCTCGGTCGCTTGGGGAACAATAGCGATAGGGATCAATATTGTGTTGATGTAGCCTCGCGTTGGTGATGCAGTGTTGAGGGCAAACTCTGGGTTCGCCCCGGCGGTGGCGGTGACAGCTTTTGTGTCATAACAACGACCTCATGAATTGGACCTTTAGGGCTTTGGGAGTGTCGGGGTGAGGCTGACCTCACGGGCGATCAAGTCAATCGTGGGGTGGCTGACTTCCCTTTTATTTGTGGCGCTGGCGACTTGGGATCGAAATCAATCGATGATTTTCATCTCCGATCAAGGCGTCTTCGTTAGCAAAACGTGAGTTGTAGTGGGTCCCAACCCCACGGTCATCTCGGTTTGTTGGTCGAGATAACAATATTTTAAATTTTGGCTACAAATTACTCTTTATATATTAAGTTTTAATATTTGAAAACGATAATGGTAGATTTGTCTCAAAAATAGTTTAATAATAATATAACTTTACTATGTTATATAATATATTATACTAAAAAGTAGCAATCAAATATGTGTTTTGTGGACCCAGTTGATGTCTAAAATGATATTTATTTGTGACTAGAGGAACTAGTTTCTTTGGAAGAGTAAATGTTTTTAGAGAGTTATTACAGTGTACACATGATGCACTTTACACAGGGTCACAATAGTGAGCAGCTACACGTGTTCCCTCTCGAGGAAAAAGCCATGTCGCCGGCAAGTCATCGTCGTCTCGTGTCATCATTGGTAGGAGCGAGTAGGCGCGGCAACCATGCTTTTCACTGCTGTTGATCGCTAGCTCCATCTTCCAGGAAGAAGATAAGAGCCGCACCTTTACGATGCTCGTCTGGCAAGCTGACAGCTCTGGAGCACCACCGCCATAAGTAGAAACTATATAAACCCATGTCTAGCAAGCTAAATTTTAAATTCGTGCACATAACCATTATCCCTGATATGATAAGAAATGACATCCGTATCCGTCACCCCTAGGCACGCCCATCGCCCCGCGCAATACAACTTCCTTATGTGGTGGTGCAATGTGGGGGCGTGGCAGATTTACCTGATAGCAGTGCGGCTTAGGTGTCCGGAGAGGTGGGGCAAAGGTGGGACGGATGGGGACGGTGAAGGGAGCGGACGGGGATGACGGTGCGACTCCGGTGTCTAGCGAGATGGGATGGACAGGCAAGGCGACGAGCGGCCAGCAGAGGGTGATGTGCTTGGTGGGTGGGGTGTGTTGTGGGCTATCGGCTGGGTCTAGGTGGGGGTTATGATGGGAATGAGATGAGAAAAACCCTAAGGACAATAGTTTATATACTACTAAATGATGTTTGGAGCAGGTACATGGGCGAAACGGATAAAGATTAGACTATTTCATGCATATGTCTCTACCCGTTGGTTTTAATATCAAATCCGCACCTAGATCCATAGGCGAAGAATACATACTAAACCTGTGCCTATTAAGGTTTTTGCCCGTGAACCCGTTGCCATCCCTAGGCACGACGTTCGCTCCTTGCGTGGCTGTGGTGCCATCCTTCAACGCGTCTAATCGATAGATGCTTAGGGAGGGAAGGCCCAGCGCCATCAAGTTCAAGCACATTTCACAATACAAATGATGATGCCGCCGAAGCCTGATGATCTGTTGCATCGCTTTACCAAGAGGGGCGCAATAGCCATTGAGCTGTCTCTCGTGGGCACCATCGAAGCACACAAACCACCACTGCAGTGCTCACCAACGCGGGGCATAACAGAATATGGGCTGTGTAGGGATCGGTGACGCTCTAAGAGGGGAGGTGAATTAGAGCACTTAGAAACTAATGGTTTTAAAAACTTTAAAATATAAACATATCTCAATTTCTATCTAAATGTGATATAGGTTTATCTAGTGTGTCTACTCTACCGCTCAAGAGGATTATAACCTACTCTCGTAAGGTAAATTGCAAATATACAAATGCGAAAACGTAAATAGGGTAGAGAGACAAACTCGGCACAAATGATTTTTATCTCATAGTATCAGTGGCACACAAGCCACCCCTAATCTACGTTGGTACTCCACAAATGATATGCTTCCCATCGCCAAGTCTCTTCCGATCACAACTCTTGAGCTATCAAGTCATCAAGATAAGGTCTCAAGCATGATGAGCCATCAAGCCACCAAGGCGAGATCTCACCACTAACCTCTCTTCCGGTCACTTGTACGTTGTCTTCACTCTGGAGTTTTAGTCACAAAGATAAGGGTCTCTGCGTCCACGCATAAACTTCTTACCGCACTCCACACCAAATCGGAGGGTCAACAAGTTACTGGCGAGTCACCAAGACTCTAAAACGTCGGCGTACCTCTCGATACATGGTTGGATCACTTCTTGATCCACTCTCTATATTGCAATACCTATTAACACCTCTCTTTAGGCCTATAAGTACTAATTACTCTTTAATGATGTGCTTAATTGTCTTGAATGAACATTTTTACCATTTTGATGGCTTGAATATCTTCTCAAGTGTATATAAGCTTCTCTGAACTCCAACAGCTTCAAATGACAGAGTGAGTGGGTATTTATGGTTTCAAACCCGTCAAATAGCCATTGCTCCAATGACTCAACTTTACTATGAACACCGGAAGATCCGATAATAATAGTAGTACACACATCGGACCATCCGGTGAGTACAACATCAGTAACTAGCCATTGGAACCTCACTCAAATATATTCTGAACACATGATTGTCCGGTGTATCTTTCACTTTCATTACCGGACTATCCGGTGTGTTGTCTTGTGCCAAACCAAGCCACTTCTTCTTTGTGCAATTATTCTAGTGTGTTAAACTCCTTAACAACGGACCATCCGATAACTTGAACTTTATTTTCTCTAAAAAAAAATCTAATGTTCTGTTAAATACTCCGGCATTCTTATTCTTCTAGCATCGGATCATCCGATGCACTTAACTTCCCTTCTGTTAAATACTCCGGTGTGCTTTTAGCTTCTATCAGCAGACCATCCCGCGGAGTCTTCTTATATCTGCACAAAACATAAAATTGCTCTGGTGTGTATAGCCCCCTGAGCGTCAAACCTTTCGGTGAATATAATACACCCAAGAAGAATATTCCGGTGTATACAAAGTCCTAAGTCTCGAACTATTTGGTGTAGTCATTTTTTCTAGATATTATTCAATTCAGCCCAAATTTTATCCCGACTTTAATATTTCTTTTTATGTATTGCATCCATAACAACTCATAATATATATTCTTGACAAACATATTAGTCTCAATAATTATATTATTATTAATCATTAAAATTATAATCATATACTAATAGGATCATTTTTCGGAACACACTGACTTTGAGGAGAGCTCCCCCGCATGCGGGTCCATCCTATCATGCCAGAAATGAGGTTGCCTTCCAAGTCCCAGACGACCTAGGCGATAAGAGCATTAAGGAGATTCGAGGCGCGACGCGCAAGCTAGAGAAAGTAGCTTGCTCGATTTGTAAGGGAACGAAAGGCTCTGTGGTGCTCGATTTGGGCGGAGAGATCGAAGGGAAAAGAGGAAGGGCATGCCTGTCTCGCAGGCGCTTCAGAAAGAGGAGAGGATTTTGTTCGATGAAGAAGAAGACGGAGGGGTGACTTGGAGCTGGAGCCGGTGGGCAGGGCTGAGCCCTTCGCATGGTGAGCATGCCACAAAACAAATCTAGTATGCCACAAAACAAACGGATACATGTCCGAAATCTAGTATTTACCAAAACAATTACCTCCCGCTATTTTCTGAAAAAGAGAAACTAAAAGAAAACATGCTGTAACACTCATCATATATAGAACTGCTGCTACACTCTTCTTCTTCACAGAAGAATCGCAGAAGCACTATCTCATTTCTTGCCGCTCTTCTTGAGCCCGGCGCCTCCAAGGGGGCCCTTCTGCGCCGCCTTGGCCCTCAGCTCCTTGAGCGCCTTCTCATCCGCTTTCTTCTTCTTCAGGTTCTCCAGATCAGCCTGCGGAGAAAAGAAAACGAGAACTGTCAGTACTAGTTGCTGCAACTCACACGTTTTCAACTTATAATTACATCACCACCGTACGTAGGTCCGTATGCAGACATAAAGTTTATAATCTGAACTTCTCAAGAACTACCTTAAGATGCAAATGTGCTTCCACCTACGTTACTTTGTTTAAAATATGGCAAATTTATGATGTTTCAGATTTCTTGTAGAACTAAAACTTTACGCTTGGTACGTTTACAGCGTGCTAACTGGCTTTTTCGAGGATACATACGCATAAGAGCTACATATTTTTTATTAAGAAGAAAAATTGTTACATAAAATCTACAGTCGCGAACTCATGTGGAGTCGCCTACTAATGGTTGCATCAGGAGTGGATTATACGTATGTAAGACACAGCCACAACGCTGGAAAGGACTAAACTACGATCAGTCTGGCAATCAGCATGATCAACGTGCCCAGGACGGCGTGCTAATATAACTGGCAACATCCAGTGCATGAACATCTGAAACAGCAACTATCAGAAATAGCTCTATTTGGTATCTGGCATCAACTATGATCAACCTTAGCAATCCAGACTCCAGTGTCCAGATAAATAAACAATAACGCTCAATACAACAAGAATTCCCTCGTAGCAATCATGCAAACCAAAAGAACATGCGTATCGACTATGCAATATCATCAGATTGATCTAGATTTATTTGATCTGTAGCGATCAACTAGAGTAATGGATGCCAATGCAGAGATGCGCAGAGCAATACGGATTATCGAGATCAGGGTTTAAAATTTCGTCAAATTTTTACAAATTTTAGAGAAAAATAAAAATCTAATTTCAAATTTTTCTTTCACTGACATGTAGTATCTATAGAACATACGATAAAAGCTGACCGAAATTTCAACCGTAAAATTTCAGCCTTTTCATCGATAAAAAAATAAAAAAATAAAATTGAAATCCCTTATCGCGATGCGGATCATGCACGTCGATTATTGGGTGGTGAGATCTGTGGCCACAGCACGTAGTCACGGCAAAATCAAAAGGCACTCCACTTGGTAAGAATCAATAGTAAGTACCTAGTCGTACTCCTTCTTGGGGGCCTTGAGAGGCTTCTGCTTGCCGCCCGACATGGCCGGCCGGCCGGCCGATGGCGATCGATGCTCCCCGTCCCGGTGCGACGAAGACCAAGCTCTGATTACCAAGAGCAACCAACCTAGCGCTAGCTTGAGGTGGCGTGGCGGAAGGGGAGGGTAGCCTTCGTGTGCGCTACGAATATACAGATTGATTGTGCCGGAGCGGAAGGCGATCGACTAAACGCTAGCAACGTACGAGTCGTATCGTGGTAGGTCTCCGTGACGGTTTAGGTTTCTGGCTCGGCTCCACGGGATACCATTACCATACATGGTTACAAACGCATGGAATCATCTCTTGGTTTGGATGTACTGTAGTAAAGGTGTGAGCTCTATTTATCAGATTTTAAATTTTGATGCTCATAATATATGTGAATTCTTTAGCCATAATTTTGATGCTCATAATTCTGTAGCCATGTGATAGAAGCGCACTTGCGTAAGTTGATGCGTGTGCATCGGAAAAAAATGAATGTCTCATTTTTTTTTAGAAACAGGGTGACTTTATTCGATCAGTACCAAACGCAGTACAACTAAAAACCTAAAAATTACATAGCAAAACGCACACATGTCCCGATCAGCATCACCTCGAAGCTTCATCGAATACCGCTGCCAAGCTGAATCGGAGGAGCCGATGCCGATACGTCCACCACCGATGAGATAGGGTCATTGAATGCCAATAAACTTTTTTGAGCCACCATCAGTAGCGCAAAGCGTTATTAGAACGCTGAACAAACCGAGCAACTCCGTCAGACGGATAGGATACACCTTCTCTTTTTGGAAGAAGTAGAGATAACGACACCATCAAAAATCAATACGACAAGCCAGTAGGTCGAAGAAAAGAAACCTCCTGAATTCCTCTTCATCCGAGAAATCAAGAAGGGACAAAAGGATCAATAGATCTATCCTTAAATTAAAAAAAACTATAATTTAATCTAACAACTAGACTAAAAAATAACAAACTACTAACTATAATAGTACTAATCACCAGAGAACCAGACCATCCTCCTCTACCGAAGCCGGCAAGCCGTCGGAGAGGGGCCGGCCGAACGCCGATCGACTCGGTGTCGCCTCCGAAACGCTTCCGCTCGGAAGCTTTCCAGAACTGACCAGGCCGGGTTTTTTAAACGAATGTCTCGTTTTGTTACGTCGTGTAGTCGACTGGACCGTCCGAAAGGTGTCCGGTGGGCCTTTCGATGCACTGGGCCGAGCCGTAACGCGTGAACATATCCAGAAGACTTGACCAGGCTTTCTGTTGCTCACTTTTGCGCGAGGTGCCAACTGCCAGCCCGCCATCCGGTCACCGTCGTCGTCGCCTCGTCGGCCTTTGCGACTCCGACGAAGAAAAATGGACGCGAGGAAGGCAGGAAAGGGTGAAGAATCTGAGGAAGCGGCGACGTCCAAAACCGAGAGCTCGAGCACAGTGACGAACGCGACAACGGGCGCCCGTCGTTGCCATCGCCAACCTCCCGCCAGATGGTTCCGATGCACGCCTCGTGTGTATATAAACACCCAACGACGAATCAATCCTCCGAATCTCACATGCACCATCGAACGCAGCTGGCCATAATCTCGTATGGTGAGTGCGTGATTTTTACTACATTACGTGGGAATAAATTTTTTTGTAGCGGTGTTACAGATACATACTTTTATAGACCGTCTGAATTGTTGTTATATGTTTTTAATGTAGATCTCAAAACGATGAACGAGATCTATTCAATATTAATCATATATATAAGTAATGAACATGTAAGATAATTTTTTATGTGCACTTAGCGTTTGCTTGTCCACCATTTTAAAATTCATGTTGAGAACGTGTGGTGGCTATCCAAACGGTACCGTAAAAAGGAGAGGTTTGCAGCAGGTTACATAGATTTTTTTTTCCATTCTGTGCTACGTGAAGAGCAGTTGCTAACGCGTCGCGTGCACGTGCAGGGTCTCCTGGCGCTATTCCTCCGGGCGGTCGCGAGGCTGGTGGCCTGCCTGGCGACCCGGCCGGCCGCAGCGACGGCGGCGACCGTCCTGTACCACGCCGGGGCGCTGCCGAGGGCCCCCGCGCTGGAGCGGCTGGTCTGCGACGACCTCCTCGACGGCAGCGGCGATGACTGCATCCTGCATTTTGTCGTCGGCGTGATGAGGTCCTTGGGCTAGCTGCGCCTGCAGTTATGCACGGCCAGAGTTCAGGTCACACGCTATCGATTTAGCTTTGCCTTTTCTCGTGACAACCTAATGATCTAGCCAACAGTTCATCATCAATTGTTTCTGACTCAAATTACAGAGGCAAAGAAGAAACAAAAAAATTGCAATTTGACTTTCTTTAATGTTTGGATGGATGAAATAAGATTGGTTCGGTTGACAATTTAGTACTACAGGGGTTGAATCGAAGATCCCCAAAAAAGAATACAACAAGCAGTGATTGATCGGTAATCCGGAAGAACGTGCTTAGAATTATTATGCAGCTCTGCTCAGCAGAGGCTGTCGGCGTCGGCACCGCTTGTTGCGGCAACCGTCACATGGTCTTTCTAGGATAAATATGAAAGCAGTCAATGCCATGCTACCAAATTTTGCTGAAGAAAATGGCATCTGATTAGCTCCAGATGATGGGTGGTCTGATCAGACAAAACTGACAGTAACCTCTACAGTTGGGAGTTATGGTACTCAACGATTCATGGATGAATCACTTCACAAACAAAAACAGGGTTCAAGGCTTCAAGCCATTTAGACAGTGAGGCTCGACAAATATTGTAAAATGCAGGGAGAAATGAACTGTAAAAAAGAAGAAAATCATATATCATTATAGCCCCATCAATGGCATCTATACACCGACAATAATTGTTCTATGAGTACAAATAACCACAACCAAATCAATGTAGTATGGTATGGTATCCTATGAATCGCCATTTAACTGCTCCTGCCAATACTCTACCAAGACACCGAGAGCAACACTAGCAAGTATACCACCAAGAAAGGTTGCAGGAAGCAGGCAACTATCTCAGATGTCCTCTCTCATTCCTGCGACCCCAAGCAGGCAGGCACCATCAGATATCAGATGCTACTTTGATAGAAGTTCCTGAAAGAACAAGACAATGCTGAAGACAGTCCTGTGGCTGCTCATGCGTTCCTCAGCGCTCTGATCCGCGCAGCCAGCTCGTCAAAATCTGGCATTCTTGGGTGCACATTCCCTCTAGACATTTCTGGCTGCATGGACATGGACCGAGCAGGGGCCTTCGGCTTTGCCTTTGGGTTTGCAGACTCTGAAGGTAGAGATACAGCTATTTCAGGACCCTTTGGGCTTGCAGACTCTGTAGGTAGAGATACAGCTCTCTCAGGACGATGCCTAGACGCCCCTTCTTTGTTAGACAGTTCTCTGACACCATCAGCAGGTTGCTCAGCTCGAGGTCGGGGGATCCGGGATTTCACTCTTTCTTTGCGCTCCTCCCTATCCAGCCCTTTCTTTCTGTAATGCATGAGGAGCTTATCCATCATCCTTTCTTCATCATCACAGCCTCCCGTGCGGGGATCAGCACTCCGACTTCTATGTTTCCGGTGTGAACTAGGGGCTCGGGGCAGAAGATTGCCAAAATCAATTGCAGTGTTTGCTTCATCCTCCTCCGACTCGCGGTCTTCAATGGCCCCATTGTAATCACTGCCACTTGCCGATCCATTCTGCCTGCTTCTGTGTTTTCTCTGTTCACTAGGAATTCGGTGAAAAGGCCTCGCATTATTGATATCATCATTGACCCCCATGCCTTCTAGGGGTCGCACACCACCACCTTTCTGGTCATGATCATCATAGGCACCATTCAACTTGCTTGAATGTCTTCTTCGGCTATTGGGTGTTTGGTTTGTCATCTTTTCCTCATTAGCCATTCCATCATAATCATCAACATGTGCTGGTTTTGCATTCTTCCTTCTGACGGAAACAGGATGAACTGTATCATCATAAACAGGTTCACCCCTCAGGTGGCCTATTTCTTCAGCACCAGTATGCTTGTAACCATTCACAACTTGATTTGTATGCTTTTCAAAATTCGGCTTAACATAAGGAGGCTGCATATTAACTGCCTTCTCTGGGACAAGCTGCCTATCTTGTATTGGCTGTCCAAACTCCCCCACATGCTTTGGTCTATCGTACAAATTCTTGGTATTTTCTTCAGCAGACTTCGCACCCATTTCTCTGTAGGGCTTAGAATAAGGAGGAACCTTGTTCACTGTTTTACCATTCAAGGTGCAAGCTGAATCAATTCCTTGCTTTTCTAGGTCCAGGGTTTTAAGCCCCAAATTAGCATGTCCCCAACTACATTCGGGACCACCAGCAGGTTTCACTGCACTAACCTCCTGTTTCTTTAAGCCATCGAGGTCTAACTCCTCTGTGTTCATCAGCCTTTTGTCATATTTCCTCATTTCCTTCTCACCATTCCTTTCTTTCATGTCCAAAGGAGGGACAGAATTACCCGTGTGCCTTTTCTCATCAGATTTATCTGAGTAGTTCTTCCTGCTTTTCTCGCCTAACTGACCAATGCCATCAGGAATCACATGGATATCTTTGGGCTTTATCTTCATTTCTTGCTTCTGTTCATAGCCTTCCGGCGTAGCTTTAAATTTTCTTTCATGCACATGCCTATCAACCTTCTGTCCGTTGCGTGCTGATGCTTCTACTTCTTCCCGTTTACGTGGACCCTTCTTTGGAAGATCCTGATCAAATAATAGTTCAAGATTAGATATGAATGACCCATATATGCTTGGAAAATCACTATTTGAGTAGTTAATAAAAAGGTTAAGATCACTAAAAGTTTACATGTTTATTTTGAGGTACACAAGTTATCTTCCATTCCAATGCCTTGCTGTCAAATGGGACTGAGAATTCTTCAGCGACGCTTTTCATCACTTGCAACTTCTCTTCATTAGTAAATGACTTATTCTGAAGCTTCTGAACAAACTGTCCACAAAAAGGTTAAGTCAGTGTTGGTACAACAAAGAAGATCACCTCAAACACAAGGAAAAGGGCAGAATTTTAAGCACCTCTGAATTAACTAAAGGCTCAATGGAACTCCCATATTTCTCTGTGAATATATGTCTGAGGTCACACAGTTCAGGCAAATCGGGAAATCTAGCAGTAGCAAATATTAGAGTTGACACAGCTTCCAAAGCTTCCTGAGGGCAGTCACTGTTAATGGACATCACAGGTTCAGTGATCAAAATTGCAGAAGAAAGAATGTATTATGTGTGATCTTAATTGAATGAAACGAGAACTAGAACTAACTTTTGTTAGTGCCACACACTTCATTGATCTAGCAACAATAAAAAAGAATCATCTAATTTCAATAGTTTGCTACAACCAAAATTTCCAACTTATCCCTAACTATGAATATTGGGCAGTTTACATGATACAAAAAAAAAGGTGAAAAGCCTAGTATAGCAATATATGCAGCTTTGCAATTTCCAAAGCCTGTACAACCTTGGAAATACTATGCAAACAGCTAAACCAGAAAAGTTAACAAAATCACTAATTAGCTGCTACCTTGATTGAACTTTCATATTAAGTCTTTCAATCTTAAAGAGGCATTTGCAACAGGAGTATGGTAGGCCTTGATCTGAACTGAATGGGAGACTCAAGCTATAGCTATACACTAAAGCAGTTATCTCTACACAATCCACATAAGCTAAGAATTCACGGAGAACTCAGAACTGCTGTCAGTGTGTAACTGAATGTTCAGAAGCGAACATATCTAAGCCATCCTAATCAGCTACAGCAGACTAGAAAGATATTTCTAGGTAAGAAATCTGAACTATTATGATATTCCCTTTTCTTTCCTAGCAAAAACACAAACAATGCAGAGCAGATGTGTATGTGGCAAAAACTGGCAATGATCAAATGAAGCATATGATGGCAGGCGATGTAAAACAGATAATTGGCAGGTTGAAAATAGTGCATCACTTGTGATAGCAACAAGGGTCACAGTTACCTCTCTTTCTGCAGCATGTTGAGCTGCTTCACTATATACTCGCAGTACTGATCGATCATATCGTAGCAGGATGCTTGGTTCATCTCAATAATCAGGCCTTCCATCTGCGGTCCAAGGGGGGAATAACAACAGCAATCAGGAGCGTATCACTACAGAAACCATCTTATGGTCCTGCATTTCATCATAGATTTCTCTGCACAAAGCACTATTTTTTTAGCTGCACCTACACTCCTCACGCCACCAAATTAAACGAGTACGTCCAGGTTCTTTGTCTTTTGAGGAAAACAGGTTCTTTTTTCTTAACACAATTACTTCCAAGGTCTAACAATGCGAGTTGTCGCCTTGAGCGTGCAGACAGTACCCGTGCGAAGGCGTGCGATTCTAGGCCGTTGGTGAGGAGGTCGGCGACGTCCTTCTTGAGGAACTTCGCCATCGCTTGCTTCTTCCGCCGCAGCAGATCCAGCCGGGTCCGGGTGCATTTTATCGCTTGCTTGCTGCACCAAACAATAACAACCCTTGAATTCGCAAATAAAGATCAGAAGTGGAGTTAAGCAGTCCAGAATCCGTGCAACTGAAGAACGGCAGACGCAACAATCCAAGTAAGCGTATTTTCGCGAATTGAAAAGCTGAACAAATCATCGACAGAAGAGGGCTCAAGTAATTCGATTTGGGACTCGACTATTCGCAAGAACAACCACGGCAACTAGAAGAAACAACCGGCCCAGAAGCTCGCCAATCACGAACCAAACTGAATCAACATGACAGATTTATGTACCATTTGTTGTGGAACTTGGAGTTGAGCAAGCTATCAAACATCTTGCTCCTCTCCTCCCTCCTCCTCCTCCTCCCTCCTCCTCCTCCTCCCCCCTCCTGCGTTTCTTTCTGTTCTCTTCTTCGGCTCTTCGTCCACCGCTCCTGCCTCTGCTTTAATTAGTGGCAGAGGAGAAGATGGGCGACAGAGCAGGCCAAAGCTGCGAGCGGTGGCGTCAAAGCATCAGAAAGAGAGGAGAAAAGGAAAGAAGACGGTAGGAGAGAGAGAGAGATGAATGTGAGCTGTTGCTGAGGAGATATGAATGTGAGCTGTTGCTGAGGTGGTCGAGAGGAGGTCTCATTCTGCTGCAGAGGAAATGGCTGAAAAAAATTTGGGTGCGGAAAAGGGTCAAAGGAAGTTTTAGTAGTGATAATAGTTCTTACAGAGAGAAGAAGAAGAAGAAGCAGTAGTAACTTCTTTGGGAAAATTAAATTCTTCAGTTGCCAATTTGTGGTGCAAACTCTTCAGCTGGTTGTGAAAAACTGCAGAAAGACTAGAAAAGAAATCCAAGAATTCATGTGTCCATGAGTGTTTTTTTCCTCTCTAGTGGATGGGTGATTTTGGATATTATTTTTGCTCTTAGGACATTTTTATTGTAACTGTAGCCCTTGAGATCAAATACGTGAGCCTGTTTCTCATGAAGTGTTGCAGAATTCTTATAGAATTTTACAATATTGTACTATTAAATAAGGTACTTCATCACCGTGCTATATGGCCAAAATAATAAAACATTGGTAGGACACAAGTACTCTTTTCTCATGGAGTTTTGCATGACCTGTCTTCCTTTTTTGCTGAATTAATCAATAAACTCACTTTTCCGTGCCTTTCTCATGAAGTAAAACCACAAAAAGATAAATGCATTCAATAAGGCTCTTGTACAACTTCTGTACACATGATTAGTGCTGCACTCACCAGATTGTGGGCCCCACAGGCTAAAATAAAGGCCAGCAAGACTCTGGATGTGCATCAACCCAATGATGCCCACTTTGATGTTCAGTCCTACTCCCGCTTCACATGTAATGCATGTAGGTGGAGAATCTTAATCACAATTATAGTTTAGGGATAGGCGTGAGGAATAGATATCAAAATAATTAGTTAGTTAATTATGTTAAATTAGAGTGGATTATATCATAGCTAGCTCTTAACAAGGCTGTCACCAGTACTAAGTATATGGCATAGATTACAGTGGTAGTCCCACAATATTAGACATCTCCAACTATTATTCCTTCATTTCTTTCCTACATGATTTTCTTTATTATTCTTTTTTCTTTTTTCTTATATATAATAGATTTTTTTCAAAGAGATTTGTGAAGGAAAAGGAGAGAATACTGAAGTGAAGAAAATAATCTTGATAATCTCTTGGTAAAGAAAATCGTAAGGTAAAATCGTTGGAACACTTAAAAAAAACCCTTAGTCTTATCTCTACTCCACCAGACACATTTCTGACTAACCCCATCAGATGGAATAGTTTAACTGACAAGGTACAGTTTCTTTCACGTTATTACGACAGCCTAATCCAACCATTAGATGCCATCTGCAAGCATGTACATGTCTGGACTGGTATTTAGTGCATTGAAACAGATACGTCCGATCATCTGCGTACACCTACATGTGTTTCGGTGTTAATGGCAGCAGAAACTCGGATTAAGCTTTGCTAATTGTGACCTGCGAAGTGGAGTGGCTTCACTAACACTCAATGCATCGTGCAATGTACAGCACGATTAGTTGGAGGAGGCGCAGTGATCATACGAATTAAATAGCCTCCAGGCCATGGCAAAGGAGGTGAGGTTGTAAAGTACTCTCTCCCTCTGTTCAAAAATATAAAATATATTCAAAAATAAACTTTGAAGGTTAATTTTTTTATAATGTATTATCAATTACTATAAAATCGATATCATATTAAAAGTACTATAATTAAAATAAATTTTATATGCTAAACATATATAATTTAATTAATTATCGGTTAAAACTTATAAAAATTTGACATTGTCGAAACAAAAAACGTTTTCCATTTTTGAACTGAGCGAGCAATACAGTAGGAGTGATCTAGTGATCCAAAGTATTACTACTCGATTGCTAACCAACTTTGTAAATGAGCCCCTGTCAGGACACACACACAGGCCGCGTGACAGACAGATAGACAGGGTCTCAGCAGGATACTCGCCTTGCTGCTGCCACATGCTCTGGCACAGTGTACAAGCACAACTACTACTACGAAGCATGCAGCTCCTGACTTCCCTTCCGATGCTTCTTTTAGACTGCTTGCCAGAAGATTCATTCATACGGCCAAATGGCAAATACCCGTAGGATGAGGTTTGAGGGCTCAAGCCCTCCTACCGACTGCTACCTCGCTATAGGTGACGAAGAAGGAGAAGAAAGATCAGCTCATCTTCGTAGCTTCGCTGCGTTCACCACTGTTTATATGTGCCGGCGTGACTTCTACAGGTGTAAATGGCTGCACACAGCACACTTGGTCTGGGTGGATTTGGAGGGCGGACGAAGAAACTGGAAAGACATTACAACGTACGGTACGGCAACGGTCGAGTCGACCCGGGCCGCCGGAAATGATCGAGAGGCAGGGAAAGGGTGGTCCCGGACAGGAAAACGAGCAAAAGGACGCCGGGCTCTCTCGGCTTTGGCTCTAAGCTCTATCCAGTCCCGCGCCGCGTGCACGTCGCTGACGGACGACGGGTGGGCACCTCGGCGGGGCTAGTGGTGTGGTCCACCGCCGCCACTCGCGTGGCGTGCGGGGGCAGCACTCGCTCGCTCCATTCGTCCGTTTCGTCTCGGTCACGAGCGGATCATCGACCCGCGAGTCGCCGGCAGCCGGGTTGGATGGGTTCGTTCGCGCGATGGTGTGGTAGTGGTGGTGTCCGGCTCACCGGCTCCACACGGCCGGGGAACGGTTAGGCTTCCTCTGCTCCTATCTTTCTTCCATTCGCGTGCACGATCACCCAATCAATCACATCACCCATGGGGTCACCCGCGTCCGTTTCCGCCCGGGTGGAGCCGGCGGACCGACGGCGATGGGTTAGGCGCGCGGCAGCTGGCTCTGGCTGGCCCGGCCGCCTGGACAAGCATGCATGATGTATCCTGAACACGGCGCGCAGCGGAACTGGCAGATGAGGGGTAGAGCTAGATACGCCGGCAGGGGCATGGAGGGCGTCTGTAACACATGCGCCACGCAATGGTTGCTGCTGCTGGCAGCCGCTGATCGATTGGTTGCCAATGGCATGCTCTGGATCCGTGAACACCATGCTCTGGCTCGGTATGCGACCATGCAGCTCGTGAATTTAGATGCTTCTTTCCGGACAATAAGTGTAAGTGCGTGGTTGTTTCGAATTATAGATTGTGCTCCGTAATCAAATTATGCAAGCAAATGAATGAATTTTGAAAATAGATTGTAACAATTAAAATCTGAATTGTGACTTAATCTATAATACACTTATAGCAGCTTTTATAATCTATAATACAAAATCTATATTCTTACAATCTACAAGAGAAACAAACAGATTTAAAACTCTATCCGTAAGCACGCCAATATTTCATGCTGGCTTTGACGTTCTAAACGGAGAGCCTCACTCTGTATGAGCAGTGCAAGTCACACAGGTCAGGTGGTGTAACCGATTTGGATTTGGAAGGTCTGCACACTTGGTCTGGCTGGATTAGTGGATTTGGAAGGAGGACGAAGAAACTGAAAAACGACGCTGCGCGCAACGGTCGACCCGTCCCCCCGGAAATGATGCGTGGGGCGCGCCCGAGAAAGGCCAGCGAGCGAGTGGTCCACGGCCACCACTAGAGCGCGCATCGGTTTGATTCTCGCGTGGCGTGCGGACTGCAGAGGCGGCACGCGGCAGCGCTCGCTCGATTCATCTTGGTGGTCACGCACTCGCGCTCGGACCGAGCGATCCAACTCAACAAGTTCCTGGCCCGGGCCGGGTAGCTGCCGAGTTGGATGTAGGCAGGGATCAAATTTTGTATTTTTTTTCTCATTAAATCAATCTAAAATTAAAAAATTAATTAGAGATTCACTTTCACCTAATTAAATTAAGAAAAAAATTAAATAATGATCTAAAAATACTTATTAGGTCCCCGTTTACATACCTATATGTAGACGTGCTTCCTCTTCCCTTTTCAGATCCAGTTTCACTTAAACCTGTTAATGTGCTCAGAACCAACTCAAAATCGAACCAAATCACTCCAAACCATTTCGATCCCGTTTCCTAGATACAGTTTCTGTCCTACAGTTCTACTCATAGTTTTCCTCTTCCGCACCCGTGTGCTCTCTTACTTGAACCAAATATTCAAATAAAAAATCTGAAAAATACGATACGTGAGATACACAAAAGCCTCATTTCACTCAGGAGATCAAATACACATCCTAAGTTCAGAGTAAAATGAACTAGTACACACGAGGTAACCATGAATTAAAAAAAATCGCACTGAAGGTAACCATGAACAAAACCAACAAGTACATAGGAGGTAACAAGTGCACATCCTAAATGATACATGAGAGCATCGTACCATCTCAGAACAAACCAAAAAGTGAACCAAACCATTTCATCCATTCGAGATGACCATTCTGAATGAAACAAACATGTACAATATTCTATTACATAGATTTGAGCATTTCTCAATCTGATTTTTATGCGAGCTAGCATAAAGCTAGAGGCAGAGTTGTAAGAAACCTTTGCTGATCACACAGTCCTTGCATCCCCATATACCAACTGCTTTCCTCCTCACAGCAAAATGTAAACCAACAATGGCGTCAGAAACGACGATATCTAGGATAACAGGATAGTGTGCTCATAAAGCTACTAGGATCCGCCCCAAAATAGTGGTTCATGCGTAGAATGACCGGCGTCCCGACCCACCTTGACCCGAATTTTCTTGGCCTGATGGGTTTATTGGGTGGCCTGGCCAGGAATTTCAGGCCACAAAAAAAAAATCAGGCTTTCTGCAGGCCCGGCCCCAAAATGCTCGGGCCTATGCGCATCACGTCGCAAATTAATAACTTAAAAAAACGAATAGCATACCCTAATCCACTTACTAGTTCTTTTGAGATGTTTAGGAAGTACAATTTTCGGCCTAGACGCCAAATAAGCACCAACAAGACGTGTCAGACACGTCTAGGATGTACACGGCATTCAAATTTGCTGAAAGAAAACTCGAACATAACTCAAACATAGATGATTTAAGCATATATCTACGCCCTCAGTCGCTAAAAAAGCTGAAAGTTGGAACATCGTAATACCCGTCACATTAGACGCTACCTAGCAAACGCCAGCGTCAGAAACATATGCGTGATGCTGGAGGTCTCGGAGACTCGGGACACCGATTGTCACGAGCTAATCTTAGAAAGCTACGACATCAACTTATAGTCCTAGGACGACACGATGCAGTGCAGCTCCCGGTCCTCGCCGAGGGCGGCCTCCCTCACCGCCCGGAGGATGTCGGTCAGAGACACGATACCGACCAGCAGCCCCTCCTCGTCGACCACCCACAGACGGTGGACGTGCCTCGCCGCCGCCGCCTCGATCGCCTCGCCGAGGGTGCTCTCCGGGGAGCACGTCACCAGCAACTGCTCTTCTTCATCGGTGGCATTGGCAGTCACGGTAGTGTCCGCGTCGTCGACGGGGACGCCGGTGTCCGTGGCGTCGGCACCGGGGACGACGGGCTTGTTGCTCGCCCGGTACTCGGCCACCTTCTTCTTGAACTCCGTCACGCTGATCCCCAGCCACGGTTGCAGCCGCGCAACCGGGAAGTCCCGGAGGTCCGTCGCCGAGAACGTCTCGATCGCCTTCTTCCCCCTCCCCTGCAAAATGCAACGTGCAAGCCATGAGCAATTGAAGCTTCATTTGGACAGGAAAACAAGAGGTAAACTTACATCTTGGAGTGTCTCTGCATCCACGGCGGCGTCCACGACGGGCACGGCGGTCAGCGACGCCGCGCGCATCGCCTTGATGGCCTCGATCACCTTAGTGCCACTCGCGACCGCGAACACGGTCTCGTTCACGGCGCCGAGTTCCCGCACGGTGCGCGACAATACGCCCTTCAGCTCGGCGCCGTGAGTGCTCAGGAACCTGGCCACGTCCATCTGGGTGAGCATCCGGTACCCCGGGGCGGACTCCACGAGCTCCACCGCCACGACGTTGTCCGCTGAGCTCTCAAGCGGCACCAGCGCGCGGTGCACGCCCTTGCTGAACGCCTCCACGCAGTCCAGCACGCTGGTGCACACAAATGCAAGAACTTTCTTGTTGCAGATGTGCATGATCGATTCAAGAAACGAGTGCTTGTACATACCTGGTGTTTGGATGGAGCGTCCACAAGGTGAGTCCCTCAAGTGAGTGGCCGATGACGGAGGACACCGGCACGGCCATGCAGCTGTCGAGGTCGATCGCCTCGTCGTCGGCCTCTGCGTCGTCGCTGGCCTCCGCTATGTGGGCGAGGATGTCGAGCATGTTGACCATACCTATGTAGTGCTTGCGGACGGCGCCGGTGGCCGGGTCGGTGTCGGACCCCTCCTTTGGGGTCACCTCGTGTAGCTCATACCAGTCCCTGGATCAGTAGCTGGTACGCACGAACTCCAACAGAAGTAGACATCATAGTCATACATTGGATAAATACGATAATAAGGCACAATACAGAGTTCATTACAAAAGAAGCCCGAAGGCATAATCTTACAAACTCTCAGAACACAGCGGAAATACACAAAAGCGACCCAAGCCCTACAGGCAGCTTGAGTGCGGACGAAACCGGCTTCTCTAGTCTTCAGCTCCTTCTTCGGCGAAGTCGGGCTCTGGATCATCTGGATCCACAATAGCAAGTATGAGTACATAAGGTACTCAGCAAGTCCTACCTTAAGGGGAGAAGTTAGATGCTTAAGGGTAGTTCAAGGATAAGGCTGTAGAGTCTTTTAGTTTTTGCGGAAAGCTAGTTTTATTGATGCAGGGTTCATTTTGCAAAGACTAACTTTTAATAAAAACACTTTCAAGAGGGATACATAAGTTGAGCTTATGGGGGTTGACGGCCCTGGGGGAGGTACACCCGTCCCGCCAGTTCCCACAAGACTTTGCCAGCGGACACACAGTCCAGGAGGCTTAGGGCACAAAGCCAAAACCATTCTTTTAGAAAACACGGGCACACAGCCCACTCACACGCCAAGGAGTTACTCACGCCAAAAGCTAATCATTGTGACCAAACCATAGCATGTCCTTGACCGAGGACACGGCTATCCGGATAGGTTTAACACTCTGCAGAGGTTGTACACTTTACCCACAAGATATGCACGGGCTCCCACCTTAGCAACTGGTGAAGCCGTCATAACGAGACATAACGTCCTCTCAACGAAGCCACAATATCCACCCATGGGGCACTAAGATACCAGGGGCTTTAGAAGAATTACGGGAAAGATCACTTAGCAATCCCAAGGCTTGACTTAGCCTCAACAATATCACCAGCCGGACCTTGGGCTACACACTACCCAGGTCTTCTCCTGGTCCCCATTGCCACTACCG
The DNA here is from genome assembly GCF_958298935.1 of Phragmites australis. Classification (NCBI taxonomy): domain Eukaryota; kingdom Viridiplantae; phylum Streptophyta; class Magnoliopsida; order Poales; family Poaceae; genus Phragmites; species Phragmites australis. The sequence goes on from NC_084926.1 coordinate 42,930,408, forward strand.
GCCTCCGGGTGGGTACCGCACTAAGTTAGAGGGGTTAGGTCAAGTCCTGCCCATACAGGCCATGTGGTTGTACGAGAGGATACTAGGTGAGATGTCACAGCGAACCGGTCCTTATATGACCGAGGAAAGAGTCTCCCAGCAAGAACACCACAAAGGCGAACCTTGCTCCAAGGTGGCTCCCACCTTTGTGGGGCACCTTACTCACCCTCGTCAACACTACTCTAAAGTTTTCCCAAGAACACAAGTTTTACACGCACAAAGCACCAAGCTCACACCATTCATTTTGTAAAGCATGATCATCATATGTAAATAATCTAGTTCTTTCTTTTGAGCAAAGCAATCCTAAGCATACTAGTAAACAAGCAATCTTCCAAACAATCATTATAGTTGATGTTGGGAATCTTCTAGGGTTTCAACGAAGTAATGGTAACAATGACAAGGCATGGGATAAACAAGCTGGGTTATAACTATTCTAGCATTTCTTTAAGAATCATAGCTATTAATCTAAACATGCATACTCCTATTTTTTGAATCAATGGCTCTACGGGTTGTGTTTAAAAACATGGGATCAACATGGTCAACGGTTGTAGGACTTGCCTTCGTTGAAGTCCTCGCCTGCTCCTTCAAAATCCGGGTCCTCGGGGTCGTCCTCGAATGCTTCTTCCTCTAATAGCCGCAACAACGACAAAGGCACAAGCAAACAATCGACCAAACAACTTACAAAAATTATGAAATTGACATGATTGGATAGATCTCGAATTTAGATGAATATCGGTGGAAGAATCGACGAAAACGGAGTTAGGACGGAGGAGAAACGGGCTTCGGAAGTTTTGCCGGGAGAAAAATTCAGAAAAAGAAAAGAGGGAGAATATTCCAGGAATATTCCACTGAGTCGGCTCGGACTGGACTCGGCTCAGGCTCGCGGGTCGGCTCGGGGATTGGCTCGGCTCGGGTTTTCGGCTCGCGGCTCGGCTCGGGGATCGGCTCGGCTCGGGTTTTCGGCTCGGCTCGGCTCGGTGTCGGTGGGCTCAACAGCCGGCTCGGCTCGGCTCAGGGAACCGGGCCCACCTGTCAGCTGCACAGGGAGAGAGGGTATAAAAGAGAGAGAGCTGAGCAGAGAGAGAGAGAGAGGCGGCTCGGGCACACAGAGAGATCGGGAGGGAGAGAGGGGCGGCTCGGGTGGCGGCGGCGCTGGCGCGGCGGCGGGGGCCAGCGACGGGGTGCTGACCGGAGGGCGGCGGCAGCCGGAGGGAGGCGGCAAGCCTCGCCGGCGGGGCTGGCTGACGGGCGGCCGGCGGCCCGGCGGCTCGGGGACGGGCAGCGGAGGCCGGCGACCGGGAAACGGCGGCGACCGGCGTCAAGGACTAGGTACGCTTCGGGGAAGGGAAAAGAGAGAGAGAGGAAGGGAGGGGAGCTCACCGGCGGCGGGGCTCTCGGAGCGAAGGCGGCGGCGGCACGGGGAGCTCGGGAGAGAGAGAGAGAGATGGCGTGAGAGAGTGAAGTGAGGGAGAGGCACTGTTCACCGCTATAAATAGCGGCCGGCGGGGCGGGAGCAGCGCGCGGGACGAGGAGAGGCGCGCGGGACGAGGAGAGGCGCGCGGGACGAGGAGGCTCGGGGCTCGGAGCGGCGCGGGGCGCGAGGCACGGCGCGGGGCGCGAGGCTCGGGCACGGGGCGCGAGGTCTGCCGGCTCGGCGACGGGACGGCGAGCGGCGCTGCGCGCGGCGATGGGACGGCGGGTCACGGGGAGAGAGAGAAGAGAGAAAGAGAGAGAGAGAGAGAGAAGGGAGAAGGGGGAAAAAATTAGGGATTTGACAAACCTACCCCACTTAGGAAAATCTCGTCCTCGAGATTTGAGGTTCATCTTCGAAGAGGTAGGGGAACTCCTTCCGAAGATCATCTTCACGCTCCCAGGTAGCTTCAGCCTCCGTGTGGTTGCTCCACTGTACTTGACAGAATCTGACCACAGATCTTCTAGTTTGTCGTTCTGTTGTATCCAATATTTTTATGGGTCGCTCTTGGTACCGTAGGTCCGGTTGAAGGTCCATCACTTCTATCGGTACTTGCTCTTCAGGAATCCTTAAGCACTTCTTCAATTGTGATACATGGAAGACGTTGTGGATGTCTGCCATTTCTTCTGGAAGTGCGAGGCGGTATGCCACGGCACCAATCCTGCTTAATATCTTGTATGGTCCAATGTATCGAGGTGCTAACTTCCCTCGAATCCGAAATCGTCGTGTGCCTCTTATCGGCGATACCTTCAGATACACATGATCTCCTGTCTCGAACTCAAGATTTCTTCTTCTAGTGTCGGCATAACTCTTTTGTCTGCTTTGAGCTGCTTTCAAGTTCTCTCTTACTTTGGCTACATGCTCTTCAGCCTCCTTTATCAAGGCTGGTCCATAGAGACAGCGTTCCCCGACTTCAGACCACATAAGAGGGGTTCTGCACTTTCTCCCATATAATGCCTCGAAGGGTGACATCTTCAGGCTTGTCTGATAGCTGTTGTTATAAGAGAACTCTGCATAAGATAAACTTTTCTCCCAATCTTTTCCATATGTGAGCACACAAGCTCTTAGCATATCTTCCAGGATTTGATTTACTCGTTCTGTCTGCCCATCGGTCTGCGGGTGATAGGCTGAGCTGTAGTCCAACTTAGTTCCTAAGGTGGCATGTAGGCTCTTCCAAAATCTTGCGGTGAATTGGCTCCGCGATCTGACACAATTCTACTCGGGATACCATGAAGCTTGAGGATGTTGTCCACATACAACTGTGCTAGCTTATCTCCTCCATATGTTACTTTTACTGGTATAAAATGAGCTACCTTGGTCAAACGGTCTACTATGACCCATATAGAATCATGTCCTCTTTGAGTACGGGGCAATCCCACAACAAAGTCCATCCCGATTTCATCCCACTTCCACACTGGGATAGGAAGTGGTTGCAACAGTCCTGCTGGTTTCTGATGTTCTGCCTTAACCCTCTGGCATATGTCACAGCATGCGACAAATCTAGCTATGTCTTTCTTCATCCCTGACCACCAGTATTTCTCTTTTAAGTCCAGGAACATCTTTGTCGACCCAGGGTGGATCGAATAGGCAGAGTTATGGGCTTCGTCCATAATGAGTTTTCTAAACTCTTCTTTATTAGGTACACAGATCCTATCTTCGTACCATAAGGTTCCTTGGTCATCTATTCGAAATCCAGGTGCCTTGCCTTCTCCGGTTTGAACCTTAATTTTCTGTAGCTCTTCATCTTCTTCTTGAGCTTTTCGGAGTTGGCCTTCTAAGGTAGGTTGGACTATCAAGGTATTGACACAACCTTCATTGACTATTTGGAGGTTTAGGCATTGGATTTCCTTAAGTAGCTCTGGCCTCCGTTTCTGAACTCTTAGGTTGTAGCAATGAGCCTTCCTGCTAAGGGCATCTGCTACGACATTGGCCTTGCCTGGATGATACTGAATATCCAGATTATAGTCCTTAATCAACTCCAACCATCTTCTTTGCCTTAGGTTTAGGTCTGGCTGGGTAAAGATATACTTCAGACTCTTATGATCTGTGAATATCTCACACTTATTTCCAATTAAGTAGTGTCTCCATAGTTTAAGGGCATGCACTACGGCTGCTAGTTCCAAATCATGTGTCGGGTAATTCTTCTCATGCTCCTTCAACTGCCTAGATGCATAGGCAACTACCTTACCATCTTGCATTAGGACACATCCTAATCCTTGCCTAGAGGCATCACAGAACACTGTGAAATCCTTGTGAATATCTGGCAAGGTTAGCACTGGGGCTGTGATTAATCTATCTTTTAGCTCCTGAAAGCTCTTCTCACAAGCCTTGGTCCATTGAAAAGGTTTTTCCTTTTGGGTCAGTTCAGTCATAGGTTTTGCTATCTTCGAGAATCCTTCTATGAACCTCCGATAATATCCTGCCAATCCAAGAAAACTTCTGATTTGTGTTACATTAGTCGGCGGTTTCCAATCCGCGACTGCCTTAACTTTAGTAGGATCCACTGCTACTCCTTCTTCCGTTATGACGTGTCCAAGAAAAGCAACCTTCTTTAGCCAAAATTCACACTTGTTGAATTTGGCATAAAGCTCATGGGCTCTTAACCTTTCTAGGACTATTCTTAGGTGTTGTTCGTGCTCTTCGGCACTCTGAGAGTAGATGAGTATGTCGTCAATGAAGACTACGACAAACTTGTCTAACTCTTCCATGAACACCCTGTTCATTAAGCTCATAAAGTAGGCAGGAGCATTGGTTAATCCAAAGGACATTACTGTGAACTCGTATTGTCCATACCGGGTCACAAAGGCTGTTTTAGGTATGTCACTTTCCCGAACCTTTAGCTGGTAATACCCTGACCTCAAGTCAATCTTAGAGAAGAACTTGGCTCCTTGCAGTTGATCGAAGAGGTCATCGATCCTGGGCAGTGGGTATTTATTCTTTATTGTGACTTCATTTAAGGCTCGGTAGTCTACACACATCCTAAGACCACCATCTTTCTTCTTTACAAACAAGACAGGTGATCCCCATGGGGACGAGCTAGGCCTTATATATCCTTTCTCCTGCAACTCTCCTAGCTGTTTCTTCAATTCCACTAGTTCATTTGCTGCCATACGGTAGGGTCTCTTGGCCATTGGGGTTGTTCCGGGGACAAGATCTATGATGAACTCTATTTCCCGGTCAGGTGGCATTCCAGGTAGTTCCTCTGGGAATACGTCTGGGTACTCCTTTACTATGGGCACTTTGTCCGGAGTGATGGCTTCCAAGTTGCACAACATGTGCTTGGGTTTTGGTCCTTTAGGCTGGCATTCTACTTTAATGCCATGGTGGTTAACTAGGGTGACCTTTCGGGTGCCACAAGCTATGTTGCCTTGACATTTGGCTAACCAATCCATCCCAAGGATGATATCTATTCCATCTGATTGGAGAACCACTAAGTCTGCTAGGAACTCTACCCCACTTATTATAATTTTCACCCGGGGGCATCCTAATATGCACTTAATTTCCGCTCCGGGAGAGCGTATCATAAGGGGGGTCTTAAGCATGACAGTTGGAATTCTATGCTTAGCAACAAACTTTGATGATATGAATGAATGCGAAGCTCCAGAATCAAATAGTACTGTTGCTAGAGTTGAATTGACAATGAACTCACCGAAGACGACGTCCGGTGCTTCCTGGGCATCATGAGCATCGATGTGGTTGACACGGCCTCTTCCAAAGGATTGTGTTGTCCTCTTCTGCTGTCCTGAGGCTTGGGGTCCACCACGTCCAACTCCCGACGCTGCTGTCCTAGCACTTGCTGCGGGGTTTGTCGGGGCTCGTGCTGCGGTAGGGTTCTTGTGTGGGCAGTTGGCTATCATATGCCCGGGCTCTCTACAATTGTAGCAGACTCTGTCCTTGTTTCTCTCTGTCACTTGTGCAACAGTTCCACTGCTATTCTGCTGACTTACTGGGTGCTGGCTGCGGTAGGCTGAATTTGCTGGTTGGTTATATCCCTGAGACCGATACTGCATGGTTGGTTGGTATTTTGGCTTCTGGTGGTAGCTAGGTCTGGGCCTTGCAAACCTCTCTTGCTGCTTCTGCTTCTGTGCCAAAAACTTGCGCTTCCGGTCATTGTCTCCTTCAGTCTTGGCCTCCTCTACGATGATGGCTCGATTCATCATCGTATTGAAGTCCGGGTAGGTACTTGCGGACAAGTGTGTCTTCAGGGTACTGTGCAGTCCTCTTCTAAAACGGTCCTGCTTCTTCTTATCTGTGTTCACATCCTCAGGGGCATATCGAGAGAGCTTTGTGAACTTGCGGATGTACTGATTCACGGTCATGGAACCTTGCTTTAAGTCGCGGAACTCTGCTGCCTTCATCTCGATGATTCCCTCGGGAATGTGATACCTCCTAAATTCCTCCTGGAATTCCTTCCATGTGATGGCACTAGCATCTTCTACTGCTTCTTGGTAGTTTTCCCACCATTCTAGGGCTGCTCCTGTTAGCTGGTGTGATACCAAAAGAACTCTTTCATGGTCGCTGGGGTTTACAACATCCAGCTTCCTGTTTATGCCCCTTAGCCAATCATCTGCTACCAAAGGGTCATCTTCAGTGTGGTCAAAGGTGGCTGGTCTCAGTCTCATGAACTCAGTCATTTTGGGTTGTGGCCCCTGACCATGTCCACGATTGCCTTGAATGCCTTGAGCTATGGCTTCGGTCAGCCGATTTGCCATCAAAGCCACGAGTTCCTCCACCGACGGTGGGGGTGGCAGTTGTCCCCTTAGTTGGTTGTTTTGGCCATAACCTTCTGACTCTTGGTTCACTTCTTCATCATGGTCTAGCTCTTCCATGAGTCTTCTTTGGGCTTGGGGGTATAGCGGAGCTTGCCTAACCCATCCGCCTCGGTTCTGATTTCCTCCCCTGGTCCGTGGTCTTCCCCTGGGTTGGAGTCTCACTTGAATCTCACTAGCGGCCTCATATCCTTCACGAGCTTGACGCCCTTGGCGTGGCTGGATCCGAGCTGTCCTTTTAGGCGGCATCTGCTTGAAGGTAGAGAAAGGTAACGCTCCAGAGGAGACGGCTGACCAAAGGCTACTAGGGTTCTTTAAGGGCACTCGATTAACTAAGGCACACATCATTAGCACAAACATCAATCACATAGCATTACATTACACAAGATTCAGAACAAACACGAGCATTGGAGCTAAGGCTCCAATCAACACAGATCTGCTACAAACACAACACGCTACTACACTACGATACAAGGGTTACATCACTGGGCATACTACTGGAAGTCTGACACGCGGTCGACTGGCGGTTCGTTGATCTTGATGGCGCTCCTGAATTGCGCCGCTGCTGAAGGGGGCTTCAAGGGTGGGTTGCACTCCACTCCGCTGCGAGGTCAATATCATCATGGCTAGCTAGCTCCAAGTCGTTCATCTGACTAAAGGTTCTAGCCATGTCCTCCTCGTAACCATCCAAGTCAATGTTGTTCTCCCCCATGGACTCCTGGCTATCCTCCGAGTTGTCGTCGCGCACAAACTCGCGCTCGAAGGGTTCTTCTTCTTCTTCTTCTTCTTCCTCGGATCCTTCTTCATACATCGGGCCTTCTGGCTCTGCTCCGGGAGCGGGTGGAGGTGGTGGCGGCACCGCGACCGGTGCGGGTATCACTCTGCCAGACGCGATTGCGCTGGCGACTCCTGGGGGCAGGAGGGGAACTCCGGGTAATTCCAAGCGTTGAACGCTGTCAAGAGGAGGCAAGTGGAATGTCCTTTTTCTCGGGGTGAGCTTGCGGTGCGGTCCTCCGTGCGCCCTGTGGCATGTCAAGTAGGCTTGATTGAGCTCCTTGACATAGTGCTCGGAGGTCTCCATAAGGGCCTTGGTCACATCTTCGGCACGCCTTTCTGCAGCTGCGGCCTGCTCTCGGACTTGCTGCAACTGTCTCCGCAGGGCTCTTTCCCGAGTCTCTGAATGCTCTGCTCTTTGAATACTTGCCCTCCACTCGAAGCGGTGGCTTTCGTACAGCTGGTCTAGTGCAAGAAGGTATTTCACTGTAGCAACTAAGGTGGGGTCATCCTCTCGCTGACCCAAGCCTTACAACCTTCTCATCCTGTTGCGCCACACTGGGCGGGACTGGTCACTTACTGGGAAGAATTTCACCGGAGTACGTCCGGTGTCCTTCTCGTGCTTCTCGCAGAAGTGCATTAGGGCTTTACGAGCTGCTGCTTGGTAAGTGTCACTGTATTCTGCCCCATAGGCAACAACACTCCACGGTTGCCAGTCTGTATGCTCGGGTGTCTCGAACACAAGAACATGGACTTCACAATTGCTGGTACCGTGCTCCTGGTACTCCCGCCCACGGTACTCGGGACGCTGAGTATATCCGAACCTCATCAGGGTCTCCCAAAGAATGAGGGGGAAACCCTGCACGTCCAGGCAGTATGTGGCGGTCCATCCTTCTCCTTCCATCTGCCAAGGTTTTAAGGAACAGAAGTGAGTCGGGATTGAGTAAAAACTTTTGTTAAATGAAGCATCAAGGTATATAGGCAATAGGGGTAAGGAAATTTTGTCAAAATAATTTGTAATAAAATTATCACTCGGCCAATCCTAAGGTTTCGCCCTACAGTCAAGCATGGCTCTGATACCACTCTGTCGGACCCCTCCTTTGGGGTCACCTCGTGTAGCTCATACCAGTCCCTGGATCAGTAGCTGGTACGCACGAACTCCAACAGAAGTAGACATCATAGTCATACATTGGATAAATACGATAATAAGGCACAATACAGAGTTCATTACAAAAGAAGCCCGAAGGCATAATCTTACAAACTCTCAGAACACAGCGGAAATACACAAAAGCGACCCAAGCCCTACAGGCAGCTTGAGTGCGGACGAAACCGGCTTCTCTAGTCTTCAGCTCCTTCTTCGGCGAAGTCGGGCTCTGGATCATCTGGATCCACAATAGCAAGTATGAGTACATAAGGTACTCAGCAAGTCCTACCTTAAGGGGAGAAGTTAGATGCTTAAGGGTAGTTCAAGGATAAGGCTGTAGAGTCTTTTAGTTTTTGCGGAAAGCTAGTTTTATTGATGCAGGGTTCATTTTGCAAAGACTAACTTTTAATAAAAACACTTTCAAGAGGGATACATAAGTTGAGCTTATGGGGGTTGACGGCCCTGGGGGAGGTACACCCGTCCCGCCAGTTCCCACAAGACTTTGCCAGCGGACACACAGTCCAGGAGGCTTAGGGCACAAAGCCAAAACCATTCTTTTAGAAAACACGGGCACACAGCCCACTCACACGCCAAGGAGTTACTCACGCCAAAAGCTAATCATTGTGACCAAACCATAGCATGTCCTTGACCGAGGACACGGCTATCCGGATAGGTTTAACACTCTGCAGAGGTTGTACACTTTACCCACAAGATATGCACGGGCTCCCACCTTAGCAACTGGTGAAGCCGTCATAACGAGACATAACGTCCTCTCAACGAAGCCACAATATCCACCCATGGGGCACTAAGATACCAGGGGCTTTAGAAGAATTACGGGAAAGATCACTTAGCAATCCCAAGGCTTGACTTAGCCTCAACAATATCACCAGCCGGACCTTGGGCTACACACTACCCAGGTCTTCTCCTGGTCCCCATTGCCACTACCGGCCTCCGGGTGGGTACCGCACTAAGTTAGAGGGGTTAGGTCAAGTCCTGCCCATACAGGCCATGTGGTTGTACGAGAGGATACTAGGTGAGATGTCACAGCGAACCGGTCCTTATATGACCGAGGAAAGAGTCTCCCAGCAAGAACACCACAAAGGCGAACCTTGCTCCAAGGTGGCTCCCACCTTTGTGGGGCACCTTACTCACCCTCGTCAACACTACTCTAAAGTTTTCCCAAGAACACAAGTTTTACACGCACAAAGCACCAAGCTCACACCATTCATTTTGTAAAGCATGATCATCATATGTAAATAATCTAGTTCTTTCTTTTGAGCAAAGCAATCCTAAGCATACTAGTAAACAAGCAATCTTCCAAACAATCATTATAGTTGATGTTGGGAATCTTCTAGGGTTTCAACGAAGTAATGGTAACAATGACAAGGCATGGGATAAACAAGCTGGGTTATAACTATTCTAGCATTTCTTTAAGAATCATAGCTATTAATCTAAACATGCATACTCCTATTTTTTGAATCAATGGCTCTACGGGTTGTGTTTAAAAACATGGGATCAACATGGTCAACGGTTGTAGGACTTGCCTTCGTTGAAGTCCTCGCCTGCTCCTTCAAAATCCGGGTCCTCGGGGTCGTCCTCGAATGCTTCTTCCTCTAATAGCCGCAACAACGACAAAGGCACAAGCAAACAATCGACCAAACAACTTACAAAAATTATGAAATTGACATGATTGGATAGATCTCGAATTTAGATGAATATCGGTGGAAGAATCGACGAAAACGGAGTTAGGACGGAGGAGAAACGGGCTTCGGAAGTTTTGCCGGGAGAAAAATTCAGAAAAAGAAAAGAGGGAGAATATTCCAGGAATATTCCACTGAGTCGGCTCGGACTGGACTCGGCTCAGGCTCGCGGGTCGGCTCGGGGATTGGCTCGGCTCGGGTTTTCGGCTCGCGGCTCGGCTCGGGGATCGGCTCGGCTCGGGTTTTCGGCTCGGCTCGGCTCGGTGTCGGTGGGCTCAACAGCCGGCTCGGCTCGGCTCAGGGAACCGGGCCCACCTGTCAGCTGCACAGGGAGAGAGGGTATAAAAGAGAGAGAGCTGAGCAGAGAGAGAGAGAGAGGCGGCTCGGGCACACAGAGAGATCGGGAGGGAGAGAGGGGCGGCTCGGGTGGCGGCGGCGCTGGCGCGGCGGCGGGGGCCAGCGACGGGGTGCTGACCGGAGGGCGGCGGCAGCCGGAGGGAGGCGGCAAGCCTCGCCGGCGGGGCTGGCTGACGGGCGGCCGGCGGCCCGGCGGCTCGGGGACGGGCGGCGGAGGCCGGCGACCGGGAAACGGCGGCGACCGGCGTCAAGGACTAGGTACGCTTCGGGGAAGGGAAAAGAGAGAGAGAGGAAGGGAGGGGAGCTCACCGGCGGCGGGGCTCTCGGAGCGAAGGCGGCGGCGGCACGGGGAGCTCGGGAGAGAGAGAGAGAGATGGCGTGAGAGAGTGAAGTGAGGGAGAGGCACTGTTCACCGCTATAAATAGCGGCCGGCGGGGCGGGAGCAGCGCGCGGGACGAGGAGAGGCGCGCGGGACGAGGAGAGGCGCGCGGGACGAGGAGGCTCGGGGCTCGGAGCGGCGCGGGGTGCGAGGCACGGCGCGGGGCGCGAGGCTCGGGCACGGGGCGCGAGGTCTGCCGGCTCGGCGACGGGACGGCGAGCGGCGCTGCGCGCGGCGATGGGACGGCGGGTCACGGGGAGAGAGAGAAGAGAGAAAGAGAGAGAGAGAGAAGGGAGAAGGGGGAAAAAATTAGGGATTTGACAGTCGGACTCGAGGATCATGGACCCGCCGGCGCCGATCCAGTGGCCCGGCGGCGCGGCCAAGGCGACGGCGGAGACGCGCGCGGCGAGGAGTGCGTTGGCCGTGTGAGCGAGCGTGGCGGTGTAAGGGACCTCCACCAGCCGGCGCTTGGCGCGCGCCAGCTCCGCCACCTTGCGCTCACGGAGCACGCCGCACAGCCCCGCGCGCGCCTTCTTGTTGCTCTCGTTGCCGCCGCCGGCGACGACGTCCTTGTCGCCGCCGTGGTCGTGCAGAGCTTCCTGCTGCCGCTGCTCATCTGCGGGTGCTCTCAGCTGCGCCATTGCTGACCACTCTTCTACTCTTTTGTGCGTGAGATTAGCGAACTAGTAGCCTTCTTCGAGAATGGAGCAAATAGCTTTCGAGTTGGAGTACGTGGCGAGGAGGGAGGGTGCATGGCTCTGCCGAGCTGCCGCGTGGAAAGAAACGTTACGACTAGCGAGTTCAAAGACGGGTTCTCTAGTCCACATCATGTCTGAAGAAAAAATCTAGGAGTACTTGTATGTTGTATCTCTGCAAAATTATGGAATGATTTCCTGGTTGAGTTTGGCAAATCCAAAACAGGTTCTGGAATGGAAAGCATCTCGCTAATATTATTTGTAAGGAACAATTTGTTAGGTATAATTATAAAAATTAAAAAATACTATTGCTACGAAGATGACACGTGAATCCTAATCAAGATATCATCCTTGCAAACGGTGTTATTTTTCAATATAAATATTTTTACAAAGCAAGTCAAGAACTCATCTATGTGAGACTACAGTCTACAGATAAGGTCGACAAACTATCTAAGAAGTAATAAACAAAACCGAAGAAAAGAAAAAGAAATTGCAAGTACTGAACAGGTTAATGGGCTCGCTTGAGACGGTCTCGCTCAGGCTCTGCACATGCAAGGGGTGAGCGGGTTCTCCCAGAGGTCGTAGCTGGGAAAGGTGGGCTCGGGGAGGCCGGTGCGTGACGACGACGTCCTCGGCGAAGGAGGCCCAGCCCATGTCGGGGTCGCCCAGGGACTTGGACATGAGTCCCTTGTCCGGCTTCACCGACTTAGAGCCGGTGCCCCGCGTACCGCCGCGCGCCGACGATGAGCTTGGCGAAGTTGCCGCCGTGCGTCATCACGAACACGTCCGACCGCAGGCACACCAGGAAGTCCAGCGCCGCCAGGCTCGTCACGTGCCGACGGAACGGCGCCAGCTCCTCCTTCGTCACCTGCAATGCACAATGCTCAATGCAGGTCATGGCTGGCTGGTTTAAGCTCGGTAGAATAGAATGGGAATGGTTCAAGCAAACACATAGTTTTAGACAATGTTTTTGCCATGCTTTTTTCCGATGAAGGCAGCGAAAAATATGTCGCTATTGAACTGTGGATTTGTGCTTACCAAGTTGGGGACATGTTCCTAAGGGGGCCATCCAATTTTTGCCACCATACATTTGCCCTGACACAATATATATCTATGTTCTACTTGTATATCTCAGTGCTCCAAGGATGATAGCTCTCTCACCCGCCTCAAGAGAGCAACGCCCTTCTTTTCTCTTCTATAGTGCCAGTGGGCATAGATGAGATCTATTCTGCATGCGAAATTGCAAACACAAAAAGAAATATATTTGTTAGAATGATATAATATATGCTTTATGTCTTCTTTTTAACTCAAACACAACAATTTTTTCAAGACTAGCGATACCTTGTAGCACCTTGACCATTCTTTATGCATGTAAGCGGCCATCATTGCCTTCTCCTCTAGTGTGCCAGCAAAATCACAGAAGGAAAGACCCACCATTCCTTTCTCAAATCTCAAATGAAGAGCCCTTTAAAAGGAAGTGACAATATTTGATTATGAAATAAACTTATGACTGTCAAGTGTCAACTTCAACTAAGTTGGATAAAATACTAGCTTGCATGTATGGATTTACGCTGCCAGTTCGATTCCTCATTCTAGTTGCAAGCTTATCATACCTAAAATAATATCGAGTAGGAACTTTAGCGCGTGATAGTTAACTCTGCATCTGAGCCGGTTAATCTCCATTGTAACATTATCATACCTAAAATTGAAGCTTTACATTAGCTTTAGTTTGTTCAATTCCTAGGGGAAAGATATAACAAATTGTACAGCCTCCCTTTACAACATCATAGAAGCTGATAGGATATTCTGAATTACAAAATTAAATAAACAAAAAATTGCCAAAATAGCTGCATTCAAAAGTTTACTTACCCTAACCTGTCGACAAATGACTTAATAGATATTATTTTTTTCTCTTTAATCCTCGGAAGTACATTATCAATATAAAATTAGGTACATGCATACTTTGGGATGTTTTTTACAATACACATGTTATAGATATGTAATTCAATATTCATTCAAATGGAGTGAAAAACTCAATCAAATAAAAGATGACTATAATAGAGTCGGTTGATCCCAAACACTCAAATTACTCTGTTAGAAGCAAGTATGCACAATGGGATTTTAAAAAAAAGTTGACATGAAATAAGACAAGGCAAGGCAATAGCTAATGAGAAACAAAAACAGTACCAACAATATATGAGTCTTCATTTTCACTTTGCAAGAAGGAAACCAACAAATAGGTGTGTTGATCTACATGTTGGTCAAGCCATGTAAAAACAAATTGTTTGAAGATCTGTTTAACTGGTTATGTATAATTCACTCCATCCAGTTAGACATGAAAACACACTTTGTATAGTGATTTTAAACACTCTCAATCCAATTGAACAATTAATGTGAACATGTCATGTCTTACCTATATTTTATTTTGAGAAAGAAAAACATTATCATCTGAGGAAAGGCTATCTCAAATCTTTAAAATAAAATAAATGAGTCTTGAAAAAATCAGCTAAGAATACACGAGCAATTGAAAATGACACTATAGCAACATCAACAGACTTAAATTTTCCCACACTTAACAAGATGATATAGCCAAAATCATAAATAAGTACTCCTGATGACAGAAAATAGTCTAATAATAATATAAAGTTCATTATCAACAGTATTTGCACATTGTAACATCAATTTCTGAAAGTTTAGGTAGTTATGACAATAAGTAAGCCAAAATGTAGAACCTATTTTATGCTAGTGAAAAGCTCATCTTTCTCTATGAACCAATTAGGGATGTCTCGCACAATACGTACACCATCCTTCAAATAGTTTATAAAATGTTTAACATCAAGATATCTTTAAATTTCCTGCAGAGTGTATAAATGTTCTCCACAATGAAGGCAATATGGTATAAAGCAAAATGCAACACATATAAGGGCTAAAATCAGGTGAAAGTTCTTAAGGGAATTGTGATTCTTTGTTATATGATATCCCCTAGCAATTATTTATGTGTACAGTTCCCATTATGGGATCAAGAAATTTTCAGACCTACTATACATGTTATTGCAAACTTCTGGGTTTGCAAGCTTCACAGCCACAAGAACTACTGAAAACGTGCCAAAAATGATAACTTGGAGTCCTAGTCTCTATGATCTAATATACTAGTTTAGATGCATTTCCATCACAGAATCAACATAGTTTCCTTAGCTGATTTATCAACTAAAAATTGACTTCTATCACAATGACTACGAATTTTTCAGGCAACAAATACATTGTGGCACGTTTGGTAGGATCAAATAATCAACTATGCATATATCTTTTCTTTTTTGCCAAGCAATCATCACTTCACTAGTACAGCATCATAGGGGATTTGCCCACGATGAGGATATTCCATGACAAGACAACACTATAATCATAAGTGAAGCATGAGAAATGAAGCAATGATGTCTAGAAGGGCATACTTTGATGATTCAGTAATAGCATGACAAATATAACGATCTTCTGAAAGAAATTAATACTCACTCATGATTTATATTACACATATAATCATTCAGTGTGGGTACTTAGCTAATGTATAACCATTATGGATATTTGGAACAACGTTGGGGTTTCTGACAACTAGCAAGAAAGACCTAAAACAACCTTTTCAAGTTTCAGCAACTCTGACAAGATTACAGATTTGTTGAAATAATAGTTGTTCCTTTTAACATCCTAATTGAATGCTCAATTTATAGAAAACTAGAGTTCTAGTGAACCAGGTTTTATAGAACTATCTAGTAAATAACAGTAAGGAAATAGACGTAAAAGAAATCAAAACATGGAATAACACTTACGTCTTGTCTTTCCATATTTGGTCCTACTTTAGAACCGGTAAAATAAGTGTTGCGCTTATTATCTTAGCAATAGCAACAATATTACATATCTGTAGAAGCCAGAACACCAAATATGGAAAATTAACTGATGAGTCTTTGATGTAACTAGAACCTCTTTCATTCTTTTTTTCTTTTCTTTTGAAAGGAGTAGTTGAAACTCTATACCATCTTAGAAAGCTAATAAACAAAGCTCAAGAAATAGACATGATTTTCTTAGAAAAGACCCTAATATGTATTAAATAATAGTTTTTTATATAAAAAATCAAGCTTTAGTAGGTAATGACAAACACAAGCTATCAAAAGGAATCCGACGTAAAGGGGACTCAAAGCTATCCTTCGTCGACTCTAAGTGGTCGTAGAAGCTATTGTCGGAGAATCCGACATAAACATGAGCCCGAGACATGATTAATCCTGTGAAATAGAAGAAGGCTCCTACCTGATGCGTCAACTGTCGAAGATTAGTTCCTGACAATATGTCCGTAAATTGATTGGGTACCTTCGAGTGCAGGGATTAATCACGAGACGAGACAATCGATGTATATAAGTTCGGACCTCTGATTGGAGTAATACCCTACGTCTTGTGGGGGTGTTATTGCCGTATATTGATGATCTTGAGTACAAGCAATGTGGCTAAAACTATTACAGAGAATAGATCAGATCTAATCTAACATAAGGCTAAAGTCACTGAATATCTTCTCTGCTAGGGTCTTGATTCTTGCCTCGAGTTCTCTCGCGTGTTTCGTGTTGTTCTCCCTCAGTCTTATATAGGGTGAGGTACCGACTCCTATCCAGTCGTAGTCGAAAGAGAGTTATCTTTCTTAACGTCCAAGTAGATAAATCTGTTTTGAATACTGATCGTATCGGGTTGGGTAACCAATCTAAACCTTCATGATATGTACTTCCTTAATTCCTGGTATATCAGATACCGCTGATTCAGTTCCGTGATATTTAAAGCTTCATAATATTTGTTGTACATACCCTGTCTATGTGTGATATACTCCTTATGCACATATACTCTAAAAGTTAAATATTCGACAGATATCCCGTTGCTAGTAATAAAGTTACTTGGTTTTTGTTCGCATAATCTAAGCAGTCCGTGATTAAGTGACACATAGAGTATAGATGTTCCGATCGTGTTGCCAGCGAAAGAAGGGTAGTGTAAGGGCATTTGATTATTTTTACCAATCCTACAGAGCGGTAATTACTGATATGTGAAGCCATTTAAGTCTCTGATAGTGGGTTAGAGTCGAATTTTTGTCACACAAGAGAGTTATAAATTACTTCTTTCGACTATAAATACTTATTATTTTAATCAAGATCTATTTGAACTTTTAGAATTTTAACCATTAATAATTTTTAAAATATTTAGTTTAGAAATATAAAAATCACACGTATAGATTTATTTTTAAAAATATTTTTATAATATTATATTTTTATTAAATATCATAACTATATTTAAAAAAATAATATAAAAATAATACAGAAAAAATTAAAAACGATAAATATTTATGATCGAAGAGAGAATTAAATTATCCTATCAAGAGGGTGTTATTAAAAGTGGCGATAGAATGGCTTACATGTTTGATCTGCATTCCTTGCTACGAATTTTCCGAAACTTTTTGCTCCTTCTCAAAATTTTCCAATAAAACGTTGAAGTTTTATTAAAGGAATACATGCGGTCATTTCCGTTCTCGTGCGTCTTTTTCTGGAAGTGGAGTAGCAGCCGAACATAAAAGCCGCCACCCACACCTGGAGGCATCTGGAGGCGAGTGGCGTCGCAGCCGCAGCCGCAGCCGCAGCCAGCAGCGACCAGCTCCCCGCGGCGGCGAAGCACAGGAGCGAGGGGCGTCGAGCGAGATTGAGGCGCCGCCGATGGACCCGCCCGACGTCGAGATGGAGCCCGCGCAGTCCCAGCCCCAGCCTCCGCCGGCGGCGCCGGCACCGGCAACAGGGGAGGGGTGGAGCATGCTGTCCCGCGCCCGCGCGCTGCTCGAGGAGGGCAAGCCGTCCCTCGCGCTGCAGGCGGTGAGACCTCTCTCCGTCTCCCTTCCTCGTTCCGTCTCCATTTTGCGTGATTGTGTGTCGTGCGCTCGTCTCCACCATCTCCAGGTCATGGGATGGGGAATCGTCGGGGTTTACGTCGCTCATCTTACCCGTCGGAGGTTGATCGATCGCTCGGTTAGACGATCGCTTCGGGTTTTCTCTGGTTCGATCTCGGTTAGGGTCGTCCTTTCCATGGCGTCTTCCCGGCTTGAGGCTTCGCACGGAGAGAGCGGAGGGGATTTAGGTGTGATCCGTTCTAGGTCTTAGGGTTTGGAATTAATTAGGTATGCTTCATTCTAGAGGATGCTATGGTTAGGTGCTTGGGTGCCTTCCTACTTTTGCACCTATTCCTTTCGGGTCTGCTGTCTACCTGTTTTTAGGCTACCAAAAAGGAGTATTCGCCCGCTTCTCCTCAAGAGGAGGAAGAATGGAACCTCGTCGATTTATGCACACATCTTGACTACCGCTGTTCTCCCCTCTCTGGAGCTCTTGTAACTTTTGCTCATCGAAATGTGTGGTTCCAGAATCCGTACTTCCAGTATGCTCGCTGCTCGTGGTGTTGAACAGGCAGCATGTTCCTCACCATTTCAATGTGCAATTCGCAAATGAATTATCAGTAGGATAGTGAGTAAGCACTGAAGGCATTGCGTACAGACACATGCAGTGTAATGAAAAGCTATTATGCTGATCCTAGTCAGCTCATCTGTCAGATTTCCTTCATACTGTTGATTTGAGTACAGTAGCTGATAAGACCTCGCAAATTGCATGCCTAACTCTGTTGGTATCATATGCATTGATAATTAGGGTCTGTTTCTGATACAGTTTCCATTTTCACTATGTCCTTTCCATTAGATTTTGTTCCCCTAATTTGTTTGCAATCCAGATAATGAAAGGTCGTGAAATGTAGTGGCTATCATTAGTAATCCTATTATCCATATGGCTTTAAATTTAGGAAATGTGGCTTACAGCTAAAGTTAATTTGTGAAAGATAATAACATTTAATCAAGCTTGTCTGAAGTGGAAAATTGCCTCACCTTTCCTCGCTCTGCCATAAAATTTGCTATTTATAAAGGTCCACATGAATTACATCAGTTAATGCTATCCATAGACTTTGCATGCTTCTAAAAGTTAGTCTTTTGTATTTTTTCTTTAGGACTTCCAAGGATATGGCACTCATCCAAGCTTAGGATGAGACACTACCACTCCCATATCTCACTGAATTGTGGCCCCATATTCAGCATGTCAGTGAGGCATGTAGTAGCACATTCTGAAACTTGATTTAGTGGAGTTGCATATCGTGGAAATCCCTTTTCCTTTCCCCTCTATTAACATGGAGATTTATTGATTTTCCCTTTTTGTAAATGCTATGTTTCTGATGATCGAACTATTGAGATTTTATCAAGCCATATTGATTTAAATAAAATGCTTAACATGCATTGGAGCATGATCTTAATTCAATGACAGCTTTGATGCACCTCAGCTTGTGCAGCCTCTTATATTCTTTGCAAAACTGGTGGTTTCCTATCTTATATGGGCAGAGTACACTTGATAATGTTTATTCTTCCACAATGTCAACCATTTTGGCCTTTCAAAAATGACCATCAAGACTAGGGGCGCAAGTGGGGCGGGCTATGCCGCTAATCAGCTGGGTCAGCCTGCACCGCGAGCCCACATTGCACCGCGAAGCAGGCTGCTTCGCTGAAGCGGTTTATGCGGGCAGAACTATGGGACCCAGCGGTGCTGTAAGCCCGCAACAACCATGAAACCTCAACTCGATGAGCGGAGGGGAGCTGCTGCGGAGGGCATCTATGCAAAGCATGGTGAGCCCCAGCCGCACCGTCGCCGACGAGTCCGCTGCCGCCCTTCTCGTCCATGCACCCTCCGCCTCTGCCCCCTCCAGATCGATTGGAACGAATCAATCCGTGAGCAGCGTGTGCAAGAATGGAAGGATCAAGCAAGCAAGCAACCTTGAAAGAGGCGGCGGCAAATGAAGAGAACAAAAGCTCGATCGGCTTCCATCCCCTTCCCTCTTTCCCAGTTCCCTGTGTAGATTTTTTAATTTCCAATTTCTCTTTTTTTCTTTTGTCCTTCTCCCTCTGCTAGTTCTCCAGCTGAGATGAAGAAAACTTTGTACTTCTGAAGCTAGGCATACCAACCAATACGCAGAGCAGAGAGTCCAGTAGGATCATCTCAAGGGTTGTTCTTGCATCCTCAAATTAAATTCATTTTTGTAAAGAGATTCCAAAAAAAGGATGAATCAATGAGAGAAATCATTCATTGTTTCTTGCAAAGTAGCTAGACTTCGCTCAGTTAAGCTCTAGTCAGTATTTTGATACAATACTCTAATCTAATGCTAGTCTGTTAGTATTAGCAGATGCTAATTTTTGTTGCGTTTGTTTGGGTTCTTGTTCAGGGGAGGGAGGATTAGAGAAGGCATAGAGCCATGGACGAAACATAATTACGATATGCTTACCTCGTCTGCAGCTAGCTGCAAGGCATGCGACGCTTTAGTGGGCCGCCGCGAAACCTGCAAAAACCTTTGCGGTTGCGTGGGGGTTGCCGCTTTTGTCCGCGTAGTGCTCGCGACTGCTGCGGAAGTGGGGCGAGCAGCCGCAACCCGCCCCACCTGCATCCTTAATCAAGACCTTTTACTGATGGTTAAGAGTAAAACTAAACGATAGAGCAGAAAAGGATTGAACGAGAAGAATTAGTGTTTACTACCTTGATAAAACTATTTGAGTCTACGGTGCTAATTTTTGACAGGGAGTACAGGAAAATATAGGTCTAAAGTAAATCTTACTACATATTTATTAGCATGCAATGTAGTATTAAAATTTTCATACCTGTTTGCATTGAACATCTATGGCATCGTACCTGATGCATCAGATGGATCCAAATGGAAATGCTTGACCTTTGTGAGGGTCGAAGTAGAAAGCTAGTGGAAAATGCTGTACTTCCCAACTGCAACAGTGCAGTACTTTGTTAGCACTTCCTGCCTGCTTCATAGCTATGTAAATGGAACTGACTTTTCACACTGACCACTAATAAACCTGTGCAAATTGTACCAGCAGTTCTACAATGTAATGTTATGCCCTCTTTCAAAAATGTAAGGTTATGCCCTTGTGGCCTGTGAGATCCCACAATTGTGGTGATGTGTCCCCATTATAAGTTTATAACATCGTAAGATTGGTTCCGGGTAATGGATCTAACACTTGCAATGTGACAAGTTAATCAAACATTCTGTTTGTATTTTAATGGAATTTTCATTTTTATCCTTTTTTAAGACTTCTGTTTCACTGCTTTTTTCTTACGTATCTCATTGAGTGAGACTGACTGCTGCTTGTTTGTGATGTATTATGATGGGACCTGTGATAATTAATGCTAGCCGTTCAAGCTTTCCTTGTTTCATGAAGGCTCATTTCTCTCTGTTATTTTTTTTTGGCAGATCTTTTCTCTGTTATTGATTCTGAAATTCTAAATTTATGCAGGTTCTCCTGGCCATAAGATCTCAAGGTGGTGAACAAGCTCTCGTCCAGACATTGAACCGTGCGCGTGAACTCTATACTCAGAGATCGCAGGCCACTGCTAGTGTTGATGAGCTCGCCTCTTTGCTTGCACAATGTGCTATAGCAGAGGCTCAGTCAACAAATGCTCACCCTCCACAAGGACCTGGATCTGACCCTGTCATGATGTTGGATTCTGATGAGGCTTGCATTCTTGCTGAGAGTGGAAGGAAGCAGATCATCTTGGATGCGTTTGCCGATGGAAGCAGCTTCATTTGCTTGAAATGTGGTGGGCTATTTAGCACATCTCGCAAAGATGAGCACTTGGCCTACTGGTGCGGGACTGCATGATCCTGGTGACATATCTGTGGTCACCCCAAGCGATGATCATGATACCCGTGAGATTTTGTAAAAACATCTTTCTCTTCCGATTACCGCTCCTTTACTACTGGGATGCCAGAGATGCATCTTCTGTTCACCGTAGCAAATGCATTGCCAACGCCAAACATTATGAAGTAAAAGAATTCCATCCCTATCCTTTGTATTGTTTTGACCTTTTTGCTGATGGAAGGTGTTGAGATGTTTGGCATGGTCGTTAAATTCCAATAGTAAATTTCTTGTGGTTAACTTGGACAACGCAAAATTGGGTACCTATAAACAAATCTGCAAGGAGGTAGAGCTTTGCTATCCCTACCTGCTGCGATGAACAGTTTGTTTTGGTTTTATGTTTTACTTCCTCTTTACCAACTCCCTTTTGCTTGGAGGACCAACCCAAGCTTATATGAGTTTGTTACTGCTGTGAACAACCGTATTTTGCAGGTTAGAATTACTTCATGTGAATGCGAAATAGTTCAGAACTGCACAAAGTGTAGGCAGCGTGCGTTTCATGTCCGTTTTTGCCGAGGCTTCACTCGAAGGCAACAGAGAGGAATAGACTGACAGCCACTTCACGTCTGCAACTTTAGTTCATGTCACGCCTGTGGCTTAAATTCTAAGTGTTTGCTGATATAATCTTGCTATCAGTAAAGGGATTCCAGTCTTCTTTTCTTCAACATTTTTCTCACCAAACCTGATATATTCTATTGGCTGCTTCTGTTTCATGTCTGGTGATGGACAGAAGGCTGCTGATTGCCCTTCCAAAATGTGGAGCCATCTTCTGTTGCTTTTCAAGCAATTAATGGTGCCCTTCTATCATCAGGTAATGGCAATTTGGTACAGTGTGTTCCTTACCAAAAACCATGAGTCCTTACTAATCCTAGTAGTGTCATGACTAGGTAGCTATGAGACAATGCACAGTAAGTTCTTTCCCGCTCTTGGGCTGTTTGGAATGCAGGAATTTCACAGATAATTTGAAGAAATTTATAGGAAACAATTCAAATCAGGAATTGAGAAAAATTCTCGCATTCCAATCGGGCCTGTATGGCCACTGAACAATCTCTGGTTGAGTTCATTTTCTTGTTTTTTAACTGAATGACTGAGCTAAAATGAATATGTGTGTTGCTGTTAGAAGTTAAAACAAGATTTGGTACATTTTATCTTCAGAGAAAGACCTGGTGTCTAAATCAAAGGAGTGCCATCCAAACCTACCTAAATTTGAGCACCTCTGAAGCAAACCTGCAGGTTGCAACTCTCAAGCAATTTTTAACCTAGCTTGATTTCCTGCCAAACATGCCAACTACTAATCCAACACAGGCTTATTTTACTTTGCTTAATTAAGTTAGCTTAGCCTGTCAGTCAGTCTGTCTGTCTGTCCCAACCCCCATCCCATCCCAACCTCCATTCCTTCCTTCCTTGCCACACACACACACACACACCTGAACATGTCAGTGTGAGTGATCCTTCTATCTGCACCACCTCATCCTCTAAACCTTATTAGCCCCACAAGACAAGCACGCAGAAGCAGAGGAGGAGGAGGAAGGAGAAGGAGAAGGAGATGAAGCCAATGGCCGGGCCGAAGCTGCTCGTCGTCCACACGTCGTCGAACAAGGCGGTGAACGGCGTGGCGTTGACATCGCCGGCGTCGCCCATGCCGTTTCTTGGCTCGTCCCGGTGCCTGTGGCTGGTGGTTTTCCTGGCTTTGTTCACCTGCGTGTCCCTCCTCACCGTGTTCTCCACGGCGCGCGCCTCGGCCGGGGCAGCGTACCAGGCAACGCTGCTAACAGTCAGCGCCGTCGCTTCGGGTGGTGGAGGAGGAGGTGGCGCGGCAGAGGTTGGCCTGCCGGGGTACGTGTTCGACGCGCTGGTGCAGTACGCGGCGGCGGCGGGGAACTCGACGGCGAGCATGCCGGAGGCGGACGTGCGCGCGATCGCGTCGGTGCTCCGGCCGCGCGCGCCGTGCAACCTGCTTGTGTTCGGGCTGGGCGCGGAGACGCCGCTGTGGCGCGCGCTGAACCACGGCGGGCGCACGGTGTTCCTGGACGAGAACCCGTACTACGTGGCGCACCTGGAGGGCGCGCACCCGGGGCTGGAGGCCTACGACGTCGCCTACGCCACCGCCGTGCGCGAGCTGCCGGACCTCCTCGACGCCGCCCGCGCCGCCGAGTGCCGCCCCGTCCAGAACCTGCTCTTCTCCGAGTGCCGCCTCGCCATCAACGACCTGCCTAACCAGCTCTACGACGTCGCGTGGGACGTCATCCTCGTCGACGGTCCGCGCGGGTACGTACCGTTGCACGCATTGACTCATGCATGCTGCATCCATCGTACTTTTCATGGACCGATTAATGAAGCGAACCAAGCTGATAATGATTATTGTGATGTGAAGGTACACGGAGGGGTCGCCGGGGCGCATGGCGGCGATCTACTCGGCGGCGGTGATGGCGCGGACCAAGGGCACGGAGACGGAGGTGCTGGTGCACGACTACGAGCGGGAGGTGGAGAGCACGTGCGGGCGGGAGTTCCTGTGCGAGGAGAACCGGGTGACAGGGACCAGCACGCCGTCGCTCGGACACTTCCTCGTGCGCGGCGGC
This sequence comes from Phragmites australis, assembly GCF_958298935.1. NCBI lineage: Eukaryota > Viridiplantae > Streptophyta > Magnoliopsida > Poales > Poaceae > Phragmites > Phragmites australis. The sequence goes on from NC_084926.1 coordinate 42,954,108, forward strand.
GCCGCCGCCAACCGTGAGGCGTTCTGCGGGCCGCCCGCCGGGAACGCTAACTAATAATCTAGTCATTTTTCCGTTTAGTTTCGTAGTCCTTTTTGTGATGATGGGAAAAGTGTTAATGCATGTGATGTTCTGTAAAATTGAATCCCGAGCAATCTTCCTCGTCCAAACAAAAGGTAAATATAATTTGAGAGAAGAAGAAATAAACGGGGATTTATATATCTTGCACGGAGTGAAAGAAATGGGAATGGAATTCACTCGCACAATTGAATCAATTCAGCACAAAATTGTCACGCTTGACATTACATCATATTGTCATGCCTTTTCTACTAATAGTACGGATCTCATGGATTTATTGTGCGTCATGAAACGCGAGAGGAGCTGGTGTCCGGATGGCGTCTGATTTGGTGCTGCGCTTAGGATGGCTCATGCTTGGACCTTGGACGGGAGGCTAGGCCAGATAGAATTGATATTCTGCAAACTGATCTTGCCGTGAGGGGGCCAGGGCATGTGGTACACAGTGGTCGTCTATAATATTCATTCATATCATTTCTAGATAATAATAAAAGTAACTCATATAATATACTACCTATAAAAGTTATGTGTAAAACTTACTTGCAATGCTATAGATGTCAGGAACTGTCTATACAATGATTTAGCCGGTAGTAATTTGTCTAATAGATATTTGTTAAATATTAGACGGTATTTTTCTCTCTTTCTTCTCTCCCCTTCACATCACTTAAAATCTCATGTGACATTTTTTATAGACAGATCATATCACACTATTGTACATGTCCTTAGGATAGCTCATGCTTGGACGGGATCGAGACCGGTTATTCTAGAAACTAATTGTGCAAGATGTGTTACAACACTACAGTATCTTGGCATTGACCATTCTCCGTATGCGACGATTGTCAAAGTTTCAAAAGAGCTCATGCCTGCATTGGGAGAAGTCAACATCCCCAAGGTAACAGAGATCAAAATAGGGTAGCTCATCAACTAGCCTAACATGCTCGGCGTGTCGAAAGCTAAGTGGCATGGTAGGCAGGTATCCCATACAGAGTCAACAAATGCGTTGGAGGTCCGAAATGCATCCCTCAACGGTTTCGTGGTTTTCACGAATATCAAAAAATGCAGTGGAAATTCGATAAGAATTCGGTTAAATTAGATCTAATCGAACATTTGATAACTGACTGATATCAACTAAAAGCCAATTGAATTCTACCAAAAACTAACCGTATTTCTCACATTATATTTGTGATTGAAAACTACTCGAATTCCATCAAAAACCGTTCGGTTTTATCGAATTTAAGTAAAGTTTATGAAAAAAATAGCTCAATCTTGTAAAATCGATAACTAATTCATCTGAGCTTCAAATCACGTGAAACAAATTTTGTTGGTTTCCTTGTAACATGGTCTACATGATAAAAGTATTTATACTCATGAAAAAGTTGTATATTTTCTATGAGAAAATATATTTTCTAAACCTAGTTAAGTTCATAGTTAATTATTTGCTAATCCAAAAATCATGAAACTAATTTTTTTACTCTTCTTATATGATCCTTTATATTTAAAAATATATGAAATTATGAAATAGTTATTGTAACGTGCATGATTGAGTAAATGTGTTACAACTAGATTAATTCATAACTAATCCATCACACCTCAAAATTAGTGAAACCACTTTTATTAGTTTACTTAAACAATGATTTGTGTAGGAAAAATAATGGTAGATATGAAAAAGTTAATTATGATGCTTTTTCTTAACATGTTCACTTTATGCTTGTGCACTTTGTAAAAATCATGGAAAAATTAATAAAACTCTAAATGAAGTGAAACTAATTTTATAGATCCTCTTAAGGTAAACCCTACACACACAAATATGTATTTTCATGTTAATATTTTCATTAACATGAGTTAATAAATGAACTACATGCTTTTTAAAGCATGCTTTTTCTTTTTTTTTTCCCAAACTTACTCTTTATGAAATATGATGCAAAAGACATTGTTTTTGAATTTTTTTTCCACGGAAGATATTAGAATTGTCTCTAATATTTTTATGATTTTTTTATTTTTTAATTCAAATTCGAAAAAAGGTTAAATTCATAATTTGGTGGAGGCCGAATTGACCGGTTTTCAACATATTTGTTAACCCTGATCCCATATTGCATTGATCATTGGTGCTCCAAGATTGTAACCCTACTCTTCTTTAATCAATGAAATCTCTCTTACCCGAAAAAATTGTGCGGATCTCATATAATTTTTTTTAAACATCTCATTGCAATTCAACACAATAGTAGTACATGCGGTCACTTACAAAAGAGTCGCTATTTTTGTGTCCTTGCCCAGGGAAGCTTAAAAAGGGTCGCTACCTATAGGAATTTCTAGGCCTACAAAGGGAGCGGGTCGAGGCGAACCGTTGCCTGACCCTGCGGCCCCTTCGTTTACAGGGTGGGTCAAGGGTCAACCCGCCCCTGTCGTTTGGTGCGAACCAACGAACCCAGGGTCGACCCTCTTGGAGGAAACTTGCATGTGGCTTGCTGCTCTGCGGAGCTAGAAACTTGAACACAGCTGCAAGTGCATGCGTGTGAGCACCCAAATACAGAACCAAATACCAATAATGCAATTGAATCATTGAATAAATGTGTAGGAACAATATCACGAGAAAAGAGAAAAAAATAAAGAACCAAATACCAAATACTGAATAAATACATATACCAAATACCAAATACCAGGGGCGGACCCACCATGATGCATGGGTATTCAGCTGAATACCCAACTTTTTTGAAAAAAAATGATTATATAGCAGCTATACTACGTATATATATCTCTAGTTAGGTCAACTTACTTGTTTGCTGCTTCAATCTATCAGACCACCCAGCAAATCGTGAGCCCAAGCTACTATCCATCCTCCACTCGTTGTTCAGTGAACCAACCCGATCTTACAGGTTCAACAAAAGTGAAGAAAACAGCAATAGAACGAACTCCAAATAGATGCAAACATGTGCAGACTATCACCGCACCTAAGACCATGAACCATGACACATAAGTTAAAACGTTATAACCAAAGTCTCATGCACCAGAACATTACAAGCTTGCTATTTTCGAAACACTCTGTAAACACAGAGGAAGCTCAGGTAAATTGCCACCAATTCTTCTAAGCTAAATATAAATATAAATAATGATAGGTATAATTTGGAGAGACCAATTCTTCCAAACTTCTGAAGGAGAGACTCCCGTGATTTGCTCTGGGTGAAATCTCAGAAAAAGACCACTTAAAAACCCTAAATATAAATAATGATAGGTGTAGCTGTAGGGGGGTCTTAAAAAAGGAACGGAGACTTTTTTGAGGGAGTTGATTCAAGATCAACAGATTGATTTTATTGGCTTGCAAGAAACCATGAGAAAAAGCTTTGGAGATAAAATTTTTTTTAGAAAGATTGATGCTAAAAAAATCCTATACTTGGCATTGGCCGCCCTCCTCTGGCAGGTCAGGTGGCATCTTATGTGCGATAAATCTAGATAGATTTGATGTTGACTTTTTCTCTTTTGGAAAATTTTATTGTCTTGCTAATGTGACTGATAAAAAAACCAAGATGAAATGGGCAATGGCCACTGTGTATGGCCCTGTGCAGGAGGAAGAAAAAGAACAGTTTCTGCTCAAACTGTCCATTTGTCCAACATCTGTCACAACAATAAACTTCCTCTGTTAATTAGAGGAGATTTTAAGATTCTTAGATTCAGTTTTTTAAAAAACAAAAAAATTCAAGTGAACATGAGTACTGATGTGTTCAATTCCATTATAAACTCGTATGAACTTAGAGAACCGTTCATGTCTGGGGGAAATACACATGGAGCAATAACAGAAGAAATCCAATCATTGAAAAACTAGATAGAGTCTTGATGACTAAAGATTGAGAACAAATGTTTCCCCTAACTTTCCTTACAAAGATCCCCAGAAATACGTCGGGTCACAATCCACTTGTGTTGAACACTGGTAATGAACCTAACAAAAGCCTAAAACCTTTTTGCTTTGAATTGTCTTGGCTCTCTCTTCCTAATTTCAGGCCTAAAATTGTTGAAATCTGGGGTAAATCAGTGAAGGCTAAATCTAGCTTGGATGTGTGGTCAATAAAAGAGAAAAGAGTTAAGAAATTCTTGAAAGGTTGGGGAAACAATATCAGAGGAGAGACCAGGAGAAAAAAAAAGAACTTAATGAAGAATTGCTTGGCCTTGAAATTAGTGAGGAGGAAGCGAAGTTCAAAAAACCGACGGTAACCGAGCAAAAATTGTGATAACTGACCATCTCGGTCCGGTTCGGTTTCAAAAACCGAACGGTAACCGAATTTGAATTCAAAAAATTCGAAAAAAATTAAAAAAAAATCCAATTTTTTTTGAAAAACACTAGACACAATTCCAAGACCTTCTGTGAAAACAATTTTAAAAAATAATATCGTTTGCATCATATTCTATAGGGAGGAAGTTTATAAAAAATGAAAAAATTGAAGCATGCGGCTCAGTTATTAACTCATGTTAAGGAAAAATTTAACATACAAACACATATTTTTCTTATGTAAAAAGGATATTTAAAATTGATTTCACTTTATTTAGAGTTTTATTAATTTCTCTATGATTTTTACAAAGTTCACAAGCATAAAGTGAATATGTTAAGAAACGGCATTGTAATTAACTTTTTCTTCTCTACTATTATTTTTCCTACGTAAATCATAGTGTAAATAAACTAATAAAAATGGTTTCACTAATTTTTGAGGTGTGATGGGTAAATTATGAATTAATCTAGTCGCAACACATTTACACAATCCTGCATGTTACAATAACTAATTCATGAGTTCATGTATTTTTAAAAGACATAGGATCATGTAATAAGACTAAAAAAATTAGTTTCATGATTTTTGGATTAGCAAAGAGTAAACTATGCATTTAACTTGGTTTAACAAATACATTTTCTCATAGAAAATTTTGAACTTTTTATGACTATAAATACTTTTATCATGTAGATCATGTTAAAAGGAAACCAAAAAAATTTGTTTCACTTGATTTGAAGCTCAGATGAATTAGTTATTGATTTTACAAGATTGAGATAATTTTTGGGTTTTTTTGCTGAACTTCACTGAAAATCGAGAAAACAGCTCGATAAATTGAGAAAACCGAGCGGTTACCGGCAATACGGAAAATTCGAGAAAACCGCTCGATAAATCGTAAAAACCACTCGGTAACCGGTCCAAACCGACCGGTTACCGAGCAGCTAAAATCGCGATTTTTTCCCCAAATTTCAAATTTTGCCAAATGAATTTTGTCCGATTTTTTTTGAATTTTCGACCGGTTACCGCGGTAACTGCGACTTTTCGGTTACCACCGGAGCTTGGTAACCGAGCTCCGATCGGTAAGCCGAACCCTGGGAGGAAGATACTCTGGATGATGCTCAACTTAGAAGAAAAAGTGAAATCCAAGTTGAGTTTATGCATATGTTGGAGGAAGAGGAAATATACTAGAAAAAAAATCCAATTTTTTCATAGAATTGCAAATGGTAGGAAAAGAACGAATACTATCTTCTGCCTCCAGCAGGATGATAGAATTATTGAAGGTGATGAAAATCTACTCCTCCATTCCACTGTGTATTACAAAGAACTTTTTGGCCCTGGAGAGGAACCCCTTTTTTATTTGGATGAGAACTGCTGGAAAGAGGAGGAAACAATAAATGATGATGAAAATGTTGCCCTAACTAGACCCTTCACTGTAGAAGAAGTGAAGTTTGTGTTCTCAATGGAGAAGAATACAGCTCCGGGGTCTGACCACTTACCTATTGAATTCTACCAAGAATGTTGGGATTTTATTGAGTTTGACTTCATGCAGATGTTTCATGACTTCTATGATGTGAGGAACCATCCAAATAATATTCTAATTAATCACCAGGAGGATCATTATTCATAATCACAACCTCGACGATTAACCAGAATATCATCCCGGTAGTCCCGGCACGTGTTTTGTGCCCAAGATCGGAACACATGCCCTTCCAACATGTACATCACAACAAAGCTTAAGAAAGAGCGAGTAATTAACATTATATTACAAGTTCTTAAGCATGCAACAAGTTATCATAATTTACAGTAAAAGAGAAATAGGGGAAGACTAAAACCTGCTCAACTCCTAACCAGCAAAAGAACTAAACAGCGGAAGACTAAAAGCAATACAACAAAAGGATATGGAGCCATATGCCCTTAGGCTCCATACCAGAACACTGAGTTCGGAGTAGAGTGTGCTACTCCTGCCCGCCACCCTGATCGGCAGGCACAAAGTAGCCAAACACCGCCCCTTCCTCAACGAAAAGAGTACCTGAAAGCGCAGGCATGAGTACGAAGGTACTCGCAAGACTTAAACTATATAGAGCACATATACATAGCTCGACTCCAAGGATTATGCATTGATTATTAGCAAGGATGAACCATAGGTTAAGTAAAACACATGCACTAAGCATCCTAGACATATGTGTGAGCGACTGAAACTTTACCAAGCATATGAAAACTAACCTGCATCTAACAACTGAAATATGTAACTGTAACAACATGTATATCAATAAGTAACAAGTGCCACATCACCATCTCCCACATACCAAACCACAAACCATACTTGAAACTCTACGATCGGGTGCAAATGAAACAATAGCATACTCATAACCGAGAGCGCGACAGTTCGAACTGTTTATACACCCTGCATGGGGATACTCTTGGACCTACACGACACGAGGACCATACGGCTTGTGCCACCCGCTAAAGTACACACAAGGGGGTACCCGTGACACCCTTTCCTAACCAGCCCCAACCGTGTGCGACATGTAACGCTCGGCGTGGCGGTACCAGAACTACTCCCGAAGCAAACTAGTACCGCTTACAAGCCTGCCCGCTCACACTGTCGTTGTTCAGGCCCCACAAAGCCACAGCTACGAAGGTATTTGGCTCGCTTTACCATTAGATCGGCATGTGGTGAGTAAGGTAAGTACTAAAGTCAACTACCCCGACGATCGGCCTTAAACGATGCAAGCAGTCTACGGTGTCCGATCTTCCTCTACCAGCCTACCCAGGGGAACTCCACATCCGGGCAGGACAAAACACCATTCTAGCACCGCCCACATATCGTCTCATACTCACCACTCATACAACCATCCCAACCTCAACAAGTGTGCATAGCCATAAGTAGGTCCTATGCTCGCGAACAACGGAACGCGCCGTCGTTCGACTTCTACCAAATGACCTAAGCATGGCTAAGCATATAAATCAAACTCGTGTCTACAAGGAATGTCAATACACAAGTATTCAAGGTAGAAAAATGCAATCGACATAGGTTCTACCCATTGGTACCCGACACTGACTCACTAAACATGCATATATACATAAGCATAATTTATCAATTTTAGACTTATCCAATTACACAAGAGGGATCAATATGCTTAGTTGTTTGCCTTGCTGTTCAGGTGTCTGCCCAAAATTTTCTTCGCTCTCCTGGAACACCGGCTCGATGTTTGCTAAAAAGAATAACACATGCAATACCATGAGTATGGATGAAATGCAACGATGCATACCACAGGACGCGCAAAACATGTTAAAAGTGCAAACATGCGAACTAGAACAAAATTGAGACTCAAACCAATTTGAAAAGTTACTGAAAGTGCGGAACCTCTGGAGAAATCTCCGGAACCTCCGGACATATGCGGACTATCCGCAAAATTATGCAGAACATCCGGACATTTGCGCAGCTTAGGAAAACTCCGGACTATCCGGAGAATTCTCCGGATACTCCAGACATGTGCGGACTTTTCGGACTTTGTCCGGACACTCCGGACATTGACAGGAAATGTGTTTTCGCTGATTCGTTGATCGATTCAACTTGAATACTAGACACACTTTACCTAAACATGGTCATACACTATATAAGGGGTTTAGATCCAATTAATTACGCAATGTTAAAGATTGAAACTATTTCAATGACTCATTAAACCTTAGCGCGTATTTCATTAACCAACAGAATTCATACACTCATCTCATGGCTCATAGTATTTTTAATGTGTAGAGCATGTTAATACAAGGCTAACAAAAGTGGTTTCATAATTTTAGGACATGGCAACAACTAACCGTGACCTAAACAAGCCGAAACACATTTAATTAACTCACTAATTCTCAAAAATATTTTCTGGAGTTCCAACATTTTTAACACGTAGTTCACACTCATACGAAGCTAACGCAACTGGTCTCACATCGTTTGGATTTCGGATGAATTAATTATGAATTTTACAAGCCTCAACGCGTGTGATGAATAGTAACTGCGGACCCTCCACACTTTTCTGCGGAACCTTCGCACTTTTGCGGACTATGCGTACTTTTCTGCGGAGGTTCCGGACTGTGAAACCTCTGGATAATTTTTTGGAGGTTCCGAACTTTTCAGAACTGCTCCTATTTGAGGGGAAACTTTGCCAAATTGATTTGCGATCTTTTCCACTCCAAAGGGGGATATGTTTGGGAGAGTTTAGAGAGTCTAAAACTCAACTAACCACCTAGTAACTCAATTTCTAAATCAAATCTCATCTAAATCCTCATTTTGGTCCAAAACCTCAAAAATTCATGAACTTTGCTAAAACTCGAAATCGACCAACCAAACCACGAATTTTTGCCATAGGGAGCCTAAGAGACTTACTCAAGATGCTTGTGGAGCTGGGTGACCGTTGAGGAGTGGAGGAAATGGAGGGAAATCAAAGAACTTCGGTGTTTCTTGTGCTTCAACCATGAACACCAAAAGACATCAAATCCGGTTATAATCTTTCGAGAAAACAAAAATGAATTGGATGGATGAGTAGCTTATGAGCTCTAGAATGCAATGGTACCCTATGCTTACCTCCAATCCTTCTCTAGAGCTCGGATTTTGGAAGAAATGGAGAGAGGGAGTGAGAGGGGAGTGAGAGCTCTTGCTCTCCTTGCTTAGGCCGGTTGGAGCACGGGAGTGAGGGTGGGAGCAGGTGGGAGAGAGAGAGAGAGAGGGTAGGTGAGAGCTGCCCACTAGAGTGGTTGGAGGGTGGGGCCACATGTGGGGCCCACAGGTAAGTGAAAAGGAGTCCGTTTTCGCTGCGAAATCAATTCTTTTCTCTTCCGTATTTTTTTCTCTCATCCAAATGATTTTATACGAATGCATTAATATTCCGATTTATAATTACGCAAAAATTAAACATAATGCTTCAAAAACATGATTATGATTAATCGCGTGATTAAGAATTTGGGTCGTGACATATGACCATGACCTAGACATCTGTAGACTTAATTATGGGATTATTACCCTCTTGCCCAATCTAAAAGAGGCCAACAAAATTCAACAGTATAGACATATCTGCCTCCTAAATGTAAGCTACAAGATATTTATCAAGGTGCTGACCTTGAGACTAAAAAAATACATGCATAGACTGATAGATCAGCATCAGAATGCCTTTATAAAAGATAGAAATATTATGGAAGGGATTATGTGCCTTTATGAAATACTGCATGATACCAAAATTAAAAAGAAAAATAGTTTGGTGTTGAAACTTGACTTTGAAAAGACATACGATAAGATCAATTGGGACTTCCTATTCAAATGCTTGGAACACATGAGGTTTAATGACAAATGGTGCATTTGGATGAGAGCTGTGGTGACACAGGGTACTCTCAGTATAAAAGCGAATGGAAAAATAGGGCCCTATTTTCAAAGCAAAAAAGGGATCAGGCAGAGGGATCCTTCGTTCCCCTTCCTTTTCAACATTGCAGCTGACACCCTTGCTAAAATAACTGTTGTGGCTAAACAGAATCATCTTATTAAAGGGTTGATACCTGACTATATTGAGAATGGGGTTGCTGTTCTTCAGTATGCAGATGATGTTATATTGCTCCTAAAAGACAATGAAGAAATGGCAATCAACCTAAAACTGCTCCTGTACAATTATGAGGCCATGTCTGGTCTACAATCAATTTTCAAAAATGCGAAGTCCTCATGATTGGTAAGGAGGATGAAAAGAAGCATTTTTTTTTTGCTGAAATGTTCAATTGTGTCATTGGGGAATGACCCATTAAATACCTTGGGGTTCTTGTATCCAGCAACAGACTCCTTATGACCTATTGGTTACCTTTGGAAGAAAAATTACTAAAGAGACTGTGTAGATGGCAAGGCAGTTCCCTTTCCCTTGAGGGTAGATCCACCCTGGTCAATTCTAGTTTGAGCAATGTGCCTATATATCACATGTCCATGTATCTCCTACCTAAAATCATTCATGAAAAACTAAACAAAACTAGGAAGAAATTCTTTTGGTAGGGAGGGAGAGTTAAAAAAAATATCATCTGGTCAAATGGCGAAAAATGTGTAGTCCCATGATGAAAGGGGGATTGGGTATTCAAGATCCCAGAAAATTAAATATTTGTTTATTGTGCAAATGGTGGCGGAAACTAGAAAATGAAAATGATATCTGGCAACAGATTGTAGAAAAAAAGTACATCAAAGACAAATGTGTTTCCTAGCTAAAACTTAACCCTAAACAGTCCTCTGTGTGGAACGATTTAGTTAGGGTTAACGATTTTTACCTTGCTAGAAAAATGAGAATTGGAAACAACATGAAAACTGACTTTTGGATAGATGCATGGTGCAATGAAGTCTCTTCCATTAACAAATTTATGGAGCTGTTTGAGATTTGTAATGACCAAAATATGACTGTTACTAATGCTGCCACTAAGCAATAGAATTTTTCTTATAAAATATGGTTTAATGAAGAGCTGCAATGTCAGCTAAGAAGATTGAGAGATGTCCTAATGACATGTGCTATGTCCCCTGAGAAGGACAAGCCCATTTGGTGCTGGGGGGACTCTAGGATGTTCTTTGTGAAATCAATGTACAATCATCTGTATAGAAACCAGACTGGTATCCAGTATAAGATAATACGGAAAGCCAAACTTCCTTTGAAAATCAAAATATTCAAGTGGCTGTTACTTCAAAACGCCATACTCACTAAAGATAATCTGATCAAAAGGAAATGGAAAAGGGATCCTAAATGTGTGTTCTGCTGTGAATTTGAAAACATCAACCACTTGTTTTTTCAGTGTATCATGGCTAAATATATCTGGAGTTTAGTTGGGTTGGTGATTGGGGCCAACTGCAGGCCAGTAAACATAAACCAATACTTTCTTTGGGTCAGACATTTTCTTCTTGGAGGAGAAAATTTTTATATGATGGGTTTAGCTGCTATGGCCTGGGCTATTTGGAGAATGAGGAATAGAGTAGTGTTTGAGAAAAAAAAACCCAACTAGATCTCCTACTGAGATTATGTGATGTGCCTGTGCTTTTCTTCGTTATTGGACAGGTCTCCAAGATGGTCAGCACAAGGACATGCTGTTGGGCGACGTGCAGATGCTACAGGCGATGGCACTCCTCTTTCACCCCAAGAAGCAGAATGAAGCTGAAAAAAATCGCAAGGATGCACGGCAAGGGAAGTATTCAAGCTGGTGCAATCGTTGAAATCAACTAGAAGGGCCGCGATGGTGGGCGGCTGATTGAAAGGGGACTTCTGTATCATCCGTTGATGGATTTCTATTGTTTTACTGCCTAGATTGGCACTCCTTTTGCTCCTAGCAATTTGTACTATGTTGACCATTGTCGCAGTTGTAATGGTGAACGCATATGTTGGTCTGTTTGGCATATTCTTTTTTGGGGCAGCTCTCTGAGCTGTGCTACTGATGCTGGATGTCATTTTTTGGTTGGTTTTAGATCAAGGGCTTGTAAATTTGTAGACTTGAATGGTGGGGTGGTTTGTAATTTCGTTGCGCCTAAGTAATTAAATTCGGGGATAACCCGTTTTGGGAAAAAAATTCTTCTAAGCTCAAGTAAATACAATCAGCACTTCTGGACCGTCTCAAGGCTTTTTTTATCCTCCAAATCAAAGCCTACAGCCAAGTAGATGACAAATAAAACTATAATGTTAATTCGTTATTTTAAGATCAACATGAGTGGTAATAGAGGAGGAAAAGACCGAAAGCTATAGCACACTGCTTGGTTAGAAGTTACAACAACATTGATTTGAACTATCAACTGATCAAATGCATACCATAGGTTTCTTCTTCTTATTCTTCTTTTTTTGGCATCTTCTCTTTCAATCAAACTTGGTAAAAGTCATACTTTAGAGGAAAATGGCACATACAGGATAAGAATCCAATCTAAAGATGCAGCAGAATGGTAATGCACCCAATATTCAGAATAAGGAGTCCTAAAAAATGTTCAGAATAAGTCGTCAGATCCAGTGGTCAATGGTACTAATTGCAAATGGAAAAAAACACATTTCAACCTAAAGCTTCAGCTCAATCGGCATATTACCATAGCAACCAACAAAGCACTCAAAGCACATACCTGATTGCATAGCTCACATACCAATATCATTGCAGACAACCTCATCATGGATTGATGCCATGCTAAATTCAGTAGAACCTACAGTTTAGATAATTATAGAAGATATGATAGTGTACATTAAGCATGAGTGACCAGCTACTATAGCTAGCACTTCTAAATGAAACTAGACAACAAAAATTACATTACCTGCTGCTCGGTACAAATCCTGCAAGCATATGAGCGCTTCAATAGTCTCGGGTGCCAAGCTACTACAAAAATCACCGATGATTCTTTCTCCTGTGCTGAAAGCTAACTCAGATGCTACAGAAGAACCTGGAATGGTTAGCACATCCCATGCTATACGAGCAAGGATCAGATACTTGGAAGAGTTACCAATCCACCATTTTAATATTTCAAACTCCTTAAACCGTGGAATTAGGTTCTCATCCAAATATCTATCGAGCTCCGTAGACACTTGAGCTTGAAGATCAATGGTAAGTTGTTGATCCCATGTAACCCATAGGTCATTTGTTGTTGCACATACCTCATGATTAACCTCACCTTGTTGAGTAGAGTCAACATTCATATCATTAAGCAGAGAAGAGTATTCTGAAAACAGTTGTCGAACTAATCTTTCCACTCTATCAAGTTTTTTCTTAGTTGTCATAGGAAAGGAGTCATAGAAAAGAAATCCAATAAACTTGAGCTTGTACCTTGGGTCAAAAACCACAGGAATATATAGTGATACATATGATTTCTTCCAATATTTGTTGAACTTCTTTTTAACCCCTTTTAACACCTTAGCAATTTCAGCACCTACTTCAGGATCCTCTTTTTAAAAAATTAGCTTGATCTTCCACATCTCATGGAAGTCGAGGTTTGAAGTGGGGTACCGAGGGCCATAAATCACTTCTGTTGCGTCAATGAATACCTCCAGCGACTCACAAAGAATGTTAGCCCATTCCCATTCTTCAAAAGTGGGTGCATATGTGTACTTTTGATCCTCCGATTTGAATGAGTCAAATGCATTTTTAAACTTTAAGGCTGTCTGAAGCATCAAACATGTGGAGTTCCATCGTGTGGTCACATCGAGGGATTGTTGCTTTTTGCATGCGATGCCTTCTCGTCCAACAATTTCCTCGAAAATTTGTTTTATAGATTGTGAAGATATAATGCACTTCACTCTTTCACGAATGTTGACAACAACCGGTTCCACAAAGTTCAGCCCATCCTTCACAATGAGATTGATGACATGCCCTGCACAACGATGTTGAAGTAATTTCCCTTTCATAGGTAGAACCTTCTTGTCCACAAGATTCTGCTTCAACAAGCCGATCATTGAATCATTCGTTGCAGCATTATCAAGTGTGGTCCCAAATAGTTTATCTTCAATACACTAATCTTGGATGCAATTGAGAATATTGTTGAACACCTCAGCTCCAGTGTGGGGTGTCATCACATCTATGAACTTAATAACCCTTTTCTGCAATTTCCAATCATTGTTGATGAAATGACATGTAACACAGATGCAACCTAATGTTTGAATGTTGGTCCACATGTCAGCTGTCAGTAAAAAACTACCATCTGAATTCTTAAAGACCTTCTAAAGTTCTGATTTCTTCTCAATAAAATCTCTTATGCAATCGTTCCTAGATGTAGTCCGAGAAGGCACATTGAACAATGGGTTCAGACTTGCAACAAATTTTCTGAATCCATCATATTCCATAAAGAGGAAGGGAACCCCATGTAAAGAAATCATTCGTATGAGCTCACATCATGATACATCTGGGTCATAGCTCCAATCCTTCAGAAGAGTATCATTGGGAGACCTTAATGTGGAACTCAAGTCTTGCACAATCTTGAGAGCCTTACTCCATTTCTTACATCTTCTCAAATGGTTCAACAGAACACTTGTTCCTGAACCACGCCTGGCACCAATCATATCATCACAATGTTTGCATCTTCCTTTTACAACTACTCCATCAACCACTATTGGCTCAAATTCTTTCTAACACTTGGATCTGAAGTTTTTTGTAGCCTTTGCAATTGCTATTGCAATAGATGGATCAATTCCATCAATATCGGCTTGTTAATTGCTATCATCATCATTGTTGTCATTTTCCCCATCAACATCATACATGTCAACATCTTTGTTGGATCCTATCAACAAGAACAATGAATCTGAATTTTCTCTCTTCCTTCCAATCTTTTCTAGAAATATAATGAAAAAGGTCAGGTAGGAAAATAACATGGTGCTTCTTGGAAACTTTTATGGAAAAAGAAACAATGAAATTGAACTAAGAGATGCTTGGAATCTCACCATAAGAGGTGCCTGTGCCAATTGTTGTTGTGGGTGTTCGGAATCCAAATGACGGCGAAGTGACAGCTATCGGAGACCTCATGTGTTCTTCCATTGCAAGATGCATTGAATCATGTGTTTTTGGACTTGACATGTGGGACAACAGAAGGGACGAGCTTGAGGCCAGAGAAAGGTTTTTATTAGTGTCACATATACACCAATCAAATAGAATGAAGTGTGTATATGCTTAAATTAAACTAGATTTTTGCAGTTCTGCTAAAAGCAGTACACTATGAGATGTAACACATGTCAGGACTCAAGAGATATGACCAATGTGCATAAATGAAATGCTTCTTAAAAAACAATTGAGATACTGGTGTTAAACAAGCATAAGAAAAGGAATTTGCATTCCTGAAAGGCTCACCATCATGACCTTGTGAAACACATAACAAGGATGTATGAACTCTACATCAACTAAAGTAATTGACTCCTACTATCACGATTTTGATTGAAGAGGAATGAAGGATATTAAGATTCTTCTTTTTAGAACTCCACTTGCATTACCCTCTTGTACTAATAGTTGTTTCTAAAAAATTGCAGAGAAGAAAATTCATTAATATTTGGCATTGTGATTGTGAAACACAAGAAGATAAGTAAGTATACTAATGGTTATTTGTACATAATACATAGAAGAATTATTGCAATTTAGTAACAAGGGGAACCTATCTCAAGTTAGAAAGGGAACACAAAGAGCATAGCTGTAAACAATATAGTAAAAATGGATGCATACCTCTTAGCAAAAATAGAATGAAGTGTCTCACAATGGGTCAAGATGCGAGGGGAGAGGGTTTGGCTCCCGGCTGCGATGTTGCTCGTCGTGGCGGTGATGTGATGTGCCTGGGGGGCGAGTAGGCTGGAGACAAGACTAGTGGCGAGGGAGCTCCAACCATCGAGACCCACTAGCCTCACCTTCCCGGTGAGGAATTCAGACACCCCGAGCGCGATGGCAGCGTCATCGTCCGACTTCAACCCTTGGTCCAGTAGCGGCGACAGATTCTTGCGCTTGCCGCCACCGTGAAAGTGCATCTAGGCCCCTTATGGGTTTTGGCTAATTGATGACAAACGATTAAGGGACTAATGAGTTTATCAAGTTTATGAATAGGTTTTAGTATCATTGAAAAAGCTTAAAAGAAGTCGACGTCCCTCAAAAAGAAAAGAGAAGCGGCATGAAGAAACTCCTAGGGTTCAATTTATTTTTCTTTTGAATTTTAGTTTAGGAATGTCATGCTACAAAAGGGGATGCTTTTTGGTAGTCTTTCTAGTGTCTCAGTGCTCAAAGTATCTTATTAAAACCATTTTTTTTAGAGACACAATCACTCACGGACACTGGGAAAAAGGGCAGAGTTGTCTGAGCCAGGAGTCTCCGGGTTAGTTTGGAAACTCCGGATTCTGTTAAGTGTTCCAGAGTCTCCGAGTGAGACTCCGAGAGAAGGTCTCTGTCTAGCTTTAAGTCTGAGCCCAGAGTCTCCGGGTTAGCCCGGATACTCCGGACTGTGTTAGTGTCCCAGAGTCTCCGAGTGAGACTCCGAGAGAGAGTCTCTATCTGGCTTCAAAGCCTGAGCTCAGAGTCTCCGGGTTAGCCCGGATAGTCCGGATGCTATTAGTGTCCTGGAGTCTCCGAATGAGACTCCGAGAAAGAGTCTCTGTCTGCCGAGGGTGCTAAAGCCGGAGTCTCTGGGTTGGTCTGGAGTCTCCGGGTCCTCATGCTTCTGGACCTTTCGGGCATCCTCCGAACTAGTGTTTTGGTCGGTTTTTCTCAAGTGTTACCCGGAGTCTCCGAGTGAACCCGGATACTCCGAGTCAGTGTAACGGGTAGTTCTGACAGGTTATGTGCGTGTATTTTTGTGCTATCCGGAGTCTTCGGATGAACCCGGATACTCCGAGTCTGTCTGAAAAGCACAATAACAGCTAGTTTTGGGGGGAATGATATAAATACCTCTTCACCGCCCTCCATTCAATGCTGCTGAGCTACCTGTGAACCAACTCTCTCAAGAGCATTCAATAGCCCTCCCAAACCCCTCTAATGCTTGATCTTTGCAAGATTTGAGAGTTACAGTTTAGGGAGTGAGATTTAGAGCAAGAGAGCAACAAACAAACCTTTGAGCATTTTGAGTTCTTGCCAAGCTGCGATTTACATTCTTTACTCTTGAAGCTTCATGCTTCTAGACGGCAAGAGGTCACCTGTAGAGCACCCAATCTTTGTGGAGTGCCATGGGAAGTTTGTATTACCCGTGAATTGAGTAAGAACCCTAACTCGATCTTTGTGGTCGCTTGGATGAGGATATGGCTGAAAAAGATCCGGCTCTTTGTGAGCTCCTCAACAGAGACGTAGGCACTTCTTTGTGAGGTGGCCGAACACCGAGAACAAATCATGTCTCCATTTACTTCCTTGCACTTTACTCGTTCAAATTGTTATTTAGGGATTTGCCACAATATTGTTGCTTGCGAGTATTTGAGTGCAGGTTATTGTTGAAAGGAGCATATATATCTTATAGAGACTGTGGTAACTCATAGACTATATTAGACTTACTTAAATTTACTTTGATTTCGAGTTCCTGTATAGACCGGATAATCCGGGTGAACTCGGATACTCCGGAATCCGGAGTATCCGGATTGAGCCGGAGTCTCCGAACACTGTCTGATCCGCTGCAGAGTTTTAATTTGCAGAAACCACTATTCACCCTCCTCTAGTCAACATCAAGTACTTTCACGCCGAAGGGAACGTTGTGGAGGGTGCCGCCCTTGGTCCAGTAACTTTGACAACCCTCGCAGAAGTAGCGCGGCAGGGGCTCGGGAGCTGGATCTGGCGACGGCGGTGAGCTAGTTGCCATGATGCCGTTAGAGTAGCCGCCTGTTGGGAGCGATGTGGGGCGGCTTGACCTCAGGGCCGATAGGATCGTCATGCTATTTGTCGAGTGTTAGTTTCTGACAATGATTCCGGGGTGTACCGGTCAGTGGGTGTGTGAACAACGCTTGCGGTGTTCGTGTGTTTATGATGAACTCAAGAACACAGGGGTTATCCAGGTTCAGGCCTCTCGAAGGATAACAACTCTACGTCTTGTGTATTTTATTATCAATGTTTGTGAATTAGTTACATATGAGTTTTCTCGACTCTTGCTTCTTCCTTTTACAAACCGAGTCCTCCTCTCTTTATATACAAGAGAGAAGTAGAACTTACAAGTGGGTCTCGTTTAGCAGACTCATATCTAGCTAGATATTGTACTCTTGGATCATCATTATGGAGAACCGGGTGAACTCAACTTGCTCTGAAAGCTCTGTATGCCCATCCCATCCGTGGAACGACACCACACCTACCTCCCCCGATCGTCCGGCCTGTCCCATTGCCATACGCCGCAAGTTCGTCTACCAAGCCGTCTCGTCCATACGCTCCGCGAGTCTACCTGCAAAATTATCCACTTGCCTGGTCGTTCTACAGATCATGTCCCATCCATCGCGTGGTGCAAGTCAATCCGCAACACCCCACTTTGTAGCAATCAATGCTACAAGACGAGGCATTGCTCATCTCCGTCGGCTATGACTTTATTCGCTGAAGGAGATGCTTCGAGAAGGAAAACACTTGAGTAGACATCAATAAATACAATTAGATAGGTTAGGTATGAGTGATCCTGCGACCAGCAAGGGCTGGTCGCGAGATCATATTTATACCGTAATGGTCGTGTAAGTCTTGCGCTGGTCGTGTAAGCCAAGGGTTGATCACACGATAGACTAAGGTTCAGAAAATATCCCCCACCGATCGTCATATCCCTCGTAGGACCCGTTAGCCGGATACCCCTTACTAGATGCTCAGACACTATTGCTCCTATCCTATTTGGGTCAGCCCGCTTTGATCCATGGGCTGATTTTAGGGTAGGTCGTGTTCACAAATGGGTTGACTCGAACCCCTCGCAGCCTAGGAATTTCCAAAAGAGGCGGGCCGGGCTTTGGGCCTGAGGCGGGCACCGGCCCATTTGCTGGGTTTCGGCCCTTAAAGGCGTTGCCACGCTCCCCGAGGCAAACGGCGCCTTTGCTGCCAGCCGCCGCAGTGAGGCTCGCTCGCTCTCTCGTTCTCCGGCGCTCGCTCGCTCGCTCCGCTCCCCTCCGCTGCAGCGACCAACGAGGCGACCCAACGATGCTGCGGCTCTCCCGTTTCCTCCCTTCCGCCTCCAGGTCAGCCACGACCCCAAACCCTAACCCTACCTCCCCCCCCCCCCCCCCGCTTCCCGGAGCGGCCCCTCGCCGCCGCCGCGCCGTACCATTCGTCTATCCGTGTGCGTGGTTTCGGGGCGCGATGTTTAGTGTGCCAATCGGCTCTTTGATCGGGTGGGCGCGCGTTTGTGCAGTGCTACTGTGTCCTGCTATTGTAGTAGCCAAAGTGGCCCGGGTTTTGGGGTGGTTTTAGCGGTAGGGTTTATATCTAGGATTCTAGGTGCATGTTTGCTGCTGCCTTCGCTTCCACGGATGATGTAGTATTGTAGTAGATACAGATTTCGCTGGGGAAAGACATTTTTCGCTGGGAAAGAGGTATCTCCCGCTCCCCCCCCCCCCCTACGGTGACGCATTTGTGTATGCTAAGTGTTGGAATGTACATTCCTGCCTCGTGGCGTCTTGAGTTTTAATGGTGATGGATGATCACAGGACTTAGCTAACTGTCCTGAACGTTACTTATTTGCCCCTTCTAGTCACTGGGGTTAGGGTTTTATTGTTACGTAACATAGATATCGGTTTATTTCAGTGTTCTGAGTGTGATTTCTCTTGAAGTGCTGATATGGCTGATATATCTTATCCCTTGTGTAAATCAGCTTGCCTGAAGTGCTAATATGCTGTTTAGTTCATGTGCCTAATTCATTGAGTGGAGAACAGTGCCAACTTTAGTTAGCAAAATCATTGAGCGCAGAAGTCTAGTTCGTATGCCTAAATCGGATCCCTTGTGTATAAATCAGTATTTAGTTAGCAAAATCATTAAGATCAAATTTAGTGCTACCATGAACTTATTGAGGATTGGGCTTAATGATGCCAATCACGCCATTAGAAAAAGAAAATATTGCTGCAAATCAGCAGTTCGTTTGCAGATTATCAATTCCATTCTTCTTCAGCTTTTTATCTGTTTATGTAGTTCCTATTTCTATTTTTTCAATTATCAATGTATGTGGGTTGATGATTGACATTATGTGAAGGTATTCATTTATCACTCAAACTTGAAATCCATATTTAAGTCACTATTTTTTCTGTGGTATGGTTCTGTAGCTTTTTTTACCAACTGGATTTGGTTCAACATCTTGTACTACTATTGTCTTCACTCTATTGACTGCCTCAAGTTAAAGTACTAGTAAAAGTTAAGGGTTTTTTTTTCATTCACAGGAGAGGTTTAGATCTAAAGGATGCTCTTTGGAGTGGTTCATTGACATTCCAACAAGCTGTTTCAACTTCAGCAGCAAATCTTGATGGTCAAGCCTTTGTCACTAGTTGTTATTACTCAGCCTTCTGCGTGCTTTGAGTGCTAAGCTTATGAAAGTTTTTTTTTTTCTGTTTGCATGCTAAGTTAATTGCTTAATCCCTTTGAGCAGAGAACTCATCTGGTAAAAAGTTCGCAAGTTATACTGTGTTCAAGGGAAAGGCTGCACTTTCTGTACATCCTATACTGCCAAGTTTCAGCAAAGTGGAAGTATGATTCCTTTTTATTTGTTTGTTTTTTGGCATACATTGTCCTCCATCAACAACAGAATTTTTTGTTTCATCAGTCTGGAGGATCTCGAGTGAACAGAAATGGATCAGTAATGTTGACTTTCTTTCCTGCCGTTGGACAAAGGAAGTATGACTATACAAAGAAACAGGTAACAATATTTCTTGTGTAGTTAGTATTTCCTAGTGGGGAAAACTACTCACACGAAGGACAATTAGTCAATTACTACTTATGCCAATCACATGTGCATTCACTTTATGATCCTAGAACATATATTATTGCAGCTGTTCGCTCTGTCTCCTACTGAAGTTGGAAGCTTGATAAGTCTTGGGCCTGCTGAATCCTGTGAATTTTTCCATGATCCATCCATGAAATCAAGGTTTGTGATAGTATTGTGTGAGCTTAAAAATCAGATAAATCACTTGTGTTTTTGTTTATTAGCCTTCGGACCCCAACCATTTGTGTATGTAGTCATGAAGGACAGGTGAAAAAATCTCTGTCAATTACTCCGCTTGGCAGTGACAGTGGATACTTTGTTAATATAAGTAAGTGACTCATATTGCATTTCCAACCGCCCATTTTCATGACGCTTGATATCTGATCTCGCCATTGCTAGAGCAGTGTTGTTAGCCAAAAAGCTTTACCCAACTGGGCATATGTTTGACAAGCTTACTATTACTATTGTGGCACTGCTGATAGATCAAATACTGTCTCTTGCATTAAGTTGGGGCTTGAGGGTTTTGCCTGCCTAAACTCTTAAAAGTAGCTGCCTGAAATGAAAAGGGAAATGCTTCCTGCTGTAGCTAGGTACCATTACATGCATCATGTTTGTTTAGTATGTTGTACACAATAATTGATATTCTTATATTTGCCCTTTACTCTTTGTATTGTTAAAACTTTCTTTATATTTTGTTTGCTGAATGGCTCTAATAGGAGTTGCATCACATTTTTTTTGCAGCCGTTCTGAACAACGTGGAGAAAACAACTGATCGCCTTTCAGTCCCTATCACAAAAGGCGAGTTTGCAGTGATGCGCACAGCATTGAGCGTAAGTTCTCATATTTCTAGATAGCTAAGAATAGATTTGGTGTCACACTGGTAAGCTTCAATCAAAGTTCTTTGAAGAAAATACATGTCAGTTTATAGTGCCAGGTTTGCCTTATACAACATGGATTTATTTTCTGATGCCTATGTTCAGGCATATACAATTATTTGTTGAAAATGGTTGGTGCTCACGAGCCATGAGTTACAGACCCTAATTACGCTGCCCCTTCCTAGTAGGAGTATATATATAGTTATATGGCTTTATTTATGCTTTTTTGACTGCCCGGTGTATTATGCATTCTTGCAGTTTGCGTTGCCACACATCATGGGCTGGGATCAGGTCTTAACTAATCACCATACAACAGCTCCCCCAGTTAGCAAGCCCAGGGTGGAGCGTCCACACCCAGATTCCGAATGGGAAAAGTGAATATTCCTTGTAGCAACTTATGGAGGATTTTTGGGCATTACTACGAAGTTGCTGCTGCAAAGTATGGAAAATTGCTCCTTCCTGATCAAATTCGGACCCTGTCTGTATTCGATTCTGGAACTGAAGATTGAAGGACAGACGAGAGGCACCTTGAACCATTGTGTCTGTTCAGTCATGTATAACTTCGCCATGCCTACTAAATGCGAATTTCTAGTCAGACTGTTGGGACTATGGTTACTTGCATTTGATGTCTGTTCTTGGTATTTGTCAATTTAGTAGTATGTTCGCTGCGAACAGATGAACTTTATTTGTTGCCATTTGGTCATGGAGCAGTCAGGCAAAATACGTGAGCCCAGCTGCCATAAGCCAGGATGCATTGAGACACAACAAAGGATGCATCACTTGACCATAAGATCGTTGCAGAGATTACTTACTCCACTGCATTGGAATCTCTCAGTGTTCATTTACTCAACAGGGTACAACGTACGAACATGGTAAAGCATTCGATTACAGAATAGAGTACAAAGTACGAACATAGTAAAGCATTCATTTACAGAATAGAGTGCAAAGTACAAACATGGTAAGCAGCTGCCAAACGGACAGCGTCATCTTACAAAACACAATACATAGGAGAACGCTAACACTGTCACCATATACCCAAAAGAGTCTAAGCTACACTTGATACATAGCGATACATTCCTTCAGGTATCGACTGAACTTGACAACAATACTTGCAGTTGGCAGTCTTGGACCAAGTAGATGTCGATAAAAAGAATCATTAAGAACTGAGTAAGCTTGTACAGAAGCCTATAGTCCAGCAGGAGGTTGCGGGATATATGTTTACAATCCAGCAGAGACCAATCCGTGCAATGTAATGATCCCACACACGACATTGTGGTCGTCGACAACAGGCAAGAACTGCACAGGTGAAGGAGGTGATTCCATCTTCTCCATGGCTTCGACTGCCATTGCCTCCGCAGTGATTGTCCTTGGATTCCTGTAAGATAAAGCAGGCCAGTTAAACAATGCTCTAGCCTCTGGATTAGACTAGGAACAAGTTCACAAATACAACGGAACATAGGACATCACAAATACAAGGAGGTGAACACTATCTACACTAAGGAAGTGGACATTATATACACCGAAGGCATTTATTTTCCTCGGATGACATAATGAACACGCTGCCTGGTATATCAACTTGACAAAACAGAAAAATGGGAGATATGCTCAGAATTCATTTCAGTAATCAGAATTTTTTTTCTTTGATAGTGTATCCACTACATTAATCCCACTTGTACTTGATTTTGCAAGGAAGCTTAAAGGACAAAAAGGGGGGAAAGACAAAATATTAGAAGGTACGTTATTAGGTCGCCATGGACAGATGAGTGAAATATGTAACCCCAACATGTAACTACATATAAAGAACATAAGGAACAGGATTACAAGGTTAAAGACAACTATCCGGTAAAAAAAGGTTGAGGACAACTATTGCAAGCAGAAAGTTCATTTGTGGAGCACTAAATATTGAACAAGACAACATTTATGTCAAACCCATATAATGGAAAGTGAGCAGAATAGAGGAATGAAAGCCAACTCTGAACTAAAACATAACTGGTAATAGAAAATCTGATTCTCACTCAAAACCGTTTATCACAGTATTTCGTATAGAATTCTGGCACTGATACTGCTCGTGCTGATGATACAAATGAGTATTGTCAATAGAATATGATGTAGTCTATATTTTAGAAAGTGCTACAATTTTTTGGAAAATGGCAAATTCCAAAGATCTCGTAATACAATATAAATAGTTAGCATAATGTCTTGCATTTATAGGGAACTCAGATGTTACAGGGTGAGCGAGAGAAACAAATCTTTTCACACAGGGCAGGAAAACCAGCGTTTCGATTTACAGCAAACCAAAGGGGACCAATAATTGATCCAGCGCCAAGTTTCCAAGTCCCAGATGTACTAGAAAGATCTTAGTATCCTACAAACACCTCATACTTGCGGGAAAAAAGAATTCATAGAGGCCTGGTAGAACATAGCAAGTTAATATTGACAAACCTGTTGCACATCTCTCCAACTGTGAGATTAAAAATAGCTGGCCCGCTTGCCTTAAGTGTACGCCGGAGATCACCATCAGTGAAGGTCCCAATCAAATGATGCTCGCCATCAACCACAAGTAGACACCCACAACCTTTACTGGTGAGTTCAGTGAGTTGATCCATTATCATATCTCCCTCCTTGCACAGAGGAAGCTCGTTCTGTTTTTTCATAACATCCTTAACCTGCGGGGTGTTTTTATAAGAACAATTAGTCTAAAAGACACCTCACCCATAGAAAAAGAAAATGTTAGGCACGTCAAACTAACAATAACACCCATAGAAATCCAGATGGTTGAAGAAACAAGATCTAGGCTTGTTTTCACATTCTGTAACTTCCATTTCCCCCCAGTTTTGCACATGAACAAGGCGTTCATTGAAATGTGTCATGCCATGCATACCCGGGCTCACTCGTCACCGGGAGCTACGAAATTGTAGCTAACTGAACAATTAAATCATCAAGCAATTGACAACGCATAAAAATGATGAGACTCTTTGTTGTGTTTTATTTGCGACAATGAAAAGACTGAAAATGGCATGTGCATAAGGTCCCCTGGTCCCCCCATATGAAGAAGACCGTGACAGTTAACCCTAAAAAGAAACAAAATGTTGGTTGGATATTAACAAAAACTATCCAATCATGAGTTCATGACAGTTAACAAGCAAATTACCAGGGCAATTCAAAGAACCAAGCCTACCGCCACAGACACGCAATGCTAAATAATCCTAATAGTAGTAAGGATCTGAGATCTGATGTTTCCCGCCGGGTGGCAGCACAAGATCATTGCAAGTTTCTAAAAAAGGTAGTATGCGGATTGCCTGTTTGTGTATGAATTAGAGGAAATAATTTACCTTGAAGATGAGTGTCTTTCCGATCTTGCCGGCGGGGTGGTTTGCGGCGTACTGGTCCCTGGAGAGGCGTCGCGCCTCCATGATGGCGGCTACGACGGTGTCCCCGAACACCATCTGAATGGCGGTGGAGGTGACGGGCGCGAGGCCGAAGGGGCACACCTCCCCCTGCAGCGGCAGGTGCACGTTGAGGTCGCACGTGGCGGCGAGCGGACAGTCAGCGCCGGACGCCGCCGAGGTGAGGGAGATGAGGTAGGCGCCCTTTGCACGCGCGCAGGGCGCGAGCGCGAGCAGTTCGTCTGACGCGCCGGACTTGGAGAGCAGCACTAGCACGTCGCCCGGGAAGAGCGCGCCGATGTCGCCGTGGAGCGCGTCGACAGGGGCGAGGAACCCGGCCCGCGTGAACCCCAGCGACGCCAGCGTCTGCGCGATCTTCCTCGCCACGATGCCCGACTTGCCGACGCCGGTGAAGAACACGGCGCCGGGTGCGTCGAGCAGGGCCTGCGCGAACGCCGCCGCCTGCGACATGTCGAGGCAGTCGAAGAAGTGGTCGAGGTGCCGCCGCTGCGCGACGAACAGCGGGGCCAGGTCCGACGCCGACACCGTCGGCCGCCTCTGCGCCGACGATGTCGCCGATGGCGGCGCGCATTGCAGCGAGGGGGGCACCGGGATGGAGCCCATGGGCGTGGCGCGCGAGGACTATTCGATGAAATGCCGCGGCGCGAGGAAGACGGGAGTGGTTCGTTCCTTGGGATCTGAGGAAACGGGTGCTGCGATGCGAAGGGGGGAGGAGGAAGAGGCGGCGTTTGCGCGTGCGTGCGAGCGAGCGAGCGAGGTGGGACAATTGAAACAAAAGGAATTCCCAACGATCAATGCTATTTATTTAGTGGCGATCCGCCGTAGGGGCGGAGGGGTCAAGCTCTTACCCCACGCGCACCTGGATGCTAGATGTAAGTGGATACCTATCAGTTTCGGATCGCTATTTAGTTTATGTTTTACTTAACTTATGATATATTTGGTTTATAGATAAATTTTATCATGGTTTGTCACGTTTAAAATTGGTTAGATTTGATTAGTTTAAATATCTATTTGATTTGTAGTTATAATTGTGACAAGACTCTTCATACTATACTCAAAAAAGTATAGCATGATTTCTTTAGACGTGTCAAAGTATGATGAAGATTTTAATCGAATAAATTGAGACAAGTATGATAAAAAATTATGGTAAATAGTGGCAAGTTTAGTACATGAATCAAACAGACTCTTAATTTGATAGTAGTAAATCTTTAATTTATTTTTTTAATTTTCAACTCAATGATTAAAAAATACAAAATTTGTATCCCTACACGTCAAACTCTTTTTCAATTTTTTGATATGGAAGTGAAAAAAATGAGGAAGAGAGAGCTTCGTGCTTGGAGGTCCTGAATTCGCCACTGGTAACGTGTCATGCACTTTAGAATCTGGAAGTGTAACGAACTAAACCGGGATTGTCTTCTTCCCTGCCAGGATAATTAGGAGATTTTTAGTGACATAGATTTTTTTTAGACCTACATAGGTACGTAGATTAGGATTGGCGAAATCATACAGCTCCGGACTCTTGTTTTGACTAGATCCGAGCTGATGCGTGCTCTGGACTGATAGGCACTCGTGCTTGACTGTTTTTTTTTTTCTCCCTTGGAACTCCTCGTGCAATGGTCATGTTCGTGGTCCGAAGGAGGACGAGTGGGGCCCGCACGGGTCAATTTTGGTGACTCCTAAGCTAACGCTCCGCATCTGCTTCTGCACACGTCAAGGCCAACTTGGATGGAATCCAGGGTCCGTTGGTTTTGTGGACTTCCTAGCTGGTTTTGTCCGACCAAGCTGTATTTGCACGAACTTTGCTGGAATTCCTAGCTATTGAACTGCAAAATTCGCTTGTTCGGATACACTTGAGTGCACCTCAAATACTAGTCGACCATGGTTAACCTGTTCGACTAGAGTGCATGTAGCACTGGGGATTCACCGTTTGTAAATGCACACGGGGGTAATCAAAATCATTGCAAATGAAGGTTGGCGGCTTGTCACTAGATCGTTCGCAAACACACAAGCGTCAACCTGCGTCAGGCAATCGCTGCCCATCTGACACCATCAGCGTCACCCATCCTTGAAAGCAATTGCTCAACTTCGACAAGATGCCCGGACTAGTGCATGAAAACAGCACCCATACCACTTTCCAAAATTACCAAAAGTGTATTACGCTTTAGAGCATGAAGAAAAAACAAGCCAACAAACAGAAATGTAGATTCTAGAGTAAAGAAATCGTGCAACAAGGCTCAGAGCTACTATATCACAACAGGCAGCAGCTACATTGAAAAATATCTGCGCATCTCTGCTGCTCTGAAAGAAGAATACATTACTAAACCAAGAACATTCACATTACACATGCAAGTCCAGGAAATAAGCACCGAAATTCTCCAAAATCTGACCCATCAGCGCAATAAGACACAAAGGTACAGGGTTGGCTAGGCTAGAATTACCGCCTGCGCATACCCCTTCCACCACGTCCTCGCATTGCTCCTCCACCACGGCCACCCATAGCACTAGCAGCAGCGTCACCTTGCGCGCTCTCCGACTAGAGTATGGCACATTTAAAAAGTGAAGGGGTCAGATGATATGGATCATGTGCTATTTTCAACGTTAAAAACTAAGTCACAGAAAAATTAGCCATGAAGAGTATGCAAAATAGAAGGCATGGTCTTTGTAAACAATAAACTTTGATATGAAAAGTTATTGCTCACGAAGTGCTCTAGAACATATTTATCATATGGTCTTTGTAAACAATAAAATATTTATCAAGAACATAGCACCAGCTTAATTTTAAACACACAAGGTGATTGGGTTCTTCACATCAATGTTATCATCCTATTGAACTTCACAATCTTAAGAGGTTTTATGGTGTGTCATTAAAGTGGAAGAGTGGAGTCCTTACAAGTTGAAAAAAAAACTTTTAGAGCTCATGAGCTGATTGACTTGCAAGTCTAAAGATGAAAGCATGCGAATAGTTTATCCAGATAGATAAAAGGTTCTTCCAAGTCCATTCTGTAATCATACAGCATTTGTATTACCATTTCTCCCTTATACTGATTCGAGTCTTCCAAGCATATGAGATAGATTGGATTCAATTAAGTAAGATTGCACATAAAGATGTCTAAACAACAGATCATCATGGATGTATTGCACTGGCACAATAAAATGCGAGTCTCTCCACTCAAGAAACAAAAGAAAAGGAGTGGAGAGCGTGGTTTTTACTATAATGAACAGTAGAGATTTGCAAGTTTCCTTACAAACAAAAGAAAATGAGTAGAGGGAGTGTTTTTTACTATGTGGAAAGCAGACATTTGCAAGTCTCCTTACCTTTGGGTTTTTTACTGTTTCGTCAACACTAAGAATAAGGCAGGAAGCTTCAGTTGCAGCATTTATAGCATTGATCTGAACAAAAAAATGGATATCAACAGCACAACAAATTAAGAATACACGGATACTTAAATGCAAATGAAAAAAAAGCACAATTACCTTCACAACAGCAGGTTCCCACACAAAGTTAGCAAAGGAATCGGCAATTCCACCAGTGTTGATGTCTACACCATAATTAGCACCTTCACCTGTTACAAGTGAACCACACATCACGGCATCAGTAGAATAGATATCTTGCTTCTTGAGCTGTAATAAGGTGTAGAAAAGTGTACACTAAGTTCAACATAAAGCTTAAGAGAACCAACCAGATGCATGTTTCTGCCTGAGCTTATTGAGCGCATCAGTCGCGTCAAATCCAGCATTATCACAAAGTTGTCGTGGAATAACCTGCAGGACGATTTATTTTGAATGAGTGGACTTCGCTTCAAGTTGCGCAATATGAGATGTAACACGTGCAAGTTGTCACAATCAAACACTTGATCAGTACTGTAGCCCTTACTGACAGAACACCAAATGCAATAATTAGAATACAGCAGACGAACCGCTAGATCTGGACCAACATGAAGCATGTTGGATTCGATCCTGCAAGAGGTGGGTTGGAAGAACACACACGCGAACACACACTGGACATAGGAGATTTGTCACTGCTAACAGCTTTTCCCACATATTGATATATATAGGCACAAAAACCGATTACTGTATCAACAGTAACCGATGTACTGTTACAAACGTCATACTGTTGCTGCAGTGACAGACAGCAAAAAAGATTAAACTAACACACACAAGATTATACTAACAAAGCATCACAATGAACATCACCAAAACTTAAAACCATCAGCAGCGCATTCAAATTTTTCTTTAAAAGAATAAAAAGCAAAAAAATCCATCTTGTATCTATTTCTGGCAGTTTTTTTTTTGGAGGACTTGCTGAAGCTACAGATAAACCACACTACAGTATCTACAGCAATTTATGGATTTTGTCATTCCCTTCATGGCAAGCAGATTGTTAACCAAATTAACAAGCGGTTGCCCCAACAGTACCACACTATCAATGTAGATTCTGCAAAGGAGATTCTAATAATGCTTGAGTTGAGGTTGGAGTGCAGGATATAAATAAAAGCACATCGCTGAATCAGGTAAGGAAAAAAAGTATGGACCAGGAACATGTACCTCAAGGGCTTTAGCAAACGAATTTACAAAAAACTGAGACTTCCCAGCAATGGTCCGTGCATGCTGTCTGAGGTACTTGCTTATTTCCATCTACACAAAATATAAAAGATAAGCCTGAAGTTGTATGAAAGGCTGAATCATTCATCTCGACAAGTTGACCGCTAGACATACATCAATAGCACCACCACCCGGCACAACTGTAGAGTTCTTAACAGCTCTCCTTACTATCATGATGGCATCATGGAGACTTCGTTCAGCTTCCTCAATGAACTAGCAAAGAATCAAAAGTAATTAAGCACATTCATATTCAGTTTGATAAAGAGATAACGAGATGTGTATCAATAGAAGACCTGGTCTGTGCCACCACGGAGGACAATAGTTGCTGTCTGACCAGAAGGGCAGCCACTAAATATGTTGAATCTTTCATTGCCTACTTGTTTTTCCTCAAATACCTCACAAGAACCAAGTACCTTTCAAAAGAGAGAAATGAGCTTGCATTTAACACCAGGCAACTGATATCCTCAATGTCTAATCGAGAATCCATCAATGGATCACACACAAAAAAAGGTATCTTTACCTCATCAATGACATTATTTACAGAAGTTTGAACAGTTCCACCGGTTGCTGCAGCAACACGTTGCAAATCCTCTTCCGTGACACGACCGGCACAGAAAATGTCCCGGTCTGCAAAATACTGTAGAAACCAAATTAACTGAGCCAAGTGACAGAAGAAAATGCCTAAAAGGCAAGAAAATACAACAAAAATGTTACGATACCTGCGTTGCAAGATCACCAATAGCTAGCCGAGACAGAACTATTTTTGCTCCACTGTTCACACATTTATCCAGTTTTTCATATATAATGTTCCATTCCGCGTCAACAATTGATTGGTATTGCAGAGGGTCTGATAATCTGTACGCGTGGGGGAAGCATAGAGCTACATAAGTAAAGATCGGAACATACACTCTGTTCTGTAGGGGGAGGGAGCTTGACTGACTCAGTAAAGATACCTGATCTCTGCGTTTTCTTTCTCAGATTTTAATTCTAGCTCAATGTTCAACAAAAGAATCTTTGGATTTAGGAACTTCTTTGGTTGTTGCTCAAATCCAGCGTACGAAAATGTCTTCTTGAATGCAACACCATTGACCAGAAAAGAATCTCTCATGGTACCTCCGGGAACCTAAGGTCAATAAATCACAATATCAAGCTTTAATGTCTCATGGTGAAAAATCAAATAAATACTATAATGTCACATGCAGCATGAGAAAGCCAGTAGTCCGTGGGAATGGGAAAAGGCAAAATAAATGCATAAAAGCATGAAAGATAGTAAAAGCTGAAGGCAAAGGGCCCTGGGCGCATCAGTAAGTTTAACATGTATCCCAGCATAGTGTGTTTTTTCTCTAAAAGAACACCTTTTATTCTGCAAGATAAAGCATTTGCTGTAGGGTTGAACCCCGAGAGCCTGGCAATGGGAGAACAAAATTGTCTACTAAATGGTTAGATTATGAGCAAAGAGACACCTAACAACTTTGTAGAAAACAGCTCCTAGCAGTGAGCTACATCCAATTGGTACAGCACACACTCAAACTGTGAGTACGCCTAAAAATTACTTTCAGCAGGAAACACAAAGTGAACCAAATTGCCAGCTCAATGTTGTGGAACGTGAGATGCAAGAGTCAGATGACATAAAATGAACTGTCTGCTCAGATAAGGTCACCTCGTTACAGCAGTGTGTATCTGACAGAATTGCAATAGATGAACTACATTACAATGAGGGCTCACTGGCCTATATCTGGTTCTAGGATTGTGGGCCAGAAAAGATGCTAAATTTCAATGTAGGGACGCAAGCATCCCAGGGACTGAACCAAGCTGTGTAGATGAACCAGTTGAGTGTAGATGGTCCATGATGTACAAATAAAAAGGCTGAAGAACCTGCTGATGATGTTGACTCAAGTGTTCTACCGAACAACATATATACTGATACACACATCCCAAATCCCAAGTATGTCATTTCTACACCTTTAAATAAATATGCACACAGGTACAATTCTTCTAGAAGAAAAGATTTCTTTTTTTTTACTTGGTTGCCTAGTAATCAATCCATAACATATCAGTTCCTAAGTAAAAATAATGACAGACACATCAAGAGCTAGTGTCTAGGGACTGCTGAACTCAGCATAATGTCACTAAAGCAGACATTGCAAGAATTACCTTTTTAATACCAATAAGATTAAGCCTGTCATCGTCGCCAATGGCAAGGACAGCATCCACAACCATAGAAGCAAAGAATTCTTTTTCGCCGCCTATCAGTTTTGACGAGAGTGTTGTGGCAGCACATTTGGCTAGCAATGATTTCTTTTCTCCGATGCTTTTCCCTTCTATGCTGACTGCCAGTTCTTTAACCCTTTGAATTGCCTGACACAAATTGCAGAGAATCAACTTCAGAAAGTTGCAGAGAAGCAAATCAGCCGTTCAAAGATAGAAGGTCATCACAGACCATACTGCCCGCAGTCCTATAACTACGAATCAGACTGTGGGGGTGCACTCCATCCTCAACATAAGGTTTTGCTTCTTTTAAGAATTCTGCAGCTAGAAGCACCACAGTAGTTGTCCCATCACCAACCTGAGTAAACAAGAAATTAAGGTCCAGCTTAATCTGTATGTCCAAGTTCCAATAGTATAGCAAGCATCATTCCAACACAAGAAAATAAAAGCCCAAAATGATTGGTCAATCAGACAACTTTGTAACAGAAATTCAAGACCAGATGTACAAGTCAACTGTTTCAATCATAGTCACCAGAAATCTGGGTCGACTGGGTCGAGAAACAGGGTCGCAGGACGCGCGGGTCAGCACGTGTCAAAAGTGTGGTACAAAGGGGGTATACTTCTTCGGGACGACAATTCGTGATGTGGTACACGACCCCAAGGAATTAGGGTCGATGACCCCAAGACGAAGAGTGGGATCAAGCGTCACGAGTTCAGGGTTGAGGAACCTAAGGGAAATAAAAAACAGAAAAGAAGGGAATAATGGATTACATGGGCCACCATTTGCTGGCCCATTCAGCCCACCTCCACCTTAACTTGCCCTAACTCCTCTATAAACGCATGCACACAAGTTGGAGTCAGCCGGCAGCCGTTGTTTTCTTCCTCCCGCTGCCACAACGTGCTCCAATCTGAAGCTGCCGCCACTCCCCGTTCAATCCTCCGCTGCCCCTAGAAGCCGCCGTCACTCCCCTCAGATCCAACATCCATCTCCCCTCTCAGCCTCTGCCCCACACCCACCCGATCGTCGGCCGGCGCGAGCTAGTCAAAGGAGGGGAGACCAGATCCAGGCAGCTAGTTCAATACATAATTTTTTTGTTCTTACAAAAAAACAGCTCAATTCAGAAAAACTGCAAGCAAGACTAACCGAAAAATAAAAGTAGTTTCTTCTTCTATGAATGCCAAAACCATCCCTTCTGAGTAAGATATTTAGTAAGGTTGTCAATAGAGGGTCATATAG
Organism: Phragmites australis; assembly: GCF_958298935.1. Taxonomy (NCBI): domain Eukaryota; kingdom Viridiplantae; phylum Streptophyta; class Magnoliopsida; order Poales; family Poaceae; genus Phragmites; species Phragmites australis. The sequence goes on from NC_084926.1 coordinate 42,987,092, forward strand.
CTTAAAAAATAAGCAATGAGCTTCTTGCACATGAGTGAAAAGAAAAATCAAACCATATAAGCAAACAAATACAAAATAAAAAAAATGGACGGAATGTGATAGAGTAAAAAGTTTAAGATAACCAATAGCCCTTTCTTTGTGCCAAAAGCCTGGACAAAGTAGTGGACATGTCTTAGTTCAAACAGCAGAGACCAGTAATTCACCCAACAACAAATTTAGATGTCTCCACTATTCAAGTTTCAGCTTTGCATCTTGCGGCTCAACCTCACAGACTATCCACGACTAAATCCACTCAGGAGTCATTTGCCACAATAGTTCACCAATCACACTTAACAAATCGACCCTACTTCACTCAAACTAAATAGCAGACAACGCTGTATAATTATACTTCGGCGCTCCTAACTGTGTGCTAACAGTAGCAACTACCAGAGCCCAGAAATGCATCAACCACAGAGCACTTTAGTGGGATTCGCTGCTCCGGTTAACAAAAGTTACGCAGATGGATACCTCCGAGTCCTGCGACTTGGCGATGTCAACGAGGATCTTGGCGGCGGGGTGCACGATGTCGAGGAGGCGCATGATGGTGGCGCCGTCGTTGGAGATGGTGACGCCGCCCTTGTCGTCGTGGATGAGCTTGTCCATCCCCCGGGGCCCCAGCGTGGTCCGCACGGTGTCCGCCACCGCCGTGCACGCGTTGATGTTGCTCATCACCTGCGCGCGACCCTGCGACGTGTCCGTGCCCTCCTTGAGCAGGATGATCTGCGGTTGCTGCGGAACAACACGAAAACGAGCACGGCCATCAGGATCAGCCAGCTGAGATTGATTGCGAGAGCCGCGGCGGCGCGAACGGGTTGGGGTTAGGGTTTCGTGGGGTGGCGCTTACCATCATAGCCGACATGGTTGGGGGCTGGGCGGAGCTAGGGTTTGGAGTGAGGGGGGAGGGGAGGAGATCTGATGAGAGGACGGAGGGAAAAGGGTTTCGCGGTTTCGGTCGAGGTTTTCTAGTGGAGATCCGGCTGCGCCACGACACGGCTATCTGGTTAGTAGTGCCGAGTCTGACTGATGCTGGCCCAGTGGGCCGGACATCTGTCTCTATCGTAGCCCTGTGATGAAGCCGCATCAAAATGTTTCTCCTCCAGCAAAGTTCACTAGCATATATACGGTACAATAAAAATATAAATTAGATATAATAATATTAATAATAAATTTTAGTATGAAAAAGTGGATGCACGATGGAAGTACCGTTGGACGAATATGTTAGGAGCGATAAGTAGCTTGATTTAATATGAGATCCGAATAAGGAGGTGAAGATTATCCATTAATCTTCTTTCTATTTTTTATTAGTGAAATGAGTCTCGTATTCATATTCGATAACAAGATGAGGATAAAAGTGATGATAAAAATAGATAAATCATTTATTGTGTTTTTCTATCTATATTCAGATGTAAGCGGTCATAGCTACACTTTTGCAGATAGCTTTAAAAAGCTTTTTGGGAAGTATTTGGTTGTCTAAAACACCATATTTTCAATTTGAAGATGAAGTATCTTATCTCTATATTGTTTTGGATTAGGTTGAGTTTAGATTACAAATTCACTAAAATGCAATTGCTACAATAATGATTTATCTACCAAGAAGCACAGAAGAAATAATACATGCATATATATATATATATATATATATATGCGTTTAGTAATCAAAACATATGCATTTAGTAATCAAAGCGCACGCTGACGCTAGGTGAGGTTAGGTATCTAATATTTAGACATATTATTGTGTTTTTCTATCTATATTCAGATGTAAGCGGTCATAGCTACACTTTTGCAAATATGTTGTCTAAAACACCATATTTTCAATTTGAAGATGAAGTATCTTATCTCTATTGTTTTGGATTAGGTCGAGTTTAGATTACAAATTCACTAAAATGCAATTACTACAATAATGATTTATCTACCAGGAAGCACAGAAGAAATAATACATACATACATGTATGCGTTTAGTAATCAAAGCGTATGCGTTTAGTAATCAAAGCGCACACCCTCTAGGGTATAGGTGGAGTGGAAAACAGCCCGAGCCCAATTTTTTCAAAAGAAATTTTGAATACCGGTTTAGCCCTAACAAGAGTTATTATCTCTTACCCATCTAATCTCTATCCAATGAGGTCGTCAGGGAGGGTCCATGTCTAACCCTATTAAATAAAAAAATTAAAAGAAATCACATGGGAGCATCCGTAAAGTGGGGTCCCCCATTTCAAAATGCCGCCCCGTCCCACGGAGACGAGAGGGAGAGGGAAAAGCGAAACGAGGAGGCGGCTCGTGGCCCCGTCAAGTTCTTGTCTCACCTGTGCTGCAGCAGCTGCTCGTGCTCCTCGCGGCGGTGGCAGCCGAGTTCCGGGGCGGCACGGCTTGAGGGGACGGAGACGAAGATCGCGCGGTCTGCCTCCGGCGTGGCCTCTCCAAGGAGCACCAGAGGATCTACGCTGAGTGGTTCGCCCTCGCCGACCAAGGTAAGGCGCTCCTGCTCCCTTCCCCCACCCCCGCACCACCCCGAGACCCCAGGCGCGTGATGCTTGCCTACTGCTCCGGTGCAGATGGTGACGGTCGCGTCACGAGCGCCAATGCCACCAGCTTCCTCGCCATGTCCGGGCTCTCACGCGCTGATCGCAAGCAGGTGAGCGCGGGGCCGCTTGTCGCCTCCTCCTCCTCTCCTCCGGCCGGTCACGCCTTGGGTTGTTGTTGATGAATGGTTATTGATGTTTTCCTGTTTGTGAATTTGTGTCTGAAGGTGTGGGCAATCGCGGACTCCAAGCGGCAGGGGTATCTTGGATTCGTTGAGTTTGTCACCACAATGCAGGTTTGTCCCTCTCCCTTCTTGTGCACCAAGTCGTAGTATGTGCTGCTAGTAAGGAATGGTGTGGTTGCGCTGGTGAGTTGTTGACTGATTACTTGGCTGTTCCAAATTGCAAACCGCAGCTCATGTGTCTAGCGCAAGCAGGGAACGAGATCACCCAGGACAGTCTAAAACGTCAAGGTAGTGAGCTGTGAATAGAGCTTCACCTGTTTCCCTCTTGTCATTCTATGAGTTTATCTGTGTGTGGATGTTTGAACTGGATTGTTGATGGTGGTTTCTACAGACCTGAATACCTTGAATCCGCCTGTGATGGAAGGTGTTGACTGACTAGTTGCTATAAGTATTTACTGTAGGTTCTGTGTCATTCTAATGCATCTACCCTCTCTTACTACGATGTTATTTTTTTTAAGAGAGATTGACTCTGCTTGTACTGAAAGCAAATAACTAGAACAACAGTATCAAACGAAATAAAGTGCGAAGAAAGAAAGAAAGAAAAAAACAAGGCTGGGCCTGCGAACTATCCAAAAGACATCAAACCCAACCATCTACAAAGCCCGAAATGAAATCTAGCTCAAATTTCACTACGATGTTATGATGGATAATTGCTTTTCAGAGATCTAAGGCTGTCGTGAAGAGAGTTCACCCAAATAACAATGGCAATAAATATGTTACCCCTGGTAAACCATGTGAGCGGATTTTGACGCTACTTATATCTATTATTTAGGCACCCCTCAGGTCCAAACACCTATATATCACTGGTTCAGCTCAAAATCAGCACAGAAGGTATCCGACTAATGTGTTGATTTGTAAAATCCTGTACAAATTTGGTGAGTCTTGTTTTCAGCATTTTTCATAACAACAGCATAGAAGGTATCAGACTAATGCGTTGATTTTTAAAATCCTGTACAAATTTTGTGAGCCTTGTTTTCAGCATGTTTTTCATAACAGCACAAATCATTTTGCTTTTTGGCAAGTCGAGCATTGTGGTTCAGCAATTGACTGACGTTGTGCTTCTTTTGGCACTTTGCAGGTGTAGATGCCTCTGACTGTTGTTACCTCTGTAATTGATGGCTTAAAAAGATTGTATGTCGAAAAACTGAAACCTTTGGAAGTCGCATACCAATTCAACAATTTTGCTTCCCCATTATTGGTACATATTTCCATTCACAGTTCAGTTTCGCTAAAGTTATAGGTGACAATGTTCTCAAGTTATTTCATGCTAATTGTGTTATTATGCATTGCTTACATGTCACTGCATTGCTTCTGCAAAGCCAATGGTTATGCTCTTGGCAGGCCCGTCCCTGGGCATGTGCGAAGTGAGCGGCCGCACAGGCCCCAAATTTAATCTCTGTACTAATTACCTTTAATGTTTAGTTATCTAGAATTGGACTCAGTTGCCTTTTCCCATGAAACCTTCCTGGAAATTTGAAACAAGGGCACAACACCCCCTCCGTCTCCCTTTTGCTCTTCAGTTTCTCCTTGCAACAAGTTTGTCATCTTCTAAAGAGTAACAGCTCTTCGCCAAAATCTCCTCCCCCATTACATGTACGATTTCACCATAAGAAATAAATCAGTTGGAGACCATGAAGAGCCTAGGCCACTACAATCTCATCTATTTTATTTGTTTCTTATCAAGCACATACATTTTGTTCTTAGTCTTGTGTTCTTTTCTTGCTACTGGACCAAGCATCAATTGATCTACTGGCCTTTGCACAACTGATTTGTTGAAGCTAGTTCATGCTTAATTTGATTAGGGCCTTGGATAGTACATTGCCGCACCAAACGAGAGGCGATGCGAAAGCAACAGCAAATATAGATATATATTATGAAATAACACCACAATATCTAACAATATTCTAGTAAAAGAGAAGAACAAGAGTTTGACAACTCTAGGGCATTTTAAAGATAGTCAAGCAACGACATCAGCATCTATTATATTATTATTGTAAAATTACTTTGAATGATGTATGTGATGTCATGAACATGTAAGACGTGCTGTTAAGCCTTTCCCTCCAAACTAGCTTCAAGAAGACAATCTGGGAAGGGGAAATGCAAGAGTGAGATTGAGTAATCTTAGCAAGCGAATTACTTTAACAAACTGTTTAAACCATAATATTTAAAGCATCAATTTAAAACTTAAACATGTATAAAAATATATTACATTATTTATCATGTTTATTTTTAAGTAAGTTAAATAGTTACTTTCAAAAGAAGATCGATAAATATATGTTCATAGTAAACATAACTATAACATAAGCAAGATATAAAAAAAACTATCTATCCCACATGACATGATCTCAACATCAATAATTGACTTCAATTTCTAAAAGTTAAATAGGACTTGTAAGAAAAAATCATCATCCAAGATATCATGAATAGAGTTCAAATCATATTAATAATAATTGACAGCTTTAAGAATAATCCACTCTTAACCACATATCTTCTACAATTAGTAAGATTAGTAACACGTTTGCATACCATTTATCACAATCAAATTGTATATGAAAGATTACTGTAACACAATATGATACATATGGATACTATGCAATGCAAGTCCATGTAAGACTTCAATACCTTCATAAATTCATATGTCATTCCATAATAAATATATCCATGGAGAAGCGTCGTTTCTCATAATAACCTCCAATGCAGTTTCAACATATCCAACAATCCATTCCATACAGCAATGCATATGAATGCAATGGCATGCCTTCTTTTACATCGCATCCCTCCTTGAGCAACGTACGATGCATACCAGTACGGTCGTGATCTTTACGACATAACTTCTAATACATATGATATACTTCAAATGCTAAAATGTAAACAGCATAGTTCACAACTGTGAACATACATCAACATAAAAGTATTTTCTAGATAATTCATATAAGCCACATTTATCCACATATATCCATCATTCCTTCTTCATGCTAAAGTACATATGACATGAGCATAAACATACAGCAACAATAAACTTACTTTGAAAGAGCAAGGTCTACCCCATTTCATAACCACATATTATAAGTTTAATTATATGTAGGACAAAAAAGATAACAACTATGCTTCTACTAGCTTATCATTTAATATGCAGAGGGTTTTAAAAAGGTTATATTCCAACTAATTATAGACATATGAAACAACCCTCTAAAAGAATTAAATACCCACCTGCAAGTCAAAGCATTTCCTCTACTATAAGCTTCTACAAAACCGACATCATTATCCTCAAGTAAACCAACCATTAGACATAAGATGAGGTTATGCTAGAAATGACTAAACCGACAAGGCATTATCACTAGTGCATACGACTCCATCAACTATAACCAAGATTAAGTCGAACTCACAGATCCAGAGAAAGTAGGTGTAATCTTCTAAATTAATAAGTATAATCATGTGTGCTGTATTATTATGAGTGTAGGTAGTAAAAATAACAAGTTAAAGTTATGGCAATAACCGCCACGCTCATTTGCCTTTACCCACGATGAAGACAAGACATACACGTATAGACGTAACATCATCTGCTTAAGTGCCCATATATCAGCACCACAACATACCACATGAAATACAAATAGCAAGAAACATGGTCCTACACCCCCGTAACCCATCCAACGAACAAACCGACACTCATCACATTCGTTTAACTGTAGCAATAATGCTTCACTTTTTAGTATATTTTTATTTACAACAGCAATGATATGAAACAAATACATTTTTAAAAACTACATAACAAGACCTACAACTTTCGTGAAATATCATATTTATATACTGCCATTAAGGTGGCCTAAACTGCAACTAAAAATAGACTTCAGAATCTGTCTGAAATTTCAGGCAGCAAGCTTCACATTTTTATATCTGTCACACCATAGATCCAAAAAATCTAAAATTTTGTGGACATGTGTATCTACAGAAAACATCATTATCATAGCCTAATAGGTTTCTGAACATTCTGACACTGAAATCTGTCAACAACCGACAACAAAAAAAATCAAAACAGTATAACCAGAGCTATATCCAACGAAAAATTGCATACTTTACCATTCTGAAAAAACTTATGAAAGATAATACAACTTGGTATTCATAGGAAAAACTAATTTGTCTTCTAAGGTGGTCCAAAACTGAATAGATCTATTACTGGTAGAACATCATTACTGTAAGAACAGTCAAATTGTGAAGGCGATATCTCCCAAACCGTATGACCAAAAAATACCATCCATACGCCAAAAGAAAGCTATAAGAATCCTCTACAACTTTCTAATATATTGAAAAATTTAATTCAGCCACTAAGGCACTCTAATTGCACAACGAGCAGAGACAACATAATCTGCAATTTTAGAACGTGCAGAAAACAATCGATTCAACAAATTCCATCGAATGCTCTCCTCTACTCGACAACCACCATATGCTACAACGGCTAAAACATGGTAGAAACTTGTTCTACAATAGGGGCAAGCCTTACCTAGGGTTTCCCTTCAAAAACGACAAACACAACCTCGACGACGATCCCTGGGATGGTTCCTCCTCTCTTCCCTTCTCCTCCTCCTCCTTCCGTTCCTCCTCTTCTCTCCCTGTTTGGTATTGTAGCGCGACTACTATAGCACTGCTACTGTAGCACACCACCGTGAAGGGCGGCCGCAGGGGGCCCTTAGGGTTAGGGAAAATTGGAGGGTCAATGGGCCGGCCCAGTTGGCCTCCCAACTTGAGTTTTTTTATTAATATTATTTATTCATTCAATTCATTTAATCCTTTATTCATTTTTCTTATCCCTTTCCTCTCTGCAACGGTGACTCGAAAGAACACAATTGAAATCGAAACGGTTTATATATATATATTTTTGGTGTTACACGTGTATACTTATTTTGTTGTTAGAAATATAATATCGTACGATGATTTAATTTCCCCCCTTATTCATGCTGCAGCTTATGAGAGTTTATGGTGCACTGATGTGGTCTCTTGGGAAAGTATTAAATACTCCTGAGGTTGCGCGCGTGTATATCGGGTAACTTCTTAGGTGTATTCCTTGTTACTCTTCTCTGTATAACGCTTAAAATATCTTATTTCTGGATACTAGAGGTTGTACAAGTCTATTACACTAATGATGAAAAAAAGAATGTGTGCTGATGGAAGTCCAAGATATATATTTGCTTTGTGTTGGGTTGTAGCTGCATCTCAGCTGCTGTTATCAGCGGATCATTGAAGTATACAAATAAAATGTCCGAATCATGCAACCCCAGTTCATTATTCTGCATTGTGACTTGAAACTCACTTTCAAATTAATATTCACATGTCCTTGAATGATGAAGCTGTTGGCCCAATTGGAAAGGACTTGTTTGAGACAGAGCAAGACCTGAAAAGACATTCCTAACAAAGCCAGTGATTGCAGGGTAAGTTGGATCTCTCATGTGTACGAATTCTTTCTTTAGAGTACAGGATTTTCAAATGAGTACCACCACTTTTGGCAGGTCAATGAATTTGTTAAGCGTGCTCAAGCTGCCAAGATACATGCTTACATAATTGGCCATGTCAAGAAGAAGATGCCTGCAATGATGGGGAAAGCGAAGGCTCAACAGAGACTCGTAGACAACTTAGAAGAAGAGTTCGCAAAGGTAGTTACAGACAACTAATTTCAGCAAAAGTAGGCTGTTTCCAATAGGAATAATCTTTCGCTAGAATCTTTTCAGTGTTGCATTTGGGCAAAAAAAAATCAAATGCGTTTCTGTATAACCTTCGTATGCGTGCATCTGAATTAAAATTACTGCCATGTTTCTTCTCTCTTCTGTGCAACATCCATGCTGAGTTGCTGACTGATACCTGTGACATGGTGGAACAGGTGCAGAGGGAATACCATCTCCCAGCCGGAGACTTCCCCGACGTGGAGCACAGCATCGACAAGTTCGAGAAGATCAAGCCCAAGCTGGTGCAGGCCGTGGACGACATGCTCGCGTGCGACATCCCGGAGCTCCTCAAGAGCTTCAAGAACCCTTAGGTGTGAACTGAACTGACCTCTCGTCAGTTGTAAGATGACCTTGACCTGTCACGTCTGGTGGGAAAAAAAAAGAGAGAGGATGCCTGCATATGCTGTTCTATCTCACCGTCGGTTTTGTTTTGCAGCCGTAGGCGTAGGAACTGTCGTACCGTCACCATCTTGTTCTGATGCAATTTTCCTTTGAGAGGTACAAGTGGCAGTGCGATATGTAGCGAGGATAACTTGAACCATGTGATGTTGCTGGGCCTGGGCGGCACACGATGCATTATGCACCAGCACCGCACCGCTGCTCTGTGGCATTTCAGTTAGCCGCGCTTCCCATTAGACTAGCCCTAACGACTTCCTTTCGAGGATCAAAATCCTTTCGTGAATGAATTTTCGTTACTTTCAGTGTTCTAACGGTTTCCTTTCACGGTTACCTTTACGATGGGATTCTCAAGGTCATTCCCTTCAAAATAGTATTTTTTCTCATTTTACTTCACGATTATTCTCGAAGGAAAGCTGTTAAAGATGAGAAAAAAATAAAGGAAATATGAACGAAGAAGAGAATAAAAAGGAAACGAAATGAAGAGAACATATTTAGGGATGATCTTAGAGTGCTGAGCAACTCGTTTGGACCTGGTATGGACTTTGGCTGGCTGTGTGCACACGGAGATGGGCGTACCAGCGACGTAGGACCTCCTTTTTTAATCGCAAAGCCGGGTCTTTTGGGCATTAAATAAAGGCTGAAAAGTATGGTGAAAAGAACTTTTTATTTTTATGTAATGAGAAGTTAAAAATTTATTACAAAAGTTAATAGGAAAAATTAGTTTTTCAGTCTAAAAGCTAAAAATATCAGTGCAACCAAATAAGTCTTTAGTCTTATCCAGAACACATAATTTTTTTAAGAAATTGTAAATGAACCATAAGTTTATAGTAAAATTCATGAGTTCCGGTAGGTATCCTTAAGTAAATCGTGTTTCCTTCCCAATCTTACCCATTTAACACACTAATGACGCACTCTAACGACACTGGATCAGAGAGCGAACGTTTGTTTTCCCCATATCCTTTCCACGTCCCTGGACGGCACGAACCACACAACCAGCGCCGCTACGAATATGCCGGCGCGCATCAGTGGCACCACCGCACCACACACGTTCGGCGGCACCGTGGAATCACAGGAATCCGCCCAGCCACACCGCACCACAGCACGGGGCGGGGGCGGGAGCGGGAGAGGAGAACGCATCAACGCCACGCAATGCGGTGATGACGAGCCGAGGCAGCCGACCGACCGAGACCGACCCCGGGACGTGGAGGTGGGGACGCGGTCGGGGGGAGATCAACCAACAAACGGACGCGGCGCCCGGGTCGTGGCGGGCCCGCCGCGTCAGGCTCAGGCAGGCCGTGCCGACCAAACAGGCGCGGGCCGGCGGGCGCGGGAGGAAAGGAAAGGAAAGGAAAGGCTAGTCGACGCAAGCCAAACGCGGAGTCGCCGAGGAGGACAAAGCAGAGGGGAGAGAGGAGAGGAGGAGCTGCGCGCGTGGAGGGAAGGATGAGGCGGGCGAGGCCGCCGCCAGCGCCGGAGGGGGCTGAGGTGAAGTACCGCGGGGTGAGGCGCCGGCCGTCGGGGCGGTACGCGGCCGAGATCCGGGACCCGGCCAGGAAGACCCCGATCTGGCTCGGCACCTTCGACTCCGGCGAGGCCGCCGCGCGCGCCTACGACGCCGCCGCCAGGTCCCTCCGCGGCGCCGCCGCGCGGACCAACTTCCCCTCCTCTGCCTCCGCCCGGCCGGTGGCAGCGCCGTCACCTGTTTTGCCTCACGCGGCTGCAGCGGCGGCGGCGACCTCTAGCCACAGCAGTACCGTGGAGTCCTGGAGCGGCGGCGGTGCACCGGGCCCTGCCGCCGCCACGGCTGGGCTCATCCGGGCCGCCCCGACCGCCGAGGAGGACAGCCGCAGCTACTGCGGCTCTTCCTCATCCGTTCTGTGCGAGGACGGCGCGTCGGGCGCCGGCGATGAGGCCGCCGCGCCGCCGCGCTGCTCGCAGCTGCCGTTCGATCTGAACCTGCCGGACCCGGCCGCGGAGGCGGCCGACGAGATGGACTGGCACTGTGACACGCTGCTCCGCCTCTAGCCTCCGCGAACCAACCACAACCTACAGCGAGCGCTGCCCATCTGGTACCGGATTGCGCTCGCTTCATGTTCTCGGGCTGAATCCTGTGGTGCAATGCTTGCTGCCAAGTTATATCGATGGAAATTGATAAAATTATCCCCCTTTTTTGGGTCTCTTTTACCACTCAAGATTCAGTAATACTATGTGATAATGTGGATAACTTATCATGTAATCCGTGGAGGAAAATCTGTTCCCACAATCTTGTGTATCTCTATTGTATGATGTATGTATCCTCGGCTTTCTTGCTGTAATTCAGAAAGCAATGGAAGGAAGAGAAATTTACAGATACCTTGTTCTGCTGAATCGCTGTAGTTGGTAGTTCCTAGCTGTTGCTGGTATGTTGTTTTTGAGCAAAAGTTGAAGTGAAACACTGCCACTATAATTTGCCATAATTTTATCCCTAATTCTGTACTGACAGAGTATCCATGTATCATCTTCAGTTGAAGACCAGCTGAAAACAGTTGATTTTGTTGTTCTCCATTGCAGCATTGTGTAGCATAGCCAGAAACCATTCACATCAGGAGTTGCATGCTGCAGCAATACTGGGATCTGCAACGGTGCTTAGAAGCTTCATCATCGGCACTACGTCACAAGCTAAAGGCGAGTCATGAACATCAGGAGTTTAAGGCTCATTATTAGTTAAAAATCAGGGACAATCACAAATTCACAAGTTTAGGCTGAACCTATGCAAACTGCAATGTTCTGTTGCCCGTTGCTTCCGCTGCTGATTCACAAGTTCAGACTGAACCTTTTTTTTAAGGCTCAACAGTGGCTGTAGTATCTAAACGTATATCACATCTTCCACACGCACGTCTATATACATGTTAAAAAATAAGATATATTTAGATTTAATTTAATTTATAAATAATTTATGAGCATAAATTGATAAATTAATATGGTTATATCATCAGAGTATAATTTAAATATGTGTATGATAGTATTATATTTGCTTAGATTTACTATACTCGAAATTATAGATTAAAAAAATAAAGTACGAGTGCCATAATTTTTACATATTGATCATGCGCTGTAAAAATTGCTAGGGATGTAGGTTGCATCGTGTTGATAGCATGATCGATCATGTTGATGACGTGCCAGATCTGTTGACGATGACAGCGTGTGGCACCAAAGTGATTAGGAAGACGAGTTGTAATGAAGAACTTGAGCAGTAACGCGGAGTACTTTCTAAAAACCTTATTCGCCCTCTTCCGGTGCAAAATTTCAAGAGCAAGAGTTTCGGAGACCTACTCTCCCGTTTGCCGGTGCACGCCGATGCCGGGATGGTGTTGACTACAGTGGCAACGTAACAGCGAGAGAACAAGGCAAAACATCTTAATTTTTATATAGACTCACGTAATAAGAGTGTTCACAAATTGAGAGATACTCTTATTAGTAATCTATCTTTTCACTTCAATGAGGTAGAGGTCCTTACATATTATCATACCCTGCAGCTTTGTTTTCAGCTTCGTCAATGGTCATATATTGGCAGTCTTTGAGTTCTACTTTTGTGGAACCTTTCTTTCCTTACGGTCTGGATAATCCTCGTCGAAGTTCCTAATCTCACTGCACACATAGTAATATAGTTTGTTGTGTTCATCTCCTTCTTCTTGAAGGTGATAGTTTTGTTTAGCTTATTATCTTTCACTTGGTTCTTATTGTGGAAGAGCTTTTGCATCATATTGGCGCTAGTCTGTCTCTCACCTCCTTTTGCATCCTTAGCTTGAGCTTTCGTCTCAATATTAAGAGACGTAATCAAACTCTTAACAGTAATCTCTTGTCTCTTGTGCTTTAGAGTAGTGTTATACTTTTTTTCACGAATAAGGTAACTTGGTAATGATGCCTCAAGCCACAATTTTATCGGGTACATTGATCTTGAGGAGTTCGAATTCCTTCACGATGCACTGAACCTCATGAGCCTGCTCGACTACAGAGTGGTTTTCAACTATCTTGTAGTCATGATAATGCTTCATGATATACAATTCATTTCTTGCATCTGATGTATTGAGTTTAGCATTCAGTGTATACCACAGCTCCTTCACGTTTTATATGTGCATGCACACATCACAAAGACGGTAACCAAGAACGCTAAGAATGCATCATACAAAGAGTGTATTGGCATCTGTGAACACCTTTTCTTGCTCAGCAGTAAGGGTTCCTTTCGGCTTGCCATTAGTCAGCCCAATAGACATTCATAACCATTAGTCAAGAGTGACCTTGATTTGCCATCTCTTAAAGCGCACACTAGAACACTTATTTGGCCTCAGTGCATAGACAAATTCAGCCCTTGATAAATCATAGTACCTACAATAAGATTTTCGGATTGTTAGAAAAATAAGGCACTTTTAGATTTTATTTAATCTATAAATAATTCATGAACATAAACTGATAAATTAACATATTCATATCATCAGAGTATAATTTAGATATGTGTATGATAGCATTACATCATTAAATCTGTCTAGATATATTATACTTGAAATTAGGGATCACAGAAAATAAAGTACGAGTGACATAGTTTTTACGTACCGATTCTACGCTGTGAAGATTGCTGAGGATGTAGGTTGCACCGTGTTGACAACACGATTGATCATGAAGACAACGTGCTAGATTTGTTGACAATGACAACGAGTGACGCCCAAGCGACCAGAAAGACGAGTCGTGGTAAAGAACTTAAGCAGTCACGCATAGTACTTCCAAAAATCTTATTCGCCATCTCCCGGTGCAAGATCTTAAGAGTGAGGATTTTGAGGAATTGTTCTCTTGGTTACCGGTGCAAGTCGATGGCGGGATAGAGTAGACTACAATACAGTACAACAACGAGAGGAAGAGATAAAAAAAACTAATTCTTATAGAAACTCACTTAATAAGAGCGTTCTCAAATTGAGTATACTCTTATTAGTAGTTTGTCTTCTCACTCTAATAAGGTAGGAGTCCTTGTGTGTGTGTATATAGAGGGTGAAAAATCTCACATATTCATCTCTATTAATAATATGGTGCTGATAGAAGGTAGATTTTATCATGGACCGTCTCTTTATAATATAGGTGTTTGAGATTTATTAAAATTATACCGCGCTCGATAATTCTAACAATACACATCTTAAAACGTATACTATCTACAACATATATCACATACAATTTTAAACTTCACAAACGATGTGTCTAATTTTAGACTTCACAAACGATAGACACATGGTGCGTCCTATTGTGATCCACGTACGTTTGGGGCTGTCAAAAGATTATTATTAAGAGCAAACCCCGGTTCCGGATCCAACGCAGGTGGGTGGGAGCTAACACCAACGCTCGCACCACTGGGCTATCAGCCCGTTCTCAGTTCGGGCTGACCTATGCGTGCAGCTGGAGTATGCTACTACTTGTATAGCCGTCCGATTTGGTACATGTGCTGCTCCCAGACACAGGTCACCATGGCATGTTAACAGACGTTTGAACATGTGAGCAGCAGTTTTGGTACCCCCAAAGTTTCAGTCAGTCCAAAGCTCCAAGCCCGAAAGGAAGTTTTCATCAGTCTTGGCGGGCCCCACCTGAACTTCTTTTTCAGCTTGGAGCGACGGACAGGCCGGGATTGCGATCGGCAAGATGGTAGCCATGGCTGTCAGAGTGCAGTAGCCTGTGCACTCGAAGGCAACGCCAGCGATCGCAAGATGGTAGCCATGGCTGTCAGAGTGCAGTAGCCTGTGCACTCGAAGGCAACGCCAGCGATCGGATCAAACAGATCTCGGACGGTTCGAATCGATTGGACCCGTGACAGACGCCACACTTTTGAGTTGTGATCGGAATTCGTCATTATCAGACTGTTCGTGTTCCTGCTCCTGCTCACCCATCAAAGCATTCAAACTCTCTCGTACAGAAGGCCATTCCCGGTGCTACTGCACCACGTACTAGTGTACTGTCAGTTTCTAGTGGTCGCAAGGCCAAAATGGCAGCGAGCTTTCAGCTTTGCACCCTTTTGGGGGAAAAACAATGCGACAAACCATAAGCATTTCGATCTGATCTGTGATCTGCCCTGCCCCGTGCTCCTCCCCTGTCTAGTCGCGACTCAAACAACTCAATCAAATGTCACACGGCACAAGACATCCATATGCGTATAGGGGAAAATGCAAAAAAAAAAACCTATAAGTTACTTGGATTTTAAGATTCCCCTAAAATTGTTTTGCTAAAAAAAATTCCCCCAACTCTTGAGAGGCGAGGTCCTCACATTATTAGAATTGTTTCGTTCCATGACACACTTCCCTTCTTTCTCTATTTCCTTTTTCTTTTATTTTTTTGGGCACATGGAGTTCCTAAACTACCCTTCACGTACTCCACCGAACTCAGACGAGTCGCTCGAGCGACGTCGGCTAAGGATCAACCATGGCGTGCACTCCAGATCGTGCGGCTCGCCGGCGGCGCCGACGGCCTCATAATTCCCAGCGAGATCCCTCCCCGGATAAGCGGTCACTCCGTTTAGTGCAAGTGCATGTACAGGCTATTCGATTAATCCGCTTGGAATTTGTCCCGTGTCAGTAATCCGGCTCTCCTCGCTTCCTTTGAATCATGCCGTGTCCGCGGCGGAGGATAGATGTCTCTGTGCTCCTCCGGATCGTGAAGAGCATGCCTCCTCCGTGGGCCGTGGCAGCGGCAAATCATCTTCGTTGCCCTTGGGCGATGGTGTGCCTCGCCGCCGTCACCTCTGCCTTGGCGATGACGAAAGATCCATCCCGAAAGAGAGCAACACGGCCAAGCGCGCCAGGGCTTCCGCTCACCCACGATCCCAGGAAGAAGCCAACACGAGTCCCAATGGATGATCCGATCTCCACTCCACGGCGGAGGCGTCCGGCCGACGAGGGCGTCTGCGCGCGAGAGAAGGAAGAGAGGCGCGGCCGCGGTTGAAGCGGCGTTTTCGGCCGGCGGGAACCAATACGGTGGATGGTCTGGTCCCTCTGCCTCCCGCGACTCGGGTCAGACCCAGTTCTGCTTCGCTTCGCGGCTTCGGTCCGAGGCAACGGTTGGCTAGTGGAGTGAGTCGAAGCGCCCCCGCAGCGTGCGCCTGTGGATAGAGTGCGGCGAGGCACACAAACCTTGCGGCCCGTAGGCTCCAACGCTCCTCCACCTCTAATGGCCACAGCCACTGCCGCCACCGTCTCCCGCCTCGCCGTCCTCGCGCCGCGGCCGTCGCGGCCCGTGCCAGGTCGCCGGCGAACAGCCCCCTCTCGCCGGCTCGCTCGCTCCGCCACCTCCCGCGGCCGCGTCCTCTGCCTCGCCGCGCCCGTCCCCGCCGCAGCCTCCACCACCGATGCCGGCCAGGACCGCCTCCGGAAGGTAGCTGCCAGTTTTGTCTTCATTTCTGCTCGCTACTGCCATTTTTTGTGTGGTTAATTCGCGCTGTGTTTTCGTCTGCTAGGTCCCCATTTCGAACATCAGGAACTTCTGCATCATCGCGCACATCGACCACGGCAAGTCCACGCTGGCGGATAAACTTCTGGAGTTGACAGGCACGGTGCAGAAGAGGGAGATGAAGCAGCAGTTCCTGGATAACATGGACCTGGAAAGGGAGAGAGGGATCACCATCAAATTGCAGGTACGATAAACAAAGTTGTAAGCTGTAACTAGTTAATTATGAGCATTTAGCTATAGCCTATATACCTTGATTGGTGTAAATGTATTGAGAAAGGAGGCAAAAACTCTTGAAATTAGTTTCTTTATGCATATAATGTTCTTGTATTTTTGTTAGTTTGGGATGTCATTTGCTTGTACATAACTCCTACTGGACTGAGATTTCCTAGTATATTCTTCATATTAGGTGTTTGATAAGTCTACTTTTGTTCTAATAAGTTGTTTTTTAGGCAGCTCGGATGCGCTACGTCATGAATAAAGAACCTTACTGCCTGAATTTGATTGATACACCAGGCCATGTCGATTTCTCATATGAGGTACAGACTCACTATGTTCATACTTCTCTCATACATATAGAACTTCATTAAGGGGACGTTATCCTGCTGTCGGGCAGCAGGGATAATTTCTTCCAAGAAAAATTGCCACTTTACTTGAAAAATTTGACGACTCTGAATTTATAAGTCCTTTTAGAGTGTCTGAGATGGTACAATGGTAAATTTGATCCTACCATTTTTCATGAATGGGATTTGATTGAAACATGTTTGGAGTGTCCTGGATGCTAGGTTTCCCGTTCTCTTGCTGCTTGTGAGGGTGCACTTCTGGTAGTTGATGCTTCTCAGGTGCAATATATATTTCCTTCCTATAAGTTTCAATAGCTATGTATTTGAAGATATTTGCTTTCTGTCTGCCAATGCACAGAAGCTAGCCAATGATTTGACTGGCTTCCAGTCCACATCTGCCGCAAAGTGAAAGATATCTGATGTGATAATGCAGGGTGTCGAAGCTCAGACGTTAGCTAATGTGTATCTTGCACTGGAAAACAACCTTGAAATCATACTGGTCAGTTCTAACTTTCAGTTCACAGGCACAAAATGAGCTTCATATTTTCTAAGTTTACAATTTTTTACCTTTCATGTTAACAAAACCATATACATTGGATTTTGCCCAATCCTTTGAGATGCTACTTTTTCTTTTCGATGTTGCTCTTTTGCCTTATTATTGTGGGTTTCATCTCTAGCCTACCCTAACTTGCTTTAGGCTAAAAGGCCTTGTTGTTGTCGTTCTTTTGCCTTATTAGGCTTGGATGCAAATTTTAGTAAGAATGAGAGCTACTATACTGTATGAATTTCCCCTTCCATTCGGACGACATCAAAAATTAGTCTGTTACATGGATAAGGACTTGCTTCATTTTACTCCATGTTGATGAACAAGTTCAAGCCTTTTAACTGTCTCATTGTCCTTATTAAATTGAAATGCCAAAACAAACAATTTTATGTGACATCCAATTATATATTCTCATATTTTCTCTATTTAACAGTGACTTTGTATTCTAATTTAGGTTCTAAACAAAATAGATCTTCCTGGTGCTGAACCTGATCGCGTCGCAGCGGAGATTGAAGAGGTATTTTGAAAGCAACAACCCTATCATAGACTTGTTATCTAAATCCTGTAGAAAACAGCTCCTTCCATTCGCCACTCGAAGTTACTCCCATTTTTTCTTACAACTACAAATTCATCCTTTGTCTTTCTTGTTCCCAGATAATTGGATTAGATTGCAGTGATGCAATTCGGTGTTCAGCAAAGGTTAGTTTTATTACCTTTTTTTTTCTTTTTGCTTAGAGTTATATATGTACCAGCTGCACATAGAACATATCATTTCCCCCTTTATGAACAGATATAGTTGTCATAGACTTATAACTTCTTTTTTGGTGTTCTTTTTTGTAGGAGGGCATAGGCATCACCGAGATACTAGATGCCCTCGTGACCAAAATCCCCCCACCAAAGGATACTGCTAAAAATCCTCTCAGAGCTCTTATATTTGACAGGTTCCCTTTAAGAACTCTGGGTCCTTAGAATTGGCTTAATGAATGATTCAAGTTCTAGAATGTGCAAATGGACAACATCACAACAGTACTATATCTTGATAATTTTCTGCATGTTTCTGAACTCTTGTTTCATGTTTGTCTTTGTGGTTGCAGCTATTATGATCCATACAGAGGCGTAATTGTGTACTTCCGTGTTGTTGACGGCAGCATAAAGAAAGGGGACAAGATATGTTTTATGGCCAGTAGAAAGGTAATTAAAAACATATGTCGCCGGGAAACTACCGTGTTTGCTATTAGTGCAATAGTTTTTCTTGGGAAAAATATTTCTGTTGCACTGTAAAAGTACCACTAGTAAAATACCATCTAAAGTTCCCGCCCTAGTTATTTAGTATACCATACCAAAAGGGCAGCATTTGTCTTTTACCACTTCATTTAGGTATTTCTCAATTATAATGTCATCAAAATCAATTTTCCCAGAAACCAATTCAACCCCATCTTCTCCATCATCCTTGTCTACGCAGTAGGTAGAATGCCATGCTGAGCTTATTGTCAAAATAAACAGGAATATGCTGCTGATGAAATTGGTGTACTATCCCCCAATCAGATGCAAGTAGACGAACTCTATGCTGGCGAGGTAACTTTGGTGTTGCAATGTTTTCCATTAATCAACTAATTGAAGATTATATTTGTTTTTCAACTGTGTATTTTCTTTTTTGTGAAGGATATTGTTACTGTGTATTATACTATTAGTTTCAACTATAGTTAGCTGTGAAATGAATCTGTGCATTCCTCAACAATAAAAGTAAATCTACCATGTAGTTACCATGCCAGATTAGAAAATTAACCATTACGTCTGTAACAATTAAACCAAGACTTTAAACTTTTAAATGGATAGAATCATCAGCAGTCTTTGCGACTCTAAACATAGGGTCTGTTCAGTTGTTTTTGTTCAATCTTCACCGTGCATTCAGTTGAGACAAAGTCTCTTTATATCTTGACCAGTTGACCACTCCATGACAGGTCGGTTATCTCTCTGCTTCTATAAGATCAGTGGCAGATGCCAGGGTTGGCGATACAATTACTCATTATTCAAAGAAAGCAGATTGTGCTTTACCAGGATATTCACAAGCTACTCCAATGGTTTTCTGCGGCTTGTTTCCTATAGATGCAGACCAGTACTGTATTTTCCCCTTATATTGATTTTTCGTTATTTTCTGCCAAGGCATAATTTATCTTATTAAGCATTGGAGTTGTCAATAGGTTTGAGGAGTTGCGGGAAGCGTTGGAAAAACTTCAGCTAAATGATGCTGCCCTAAAGGTGAGTTTCATGTCCTACCTAACCATGTAATCATCAGATTGGCATGAATTATTGTCAAGCTATTTTTGTTTTGTTTCTAGTAATGGAAGTTTAGTACGGATTTTGTTTACTTTACCCAAATTGGATATTATTAATCTTCAAACATAAATTGATCTGATATAGTCCGTAAAGTGAAATGCAGATGCAAATGTGCCAAGAGTATTATATACGTAGTTGCATTAACACAAGCTCTTAAATTTATGCCCTATAGCAAGCCCAAATGGATTGCATTGACAATTAATGTAACTAAGTATCTTCAGTTCACACAGTAGCTGAATGACACACGAGATCAGTATATCTAACTAAATGTAAATACAGTAATAGGATAACCTGGATTTGATCATTTCAGTGTTTCCTGCCTTGCAAATTCTTGTATTAAGGCGTTTGAATTTCTAAGAAATGTGTTTGAATTTCATCTCATTTTACAAAAATCAAGTATGGAGTAAAAGAGATGTCATTAAGGGCCTGACTACAATCTCTGAATGACTAAATGTATTTAATGATTTTTTAAAAACACAATGCATTTGTTCGCAATTGGTTTCTGTAATATTGATTCTTGATTAGTATTTTGTATAATACATAATTTTTTTCTAAGTCTATATTATTGATGCAGTTTGAACCAGAATCTTCTAGTGCCATGGGGTTCGGCTTCAGATGTGGGTTCCTTGGCCTTCTTCATATGGAAATTGTTCAGGTTCTTACTCTCTACTTGGTCCATGGCAGTTCAGCTCATATTAAAACCACTATGACTTGAAATTTCTACAATATAATTTTCTCTATTTTTAGGAAAGGCTTGAGAGGGAGTACAACTTGAACCTAATAATTACTGCACCGAGTGTGGTTTACCTTGTGAATTGTGCCAATGGTGAAACTGTAAGTTCTTTATGACCCTGAACTCTTGTCTTTTCCTGGGATCCATATTGCTTAATAGTTGTATGGAACTTCTATAACTCCCATTGTTTAAATCAGTATCTGTTGGTGGTGCAAGAACTTCTATCCACAATCAATATATTTTTTCAAAGAACTATCCACAATCAGTATTTTTTCAAAGAACTATCCACAATTTGTGTTAAGCCTGTTAACCAGAATATAACCTCACAAACTTTGACATATTGCGTATTTCTATCTTGAATCCTTGTTAAAGATCATTCTATAATCGCACTAAAGAAATATGTTTTAAGCACTTCATTATCAAACATGAGTTTATGGAAGCCATATGCAATTTTTACTTGCACAACTAATGAAATAGTGGTGCTGTACAGAAGTTCCTAATTTTGTGCTTGCACAAAACGAGTACAGAAAAAGCTCTGTCGTCTACTAAAGCACATAAATACATCACTGGTACAGTCAGGGGGAAAATGTACAGTTCAAGAGACCAAGAGGAATCATTTAAGATGACATGTAAACCATTTCCGGTTACTCTCAGTGTTTTTACCCTTTTATTTCTTACTGCTAAAAAGTTCAATGGTGCATGTTGTGAGCAGCTGAGCTAAACCATTCCAGTGTGCATAAATTTGCACTCGGACCAAAATAGCCGACTTCGACTTTGTAGTAATAAAGTAAACAAAACATTTACTGATGTAGGTTGACTAGTAAATAAGTCAATTTTATTTGCATGTACAGACATGTTTGCTTATAGATATCATATAGGTTGAATGTTCAAATCCATCGTTGCTTCCGGAACCTGGGAAACGGAGGTCTATAGAAGAACCATATGTAAAGGTTGTATCTGTATACATGATTTTCGCCATCCGTTTGCAGTATATTACTTTTGCTAAACTGCGGGAGTTTTTGTCTGATTGCCCTTTTTGGTGTCTGCCTTTTTTTTCTTTTGCTTTAGATTGAAATGCTTACACCGAAGGATTATATTGGCCCAATAATGGAGCTGGCTCAAGACAGAAGAGGTGAATTCAAGGAAATGAACTACATCACAGAAAGCAGGGCCAAAATTATTTATGAGCTACCACTAGCAGAGGTGTGATATCATACTTCACAAAATTTACTTCACAAAATTACATAATTGTGTACCCTGTTTTATCTTGTGAAATGGAACTGTTCTATTTGCAGTAAACGAAAGATAAGATTATTAGAAGTAAGTAGATGCATTCCTTAATGCATCTGCGAAATATACAAAACAAATACACGGAGGAATTTCAGATACAGAATTACAGATGCTATAGTTTTTTCAACAGTGTTGTTTAGGCTCTCTGAAATATAGTTAAAGAAGGATATATTTTGCAAAGCATACTTTGATTTGTTGAATTTCGTTAATTCTAGTATACCAAGGAGCTGAAGAAAATTTCCCTGTTGCTCAGTGGGTATCTCTATAGATAAATGTGTAACCATTATGCAGATGGTTGGAGATTTCTTTGATCAACTGAAATCACGAAGCAAAGGATACGCTAGCATGGAATATTCACTTGTCGGGTACTCATCGTTGCTATTCTTTTGCTTTTCTGCAGTTGCAGCCTTTTGTTAGTGCTCATGTAGTCCTTCGTGAAAAGATTAGCCAAGATACGTTTCTCTGCAGGTACAGGGAAAGTCAACTAGTAAAGTTGGATATACAGATCAACGGTGATCCTGTGGAGGCACTGTCAACAATTGTACACAGAGATAAGGTGCTACATACACTTTAGTTGTTTTCTACACATAGAACTTATGCAGTTGAGAAATACCTCTGATGTGAACATATGCTGTTATTTCTGATTCAAGATATGTTTTTTGAATGATCAATAAAGATATCGTGGTACAGTTCAGTTATGACATGGTAAATATGTATCCCTGACCATGGAAGCAAATATTTCCATTGATTCTGTACTTATGGCAAACTGCAAACGATAGATAGATCTTGGAAATCTACTTGCATCTGAGTATGTGATCATACTTATTGTTAAGGATACAAATTGTGTTAATTTAGGATTGGTCCCGTATTGTCTTACTCTTTCCTTTGTACTCTCATGTGTCCAACTATTTAAACCTTCAAGTCTACAACAGTAATGCAACAGTTATTCTACTATTCTTCTTTTGCAATTACGTTAATTGAGTGTTCTCTCCTGCCAATTTGATTCGAGAAAAACAACTTATATTTATTGGTTGTTATGGAACTCCTCAAGGCAATCTGATTTTTGGAATATCTCTTTGTAGGCATACTCTATTGGCAGGGCACTTACTCAAAAGCTCAAAGAACTTATACCTCGGCAAATGTTTAGAGTCCCTATTCAAGTGAGATTTATCTGTCTTGTTCTCTCAGATTTCTTTATACATAGCAAGATAGAGCAGGCACTAATGGGAGAGTTAAGAGCACCTTCATGCCAGCGTTAAGGGAGGAAGCACGAGCATGGACTGCTCTCGCCTGTGTCTCGTGCTTAGGACACATTAGTATATGATAGCCACATGTCTTTCTTTAATCTCAATAATTTTATGGGGCTCCATAGTAGATGATAAGGGTCGGAGAAAATATATGTAGAAAGATATTTAATGAGAGAATACGATGTGGCACATCTGCACATCTTTGTGTGCTATCTACTATGGGATGGAGATGCCTTAATTTGTGGTCAAGGCTGCCCTAAGATGTTTGAACCTACTTTTTGCAAGCTATATCAAGATAGATCATCAATTTTGATCTTGCATTTTAATAACAAAATTTAGAGAAGCGATTGGCACCACCCCTGCCTTGGCTCTTTAAACCAAGCATCCTTCACTATAAAAGTTTACATAAGCACCTTGTTGGAAAATAGGGGCAACCAGTCCTTTTTCTGGGGTGATAAAACTCCAATTGACAAGCCTATTTTCCATAGCAATCAGATGCTAATAAAAACCTTGACAGGCATGCATTGGCACAAAGGTCATTGCAAGCGAAGCCCTATCGGCCATCAGGAAGGATGTCCTATCAAAATGCTACGGTAAGCAGAACATTATAACATGCACTTCGAAAGCATTACAAAGCTAATGGAATGCGATATCTTATTCTTGTCTCACATTTTTTTCATCAAGTGCACACTTATCTCAATTTTTTAATTAGCAATTGTTATAATGGTGCTTCTTATTTAGAAAATATCGCTGCATTCTTGCCTTACAGACTTGCAAAACTTTATTCAGAACACTATTTTCTTTGACCTGCAGGGGGTGATATATCGAGGAAAAAGAAGTTGCTGAAGAAACAAGTAATCTTTCTTACTAACTATTGTTGTTTGATAAAGAAAAACTTAAGACAATTTATTGTTTGTGCTTGGTCAAAACTAATTGCTTCAAGCTTTACATAATACTACTTAAAGAGTAGAGTGGACACCAGTAGCTCTGTTCAGCAGCATTCCTTACTGATCAGATAATATGGTCATTTAATATTTGCAAACAGGCTGAAGGAAAGAAAAGGATGAAAGCAATCGGGAGGGTTGATGTTCCGCAAGAAGCATTCATGGCTGTATTGAAACTGGAAAAGGAGGTGCTATGAAAGGGCTCATGTAACCTTTCCCAAGTCTCGTGTCCGTAAAGGAACATGTAAATATCTCTGTGGGAGCGACTCGTGATTATACTCAAGAGTCTGAGAACAGGTCATTGCCTTCAACTTGCCATGCTCCGCACCAAAGGAACCAATTAACTATAGATCAGTGTCAGAACGTAAACAGCTAATCTGATATTCACTAGTTTTTCTTCGTATATATATGTCAGGTTATGAAGCCAAAAAAAATCAGGTGGTTACACAATTTTGCCTGCATGTATGAAACTCTTGCGGTAAAGGTCATTATGCAATCCAATTCCTTGTAATGATACACTTCGACATGTTCTACGGTTGAACATATTCCCACAAATTTATATGTAGAAAGCATCATTTTTTATAGCAATACTTTATGAAGGTTCATTTTTTGATTGCATCACAAATATCTTCTTGTTCAACATCCTTCGAACACAGGAATTGTGCCAGGATTTCACATTGAACTGTCGAACAGGCCCAAAATGATCCTCAACTTATTCTGCTTTATGAACATAACGATTAACGATGGCGCAGGAATCGCCATTCCCCAGCCAGCTGAATTAACTGGTGATGGTTGCTACTGTTGGCCTGGCTGCTGATTTGCACTCCGGAGAAAGGAGCGGTAGCCACCTTCCAGGTTCTTCACATTCTTGAATCCCTGCACGTCCAAGTGAGAGTAGCTAGTGTGACCCTCGGTTATGAGAATTAGTCCTACTAGATCCACACTTAAGATGGCCAGATTTTACCGCGTTTAGAAGGTCTGCAGTCGCGAACCTGGATCTGTTCCCCGTGAAGCAACCCTGCGTAAATAAATATGATGCACGCAACGTAAAAATTACTACTGGTGATAAAAATGACCAGTGGTGATAGTACACTTGCACCAATTAATTTGCAGCAAGACACTGTTCTATTACTATCTTCAGATCAGCTTCAGCTAATCAGAAATGCTTGTGTGATGCTAGTTGCTAGTACAGTTGACTGTATGATTGATGAAGGTAGCAGGAGGATCATGAGTAAACATACCACAATGAAGCTGTCGTCCTTGCCACAGAGTGCAGCTACTTCCTCAACGAAGTGCGGATTCTTCTCCTTCCCTTGCGATCGACAAAGAGAACACGTAAAACAATCAGGGATAAACGAAAGGCAAGTCACTAATCTTCTTCCGTTCGCTGATCGATCAAGAATCTGACCTTGGGGCGTGACACAGAGGTAGTAGGGCACATTGCGAGCACCGGGGGCATGCGCCTTGTCGAAGTCCTCCAGCATCCTGAAGATCTCATCCTCACCAGTTCATGGAGGCCTCTCCAATAAGAACAATACAGTACGGTATAGCATGTGCCCGATTGAGTGCTCAGTCACAACGCACCTGACATCGATGTAGCTGTGGCCGGAGCTCAAGAGGGCGCGCGCTTGGTCGGCGTCGACGGTCGGGATGTCCTGCTGCTTGTCGCTGCAAATCGCAACTGATTTGTCAGTCTACAAGCATCTGCTTCATCACAACAGAATTTCTTGCAGATCGAGTGGATGAATGGCCTCGTCCAGCCAGAAAGGTCGCTTACCTGCTTGCCACAGCAGACGCCATTGGAATGATGGCGATCGATGTATGGCCTTGTCTAGCTTGTGACTAAACAACAGGCTCCCTTCATTTATATTGGCAACAGGCTCCCTTCAGGATACATGGATGCTAGCTAACAGCTTGATCCCATCGCTTTCTCAAAAGTCTTCTCTGACCTTTGATGTTGTGATGTTGCCTCATCATTACTGATCTAACAATAAACGAGTATACCTGGCATCTGCATTACTATTATATCTCAAGGTAATTTCTTTATGAAACAAGAAAACTAAGGAGTACAGCCTACAGAGTACACAGCAGCAACAACATGTATTTAGACAGCTTGGATTGAGTTGACCTGAACCGGCCGTCAGATACTTTCTTTACAACCTACTTGCTGTCTTGGTGACGACCTTTTCCCCTACGCTTTCTTTGGAAAAAAGAACAGATCATTTAAAAATCCTACTTGGTGACAATCAAATTGCAGGAAAATGAACTTCTGTGTCATGTAAAGCGATGCATGGCCTTGTCTAGCTTGTGACCAAGTAACAAGCTCCCTTCATTTATATTGGCACAGCAGGATCAGGGAATCATGATACATGGATGCTAGCTAACAACTTGATCCCATCGCTTTCTCAAAAGTCTTCTCTGACCTTTGGTGTTGTGTCATCATTGCTTATCTAACAACGAACGAATATAATTAGCATCTGCATCACTATTATATCTCAAGGTAGTTTCTTTATGAAACAAGAAAACTAAGGTGTACAGCCTACAGAGTACACAGCAGCAACAACATGTATTCAGACAGCTTGGATTGAGTTGACCTGAACCGGCCGTCAGATGCTTTCTTTAAAACCTACTTGTTGTCTTGGTGACGACCTTTTCCCCTATGTTTTTTTTGAAAAAAAACAAATCATTTGAGAAATCCTACTTAGTGACAATCAAATTGCAGGAAAATGAACTTCTGTGTCATGTAAAACACACCAATGAGAAGCGGTCTCTATATTCATTTCCTTTCTTTCTTTCCTTTCTAACATTCAGTGAGAATCTGTCTAAACCTTAAAATAGATTGTGGCCAAATTTATGTGCAGTATGGTATCCCCGCTCCCCCTCCCCCCCCCCCCCCCCCCCCAGAATGCCATCTTATATGAATGCAACATGGTATCCTACAAGTCGAAGTTAGGCTGAAACCCTGGAGGTCTCCTAGTAATGATTAACCATGTGAACAACCAACAGTGGGCCGGGGTAAACAAAACAAAGCAAGTACCTAGTTAAGGCCATGAGTTGGAAATGACTCAGTCTCACACTATGTGTGCAAAGATAACTAGCGAGCCATCAGAGAGGCCCATACGTCATACTTGATATGATTTGCACGAGTATAATTCATCGTCAAATTACAGGGATTGCTCTAGGCTTTGGTGATGCTATATATATATATATATATATATATATATATATATATATATATATATATATATATATATATATCAAGTATGACTTGTGTGTGTGTACATATGTATGTATATTGGAGGAGTATGTTAGTGTCGAATTCACAGTGATTGCTAGGTTGCGGTGCAAATTTCGCTAGTAACATAAAGCATCACTTGACTGAATCTCAGATTGTATCTTTTTACCTGCCAAGCATCAGACAGAAAGAACGGAATGATTGAGCACAGCCCTGTTCACTCACTCACATCTGCACTAAATCCTGATGGCGTGGACAAGAGAGATGAACAATCAAGAAATGCAGGAGAACTGGAGAAGTGCAAAATTCGTACTTCCACATCCTAATCCTGCTTCAGTTTCTCGACATGCTAAGGGGAGGAGTGTTCCTTGAGCTGTGCTGCTCTTGCTCCGCATGGCCGAAAAAATAATCGGAAGTTTCGGGATGAGAGAGAGTCGTAGAGCATACGAACGAATTCAGCCACTGCGCTGCGCGGCTGCTGACCTGGGAGTAGCGCTGAAATTTTGCCAAGAGGCGAACCCAACCCAGCGGGGCTCGCCATCGGCGCCGCCGCGCCTCGCCTCCTTGCCCTTCTTCGATCTGGCGGAGTGATGGGGGTGCCGCGGGAAGAGGAAGAGGAAGAGGAAGAGGAGGACGGGGAGTGGAATGGAATGTAATACGTAGATACTATAGGGTTCTTTCCACAATAACACAGCGTGATCTGGACCGTATACTCCTCATCGGACGGAGAGAAGAACCCGGAAATTGGATCGCGATCCATTTAGAGGGTGTTTGTGAAAAAACACTTCACAAGGGGTTTTCTTAGAGATCCCTTCCCGTGATACTTCTTCCCGCACGTATCTGGGCCGCTTAATCTCCATCTAACGGCCCACATCCTGGTCGGGATTTCATTTGCCGTCCACGGTCCACCCCGGCCGCCTGGTCGTTTACCGACCACCCCCTGGAAGCTCCCGCCGGCCGCCGTGCGCCGCGACCCGCCTCTGAGATCTTGTTGTTTCAAGCTGTTGTGCGGCAGTGTGAGGTAAGCTGACGACGAGAAGCAGCACCTCCTCCCTGAAGCGAAGCTCCGTTCGGCTTCGGCGTCGTCGGCTGAGATACTGTGCGGCCCGGTGGACGACATGACTACCCGCTGCGCCTTCTTTGCGGCCGCCCACCTCGCCCACCTCGACTCCTCCAGCTGCTTCGCCGTCGCCGATAGGTTCTTCTTGTTCCCGAGCAAATGCGTGGCTCAATTTCCCTGTCCAGACCGGAGGAATGTTCGCTAATCATCGTTGTTTCGTTCCTGCTCCTTGTACTTGAAGGGGAAAAAAAAGAATTTTCGTGTATATGACTACGAGAGTTTGAATTCACAAACACAGATGTCTCTTTTAGTATTAGTAGATTTTAAATATGATATAGGATATATAAGAATCTAATTATTATGGTAAAATATGATTAGTTTTTATTTTATATTTATGATTGTTGATATTTAAGTCATATGTACTCTATATATTTTATTCTCATCATTCAATGCAACACATCGATCATATTAATTATTTATCATATTCTTTCATGGTATCACGAGTTTAGATTTTAATCCTAGTTCACAAACCCAGCTGTCACTAATTCCACACCACGAGCCCTTGGAAAGATCAATCTCCATGATCTTCATCGGGGACAGTGCCTCATGTACCTAGGGTTTGTATTGCCGATCATATTGATCGGCGTCCTAGAGAGTCTTTTTTCATTTCGTTGATCGGGATTTTCTCCCTCGCTAATCGTTGATCGGTGTTTTTCTTTGGGTTTTTTCGATCCTAAATCAGTTTGCGTCGTCCGTTGCCCGTCGTCCTCACACGTCTCTACTCCCATCTCGGCTTTGACACCGGCTGGCTTCTCAACCCGTGTGGCATAGCAGGGTGTGCGGCGTCCACACGTGCCCAGCTGCCCCGTTCGCACGTCTCCTCGCGGCCTGTCCATGCCGCCATCGCAGCTCGTTGTCTCCACATCACCTGTCCATGCCGGTCCACCATGCGTCACACCAGCTGTCCCGTCTCAACGCATCCCGCGGATCCACATCTTCGGATCGTGTCGCCCGTCTCGGCACCACGCGTCTGGATCCGCTTGTCGACACGTCTCCTCACGCACGGGTTGTCTCTGTTCTCCACACGTCTCCACGCGTGCCGATCTCCGTTTCCACGTACCCCGTCCACACCGACCCCTGACCACACACCCGACCAGGTTGCCTCCTAGCTACCTCCTCTGCATGCGCCGTCGTCGGTTTGTCATGGCCACCATCAACATCGACTCCACCAGCCGACCCCTCGGTCTGATCAGCCCATCGCGAGCGGTTCCTGACCGATCGACAGTGGCTCCTGTCCTCCTCTCTTTCAGTAAATTTACATTCAGACGGCGGAGTTTAGGCTGAGCATGACCGGAAATCCATCTGCCGCTCTGCACGGCTGAGCATGACCGAAAAATGGAAATCCGCCATCGACTAATCGGAAATGCCGCACCGCACACTGCTGACCTGGGAGAAGCGGTTGAGCTTTTCCGGAGCAGAGAGTTCAACCCCTCGACTCTCATTGCTGCCCCCTCCGCCGCCGCCATTGCCTCGCCTTTCTCGCTCTTCAATCTGGCGGGCGCATCGCGAGAAGAGGAAGAGGAGCGGGAGGGGGAGACGAGTGTAATACGAAGCAGCTTCAGGGTCCGGTTTGCAAGAATCTAGGACATCTGATCCCGATCGAACAGTTGTAAAGTACATCCATCTGGTCGGTATTTCATTTGCCGCCCACCCCCGGCCGGTATTTTGCCAACCGACCACCCGGGTGTTGCTCTCCCCAACCTCCCGCCTCATTACGGTCACCGGCGCCGGCCGCCGTATGTACCAGGCGAGACCTGCATCCAAGATCTAGTGTTGCAAACTGATATGCAAGACTGTAGGTTTTAAGAATCTATTTGTTTCAGTTTGTAGATTATAAAATCAGAAAACAATTTAATAATTCATCCTCTATTTATTTCTGCAGATTGTAGAATTCAGTTTTTTATAATCTACAATTTACATATTACTTTTTATAATCTATAGTTGAAATAAACCTGCCCTAAGGAACATGAGTTTGGTCAAAATTTGATTTTTTCGAAACAAAATTTGAGTTGCGTCTTGAATGGAGAGAGCATTTCAAAGATCTTATGGCTAGCCAAACGGAGGAGCGTAAACCAGGATTTTAACAGCAGATCACCTCTAAATATCACCGGACACCAGCATACAAAAATAAGCAGTTGAAAGTCAAAATTAAACCCACAGACAGAAGAGGTGAGCAGCATCCGAAACGATTCGCCTCTCAGCAGTGCTTCATGAATTCGCACAACAGCTTGTCAGTCAGCACTCAACCGAAATATTTTGGCCGGCAGAGAGTAAAAGTGGCTCGATTCCTGACCGATGGATCACCAGTTTCAAATGGAGGAGTTTCTATTTCTTTTGTCTGCATTCCATTAAAGAGCAACTGGATTACAGAGCTCACCGTTATGTGAACGGAAGAGGAAATCGGCGAGCGACGAATGGATAAATAGGTAGTAGACCAGATATTGTAATCCTGTTGTTTACATTCCCTAAGATATGTCAGGTTTAGATGTGGTACTGGTTTAGATTATAATGATCGTGTACCATACATATCAACACTCATGTATATCACAAATCCCATTAAAATTACCATGTTCAACTATCTGTTTTTGTCAAATCCAGGTATATAAAATATTGTATAAACATCTAATGGTATTGGACGATTCGACAACAAAAAGTTTACCTATTCTATCGCAAATTAAATTAATTTAGCAAAAGCAACGTGTCGCATGTTCACCAGACAAGACAAATATGCCGCTTGTTCACCGGGTGAGACAAAGGTGTTGCCTGTTCAGAGGGCGACACCTTTGTCTCGCCCAGTGAACGGGTGACATATTGCTTTCTCTGGTTTTTTAATGCCCTAACCACCGAGGCCCACATGGTCTTGACTATTCATCGAACGACATCTTGTTCTAACCCGATGAACGAGCAACAGTAGCCTATTCCTACCATTTCTTAAAACGGGCATGTAGTCTTGTGAAAAAGCAGCAAGTAAACGTATTACTAGTTGTCGTGTTTGAAACTTTAAGGTAGGATGAGCCTCTAGTGACAACTGTTGTTTCCTCTGGGCTCTTAGCCTAAGAAAATTCAAAAACGAATAAGAAAAGTGTCGAGGGATAATCCCTAACAATGAATCCAGAATATACCGGTCGATGGACGTGTTGATCTATATTTCTTGCGGTTGGATCGAACAGGCTCAAGAACATGAGGATTTATCCAAATTCATGCCTCCCTTAAGATAATAACTCTATGTCATACATATTTTCTTTATGGAATGGATGAACTTATGACAAGCTATTCACTGCAAACCGAGTCCTCCCCTTTATATAGCAGGGGAAAAGAAGAGCATACAAACAGACCGTACCAAGCACAGTAGCAGACATACTCCTGACGGAGCCAACAACTCTTGGACCATCATTACGAGGGCATGCACACCCATCCTATCCTGGTCACCGTGTAGTCCCTGTCACATCCACATAGCGTCATCACGTTCGCTTGCAAGGTGATCGTATAGCAATAAATGCTACGGGACAGGTCACGCCAACTTTACATCTGCCCTAGACCATACTCACCAAAAGGAGGTGTCAAGGGAAAGAAAAAAACTTGAGTGAACGGTATTTAATACGATTTGACTGGTTATATGAATACCTGGCATGTGATCAGCAAGAGTTGTTCGTAGGATTGCCTTCATCTATCAGGGAGCTAATCACCTGAGCCCCGCCTTGGTTGTGAGGTGAAGTTGTGATCTTGTATATATCAACCATCGGCTACCATTTAGTTGCGTGGAGCCCACCCTATGAGCCGCCCTTAGCTATCATATCGACAAAAAGTATATAATAAAGGAGAACCAAACTATCAGTTAACACTTCGCCAAAAAAAAAGACCTACCAGTGAGCTCAATGTGCCTCAACAATGGAACATTATAGCGCAAATCTAAGGAACATATATATTTCCTTTTTCTGTGACGTCATATTTGCATTTCAATGTAAGAGTCAAGTAGTCAGTTGCTATAAGATACAAACACCTCTCAAGGTATCTCAAGTTTTCTCCCCTAGACCCTTGTGTCTTCTCGCAGGGGATGGCATGATCCAAACACCTCCCAAGGATTCCTCAGTTTCTCTCTCAATTCGCGTCATCCCATTTCCAACATACAAACAAATATATCATAGTCAGTTGCTACAAGAAAATGATGCAAGTTTTATCTGAATAATTATTTCTTTAAAAAAAAGTCAAAACATGAAAGGATCACAGAGTCCCAGACACAGGCCCCTTAGTCAAGGATTAGAAACCACTAACTGCCAAGTGCCCATTGCCATGTAGTCAAGTAGCCTGCCGACTCTCTTGACTCTGACATTAACCACTCCTTTTTTTTTCCGACGAATTAACCACTCCTTTTGGAAAAGCTGAAAACGCGTCTTGAACTTGAAAGGCAAGTGCAAACGTTCGCTGCACGATTCACCAACACAAAAATAAAGCCAAGTTCGTGTCAATGAATGATAATGACAATACAAAGTCGGCAGACTCCAGAACCAGTGAAAGATAAACGCATCAGGCCAAGGAGCTCTCTTCTCTCCATCAAAATCTTTGACCGGGTTAAGGGACTGGATTTCTCCATTAAATAATTTGAACTTACCATCCCTCAGTCAACCAGCCCTGTATATGCGTATTGCCCAACATTCTATCATTTCCAGAAATATCTTTTCAGCAAACAGTACCTTTTTTGGGGCGTTTCTGCAAACAGTACCAGCGTCCAGCTAACATGAACTTTCTTGTGAAATACATAGACATAGCAACGTTGCAAAATAAAAATTTGACAGATGCATATAATATTTCTGTGCAGGAACTGGTATTCCAATGCAAATAAAGTCTTTGGTCGTTCTTGAATAATAA
The DNA here is from genome assembly GCF_958298935.1 of Phragmites australis. NCBI lineage: Eukaryota > Viridiplantae > Streptophyta > Magnoliopsida > Poales > Poaceae > Phragmites > Phragmites australis. The sequence continues at coordinate 43,020,336 of NC_084926.1, forward strand.
CAATCGACAGGTCCATCATATCGGCCAACAAGTCTTGTTTTCTTTGACAGCAAGGTCGGTCAAATTTCAATAGAAATAGACTGACCTCATTAGAGTGATAGCACAGGCCGTGGACTAGACAAATTTCAAAGTGGCTCGCCAGCTCTCAAAAGTTAAATACTTTGATTACTTAAAGAGCAAACATCACTGAATACATACATTGGGCAGTTATTGCTCCACATTCCCTCAAGAAAACTTCCGATAGTGTCACGAGAGAAATCATGAAGCCAATATCCCGTTCTTCATGCAACAGCAAAATCAGCATGTTATCCATGCCACAATTAGGCTGTGCCCTCGTGATGCTTCTCTCCTTGGCCTCCCTTGCCACATCATGTACCGAGCAGGAGAAGGGATCCTTGCTCCAGTTCGTTGCTGAGCTCTGCCACGACAGTGGCCTCACTGGTTCATGGGAGAATGAAGAAGATTGTTGCAAATGGGAAGGGATCACCTGCAATTCAAATCGGACGGTGACCGATGTCTTCCTGGCTTCAAGGAGCCTTCAGGGACACATCTCAGCGTCCCTTCGCAACCTCACCGGACTGCTGCGCCTGAACCTGTCCCACAACTTGTTGTCCGGAGGCCTACCAATGGAGCTGGTGTCCTCCAACACCATCATTGTCCTTGATGTCAGCTTCAACCAACTCGATGGAGATTTACAGGAGCTGCAATCTTCAACCCTCCTACCTCTGCAGGTATTGAACATCTCAAGCAACTTGTTTACAGGACGGTTTCCATCCACCATTTGGGAGGTGATGGAGAATCTGGTTGCACTCAATGCCAGCAACAACAGCTTTACTGGGCAGCTACCAACTAACTTATGTGTCAGCGCGCCATTCTTTGCTGTGCTTCATCTCAGCTACAACCAATTCAATGGAAGCATCCCTGCAGGACTCGGTAACTGTTCCATGCTAACATCTCTCAACGCTGGGAACAATAACCTCAGTGGGACTCTTCCTGATGAACTCTTCAATCTTACCTTGTTGGAGCACCTCTCTTTTCCTAATAATCATTTAGAAGGATCACTCGGCGGCATCAGCAAGCTCACACATCTGGCCACCCTTGATCTTGGAGGGAATAATCTCAGTGGAAATATCCCAGACTCCATCGATGAGCTCAAGAGATTAGAGGAACTCCATTTGGACCACAATAGCATGGTTGGGGAGCTTCCATCAACTCTGAGCAACTGCACAAATCTCATAATCATCGACCTCAAGAGCAACAGTTTCAGCGGAGAACTCACCAATGTCAATTTCTCCAACTTACCAAATCTAAAAACCTTAGATCTTCTGCGGAACGACTTCAATGGTACAATTCCAGAAAGCATCTATTCATGCAGCAATCTAACAGCACTGCGGCTATCTTCCAATAAGTTCCATGGCCAGTTGTCAGAAAGAATAGGTAATCTGAAGTCCCTCACTTTCCTATCACTTGTTAACAACTCCCTTTCAAATATCACAGGTGCACTTCAGATCCTAGGGAGTTGCAGGAATCTGACCACCTTGTTAATTGGGCACAACTTTTTTGATGAGGCCATGCCAGGGGATGATAGTATTGATGGTTTTGAGAATCTTCGGGTTCTTGCTATAAATGTCTGTTCCTTATCTGGAAAAATACCTTTTTGGTTATCGAAGCTCATAAATTTGGAGGTGTTGCTATTGTATGGAAATCAACTAACCGGATCAATACCAGACTGGATCAACAGCCTAAACTTCCTATTCCATATAAACATATCAAACAACAGCCTTATAGGTGAAATTCCAACAGCTTTAATGGGCATGCCAATGCTAAAAACAGATAAGGTTGCACCAAAGGCCTTTGAGCTGCCTGTTTATAAGTCTCAAGCAAGACAATACCGCATGATCATTTCTTTCTCTACAATGCTGAATCTGGGCCTCAATAACTTAACTGGTGTGATCCCCGAAGAGATTGGTCAGTTAAAAGCACTCATTTCACTCAATTTGAACTCCAACAAATTCACTGGAGCGATCCCACAATCGATCTCCAACCTCACAAACCTTGAGGTGCTGGACTTGTCTGGCAACCATCTAACAGGTGAAATCCCGACCGCACTAAACAATCTGCATTTCCTTTCTAAGTTCAATATCTCTAACAACGACCTAGAAGGGCCTATCCCAATCACCGGCCAGCTCAGCACGTTTCCAAGTTCCAGCTTTGATGGGAACCCAAAGTTGTGTGGTCCTGTGCTTGCCCACCACTGTGGTTCAGCAGAAGCAATTTTCTCCATAAAACAAACTGATGAAACGGTTGAAAAGGTCATCTTTGTGATCACCTTTGGTGCATTCTTTGGTGTAGGGGTGCTCTATGATCAGATAGTGTTATCAAGGATTTTTGGCTAGTCATACTTCTACTTACATGTGGGTTTGTGGTTTGTGACGATGTTTTGTTGTTTAGGTTTAACCACAGCTCCAGTCTACAAGCTTCCTCTAGCTGTAAATTCGTATTTAGCTAATACTAAGGTTTATGAAATAAAAAATGTAACTGGAAGGTATTCCTGTGAGAATACTGAAGATTGATCCCTTTGGTGGAGATGTAAAAGTATGTAACGATGTGAGATGAATTTGAATTGAATTACTGAAGCAGTCTAAAACTCTAAATGTATCGGTACTTCAATCTTGATGTGAGCTAGTGATCCTGTGTAACTTTAATCTCGTCATGTAATTGCTTTCTGAATAACGTATTTAACCATGCTTAATTTAGTTGTGCACTAGTAAACAAGGGAAATGTACGACTAACCATAATTTGCAGCATAGAGCACAGCAAGAAAAAAAATCATTGACAAACATCATCGTCTTTTTTGCACAAAATCGGCAGGAAATGGGATGTTGTAGGGTCAGAAGGAGATAAAAAAAATTCAACAGATCTTAGGGCGCATTTGGTAAGGATCCAGATTCTCCCGAAAACGTTTCAGTTCCAAATTCTCCCTAGAAACGTTTCTCTGGTAAATCAGAATCACCAAAGGAGACCATTTGGCTAGCTGTCTGGATTCAGAGAGGATAGTGGTGTAATTGACCATTTTACCCTTGACTCATATGCTATTTTTTATTTTTATTTGACTTTTCTTTAAATACAAATAATATTTATTTCACTTTTCTTTTAACACAAATAATCTCTCTCTTATCTCCTTCATCATCTCTCTCCACCCCTTATCCACTCATCTCCCTCTCTCTCCAGACCGTGTGGCAGGCGAGCGGCGAGCAAGCGCGGCGGCCCGAGCGGGCAGCATGACGACCCAGTAGGTGGCCCGGCGGGCAAGCGTGGCGGCCCAGCAAGCGGCACGACAATCGGGCGGCGGGTAGCGACCAGGCACGGTGCGCCTGGCGTTGGACGAGGGCAAGGTTGCAAACGAGATATGAGAATCGGCTGAAATGCCTCCCACCCCGTTTCACTAATTTTGCCTGATTCAGGGAAACGTTTTCCCCTCGCCCCGTTTGGCAACCGATTCTCCCGAATCAGGGGAGAATCGAAACTGATTATGTGCCAAACAGTTCCTTACAAGAAAGTACCCCACTAAAACTTTGGGCAAGGAGAAGTTCGCTGGTTACGGGTCTCCAAAGTCCCCCCTAACCCACAAGGTTTTCGCAATGTACCTTGGGAGTTGGGAGTGCGAGGCACAGGACCTACTGCCCTGATGCACTCCAAACGCCCAGCCGTGGTCGCCGCTGCACCAATGTCAGCTTCAACAAGCTCAATGGTGACCTCCATGAGCTGCCATCGATGCCTGGTCAAGCCATGCAGGTAATTAACATCTCAAGCAATTTCTTTACACGACACTTTCCATGCACCACATTGGAGGGCATGAAGAATCTGGCATCTCTTAATATGAGCAAAAATAGCTTCACTAAGAAAATTCTGAGCATGGTCTGTGCTGACAAGCCATCTTTTGTGGTCCTTGACCTCAGTTACAACCAATTCCATGGTAGCATACCCCCGGAGCTTGGTAATTGCTCTATGTTGAGAGTGCTCAAAGCTTGTCATAACTAACTTAGTGGGACCCTCCCGGCTGAGCTCTTTACCTCACTAGAGCACCACTATTTCCCTAATAATCGTTTGCAAGGAACACTTGCTCCTGAAAATGTATCCAAACTTAGCAATTTGGTTATCCTTGATCTTGCGGGGAATGGGCTAAATGGCAAGATACCGAATTTTATTGGGCAGCTCAAGATGCTGGAGGAGCTTCACTTAGATAGTAACAACATGTCTGGAGAGTTGTCGTTAGCTCTGAGCAATTGCTCGAATCTCACAACCATCATCCTCAAGGGCAACAACTTCCAAGGAGAACTCACAAATGTCAACTTCTCCACCCTATCTAATCTAAAATTCTTAGATTTTAGGTCAAACAAGTTCACTGGCACAGTTCCAAAGAACCTATACTCTTGCAGCAATCTTATTATGCTGAGACTATCTTCCAACAACTTCCACGGTCAACTTTCACCAAGAATAAGCAATCTCAAGTCCCTCAAGTTCCTATCCTTCACTAATAACTCCTTCACGAATATCACAAATGCACTTTGGGTCCTCAAGAGCTCTCCAAACCTTACTACTTTGCTGATGGGAACCAACTTCAAAGGCGAGAACATGCCAGAAGATGAAACAGTCGATGGTTATCAAAATCTTCAGGTTCTTTCCATAGCTGATTCCTCATTGTCTGGAAAAATACCTCACTGGCTATCGAAGCTCAAATTTTTTAGAGTTATTTTTATACAGCAACCAACTCACTGGACCCATACTATCATGTATCCAGCCTCCAGGCTGTCAAGTGGGGCCCTGCTCGCAGGGATAGGTCTACAAAAGAAGCAAACGCCTGCTGAACCGAACATCGAAGAAATATCAGAACCGGCTTCCCTCCCTTTCTACTGTTCTTCTCCTTCCTCCAGCTCTTCTTCCTCCCCTGGCGTCTCTTCTCTGATCCCCTCCCCTTGTTGTTCTCCTTTCCCAACCTCCCTTCTCTCCTCTCGAGTTGTATTGTGCTGTGTAATCAAACCAGTTGATCAATATAGCTTCTGATGCCTGCGGATTTGAGTGTGCAAGTGTTGATCTGGGTGATTGCTTGGTTGGGTACGTAACAATTGGTATCAGAGCCGTCGATCCCTGGAGCTGTGGAGCGATGGCCATGAATTTCGTCGTCGGAGGTGTTCGTGGTAGCGGTGCACACCACCTGTTTAGTGAAATGTTGAACTGACTTGACATACCTCGAGCTTTCTTCTTCACATCACTGTGAGCTTCGTGCTGTACCCAGTGACCGAAGGGGTATTGCACGAGGTATACGACGTCTATGAGGCTACAAAGGTGCAGGTGCTCGCGGCGTCGACCACATGGCGTGTTGAGGCCTTGGTTCAATTCCGGTCGAGCTGGGAAGCGAAGCAAGCTCGACGAGCCACCCACGGGCGCAACTTCTATGACAGTTATTGTGTGTTGGATGTTCAGCTCGCACGCCCGCTTCCCTAGTTCGGCGACCACTTTGGCGTGACGGCAACATCGGCGCCAACTTCAATCACAACCTCGCCCACTTCAACCTTCTCAGAGATCTCGTCGGCTTCCACCCCTTCGACTACGTGTGCCACTCCCTGTCCCACTGTCCCACTGCTCCTGCCCGATCCATCCTTCATATCACGGTGAGCCTTGTGCTCTACCCTGTGACCACGGAGGTACTTCGGCAGGTATTCAGCCCGTTCGGCGTGGAGAGCATTCGGGTGACTATTGGGTGCAGCGAAAGTAAGGTAGAGGCCTTCATCAAGTTCCGGTGGTGCTGCGATGTCGTGCACACTCGCAACGCGCTACATTATCGCAATATATGGGATGGATGTTGCCAGTTGAGTATCGAGCACGTGCAATCTTTTACCCCAGCGCCAGCCCGTGCGACGTCGATGTCCGCATCTGTGTCGGTGTCTTCAGCCGTGTCAACACCCGCACCGGTAGCTGCATCGACCCCTACATCTAACACGCCTACATCCATCACCGTTCCGGCGTATACCGTCGTAGCCACGCCCTCGACCATCGCCCGCTGCACTTCGTCGTCCGTGGACATCTCGTTTGCCGCTGCTTCACCACAGCCTTCCCCACCACGGCAGTAGCTGCCATCTCCACCACCAGTCGACGAGGTGGCCCCTAGAGCTACGATGCGGCCTCTGCACCACACGCTCGCGCCAGCGAATGTCGCCCTCTCCTTGAGCACGCCGAAGGGCTTGCGCCTGGTCAAGACCGTGGTTACCTACGGCACCCCCGTCATCGTCGCTGACAACGTCAAGCTACCCTCCGCGGACAAGGTGTTCGACGCCGAGCGTGAGGAGCCACGCCACGACCTCGACGATGTCCGCGTGGACCTCACTGTGCACCGGGCAACCACGCCCACAAGGTGTTCGATGAGAGGCCTCAACTACTCCGAGACGACTTAGCCCGGGCACATGCTCACCACCTCGCCGTGCGTTGTGCCACTTCAAACTCCCTGTCCTATGCCTCGTCTCCGCACTCATCATGCCTTCGCGCCAGCAGTGCCACGAAGTTGAGGTGGGCGACGTCACCGTCGCCGGTCAGCGCAAGTTCAACCTTTTCGGTGGCCTCCGCCGCAACTGCCCACTTCCAGTGATTTCTGCTACCTGCTCGAGCTGCTCACCTGACGGAACATGTTGGACACCGGGCAGATGCGGTTCAACCTCATCGATGCCACAATCGCCCACTACGCTGAGGAAACACATGGCCTTGCCAATTGCAGGTACATTGATGTTTATTCAGTTTTGTCAAGAGGGAGTGCTTGTGAATTTGAAATTGATGCAAGTCCAATGGCGAGAATATTGCTTGAGCTGAAACCATTGAAGGATGATTTGTTGGAGGGAAATCAGCCTGCTAGGGTGAGTCTTGTGCAAATTCTTAGCAAAGAGGAATGGCAACAGAAAAATCTTTCCGGTGTCAATGATTGCAAGAGGTACTGGCTAAACAATGGAGAATATCTTACTGTCCAGGTTGCTAGATACACAAAAACAAAGAAGAGCACATGTCTTGTTGTCCAGGTTCTGAATGAAACATTGGTCAGGGAGATTCCGGGAGCCAAACTTCAACACAGGAAGCCAGTTTGGCTTAACAGTTGTGGCGTGGAAGATGGAAATTCTGAGGTTTTGTCACCCATGGATTGTTGATGATGCGGTGGCACCTGATAAGCCTCTTGGTTCTGCTGTTCTATCAAGGTTGAAGCATTTTTCAGCAATGAACAAGCTTAAGAAGCTGGTGTTGAGGGTTGTTGTTGAAAGCAGGTATGAGGAAGAGATGATTACAGAGATTATTGCTGCCATTTTTCACCTTGAGGATATAATTACAGAGGTTCTTGAGAAGTGCAGGGCAAACCACCGGTCTTTCATGACTATGTACAAGGAATGGCTGCAGTAGTACTTGCAGGACTTGTGGCTGATCTGAGGTCTGTTGGTGAGACTCTACCTGACTGTATATTCTTGTTCCTTGGTTTCACCAAAGAAGGTTGCAGTGAAATAAAAGTGGCTGAAGTGGAGTTGAAGTCGTGGTCTACTTGGCATGATGAATTGGGCAGCAGCAGCATGGTGGTATGTGTTGGGTGCTGTGAGGGCTGCTGTGCAGGGTACCAATTTCAGGGATTTGCAGAGGAGCGCATGATTGTCAATGCCAACAAAGGGGTTATGTCCGAGTTGTGGGAAAACTGGTGGCTTATCAGGTTGAGAGATGGCATATTCAAGTATCACAAGTATCAGGACCATTTGGACAATGAGAAGATACAGTTTGAGTTACTTGTTGCTTTTGTGGTTGCACTTGGACAGGAATTAACTGAAGGAGTGAGTTTTTGGCATGACACAAATCCTGCTGAGGTGAAGTGCTATATCTTCTCTATGGGTATCATATTATGGCAAAATGAATGGCAGAATGGTATGACTCGTGGCTCTCTGTTGAGTTTCATCAATTGGGTGAGGAGTGGTGCTACAGATGTTACATGGGTGTCTGACATCAAGAAGCTCCAGCTGTCATGGGATCCCGGAGGTGTCTTAGCATCGGCTTGGGGACAAGCCGAACTTCAAGAGGGGAGGAATGTCACGTATCTGGCCTACAGGCTGTCAAGTGGGGCCCTGCTCGCTGGGATAGGTCTACAAAAGAAGCAAACGCCAGCTGAACCGGACATCAAAGAAATAACAGAACCAGCTCTCTCCCTTTCTACTGTTCTTATCCTTCCTCCGGCTCTTCTTCCTCCCCCGACGTCTCTTCTCTGATCCCCTTCCCTTGCTGTTCTCCTTTCCCAACCTCCTTCCTCTATTCCCAGTCTAGAGTGCTTCTCTCCTCTCGAGTTGTACTGTGTTGTGTAATCGAACCAGTTGATCAATATAGCTTCCGGTGCTTGCGGATTTGAGTGTGAAAGTGTTGATTTGGGTGATTCCTTGGTTGGGTACTTAACACATACCTGCCAGGATCAACAGCTTAAGCTTCTTGTCCATTATAGACGTGTCCAATAACAGCCTTACAGGGGAGATCCCAACAGCATTGATGAAGATGCCAATGCTAAAATCCGAGAAGATTGCAGACCTCTCAGACCAAGTACTTCCGCTGCCTGTTTATATGACTCCATCACTTCAATACCGCAAAGCCAATTATTGCCCTAAAGTGACGAATCTAGGCGATAATGAGCTCACTGTCCGATTCCGCCAGAGATTGGTCATTTGAAAGCACTCACTTCACTCGACTTGAGTTTCAACAACTTACACGGAGAATCTGCAACCTCACGAACCTGCAGGTATTAGACTTGTCTAACAACCATCTGACAGGTGCAATCCCTGCTGCATTGGGAAACCTTCACTTCCTTTCTGATTTTAACATTTCTAATAATGACCTAGAAGGTCCTATTCCAACTGGAGGTCAGTTTAGTACGTTTCCAACTAGCTTTGTTGGGAACCCAAAGATGTGTGGCCCGCTTATTCACTATTGTAACTCAGTAGAGGCAGCCCCTGCGCCCACTGTCTCCACAAAACTGTGTGGTGGTGACTGGTGACATCGTCTTTGCTTTCGCCTTTGGTGTTTTTGTTGGAGTATGAATGCTATATGATCAGATGGTACTATCCAGATATTTTGGCTAAGAAACGTGCTTCAGCAATATGTCCTGGCTTGAAGATAGGCAATGGATGTAACTGAGCCTCTCAGCAAACTACCACAGCTTTGCAGTTGTTATCACCAACTACACGCATGTTGTGAACTTGTGATCTCCAGTGGTTTTCATTTGAACAAGGCCAAGTCAGTGGACCCGCCCTAGCCCCAAGCAAGATCAAAACCTCTGGCATCAGCAGCATTCAGCCAGTTCTTTTTTTCCAAAAATATGAGGCTGGAAGCAAATTGAAGGATGGAACGACTGGTGTAGAATGTAACACGAAGTTGGGCTGAAGTCACCTGGAACCTGTGGACAACAGCCGCAGGCCAATATTATGTATCTATGTCTTTTTCCAGACATTGTAAATATTTTAAAAGTATACTGTCACATGTGTGAAAATTACATTGCAAGTTGAAAAGAGTTCCTTTTGACAGTACACGCTGAAAGAAATTAGTAGCTAGCTCAGAGTTCAAACTATACCGTGCTTCGATATTATAACAACCTAACTTGTAAGAACATGAGATAACTATCCGGTTAAGCGATACTAGTGTGCCAATTAAAATTAATCATAATGTATATTCACAGGAAATATAAACCATGTTGCATTTCAAATTATACAAGCGAGCAAGATGAAACCAAATCTACTCTTGCTGTTTAATACGAGAATTTCAACAGTGGATCGGAAGATTTGCACAGATAGCTATCAGAGTCGTAAATCTCCGTAAAATTTCAAGTAGAGATCGCAGAGTTCTAAATAGCTAGGACGCGGATTTGCGTCTGCTCCGTAGTAACTGCGAGACCTTTACAGCATTTTTTTTACCTTGGGAGCAGAGGTCACCGGAGACCGGATGGGCCCCGCCGTCAGGCACCCCGCATCCGCAGGCTTGAGTCGCTCCCCAGCTCCCGGCCAACGTACGCCGGAGCGCGCGCGCATTGATTCCCCCGCGCCGCCGCCCGCCGTTGCTGCTGCTCCGCGTGGACTGGGCGGAGAACTGGGAGGTGGTTCGCCTGCAGCCCGATGAGGGATGGAATTTTTTATTTTTATATTTTAATTTGTCTCTACTCAATTAAAATTATACAATTAACTTTTTAGATGAAATTACTGTGAGAGATAGAAGGTAGCATCCTCTACCTCATAATTTTTTGAACTTTTTATGGTCATTTACATGTTGTTTTGAATTTAAGAAATTTATTTTTATTTAACCCATCACCAATTAAAAGGGTGAAAGATTTATTTTTTAAACATGTTACTCATTAGAAGGATGACAAGTGCTCTTCTAATAACGAGCTACAGATGACTATTCATGTTATTTTTTAAAACGGATGTCTAAAATTACATAATTTAAAATTTAAAAATATAAAAATAAAAAAAATTCATGAAGATGATGAAGTGGGCCGAGCCGTGAGTGGCGGGACCAAGAGATGGGCCGTATTGTGTTTGGGCTGCTCCTCCAACTATCGACTAGGTCGAGATATGTGAGGTATTAGACTTTGGCTATTTTTGGATAGGCTTATTTTTATTTTTTTTAAAAAAAATCAGAAACTATTTAAATGTTTGGCTTATGGTTTTGGTTTTAGTTGGTTTTTGGTCGATTGGGGAAGCGATTGTGACTGAAATAAATTAAAAGCTGATAAACAGATTTTGATTGGCTTTTTTAGCTTTTAGTTGCATCGAAAAGCTAAAAATTTATTGTAAAAATTAACCATCAAAATTCAACCGCCATCATCCCTCGGCTAGCAAGAAACTCTGAAGTCATAACCTATCCAAACGCAGCCTTTGAGTCCAGGCGTTCCACTGTGTTATGACTGCTGGAGTATTTGGCGATGATTTGGATTAGAGCTGACCATCATGAAAGAGTGGGAGGTTAGGCAAAACACGCAATGATTTCCATTGATGTGCCAAACAATGGGTAACAACCTGATCATGCTAGAGATATATTCCAAAACAACATGAGCTAAATATGGAAACGGAACGATCTTTCCGTTGCGCCATATCTGCGTGGGCCTGGTCTTGTCGTCGTGACCTCCGCTGCATGCCAAACGGACGATTCTAATTCACGTTCACTGCTCTCGGACGCGAACTCACGAATCTCCCAATAACCTCCCACTCTTTTCTTTTTTTAAACTTTTTTCTCCCGTATCTTTTCTTTTTAAAAAAGTTTGTAAAAATATATTAGCTCAAGAAATTTTGAGAAAAAATTTACACGAAAAAATTTAGCTAAAAAAGTGTTGAGAAAAATTAACAAGAAAAGTTTGCTTAAAAGTTTTATGGCAAAGTTTTTAAAAAAAATTATATAGACCCTACACTACAGTCATCCGCGACTTGGCTACGTGTGCTTACGTGCGGAAAAGTATTTTCAATGACAAACACACCTGTTGCGTGCTGCATGTGGCGAGAAGGATGTCGATCCATGGTAGTCTAACACATCATATTATTCTCTTTTTTCTTTTGAGACCATGGATCATCGTGAGTCTACCGGTGATTTTTCTCCTCCAAAGAAATTCCTGTGATCTTTCCTTTACTTTTTTTAGGCAGCATATCATGGTTCTTAGTGATTTGTTAATCTTAACTACCAGCAAGCCTCATTTGAAGCGTAACATGGCTGCATCATCTTCAGATGTAAAGACCGGGATATAATTCATTTCATTATATTACCTAAGAGAAATATGGAACGCAGCAATTTCTCACGTTTCTTGTGAAAACTAAATTATCTCACGTTTCTTGTGAAAACTAAATTATCTCCTACGGAGCTCCGCATTCCAACATTGCCCTACCTCGACGTTGTTTATCTCTTGATCTATTGTAACTCGGGGTATCTTTATTTAATCATCAAACTTAAAATGAACACGATGTGTTTAGCAAGCTTAGGTCACCGGTATAAATCAAGCGGTAGAATGTTCTATCGTTCGTGAGCTTTAGGGCTTAATTATTATTCACAATAAAAATAATATTGGAACGAAGAGTTTGTGAGAATGAGATGAGATGTTGGCGGTGTTAGGGGCAAGTCGAGAGACGAACCCAAATGCCATAGACCATTTGTATCGATTAAGCACCGACGTTGTTTGTCGTTGGCTTAAGTATTTTTTGTACTTCAACATATTCAATAAATGTATAAATGAACCAATTATCATATGTCGTGCTAACACTTGAGTTATGACCCTATGACACGTAAGAGAAAAAAATAAAGAGAAGTAAGGTGGTATGGAGCCGGAGGTGTACGAGACATGCTCGTAATAATCCCGGTGCCATAAAGGCAAGCGAAAGTGGGTAGTTCTTTTTATGAGAAATGTTGTCTCAGGAGCCAAGTGGATGGATCCGAGTTGTATGGGTAAAGATGTACCCTTTGCAGGGTGTAAAATCAATTTGAATTACCGTGTTCTCGGTTATGAACATACTTATGTTCATCTATATCAATTGTAGAGTTCTAATGTTGGATTGTATATGGTATGTTAAGAAGTGGCTAGTGCCGAATTACGTTGATAAGGAGATGTTCATGTGACTGTTACGTCATGTTTATGATCTAGGGATAGGATGATGCAAGTTGTTAGGTTTTATAGATGTTCTTACTCTTAAGTCGATAAAATGCTCTCGCGTATAAATTCATTTAACCTTATGGTCGACTTCTTGCTACTCACCCCAAATGTATGATCCTTAGAGTTGTGTTAGTATATGTATCCACTATGAGTAAGTCTTACGAGTACCTTCGTACTTACCTTGCTATTGTTGAGTTTTTGTATGTGAGGATGATCTAGTGTATGGTTATTTTATGTCTGTCGATGTCAATGGCAGGTAAGTGTAGTGGTGGACTACTCGTGGTGACAGGATGATGCCTTAGGGTAAATGGCACCATCTATGTTGTTGTTTATAGATGTTATTCTACTGTGTAGTAATGTCAATAAGTTAGGATATAAACTTGATGTATTTTGTTCCTCCTAACATTTGTTGATGTTACATTAAAACTTTAAATCGTTGAACTTGTAATGACTTAAAAGCTTGCAATATATTTGCATTACCCGCTCTTTATTATACCTTGATATGATGAAGCTTGTTTTAAAGGCGTATGTTCCGTCTTGGGAATAAAACATATGTCGGGACTACTGGAATTGGATTCGTCTTAATCATTGGTAGTTGCGATTGTGGTGATAAGATGTGAGTTAACACATAGTATGTCGAGACACGGATGTATGATACCTCTATGACGAGGCCGACTGCAAAGTTGGTTGCAGTCTAGTGGTACAATGAGGACGCCTACCGCGTCGAGCACTGGCAGACTTACTATAATTCATGGGTATTCATCTGAATACCCATTATTTTTGCAAGAAAATTGAGTATATTTAAAGTATATACATGTATATAAATTGAGATGGGACAGATTAAGTCTCGAGCCCACCTTAGCGGTCTAATCTTATACAACCCACAAATCATGAGGTGATGAGACCGAACTCCCCCTCATTGTTCTAATATCATCCATACCTCCTGCCTTCACTGCTCATCTCCTCCAGTCCAATACTCCACCTGGACCACCTCCATGGTTTAGAGGACAGTGGGCAGACGACACAACGGCTAGGGTTTAGAGGGGGCCGAAATTGATAAATCCTTCCTTTCAGCTTACACACTTTATTACTGATATGGGTAGAGATGAAAGATTTAGAAAAGGAAAAAATCTTACTGAACTTTCCATTATGCTTGTTGAAATAAAGAAGAACACGAATTATTGAATCATGTACAAGCTTCTCAAATTTGTGCTAATTCTTTTAGTGGCAACATTTAGTGTTGAGAGGGTATTTTCTCCAATGAATTATGTGAAGAACAAGCTGAGAAATCGAAAGGAGACTAGTTTTCGAATGATTGCCTAGTTATGTTTCTAAAGCGTGATTTTTTTGCAAATCAAGGATAATGACATCATCAAGCATTGCCAAGCCATGATAAAATGCTAAGTTGAATTGTACTTTTCTCAATTGTTTTGTAATTTCTCTAAATTAGCTAAGATGTCTCTACTATGAATAATTTACGGATTTTTGCCTCTAGGGCACTGATAAAGCATAGTTTGGTCCACACTACACCGCACTTCTCGTTTTTGTCCCAGCCGCACCATAGAAACGTGGCTTGGTCTCTAGGACACCGCGTTGAATAAAATAATCATACGATGAGTGAAAAGACCTTGTTTACCTTCTCCTTATTATTTCATTACCAAACGTGTCCCACTAGTAAATCGTTAAGATCCACTCCAGCCCTTCCTCCGAGCAAGCAGAACCAGGTGAGATCGTCGTGCACATGGGATTGATGGCAGCTCGGTGCCAGGTCATCGACCGTGAAGAAGAAGGCCTTGCACTACCGGACCACAGCGAAATGACGCGAGAGATTGCTCAAGTCTCGCCTCCGCTCTCAAATCCGTCGCTAGCCTCTCCTTCTCCTTCCTCCTATTGCCTGGGCAATGCTTTACCGCCATGCGACCGCCGGTGACTAAGGAGCCAGGCCACCGTCTAAGCCAGCCAATGGCACCCACGTCCAAGCTCACTTATCTCCTCACGCCGCTCTATCCCCTTGTTGTTCTCTCCTGCCTCCTCACTCTCCTCTCACTGAGAGCACCGTAAAGGGAGTGATGCCACCGAGCTGCTCACGCACCGTCGCCAAATCCAAAGCACTGCCCGATTCCACCGACAAATCTGTCGGTGCATCGAATCTCGTGCGCCGCCGTCTTCTTCCCTGAGTCCGGTGACCATCTTCGTCCCTCACCATCGCGTCGCCTCCCTGTAGCTCCAACCTCCAACTCAGAGTCCAGTGAGTTTTGCCCTATGTTGTTCAACGTTTCGTGCGCGTCACTTCCATCTTAGCCCGTCGCCGACGTGATCCTCCACGAGCACCGCTCACTGCAGCTCCTTGTGGCTAGCCGCTAGCCGCTTTTTGGTTGGGCCCATCCACCGAGAACCTCTCCAACGTGCTCTCCATCATGCGTAGATGCTCACAGTGCCGACCCCTCACCGTCTTGTTACCAAAATCCACCACCCGTCGTGAGCCAAACCGCCGTGAACCCTGCCCATCTCTCTCTCTTTCTCCTTCCTCCGTGAACCCAACTCATGGTGAGCCATAGACTCATCCCTCTCCCTGTATAACCGACACATGGGACCCACCTGTCAGCCACAAAAAGAGAGGTGAGATGCTAACGAGAGAGGTCAAGGGCGTTTATGTCATTTTCAAACTATTCTTTCTTCTCATTAGCTAAAAATGATTATTTTATTTGACGCAGTGTCCTAGAGACCAAGCTACATTTCCGTGGTGCGGCTAGAACAAAAACGAGAAGTACAATGTGGTGTGAACCAAACCACGTTTTATCAGTATCCTAAAAACAAAAATCTCAATAATTTATGCACTTTAGTTATGTTATTGTAAATTTATAGTCTTTTCTGTTAAACATATTTTTTAAAAAGCTTGAATACTTGTTATGCGAATCATGGGTCCGCCACTGGCGTCGAGTGCAAGGACCGCATCCACGCCCAGCCATGGGGCATGGCCATGAGCCGCCACGGCTCGCTGTTGCCAAGAGCCTCTCCGCCGCTGGTCAGGTCTACGACTCAAGCGTTTGACTTGGATCCCGTGGCGTCCAGGACTAACAGGAGTGGTGCTCCAGTGCAGCAGCATTCGTACGTCTTGGGTGCAGGGTGCAGAGTCCAAGCCGACACGCCGTTCTCTTACGTGCGTTTGATTGGAATGATTGGAGACCAAAGATGTATGCGATATAGTTATCTTTGTTTTTTAATATATTCATCTAAGTTACCTGTTTAATTGGATGAATAAGATAAAATAGTTTTATATTTAGTTGAAAAAAATGAATAGAATAAGAATAATTAATTATATCTTTTAATTTAAATAATAATAGTTAACCATACATTAATCAACAATCACTAACACTTAGCAATGCTAATTTTATCGTAGTAATTACTAATTAACAACAAAATATACTAATTATCACCAATTGTACTCTAATCAAAACACCAATAGTGCACTAATAAACACACTAACACTTAACAACTATAATCTCATAGTAATAAATACTAATTAGCAATACAATATGCTAATTATCACTAATTATTTTACTAATTATCATGATTAGTCAATTGGATAGCCTCGTTCAACCAAAATAAATAATCATTTCATTCAGCATATTTGAAGAATATTCCTAAAAATCGGATAGCCTCGTTTGACCATTTCTATCCATTCCACTAATTAAACACACCCTTACCCCATCTTGTCTTGCGGCTCCTGCCTCCTACCCGATCTTTTTTTCATTCTTCTCTCCAGTTGGCTCTGAACCTGATAAATTATGTAAGAAGGATGACAATGACTAATATGATTATGCTTGTGATAATTAGGGATTAAAATTTCAATAAGATTTTACAAATTTCAGGAATTTCGAAGGGGAAGAAAAAAATTGTAAAAAGAAATTGAAATCCTCGGTGTTAACTGGAAAGTGCAAGCTCAAGTAATGAGTAGTAGGTAAGCAAATAAATACGATGACAATACAAACTCTGAAAACTTTTGTACAATAAGTTTAATGAAAAGACATCACGGGTAAATAAACAAACAAAAGGGATGCAATGCCAATCCTGCAGTTTTTTTCTTTTGAAAGGTGATTGCGCAATTTATTAAAGCCTCGACATTGTTGAGTGGCACCCAGCAGCCACTTGCTGTTCTTCAATCAACACCACAAGAAAATAACAACCACATGTGATTACATAGTGGCATAGTCCTACAACAACATCGCACTCCCCCCCCCCCCTCCGCCCCACCCCCACACAAAAAAGGAACTACACCCACTAAACATCAAGATAATCTCATCTCAAAATTAGAATAAGATGATGGCGAAAAGAAAACGAGATTTTTAACATCACCAGCTGCTTCCGTTCCGCAGGCCATGTCCACACGAGCACCAGAGTATCATACTCTCCTGGGATGTCTCAACTGCCAAGTATACTTCAATTTGCCAGCCATCACACGCTACCCAGTTTACTTCAAACACTTCAGTATTCTGGTCAGCTGAAGGAGCATCAAACACTTCAGTCCACAGTCCATCATTAGGGATGTTAATGGGGACCCGATCCCCGATTCCCCGCGGGGAATTCCCCTATTAGGAGATGGGGATGGAAAGATTTCATTCCCCGCGAACTCATATGGGAACGGGGACGGGAAAGCGTTCCCCGTCCCCGCTCCCCGCTATATCTCCGATATCACATATATACATATTTTTCTTAGTATATAAATGTACAAACATTACGTAGAGTAAATAATAAATTACTCTTATTTTTTTTCTAACCTACGATATTTAATCAATCTTGTATTAATTACCCTCGTATACATCAATAAATTACTTATTTATACAACGTACATATTATTAATATATAAAAATAATCAAATATCATTCAATTTCACATCCCCATTGGGGACCTAATCTCCGCAAATTCCCCGCGGGGATGAGGATGGAAAAAATCTTTCCTCCGATAGCTAAATGGAGATAGGGATGGGGAAGCATTCCCCGCGAGAATTGGCCCCGTTGACATCCCTATCCACCATGCACCTGTGGAGCCAGGAGAACGGAAAACAGCTGTAAACGTACAAAGCAGCCAAAACTCAGAGGATAACAGAAAGTAAACGCCTCGGGCCAAGAAGAAGAAGAACAGAGCACCAGGTCACCCTCACCCACCACCACCGTAAGCTCTCTGCCTTTCTTATTTTCTTGCCTCCACTTGGGCCTTGTTATTTTCCAAACCATGTCTACACCTTGACCGCGACACTTCAGAAATTGTTTCTTTGGCAAATACACACATTTCTCCTGTACACCAAAAGGGGTGCATCAAGTAGTGATTCTTCTTTTCTTTTTCTATCTCTCAGATTTTGTCAGAGTTAAGGGTAAGACAGCTAAGTGAAGCTGGTATAGGACAAGTGATGTCAAATCAGGTAAATCAAGGTAGACTGTGTTAAGTGAAGCTGGTAAGAGAAGTGGTGTCAGATCCAGTAAATCACGGCAGTCTGTAAAGAATTCAGCAAGGATTGATTCAAGGATGACTAGAAAAGTAAATATTTTGTACGGTCAAGAAGATCAGTCAATTGGACTTCTAAATAAACTATAGCAGACAACTAATGAAACGTCATAGTGTGAACTAAAAAACTGCTGTGCCATTTTGTAAAATCCTATTGAGGGCGTGCCTATGTCATTTAATCCTTGACCCATTTTTCTTTGAGGTGACTGCGACTAGGAGGGATAGAACAAAATGGAAGCAAGAGTTGCTTCTTTCTTCAGTTCTTCCCTCATGCTCCTATCTTCATTACACCGTTGGTGCTTTATCTAGTCAGGATACAAGTTGAGCATCTAGCTTCCATGATTGTTTCATTAGAAAGCCATGCAGCCACTCCATGTCTCATACAGGAAGTATGATACCAGATTGCCCATACCATCCATTGGGCTTGCCCTCGTGCTGCTGATCTCCTTGGCCTCTCCCACCAGTTCCTGCACAGAGCAGGAGAAGACCTCCCTTCTCCAGTTCCTTGCTGGGCTCTCGCAGGATGCCCACCTCGCCGCGTCATGGCAGGAAAGCACAGATTGCTGCAGATGGGAAGGGATCACCTGCAACCGAAATGGGACGGTCATCAATGTCTCACTGGCTTCTAGGGGCCTTGAGGGGCATATCTCACAGTCCGTGGGGAACCTCACCGGCCTGCAGCACCTTAACTTGTCCTACAACTCGCTGTCCGGTGACCTGCCGCTGAAATTGGTGTCGTCCAGCAGCATCATTGTCCTTGACGTCAGCTTTAACAAGCTCAAAGGAGATCTGCATGAGCTGTCATCTTCAACCCCCAGCCAGCCTCTAAAGGTACTTAACATCTCAAGCAACTTGTTTACAGGGGAGTTAACATCCACGACATGGACAGGGATGCAGAATTTGATCACACTCAATGCCAGCAACAACAGCTTTACTGGGCAGATTCCATCTCATTTTTGTAACATATCACCATCCTTTGCTGTGCTTGTACTCTGTTACAACAAATTCAGTGGCAGCATCCCCCTGGGGCTTGGTAATTGCTCCATGCTCAGAGTTCTCAAGGCTGGCCACAACAACCTCAGTGGGGCTCTCCCTAATGAACTCTTCAATGCTAAGTTGTTGGAGTATCTTTCTTTCCCTAACAATTATTTACATGGAGTACTCGATGGTGCACGCATAATCAACCTTAGGAATCTGGCTACCCTTGATCTTGGAGGGAACAACTTCATTGGCAATATCCCAGATTCTATTGGTCAGCTCAAGAGATTGGAGGAGCTTCATTTGGACCACAACAATATGTCAGGGGAGCTGCCATCGTCACTAAGTACCTGCACAAATCTCATAACCATAGACCTGAAGAGCAACAAGTTCAGTGGAGAACTTGCCAAGGTCAATTTCTCCACCCTAAACAATCTAAAAACTTTAGACCTTCTGTACAACTACTTCACTGGTACAATTCCGGAAAGCATATACACTTGCAGAAATTTGACTGCATTAAGGCTATCTGGCAACAACTTGCATGGACAACTTTCACCAAGAATAGGTAATCTGAAGTCACTCACCTTCCTGTCACTTGGTATAAACAATTTCACAAACATCACAAATACACTTCAGATCCTTAAGAGCTGCAGCAACCTTACGACCCTCCTTATTGGGCGCAATTTCAGAGGAGAGGCCATGCCAGAGGATGACATAATTGATGGTTTTGAGAATCTTCAGGTTTTGGACATCGGAGGTTGCCAATTGTTTGGGAAAATACCGCTTTGGATATCAAAGCTAGCAAATTTGGAGATGTTGGTCTTAGAAGACAATAGACTCAGTGGACCAATACCAACCTGGATCGACACCCTAAACTCCCTGTTCTATTTTGACATATCAAACAACAACCTCACAGGAGAAATTCCAACTGCCTTAATGAATATGCCAATGCTAACTTCAGAGAAGGTTACAGACCGTTTGGATCCAAGGGTCTTTGAGCTGCCTGTTTATGCAGCTCCATCACTTCAATACCGCATAACCATTGCTTTTCCTAAGGTGCTGAATCTAGGCAACAACAAATTCACAGGTGAGATTCCCCTGGAGATTGGTCAGTTGAAAGCCCTCCTTTCGCTCAATATCAGCTTCAACAACTTAACAGGACAGATACCCCCATCAATCTGCTATCTCACAAACCTGCAGGTTCTAGACTTATCTAGCAATAATCTCACAGGTGCAATCCCAGCTGCATTGGAGAATCTGCACTTTCTTTCTACATTCAATGTTTCTAATAATGACCTAGAAGGGCCTATTCCAACTGGAGGCCAATTTAGCACATTTCAGAATTCTAGTTTTGATGGGAATCCAAAGCTGTGTGGCTCTATGCTTGATCGCCGATGCAGTTCAGCTAAAGCACCTCTGGTATCCACAAAACAACGAAATAAGAAGGCAATCTATGCATATGCGTTCGGTGTGTTCTTAGCAGGGATTGCCATTCTTTTGTTGCTGGGGCGCCTCCTTGTTTCAATCAGGGAAAAGAGTTTTTCAGCCAAAAGTAGAAGAGAGGATAATGGAGATGTTGAAACAACTTCATTGAACTCCAGTTCAGAGCACGCATTGGTGATGATGCCACAAGCCAAGGGAGACGACAAGCTCACATTCTCTGACATTGTGAGAGCTACAAATAACTTCGACAAGGAGCACATTATTGGGTGCGGTGGTTACGGGCTAGTCTACAAAGCTGAGCTACCTGATGGCTGCAAGCTCGCCATCAAAAAGCTCAACGGTGAAATGTGTCTGATGGAAAGGGAGTTCACTGCAGAGGTTGAAGCACTATCCATGGCACAGCATGACAATCTTGTGCTCTTGTGGGGATACTGTGTTCAGGGAAGCTCAAGGCTCCTCATATATTCATACATGGAGAATGGCAGCCTGGATGATTGGCTTCACAACAGAGATGATGATGCTAGCACATTTCTTGACTGGCCAAAGAGGGTCAAGATTGCACTAGGGGCAAGCCATGGCCTTTCTTACATCCATAATGTCTGTAAGCCTCACATTGTCCATCGTGACATCAAATCCAGCAACATCTTACTTGACAAAGAATTCAAAGCTTATGTTGCAGATTTTGGGCTGTCAAGATTGATCCTTCCCAACAGAACTCATGTCACGACCGAGTTGGTTGGCACTCTCGGTTACATCCCCCCTGAGTATGGGCAAGGATGGGTCGCTACACTGAAAGGCGATATATACAGTTTTGGAGTTGTCCTGCTTGAGCTACTTACCGGAAGACGACCTGTTCCGATCTTGTCCACATCAGAAGAACTTGTCCCATGGGTATTGGAGATGAGATCTGAGGGAAAGCAGATTGAGGTCCTGGACCCAACACTCCGTGGCGCAGGGCATGAAGAGCAAATGCTGAAGGTGCTTGAAGTTGCTTGCAAGTGTGTGAACCATAATCCTAGCATGAGGCCGGCTATCATGGAAGTGGTCTCCAGTCTGGAAATCATAAATGCTGACCTGTAGAAGCAAAAGTCATTGAAGACACTATGCAGTTAGCCAGTGATACATGACAATTGTGGTTCAGTGCATAGAGTACATGTGATTTTCACTACAGGTACTAGTTTTGAGTTTGACTAGTATTATAGTGCATCTTGTACAGTTTCTTGCACATTTTGAGACTTCTGTATTTTTGTATAGAAAGTATTTTCATAATCCATCCCCCACCCCCCTTCTTTTTTCTTGAAGTGCCATGTAACATATACGCTCTGTTCAGGTTGCTGAAGGATTTGAAAAGGTAGAATCAAGTGAAAAGTTGTACAGCTTGTTGAGTTGCTTATTAACTGAAGCACTAACACTAGCGCATTTAGGTGCTGTCACTCAGCTCTTTGGCTCTGATCGACAGACTTCAGAAACCACTGGAGCTTGAGAGTAGGGGATGTGGAATTAGTAAATGCCGACAATGTCTGGTTCAAGGTATGGAACAGAATGAGAGTGCAATACGATGTTTGGTGAATGTGCATCAATTGGGATAAACCTGAGCATGCAGCATGATGTTCGGAGTGTAATGTGCAACAGTATACGACCACTAGCTGAACCTCAAATTGTATTTTGACATACAAATGTACCTCGCAACACAAAGCTGACGCGGTGAAGAAACGGCAGCATTGCAGCACGCAGTGTCAACTAGCAGCATACGGCGACGCATCGCGTGTACCTCGGCCTGCTCGACACATGATAGCGCAGATCGTGCACCGCTTGACTCAAGGTCTCCACGCGATCCCCCATGGACTTCCACATCTCATGGTCTGCTGGATCATCTCCGAGTGCACCTTCCAGTTTCAGTTGATCGTCGTCGTACCTCTTGAGGAAGTCCGCGAACTGGCTCTCGATCGTCATCAGGTGTTGTTGTTGACGTGGGACATATCGAGGCTTCAAATAGGGGTCCTCGCCAGCCGGGTTCATGGTCGCTAGATCGGGAACTCCGGTGAGGACTACGGTCGAACAGGTGGTGAGCGCTGGCTCTGATACCAGACTGTTATGAACCCACGCGAACTGAGCCGAGGGAATGGGGAATTAGACGAGAAGATAGAAGAACAAGAATCTGGAGGTAGATCAGCAGAGGAGAAGAACAGCAGGCCAGGATAGGCGCCGCCGGCTGAACTAGCCGTGGCGAGTTTCTATTTGCCAATGTCTTTTTCGATGCCCAATCGGTAAGCAACAGCTGGCTTATATTACCGCCAGTTCTCACACACGAAAACGCCTTCACTACGACTTAACACGCCTCCCAGAATACGCCTAGTACATAGAAGAAGCAACTTGCGTCGATCTGCATACAAGCAGCACTCTTTGTCTTCAGTCTTCTGTTGCCGGTTCCAAAACAACGGCAAACTCACTGCCTGATAAGCTGGCTGAAACAGCTGATGGCACTGCCTCTACTGTGACAGTTATGTGTCAACACGCCATCATTTGTTGTGCTTGAACTCAGCTACAACCAGAGCAATCCTTGGTGATGGTTCCACGAGGCAAGGGAGAAAAAAATAAGCTCACATTCACTGATCTTGTGAAGGCTACAAATAACTTCGACAAGGAGAATATCATAGGCCGCGGAGCTTATGGGCAAGTCTACAAGGCTGAGCTACCCGATGGATCCAAGGTCGCCATCAAGAAGCTCAGTAATGAAATGTGCCTGATGGATAGGGAATTCAGTGCAGAAGTTGATGCACTCTCCATGGATCCAAGGTCGCGATCAAGAAGCTCAGTAATGAAATGTGCCTGATGGATAGGGAATTCAGTGCAGAAGTTGATGCACTCTCCATGGCGCAGCATGACAATCTTGTGCCACTCTGGGGTTACTGCATCCAGGGGAACTAAAGGTTCCTCATATATTCCTACATGGAGAATGGCAGCTTGGATGATTGGCTTCACAACAGGAACGATGATGCCAGCTCATTCCTTGACTGGCCAATGAGGCTAAAGATCGCACAAGGAGCAAGCCGGATCCTGTCATACATCCATGATGTCTGCAAGCCTCACATTGTTCACCGTGACATCAAGTCCAATAACATCCTACTGGACAAAGAATTCAAAGCCTATGTTGCAGATTTTGGGCTATCCAGATTGATCCTGCCCAACAAAACTCACGCCACAACTGAGTTGGTTGGCACTCTTGGTTACATCCCCCCTGAATACGGGCAAAGGTGGGTGGCTGTCACACCCGGTTTTAACGGACAAAACCAGATGCAGCTTATGTGCGTCCAGGATGTTCAACACATATAAGGACATCACAGGTGAAGTAACAAAAGCAATACTTTTATTAAATAACATTAAACTCTTACAACAATTGACATATATTGTCTTCTATGAAGATATCTGCAGCAGAACAGAAGCACTGGTGCCCAACAACACCGCAGGCAACTGACCGGGAGACACGCGCCTAGAACATCACAACCTTCTCTTGATAGTCTTCAACATCTTCACTCACTGAGCAGCAGCATATATATCGCATGGTGTAGGGAAAATAGCAAGTGTGAGCACATAGAGTACTCAGCAAGTGGGGGAAAGTAATGATATGCAGGCTTATACCAAGAATAGGCTAACACATGGCATATTTGCGTAAATGTGAGTAATGAAAAGATATTTGAACTCAAAAGCATTAATTATTAAGTTAATGTAACCCATACAGTCCAATACGCAGCATACAAGGCTCCTCACCTTGCATACCATAACTGTCTAGCACTCCCTGTACTATAACCAAAACCATCTAGTACTCCCTGTACCAGAACCATAACCACAATTATCTAGTACTCCCTGTACTAGAACCATAACCACAACCAAACTCATAACCACAATCCACTAATCATGTGAGGATCCAAGTCTCTCATAACCGTGAGCACGGCTGTTATAACAGTTTTACACTCTGCAGATGTTGTCCAGCTTTCCCCACAAGTCATGATTTTACTTGTTGCCGTGTCCGCGAAACACTTAACACACTCCAGTGGTGTCGCCCGGAAAGTCACTACAAAGCCGTTACAAAGTTTCATCCAGTATGTGCATACCCGCTAGGTTTCACCGTCGTCAAAGTGGCATCACACCACCCAGAAGCCCCCCTTTACGCCTTGTAGCTCCGGAAAGTTTTCACCCTTCCCTTCCACTACACATCTCATACCACTAACCAAATGGTTCTGGCCTTTGCCGTCCCCACACATCCACTCTTCCGTTTGGCACGCACAAAACTGAAATTCACTAATTAATAGGCTAGGCTTGTCCCATACCAGATCTCGTGGTTGGTACGATATTTCTTGGGTTGTCGCTCCACGAACCGGTCCTTACTTAGGTTACTTAAGCAAACACTAAACCAACATCATAACCATGATAACCATCAAAACCACTTTGCTCAAGGCCTAAGGTTCCATATTGCTAAACCATTAACACATTAACGACAATTGTTGCATATGTTCATTAGTCAAGATTATAACACTTCTCAACATCCCAAAAGCATGGCTAAGCAATCTACCCATAAAAGACACCTAACCATAAACCATCTAGGTTCCAAGGGATGATAAGGGAAATCTAGAGAAAACCCTAATATAGGTGACTACCCATCATATTGACTCTGCATGCAATTTTGTAAAACAAAATATTTAAAATATAGGTTCAATATGATCAAGGACACTTGACTTATTCCCAATACTGCTCAGTGTTATCAAAATCTTGGTCTTGAAGTCTCTCGAACTGCTCCGGAACATTATCGACTAATCGCGAGAACTACCGACAAACAACACAAAGAAAAACACTAAGAACAACATACCAGACATCATCAAAATACTTTAAATACACTATGGTTGGATAGGGATGATTTTAGAAATATTTAGATGCAAGAATGTCTAAATCGAAGTTAAGATGAAAAGAGAATATCTTTCAGGAGATGGATTAGACTGAAAAGGAAATGCTGATTTTCCGGAACTATCTTCCTATGGGAAAGGCTTTATTGCACAATCACTGTGTCAGGCTTGACAACATTATTGCGCAAGATTCAAAAGTGTAGGCCAGACTAGACTTCACTGATTAGGCTAAGAAGAATGATGTGACGCTGACTTGACATGCTATGCAAATACCATCTTGGATTAAACAAGAGATATGCTAAAGTATAGTATCTACCACCTATGATGGATTAAAAAGGCTGAAAATTGCACTTCTAGGTTTAGGATACTATTGGTCACTCTATGTAGCGGTGGTGGTTCGGGTTTTGTCGGAGATGGCAATCGAGTATGTGGCCACAAACATCAATGTCAGCTTTCGTGGTGTTTTAGTGAAACGAGGGGAGCATGGCGTAGAACGCGGAAAGACTAACTCAGCGGTATGGTTAGTTTTGGAAGGGGTCATCCGAGGTAGCGGCAAAACAGCGATGACTGCTTCTAGGTTTGGTGGTGACCGCGAACAAATGCAGGAACGAAGACGCTCGCGTTCCTAGAGATTGGCTATGAATTTTGAGGAACCGTTTGAACAAGGATGTTCATATAACCCGGGAACACAATGCTATGGCATGGGTTTTGGTAGATCATCCACTGAGAGGAATAACATTCAGCATAGATGAAACGGGTGATGGCTGCGACATGTTGTGGTTGGCAATGACGTCTTGGTCGTGTCACTGCACAAACGGGGATGGGCTCCTAGGGTAACGTAGAAGACTCCATGGGACACGCCGTGACGTGGTTGGTGCATCCATACGGCTTTCGGATTGACGGGGAACGCGAATGCAAATCCGGTGCGCGCGCAGAACGCGTCCAGAAACCGGACAGCGGGTATGTCGACCTTGATTTCGATAGTTTTGGCTAATCTACTGGCCGACCTGGTTGGTGAGGGCGTGGGGAACATCATGGGACATGCACCAGTGAAAGGGCATGGTGATTTGACCTCTGATCGGTCGGGAACATCGATGCCAATCAGCTACAGCGCAGCTGTCTCGCGGCTGTCTGCGACGGCGACGACCGTGATGGCGTAGATTGGGCTTTGGCCGGGGCTAGAGCTTGGCTAGGGACTTAGTATGATGCTAAAACAGTAGTAAGTGAAGAGAAGAAAAGGTCCTCACATTGCTTTGATGGTCGAGGAAGGAGGATTCGCGGAGAAGACGACGTAGCGCATCACGGGTGGCGGCTCCGGCAAACGGCGGCGCTCCGGCGACGCCCGGTCAGGGCAGCAACGACTTCTAGGGCTTGGGGGCGTGGAATAGGTAGGAGAGGGCGTGCAACTCATATATATAGGGCTAGGGGCGGCTGGTTGAGGTAGAGTCCAAACCGAACACGAATTGGATTCGAGTTCAAGTCGGTTACGATTTCCTTTTTCGCAGCTCTCTATTCCGAGGATGATATCTCTGTCGTCCGGACTCCAAATTGGACGTTTCTTGATTCTAAATTGTAGTACTCGAAAAGATCTACAATTTTAGTAGTCATTGGAACTTCTGAAAACGTCATATTGATTTGCAAAAATGTACCACAAGATAAACTGTTTGAACTCGGACTTCTCTGCGCAGTACTGATTTCGGGGGCCATAACTCTTAGCTCTATTATCCAAAATAGGACTTACATAGGTTCAAATCGAAGCTCTCGACGAGGCCTACAACTTTGGTATTGTCAAGATTTGCATTTGAGGCCGTTTTGAACTCCGAAACGTCATGAGAAGATGAGGCTGTCCAGGACTCCGCGAAAATTTACAGATTTCGTGGATCCTTTGTTGGGCCTTCTAGAAGACTTGGTTAAGGGTTTGGACTTGAGTAATATTGAGTCCAAAGACACTTTAGGTATATCTAGGGTTTAGAAAAGAAACTTTTGCAGAGAATTTGAATAGGATTTGAATTTGAATTGTGTTCGGAGTGAATTTAATAGAAACGAAAAAGATGAGGTTGAACAAGAATAGGAATAGATAAGGAATTTGAATTTAGATTTTGGGTAGAATTTGAGAAAGAGGAAAAATTAACTTTAAACAAGGATTTGGATAAGATTTGAATTGACCTAAAGAATGATCAGGTATGATCAAGAATTGAATAAATGATGAATTCAAAGATTTTGAATTTCAACCATTAAGATCCTTAACTTATTCACTACTGAGTTTTGTAAAAACATTTTCAAAATCTTTTTCACTCAAAACACCAAAGAGAGAGAAAAGGAAAAATAACTTTAATGCATTTACTTAGCTCCTAACAAAACTTAACATGCAATGTACAAGAAATAATAACTTATATTGATTGATTAATTAAGAAAATAGGTTTTAAACCTATACTACTGGTGAAGCTATTCAATAATCTTGAAATATTTTAGAAATTTAAGAAATTTGAAAATCAGGATGTTACAGTAGCTACTCTGAGAGGTGATATGTACAGCTTTGGAGTAGTCCTGCTTGAGCTGATCACAGGCTGGCGGCCCGTTCCAATCTCATCTAAGTCAAAAGAACTCGTCCAGTTACAGGAGATGAGATCAGAAGGAAAGCAGATTGAAGTTTTGGATCCAGCACTCCGGGGCATAGGGTACGAAGAGCAAATGCTGAAGGTGCTTGAAGCTGCTTGCCAGTACATCAATCGTAACCCTTCCATAAGGCCGACAATACAGGAAGTGGTCTCTTTCCTGGACAGCATAGATGCTAACATGAGGATGCAAAGTTCAGTCAACACAGAGTAATGTATATGATAAATTGTACTTCAGTGTACAGACTAGACATAGTTTCACAAGAGCTACTTCTGCTGACTGATCGCATTACTTCCTATTGCACAGCTTCTGATAGGATGCTAGAGCTAGACTTTTGTAATTCACCCCCCTTTCCACTCTCATGAACCTCATTGCCCATGATGATTCACGAGGAACAAGCTAGCGTTTTGTAATATCCCTTCCCCCCCTTCATGAATTATTGATTATTCATGAGAAAGAAAGTGGAAAGATTATGGGCAACTGTTTAGTTCCTATTCAACTTGTTCTGATCAAAACAGTGATCACTGAAATAAGCAAATGCTCCTAAAATAGGGTAGGAATGAAAGGAAACTAGAGAGGCCCATCCCCGAGACCTGCGTCGCTCTCCTCCGCCAGCAGTTGCAGCCTCATATTCGAGTCCTCTGCTAAACCCTATCTACCCGCAACCTCTCTCAACGCATCGAAACCACTGATGAAGAGGCGAGCCGAGGAGAATGCAGCACCAAGCACATCACCTACACACTACAATCAGCGAGCGGAAGGCAGGATAAGAGACAACTGACCCTCCTAGGCGCGCTAGCTCCCCGCGCGGGTGCTCCGGGTCCAGAGACGGCGCCGCCGCCGCCGCCGCCGCCGCCATTCGCCGGTGCGGTGGCTCGTCTCGTCTCACGGGTTAAGGAAGCGGAAACCAGAGGAGAGGAAAGAGAAGGGGGACATTGCAAGTAAGTATGGGCCGGCAGTCTGGCCCATGAGAGGCACAGGTGGCCCGTTGGCAGAGAAATTTAATTATATGTCTTAAAATTGATCAATATTTAATAATATATCCGATTAATTATATTTTTATAATACTTTTTCCAATCATAAATACTTGATGCTTTGATCAAATCTGATCAAACTTTTAAAACTTTGACCATCAATAACTTCCATAATATTTAATTTAAAAATATAAAAATTTATATGTAGATTTGTCTTAAAAATACTTTAATAATATTAAATTTTTATTAGATATTATAACTATATTCTAATAGAAAATAATGGTCAAAGTTATACATCAAATACCGTAAAAAGTTAAAAATGTAATGTATTTTTGACCGGATAAAGTATGTCCCACGTAGACTAGTTTGTAACAAAATATTGTATTTAGATAAGAGAGGTGAATGATGAACTTTGCTATAACTTAGTCTTTGTGAGATATATAATCAAATAATGATCAACTTCAAATATATTATCAAAGTTTGATCAAATTTCCCCGGTTGCTATGTGAAATTAAACAAGCTTGGCTCGGGAAAGCTTTTTCCCTCTTTTTTGGACTTGAGAAGGAAGGACATCATTTTGACTAGCAATCTGGCTATCCTCATCCTCTAATAAAAGTCTCCTACCAAAAAATAAAGAGATTGCTAACATCCCTTGCATTGTTTCATTCAATAATTACGGGAATTTTGGACAGAATGTTCAGTAGTGTTAAGAAAAATACAACTATTGTGAACAATATTTACATTGAAATGAAGGGAGGCAATTTACTTTCTTAGAGGAGCTCCAGCAGGATCGGCATCCCGCTCGTCATTGTCAAATTTACTAAGCGAACGAAAAGACATCGCTCCAACAGACTGGCTATCACTCTCGCTATCCTTGTGGCACTCGCTATCCGTTCGCTTCGCCAATCATCCTAGGATCGTTATATACACTGTAGATGAACGCTTTATGCAAATCAAAACAGTGATATTCTGTTACTTCAAAAATTATAGAATTTTTTTACATGTTTTACAATCCATATGTAAACCATTTTAATTGTATTCAACTAAAAACCTATGTAGAATTTAAACTAAAATTCTTAAAAAATGCTACTTTATAACTTGTAACAATTGTTATGGCCTCAAATAAATTTCCAAAAATATGGAAAAAATCACTAATATTCTTCTTATGTGATGGACTAATTTCTAAAATTATTTTTAACCCTAAGTTATATGGTGAAAAGGCGAGTTCCTTTGTAATGCTTTATTTATACACATTTTAATCATTTCATGTGATATTCTTCTTTTAATTCAAACATATACAAAATTCATCCAAATGCCCACAAATGCTTATGAAATGCATGTCAGTACGAAGGTGTACAATTTTAAAACTATATACATTACCACACAATATTAGAGCATAAATTTAATTCCCAAAAATCAGAAGAAAAAAATTCATGAATATTCATCTTAACTAATGTACTAATTTATAACCGTTGCAAAGAAAAAATAGCCATTTAAAAAAACTAACTGTTATGAATAAAATATAGATAAAGGGAATATGAAGAGTGAGATTTGACTAGTCTATTGAAGTGTGCAGAAATATGGAGAGAGAATCTTTTGGAGTGATAGCTAAATAAAGATATGAAGAATGAAATTTGACTAATTTGCTGGATATGCTCTTAGCAAGAGCGTTTGGCTTGTACTACATGCATTAATATGGAGAAGCATTGTTGACCTAAGTAGCAGACATCACCAACCACCATTTGCATGTCATATAGAATGCTAACTCCATTCTAGCAGAGCAGCCACATTGAAGATTTGCAGTGGAAAGGAACACATATTGTACAAAACTATATGTCCACTTTATTTGCGCAAAACTTACAAACCAATTGACCAAGACAAAGGAGCTTTACAACAAAAAGAGAAGAAAAGGAAGCAAAAGAAAAGGTACATGGAAAAAAGAAACAACAAAAAGTTAGCCTCAGTATGAAAGACAATTGAACACAAACAATACAACCTCGACTTGTCAGCAACTCTGAAGAGAGTCCGATTTCGCAAACGTGCCGATTGCTATCCTCACTCAAGCTCTTTGTGAAGCGCGAGCAGCTTCTGAGCTTTGTTGCATGATTTACTTTTCTTCTTCCAAATTTACATCATATAAAACTGCCAATGCCATGTTCCACTATGCAAAAGAATGGTTTTATGGCCCAAGTATACCAATTGAGCTGTTATTCTTTATTCAGAACACAGCTCAGGAAGTCTGTTTTGCTTCTGCATTCTGGGAGTTACTGCTGTCAGGCAAGAAGAGATACCGGAATTTTGACTCAAATGTGAGAATAGTAAAACTGCGCACTCCAAGAAGCCGCTGCTTCCTCTGTGACGAAGAATCTCGGATGTCTGCAGCTTGATCAGGTGTGAGGTGATGGCAGATCCAGTCTGCAAGCAGAGAGTCTTCGACAGTTCCCTTTGCGTAGCTCTGCACTAACTTTGGAATCAGTAGTTTCCCCCGGTCATTTGTACCAACAGTCGCTTGGATATAGTCTCTCAAAGATTCCTGGAGCTCCTGTCGGACATTCGCAGCAGAGAAAATCCTTACCTGTACAACAACATTTCATTACCATAAACACTGTGAAAATAGAGAAAAGAACATAGTTTGCATTCTTATAACAATAGAACACAACCAACAATTACAAATCAGACATAGATATAGCATATGGACAAATCTGAAGCATGGCATGTCTGGCTAGGTTAATGTTAGCACAATAAAGGAGACTGATAGAAGTAGTTTCTCCAACAACTTGTTAAGTGTAGGATTCGCTGAACATTATACTCTTAAAAGAACTATGATAAGCCGGTATACTTACAGCAGGTGAAGAGAACATTCCACAGCTGAGTCCAAACAACACAAGAGGTTCAATTTCATCGATAGAATACTTCTTGTGCTCCTCAGTAATTTTGAACTTATTCAGAGCCAGCATCAAAGACTAAAAATAGAGAGGGAAAAATAAGAGGCATTACAAGAAAACAAAAAGGCGAAGACAAGGATGAAGAAACAAATTATACAAGTTGGGGCCGATGCACTGGAGTCTTCATCTTTAGAATCACAAACTCTATTTCAGCTGCACTGAAGGACTGGCCACCAATCGTGTAACAGGCCTGCACCATTCTCAACATTCAGTCAACAGTCCAATCAAAGATGTACGATCTAGACCAACAGCAGAAGAGATACTAGTCAAACCTTTTGCATTAGAGAAAAAAGCTTGATGTCATTTCGAGGAACTCCATATGCTAAATATGCCTGATAGATTCCAATACAGCAATGTCAGTGCAGAGCATTAACAGGCAAGCAATAGAGAGTGAGAGCACAGTGTTTAGTGAAACAAAATGAGGACAGATGGAATTCATTGAGAGGAGTTCCTATTTCCAGTTATAAACAGAAATATAATCCTTGTCTGCAAAACCAGCCTTTTAAGTAACAAGTCATACTTACATGCATTATCAAGGCATTGTATAAGTTAATCCAAAAGGCTAGCCTCTGATCACAATTCATACAACTAGGGTTGACCTTTGATAGCTGTTCCACGAGAAATCTGCAAAACATTGAGAGAGAAAAAAGATGTCCTTAATATCACCTGCATTCGACATAAACATTAAGAACTAAAACATGGTCTGGAATGCAAGGCGTCATTCACACCATGTACAATGGGGAAAGTGGTGTGAGAAAATGTTTGTGGTGAGAATGTGAGATGTAGGCGGTTCGTTGATTCATAAGGGCCAGTTTAGATATGGAGGTTTCGGATTAAAACCCCTCAATCCCAAGAGTTGTCCTCCTCGCCCTCATCCAAACACCCACTAAGATTTATAAACATCCACCGGCCCTTAACAAGATATGGGGTTGGAAATGGAACATGAACCACAAGATATATGCCAAAACGGAGATGGAAAAGTGTGTTCACTAACACATTCAAATACTGGAAAATTGCATGCTGACAAGAATTCTTTAAGGGGCTCACAATGAGAGTAGGCGCATTCCAAACAGATTTTAAACCTAATTCCTTTCATGCAAACAAAAGATTACATGCTTCCTTTTGTTCCCTCAATCCAAAGCCCCGCACTGGTTCGATTGTTTGTATATATGTACTCATTTAGGGCAACTAGGTGAAACAAAATTAGAACTGTACATTGTATGCTAACAGTTTTGTACATATGTACTATTATTTGTATGATTTGTAAACATGTGAAATATCCATGTGGACTGGAAGGTTTAGCCGAGGTTGAAGCAGCAAACCTGAACTTTTTTAGAGCTTCAGATGCATATTCAAGTTGATCTTTTCCAACAGACATCCAAGATACTTCAGCTGCTGAACGATAGTTTCCAATATCTCTTCGGATTTCCTTTCCATTAACTTTATACGGATCAAAGTTTCTAACTTCCTTCATTGTCTCATCATTGTGGTTTGAATCCACTGAAGGACTACATAGCATTGAGGGTATTATGGAAGAGTCTGAGAAAGATGCCAGTGTAGAACCTGATAGACGCTCCGCTGAGGAAGACGAACGATCAGAAGATGCCTTTGGCGATATCTTCGAGGATTCAGATAAATGTAGGAAAATGTTTCTCATGCAGCGCACCATCTCCTCGGAGAGCTGATTTGGATTATTCCAAAGATTACCTCCTTTCATGCTAGTTATCTTTAGACTAGACTGTTCAAATGATAAGGCGTCAATCTTCCCATCTTCTTTGCCTTCTTTTTCCATGGAGAATGATTCTTGCATCTGCAGAAAGGCAAAATAGTCCTTGATATTCTAATATGTTTCAAAGTCAGTTCTTAAAAACAATAGACCTAGGCATGAAAGGGACCTCTTCATCCCGGTGCTTTTCAAGTAGTCTATTCAAGGAAGTATCTCGGTGCTTTTCTAGCAGCCTATTTAAAGAAACTATCTGTTGATCTTCAGGCTCTTCTCCAATATCCTGGTCATTTTCAAGTTCGGGGAATAAGTCCTGTCGCGTTGACGTCATTGACTCGGATCCTCCAAACTTCAAATCTCTCAATGATGATATGTGCTACAAAAGATAATGAAGAAACTGTCAAGAATTCCCATATCAGAAAGAAGGCACTCTGAAATATTTACTCAGATAAAACTTACTTCTTCCCACGTACACGTGCAAGTTGATAACGACTGGTGGCCATCTGGGGATGTAGATGGCAAGCATCCTGGATTATTTTCAGCAAGTAGCCTCTCATTCCTTTCATGACAAAGCTGGTAATACAAGCCATTTAACTCCTTTTCGAGCTTCGAGACGGTACTCTCCAAGGAGGCAATGTTAGTTAGCAACTCATGTGCCTATAGAGTACAGAATGAAAGGTTAGAAGAACAGGATTACTAAATGCCACGAGATGAAAACGAATAAACACAAGAAAAAATGTAAATTTAATCTCTAGAGCTATGTGAACCATGCACCTTGTGTGGAAGCTTCATAGAGGACTTTAATATAGGCGAAGCATTCTGCGCAACAGCGTCTGCCAACGCTACATGCAGATCGACCTCTTCCTCGAGCTGCCTCTGCAATTTCTTCACCTGAACAATTTTGACAGGAGTAGTAAATCACATTACGCACGTTGCACCGCCATTATAGTATGGCAAAAAAATCACAGAGCACGAGAGGATCACTCACTTCCTGCTCGAGCTGCGACCTGTACTGCCGCATCTTGCCCTTGTGGCTCTCTTCTCTCCTCCCACTACCATTGCTCTTAACATCCTACAAAAGAATAAACCAAAATCAATCAGTCGGGCATTAATTCAATCGGAAGAAACCGATCAAAGAACCAATAAACAACAAGATTGTTGGTTGACCATACAGCTACAGCCTGAAGTAATTAATGGAAAGTAGAGACAAGGGAGGTAAGGGGACAGTTCATCCAGGTCCCCCCATGGAAATGTGCAGGCGAGCACACAGCATGGCCGAAGCCGACAGTGCCCTCCGCACCACGGCACCCGCAAAAGGACACCACTTTGATGCATTGCCGTCAAAAATTCGCTTTTCTCCACCGAGAAATTTTGGCTTTAATTTTTCCCCGACAAGGTTGTCCCGAACCCAAACAAAAATTGTGATTTCTGTCCAGGGTAAACGATGGAGCAAGAGGCAAGTCAACTGAGAGCTTACCCCGGAGCTACTGGTCGCCGGCGCCGACGCGTCGCTGTCCCCCGCCGCCAGATGTGCCGAGCGATGCAGCGTACGCCCCGAGCCGCCCAATCTCCGGCCGCCGCCGCCGCCCACCTTCTGGATCAAGCCCCCTCTGGAACACATATAAGCACGGCATTCTCATAGTCCAATAAAGAATCAGCAAGAGCAACAAGACAACAAATCCATCAGGGGAAGTGGAATTCCACTCACGCCGGGGCAGCCGCCATGTCGTCGGCGGCGGGCGAGATGGCATCCTCAGCGCGCGCGCACGTCATTGGGCTCCTTCTCGCTCCACGGCTGCGCGGGGAGCTACGGCCTCAGTAGAATCGGACGCGAATGCCGGCAAATGTGCCTCCTCCTCGATCGGCGATTCAAGAATTGGGACAGAATTGATGTCTCATGGTGTCATGGGGATGGGAGTGGAGGCTGTGGCGAGGTAGCGACAATGCTACCGCGTCGACGTGGGGCGGCGTTGAAACGATGGAAACGACAAGGGCTTGTGGGTGCGAGGGCTTTTATGATCACGGCGTGCGTAGTCGCTGCCACTGCGAGGGAGGGAGGTCGAAGACGAGGAGTAGTGGGGGCCGAGTACTCGGCAAGTGAGCTGACGACTGTGGATGCTGCTGGTGACGGCTGTTCACGGTGAACTAGGACTGAATAAAAAACTTGTTTAGGTGGGTCAAGTGGGTCGCTAAGCTAATGAACTGCATGTCTAAACTCTAACGCCATTATTTTTTAAGAAGTATTTGTACAACACATAGACATACACTTATAATATCATAAATATGTAGATTGAAGATGCGAAATTTAAAGATTGATAAAATCAGTACAAATATCTCGTTGTTAATAGATACGCCATCTATTACTAACCACTTAAATCAAAACTTGATTTTGCAGAGCGGTTAAACTTGTTTAGGTGGATGGCTCGGTGTCTCAATTTTGATCTTGTCCCATGTGGACATTGAAAATGAGTGTCATATGAAATACGATAAATTCAGTCTTATCTATAATTCTATGTATAACTATTACATTTGGAAAGCTGTCATCGGTTGTAAGGTTAGAGACGGTCTGAGTAAAAGATGAGCGCTGCAACAGTGTACACGCGTTGGCACGATTAACATTGCACTTGGACAAAACCATCATAAAAAACTAACCTACGGTGGTAAAGTGAGCTAGTAGTGGAAGTATAGCGGACTACGTTAAAGAGTTATTTTTATGTCTAAAATATTTCATAGAGCAAAATGTAGGTTTTTTCTTATTAAGGAACCAAGACTTTAAGTATCTCCTATCCAACAAAACTAAGATATATTTAGATATAATGTGCCTTGGAAGCTTCTGGTTAATTAAGAAAGTGTTTATGGCTATTAAATTTTAATTGCTAGTTTTTATAATAAAATTTGAGCTTCTAAGCACACCAAAACAAAAAAACGAATTACAATCTGTTTCGCAACTTTTAATTCATTTAAGCCACAACTACCTCCTCAGCCAACCAAAAACAACTAGAAACCAAAACCAGAAAATAATTATTTAGATAGCTTTTGTCTTTTTATGAAAAAAAACTCTATCCAAATAGGTCAGAACTTGAAGTTCAAATTTTTGAAATTTAAGATCCTGATCTTGAGATTCAGCAATCCCACATAAATTCTAAGAAAAACCAACATCATCCGTTGCAAAATTTCTCGTCGAGTTCCTCTCGCACACTGTCAGCGCACAGCAGTACAGCACACGTGCACACCATTAAAGTGTGATACAGAAGAAAAACGAAGCTTAGGGGCCATTTGGTAGCGCTCTGAGAGCCGATTTTGCACCAAAATCGGCAGGAGCGCTACTAAATATCCTGCCGGTGAATCAATTCTACGCTAGAATTAGATAGAATCACTTTCATGTTTTGTACTGCGAGTTAGGAGCTGAAAAATTTAGCTTCCAGTTATTTTTGGATGATTCTTCTCAATTTCAACATAATCTTATCTCAGGAATCACTTCCACCACTAACATACAAAACGATTTTATAAATAAAATCACTTTCATCGCAGAATCTATTTTTATCATAAAATTACTTTTATCATATAATTAAAAAATTGAAAAGCTCTACCAAACAAGAGGACTAGGCAGTTGAGAAACAGACGAAGTATCAGGACCAGGCTGCTCCATCAGAGCTGGGGACGGACGGATAACCTTCCTTAGCCGCTCGTCACTCTGCTCTCCCTCTCACTCTACCAGGCCACCACCGCCCACAGCGCAAGCCCCGGCGAGGCCTCCAACCTCCATCACAGCCCCCTCCCTTGTAGACTTGGAAGGCTATCATCTGCAGCCGCAAGGTGAACTCACTCCCTTCCTCTCCTGCTTGGCTTCTTCCTCTTGCCCTTCTTCATCTTCTGCATGCGCGGTTTGACTATGAGTCTGACCCATTCTATGTCCTGCTTCCTTTATCCAGGCCATCGGCTTGTTCTAGCCACAGTGCTGGGCAGGATGCCTCCTATCGCGGCAGTGTCTGCTCCTAGTTCGCTTCTTCCAATGTGCATTTCACGCCAGGGGATTAGCGGAGGTTTGTGCTGTTCATTAATCTCGGCGTCCTTTTGTCTTACCCAGGAATTGCTACCGGTAGATTTTTTCTTTTTGAAAAAAATGGAACTTTTCCAGATGAAAAGGAAAGAATTGCTGTCGTTCGCCAAAGTATCGCTTAGGTAGATGAACGCGAGTGCCTAACCTCATACTTCTGTGCACGTTGAGTAAAATCTTAGGAACTGTGTTTTTGTGAACCTGCTGCTCGCATTCAGAATAAGGAGCAAGGAGATAATGTTGGAGCTGCAGATGGAGTTGAGTTTCTTGCACTGCAGCACTGACCAGTGACATTCTTGCCCAAAAACTTGGTTTCAGAAAAATGAGTTTGAGGAAAGAAGAGAATTTCAGCTTCATGCCAATACTACCTCGCATCTAGGCTTTGTCCAGGACTAAAATTTGGTGTGGAGAGGATGAGATGAACGCTTGGACGGCGAATTGAGTTTCACCTTCTTCTTTTTTTGTTTTGAAAATTACAGCAAATTGAGTTTCATGCACTGCACTGGTTATTTCACTCGAAAGCTTGCCCTGTTAAGTAAAACGAGCATTTCTTCCTGTAATTTAGTATCGGGGAATGGTGTTGCTGCTTAGAAAATAGAATAGGAAGTGTCTTTTTATTTGCCAGGGTTCTTGCTGTTCAATGTAGGACAAGGCTGGGGAGAGCGATCTCTCTACGGTTCACAGTCCCGGAGGACTATACGTGGCGCCACTATTTCTGCTAGAGCTTCCATGGTAAGACACTTGAACTTGCAAGAGTTAAGGAGATTTTATTGAAGCAAATATGTCAGACATCACCACAAATTTGAAAGCCTTGAAGTTTGTAATCAGAACATGACACAAGTATCTCAGACAGAAATTTAATTGATCACCCTTGGGAGCTAGGGACATTAGCTAGAAAAAAAGGTGATGCAGACCTAGCTAGAGGCGGGAAAACAATGAAAGGCTAGTTAATTTGAACTTTCCAGGTTCAATTTGGACCTAGCTTGAATTTCAAGGCAGGAAATTTATTTATCTCTAAAAAAGAAAACAAATACGTGTCTCGCTACAAAAGATGATTCTGACATCCTCTGAATTCCGATGATCAAATTTGACGTGATAAAGCTCCTGAAGCTTGTAGTTTGTAAGTTGCAAGTAACCGCGCCAATTGTATGATTTATTCAGTTTAGAAGTTATAACCAGCAAATTTGAAACCAACTTACACAGGCTGCTTTGTGGAATTTTATCTGCAGAACATAACATGCTGTGCAAACCAGACCCAAACCGCGCGACGCAAATCATTTTCAGGACCTACCTCTCCACCATCAGGCTCAGTTAAAGGTAATGAAAGCCATCTGCACGAACCTTGTGTGAGGTGTTCGTCCTACCATCCTTGCAGAATTGAAGTCAAGTGTACAGTAGTTGTGCTTTGCATCGACTCAGAATTTCCCGTTTCTTTCTCCAATAATCTCTCATTGTAGAGAAGGTGAAAGGGCCGAGGCTTGATGATGGAGGTGTCGGGTTTCCACCGTTTCGGTTCGGTGGAGGAGGAGGCGGTGGCGGCGGCGGTGGCAGCAGCTCCTCCGGTGGGTTCATCCTCTTTGTGATCGTTTTGCTACTGGATTACCTGAGGGAGTTTGAGAGGAACCTGCAGAATGGGCCACGGAGGGGCAGTGACTACGACAACGGGCTGGCACCACAATAATTTATCTCGGCTCGATGCTTCCAAAAATATAATATATTGAGCATGTTTTGCAGAGAGGCACTTCATTGTTGATTCATGTAATCCTTTGCTACGGAATGTATCAAATGATAATGAGAATTGTTCTTGAGAAATGATAATGAGAAGTAGAAATTTTAGCCGATGGATTGAATCTGCAATGCTGAGATCAAACAAGAAGAGCCGCTGCCACTTGAAAAGAACTCCTCAAACGAGTTGTCACTTAGAGGAGAATTATTTGGTTCTACGTTTCATATCATAAGACCAACTCCAGCTGAATCGGTTTCCTCGCCGTATTCTACTGTGCCGAAGACTGTGGCTGTCCTTTGCCAATCGTTGGCTGCGGTAACTGCCTCCAGCAGCTTCGGTATCAGCATGAACAGGGAAGCGGGAGAGGAGAGAGGGCCGGCAAAGTTGCGGCCGGAAATAAGGACCCGTATTACTGTAGCTACGTATGACTTTGGGTCCGAGGAGTGATGAAAAGTAGTAGAAGGTAGGAAATAGGGTAGCTGCTGGAGATAAAAAAAATAGGGGATACCGTAATAGTGTTAGGGGATACTGTAATAGTATTATAAAGGATAAATTTTTAAGTATCTGCTGGAGATGGTCTAACACTGTTTTTTTAATCTTCTGCCGTAACACTATTTTTCGATTACAAGAAAGACGCATACGCATGTACACCCCACACTAAGGAGTAAGGTCACGTAACAATGCACCTCTATCATATGCATATAGGTAGGAAATTTCTTCTTGCACACCTTTCTCTTCCCTTCTCAATTTTGTTTTCTCCTAATATCCTCCTCCCATGAATCCATTCGTCACACACCACTGTTCTAGGGCTTCCTTTTGTACACCATAATGCATCAATGCCTCACCTCGTTGCCGCCGCCTTGGAGTGGCAATGGAAGCATGAGAAAGGTGCGCAAGGATCCCCAATTGAGGTGTTCAGTGGTGTTAGCATGCTCAGTAGGGCGTGCCCGGTCACCCTCTTCACCTGGTAAAGAGAAAAGTGTCCATGGGCGCGTGAACAGCGCTCTAAAAGTTCACGTGAACTACCTATGACTTATGCTTACCTCAAAATCTATCTTGGTTTATTTCGAAAGTTTGTAGTATTTTGTGAAAGCTATCCTAAATTAAGTCGATAGCTGAAGATTTTCAAAATCAAGTTACAAGTTTCCGATTTAGTTGAAGGTCGCCTTGAATCCAGGTGGAAGGTCAAAACCTTAGTTCAAGGTTTGTATTTCAATTTTGCTTTACATTCTTTCATTCACCAGCGATCGAAGTTCACGAAAATTCAATCAATTTCCATCCTCTTCGTTGTGGGTCTCACGTATCAATGAAATAAAATTCCAAAATTAAATGTTTCGTTTCTCTCCAAAATTCTTGATATTCCTAGTGTGAATGTATACATGTCTTAGCGTGTTGTATAAATGCTTCTTAAAAATATATATGATTTTTTTACACGACTAATACTAAAATACATTTAACAAATAATAGATCAAATCAACTAGATACTACACATGTAATCCTTAGGTCATCTCAACGGAAGAGGCAAAAGCGAGTCATATCACTGTGGCGCGTAATGTGCTGTACTTTTGCTGATCTCTAGCGGCCGCAAAGCTCTCTAACGAATTCGTTATCTCCCGCTACAGGGATACGACAACCCTCTGATACCAGCAAATTTGCAGGTAGAAAGAGTAGTTCGTATCATTGTGCAGCGTGAATGACTGTGAGCTTGAGAAGAATAAGAGTAATGATCGGTAGAAAATAAAATAGATACTGAAGATAATTAAAATAAAATATATTATTAAAAATACTATAATAATATTATACGCTCACACCCTAAAAAAAAGTTGTGCACTTCCACGGCATCAATGCCCGGCCCCCAGTCCGCCGGTCTCGCCTCCCAACGGCGAGGGGGCCGAATCAGCCTCCACTACCAACGCCACACCCTACACCTCCCACCGCCAGGTAGGTCCAAAAGCAAGAGTCCCACCGATCAGTCACACGTGTAGTTGTATCCCGCAACCCGCCGCGCAGCCGGGGCGGTAAGCTCACCCCCTCCACCTGCACACAGCAAACACCCCTCGTCCTCCGCCTCCCCCCCCCCCCTTCTTCGGTGGCAATCGCCTTCTCGGCTTCTCCGAACAGGAGCAAAACCTTCCTCCTCCGAGCAGCGACAGGGTTTTAGCGCGATCGCGGCGGGGAGTGGGACGGCGTGGGAGGTGGGCGGTGGACGGCGCCGGCGAGGGGTGGCGCGCATGGTAAGCACGGGTTCGGCCTGGGGCTTGGGTTCTGTCTCCGCAATGTGGGTTGGGTTTGAGTTCCGGCGATCGGGGTTAGGCGGGCTGCCACTGGAAATGGGGGGCTTTGGGGCGCTACGGTAGTGTGGTTTTTGCGGTGTTTTTGTGTCCCCTCCTTTTTGCGACTTTTGACGGGTTTCCTTGGGAAATTTTTTTGTTTTTTTGGGGTCGGAGGAGGATTGCAGCATGGGAGTGGTGCTGGGAGATCGATCAGTTTGTTGGTGGGAGGGCTCTGGTTTGAGGTTTGTGGGATGCAAATGCAAGTGTTGGCCGCATCCTCTGCATTCGTGGACATGTTGCAAGTTTTGTGTGGTTTTATCACACGACTATGCTCTGAGATCCTTCCTCTTTTGTCTGTGTCGTTTAGTTTCTCCGCTCGTTTGGATTTGTTATTCCATTTTGCACAGCTTAGAGAAATAGGAAGTTTTACTTTGTTGCTGTTCTCGCTTTTCTTCTTTGGTAGCTCACAGTGTATGTGACACTGTTTACTGCCTTCGTCTGTTGCAGAGAAATGGAACAGGATCAGTCTGCGATACTGGTGGCCGAAGGAGCCATCAAGAGCATCAAGCTTAGCCTCTCCACTGAGCAAGAAATAGTAAGTTCTCCTTCTCTGATGCTTTTACCAGCAATTCTAGCATACCGGATGCATGCAGGATTAGAAACACAGTTAGTTTGACCCCTCTCCATGGTAATAGCCTTCTAGTAGAGAGACAGAGAGTGGCTTCATAGTTTGAGGGAGCATATTTGAGAGAACTATTGATATGCATGAAGCTAAGCCCCAGCTTTCCTCTTCTGCTACTGGAGGTGACTAAACACGCAACATTGTTGTCAATTGTTGGCCAAGTTACGAACGCACATTTCACCTACAAAATCAACTGATGTTGGACTCCCCAGCTCTGTGGATTTAGCTGTTTTCAATGCCCACTTTTTGTCTGACATAATCACGCAGGGCTATATACTGCACAGTTCCCAAATACGTGTTTCCCATTATATTTGTTTTTTCTTTTCTCCAAAGACGACTAATATGCAATTTTGTTTGTTTCTGCAGTGTACATATTCAGTCAATGATTGCCCTGTTACCCATCCTAGTCAGCTTAGCAATCCATTCCTTGGGTTGCCCCTCGAAGCTGGAAAATGTGAATCTT
The DNA here is from genome assembly GCF_958298935.1 of Phragmites australis. Taxonomy (NCBI): domain Eukaryota; kingdom Viridiplantae; phylum Streptophyta; class Magnoliopsida; order Poales; family Poaceae; genus Phragmites; species Phragmites australis. The sequence goes on from NC_084926.1 coordinate 43,063,298, forward strand.
GTGGTGCCTCAGAAAATGACAAATGTGAAGGTCAGTTATCCCTCATGCCCCTTACGTTATGCTCGAGATAGTGATAATGTCTTCTTCGGTTCTTCCTTTGTTAACAAATGACTTTGTCTGCTTATTTAGGGCATTTTGGGTACATTGAGCTACCTGTACCCATATACCACCCTTGTCATGTCAGTGAACTGAGGCAACTATTGAACTTGATTTGCTTAAAGTGCCTTCGGATCAAGAAAGGGAAGGTACTTGTGGATCAAAATAATGTAAACTTACTTTGTTATTTTTCTATACGGGTTTCCCTTATTTGTTCGAGATCTATGTATTTTACCTTGATGCTTCACCTTGGCTTACTATTCACGAGATCTATTCACTTTTGCAGGTTAAACAAAGCAATGGAAAGGAAAATGTGTCAGCAACATCATGCTACTATTGTCGGGTACACACCAATGTGGCCATTTCTTTTTTCTTCTGCCTTGAAGTACATAGAAACTGTTGGGCTGGTTACTGGGGGTGGAAATAATTAAATAAATGACTAAGCTGAAACCAATTATGGCAATGTTTAAATTTAACCACATTCCTCTGTGATCTGAGTATTATAGTCCATCTGGTGTTTAACTTGGCTGGGGAAATTCTAGCATATGCTACCAATATATTAGTGCTGACCCAGGATTCTCATGTGCATGTCTGCTTCATGTTCTTAAGTTCTTTCTTCCTGTTTCCAAATTCAAGTTAATAAGGTGCACGGTGGGTTCTTTTGCGTGAAGTTGATTTGGAAGTTGTTATTTCTAGAGAAAGAAGGCATAACAGAATATGCTGGAATCAGTTTTTTGTACAGTGGGTGGCATGCCATGTTGAAATTTAAAGTGCACTTAATCTATAGAATTTCCCGAGGGAGTATCTTCGATATAGCTAAGAAACATAGCACTAGCAGTGAAGTCATAGTCATATGGTCTTGTTGATTTGTGGATGGTTTACTAATTACATCCTTGCTTGCTGTTGGTCTGGTGCCAGTGCTGACACTAAACTGGTGTAGTCTGCATGAGTCTCCTCTCATGTTTTCTCATTATCTCAGTACTTGTTTCTTTTAGGATCTTCCAGCTCTGTCTTTGAAGGAAATAAAGACAACAGATGGTGCGATTCGTTTAGAGTTGAGAGCACCTCCTAGGAAATACATGAGGGAAGGTTCATGGAGTTTCCTTGATAAATATGGATTTCACCACGGTGGATACTCCCACATAAGGTCATTGCTTCCAGAAGAGGTAATATTTTCATGAAGTTCTGTTTTCTTGATATTTTTTGGGTAGCTTTGGTGAAATCCCGGTTGTTTGAACAGTCCATTCATTCCTGTGTTATTTGTTAGGTTCTGAATATATTGAAGAAGATTTCAGATGATACTAGAAAAAAGCTAGGTGCACGGGGATACGCTGTTCAGTCTGGTTATGTGATGAAGTACCTTCCAGTGCCTCCGAACTGTCTCTATATTCCAGAGTTCACTGATGGGAAGAGCATCATGTCCTATGTGAATTTTCTGATGAACTTACTTGGTAGCTCATGATTATACCTACTGGTTCAGTTCTGTCTGATGTCCTAATGCACTTGCTTTTCATTATTTCATATCAGGATATTTCAATAGCTTTGTTGAAGAAGGTGCTTCAAAAGATAGAGCAGATAAAAAGATCAAGATCTGGTTCCCCAAACTTTGAATCACACGAAGCCGAATCATGTGATCTACAACTTGCTATTGGCCAATACATACATCTAAGGGGCACTACAAGGGTATGTGGCAGGATTTAAAAGTAGACAACTTAAATCATATTCACATGATGCATGGAAAACAGAGTCAAAATTTGTTGAACCATTATAATTACACAAAATGCTGCACCTTTGCAGTTCTTTTTCATGTGCCGACTAACCAAACATTTGCTAATGATGATTTTATAGTGTCAGTTACATTTATGTCCTGACCAACCTTTATTTCTAACTGTATTGTGTTTCGTATTCTCCATGATGACTTTTATATCTTATTTTGAAGGGCCCTCAAGACAATACCAAGAGATTTGCAGTTGGCACCGATTCAGCTGCGTTGTCAACAAAACAGTGGCTTGAGAAAATGAGAACATTGTTTATCAGCAAAGGTTCAGGGTTTTCATCACGCAGTGTTCTCACCGGAGATCCTTATATTGGAGTGGATGTAGTAGGACTGCCTTCTGAAGTGGCGAAAAGAATAACTTTTGAAGAACAGGTAACAGACATCAACATTAATAGGCTGCAAGAGGTGGTTGACAAGGGACTCTGTTTGACCTACAGAGATGGTCAAGCAACCTATGCCATTACTGTAGGATCGAAAGGGCATACCACACTCAAAGTTGGTCAAACAATCAGTAGGAGAATAGTCAATGGGGATGTAGTTTTCCTTAATAGGCCACCCAGTACTCACAAGCATTCTCTCCAGGCCTTTTATGTATACGTCCACGATGACCATACAGTCAAAATCAATCCTCTTATATGTTCTCCCCTTTCGGCAGACTTCGATGGTGATTGTGTACATATATATTATCCACAGTCACTTGCTGCTAAAGCTGAAGCCTTGGAGCTTTTCAGTGTAGAAAAACAATTGATTAGTTCCCACACTGGGAAGGTTAATCTCCAGCTAGGTAATGACAGTTTATTAGCTCTGAAAAATATGTCTTCCAGAACCATGTTGAGCAAGGAATCATCTAACCAGCTGGCAATGGTTGTATCATTTTCACTTCCAAGCCCTGCTGTAATCAAGTCAGTTCCATCTTGGACAATCACACAAATAGTGCAGGGTGCATTACCAGCTAAGTTAACTTGTCAAGGGGACACACACCTAGTTAGGGACAGTACTGTTATAAAGCTGGATCTTGACAAAGAATCTGTTCAAGAAGCATTCTCTGATTTGGTGTCCTCAATTCTTTGCAAGAAGGGTCCAGGAGAGGCTCTGCAATTTCTGAACGCGCTGCAGCCATTATTGATGGAGTTTTTACTTCTGGATGGTTTTAGTGTAAGCCTGCGAGATTTTAATGTTCCCAAGGCTCTACTGGAAGAAGCAGATAAAAGCATTCAGAAACTGTCTCTAATCCTTGAACAGTCAAGGTGCTCCAAAAGTCAATTCATGGAAATACGAGTTGAAAACAATTTGAAAAGCATTAAACAACAAATGTCAGATTTTGTTGTGAAATGCTCCGATCTTGGGCTGCTGATTGATCCAAAAAAGGAGTCTTCAATGTCAAAAGTGGTTCAACAGCTTGGTTTTGTTGGCCTGCAGCTTTATCGTGAGGGAAAGTTGTACTCAAGCCGCCTGGTAGAGGATTGCTTCTCAAATTTTGTGAACAAACACCCAGCCATTGGCGATGAGCATCCTCCAGAGGCTTATGGTCTTGTGCAAAGTTCATATTTTCATGGTCTCAATCCTTACGAGGAGCTGGTACATGCTATATCCACAAGAGAAGCCATTGTCCGCTCCTCAAGAGGGTTGACAGAACCTGGAACTCTGTTCAAGAGTTTAATGGCAATCTTGCGGGATGTAGTTATATGCTATGATGGAACTGTGAGAAACATCTGCAGCAATTCAATCATACAGCTTAAGTATAAGGAAGATGATGAGACAGATTTTCCAAGTGCCATACCTCCTGGTGAACCCGTGGGTGTCTTAGCTGCCACAGCTATCTCGAACCCTGCATACAAGGCTGTCTTAGATTCGTCTCAGAGTAACAATGCTTCATGGGAGTCAATGAAGGTAGTGATGTTAAATATATCTAAGCATTGATCACTGAGGGATCTTCTATATTGTTTAACAAATTTATCATATTCTTTTATCCTAACAGGAAATACTTCTGACAAAAGTTGGCTATAAAAATGATACGAAAGATCGAAAAGTTATCCTGTTTCTGAATGACTGCTCTTGCGCCAAGAAGTTTTGCAAGGAAAGGGCTGCTATTGCAGTACAGGGTTGTCTTAGGAGAGTCACACTAGCGGATTGTGCTACTGATATCTGCATTGAGTAAGTCATAAAATAAAGTTCTCAAATGTCAAAGTAATCTTTTTCCCCTTCTTTTTGTGTTTTTTTTGTAAGATCTGGTCTTATTTTATGGTTAGTCCAAGCCAGTTCACCAGTTTTTCTCAGGGTAATATCAGTTTCTCATTTCTGTTTTGTGGTTTAGCGACCATATATCCTTGTTCCTTGGAATAGGATTTATATGTCCATTTTCAATAAGCATTAGTGTTGAGTTTCCTTAGTCCTTTGATTTTCCCTTTAAATTTTACAATGCTATGAACTTAGCAATTGTCTGTTTACGTAATTTTGATGTTAGCTGTGGATGCAACTGGGTCAGACAGGCCCATTCACCCACACAGAGTAAATTTCACAAAACTATAGATAAGTTGGCAAAACTATCACAATGCTACAGATTTAAGGAATTGTATCGCAAAACGATAAATTTAGTGCATTGTTGTATTGCAAAACTACAGATGATTTAAGGGGCTGTAACATAAAACTATATATTTTGTGTGCAATGTATCGCAAAACAATAGATTTAGTGTGCCAACTGCCAAGTTTTACAAAACTATAGATTTTACACAGCTAAAATCTTTAGTTTTGCAATATATTGACACACTAAATCTGTAGTTTTGAGACAAATTTGCACACTAAATCTGTAGTTTTGCGATACACTTCTTAAATATGTAGTTTTGTGATACATTGGCACATTAAATCTGCAGGTTTGCGACAAAACTTCTTAAATCTATAGTTTTGTGCTAATTTTGCCAAACTATCTATAGTTTTGCAGAATTTACTCTCTGAGAAAACTTAACAGGCTGGTTCATTATTTGATCGAGTCTAAATGGGTAAATGCATTGCCTGACCGTTCTGAAAATGTGAATAGATATAAGTTTCTCACACATTCGGTGCAGGCTTTTATGTTCTGTTTTGTTGGGTCAATAAAGCTGAACACCGCATATATGTTGTTGGCATTTTCAGGCGTCAGAAGCAAATAAGTTTAGATGGAATATCTGAAGCTGCCCCAACTCTTGTGGGCCATATTCACCTAGACAAGGTATATGATGTATTCTGGCTTTTCTCACATAAACTATTTTATGAAATATGTATGTATGTATGTTTTTTTGCAGGCACAATTAGAAAGGATAAACATTAGTACACAAGATATTCTCCAAAAATGCCAAGAAGTTTCTGGAAGATATGCGAAGAAGAAAGGAAATCTTTGCCACCTGTTGAAAAAGATTACTTTCGCTACTTGGTAACTTTTTGTAGTTTCCTACTATAATCCTGCGAGCTTTCACCTGCTAAAGCCTAAATTTCATGCTCAGGATTAGTTTGGGCCTTCTTCCTGTTAGAGTTTTAGTACTGGCTATATGGGATGTTGGAAGTTTTTTTTGGGGTGGGGGTTGAAGATGGTTGTATGTTGTTGGGTGTATGTGCTAGTGGTACACAGGTGTACTGACTACTGAGTCAAGCGAGGCGTGAATTCCCTTGGAAAAAAATAAGACAAAGAAGTAAGAAAATATGGTACCATCTGAATTCTGCAGAGGACGTTGTTGAAATATATTGCCCAACTTTTGTCAGCTTAATCTTTTGGGCGAACTTTCTAGTGCATGAAACTTAGTACAGTATCATAGAATTACTGTTCACGTCTGTCAATAGTAATCGTGGCACTTTTGCACGTGATCAGATTGGTTAGAGATAAAATTAGTTAGATTGGTTGTTAGGGATCATATCAGATTAGATTAGTTAGAGATAAGATCTATTATTTACTCTTAGAGATAAGATTTGTTAATTTAGATTGTTAGGGCCAGCTCCTATATAAAGGAGGGCACAACATCTATTGTAGTCAAGCAAGGAAGAATTAATCTAAGTCTCCCCAATATTCTAAGTTCACCAATCTATAGTCTAATCTCGTCCCTATCAGCCAATGCCGCCCGGCTATCCTCTCGGCGGTGTTTATCCAAACACAAGGGTTCTGAGTTTGAGTCCTAGCTAACACATTTATATATAAAAAAAAAATCAACTGTGAAAGGCATACTTAGGCAGCACATGAGAAGTTGTTTAATTTCAGGCTGCCTTGACAATTGGAGCCATCTCATTATTTGCCAAAAAAAAACTCTATTGAATTTATGAGATTTTAACTCACAAGAAAGAGGGAGAAGTGGTACTATAAGGACTTAGTATTAGCAACATGAAAATTGGATATTTCCTTTTGTTAGTTGGATACAGGGGCGGACCCACGACCCGTGCTAGGGGGGCTCTAGCACGGGCTTGGCCCAATCACCAAGGGATAGCACCCCTTCCCTCCAAAGCTTGCAAAGCCCAGTCCCTGAACCTTGTGACTGCGAGCAGAGAGAGAGAGCGAGCGCGAGCGGCAAGCCTGTGTCCTCCAGGGTCCCTGCCGGCGGCGGACGGCGCCCTTCCCTGCCTGATTTGGTCCGGCTGCCCTGCAGCCTGCGCCGGCCCTTCCCAGCTTCCTCGACTCGATTCCCATTGCCGCCGGCCTCCGGTTGCCCTGCCCCGTGCGCCCTGTAGGCTCCCAGACCCGGATCCCCTCCGCCGGGTGAGTCCCAATCCTGGAGACTAAGCTGAGTCTGTTAGAAAACTTAAATTAGTCCCCGCATAAGTTCTCTGGTAGTCTGGTAATCAGTTTCAATCTTTCAGATGTTACTTGGAAAATTTGGCAAACCATGTGTGCAATGTCCTGTTATCACAGCAGTCCTATAAAAATTAAAACGTTTTGTAGAATCACTCAATTGGATTCAAGCAGTATCCATTTATGGATTCCATTATATTTTGCAAAGTAAGGCCTAACATCTGTGTTACAAATCAGTAGAGCAAAAAGCTAAGACAAAGAACTAAGGAGAATTTTGCAGCTAACTGTGCCTTAGTCCTATTGTCTGGGGCAAAATTTTGTCTCCTGCTGCCTTTCTCTTGCGGCTGTCGCTGCTATCACTGTTGCTGTTGTTTGTGGGGTTGTCTGTGAGACTGAATGCCCTTGTGCTCTAATTCTAATCTAATCTGATAAATTGTAGAGATTTAGAGATTTTAGAACTTAGAAATTAGCACCCCCTTAGATGAAATCCTGGGCCCGACACTGGTTGGGTATGACCATATGAGGTTATCTGTTCTATAGCAATTCTACAAGAGCATGCTTAACAGCTTAAGTTATCACTTACATTTGAATTTTATCATCTTATGTTAGTTGCAGTATGCTTAATCTTTATGTGCTTCCTAGTACCTACATGGACGGGGTTTGATGTTGTTTGTAGCAAAGAGTTGATACTCACTAGGGCTGAAGCACAGTTAGTTGTAATGACTGGGTTTTTGTTTGGGGACTTGCAGTATGAACATATTGTCGATTGATGTTATGTTGTATAAGCATGACTTTTTTTTTTCACTGGAGACATTTTTTTATGGCTCATTGTCTGTTTATTGTGACATGATCTTTACATTATTTATATTCTTTAGAGTTAATCTAAAGGGTTACTGTTTTCAATCCTTGGCAGTGATTGTTCATTCGCACAGAAGCCAATTGATGGAAAGCTACATAAGATTCCATGTTTGCAGTTCTCTTTCTCTGATGACAACACCATATTATCTGAATCTGTAGAGAGGGCTGTGAATGTGATAGCTGACTCTGTATGTTCAGTGTTTTTGGATACAATTATAAAAGGTACAGTGAGTTGTACAAACTAGGCCTCTTCCTTTTAAATTTCATTTACTGGATATATTTGAATTACAGTTAATCACGTTCTAATGAAAATTCATTGTTCATATCTTATTGGGGAAAAAAACTTTGGGCCTAATTTTTATTTCACAATATTGGCACATATATAACATAGCGAGTTTATATAGTAGATAGTTATGAAGGCAATACATGAAACTATGTTGGTTGAATTCATCATTTCCGATGGACCATGGTTATTTATATCTGTTCATGCGGGACCATTCGTAAAAGATGAACTTTGGCTTTGTATCCTATGGCAAATTCTGTCTTGGTTGAAGAGCAATAGTTCCCTATGGACCATGGTTCTTTATTTCTATTCCTAGGGCCCCATTTCTATAGCTTAAAGCTTTGGCTTGTATCCTGAGTTCCAGTTCATAAAACGGTTATGAGGTACGTAGGAAGCAGGCAAAACCAACTAACTTGGCAGAAACATGGAACTATAACTCTCTGCAGAATCTGTTGAAAATTTAAAGCTTATTTTGCCTCTCTTTATTGAGTATTATTACCGGCTTCCTTTGCTCCATATTTTCTTTGGAAAAATTACAATCTGTTTGTTAAATACATAATCTCTAGAGAAATAGTGAATTCTGATTTCACTGTAGAATGAAAAATGCAAATTTTTGCAACTTTGGCTTCTAATGCCTATATTTATATTTTTTAATAGACGCCCATTTTCCTGAGAATAGTAGTCAATCTTACTCTATTTATAATAATAAAATGGATAATTCATATCTGGGCATATAAGATCACTGTATTTGTTTCATAGCACCTTTTATTTTAAGGGGAATAATAAGCGATGTTCACTATTTACTCTTTTTTTTTTTTATCAGACTTGACTGGTTTTATTGGTGTAATATTATGCATGAAGTTATACACGTTCTCTTGTCAATTCATTAACGAACCTAAATTGACTATTAGGCATTCTGATGAAGGGAATTGACTTTCAGCTCAATTATTTGGTGTGTTTGCACTGTAGGTGACCCTCGAATTCAAGCGGCTAAAATTATCTGGGTTGAATCAGATGCGACCTCTTGGGTAAAGAACACACGGAGGGTATCGAAGGGTGAGCCAGCGTTAGAAATCATTGTTGAAAAAGATGAATCTGTACGCAATGGTGATGCTTGGAGGACAACAATGGATGCTTGCTTACCTGTTATTAACCTCATTGACACACAAAGGTCCATCCCTTATGGTATTCAACAAATGAGGGAACTTCTTGGCACCTCATGTGCCTTTGATCAAGTTGTGCAGGTTTGCCACCCAAATTCCTGTGTTGTTAGTAAAAAACTTTATAGGTGATTTACTTAAGATACACTGTCTGGTGAACAGAGTTCCAAACATTGGGTAGGGCTACCATTTTTTCTCTGTGAACATTTTTTTGTGTGGAATAAGCACATTTTCCCATGAACACGTTTTCCCAAGGTCATGGTCACCAGAATGCATAATGCAACTTTGACTATTGGTATTTACGGTACATTAGAAAAAGTATAAATATCACGTTAGCAATTTTTACGAGGAATCTACTAGTGCTATCTTTGTGTGGCCAATCAACCAGTTTTTTTATAATATTAATGGTTAAGTCGGCAGGTTTGACTGCAGCTACACCACAGGGACGTTCATTCCTCACTCAATGAATTGTGGGCATTGGTAGATCTTGCCTTGTTTCGGATCAATGTCTAGCTATTCTAGTTGATCATAGCAGGATAGGTATTAAATATTCTGAGATGTTTTGTGACTCAGCATTTCATTTTACATCCAGTTGGCTCAAGTGTTGTATAATGCTTATTACAGTGAGAGCTCTCTTTTCTTATCAGTTTTGCACCATTTGCATTGATGTTCTTATGCTTGCTTATTTGTGCAGCGGCTTTCTACAACTATAAAAATGGTTTCTAAAAATGTTCTCAAGGACCATTTGATACTTGTGGCAAACAGCATGACGTGCACTGGAAACTTGAATGGGTTCAACACTGGTGGTTATAAGGCGACATTCCGTTCATTAAAAGTTCAAGTGCCTTTCACAGAGTCCACTTTGTTTGTAAGTTTATATCTGAAATATCTTGTTTGTTTTCATCATTTGATAAGTTGGTCTCAAAAAGCATCTCTTTTTGTAGACCCCTATGAAATGCTTTGAGAAGGCTGCAGAAAAATGTGATTCTGATTCATTGGGCTGTGTGGTTTCATCATGCTCATGGGGCAAGCATGCCGCAATTGGTACTGGGTCATCTTTTCAGATTCTTTGGAATGAAAATCAGGTAAACTAGCCCTACCCTCCAGAGCTTGTTGTTTATATCAGTAGCAAAACTTTAGACCATATCTAGTGGGGGCCAAAACTTTTAGATGTCAGTAGAAAGCTCCGCTGCTGCTTGATATGGTCTAACCATATGGAACTGCACTTCTGTGTTTTGATTTCTTTGTTCCAGCTGAAAAGCAACAAGGAGTACGGTGATGGGCTGTATGATTTCTTAGCCTTGGTCAGGACTGATCAAGAAAAGGCAGGGTACATGTTCTTGGATGATGTTGACTACCTTTTAGAAGAGAACACAGTAGATGATGTGTGCTTATCTCCTGAGCTTGATGGAAACCTTGGTAAACCCACCTTTGAGGATAATATCGAAGAGCAAGATATTCAGAAAGGCAGCTCATGGGAAAATGGCACAACGATGGACTCAAGTTGGGAACAAAATGCAAGTGCTGGAAATGATTCTAGTGATTGGGGAGGCTGGAGTAATGGAGCTGCAGCAGCTGCAAAACAACCAGGCCAAGATAATTCATGTTGGGATGTGCCTGCAACGGTGGAGGAGAATTCCACTAATTGGGGAGGATGGGGTACTGAAAAGCCGAACGACAAGAAGCTTGTATCTGGAGAACCAGCTGAACTTGATACTTGGTCTGATAAGGGTGCTAAAATGGAATCAGATGGAGGTGGTAGTAACTGGGAGAAGAAGTCCAGCGCTCCTGAGGAATTGAAGAAAAGTGTGGATCAGGACCCCTGGGGAGACATGTCAGCATCACCATCAGAAAATACATGGGACAAAAGGAAAGGAGATGGAGGTGATGGTGCCTGGGAGAAGCAAACAGACTCTTGCAAGGAACAAGAGACAAATGTGGATCAGGATTCTTGGGCTAACAAGACAACATCACCATCAAGCAATACATGGGACAAAAAGAAGTCTGATGGAGGTCATGGTAACTGGGAGAAGCAACCGAACAATTGGAATGAGCAGAGGTTGAATGTAGACCAGGACTCCCAGGGTAACGCATGGGCCAAAAAGAAGTCAGATCATGGTGACGGTCTATGGGAGGAGCAGCTCGGTACTTACAAACGGAAGAAGATAGATGCAGATCATGATTCTTGGGGTAACATGATGGCGCCACCATCGAGCAATGCATGGGTTGCTAATGAGGGAGATGGAAGATCAAATACCAAGTCTGATGCAAGGTTCTGTTGGGTCAACAATCAAGGTTCAAAAGAATCTGCTGATACGAAGAAAGATAAGATGGAGACTGATGAGCATTCAAAACTCCCAAAAGAATCGGACCCCTGGAAAACAGGGAAATCAAATGAAAGTTCCTGGGAGAAGGCTAATTCACTACAGGATTCCTGGGGAAACAGTGAAGCTCATAATAATAACACTCAGGATGGTTCCTGGGACAAAATGGCTGTAAAGGATACCAATACACAGCAAGATTCATGGGATAATGTAGCAATCCAGAATAATGATGCACAGGATGATTGCTGGGACAGTGTAGCAGCGAAGGCTCAGCCTTCAGTTGCACAGGATTCCTGGGGTAATCCAGCACCATCGGACAATTCACGAAATGCTGCTCTGGTTTCCCAAGGAACCACAAATTCAGATACAAATCAATCAGGTTCTTGGGATGGCTGGAATGCAGCCCCTGAGGACTCATTGGGTACTGCTAAATGGAACAAGGCAAATGATTCTGGCAATAACAAAGGCTGGAAATCAGATGGATGGGGTGCCAAAACTGGTAACTGGAGAAGTGAAAGAAACAATCCTGGGAGACCCCCAAGGAGACCTGATGAGAGGGATCCGCCAATGCCAAGACAACGGTTCGAACTAACAAATGAGGAGAAAAACATTCTTCTAAAAGTTGAGCCCATTGTGCTGTGTGTCAGAAGGATCTTCCGTGAAGCATGGTAAATTAACTCATAATTACTTGCAAATTTTTTTGCTTCATAGTATACAATCAAATTTTAAAGTTTCTCTAAAAGTCAAAAGTGATGTGATGTTTTGCATGAAAGAATGCCATATGCAACATAGCTATCTGGTTTTGTGCCATGATAGTCTTCAATTTTAATTTTATTTGTCTTAATTTCTCAGTGTTGGTGTTAGACTTCCGCCAGAAGATGATAAGTTTATCCAAGAGAAAGTTCTTGAGCACCACCCTGAAAAGCAATCAAAGGTGTCTGGTGAAATTGACCATATAATGGTATGGTTTCTTATGCTATTTTTGGTTTCTGTATTTACTATGTGATCATCTAATATGCCATAACAAAAATATCAAAGTCTTATCATGTACCATTGTTTATAATTCCCTCATTTGACTGGACAGGTTGACAAGCACCAAATTTTCCAGGATACTCGGTGTTTTTTTGTGGTCTCAACAGATGGATCCCGCTCAGATTTCTCCTACTTGAAGTGCATGGAGAACTTCGTGAGGAAGAACTACACCGAGGACGTCGACTCATTCTGCGCGAAGTACTTACGGCCTCGTCGCAAGCAAGCACCAGCAGCTGATGGAGGGACATCACCAGGCACTTCAGCTGAGGCTCCACCGTCTACCGCAGCTGAGACTGAGCAAGGGACTCCAGCCCTACCAGAGACTCAGCTAGGGACTCCAGCCCCTCCAGATGCGATTCCACAAGAGACTCTGGCTTCTCCAGCAGCGGCCCCGCAAGACAATCCCAAGCCAGATTCAACAGGTGACACTGGGATGGGGCCTGATCTGAATGACTGATACTTAGGGTGCGCAAAGCTGCTGTATGTAAACGCCTGACTTGTGCCCTGAGCATGCCCCTTGCTAATCATCTACTTCCCCTGACATCCTCTAGAGAGGTGGCAGCAGCAACATCTAGACCTCAGTGACCGCATTTCCTGCCCCGTAACCTCTTCCTGACAAAACTCTTAAGTTCTGGAGAATGTTATTGCCTAGCAGTATCTAGTTTTCTCTCCCTTTTGATATCCATGGCTGATGGTTCGCTTATGCTGTGTCAATGCAGTGACTCCCTGCTGTTAAGCGTTGTGATTTGTGGGTGTGACTCCCTTGAGCTGATGCCAAACTAGGAAGCCTCGGGACCATGTTTGGTGCAGTTTCAGTTTGATTTTGTGACAAGAATCCAGAGGCTGTTGTATATCTGAATCAGCAAACGAGCCCTGTCCTCTAGAGATAACTTGCCGAACCGCTCTGAAGACTGATGCCTTCGTATCCAGTCTGAGCCGTTTGGAAGCAGGCTTTGTTTATTTGTTTCTCTGTTTCTATTATGCCGTCGTTGCTGGGGTATGTATCTGACAGCCGAGTTTAACCGAATGCGGGCAGCGTTTGTTCATAATAGCTGCAACAACTTTCGTTATTGCCCATTCGCCATGGTTGTTCGATCGCTAGAATTTGCAATGGTTGCAACGTACAGGTACGGTAAAACCAAAATGAGTATAGCAACAGAATATGCTCTAAATATCGTCTGTGTATGAAATAAGGGAGATGCTACATCTCATGAGACTGAAAAAAACCACTTTTTTTTTACAGTCGACGATCGGCAGCCATTGGGTTACAATCGGAAGGTGTCTTCGTCGTCGGCTTCCCCCGCGCTCCTCTCCCCTCGTGCTCTCCTCCTGCAGTCTCCGTCGTCGGATCCACGACCACCAGTCGTCGGATCCACGACCACCAGCCGCCGCCGCGAAGAAACCCCCCACCACGAACCCACAAACTCAGAGAAACTCGTCGGCACCCGCGTGATGAAATATAGGAAGCATGATGAAACAATGTTGTGCCACACCATTTCAAATTTCGAGTTTGAATGAATGCATGGAGTTACAATATGCCTTGATGGTGTGAATGATGAGTGCATATGGACGGACTTGTATGCATACAAATTCGTGTCCTGACTTCGTTCCTTCCATTACCAATCTCGTTACATGCGACAGTCATCTTGTAGCAATCTCGTGGCACCCTCGGATCCTCCTCCAACAGCTCACCCGGCCGCCACACCATCGCCGCTATGAGAAATTTCTACGAGACTATTCATCGAAAGATTCTTATAAGATCATAATTTATAACACTCTTTTTTATCTAACGGCAGATACATATAATTAAAAAAACACGTAACTTTTAAAAAATATTTATGTTAGTTCGGATCTCATATAATATTCTTCCACCGCCGCTTGGGCCAAACAAACCTGTCTCGCCTCGCCCGACTGGCTGACTGACTGACTCCCCGTCCCCACCACCTGCGCCCCCACCTCGCCACCACCACCCCGCCGCCGCCTCCCGCGCCCGGCTCCCACTCCCACCCCGCCACGCGCGATGCAGGCCCGCGTCGTCGTGTTCCCCGTCAAGGGCCGCGCCTGGTGCTTCGCCCGCCCGCGCGCCTCCTCCGCCGCCGCACCCGCTGCCGCTGGCGGTGATGGCGTCCTTCCGCCACCGCCGACCCTGAAGGACCTCTGGCGCGGCATCGCCTCCGGCGGACGCACGGCGCCGGAGAAAGCCGAGGCCGTCGTCGACTTCGTCGCGGACAAGGTGCTCGGCGTTTCCCGTCGTCTGCATTTGGGTTCTGTGTGGGGCTCCTGATGCCGTAGTTTGGATGCGCAGATGAACCGGGCGTGGATCGGGTTCGGGAGCGCGCCGGAGGGGTCGATGAAGAGCCGGATCCACAGGTGAGTTGGGGGTTAAAGGTTTGGGGTTGAGGTGCGTGGAATCGGAAGTGGCGGAATGACGCTGAGCTGTTGGGCTTACGCGCCTTTTGGTTTTGTTGTGGTGCAGCTTCGGGCTGAAGCTGCTCTCGCGGGTGCGGCCGTCGGAGGTGCTCTTGAAGTCGGTGACGAAGGATGTAAGCGCACTCGACATCGTGCATCCGGCGAGGTGAGCTATGTTGATGATGGCCTGCATTTCTGCTTGTCTTGGATGACGTAATGTGCTCTTGGTTTTGTTGTTGTTGGATGACGTAATGTGCGTGCATTTATTTTTCGTTTTGTTTTGTTTTCTGGTGTTCAAATGGGAGGAAGGTGCTCTTGGCTGTGAGTTTCCTTGTAGAATTAATGGGTCTCGTATTAAAAAAATTCCTCAGGTTTTGGGGATTTCGTGGTAAACAGTTTCCGTTGTTAGGGCAATCACCATAGCAATAATCATTAGTAAACGTACATTGTCGCCAATGAATAAAACTAGCGAAGTACACTGGGCAGGGGGGGAAAATATACCGTTTCGACTATGTTTCTTAGATAGCTGGGTTCTGGTACTTCTGTATGATCAAGCTTGTGCACTGACTTTCTGAGCATCTCAATCATCTAGTCTCATGAGCCAAGAGACACTGGGTTTCACAGGATGTGGCTCCCTTGGTTATTTCAGGTTGGCAATGTGTGTGTATTTTATGCCTAGAAATGTGTATGCTCACTCAGTGGTCGCTTGCCTTTTTGTGGTCTCCATGACTGTGTATGCTGTTATTGTGGCTTTTAGATAGGTTTGATCACAGATGGACATATTACATTGTCGGGTTGTTTGTGGCAGTTGTCAACTTGTCATTGCATAGCAACGGCTCTAGAAGATCAGGCAAATGACTTGCTAGCAGTGACTGCATTAGTTTGAACAGACATGACTAATACTTGACGTCCATGTAAAGTCCGTTGAATCAAATTTAGTATTTGTTACAAGCTATCAGATTCAACTAACATTAATTTTTGTGTTACATGTGAATTTTACATGCATTATTTTTACCGTACATTTTAATCCCTGTATCCATGCACTTCCCCTTCAAAGTAGTCAGTCGGCTGGTGGATTTAGTTGGTCTTCACCCTGTCTCATGAAGTTGTCTTATTTTTACATAACAGTGCGCTGTTTCCCTTGTAGCTTGGACATGATATATTACAAGTTCATAACTGCATGGAAAACTGGAACTGGAAGTGTAGCTTACACATACTGGTTTTGGTACATTCATAGGGTTCAATTTTGCAGCTTCGAATTTACAATATTTTCCATTACATGCATATGGAGATAGATTAGCCATTTTTAAGTACTCGCAATCTGAAAACTGACTTGTCCTAGTTTCTGTTTTTTTCTGCAAATTGTGAGTTACTACTTTATTTACATTTTAAGGCTTTTAGGGTGCTATATGACTTTTTGTAATCTGATGAAGAAGTGGGCATCTTTAGTTGGCTATAATAGAGTAACCGTATGGTAAAATGTCACTTCTCTGCTTACTTATGCTTTCTTACTTGTAGGGTATACTGTGTTATTTTTTCATCTATTAAGTTTAGGACCCCAAGAGCCTAGAAATTAGTCATTTGTGGTATCATTTTCCTTCACTAGCTTGGTTTGTACTTGTTTAACCACATGTATGCATTACTAGATCATATATTTGATCTGATTTAGAAGTTCGTTGCTGAGCTTGAAGAATCACTATGGTACTATCAAGCATCACTTGTCAAAGTCTTCTGACTGCCAAGTGCCAACACAGTTGGCCAGCAATTTTTCATACTCGTGCCCATTTATTTATCTTTACACCTGTTTTTTTCTTCCAGTATAAATCCTCGTCTTGTGCGTCGACGGTTGCGGCATATTGCTGTTAGGTGAATGCTCGATGAACCTAACCCCACACTCCACCCTTTCACATACACATGTATACACACACATTGTGTATTGTATTGTTTAGTTTACAATATTTTCTGACCGTTTTGTTTGTGCATTGTTTCTGAAAACCAGGGGTGCATCAGTTCACAGGAAATTTCTTTATGGCTCAGTTTGTTTGCTTCCAGTTACTAGTGTTTTCATGGTAGGTTTACAGTCTTTAGCTTTGGGACGGTGATGCCAAGTAGCAATTCATAACAATGCTTTCAGTTGGTCGGTTTTAATGTTCTCTGAAGAGATTGTTAATTTACATTTATTGTTGATTTTACTGTATCAAGTTTTGACTCAGGCTCTAAGGATGTGATTATATGCTGCATGATTGCACATTGCTACGCATAATAGCAACGAATGTTAATTAGATGATATAGCTTGCAGATTTACATAGTTATACAAGCGGTATTAACTTAATAGGCTACGATGAGTTGCAACTGTCTTATACTTGATTAATTCAATTGCAGGTACTGCCTTTACCAAACATACCATTTTTTTGGGTGTTATTTCGTGCTTATTCTCATTGGAGAGCTCTACAGGTTTGTGAAGTCGCCCAATTAGTCTTAAGAGATTTTCTCATTGCAGTTTGCGACTAGCTCCTCAAGTGTACAAAATAATGCAGAAAATTTCTTTTTCAGTGCATAGAAACTATCAAGGGTGCATAAGTATAATCACTTACTGCAATATCTGAATTTCTTCAGTTTACCAGTTTACTCCATTAGATAGACGTCTTGATGATAACACAGTTTGCTGTTGCTACTTGGTTCAGACTTCAGACTTGGCATGTCTTCTTTTGTTGGTAGGGATGACAATGAATATGCCAGGCTTAACAGATAGTCTGAGAAAAATGAAATTAAATAAAAAAATATTCAAAAGAAGTTTAGGGAACAAAACTCTTTGACATGCCAAGCTTGTGATACATGATTTTCTTTATCCTTAGATTTTTATTTTTCGAAATTTCATGAACTTCCGCAGGACATGCATGGCCTTCTTTGTGGTACTGCACTATCACTTGCAGATAGGACCAGGATAGCTTTAAGTTGCTATGATCGGAAGGCTCTGCAAATAGGCTATTTTGCCCTTTTTTGATTGTACAGAAAATTAAAATACCATGCCATCTTCTGGTTTAAAATATTGTTTTTTATTTCTTAGCTTTTCCTGCTATTTGTCTGATATAGGGAAGTGAGAGGCTCCAGTTACTAGTTTCTGACTGCTCAGATCAATGGAAAGTCCTTGAGAAGAAGAAAGAGATTAGTTCAGGAAAGGATAGTAACCCCTGTGAAAATGCTCAGAATTCTCCTTTGGTAAGTTGACCTAAATTTGAAAATGATTGAGACCATCAAATTGTTAATCCTTGGGGCAGTTTTAGACCGAGGCAATTTAATTGACAACTGCGAATTGATCATCTTTTGAAATCTTACTTGTTGATTGAACTAAAGTGGTTTCAGCTCCAGTAATGCCTTGCACATCAAAATATGTGTAGCGTTGGACTGAATAGAGTCATTGCTGATCAAAGATAAAATCTTGCATTATAGATGGAACATACTAACCATTAGTTCGAAATCCTACACTTTGGGGTGTGGGCCTATTAGATTAATGCTTTTGGTATTCATTCAACAGAATTTGCGGCCATCGAAAAAGCTTGATGGGTTTCTCAAAAGGAGAAACTTGGATGAAGGTTTGGACTGTGATACCATTTCGAGCATATGCAAGGAGTATGATCTGGACAAGATTGATGTTCTCAAGTACAGGGATCTGCCGTAACCACATCCAGATCCTTGTTCTGAAGTTTTTTCCGTAGTCCACTGATGCTTGTACGGTAAAATTCTTCTACTAGCGAGACCAAGCTCAAGGGTGCAGGAGTCGCACGGGACCACTAACTACTGGCGATCAAATGCGGATTTTTTTTTTAAATAGCACCAGTCATTCTTGTTATGCTTCAGATCAGGCTGCTGCTAGTTTAGTAAGCTGAGAAACAAAGAGGCATTACATTTTGCTAGCTGCCTAGCTCTTCCGTTTCAACACCTGTCAGAATTTTCAGCCGTGAACTGTGAACAATGAAGCCAAATGTAGGGTTGAGATTGACAAATTAGTACGTGGCACGATTTTAGTCCGGCGGCACAGTCGGCCCGGCGGGCATGGTGCCACAGGTGGTTCATCGGCACAGCCAGTTTGAAAAAATAAAAAGATAGCTACAAAATTAAAAAATATATAGAAATAGATTAAAAAACTACAAAATTAAGGATATATATAGAAAATAGAAAATAGTCGAATTCATGCGTGCCGGGCTGTGCCGGCTTGGGCTGTGCCCATGTCGGCCCGACTCAGTCGGGCCATGTTGTGCACGACATGCCGTGCCGTGCGCTCGGTCCAGGCACGGCCTGTGGCCTCGTGCCGTGTCAGCCCGGCCCGTCTCGACTCGTGCCTTGGCTGTGCCTACAGTGTCATACCTCGGGTCGGTCCAGTAGTCACGGCTCATTTGGACATCTTTACGTCAAGCTCATCAATGGTATCGGCGGTGCACATGACGATGCATGTTGCCCCTGGAGGGGGCACTGACGAATGGTAGCCTTGGTGCCATCGATCACGTCAAGACAGGGGTGGATCCAACCCAGATTTGAATGGGGCTGCTAGGAGCTTTTGTAGCTACAGTAAAAATAGTCTATAATTTACTAAACGAATAAAAATGAGTATGCCCCCGCTCGGTATATGCTGGTTCTGTCCCTGCGTCAAGATCTCAGGACGGAGTTTGCTTTCGTCACCAAGTTCTTCTCGCCGGTGAAGAACGGCATGCATGTCATCCTCCGGCAGGATGGACTCGTCGCACACCTAAATCGAACACAGATTAGAGATTATGCACACTGTTTACGTCCCTACACAAAACAATTAACGGAGAATCCCAAATGCATGCACACATGAAGCTCAAACGATGACGGTGTGACAACGCTGATTATTCATGGCGCATGACTACCGTAGCCGATCGATTATTTAGCAAAGAAACTAATTACGTACTGTTGGTTTGGGAGATAGAACAATCTAGTTTGGACTGTTCTTATGTATAGCAACCGAATTATTGGACGTATGGGACATGGAGTCTTAGACTACCATACGTATGGTTAGTGAGACTTGGATCCTTTTGCATGTACACACCATATGCCAACAGATTTGTTTCTGATTTGGTTCAAGATCGTTCTCTTTTTTTTTTTTGGTTTAAACTCCACCGTTATAATCCAGACCCACTAAACTAATTGTAGAGATTTTTTTTCTTTTTTTTAACGATTAATGTGGTAATTTCTAGCGCTTCCGGTTAAACACGTGATGCTTCTTTGTTTGGCCATTTACTAAGTAAATAGAAGATGTGGTAATGTGGAGGCTTATTTTGTTTTTGCCATTTACTAGTAATAAATAGATAGGTGGTACGAGATGAATCATCTCTACACAAAAACAGTTTTCTGTACTTGGCAACATATCCTTTATAGACTTCACTACGACAATGAGCATTGCACATGAATAATTTTACATCAATAAGCATATATGGATGTTCAATCAAAAAGCACTATTTTAAGTACATCAATAAGCATCACAATCTTGAGTACATCAAGATGGAGAGAGAGAGAGAGAGAGAGAGAGAGAGAGAGAGAGAGAGAGAGAGAGAGAGAGAGAGAGAGAGAGAGCAGCACGACGACTGCCCGTGAAACCGCCGAGTTCGTCTTGAAGAATGATGAGCAGAGGTAGGGAGAGAAACATCTGTTGGCTGGGAATGGGATGCCGACCACGGGAACAGGCTCGCGTACGGCGGCGGCGCTGCCTGGCTCACTTAAGGCAGCATCATCTGATCAGGGTCCTCCGCAGTATAATTAGCAGCAGAGGACTACAGTAAAATACATTAGGATACTTTCTCGAATAAAAATCAACGGATCAGATGATACAGTAACCAATGAACAGTAGAAATCATCGCTACAGTATAATGGAAAACTGTTGCTGCAGTTTGTCTACAGTACCACTGCAAATCAATGTTGACTACTCACATTTTACTGTTTCAGCCAGGATCCTCTGCAGTTATAATTAGCAGCAGAGGACTACAGTAAAATACATTACGATCATTTCTCAGCCATCGGATAAAAATCAACGGATCAGATGGTACAGTACCAATGAGCAGTATAAATCGTCGCTACAGTATAAAGGAACTGTTGCTACAGTTGTCTATAGTACCACTGCAAATCAATGTTCACCTACTCACATTTTACTGTTTCAGCTGCAAATCAAATGTGAATTATTAGTTTCAAAAATCTTGTCATTATTAATCAAGGCAATTATCAAATTAAGACAAAATTACCAGCAACATATCTGGAATAATTATTTTAATGGTGCTTCAGTATGTGGGTTACTATACAAGGTAGCCATCCAACATCTATTTAGGCTGTCCTAAATCAACAACTAGTGTGACAGTCTCGATAGTCAATTATTTTAGCGAACAATTAATGCTAAGAACAATAGCTATAATTACCGGGCGGGGGGTCAATTTTGTCACTACTGCAAATATATCGCAAGTATAAAGGCAACCCTACACAAACAATATGTTTTAGCAAGTGATTAAACAGTTCCAAGCAGGTAATTGAACAATGCTAGCAAAAGCAACACTAGTTCTCCTGATAGCAGACTGTCACACTAATTCTCCTTAGCCGCTATCATGATCAAGCAACAAAATCCTCCCATGTATTATGATGCAATCACTCCCAAATTCAATAAACAAGTAATTAAAGTAGCATATTGAAACAATTGAACCCTAGAAAGGCAACGAATACTCACCACATGTCGGTTGCCGATGTGGGAAGGCTAAGCAAGCTTGAGAGCTCGGAAGTTAAGTTCTTTCGCTAGTCTATCAAATACTATTGGAAATCACCCATAGCTCATCGGGTAATCACCACCAGTAATTTCAAAATTAAACGTGCTTTGTTGAGTTTTGTTTAGTGAAATCAGTTTGACTATAGTGCTAAAAAAAAAATTAACAGTGGGACATATTTCCCTCTCTAAGACTTTGCCACCCTGGGACTGTAGTGCTAATGAATATCCAATACTAGACATTCGGGTTTTTTTCCCTGAATTATGTGAGATGATGAAAGTAGAAGGGGTCGACACCGGCGCCATTAACCTCTCAACAGTTGTGTGCCTGTTCCCTTCACGGAAAAGCGAAAGGATGGTTAGATGCTTTGGCCACAAGTAACATCACATCTTGGGCAGCGTGTACTATTTTTGTTTGTCACAGTATTATCCTCTGTTTACAAATAACTAGCACAGTTGACTTTACTGTTCAACGTCGCATGTACAGAGCAGAAAGTTATAAGTATGTATAGAATTCTTAAAGTATTTTTGATAGCAAATCTAGTGAAAATACTACTTTTTAATTGATTAAATATTTTAAAAATTATTGCAGGTCAAAGTATCAATAGTGAAACTCAAAATTGTCAGTATCATAAGATGATCATATTTGGTGTATGTATTTCTTCAATATGATGTCCTTTAAACGAGCAAGTGGAACTAAACTTAAGGTTTTTGTTGGGGTACGTGTGGGCATGTGCATGCATGTTTGATTACCCTGAAGTTATTTATATGAGGTTGTTAGTATGTTGCTAATGCATGCTTTCTTTGTTATTCGCTCTAGAATTTGCGGCCGTCGAAATAGCTAGACGGGTTTCACGCATACGCAAGAGTGTGCATTAGAAAGTTGTGCTACTAATAGTATTTTTATATGCTTGAAATCAACTCATATTTTAAGTGGAAACCACCTCTTTGTGGTTGTAGAGGTACGACTTTACGTATGGTTTATATATGTGGTGTGTGTATATAGTGGTATGTCACTTTGTAATTGTAAAAGAAAAACTCAGATTTTAAACGTGAACCATTACTCATATTTTATACGCATCAGGGTTAGCTTGGATCAATTCATGATGTGGCCGGATGGCCATCTTCTCCCTTGAAGCTTATCGACACAGTACTTATTGGAAAGCAACAGTTCTATGGCGATCTGTAACGCAGATTGTGCCTGATGGGGACGAACCAAATTGACACGCCTACTTGTCAGTAATAGATGCAGCCTGATCAGGGAATCATTCACTTGCTCAGATATTTTGAAACGGCGACCACAAGAAATAATAAAAAAGAAAATATTAAGGGTCCTATTTATTTCCCCTATGCAAGAGGTGTGCCTGTGTGAGAGAGTAGCATCGATCGGTGTAGCTTGATCTCATGTCAACATGGTCTCCAGAACACAGTTTGGCCAATACCCTTCCTGTTCTTTCCTATTTGACGTTGCACAATCCTTGTGTCCAAACACTGCATGTTTGCATGTATCATATATAGTTAGATATACGAAACATGCATTTATAGATTTGTTATTTGAATAATTTTATAATATTGCATTTTTTATAAAAGATCTAGAGGTACATTAAAGCTAGAGAAAGTAACCGTCAAAGTTGTAAAATGTGCATTGCATAACATGAAAGGTTAAAAGAACACAAAGAACAATTTGGGTAGTAAATTAAAAAAGTAGTAAAATCATAACATATAAAATATTTTTCAAGATAAATCTAACTAAAATATTATTTTACACTAGATCGACTCTTATTTTTTACTAAAAAAGTTATGAGTTAGATAGAAAATTAAAGAGAATACACAATCACACTCACATACCACATTGACACGAACGATATGTAAAGGCCGTTTCACGTGAGAAGATCATATCAGAGCCCAAGCATCTGCACAAGTTGTGTGCAATTTGACCTAGCTCCATGCCCCCATGGGCTCCAGTACATCCAGCAGCCTACTGAGATGAGATGATATATTGATACTCCTCCCATTCCAAAAGGGAATCAAAGCAAGAGTAGAACCTGCCCACTGAAATTTAATTCTAAATTTGATATGGATGCTTATATTTTTTAAATTAAATCTCGAAAAAAATAATATATACACACGTAGATATATTTAATAGCCCATACCATACCTTGCGACGCATCAACTGATCAACAGCCACACCCACGAGCATCTCTCCCTGTCACGTACACAGTAGTATGCTATTCCATCTTACAGAAATAAATCGTATTGTATCATATCTGCACGGTGGAGCTTTCGTGAAAAAAATGATTGCATGATAGAGTAGCACCGTTAGTTCTGTATAGTTTTTCTTGAGAGGTTACTCCTACAGGAGTCCTTTTATTTATTTTTATGTACTACACTTGTTTTAGCCTTCTCACTCTTCGCTAACTACGCTCCGTCGTGGAATTTCTATGCATCTTTTACTCTATTCAATTTTCGTGCATGTTACATGCTAACAGATGAGTATAAAACGCCCTGTATTTTCATCTAATGAATACTAGATGAGTATAAAACGCCCTGTATTTTCCCAAACCTGAATAGCTAGAAAGCAGGGATGACAATTTTTAGCTCCTCCTCCTTTATTTTTACGAGTATAAAACGCCATGTATTTTCGTTGGAATGAAGAAAAAGAGAGAGAGAGAGAGAGAGAGAGGAAGGGACAGAGAGACATTTTCCACGGTAGCACGTCGTAGTGGCACTCGACAGCTCAGCTCGGAAGACGAGGCTACCACCAACGGCTCTCGCGAGGCGATCGAGTCGTCGGCACGAATCTAAGCGGCACCCTTTAATTTAATTAATCGGCTCGCTCGTCGCCCCCACCAACCCCTAATAACTTGCCTCGAATAAAATAAACATTTATGGCGTGCCATTTAGCTAGTTAGATAATTGTAAGATCACGTCAGATTTTTATTTACATGACGAATAATTAATACGAAGATAGAGAAAAACTAGTTACTAACCTAGAATCAGTCTGTATCACATTTTAAAATATGTATAACGTATAGTCAGTCTATATCATATTTTAAAATACATATAATATTAACGTGTAGTAAATATATGGTGTGTTTCAAAATACATGTAGATTTTTAATACTTATTACATATGGGTCTGTATTAAATTAGGAGAAACGAAAGCTAATTTATTTGAAGAGTTATATATTGTGTTATTTATATATATATATGATATTTATATATTTTTTATAATCAGTGATTTAACTATATTATTGGGGACCAGCTCTCATAGTAGAGTACAGTTGTACTGGTGCTACTGCCTACTGGCTCTTTATTTATGCGACGTCGGGTACTCGGGTTGCTTGACCGGAGCACGATTATGATTAGTGCGAAACGATGGGCCCTCCATGTCCCGCGTAATTACGTTTCAGGCCCCTGAACCCTGATAGATGCTGCCATGCTGGTGAAAATGTACAATAGTTGCTGAGGTTCGGTTGGCAGTTGGCACCACGATTGAAGCCTGCACGCTGAGACTGTATGTTTTGCTCGTGACAGCCGGGAGCAGTGTTTTTTTTTTTTTTGTCTTTTTTGACAGGGATCCCTTTTTGACACCATATGATGTGGAAGGTGACATTTGCTGGCTGTATAATTGCATATAGAGTGTGTATTTTCAGTCTCACGTACCACCACGATATTTGATAAATACGGTGTTGTTTCTTTTTCTACGAGAAAGATGCAATTTGTTGGATTCAAAAATAAAAGAGACAAGGTGCAGTTTGTTGAAATATGTGTGATAATAAGAGTGTATGTATCCTATATTCCAAAAAAAACATAGCAAGAGCATAATTGAATATAAAGGAAATATATGAACTTGCAAGAATGAGCTACCTGAGCATTAACAAAGATATCATTCATCATGTATAGATCACAAAAGTGAACAACAGTAGGATATAAAAATATTGCTCTCAGATGTTCATTATAGTTGGCTCAAGAACTATATTCTGCTCCCAAACATATTACTGAATACATCAAAATTAGACTAGATACTAAGATCACACCTGGAATTAGAACATGACTATCATCCTATGAAATATAACAAGCATCTCTAGCTAGTGCTACAAGCAAAATGAGAGTAACAAAAGGAAAAACAAAAACTGTATACCTGAAATAACTGTATAACTGAAATAAACTGAGCTGCAGACCAACAGACTGGGAGATAGTAAACAATCTAATTCTACAGCTCAAACCGACCAGTAGCACATAATACAGGGATATAAGCAAATAAACAGTGCATATCTAATTTTCAAAACTTGGCATATAGTGTCAGACCAGAAAATTACAAACCGCAAGACTCATGCACTACCTAGAACAACAATATACTCAGAGGATCAATCAAGTTCTAACTATTGTACTTAGTTATCTAGCCCAAAATCAATCCATATCATCATCATCGAGCATCTATCCACAAGCAACTGTATTGTTCAGATCAAGAGGGAGGTAAAATCTCACGGTGAGACACACTCAAATGCGTGGAGAAGAGAGGCTAGGCATGGCTCATTAGTTGTTGTCTCAGAAAACCTAGGACCCGTCTTTGCCGACGGTGTGAAGGAGATCGGAGATACAAAGCCAACCGCACTGCAATGGCACGTACAGGCGAGCCTAGGCGTCACAGCCCGGCCATAACCACCACCAACTCCATTCGGCGTTGCTCACAACCGAGCAGGAAGAAAAACCTGGTATCCAAGCACACACTAGAGAGAATAGCACCAAATCAAGGAGAGAGATATGTCACTTTCCTCTTGCCAACCGAGAAGAGAGAGCCCCCCAAGATATATATGTCTTCACCTCCTGCACGCACGTGGCTACCTCAACAGAATTTGGTTCAACCTCCCAATCATTGGTGCTGCTCGAACCAATCCACACCGCTCAAGCTCCATCTAGGGGACATGCTGAAGTCCAGCCACCCCGTGGACACGCGCACGAATGCGAAATATCAGGGCGTCATTGCCCAGCCAGCGTCGCCGCCCTTCAGCAACCTGAGGCCAGGATCGAATAGTCCCAAAATACCTCTAACTCAAACCCTAGGAGCAACATCAGCTCATAGAGAGAGCTGCACTCTAGCCTGGGTTGAAATCAGCATGGGCCAAAAGGAGGAGAGTCCATTTGGTTGGCCCAAGAGAAGAATTCAACATTAAGATTCATATAAATGACAACAATCTCTATCAAATTTTGATGTTGGAAATACTGGTTTTATATATAGGTTTTAAGTAACATGTACCTTTCGAGTTTAAACATACTACTAAGCTACAAAAACTTTAGCCCACACAGGTAGAGGAGAACAAAACCTTGATCCTTCACCTTGGTGTGCGGACCTCCGTTCATATAGCACCCTATACGTGGCTACTTTGCTTTCAGTCCTCGGGTTGGACGTTATGGTCATATCTGCGTACCTTGATTCATGAGTACCACTTAGAGAAGTACATAACTTCTCTATGATTACGACCACACAATCACACTCACATAGGTAAATTCTCCAAGATGTCTTGTAGGTGAAAGACCAGACATCTAGGAGAATTCACCTATGCATGTCCACTGGTTATTGACCAATAAAGTTCCCCCGTTAATCTAAAAAAAGGATAAAGTGGAGTGGAGTGGAGGGTTGTACTGCTGTAGTCGCTGGACAGGAGCAATTGCGAGTCATGATGACTCCACAAGACGAAGTTGAGAAGGCCACAAGGTCATGTAAATTCATATACGTAAACAACCTAGAGAAAAATATGTGAGCACATATACTTAACCAAACAATTTTTTCCAATCTTGTAAACAACATGAACGTAAATGTAAATAAAACCATCACATGTAATCAACGACCATCGACAACCATAACCAACAAAACCATACCAACCATCCCACATTCGTGACTCTACGATCAATGCAAATGGATATGAGCATTCTCATGACCAAGAGTGCGGTAATCTAAATTATTTTTACACCCTGTAGGGGTACAACTTTACCCATAAAACACGAGTACCATACGGCTTGAGTGGCCACACAGGCCCACCCAAGGGGTACCCGTGTCAACCTTTCTCATATCTGGAATCACCCACTTGTAATGTCCCTATGGCATCAGGGTTACCACGAGCGTATCCTGGACACACCTTTAGCTCTTCGCCACCTTGCTTCTCACTTTCTTTTTCTCTTACGCGTCATAGGGCCGCAAGGTAAGTGTTGGCACGACGTGTGATTCGGCTTACCTTACCATTAGATTAACATGTGATTAGTTTGGAGAGTGCTAGAACCAACTACACCGACAGATGGTGATTAAACGATACAAGCGGTCTATGATGCCAAGGCTCCTCTCCTGAACTACCACGAGGAACTTTTTCGGGATAGAAGACACCCCTAGCACCGCCCACATATCATCTCAACCTCACCACTCATACAACCATCAATATCATAATCAATATTTGTGAACAATAAGTAAGCCCTAAACTCGCGAACAACGGATGAACCATTGCTCGACTTCTACCAAGGATATATGCATTGTTAAGCATTTCAAACAACTCTTAAGTTAGACATCTAAAATGTTATCAAGATTACAAGGATATGGATAATTAACAACTTGAGGTAGACGTAATGCATGAACATAGGTTCTACCCAAAGATGCCCGACATCGACTCTTTGAACATGCAAACTTACATAAAGTATAACTTATCACCACAATTCAATCAAAGGGTGTAATATGCTTAGGTGCTTGCTTTACTGCTCCGGGGGTTTGCCTAATACTTCTCGCACAATACTCGCAAAACTTCGAGAGGTTGGCATCGCCTTCACTTGCTTGGATCGTCGGCGCAACACTCTCTAAACGAATAAGAATGCATTGCATAAATAATAAATGATGGAAAAGTGTGCACATGATGGATGCTTGAATAATACTAGAGCATCGTGCTTCGAAAAAATTTGCAAAAGATTGTTACATGATTAGGGTTTTAAAGTTTAAAACCCCGGACAAGCTAACCTAAGTGCATATAGTCTTGCATGGCTGGCGATCAGACCTACGTAGAGGTGGTGGTCAGACCGCCAGCTTGCAAAGAGTTTCGGCCAATAGTGGCCAAACGCTGGCATGCTGGCGGTTAGACCGCATGCTGGCGGTCAGAACGGTCCTAGTGACGATCTGACCCTTATATAGGATTTTCAACTCGGATTCTCCTTCCATAACTGGTGGTCAGATCGGACCTATCGACGGTCAGACCGCTAGACCTTGCCGGCAATGCCCTTGTGGAGTTGTCGGTGAGGAGTTCGATGAAACCTTCGATGATGAAGGGTACGAAAGTGCTCCATAGGACTAATGAATTGCTTCTAAAGTGATTTGGATAACATTTATCGAGCTAAACTCAAAATACCTCATGGATTGGATCTAGGTGAAGCTAAGGTTTTCGCGGTGAAAATCGAAACAACGACCACCACGAGCTAGGAAACGACGGAAGAAGGGAAACTACAGAAGAAGGGTATAGGGAGGTTCACCTTGGTGTGGGTGAACTTTGTATCGGATCGGTTTTCCTCGGGGACGCTTCGATCCATCGATTTGGCTTTCGGAGGGTGACAGAGCTCGTGGTGGGAGAAAACGACATGGGAGGCGAATTTGGCGGGGAAAAGAGGGGGAAGACTTAGGGAAGTCCTTCGGGAAGCTCGTGGGAGTCCCCTCCTCTGATCTTCGACCTTCGAACGCGATAAATGGATCACTCCACTCTTTCTATGGAGAGAGAGAGAGAGAGAGAGAGAGAGAGAGAGAGAGAGAGAGAGAGAGCAAATGAGAGAATGAGAGAGAGATTGATTGCCTTAAGTGGCACCTCTGCTGAGTTTTGGTAGTGAGACCGCTAATTCTTCCGGTCAGACTGTGGTAAGTCCATGTGGCAAGGCCACGTAGCTGCACACTTGGCAATCAGACTATGGTTAAGCTCGGTCAGACCGTGAGGGCGGTTTTTGCTGAATTTTTCTATGTGTCCTCTTATCTTTACTCTTCACCTTTTTATAAGTATTTGGGGCTTCTCCAAAGTACTCTAAACCATCTCTAAAGTACTCAAAATATATTTTGACCCAACTCAATAAACAAATACGTATAATTACATGCAATGATGATCATGCATGCTTAATTACGTAATTAGCATTTTAGGACGTGACACAGGGTCATACCAGAAGATCATAAACCACAAGACTCATGCACTGCCTAGAACAACAATATAGTCAGAGGATCAATCAAGTTCTAACTATTGTACTCAACTATCTAGCCCAAAATCAGTTCATGTCATCATCATCGAGTATTTATCCATAAGCAACAATACTATTCAGATCCAGAGGGAGGTAAAAACTCACAGGGAGACACACTCAAATGCGTGGAGAAGAGAGGCTAGGCATGGCTCACTAGCCATTGTCCCAAAAAACCTACTACCCGCCGTTACCGATGGGGTGATGGAGATCAGAGATACAAAGCCAACTACATTGCAACGACACGTGCGCGTGAGCCTAGGCGTCACAGCTCCGGACACAACTACCACCAACTCCCTCTGACGTTGCTCACAATCGAGTAGGAAGAAGAACCCAATATCCAAGCATACACCAGAGAGAAGACCACCAAATCAAGGAGAGAGATACGTCACTTTTCCTCTTACCAACTGAGAGGAGAGAGCCCCCGAGATATAGATGTCCTCACCTCCTGCACGTACACCTAGGATGGCTACCTCAACCAAATTTGGTTCGGCCTCCCGATCCTTGGAGCCGCTCGAACCAATCCACACCGCTCAAGCTGCATCCAGGGGACAAATCGGAGTCCAGCCACCCCGTGGACGCGCGCACAAATGCGAAATATCTAGGCGTCGTTGCCCAGCCAGCGTCGCCGCCCTTTAGCAGCCCGAGGCCAGGACTGAACGGTCCTAAAATGCCTCTAACTCAAACCCTATGAGCAGCATCAACTCAGAGAGAGAGAGAGAGAGAGTCACACATAGACCTAGGTCAAAATCAGCATGGGACAAAAGATGAAGAGTCCATTTGGTTGGTCCAAGAGAAAAAATCAACATTAAAATTCGTATAAATAACAACAGTTTGTAGAAAAACTCTCTCTAGTCTTTGATTCCCTATTCCATCTATTAGTATTACTAACGTACATATTGCATAAGTATAATGTCATTTGTTAGCTATACTATATAGGAACACATATACTACCATACCACTAATGGAGGATTCAGATCAATCTTCCTCTTTTTTCCCTTCTATTATTTTTCCTCTTCATACTAAAAAATTAAAAAAAAAGAGGGTTTAAAGGCTCCATAATGCGTCTAGATCCACCCCTGCATTCCACGCATCAAACGTATGGATCGCTCCATGACGTTTGAAGGTATCACACGCATACAACAGTCATCTAACTATAATTCACATGGTACAAACGTCTATTTATCACTACTCCATCATCTATACGACATAGAAACATAAGACGGTAGCTTTGCAAGCTCAAGAGGTTCTCAACAACCTCAAGACTGTAGCAGTAAGCAAGCACTCGACTAAAACCAATCCGTTTGCAACGGTAGCTGTCTAAGGTCATTTTCAACAAATACTTAAAAATCAATCCCCTATAACACTATTATAGCATCACCTAACACTATTACAACATCCTTTATTTTTTTCATCTCCAACAGCTACCCTATTTACTATATTTCATTACTCTCCTCTTCCCTCAGACTACATACATACTCAGTAAATAGTGATACAGATTTCTCAAAGCATCGGTAAATTTGCCTCCAATACTGTTACAGTGTCGTGGCCGTGACACTGTAGCACCAGATAGAACTCTATTGGAGAATAATACAGCTGCTTACGATCGGCAAATCATGCTGAACAGTGATACCACGTGGAATACGGATACTATTGGAGATGGCCTAACCTTATTGACCGGAAGGGTTAGCCGGTAATCGAAATATGCGGGAGCTCGGGGTGGCCGCCGCAAAAGCGGCATCGGGCGTTCATTCGCGTGCCGATTCCCAAGGCCGGGATGGGAGTTAACCTCGCGTGCCGTGTAGAGAGAGACAGACGAGACGAAGCGTTAGAGAGAGAGAGAGAGGAGTCCACGTGAGGGAGAGGGAGAAGAAGAGGGAGGGAGGGAGAGAGAGAGAGAGATCGATCTCCCCCTTCCTTCCCCCGCCGCTCTCGTCCCCTCTGGCGCCAATTCGCCATGGATCCCCCCCGCGAAGGTCAGCGCCCCCCCTCCGTCCCCGGTTTCTCCGTGGGGTCTCCGGCGTTTTCCGGCGGTTTTGCGGCCTGGTTTGGGCCACGCGGGCTGCGCGCGGCTCGATCCGCACGATTGCTGGTTGAGTCCGCGGTTTGGGCGGCGCGGGCTGGGTGATTGCGTGCTCCGCGTCCGGATTCGCCGGTGCTGCCGCGTTGGGATCTCAGGGGGCTCGCGAGCTCTAGGCGCGCGGCGGCCGGGTGTTTCCGCGTGGTGCCGCAGTGTTCGCCTGCCCGAATCCGAGATTTGGCGTCTGGGGTTTGATGCGTGTGCGCTTAGCGCTTTCCGCTGTTCAATTGCTGGTCTGATTAGATTGACGCGTGACTCAGCTGGTGGTGGAGTTGAAGGCGCGGGTGTTGTCGCCGCGGCTAGTGTCGGATACTCAGATTTGCGTGCATGCGGTGATGGCTACTCGCATTGCGCCCGTTCCGCCTGTGGGAGGTGGGAGCGGCAGGGTTTGGTGGCCTTACGTCGTTTTCCTGACCTGTACGTGTCCGCGGCTGGTGCCTCATTGTTGGTAGCAGTAGTTTCTCTTTTGAGATGGGAGAAAGGCTCCGTCGGTGGTTCAACTGCTGGGGGTTCCTATCGGAGTATTGGATGTTGATTGCATTGGTGGGTCGTTGGCCCGAGCGAGTTTTTTATTTGCATGCATGGGTTTCTTTGCTCTGTGGATGTACCAGTTACTTTAGGCTTATAGGGGTAGGCGGGTATGTCGATTAAGTTTGATAGAAGAGTGGCTTTGCGTTGCCTTCCATTGATGCTGTCTACAGGTAGGGGTAGGCAATTAGAAGGTCTAAGTTTGTTATAAGAGTGGCCTAATCTATCTCACCTTCCATCGATGCCATCTACAGGTGGATGTTAGGCAAGTAGGTCCCTAATATATATGGTGCATCTATAGCTCTACTAAACATGCTCCGTGTGTGGTGTCAGATTCTGAGTTTTGTAGAAGAAATGCCATGGAAGTCTGCTCCAAATGATCAGATGCAAAAAGGCCTATAAAATTTGAAATTAGAACTAGAGTTAATATATTTTATGCCAAATGCTTAATTATCTTCCATTTTTATAATATTTTTGCACGCATTCTCATTTCATCGATGGCTTCAGTTTTGTGGGCCTCTGTGAAGAAAATAGATAATAGTAAGGGAGGGAGCTGGAAATAAGAGGTAGTGGTAAATTGAGAGAAAAACACTTGTGCTAGGGTATGGCACAAGACACAAATGTGACAGATAGGTAGCTAACATGATAGGGCGTTTGAGCCGAATAGAATCAGGAAGGTTGCGCAAACAAGTAAGAGGCGAACATTGACCGCTTTATGTGCTGGCATCCACAAGAGAATCTGACACTGTACTTGTCAGTGTGCCCCTGGATCGGGTACAGGCATCCCCTTCAAAACCGGGTAGCCAGCCACTCTTTTCCTTGACTGCTTTTTATGGGCCTAATGAATTTAAAGTTTTGTATTCTGGGCTCGAACTTTGTTGATATGTTATCGTAAATATGAATGTTTACAAAGTTTCTTTGATGCATGCTTCTTGGCCTTCTATATTGCTAAACATATCTGATGATGCACATAGAGTCTAATGCTGCAAAAGCTTGAATTCTATTTAATATTTATCAAATGGATAATAATATGTTGCATTATTTTTTTGCTCCAGGAACCACGATTGATCCTGCTAAATGTCGATTGATGAGTGTGGATGAAAAGCGAGATCTAGTTCGTGAATTATCGAAGTGTCCGGAAAGTGCTCCTGACAAACTCCAGTCATGGAGTCGCCGTGAAATTGTAGAAATTCTTTGTGCTGATCTAGGAAGGGAGAGGAAATATACTGGATTATCCAAGCAGAGAATGCTAGACTATCTCTTCAGGGTGGTGACTGGCAAATCATCTGGACCTGTGGAACATGTGCAAGAAAAAGAGTCAGTTCCTGAGCCCAACACAACTAACCATCAACCCCCTGCGAAACGACCAAGAAAGAGTGACAATCCATCACGACTACCAATTATTGGAAACAACTCAGCAGCAGCTGATGTAACTGTGCCAACTAATAATGCACGCTTCTGCCAAAATGTAGCTTGTAGGGCTACTCTTAACCTGGAAGATAAATTCTGCAGACGCTGTTCATGCTGCATTTGTTTCAAGTATGATGACAACAAGGACCCAAGCCTCTGGTTGTTCTGTAGTTCGGACCAACCCTTGCAAAAAGATTCCTGTGGTTTCTCATGCCATCTTGAATGTGCTCTCAAGGATGAAAGAACAGGCATTCTGCAGAGTGGGCAGCGTAAGAAACTTGATGGCGGCTATTATTGCACTCGCTGTTGGAAACAGAATGATTTGCTTGGGTACTATTCTGTAGCATCTTTTTGTTACACATTTTTTGTTCAACTTTGCTTTTTGTTCCTGTGCTTCCAGTGTTACTGCATCGCTGTCTAAGCTTGATCTTCCAGTATATCTTGCACTGATAAACATAACAAGTAGAATTGTCTTGGTTCGATTGTTGTGAGACTTAGCTTTGATGATTTTCATACTATTTCGTTTTCCAGTTATTATTACTTTCTGGACCTTACTAACTGAAAAGAACAAAATCTTTGCTAGACAAAACTTACTTTGTTGCTTATTCGTTCCATTTGTAGGGATTGATCCTTGTGTTGTTGTCATCATTTAGTCCAAAAACAAATAGTGGATATTTGAAATTGGTATTTTTAGGAGCGACCTGCTGTTGTCGTGCTTTAACTTTATGCAATGAGCTTTCACTGTGGCTTGTTATACACATTTGTACCTGTAACACTAATGGATCTATCCATTTTCTGTCTGGACTAGGATTTGTTCTTTGGGACAGACTGAGCCTGAGCCTGAGCCTTATGCCATGACTGTTTTAGGTTGTTAATGGTGAAAACAGGCCTCCAACCCTGTTTATTTTCAGTTTTTGTAGTATATCCTTAAAGGATTTTGCTGTTCTAGGTTCAGGGGGTGGGGTGAGTGAATTCTAGTTTATTGAAATATGGGTATGTGGCATGGTCATAAGGTGGGATATGCATGTAAAGATGAATAGAGCATTGATAGTTTAATGTTAGAAATGATTATGTTTGAGGTTCATATTTGCCATGTGCAAATCTAAGTCATTTGATTAACTTCACAAAGAGGGAATGGGAGGGAGTATATCCATTAAGTTAAACAAAGCATAGCTTCTTCCAAGATTTCTGATCGATTTTCCACTTTTAGTGTTCTGTTGCTTTGATTGGAATGATTGAGCGGTAATTAGTATGGCCCTTTTGGTATGTTAGCTTGCCGAGCGAGCACATGACTATTTAATGCTCTTGCTCAGGTCCTGGAAGAAACAACTGGTGATTGCAAAAGATGCTAGGCGGTTGGATGTATTGTGTCATCGGATTTTTTTGAGTCATAAGGTCCTTGTCTCCACAGAAAAGTACTTGGTATTGCATGAAATTGTTGACACAGTGTTGAAGAAATTGGAGGCTGAGGTTGGTCCTATATCTGGAGCTCCAAACATGGGTCGAGGAATTGTCAGTCGACTTGCTGTTGGTGCTGAAGTTCAGAAACTTTGTGCTCAGGCAATAGGTGCTATGGAATCTATGTTCTCTGGTGCATCTCATGCTAACTCACGAATTCAGCGTATGTTTCCATACCCTTTACGGTAGACCTCACATATGCAAATGGAATTGACTAATTGTGCATGTTTTCATTTTCAGGACCTTGTATGATACCATCGAACTTCATAAAGTTTGAAGCTATAACTCAAACATCTGTCACTGTATTTTTGGATTTGGATCAATGTCCTATGCTTGCGCAAGAGGTAACTTGCTTTAATATATGGCACCGAGTGGCTGTTACTGAATCCTACCCGGCACATCTGACTGGCATAATTCTTGCACCATCAAAAACATTACTTGTCACTGAACTTGCACCGGCTACAAGCTATATCTTTAAGGTTGTTGCTTTCAAGAACTCCAACGAGTTGGGATCATGGGAAGTCAGAATGAAAACAAGCTGTCAGAAGGAAGATCCAAGGGGTTCAGTGCCAGGTGTTGCTGGACTGGAACGAAGTAATGGGAGCCCAAAGACAAACAGTGATGGTCAGTCTGATCCTTCCTCAGAGGGTGTGGACTCAAACAATAATACTGCGGTGTATGCTGATCTAAACAAATCACCTGAAAGTGATTTTGAATATTGTGAGAATCCTGAGATCCTTGATTCAGATAAAGCATCTCATCACCCTGGTGAACGCATTGATAACTTGCAGAATATACAGATGGTTGCAGCTAGGGTAACAGAAGTCACTGAGCTGGAAGAAGCTCCTGGGCTCTCAGCGTCAGCTTTGGATGAGGAACCCAATCCAAGTATTCAAACAGCGCTGCTCAGGGAGTCCTCAAACTCAGTGGAGCACAATCAAAGAAGCGTAGTTCCTAGATCACAAGATGCATCAAATGCACCAGCTGGAAATGAGTTGGTGATCTTTCCACCTCGATACTCTGGCTCAGTGCCGCCCACTGCACCAAGAGGTTTGGAAAATGCCATGGAGAATGGTGCAAGGGGTTTCAAAGGAAAACCTGGTGATAACATTGTTCAAAATGGCTCTTCAAAGCCTGAAAGGGAACCGGGCAATTCGTCAAATAAAAGAACATCGGGTAAATTGGATGACATTGGTCACAAGGATGGGTGCCCGGAAGCATCTTATGAGTACTGTGTAAAGGTGCTCAGGTGGCTGGAGTGTGAGAGCTATATTGAGACAAACTTTAGGGTGAAGTTTTTGACATGGTTTAGCTTGCGAGCCACCCCTTATGAGAGGAAGATAGTTAGTGTCTACGTGGATACTCTTATTGATGACCCTGTCAGTCTTTCTGGCCAGCTTGTCGACAGCTTCTCGGAGACAATATACAGCAAAAAGCGGTCTTCCATGCCCTCTGGTTTCTGCATGGACCTTTGGCATTAAAGAGCTGGAAACTCCTACCATTCTCTTTGTAGGGAGCATATTTGGTCCCATTCTTTCATATCAGATCGTTGCATTGATTCTTCATTGGAAATTCATTGTAGTAGTTAAACTTATACAATCTTCATTGAAACTTCCTTCGCTATGACAGTAGGTTTAATTTACTGGTCAGCTCTCTTTACTTTTGCTCCATAGTTTATGGTACTATCATCTGTATCGTCCATGTTATTCTTAGAGCATCATGAGCTGTGAATTCGGTCAGCTTATGGCATTATAAGTTGTGGCGTGCGGGTGTAACCGTATGTGTTGCTAGCTACCCGAAGAAGGATGATCGTCAGCCTGAATCAGGAACACACCCGCCTGTGTGGGATGAAGCAGGCTTCGTATCGACGATGACGAATCCGAGCTAACCATGTGTTCAGTAGAATGATTGTGCTGTATCATGGGTGAATGCAAAGTGTTGCTAACTTTTGTGGGGAATGGGAGGAATGATACTTAAGATAATATTGGTTCTGCCTTAATATTTGTTGAGGGCTCTAGTTTTTTTCATTCTACTACTGTGTTTTGTTTTTCTGGTGGTGCCGTTTGAGCAGTTCTGTTGATGCGTTGCACCGATTTGAATTCCTTTGCAGCATGCAGTGACACTGTTACATGCCCAGTATATCTTTCCTTGCATGCAAGCATAGGAAGGCCATATTGTTTTGTTGACCATGAGCTGAAACTGGCAAGGCAGGCCTTCCTTTTCAGCTCAGCAAAGTATGGAGGAAAATACATGTGGTAGATTGAAACGGCAGACTGACTCTGCTCTTTTCAGCTCAGCAAAGGATGGAGAACAAAACATGTGGTAGATTGAAACGGTAGCGTCAGTTGCTCTTTCAGATGTGTGATTGTGACGCTTTTAGGACAAATGATTCATGATATCGTATTTTTTCAATCCATCTCGCAAGTGCTCGAGTTTCTTTTCAAACTCTAGAATGAGATATCTGATCATCATATTCTAGGTGTACATAACACAGGTTCGATCCAGGGTTCAGGCATACCATGCAGGAGGCAGGCAACCGATTTCGCTGCCTTATTATCGTCTAATCCGTTCGTCTCAAGGCTGAGGACAGTAGATCAATCAAACATCAAAACGAAGAAACAGAAATGCTTCGCAGGGACGAGCTGACTGAAGCTTGAAGCTATGGCTAGGCCGCCGCCGGAGAGGGAGACGCGGAGGAGGGTTTGTGGACGACGAAGGACATGCACTGGCACTGGCGCGAGCTGTCGAAGGCGATGAGGCGGATGTAGGCGTCCGGGTACTCCTTCCTGCACTCTTCCACCTCCCGGAGCACCTGGGACGCGTCGGTGCAGCCGAAGACGGGCAGCTTCCACAGCGTCCAGTACCGGCCGTCGTAGTATCCCGGCATCTGGCTGTTGCTCCGGTGGATCCGCCCGGCCTGCTCAGGCAGATGCAAATTAAGCAGTGCAACGATGAAATGGAATTCTGATGATCAAAGACAGCATGTGTATCTGCAGGTACCTTGTCGAACTCCAGGCAGGGAACCCATTCTTTGGACATGATGAAGTCGACCTCCTTGGCGATGGAGTCCTCCGTCAGGGGAGGCAGGTACGACAGCGCCTCGTACCTCGTGTTCGTGAAAGGGTTCCATGTCTAACACATCGTCTCGGTCATGCAAATGATCAAATATCAGTCACTGCTGCAACTACATGCATGATCAATCATCAATCCACGATGCAGACATGCCGGCAATTGAAAGGGTCTTTTCCAACAACCCGACTGATTCTCTTCTCAAAGGTCTCTCTTGCTTGCAGAGCTAGAAAATTTTGCTCAAGGAGGGCGACAAGGAGAGGCTTGATCCGGCTCTTGATCTCCTCGTGGCGTGCTGCAACAATCTCCAGACATCTTCGATGATGCTTTCTGATGTAATTGATCTGTGATGTGAGCAGCATGTGGGCTGTTGGTCTTTGTTTCTATTTTTTTACTCATGTTTTTGTGCCTTTTATTTTTCTTTCGGATGGTTTGCTGTATGATATTTGTACTCTGTTATTTTGCTTTCAATAGAAACAGAGATATTTCTTCTGTCAAAAAAAAAAAAAAGTTCAGTTTGGTCACCTTCATGCAGAAGTTCTGAAGCCATAGGATGCGGTTCTTGCCCTGCAAGAGCCTACATGCAGCCGCCTCCGGGGAAACTTCGCCGGCGGCTCCGGACGCGGCCCGGCGATGCCGGCGCCGGCGACCAAGCTGGCTGTCGTGTTGACGAACATGTTCTTGACAGAGAAAAAGAGACGAGCAGGGAGCGGTAGCAGCAGGCGAAGCTGGAGTGCTGATGCCACCTTTAAACAAGAGAGCAGTTTACCCATTGGTCGAGAGAAACAGTGGCATTTTTTTTTTTTAAGGATCAAGAGCACTTCTCTTCATTAAACATAGGAACTACAATCAGACTGCAAACACTGCAGCAAGAAAGAAGGGAGCTGGGAGGCCCACGATGAAGCTGTCCTATGCTGCGCTGCATGCTGAGCACAGAGATGAGCAGCCCAGTTAGCAGAACGCTTTACAAACATTAACGAAAATGAGGAGAAGATCAAGCTAAGCTCTTGGATATCTGCAAGGATCGGCGCGATCTCAGAACGGTTATAATTCTTGTTGTTCCACATATCGACCAGAACTTTGGAGTCAGTCTCGAGGATAACAGTAGCCCGAGCAGAGACAGAAAGCAGAAGGAGCCCCTCCCTGCATGCTTCCGCTTCCGCCACCAACGTTGAGAAAACAGCAGGAAGCCACCGAGAATAACCCCGCACACACCGACCTGCATCATCACGAACCACAACCCCTACTGCCCCACTGGAATCAATGGCATTAAAGGAAGCGTCAGTGTTGATTTTCAGGTAACCTACAGGCGGTGGGCACCACTCGGCAGTGTTCACATGTCGGCGAATTTCAGTTGACTGACAGGCAACATGGGACATGTTCATTGTAGTGTCTAGCGCGCATCTAACAGCTTTAAGAACAGGGATGGAGGACTTCCCATGACACCGATCATTCCTCGAGCACCAGATGGACCACATTCCGCACAAGATGATACATGTTGAATCCCTGCTACATATATTTGTGTTCAGGAGATCAGTCACCCAAGATACAGGGTGGAGATCAGGAAGCTTGACCTTGGTCATCACACGCAGCTGAGTCCAGAACACTTGCGCATGGCCGCATTCTGTCAAGGCATGAAAGGTAGTTTCAGCTTGAGCCCCGCACACTTCACAGTTGCTGAGTTGCTCAATATGTCTTCGGTGTAAATTTGCATGGGATGGGATGAGGTCGTTAATGACTCTCCACCAAAAAACACGCACTTTGGGTGGCACCTTCAGGCTCCATAGAATCTTCCACACTGGGTTAACATCAGCCACTGAAGATGATGCATGATGGTAATTTGCTCCATAGAAACAGTGGCAATTCTATGCGTCTGTAGTGTACGATGGGACCAGAGCAATGGTAATTTGCTCCTTTGGTGTCATCGCTGACATTTTTTTTCTTTCACTTTCCACTAGCGTGCTTGTTCAGAAGGCTTCCAACGGAAAAGGTTTAAGCACCCACGGTTTGCCAATTGCTATCGGCAAACATCTCCATTTGAAAAAATACAGAAAATGTTTGGCCTTGTCACTTGTTTATGGCTGTGATTGTTTTTGGCAATTGTTTGGAACCACTGGTGTTCACTGAACATAGAGCATGACATGAGTAATTCAGAAGAAAACATAGATGCGCACTAAAACAAATTTTGCGTACTTATATATGGGAAATTGTAACATGGCTGCTAACTCCTTAAATATCCTCATTGTTGATACAACTTTTTGTAAATTCCCAAGCTAAAGATTTTTGGCACTTCAGGTTCTGGTCATGGAATGATTCAGAGCTCTTGATCGAAGGCGTAGTGTTCTGTCATGGATGACAAATCACTCGCAGTAAGTAGAAGTGCACAACGCTACCGGATGAGAGCTGGAATTTTTTCTTAATTTACAGGTTGATTAATATCCGCGTCACATATTTCCAAAATGGCCTGACATAGTCCCCAAATTGCCGTGCTAAGGCACTATTTACAGAAGATTTATAGAACCACTGCAGGTTCCAGTGAAAGACACGATTAGATCCACCTCTGGTCCTTACGATGTTATATTGCAAATGATGCTCCCTTCACATTTCCATCGTTCAGAATGTCAACCAGATCATCATCCAAAGGCAAATCCTGCAATCACAGTAGAAAAGCATAAGCCCTAGTTGAAATCAAATACCAATGCCTGCGCCACAAACTTCACCATATTCCAGCTGCTGTCTAGGTGATGAGAACACCTAGTCACCTACTGAACATATGTTCATGCCTTCAACCAATAGTAGTGTGTTGGTGCATCTACGAGTTATCCTAGTGATTCTAAAAAAAGAGTAGAGAAAAAAAATGGTTTGACATCGAAAGATCACCACTTTAGTTTGTACAATCGAACTGCACTGCAAGCACATCGTTTACTTGTATTATTATATACCATTCCATCCACCTTAGTGTCTCAGGCTGTCAATTAGTAAATGTTTCAAGTTCCATAGGAGAAGAGGGTCTGATTAGCTTTACCTTTTCACTGGCTGAACGCTGGTGGACTTGAGCTGTGGAAGAAGAATCTTCCGACGTCGACGGTGTGACGAGGGCGTGCAGCCGGATCAGCTCAGGCAGCACGACGGTCTCCAGGTCCGGCCGGTCCCTGCGCCGCATCTCGCAGCACTTGAGCGCGAGCTCGGCGAACTCCCGGGCCTCCTGCACCGGCCAGCCGGTCACGTTGCTGTCCAGGAGCTGCGCGAACGTGCCTTCCTCCAGCGCGTCGGAGACGGTGTACGCGAGCCCCATGGCGTCCCTGGCGGTGATCATCTGGAGGTAGATGACGCCGAGCGCGTACACGTCGGACTTGGTGCAGACCAGCCCCGTCTTCTGGTACTCCGGGTCGATGTAGCAGAAGGTGCCTGCGGCGGCGGTCTCCCGGTACTGCGTCGTCATGGCGTCATCCAGCGACCGCGGGATGATGCGGGCGAGGCCGACGTCGCCGATCTTGGAGACGAAGTCGGCGTCGAGGAGGATGTTGCCAGGCTTGAGGTCGCGGTGCACGAACGCCTCGGGCTTCATCTTGTGCAGGTAGAGCAGGCCGCTGCCGATCTCCAAGGCGATCTTGAAGCGGAGCCGCCATGGCAGTGGCGGCGTGCCGGACCGGCAGAAGAGGCGGTCCTCCAGGCTGCCGTTCGGCATGTACTCGTACACCAGGCAGCCGTACTCCGGGCACGCGCCCACCAGGTGCACCATGTTCGGGTGCCGAATGTTATTCAGCAGCTCAACCTGACGATAAAAACTTTCCTGAATTATTCATCACAATTTCTTCAGAAATGTGAGTTGAAAGGGCTTTGAAATAGAACGTATACACCCTTTACATCACTGATGAATGCATTTTGTAAAGAACATCATAAAATATTATGATACCAAAATGACAAAAAATATCAGACAAGATTATGTAGCTGGGACTTTGGAAAGTAGGAACGCTAGTGGCAAACAGAATACACATTTGTCAAACAAAATCAGCTGTGAGCTTACCTCCTGTTGGAACTGCTTCAACCCCTGGGTTACATTAGAACGGAGGATCTTAATTGCCACAAGAGTACTGTCAAGTGTGGCTTTGTAGACCGGTCCATAGCCTCCTTCCCCGACCTTCAGCTCGTCCGAGAAACGGTCGGTTGCACTCGCGATATCATCCGGGGTGTATATTCTGCACTCGAGTCTAGTAGGGAGACACTCTAGCATCCTTTTCGTCTCGATCGGCCTTGGCAAGGCTTTACACTTGAGTTCAAGCTTGTAGATATCTTCTGGAGCAGATCCGCGTTTACTATCATTTCTAGGTGAGTAAAATTTTGGTGGCAAGCGTCTCAAGATCGGGTGAATGAAATCTTGGGAATCATGATTTTTAAACTCCTCTATGATCCCTTCTCTATGTTGAGTATCGGAAGATAAAGTGTCAAGTGTCAAGACTTTTTGCTTTGGGACATCGTCACCTGGTTCTGCCTCCGGTCTGTTTCTGTAGGGGATGTTGGTATATGAACTTTCAGGGTTTCTTGCCATCTCCTTGTGTTCCTGTTCAACATGTGCACATAAATTTTGTTGTCACAAGTTATGTCCCAATAGGTAACTGTCAACTGTGGTCCTAATAGAATGCTTCAGATTTACTTCAAGTTTGACATTGGAGACACAATCAGTTTTACAATTTAAATCAAAATCATGAAGCAAGCACATATCAATAATACCTCTGTGTAATTCCATGGAAGCATATCGCCGTTGTTTTGCTTCCGCTCAATCCTAAAGAGCCTTAGTTCAGCTTCATCATCTTCCTGAAAGTTATATGCTGTCGATAAGCCTTGCGTATATATGTGACAGTAATACTTCTGCAAGTGAATAAGACTTGAGAAACAACAAATAGCATGTGAAAATTATCAAAGCATACTGTTAGATGGTGACAAGTTGATGCAGTGTATTCTCCACTCGTGGTTGGTGATAACGGATCGTAGCCATTGTATCCAGGACGAAGTGTGCTATCATCAAAACTTGATTCATCAAAGCCCAAGTATTTTCTATGCGGAGCATGACGTGCATGCTCATTGTCCTTATTTGGCAAAAGCAATATATCTCTATAGCACCCAGGATATTCTGGATACAAATAATTTCCATGTTTATCAATATCACTTAAGAATTCACTTGGGCATGAAGATGCTGTTTGTAAGTGTGAATAATTGGCATGTCCTTGTTGATCTGGTGACATGAGGCTCCCATCTTCTGTTGATTCATCAGAAATGGCATCAATGGGCATAGCAGCATGTACTGGCATAGGCCTGAGCAGAGTTCAAATAGTGTGAAAAAAATAGAAAATAGCAGTATGTACAAAAAAAAATGCAGAAGAATTGCAACGTTGAACAGAACAAATAGTCTGAATAATTTACGAGTGTAGATTTAAA
Source organism: Phragmites australis (assembly GCF_958298935.1). Classification (NCBI taxonomy): domain Eukaryota; kingdom Viridiplantae; phylum Streptophyta; class Magnoliopsida; order Poales; family Poaceae; genus Phragmites; species Phragmites australis. The sequence continues at coordinate 43,106,968 of NC_084926.1, forward strand.
TAAAGCTATCATATATGGACTTATTACAGATAGATGTGGCAGTGAAAACACACACTTGTCGATAGTAGTGAAAACGTGCACTGTGTTTACATGTGGTTGAAAATCTGCAATAATATGAGAGCTTGCATACAGCTAACAGATATGATCATTTCTGAGATAGGGATTTTCACACTCACCTTGAAGGATTATGTCCTTCATTGTGTAACTTGGGTGTTGGTTCACCTGCAAATCACATATGCACTTCATGAGCGTTCATGAAACAATCTACCAGAGATCAATATTATACATCCTAAGGCATAAGGGTGTCCGAGAAACACATACTTTTTACACCTGGCAATCGGTTCCCAGGTAGATCAGGTTTCAAATCTTCTTTGCCTGTATCATTTACATTTGTATGAGTGGCAGGCCTGAAAGAAGACAGCTTTCCTTTTGCTATCACATATACTGAACAGAAGTTCGGTGCGGATTTTGTAACAGATGTTGGTGCATCCAATTTCCTTATTGTTCTGCAATAGATAAAACAAATGATAAAATTCATCGAAGTATGGCAATATTGTGTGAAGCAAACAAACCATCAAATAATTTCAGAAAATGGAATTGTGCATAAAACTTGTTTAAAATTTGACACCGCACCTTGTAAAAGCATTCCTGGATGCTGCTCCCAGTACTAACTTGTCGATATTGTTGCTCACAACAAAATCTACAATAGCTTTCGACACATCTGTTCCGTCGAGAATAATTTCCCTGCATTGCAACTGTAGATATTAAAGTAAGTCAGAGAAAAAGGGGCGGCAGTGTGGCACTCAGTTGCTACATTTATCTAGATATCAACAGTAATTATCTGTCTCATCTCCCTGACAGAAAGAACATTAATTTTTGCGGTATTTTTCAAGCAGTTAATCGACATCTGCATTTACTTTCGTACCTCCACCATTCAATAAAACGATCGAAATCGTGTTTTCCACTAAAAGAAAAGGTAGGAGATGATGCATACCCCTCTCCTACTGCAGAAACATTGAAACGGAAGCAGCAGTTCTTTAGTCTGAAGATCTATCTGAGCATGAAAAGCAGCCGCGACATCTTCCTGCACGTGTGAGATGGAGAACTGCTTCCCGCCTGCGAATTCGCAATATTTAGCAACACAATGCAACACATCATCTGGTGGAACCAAATCAAGATTGCATTTTAAACATTTGGTCGACCAAAAAATTTAGGAGTAAACGGCACATTGCACACATCAATGTGGCATCCATCTCCCGCAAAATTAAATCAACATTAAATCGCATTACGCCGGAGATTTAATCAAGAAGTTATTAATTGATTGATTAGTTACCGGGGGTGTGGAGGGAGGTGGGCTTGCGGCGGACGTGGAGGAGGAAGAAGGAGCGGGCGCGGGAGAGGATGTGGTCGGCGGCCCACTTGAGCGCGTACTGGCTGCCCCTGTCTCCATCAACCGCCACGGCCGCCTTCCCCGCGCCGCGCTCCCTCGACGACAGCGGGGTGCAGAGCCTCACGGCGGCGTCGGCGGCGTCCTTGCGCTCGTCCCTCTTCCTCGCCGGCGACACGATGGGGTGGGTCTGGAACGTGGGGTACGACATCTCCGAGACGCGGCGGCTGCGGTGGGTGAGGAGGAGGACGAGGAGGAGGAGGGCATGGCGTCAATGGCGCCAATCAATGGCGTGGTGGTGGTGGGATAAGAGAGGAGGCGCGAAAACTGAGGACGCCGCGAGTTTGGCGGGGAACCTGCTGCATCTGCATGCCACTCCCTTCTCCTTATTTGTCCTTGAAATGCCAACCCAAAGCTTTGGAAGGCCCAAAAATCTTATTATTTTTCGGAGTAGCAGTATTCTCCAAAAAAACAGTAATAAAATATTAATATCGTAGCATCGCTTTGGACCATTCCTTCTTGTCACGTTTTCTTCTTTTCTTTAGTCGCGGTCTATGGCTCACTCGGACAAAAAAATTACCTTTCCTAGTATAAATTCTCTGCCGTTGAATCTTGTAATCGGATGACCCGGTATCATCTTCAACCTCCGAATAGCCCCTACCTCCCGCCGTCTGCGCTCACCTGCTCCCCCACCTCTCGCCCTCCTCCGACCGTCCCCGACATCGTCCCCGTCGCTGAGTCCACCTCTGCCGCCCCCGCCGCGCTAACTCATCGACTCAGACGCCCCTGCCTCGACCTTGCCCACTGGTTATCTCCTGCAGCCCACGGCTGGCGTCTCCCACCGCCTCGCCACCCCACCATCTCTCCTGCCACCACCGCCTGGCCTACCTCCCTCCTTCGAACCCCTTTTCTAAGCCCGTCAAACATAAAAGCTCCGGCAACCCCGGCAACCCTAACGTCGGCACGTTCACATGGTCGAGTGAGAGAATCACACGATTCGAGTGAGAAATCACCCGATCAAGTGCTAGCAATCCCTTTTTTATTTTGTCTCTCGATCAACGCGAGCATGATCAGAGAAAGTGAGAAAGACTGGAATGTAACTTCGCATGCTTTGTCTCGGTCGTTAATTCTTTTTATTTGATACTAACCTATTTGTTAATTTTTTATTTATCTTATGATTTATTTTTATATATGTCCCTAATATGAATCTCAACACAAATGTTTTAGTGAAATTTTCAACCATCAATGTAAGCATGACCAAAGGAAATAAGAAAGATAGAGAATACAATTTCACATATTTTATCTCGACCATCTATCATTTTTATCTAATATTTATTTATCTATTGATTCTCTCGTATATTTTATGATTTTTTTCTTATGTATCTCTTCAATATAAATTTTAACGCAAATGCTTTATTAAATTTTTCATTTTCTCATAAAGATCGATCGATCAACTCCTACACCCGTGCGCCTTCCATGTCACTTCAGAGAAAGCGGCAATACCCACCGTGGGAGCTTGATTCCGCTGTTGTCTCGCAATTGGAAGTGAGAAGCCCTAGGTAAAAGTTCAAATCAACAAATATAATGGGAGAAAATATAGTGTTCCATGTCGCAACAGGAAAAAACTCAACAAATAAGCACCATATACGAGGATATAAGTTCATGGAGTTCAGATGAGCTGAGCTAAGGCCAATACTAATGCATTTTCATTTTTGCCATTTGCTAGTGTGCTGGAGCCCACATTTCATAGGCTTGTAGCTTTGCAAACCTTGCCTATGGCATGGACTCACCGTATGCAAGATTTTGCAAGCAGATGTGGCAATATATGCAAGCACGAGAGTGAACCAAACAGGCAACACTAGCCGAATGGCCTGAAAAAACTACTTTTTTTACCAACACAATTGCTAAAGAAAACTTAAAAACATCAAATAAAACAAAAGATTGCTGAAAAAAATCTTTTTCCCTCTCTTCCCACACACGCGCATACATACATGTTGCTTTTTCATTTAAGTTTGTAGGCCTGTTGATGCAATATATAGAATAGCATCTGATATCAACTCCGGGGAACTGAAAATCAAAATCCCATTTGGACTGATTGGCATCTGCCTGGCAACTACAGTTGTTAGTACGTTGCTGGCAAACGGTGTCTCTCCGTCCGATGCAGTGCTCAGTTTTTGTCAATCAATCCTGTAACTAGAGATTGTTTCGTAGAATATGTGAATAGAATCCTAACCATATTGGCACCTACTCACGAGTTATTGTAATCTCAGGATCTGCTGTGATCCTTTTCTGGTACTATAAGTTGTATCTCCTCTATATATATTAGCAACTGCATGTGTAGAATAAATTTAAAACATAATAATCTTATAAAATAAAAGAATATAACATAATAAAAGAGATAATACAACAAAAACAACCTTTATAGTAGATGGCAGTGGAGGCAACGTGTGGCTAGTGACACACACTCTCCATAAAGCCAAGGCTATAGACGAAGTGCGGTAAGCGCCACCCACTCTAAAGAAACCCAACACCGTATATGAAGTGCGGGAGGTGACACACTCTTTAGAGAAACTCGACGGTGAATATACGAAAGGTAAATATTAGACATCTATATATGAAAGACAAATAATGAGAGATTGAATGTATTTTCGAAATATATAGAAGATAAATATTTGATGTTTATGTATATGAGAAGCTAAGTTAAAAATGTACCTTGATATATGTGCGATGAGTGATTGAAAAAGTTGTTATTTTGATTTATTGATTTGTGGGATTACATAAGCATGTATATGTATTGCAATTATGATCATGACTAACTAAAATTGTAAAGAAAATAAAGTTGACAGTTTTGTCTCTGAGTCTATGAAAATTGTATACGCCGGACAGTTTGGTGCTAGACAATTTATACACACTGGACGGTCTAGTGCTGGACAATTTGTACACGCCGGATGATCCGGCACTCAGGAAGACTTCATACCGAAGCATTTCAACTCGGAAGCATAAGTTGAAGTACACGCCAGATGGTCCGGTGATGGGCAGCAGTACACGCTAGACTATTTTTTCTAGAGAGGTTGCAAAGCTGGTCCGGTGAAGATGTACACGTCGGATGGTTCGACGACAGTGTGAAGTGAATGCTGGACTAATATTTCTAGAAAAGATGCAAAATGACTGAACTGAGGAGTTGAACACGTCGGATGATCTAGCGCTTAGAGGTGTGAATGCTGGATCATCCCGCGTACATGATTTTTCTGTGTTGTGTTTTCAATTGGTGATTTTGATTTTGGCTAATCTATAATGGTGTTAGATATGCATGTTTGCTTGTTCTATATTGTGTAGGTGATGGATGTAACTTGGCGACCGACGGTGAGATGATCGAGGCTAAGCGAGGTGATTGGTGTCGGACGATCGAGGAGACCAGGCGGAGTCGAGGGTGATCCTAACTGTGCACGTGGAAGTCAAGCAAAATGTTTGAAGGTGGATAAAGACGGTATGTTGATAAAGTCAAGAGAAGGGGATGCTGGTGCAAGTGACAAGGCAACCTAAGGAATCGGAAGCGGGAGAGACTTGCCGACGGTCAAGATCGCAAGACGGAGTACACACGTCGACATCAGAGCGCTTGTGTAAGGTGTAAGCAAGTGGTGTTAAGTCACGCTTTGAGAAGCATGCAAGATGGTTTAGACCTTAAAACCGTGGAAGGATGAAGTGCACGTGGTATCATCGTGAAGGTTGCATCGAGGCAAAGGTAAGTTATAAAGAAGCCACGACCGTTCGATGGACGGAGCGAAAAATGAACTGAAATACCCCAGTGGTAGGTAGGAGACCATTAGAAGAAAAGGGTGTTTTGGGACAAGGAAATTTAAGGGTTAAGCTACCTCTCTATACCTATAAATAGAGGTGTATATCTATGAGGATAGATTGAGCCAGCCACATGAATTTTGTAGGATCGAGAATGGCGATTAGAGGGGGGTGAATAGGCGTCTTAACAAATTTCTTGCAAAATTGATGGCCTTCTCCTATTTGAATCACCCGACGCACCTCAAAACTCAAGCGGAAGCAAAAATCGTGAGAAATTTTAACAATAGTAAATCGAGGTAACATGACTCCACGGATGGTATATAAACCTTATGTTCTATTTAAGATCAATCCATATGTCTTAGCATTCGAAAGATCACAAGTAGTAAAGAAACAAGAAAAGATGAACATCAAGAAACGAAACTCTCTAAGTTAATTATCTAGAGGCAAGGGAATTCAAGACCCTATCACATTAGTGTGTGTATGTGAATTTTATGCCTCTAGCAATAAGAAGAATGACCTCACAAGGTGCTAAAATTTCAGCCCAAAAACAAAAACGAAAAACAAAATCGGAAAGAAAAAGCTTACACATAAGGCAAGGGAACTAAGAGAGGAAAACTAGAAGGAGAAAAATTTAAGCATATGAAACAATAAACTTTATTTCTCAAAGAGTTTAGCCCTATTTTAGGTAGATTACAAAGATTTTCCTTTCAAAATTCTCACCTATTACATAGGCTAAGCACTTATCCTCCTCTCCACTAAAACCCTAGCACTATACTCTCATATGGGTGACACAAGAGGCTCAAATGGCTAGTTCAACCTTTCTCATAACCCTACCTCTCTATTTATAAGCCTAAAAAATTTGACCCTTAAGTTTCATAGCTTCTTCCTAAAATACGCTTATTTTGTAGTACACTTCTACCTACCACTGGGGTAATTTAGTCCATTTTCTTCTCAATTTATCGGACGTCCGTGACGCCTTTACGACTTAGCTTCACATCGACTCAAGCTTCATGATCGTACCACGTACTCCTCCAGTCCTCTCATGGTTTTGAGGCCAAACTGTAAAATCTTAACATGCTTCTTAAAGCGTGACTAGCCGCCATTTGCTTCCGCCTGAAGCTAGCGCTCCGATGATGATGCGTGTTATCCGTCTTGCGATCTTAACCACCGGCAAGTCTCTCCCACTCCTGATCCCTCGGGCCACCTTGTCACTTGCACCAGCATCCCTTTCGCTTGATTTTGTCAACACGCCATTTTCATCTTCCGTTTCATGTTTTGCTTGACCTTCATGTGTACAGCTAGGATAAACCCTTGACTCCGCTCGGCCCTCATTGATCATCCGAAATCAAGCACCCGCTTAGCCCCGATCATCCGTCGTCGACCGTTAAGTTTCATCCATCACTTGCACACCTTGAAATAAGAAAACATATTTCTTCACACTCTAAAATATCTCCATGTTAGCATTTAAATAAAAAAACTTCAACTCAGAGCACATCCTGCAGAAAATGTGAACACCGGATGTTTCGACGTGTTCTACTCCAGAACATCGGACCATCCGTTGAGTGTAACACTATCTATTCAAGAAAAACTTTGCTCTCTGCAAAAAAGGTCCAGCGAAAGCTTCTGGTGATCTCATGTCACATCACAGAACAATCTGGTGTGTGCCAATCCATCGAACCACCTTTCTGCAACCTCTCTGCAACAAAAGGTCTCGGTGTTCACAATCTCAGCATCGAACTATCCGGCATACATAATCAAACTTGACACCAAAAATTTCCTCTCTGTAGAAAATACTCTGACGCTCTCAAAGTCCATCAACAGACCATCCAGTGTTTGCTTTCATTTCTGCTTTAGTACTAAAAATGCTCCGGTGATACCCTCTGGTGTAGTCACCACACTCACCAGACCTTCTGGTGCATTGATCTCCAATTTCGCCCGAAAAATTGCTCCCTGTAAGAAATAGTCCAGCGATACACTATCCACACCAGAACATCCGATGTTCACACCGTAACTTCTGGTGTGTGTAATTTTTCTGCGTACAGAGAAGAATTCACCAATACCAAATACCGCCAACTCGAGTTAGACATGAACAAGAACAATCATCCACAAACATATGCTAACTAAGTTCAAGATACATCAATTGTTGCCAATACCTCATCACATGCAAACCAAAACACTTCTCCACTTGATTTCTCAAGTTTATATGCTAGGATTTTAGAGGAAAGGAGAGATGATATCTTAGCATTTGTAATAGGTGAGAGCTTTTTATGAGAAAAATACCTTATAATCTGCCTAAAAGAGGGCTAACCTTTGCAACAAATGAAGTGTTTGTTTCTTCTGATGTTGTTGCGAGTTTTCTATTAGCTCATTTGCTTTGTTGCGAGTTTTTTTTCTTTTTAGTTGTGATTTTTGTTTTGGTTTTTGAGCTGAAATTTTCTCATCTCGGAAAGTTGTTCTTCTTATTGTTTGAGGCATAAAATTCACATATAAATGTATACAAGTGAGTCTTAAATTATGTTGCCTATAAATCATGAACTTGAAGAATCTCTTGTTCCGGTGATCTTTTTGTTGAATCAAAGGTTTCTTTCTTCAAGTTGCTATCTTTTGTGGTGACGACTTGTGGAATAAGTATCAATGAAACCTAGGGTTCGTGTACATCTATGAGAGCCATGATCTTCCTTAGAAATTTTCATAACAACTTGTTTCTCTCTGGTTCTTGCTTTCGCTCTTAGTTTTGAGGTGCGTTGGGTAACTAAAATAGGAGAAGACCATCAATTTGGGAAGAAATTTATGAAGCGCCTATTCATCCTCATGTAGTTTCCATTCTTAGTCCTATAATTGGTACCAAAGCTGGTTTGATAACTTGTTGACCTTTACCGGTTTTGTGATCCGTAGGCGACAACGAAGAGACATGTGAAGATCTAAGGGTGGAAACGGATTGGATACAAATAGACTAGTCCACATTGCTATCCATATTTTAAAATAAATACTAATACAAATCCAAATATTCTCGAATGTGAATACGAATTAGATAGTTTGAATCCGAAGCCGCATTCGAATATATACTCGATGGGGTTATATGCAAATATTCTACACCTTTAACAACAAGAATTTTTATTTTGGTACGCAAAAAATTCGTTCACATTTGCAATTACTTGAATTACACAAAATTTAGAAATTTCATTCAAAATTCATGTTGGAATTTTAAAATTTTGGTCAAATTTGACTAAAATTTGATTTGACTAGAATATATAAATTTCATTCACCTCTGAAATTTCTAAAATATTAGTGCCATAACCTTAAGAGTATGCCACTTTTGTGTGGCAACAACAGTGCCATAACCTTAACTAATAACTCAGTTCAACACTCTAGAACTAAACATTTAGATGTGGGATTTTACTTCTTAAGAGATCAAAATGAGAAGAGAAATATTAACTTGAGATACATAGATACTCAACACCAGTTAGCCGATATATTTATCAAGCCTCTAAATGCAGCCAAATTTGCCCATCTGAGGGGGGTGGGGAGAGCTTGGAGTGTGTCATCCATATGATATTGTGTGAGGAGGAGTTGCCATTGTACATACTATTTCTTGTTTTTGTTGCATTTGGATTGCATTGCATTGTGTAAGATAATCATAGTAGTTGAACTTTGATTTGTATGTCTTTAACAATTTTCAATTGTTAGACTTGAATTTAGACTAATTTGAGTAGTTGTGTGGTGTAAGCTTTTAAACTTAGGCTCATCTTGATGCTTTGACATGAAATATTTCAAGCAATCTATATTTTTTAAAGATGCAATTTAGCAGTTTTATGAATCATGTAGACTATGAAATACTACAGTCTTGATCACCATGTTCGTAGTTACTTTGACTTAGTTAATACTTGTGTTAAGGCTAGTTTGCTAAATATCTTGCTCTAGACTTCTTGATTCAAGACTGTGGATTAAGGAATATTGCACTATATTTTCTATTTTTGTTAAACGTTTAGCTCATGATAGAACCTTAGGAGAATATGTGTTTCTTGTCTCACAAAGACACTACTTGACTTGATCTTATAAAAACTTGATAATATATGCAATTTAAATAATATTAAGCAATCAAGTTTCTTAAACTCAAATGAGATACAATACGGTTGTTTTGAAATCTTGAGGTGTTTGCCATATCGAGTCGTGCGACATTTCACTTGGATAAGAGACAACTTGAGGTTAAAAAGAATAATAAAGAAATGTGTCTAAATACTCAATTTTGTTTTAATTATTTGATCTAACTAAGTCTTTGTTTCATATGTGAGCGTTTGTAAAGTCTACTATCATGAATACTTGTATGTCTAGTTCAAGATTAAAGTTTGTTTGTTCTTAATGCTTATATTGCCTCAGTATTAGTGGATACTTGTGGTGGTCACTTTTAACATGATTCGGCTATGTGAACTTAAATGCGTCAATAATTTTTCAGGATTAGCTTGTAAAGCTTCATGATCTTATGTCACTGTCTCTTTTTAAGCCTCTATACGATTGTGAACTCCGAATTCTACTTTTCATAGCCCTTTGATATTTCTAGCTTTTGTAAATATTTTATAGTATACTTGTAAAAACTTATTAGGTTTGCATGTTCATGCATTACATGATATGATTGTCCTTGATGTTTGCATTATCAAAAGGCAAGAAAATATGCACTAAGCTTTTGAAAAACATATGCACAAAGAACAATCTTGCATAATGAAAAATGTGCATTCATTAAGGGAGAGTTTTTGTTTTTGGCTTTTCTTTGCTTCATTTTGAGCTTAAGCAATTTTTCCTATGCCAAATGATATATTTTATTTTTTCTTGAGTTTTTAGTCACTTAGATGAGCTCCTCTTGGTGAATTTTTTTAAATCAAAACTTTTTTTACTTTGAGAGTTGCCAACGCACTCATCAAGGGAGAGATTAAGAAACTAAGTTGAAATATGCTTTAGTTTATATGTGATGAGTGATTGACATGGTTGTTATTTTGGTTTGTTGATTTGTGAGATTGCATAAGCATGTATATGTGTTGCAATTATGATTATGGCTAACCAAAGTTGCAAAAAAAAAAAATAGAGTTGAAAGTATTATCTCTGAGTCCAGAAAAATTGCATATGCTGGATGGTCCGGTGCTCAGGAAGACCTCACGTCAGAGCATTTTAACTCAGAAGCATAAGTTGAAGTACACACCGGATGATCCGACAATGGGTAGCAGTACACGTTGGACTATTTTATTAGAGATGTTGCAAAGCTGGTCCAGTGAAGATGTACATATCGGATGATCCGATGATGGTGTGAAGTGAATACCGGACTATTATTTCTAGAGAAGATGCAAGATGGCCGAACTGAGAAGTTAAACACGACAGATGATCCAACACTCAAAGGTGTGAATACCAGATCGGATCTGTCACAACTCATGCATTATATATGGATCAGTTAGGCAGGCATATTAAGATTTGCTTTTATATATATAAGCAAATCATTGCGTTAACTAATCCCTCAACGAACTGCGCGTCCGGCCGGCCAAATTAGAAAAGTTAGCAACCATGCAATGCAAGTCACTTTATTTTAAAAACGTAAACGAAGGAGTTGATGAGCACCAACCTAAATTACTACATGTTTGCATTATTGCCCTTCACTTGGATCAAATTTAATCAAATCCACCAACCACACACAGGAAATAGTTAAACAACTGAAAACGAGTGGCTGCATGCATGCATGTGTCGTTCACTTGTTCTCCTTTGGTCGTTCACTGATGCTGACCGGTGGTTCAATCGATCAGGTAAAAAAGGTTAGGCCTTTTCTGGCAGCTAGTAGATAGTTTTGCCTTTCTTTCTATCTGCAAGCAAAGTCAAAGTATCAAACCACAGGTGCACATCATGCAATGTAAATAAATATATGCAAACAAATATTACTACTTTGTCTTCCAACACAATCTTTTATGCATCCACAGTTCATTACTTAAGTGAACAAAAAGAATAAAGATGTTCTATATAGTCAACCTTTGTGTTCTCCTTTTTCTACATAAGCACCCAAACTTCTGGGTTTGAATATGCCTGCCTATCTGATCATCCGAGAAAGTCCTGGTACATCATCATCTTTTACTTGGCCTTTGGCTCCATGCCTCCATGCAATGCCCATGCACCTATAGTAATAGTTTTATCAATCTATCTGCCTTGGAATTCAACTCAATCATCAGCTGCTTTTGAGAATTCAGATTGTCCATGAGAGAGAGAAAACAGAGATTGCTAGGTGATAACTGAAGGACCTTGACTGCCCGTGATTTCTTTGATTCGTTCGCAGGCTGCCATCCGTCGTCAAGGTTCGGCGTTGAAGATGATGCATACATGCAGCACCTAGCTACGTTGCTTCAACTGAATGTAATCTTATAATGTTGACACGATAGCATCCAGCGTGTGCACGTACTCGCCAAATCTTTCAGTGCTTCTTGACTATTTTCTCCTTCCTGCCCGGCCGTGTGATGACGAATGGATGATGCAATGCATGCATGCATGCACCGACTCTGTTTTCATATGATGGATTTTTTTTTGGGGTGAGGTATGTATGATGGAATCTTTTAATATTCCTAACGGCAGGGTGTGTTCTTGAAGAGTTTTTATGGAATTTGATTTGACATTGCAGCGGCTTGTGTTAAGCTGTCTGAATACTTGCTTGTTCGTTAAAATGGAATGCTGATGCAGAGTCTTATTCGGTTATCTTCCATTGCAGCCGGTCGAGCCATCGAGGCCATGCATGGGATCGGATTGGAGATGTTACCGGCTTGTTTGTTACGGTTTTTTCTGATCTAATTTTTTTTAAAGTGATTTTATAGGAAAGTGATTATGTGACTAAAAGTTATTTTCTAATGATTTTTTAGAATAAATTCTACGGAAAAGTGATTCTGTGAAGAAAATGAATTAGTAGAAGCTGATTTTTTCAGTTCCTAACGTCTAAATTTATTTCAGAGAATCACTACTACAAAATCACTCTAAGGGTTAAAGACTGCAAACTACTCTTTGGTCTTATTGATTTTACTCTAATAATTGATCTAAAAGCTCTGTCTCAAACAAATCCTATACATTAGAAACATCCTGTAATTTGGCTTCCCTTCTCACTTGCAACTCTACTTTGTGCCCTCGTCAATTCAAAGTCCAGTTTCGCCTAACACTGTTGCATGCAAACTCTAACTAATCAAGCTTGTTGTAAACGTGGACTGTATATGTCTACTTTTTGACGCATGCGAGAGAGAGAACATATATAGTCCACGTTTAGAACAAACATATATGCCTGCTCGGAGACTTCGTTTTGGATTCCAAGTTTCCAACCGAAGCATCCGACTGGTCACAAGTTGTGCTGTCGAGGCTTAGCTTGTCTCTCTCAGAGAAGAGGAGGAATGGAGACTCGATCCACCGGTTACTACCTTACTGACATCTGACAGCAACGTCGCAACGAACTGACCTACAACACGCACAAGTTCATATGTATACTTTTATTTTCTAGCCAAATCAAAGGACTTTATAGCTTAATTTTTTCCCCTGTTTCTAGGTGATTGATTTTCTCTCTCTCTCGTTTCAATCACGTGACATGTGTGTGTGACTTTTGATCCCAAAATAATCCCTTGGCTTACTTCTTCAGAACACCTGTTTATGTCCCTCCGTGACATGCGAGCTGATAGGAGAATAGCAGGAAATCTAACAACAATTTATTCCTCGGCGTATTTCGCAAAATTTCTCTTCTGCTCGCGTGCACTCCGAGTGAACAAGTGTTGCGTAGGGTCTATATAAATTTTTTTCTCAAAACTTCTAAGGCAATTTTTTTTGTTAATTTTTTCTCAAAACTTTTGAACTTAACTTTCTCGTGCAAATTTTTTTCTTAATTTTTTTTGAACTAAACTTTTCTTATTTATTTTTTTTCTAAAAATAGAAAAATAGGGAGAGAAAAGTTTCCAAAAAAGAAAAAAATGAGAGGCTGTCAGAAGGTTCGTGAGGAGGCGTGCTGACGCGCTCGCGCTAAATAGCAGGGCTCGGCATTTCGACTCCCCGGCTGGGCGGGCTTATAAGCAAGGGTGCGGATGCGCTGCAGTTGTTGGATCAGGATCCAACGGCCAGGATTAATCGAACGTCGTCAACACCTTAATCCGAGCCATCCATCTGGTGTAGAACACGGGTGTCCCTGTTTCGCCAGTGGACAGGGCTCGGACCAGACAACAACAGAGCGAGACTTGGGACCCGCCGGACACAACCAGGAGAAGAGAAACTCAACGCGGGGAAAGGAACAGCAGGGAGGAGTTAGCGACGGATTAAAGTTTCCCTGAAATTTTGAGAATTTTGAAAGAAATAAAATATCTAATTTTAAATTTTTCTTTCACAGATATATGGAACTCACAAGGCATATGATGAAATTTTGATGAAAATTCATGAATTTCGATCTTCTCGCTGGTGAATAAAAATAATTATAAAATAAAATTGAAATCCCTGTTAGCAACTAAGTACTCAACATAAACAGAGTTAGTGCCCGTCGTACTAACAGCAGGTGTCCCTGTCCTCCGCTTGTGAAGACACCGCCAAGCTGCCATGCCAAGCCAACGAGCCTTTCCATCCACCAACTCACTCTGCATCTTTCTTCTTCTCTCCTCCTACATGCATGCACACACCTCCGATTCCTACCCCCATCGCCTCATGCTCCAATCCCCTCTCTCTCTTCTGTTTCTCCACAGACATTCGTATGCTATAAATGCATCGTATCATGCCATATTCATGAGAGACTTTAGGCGCGTGTTTGAGCTTCTCGCCAGGGAAGAGAGCCGGCTAAATTTGGCAATGAATTAACCAGCAGCCAGCCATTACTGAGTGCAGTTATTCCTTCAGTTGACCGTTTCCATTTTGCGAGGAGATAGAGAGAAGAGCAGACAAGCCCAGCGTGCCGGTTCTTGGCATTTGGGAGTCGATTATTGATCCTGGTTGGCTGCATCGCGGCGAGGTGGCTCGGATTAATGGCTTCCATTTGATCGAGATAGTCATGAGGGATTGATCTATGCGTTGCGTTTGCGCCGGCGGAGCTCGCGAAGGAGGAGTGGTTGGTTGGTTCTTGCAATGAGCGACGTCTCCGGCAGCTTCGTGGTGGCCGTGGCCGTGGCCGCCATGTCGCTGGCCGTGGCGGCGGCTGCGTCGGCGGCGGCGCATGACTACGGGGAGGCGCTGCACAAGAGCCTGCTCTACTTCGAGGCGCAGCGGTCGGGGCGGCTGCCGTACAACCAGCGCGTGCGGTGGCGCGGCCACTCGGGCCTCACCGACGGCCTTGAGCAGGGCGTGGACCTGGTGGGCGGGTACTACGACGCCGGCGACCACGTCAAGTTCGGCCTCCCAATGGCGTTCACCGTTACCATGCTGTCGTGGGGCGTCATCGAGTACGGCGGCGGCGTCGCGGCAACTGGGGAGCTCGCGCACGCGCTGCAGGCCATCAAGTGGGGCACCGACTACTTCATCAAGGCGCACACGAGCCCGAACGAGCTCTGGACGCAGGTCGGCGACGGCGACTCGGACCACTACTGCTGGCAGCGGCCGGAGGACATGACCACGTCGCGGCGCGCGTACAAGGTGGACGCCGAGAACCCGGGGTCGGAGGTCGCCGCCGAGACCGCCGCGGCCATGGCGGCCGCCTCCGTCGTGTTCCGGCGCGCCGGCGACGCGCACTACGCGCACCTGCTCCTCCACCACGCGCAGCAGCTGTTCGAGTTCGCGGACACGTACCGGGGCCGCTACGACGCGAGCGTGGAGTCGGTGAGGAGCTACTACCCGTCATCGAGCGGGTACCAGGACGAGCTCCTGTGGGCGGCGCTCTGGCTGCACCGCGCCACCGGCCGCCGCGACTACCTCGACTACGCGCTCGCCAACGCCGATGCCTTCGGCGGCACCGGATGGGCCGTCTCCGAGTTCAGCTGGGACATCAAGTACTCCGGACTCCAGGTCCTCGCATCCGAGGTACGCACTGCATCTGTACTACATTAATCGAGCTGGGATATGCCTTCTAACTTCGGCTCGTTCGAAACACGGGAATTTTTTTCTCAAATCCTACATTAATCGAACCGTTTCCTGCGAAACTCCTTCAAACTTGATGTGGAATTCGCGCGTTCCAAATATATCTTTCCATACCTTTCCTGATTGTGCCATCATCTTGTTCTCTTGTCACATTGCTTTTTTTTCCTCTTGTCATTGTTAAAATCGAACAATTTTTTTCCACCGTTGATCGGGGTGTAGATTGATGACATTCATGGCATGAAATCTGAATCAACGGTAGGTAGATAGTGTGCATGGTGAGTTAACATTCTCTTGTGGTTGTCCCAATCTGATGTGGATAGATGTTTAACTGCAGAGTACCACCAGTTCTAAACTAGCATGAAGGGCAAGCCTGTTTGGTGCACCCTTTCCTTTTGCTTAGTCTAGCTTACAAGCATAGCCCTGCCTTGCTTGTGTTTGAATTTGATGGATGCACCACATCCAACAACTCCATCTTGTAGAGGAATGCATAGAGCCGTATATGCTTTTCGAGAATACGCAGGACAACTGCATATACATATGCGCTGATTTGGCGCATCTTTTTTTCTTCTGAATTTGAGGCAAATCGCATAACACCCACAAAAACCATGTACATTGGCAAATCTAGTTGTTTAAGTAGATGATGGTACTTAACAGAGCTAATTATCGAGTCTCACTTGTTTATGGAGCAAGCTGGTCTTTCCTCTACCTGTTCTTTTGTCCACTGCTAACCATTTCTAACATTTTTCTCTCATGTGCTCTAGGTATGTAGCATTATTCTTCAAGAAACAGTCTGTTTTCCTAACCCTGTATATTATTTATAAGGTGTAGTAGACTGATGACATTATTGGGGTCTTGTAGAAATGGACTGCCTTCCTAATCCTAACTCCATTGACCACAGTTACCTCCAATGCTTAGAAAACAAGGCAGCGTGCCCATTTCTTTATGCATCCACAAGCCTTTCTCGTCTGCCACCATTCTTGGAATGTGCTGTTCTGAAGCAAGCAAATCAACTAACCCTGAGGATTCTAGCCATCTTGCTGGTGCAGTTGGAGAAGAGGAGTCAGTGTCATTTTAGAATTTGTTATAGAAAGCGTTATACAATTTGAGGACAACTGTTAAAAGTATTTGAGAGCATGAGACAGCTCTTCCTCATGAAGGCAAGTAGACAGCACTAGAGCCATTTTTAAGGTGAACAGAATCATACCCAAGGGGCATGCATTCAACCAACAGTAGTTACATGTTTGGGAAAAGTTGAAGTGGTTGGGTCTCAACCAGAGCCCTGACAGATTGAACCTAGGAAGGATCATTTGGCCAGGATTCTAATTTTTCTCAATTATGTACCTTTAACTTTGTCTAGTTACATATGAGCCTCTACAACTAGTTATTGTCGACAGTAAAATTTGGCCCATAACCATATAGAGAAGGTTTGTGTCATATATAGACACATCCACATGGCTGGCCAATGGGCAATTGGGCATGCAGTAGTTACTAATCTTTCTCCTGAAGTCAACAGCACTATAGAGTTTGGTGCAATTTTTGGCTAATATGAACTGACAATGAAACAAAACAATGCTATTTTTTTATGTGTTTCAGTCTAAGAAAAATTCATGACGCTTGATGTCTCACTGATAAAGAGAGGCCGGCTTGTGCATTGTACTTACTGCAAGTGGCATGCATTTTCTTGAATCACATAATCTTCGGATCGCATGCGAAATATTGCAACTAATCGAAATTCCTTAAAAAAAATCAATAACGCAAAATATGTTCGGTTTTTTTGGAAGGTGCAACATTGACTTTTTTCCCGAGAAGATTCTTCAAACGTTCAGAACTCATGACTTAACCCCTTTTGAAGTTTGTGGAATATGATTATATGAACAGTTTGAATAAGGTTTAATTCATCATCTACTACGTGATAATTAATTTGAGATGTGTATTTGACAGCTGCTTTTTTTTTCTTGAAATGAAATGAACAGCTTCTGGTTGAGGAGAAGCAGCAGCTACTGCGTCTGAGCGACGAGCAGCGCGCGGTGGTGGAGCAGTTGCGGTCCAATGCGGAGTACTACGTGTGCTCGTGCATGAACCGGAACCCCGGCGGCGCCGAGCACAACGCCGGCCGCACCCCGGCGGGGCTGCTCTTCATCCGCCCCTGGAATAACCTCCAGTACGTCTCCAGCGCCGCCTTCCTCCTCACTGTCTACTCCGACGTGCTCGCCGCCCTGGGTCAGCCCCTCCGCTGCGGCGGCATCGACGCCGGCGGCGAGGGCGGCTTCGCGGACGCCGGCGACGTGCTGGCGTTCGCCAAGTCCCAGGCCGACTACATCCTGGGCACCAATCCGATGCGGACCAGCTACCTCGTCGGCTACGGCGCGGCATACCCGCGGCAGGTCCACCACCGTGCGGCGTCGAGCGCGTCGTACCGGCACAACCGGGACTTCATCGGGTGCCTGCAGGGGTTCGACTCGTGGTACAGCGCGCGACGGGAGAACCCGCACGACCTCGTCGGCGCCGTCGTGGGGGGCCCCAACGCCGAGGACGTCTTCAACGACCACCGCGGCGCGTACATGCAGACGGAGGCCTGTACGTACAACACCGCGCCCATGGTCGGGGTCTTCTCCAAGTTCATGCAGCTCGAGGGGCAGCAGCCACGGCGGCCGTCGTCGTCGGCGACTTTGGCGCCAGAGGCGGATCTTTGATAGACGAATTCATTCCTTAAAAAAAACCTTCGATGAGACGGTGGAAAAATAAACATTGATGAAAGAAAATAGAAAAAAAAATGATCCTGGAGTGTTGATTAGGATGGATGTATGTATACATGATTCTTTTTGTTGATTCATAGAGTATTTGTTTCATGTTTTGCACATAGAAAGGAATCGAAAGGAAGAAAAATAAACTTTTAATTGAAGCAGCGATGTCGGGCTCATCTCGGTAAGCTAGTAGTTGCAGCAGATGTTAAAAACTGTGTGGTATCTAATTTAGCTTTCACCTTGTAATTGCATACGTGTTATATATATATGAAATTAATTTAGTATTATCGGTGTATAGAATAAGGAAGTCCCCTGCCAGAGGCAGTCCGCTTAAGGAAATGTCAGCTGATGGTAGATATTTTTTCAAAGACTGTGACCCTATTACGCGATTAGGCAAGGATCTCGTGACCAGCCTCCTGGTCGCGGAGGTATGTCTTACTGGTCACAGGGTAGATATTTTATCTTAACCTATCAAATCGCATTAAATATTATCTACTCAATTATTTTTCTTCTCTAAGCACCTCTCCAGCGAACAAAGTCTTGGTCGGCACAGATAGGCAGTGTCTCATCCCATAGCATTAAATGTTACGGGATGGTGTTACAGACAGGTGTGATGTCGCACGGTAGATGGGGCGACGTCACAGGCTGGCATGCGGTGTGGGGCGACGGGACAAAGCAGGCTTGTCGATCAGTGTAGGGTCTGCATACCTACCCTAGCTAGGGGTAATTGTTTTCATCAGAGTTAGACCGGTCACGTTATTGGCATAGTTTATTTGTATGTACATCACTCCTGCTATATAAATAGAGGAGGAATGGACTTGTAAGAAGAGAGGAACAAATATGTAAACAATTTCATATTATACATAAAAGAATACACATGTTATAGGGTTGTTATCACATGGGATGCCTCAACCTGGATAATCATATTGTTCTTGAGTTCATACACACACCGAACACGTCAATCACGCACCCATCGTCCGATATACCCTAGAAGTATTGTTAGGGATTAACTCTCGACAGTTGACGCGCCAGATAGAGGGTGCATTTTCGCGTTTTGGTAAGTGTTGATGACTTGATTGGGCTACCTATGACCGGATCTATGGCAACCGTTGAGTCCCACTCCGAGGACTCCGGTCGCCATGAGGTGTTTGTCATGGGGTACGACCGAGATGAGCCCGGTATGCTCCAAGCATGAGACACCAAATCGGAGTGGCACCGAACAGGGAGGCTCTCCGATACAACCCCAACAACTACAACATCGTCCAGAGGAACTCCCGCATAGAGCGCAATCTGTGGTAGTGTCACCTAGGACATCACACCATGTGGGCACTGGGGCTCCCCTCCTCGTGATATGTCACTGCTCCACGCTCAGTAGCTTGACTACGAGGCTATGACACCAGCACATAATCTGCAGACCGTGCAAATGCTTCTCAGCCACCCACCGGTAGCAGTACCGGAGGGTTCACCAATAGCCACCTGGCTGCGCGACCTCGCCCTCCTGGTCGAGATCGCCCAACGCCAAATCATGGCGGCAAACGCCACGTCCGTCGCAAGGATTGGTGAATGTCACGATCACCAAGACTCACAACAAGCCTCGCGGCAGGAAAGATCTCGTGCTCCCTCCAAGGCAGGAAATGTTTGGAGACCCCTGTCACCTTGGGATAGCCAACTCATTGACCTGCGTGACTCTCTTCATCAATGTGACCTCTGTGGCATGATCCAAGGTCAGAGGGCTGACAGAGAGCAGGGAGATCACGCTCGGCATGAGCTGGAAAAGGACAAGCAGCCCTACCACTCACCTTTCCCTCGTAGGGAGACATTAGATTCCTTCAACCTATCGTCCGGGCTACGAGACCGTCATCTCTCTCCCCGAGAACGTTCCGCCTCCCATCAGCGAGTGACCACCCCCTGTTATGGGATGAGGTGCAATGCCATATCCTCCTAGGCGAGAGGGGCGCTGGCCAGACAAGTTCTGGCCGATCCTAGCAGAAAAATATGATGGCTCAACCAATCCCAAGGAGTTTTTGCATATCTATATCACCATGGTGCAGGCTGCAGGTGGCCACGGGAAAGTCATAGCCAACTATTTCTCGACCGCCTAGACTGACTTAGCCCGGTCTTAGCTTATGAACCTCCCAGATGGTCAATTCACTCCTAGGAGGACTTGTGCGACCAGTTTGTTGCCAACTTTCAGGGGACCTATGCCTGACCAGGTGTCGAGGATGACCTATATCAGGTAAGGCAGCGACAGGGTGAGTCGTTACGAGACTTCATCCGGTGTTTCATCGAACGTCGGAATACCATTCCAAGGATAACGGGTGAGAGACCATAAGATGGTTGAAAAGCTGGTCACCAAGGAAGTCTGAAGCACTACCGAGCTCTTCGAGCTCGCCGATAAGTGCGCGTAGGCCGCTGAGGCCCAAGTGCGTCAGATCGACGCAAAGCCATAGCTGCCATCTGAACACCCGCCTCTTCCTAGGAGGGCAGCCGGAAGGAGAAAAAAAAAGAACAAACGCAAGCTAGGACCACCCAATGTCATGGCAGTCGAGCAGACTGGCCAACCGCGCTGGCACTTCGAGAAAAAGGATGGAAGGAAGGGCCGAGGCTACTGCCTGATACGACGTACCGACACCCACGATCTGACCGAATGCAAGGTCATGCGGAGCATCATCGACAAGGAACTTGGGGAGCGTGGGCCTAGTCACAATGACAATAGTGAGGATGAGGTTGACCCCGACCAGTCGGTGTTGGGTTTCTAACAGGCCAATTACATGGTCCACCATATCTTCAGGAGCACCGTAACATATTCCTTGAACAAGGAGTACAAGTCGGTGGTCCGTGAGGTGTGGGCCACCACTCTAGACCCAAGCCCGCGCCTGAAGTGGTCGGAGGTACCCTTGACTTTTAGCCAGGCTGACCACCCAGCGCAGGTCAAACGCCTTGGTCGCTACCCCATCGTGGTCGAGCCAACGGTGCACAACATCAGTCTGGGTCCCGTACTGGTCGATGGAGGGGGCTCCATCAACCTCCTCTTCGCCGACGCGTTGGACGCCCTGTAGATTCTAAGGAGCATGTTGAAGCACTCTCCTCCCATCTTCGGAATCACCCTAGCTCCTCAGCAAAACCATTGGCGCAAATTGAGTTGGCCGTCACTTTCATCTCGTCGAGTAACTTCAAGACCGAAAAAGTCATGTTCGATATGACAGACTTCGAGACTACTTACAATGCGATCCTGGGGCGACCAGCGATGGCCTAATTCATGGCCATTGCCCACTACACTTACCAGGTCATCAAGATTCATGGTCCGACGGGAGCCATCATTGTGACAAGAGGAGTCTCTACATGGTTGAGCTGACTCCCGAGTCGCAACCTGAGAACACCAGACCCAATGGTCGCTCGGTGAAGGTCCACGTTGTCGCTAGTCCAGACGATCGGCTCAAGGTCGTTTGCCTCGATGACTCTGACCCATCCAGGACAGTCTAGATTGGGGCCAGCCTGGACCCTAAATAGGAATTCATGCTCATCACTTTCGTCCAGACACATGCAGACGTCTTTTTGTGGAAGTAGTTCGATATGCCTAGAGTCCCTAGGGACATGATCGAGCACAAGTTATCGGTACGGCCTAACGCGCGACCAATAAAACAAAAGGTGCATCGGTTTGCACCCGACCGAAAAGAAGTACTTCGTGAGGAGATCGACAAGCTCCTAGAAACAGGCTTCATTCAAGAGGTGTAATACCCAGAGTGGCTGGCTAACCTAGTCATGGTCCAAAAACACAATGGTAAGTGGAGGATGTGCGTCGACTTCACCGACCTCAACAAGGCATGCCCGAAGGATCTCTCCCCTCTACCCCGAATCGACCAACTTGTTGACTCAACCACTGACAGCAATCTTCTAAGATTCTTATATGCCCATTCGGGGTACCACCAGATTAGCATGTATAGAGAAGATGAGGAGAAGATTGCTTTTGTAATGCCTTTTGGGGTCTTTTGCTATGTAAAAATACCTTTTGGTTTAAAAAGTGTTAGTTCCACTTACTAGTATTGTATTTAGCTCATTCTTTGACCACAACTCGGTAGAAACGTCGAGGCATATGTTGATGATGTGGTCATCAAGAGTAGGACCAAGGAACCTTCAAGAAACGTTCGACAACCTTCGAAAGTACCTCATGAAGCAGAACCCCGTGAAGTCCATGTTTGGAGTCCCATAAGGGAAATTGCTCGGGTTCCTCGTATCTAGTCGAGGAATTAAGGCAAACCCCAACAAGATCAAAGCCATCGACCAGATGAGAACCCTAACCAGGTTAAAGAAAATCCATAAACTAATAGGGTGTATGGTGACTTTGAGCAGGTTCATCTTGAGGCTAAGGGAGAAGGGGATGTCGCTCTTTAAGCTCCTAAAGAAAAGCGACCATTCTGGATCTCAAAAGATACATTTCGTCCCCTCCTGTACCAACCGCTCCTTGACCAGACGAGGAGCTCTTGCTCTATGCTGCAGGTACCCCACAGGTCATGAGTGCAGCCCTGGTTGTTAAATGAGAAGTTCTTTTAGCGACCAGTGTACTTCGTCAGTAAGGTCTTACACGACGCAAAGGCTCAGTATCCATATGTTCAGAAGCTACTGTATGCCATGTTGATGGCCTCTCGCAAGCTTATACACTACTTCTAGGCTCATAAAATCAACGAAATCTTCTCACTGCCAATTAAAGAAATTCTCCATAATAGGGATGCAGCAGGAAGAACAGCAAAGTGGACAGTAGAGCTCGGGGAGTTCGGTATTTAGTTCACACCCCGAACGGCTATCAAGTCTCAAGCACTGGTCAATTTTGTTGCTGAGTGGTCATCCTTTGAGCCTGAGTGGGAACAGTGACCAAAGGTAGATGGGCACTGGACCATGCACTTTGATGGGTCATTTACATTGTCGGGAGCGGGGGTTGGAGTGGTCCTGACCTCATCGATCGGTGACATCCTTAGGTATGTAGTACAATTATGTTTCCTAGCCACTAACAATATTACGGAATACGAGAGCCTCCTGTCCGGAATGCGAGCTGCTTCTACGCTTGGGATAAAACGCCTATTAGCGATAGGGGACTCGCTACTAGTCATGAACCAAGTGCAAAAGGAATTTCAGTTCTCTGATGCGACAATGATGGTATACCTCTTCAAAGTGAGAAACATGGAGTGATGCTTTATCGACTTTGAGGTCAGACATGTCCCCCACAAGGACAACTTCCTAGCCGATGAGCTGGTTTGTCTAGCTTCTTCTCGCGAAACTGTCCCAGTCAGAGTCTTTGAAGAAAGACTCATACGACCATCCAATGCGGTCTTGGGCCAAGGTGAAGGGGAGCACCAGAGGCAGCACCATTTGAGGCAACCCCTCCTTTGGTATCGTCGACCTCGGGTGGCCATCATGTGGTTGTCCTGCTTGATTCGGGTACGACCTGGATGTATCAGATCTTGGACTATCTTCAGAATCGAGCAGTCCTTAACGATGATGCATCAACAGAAAAGGTCACGTGACGAGCCCGCAGATACTCCCTGGTAAAGGGATGCCTTTAACGCTGAGGGAGTAACGACCTTTTACTGAAATGCATCACTTAGGAAGAGGGGAGCACATTGCTCTTTGATATCCACAGAGACATATATGGTAGTCACGCTTCATACCGCACTCTAGTTGGAAAAGTGTTCTGACAAGGATTTTATTGGCCAACGGCCCTCCAAGATGCTTGCGAGCTGGTGAAATGGTGCGAGTCATGTCAGACCAGATGCAAACCATACCACTATCTTAGCTTTTCGCTGTTTGGGGGCTCAATATCGTGGGACTGTTCCTTAAAGCCCCTAATGGTTTTGAATTCTTATTTGTGGCTGTCGTTAAATACACTAAGTAGATCAAAGCTGAGCTCATCACGAAGATCGCCACCACATCAGCGATCAAGTTCATATGTGGGTTGGTAGTACGGTTCGACAGTTCGAATTGCATAGTTATGAACAACGGGGCTCAGTTCACCATTAGCGCTTTCTGAGACTACTACGAAGAGATCGAGACCAAATTATGCTTCACGTTGGTGGCACGCCCCCAGAGCAATGGGCAGGTCGAAAGGGCAAATGAGATGATACTACAATGCGTCAAAATCCGAGTCTTTGATCGGCTTCAGAGCTACTCAAGACGTTAGGTGGACGAACTCCCCACAATGCTCTGGTCGCTACAAATGACCCCCAGCAGAGACACTGCCGAGACTGAAAGTGCCTAGAGGGGGGTGAATAGGCTTTTCTAAAAATTAAAACTAAAACAGCGGATTAAATCTGCCGGATACTCCGGTGAAGGTCGGATACTTCGGTCTGGTCCGGAGTCTCCGGTCTAGTCCGGAGTCTCCAGTCTATACAAAAATTCTAGAACAACTACGAATTAAAGCAAATAGCTAGAATCTAAGGTTGAAGCTAGGTCTACTGGATATCACAGAGTTAGAATAACACTTAACACTAGCAAGATGATCACTAGAGCAATTTGTATGATGAATCACAAATTTCACACAATAAAATAAATTGCACGAACGAACACAAGAGATTATCCCGGAGTTCGGCCACCTCACAAAGAAGTGCCTATGTCTCCGTTGAGGAGCTCACAAAGAGCCGGGTCTTTTCCAACCCTATCCTCTTCTAGCGACCACCAAGATCAAGCTAGAAATTCTTACTCAATTCGAAGATGTTTACAAACTTCCCGTGGCACTCCACAAGTTTGGGTGCTCTACGGGCGACGCCTTACCGTCTAGAAGCACAAAGCTTCAAGAGAAATGATCGCAGCGAATGCTCGATGAAGAACTCAATGCTCAAGTGGCTTGAACCCTCTCCAAACACAAACTCTCTAAATTTTTGCAAACTTTGCACTAGAGGTGGTTGGAGGGTCTTTGAATACTCTTAAAGTTCTCAAGAGGTCTAAAGTTCACCAGCAACAGCAATCACTAAATGCCATGGGGTGTGGGAGCATTTATAGCCCTCTCTCAAAAACTAGCCGTTACTGTTTTGTCAGAACTAACTGGAGTATCCGGTGAACACCGGAGTATCCGGCCCTAAATCCAAAAACGGCGTCAGATCGGTCACAGAACGTGTCAGAACTAGCCGTTACAGTTCTGTTAAATTACCGGAGTCTCCGGTGAACACCGGAGTCTCCGGTCCTGACAGGGCTTTCAAAAACATTAAGTCCAGAGACTAATCGGACCCTCCGGCCTCTCCAAGTACCGGAGTATCCGGTGCACACCGGAGACTCCGATCTTTTTTATCAAAAAGATTAAAAGCTAACCGAGACTCTCTGCCGGAGTCTCTCTCGGAGACTCCGGTTAAAACTTAATTTCTTACCGGAGTATCCGGTGAACACCGAAGACTCCGGTCCTTTTCAATTAAAATAAACACCTAACCGAGACTCTCTGGCGGAGTCTCCCTCGGAGACTCTGGTCTGTTAACCCATAAATTTACCGGAGTATTCGGTGTACACCGGAGACTCCGGTCTTTTTCCAATAAAAATAAACCGTAACCGAGACTCTCTGCCGGAGTCTCTCTCGGAGACTCTGGACTAAATACTGAGTACCGGAGTATCCGGTGAACACCGGAGTATCCGGACTCAGTGAATTTTTTGCAGAATTAACTCGGTGTCCGTGGGTGATTGTGTCTCTCAACTAGTTGGTTCTAAAGGATATCTTGAGCATTGAGACACTAACCAAGCAATCAAATGCAACCCTCTTAATAGAGCGGCTATCCTAGACTCAATTTCAAAGATAAAAGAATTTAAATCCTATTGAGTACTCTTCGTTGATTCTCCATTTGTTTCGACGGGCGTCAAACGTCACTTATCTTTTCAACTAATGCTTAAACCTGTTCATAACTTAGATAAGCATGTTAGTTCCTTAATCATTTTATCATCAATAAGCCAAAACCCACTTAGGGGGCCTAGATGCACTTTCAGAGACTCTGTTCTTTCTAGTCTATGGCACTGAAACAATGCTCCCCTCCGAGATCACCCTCTAGTCTCCTCGGGTGGCCGACTACTCGGATGGCGACCAGGTGGCTCGATGGGAGGATAATATAAAACTGATCAAAGAGTTCCACGATCATGATCTAATTCAAGCAGCTCGATACCAACAGAGCCTCAAGCGCTACCACAACCGTCGGGTGTGGGAGTGGACACTAGTTGTAGGCAACCTAGTCCTAAGAAAAGTTCAGAATAAGACGGGTCGGAATAAGCTCCCTCCAAAGTGGGAGGGACCCTACACAGTGGTCAAGGTTACTCGACCTGGTGCAGTCAAGCTATCCATGGAGGACAGCCATGAAATGCACAATTCATGAAACATCGACCAGTTGCACAAGTTCTATGTATAAGACTGCTCGAGAGCGAGTACGTGTTTTTTATTTTGCAAGATGTTCTGGGACGAGCGTGGAATAAGAGCTTGTAAGTTTTTCCAATTCAATAACTAGACTCTTTGTTTTGCAGGATTTCCCAGATGAGAGCGGTCTCTCGACAGATTGTGAGTGTTTTCGATTCAAGAGCATAATCACCTGAACGGTAGCTTTCCCGCCAACTAGGTGGTCGGGAGCTAGAGCAGTTTAGATATAGTCATTTTTCACTACTTTCCCGCACTGCTAGTTACTTTGCATGTTCATTTTTACGGTGAGTACCAAACCGTTGAGAAGGGATTCAAGTTGCCACTCACGCAGTTTCAAGGATATGGGCGGCCGGGGGTAACGACCTTAAAGCCATAAGTCCAAACTCGGGTCAAGCGCTGGTTGCCACTGAAGGACTTGTCGTGCCAAGGGTTATCCTAGTCGCCAGAAACCTAACTAGCGAGAGGTACGGAAGCCTTGCCCCCACCCCTAATTGTAACGGGCACTCAGAACCTACTCGCCACCACATAGAAATTTTACATAAAAGCATATCCTTACATTACAAAATAACTACTCGAGTATTACTCAGGGGTTGTTTCTAACATTTTCATTCAGTATCCCTAAGATCCGAAGATGCCCCTCAGCGGGTCAAACCAAACATTCCAAAGGAGGGAGCAAGCCACATACAAAAATGAGTCTACGAGAAAGCTGAGCTCCTCCGTAGTCCTCTGAATCCCGCCAAAGCCGACAACAACTACCGAAGCACGGTCCAGGTCGGGGATATGGTCACGAACATAGATAAGGGCAAGATAGGCACCGGTAACTCCAACCTCGAAAAAGTGGTCACCAAAAGTTTTGCGCAACCTCCACTCAAGATCATCAGCCTCCTCAGAGGCTGCTAAAAACCAATCGATGTGACCAGTCACAGTGTCTCCAGGAGTTGGGTGAACCTGAACGTCGGCGGACCGCAACAGCGAGTCGAAGGTTGTAAAAGCCTGGCTGAGGCAGTCGTAGAAGTATTCTTGTCACTAATATCTCTCTCTCTCTCTAGTCATTCGCTCTAGGTCTCTCCGCGCCGCGAGCAGCTCCCCCTAACAAGCTAACCAAGCAAACAGGTCGTGAACCTCACAGGGGTCAGCCAACTGGTTGAGCCTCGCTTGGCTGGCCTAGGACTACACGTGACTGAGTGAAGGTAAGACCAATGCACCTCGAAGGTCACTCTGCAAGATCTCTCGCTCGACCGTGAACCCAAGCTCGCACTCGGCCACCACTTCCTGACTACACTGGTCAATGAAGTGATGAGTAAACGTGGTCGGGGGCTCAGAGCGAGCAGGTTGCTTGGACGTCTCTGACCGCACTCCATCTACAGGTGTGGTAGAGGGCTCAAAGCTGGCAGGTGGTTCGGTCAATTCAGGGACCCTATGACCACAACAGTGACACATGCTCATCAGAGAAGTTGAAAGCCGCATTCATACAAGATACATGCGCAAATTACAATTCAAGGTTTACTCCTCTTCACCAGCTTCCTCGAAGGTCTCCACCCGAAGATGGACCCCACGTAATCTGCCAGCCCTTGGCACTCCTCTTCCAACCTCTCCGCTCCTATGGGGCCTGCTATCGCGATCCCCTCCTGGACGATCTCAAGGTTGAAGGCGGGGTCGCGACTGCGGTAGCACTTGAGGACGTACGCCACAGCAGCCTTCGCCGCATTGTCCACGTCCTTCGATGTCCTCTCCGCCAGAATGCCCGAGAGCTGGGCAAACCTTTCCATCAGGACGCGGATGGCGAAGGCCCAACCCTCAATAGTACTTTCTTCCTTCGGGTTGGGGGGGGGAGGGAGGGTCTAGCCCAACGCTCATCAGGGGCCTTCGAATATCCCTAAAGGCTTCCTCAAGAATACCATGAGTCCTTCGTTCCTTCTCCTTAAGCTCAGCATGTTCAGTAGTGAGCATGTCTTTTTCTCATTGGAGCTTGGTGTTTCCCTGTTGAAGTAGAAGTCGGGTTTTCTTCTACTCGGCCACCCACTTCTCCAACTCGGTGCACTGGTTGTCTATTGTCTCCTGCTCGGTAATTAGCTGGAGGATGGAGGCGGGGAAGTGGTCAACTAGGGAGAGCATGTCAGAGGCTGAAACAGGCTCCACGACCAGCTCTATGCACTCAGAAGTCACAACCAATGCTCCTGGCATCGAAACTACACCTGGCTGGGGGTCGGGAATGCCATGCTATGGCACCGGTGGATTAGGGATGACTAGGGCCGAAGGCGGGGTTAAGTGAAAGTGTTTTAGGCCTCCTATGTCAGTTTTGGATAATTGATGATAAACGATTGAGGGACTAATGAGTTTATTGAGGTTATGTATAGGTTTTAGTCCCATCGATAAAGTTAAAAGGTGTTGGCATCCCGTAAAAAGAAAAGAAAAGCGGCATGTAGTTACTCATAGGTTTAAATTCATTTTATTTTCAAATTTGAGTTGAGGAATATTGTATTATCAAGAGAGATGCGTGTTGATTGTCTTGAATGTGTCTCAGTGCTCAAAGTACCCTTTTAGACCTAAAAGTTGAGAGACGCAATTACTCACGAACACCATGATAGCTGCAAAAATTGTCTAAACCCGGAGTCTCCAGGTTATCCCTGATACTCCGGATTTTGGACAGTAGCCCAGAGTCTACGAGTTAGACTCCAAGTCGGACTCTCGGTTTGGGCTTGAGTGCCTAACCCGGAGTCTCCAGGTCAACCCGGATACTCCAAGTCAGTACAAAAAGTACTATAATAGCTAGTTTGGGGGGCTGGGTTTAAATACTCCTTTCACCCCCCCCCCCCTTCATTTGCTGCTGATCTAACTCGAGACAAACTCATTCATAGCTATTTAATAGCCCCTTTAACTCTTCTAGTGCTTTAAATCTTGCTAGATTTTTAGAGCTAAGTTGGGAGAGTTTGGAGCTCCTAGATGGTTAGGTATCGCTCGGAGAGCACCCAAGATTGTAGAGTGCCCCGAGAAGTTTGTGAAGGTTATTCTCGCCTCCGTATGGGAAGAGGAACTCTTGAGTAAGCCCAAGCTTGATCTTCATGGTCGCTTGGTGAGAACAAGGGTTGAAAGAGACTCGACTCTTTGTAAGAACCTCAACGGAGATGTAGGGTCGTTTGATCCAAACTTTGTGAAATAAATTCTTGTCTCCTTTACATTCTTGTATGTTTTCTTGTTCTAGTTGTTTTTTTTGGGGGGGGGGGGGTTGCCTCGATCTACTTGTTTGTGAGGTTGTAATTGTAGGTTGTTGGTTAAAAGAAGCTTTTACATCAATTAGAACATGTGGTAATCTTTATATCCAACTAGACTTGCTTAGTTTTGCTCCGTTTTTAATTTTCTATACAAGCCAGACTATCCAGGTTAGATTGGAGTCTCCGGATCGAACCAGAGTGTCCGTATTATGTTAATCCGCTATGAAGTTTTAATTTTCAGGAAATGCTTATCACCCCTCCCCCCCCCCCCCCCGTCTAGGTGACATCACGTACATTCATTAAGGACCTGCAGCGATCATGGGTCACAAAGTTAAGGAAGAGCTCGAAGGATCCACTCATAACCGAAGAACTTATCACGTCAGCGAAGGGGTAAGCATAAGTCTCATCCTCGTAAAGCCACTGGGCGGGGAATCCAAGGCACTATGGATCAGTGTCCCACGAATGTATTTAGATGTTCCCACGAAAACAGAGTCTTCTGCTAGTCTCTTCCCCCATGTGCAGACACTTGGCTGACGGCAACCTAATCGCCCCCGGTCTGGTCGGGGTAAGGCTAGTTGGATCAAGGCTGGTCGGGTCGAGGTTGGTCAGAGTTAGGCTGGTCGGGGCAATGCTGGTCAATCCTCTATTGACAGGTGCAGCTCCTAAAACCACCGCCCGCGGTCGATACCTAGCTCCGAGCAGTCTAGTCGCCTCCGTGGCCAGCTGGGTCGACTTCATGACCGAGTTGATGGCTGGCTAGAGCGGTGCTGGGCACGGAGAGGACATACAGGCAGCAAGATCAACTTCCCAGGTGATCTTCGTGACCTCGTCTATGATCAGGCGTAAGGTATCGACCTCAGGAAGACCCTACGGTGACGCAAACCGTGAAACTCTGACCTAGGAGAAGGCTTGGAGCTGAAAATTTCGGGAAAAGGCCAAATATACCAATCTGACCTGAGTCCTCTCCAACGAATGGAGGTCACATAGTGGTGGAGCATCTTGCAGAGGGCCATCGACGCCCATATTTATAGGATGGTTGCGGTATCTCAATCACCGTGGGGCTTGGCCAGTTCAAAATTCGAAAAGCCACGTAGGAGAAGCAAAAATTCCCTTAGGTCTAGCGGCCATCATTGTCTCTCCCACATTCCACTTTTTCTCTCTCTCCCATGATCTCTCTCTCTCTCTCTCTCTGTTTTTAACATCCCCTCGGGATGCAGTTTTCTAGGCCCACCACGAGAAAAGACTGTGTCAACGACCACTACTGACTTAAACTCTTGTTCACCTGAGGCCCAAGTGGTGCGGCCAGGTTCGACCACAACCACATGGAGAACTGCACAACCGATCACATCCATAGGGGAGCTTAGGGGCTACTGTCGGTGTATAGAATAAGAGGGTCCCCCGCTAGAGGGAGTCCGCCAAGGGAGTGTCAGCTAGCGGCCCTATCGCGTGACTAGGGAAGACTCGCAACTAGCCCTTGGCCACGGAGGTAAGCTCTGCGACTAGCTTCACTGGTCATATGGTAGATATTTCATCTTAACCTATCAAGTCACATTAAATACTATCTACTCAGGTGTTTTCCTTCCCCAGGCACCCCCTCCAGCAAACGAAGTCTTGACCGACGTAGATGGGTAGTGTCATGTTCTGTAGCATTAAATGCTATGGGATGGCGTTATAGACAAGCGTAGCGCCGCACGGCAGACAGGATGACGTTGCAGGCAGGCATGTGACGTGGGGTGACAGGACAGGGCAGGTTGGTCGACCAGTGTGGGGTCTGCATACCTACCCTAGCTAGGGGTAATTGGTTTCATCAGGGTTAGACCGATCACGTTGTTGGCATGATCTGTTTTTATTTACACCACTCCTGCTATATAAATAAGTTATGACTGAGCTTGTAAGAAGAGAGGAATATATCTGTAAACAGTTTCAGACTATCTATAAAAGAATACGTAGGACGTATGGTTGTTATCTCAAGGGAGACCTGAATCTGAATAACCTTAGTGTTCTTGAGTTCATACACACAGACCAAACACGTCGATCATGCACTCATTGTCTAGTATACCCTAGAAGTATTATCAGAGATTAACTCTCCACAAGTATATAGTAATCAGAAAAAGTATGAAAGATAAATAATAGAAGATTAAATATAGATTTGAATCTCTCTCTTTCCTTGCAAATGGAAAGCCAACAGTCAGTACCAAGCTCTCTTTGTAGTGAGATACATGAAAGGTAAATATTGTACGTCTAGATATGTAAGATAAATAATATAAGATTAAATGTATTTTTAAAAAGAGAAAAATGATCTAACTTTACACGATAACTATTTGATTAATTTAGATAAATGATGAAGATCGCCGGAATCAATCACAATTAATAAATTATAAAAGGAGCGGAGCCAACCCTTTTTATCGGAGTCAGCCGACCCCAACAGAATTCTATAATTCCTTAACAAATTACTTTTAATCATCGTAATTTAATGGAGTTGATCCTGCGTTTAACAGAGCTGACCTGGTGATGTTCTCGACTGACTTCACCCCTAAAGGAGCATAGATACAAGTCGAGAAAAGTCTCCTTTCAAAGAAAAATTGAATCAGCGATGTAAAACAGAAATCACTTTGTATTTTATCGGTTTACGATTAATTTTATGACGCGAAATTTATCTTGTGATTATTAGTGGGAACGGAGGGGTTGACTGGATCAAGCGGGAAAGGCTGACAGGTAGGCCGTAAGGAACTGCAACCGGGCCCCGCATGCCAGAAATCACGGCCCAGTAGACATGGGCCGGTCCGCTGAAGAGCTGGATCTCGAGGCCCTTGCCCTGCGTGCTGCGGAACGTTGCTCGACAGTTGTTCGAGGGAATGCCGTGGCCGCTGCCCCTGCCCCGGCCTTCGCCGCCGACGCCGAAGGTGTTCGAAGAAATGCGTCTCCGTGAGCACTGGCGCGCGCGCACACGAGGTGAACCGCTTCCGGATGAGATGCGCGTCGACGTTCGTCGGCTTGACGCCGCGTCGGCGCGCGCGCGCGCGGGGGGTGTGTTCAGGGTAACGACTTCCTCTGTTGCCGACGTGTGCCTGGCGCGGGACGTCGGTGCGGCGGCTCGTGCGGTGCGCGCCGACATGCGGACTGAGGACTGCGGTCAAGGAAAGCTGACGTGGGAAATGGTGGCTCGTTTGGTTGCTGCCGACCACTGGCTGGCGTCTGACGGCTGGCCTCACCTGAGCGTTGACGTCAAGTCGTCGTTGGGAAGGACGTGCAGCACGTGCTTGCGCGTGACGACCCTTAGGGTCTCCGAAGTCGTCGCGCACCTCCTGGTCAGGTACGAAATTGCCGTGCACTGCACAAATATTCGCTCTGCTATACTGGTAGGCTCCATGCCTCCATGTGATGTGAGCACCTGGTCTCGTTGCCGGTCTCGTTTTCTTTGCCCATCGAAGTTGTTGGTATAGAATGAAGGGTTGAAGGTTCAATGCTTATCACCAGGATATTAAACGAGGAAATTGTCGAATACTATATAGTGTATCTTTGCTTGCCACTTTTGTAAGATTCGTTATGATCTTCTTGTTAGTATGTTGTACCAGGTCATTAGGTTGATAGCATGCAGTGATTAGTATATGCACCACAAGATACAAACAAGAGGTATTTAGCGGCACACTGAAGCTATGTCAGCATCAACTGTCTCCTGAATCAATTTTTCTAGTTTGCAATGGAATCGGTTTTGCTTAGTCTCGGGTCACTTCTATTCCTGAGAAACACTGGATTAGTACATATTCTGAAACGCCCGGCCCGAGCCCTGGGGGCCGGGGTCCACCATGTGTGATACGTCAACTTTAGGCGCATTTCGTGTTGGTAATCACGAGAGACAGAATTTCACTATTGCAAAGAAAAGAGCCTGATCAATTATAAGAGTTGCAAGAATGCTGTACCTGTCTCCTTTCTATTGGTGGAGCATAATTAAGTAGCATAACAAGAGCTGTTTTAATTGGATAATAACTGACATAGTTCCTTGTACGTTGACTTTCTTGCCCCACAATTGCGGTTTAGGACAACCTAGTAAGATATGCATGCATAAATACCTGTTAGTGCCTTAGTCCCATGGATATGCTTTGTACATATGCATATATAGTCTCTATCTCTCTTGGCTAGAAGGCCTCTCTTTATGTTCAGTGCTCCTGAACAGGAAGCATGAAGATATGTGCTACAATTCTCCTATTCTACATCTTGCAGTATACCAGTCGCCAGCCTGATAACCGAGGTGTGTTGCCCCTGATTATGCAACTCTTTTAAACACTTGTAGTGCTCATGTGTATGTGTACATTCCAAAGGTGTGAGTACATGGTTGATAGCTTGAATGCCTAATGCAAAGCTAATATTATGTCAAAAAGGAACAAACAATTTGACTAAAGCATGTTCAGATATTCTTCTATATGATTATGAACAATCCTTGTAGACGCTAACAAGTTTTTGAATCTTGATGATGGTGTGTTTGGCAGAGTACTTTTAACAAGTTTTTTGTTTCCATGTTTCATAAGCATTGATTGTGTCATCCCGGAGAACTCTTCTTACCAAGATCTCACTTCAAGCATAATATATGTCTCGGACCATGGTTTCATCAGCTCGAGAGAAAACCACAACATCACCTCAGAGTACATCAAGCCATCACTTGCAATGCGCAATTATAATGTCTGGTTCTTTCCTGATCGTAAGCGGAATTGCTGCACCTTGAGATCCTTGGTTGCCGTAAACAAGTTCGTGCATACTTCTACTATGAAAACTATGATGGCCTGAACAAGCTTCCTGTCTTTGATCTGTATCTGGGAGCAAACTATTGGCATGAAGTAAAGTTCAGTGGTGCAAGTGTGGTTAATTGGATGGACATCATAGTTGTGCTCCTCTTGGTTACCTTCAAGCTGTTTGGTGGACAAAGGGATGGGATCTCCATTTATTTCTGGGCTGGATTTGAGGCCACTGAAGACTACTCTTTACCCATAGGCAAATGCTAGTCAATCTCTTGTCCTGATCAATTCCAATCGGTTTAACATGGGGACGACCGACAATTCGATAATCAGGTGATTTTTGAATTTAGACCAATATAATCATCATTTTGGTTTATTAAACTAGAATTGTGATGATGCAAACTTTCAGAGTGCCTGGGTAGCTTGTTAAATTGTTGAAAATAAATAGGAAAACGAAAAGTAAACATCTTTATGGATGAATAAAGCCGCTCATTTTAGGCATATTTCGCATGAATTATGTGTCTGCAAACTGTTCTTTTTGACAAAAAGGATGGTTGTTTTTCGCACTACCTTTTATACAGTTTTAATTAAATGAATGAACTGTATTGCAAAAATATATTTGACTGGTCCTATTCCGAATTCTCTTGGGCAACTTCCATGACTAATGTTTCTGTGAGTTTACTACATATCTGCTCCAGTTTCAGAATATTGACAGAACAATTTCTCCTATGCCATGATTTTTCTTTATAGGGATCTCCCCAGCAATGATCCAAGTGGACCAATTCCTTACAGTCTTCTTCAAAAATCCCAAAAAGGGACTCTATCACTAAGGTCTGTTTTATACATTCATGTTACCAAATTATAGAGTGAACTGGTATTATTTGTTTAAAGAAAAGCATTCAAAATAATAAAATAAGTGTTCAAACTGCTTGGAGGATGTGGTTATATTTTAATTCTGTTCCTCAATTTTGTACTGTCCATTTAATATGGAAGCAGAAGGTATGCCTATCAGGTATCAATTGTAATAGTCAGACAAATTAGGACCCTATCATAACTTCGGTAGTAAACAAAATTCTGCTTTTGTTTTTGAATTTTTCATCTGCGCTAGGAAGGCAAGGAAGAATTTCAGTTTGCATTTTACTCCCTCCCAGTGTGTTCTTATGGGATCACTTTTTCCCTGTAGTTTTTTTTGGGGGGGGGGGGGGGTTGTTAAAAGGCACATCTGAGAACAGTGTTAGTACTACTTTTGCCTAGTTAATATTTAGATCTGATTGATAACTGAATATATAGAGCACTCTTTTTATTGGGAGTATTGTGGAAGCATATGTTAGTGTGAATTGTCCTGTACATTTTGATACTACCAGTGTTGGCAATAATTCAAATTTATGTGGTGACAGTACTGCCTGCTGATCAGGTCAAAAGAAATTTAAGGGGCCACTTATCGCTGCAGTAATCATTCCAATAGTTTCCATCATTGCACTATTTGCCATCTTAATTCTTGTGCTGCGA
This sequence comes from Phragmites australis, assembly GCF_958298935.1. Classification (NCBI taxonomy): domain Eukaryota; kingdom Viridiplantae; phylum Streptophyta; class Magnoliopsida; order Poales; family Poaceae; genus Phragmites; species Phragmites australis. The sequence goes on from NC_084926.1 coordinate 43,142,757, forward strand.
CGAATACTCAAGAAAAAAGGTAATAAAGTTAGGAGGAAATAATGGTTTCAGTCTAGTGCACCGCACACTGGTAGTATTTGTTGCCTTGGAATACTTTTTCCATTTGTATGCAGCTAAGAAAAGGAATACTGGTCCTAAATATTAAACAACATTACTTGAGAACCGAGAATTCTCTTACAGAGAACTGAAGCATATTACAAAGAACTTTAGCCAAGAGATTGGTAAAGGCGGGTTTGGAGCTGTCTACCTTGGTTACTTGGAGAATGGAAACCGGTCTGAGTTATCTTCACAGGGTGGTAAAGAGTTTCTGGCTGAGGTAAAAGGAAGTCAATTTGAAGAAATTTGATGTCTCAGAATTCCATTAATATTCTCCCCATGAAATATACTGACAGATTCCAGTGAATTTTCCATGCATCCGTTTTTTTCTTTGTCTAACCATTTGTTTCTGAATTCTGATGAACAAGTGGTTCCAATTTAATTTTTTTTGGTTTTGTAGATAAAAGTACACTTAGTGATCATTCTTAATATATGACATGCTTTTGTTTTCTGATGCTGCAGGCTCAACGCTTGACAAGGATATATCATAAGAACTTGGTTTCCTTGATTGCCTATTGCAAGGACAAAAATCATCTAGCTCTTGTCTACGAGTACATGCCCAAAGGGAACCTGCAGGATCATCTGAGAGGTTATTCATCTTAGCTATTCAAATATAGATGCTTATATCAGCTAATCGTAGCTTTAGGTGTCCTAGATTAGAAATAAGCTCTGTGCTTATCTCGGCATTCAAATTACAGAGGAATGCTACAGTTCTCAAAGAAGCAGTTCGTAGATCCTAAAGCAGCTGCAGCTACTCAGTGCATAGATGCATACTTATTTTAGAAAGTATCAAGTCCATGAATTTCTCAACATCTTCTTTTGACATCTCTAAACTGATTTTTCCCTCAAAAAACATCTCTAAATTGATTGTGTTCAATTTCTGTGGACAGGCATAGACACTTCTACTACTAAACCACTCACTTGGGAGCAACGTCTTCAAATCGCCCTTGATGCTGCTCAAGATAAGAACAGAACCATCTAGCTTATGAGATTGCCTGTATACCTGTATGTTGTTACAAAACTTTAGTACTTACTTTATCGCAGGTCTGGAATAGTGGAATATCTATACCCGGCCCGTGAATTCTCTTGAGAACAACATTACTTGAGAACAATACCTATACCCGGCCTGTGAATTCTCTTGAGAACAACATTACTTGAGAACCGAGAATTCTCTTACAGAGAACTGAAGCATATTACAAAGAACTTTAGCCAAGAGATTGGCAAAGGTGGGTTTGGAGCTGTCTACCTTGGTTACTTGGAGAATGGAAACCCAGTTGCTGTGAAAGTGCGGTCTGAGTCATCTTCACAGGGTGGTAAAGAGTTTCTGGCTGAGGTAAAATGAAATCAATTTGAAGAAGTTTGATGTCTCAGAATTCCATTAATATTCTCCCCATGAAATATACTGACAGATTCCAGTAAATTTTCCGTGCATCCTTTTTTTTTCTTGTCTAACCATTTGTTTCTGAATTCTGATGAACTAGTGGTTCCAAGATTTTTTTTATGGTTTTGTAGATAAAAGTACACTTAGTGATCATTCTTAACATATGTCCTGCTTTTGTTTTCTGATGCTGCAGGCTCAACACTTGACAAGGATACATCATAAGAACTTGCTTTCCTTGATTGGCTATTGCAAGGACAAAAATCATCTAGCTCTTTTCTACGAGTGCATGCCTGAAGGGAACCTGCAGGATCACCTGAGAGGTTATTCATCTTAGCTATTCAAATATAGATGCTTATATCAGCTAATCGTAGCTTTAGATAATTAGATGTCCTAGATTAGAAATAAGCTCTGTGCTTATCTTGACATTCAAATTACAGAGGAATGCTACAGCTCTCAAAGAAGCAGTTCGTAGATCTTAAAGCAGCTGCAGCTACTCAGTGCGTAGATGCATACTTATTTTAGAAAGTATCAAGTCTGGGTCCGGCAGACCCTCGGTTGGTCCACCATAATAAGAATTTATATCAGAACCTTATTGCATGAATTTCTCGACATCTTCTTTTAACTTCTCTAAACTGATTGTGTTCAATTTCTGTGGACGCGCCTAGACACTTCTACTACTAAACCACTCACTTGGGAGCAAGGTCTTCAAATCGCCCTTGATGCTGCTCAAGGTAAGAACGGAACCATCTAGCTTTATGAGATTGCCTGTATAGCTGTATGTTGTTACATAACTTTAGTACTTCCTTTATTGCAGGTCTGGAATATCTGCACGTCTCGTGTAAGCCCGCATTGATTCACAGAGATGTGAAGAGTAGGAGCATCCTCTTGACCTCAAATCTTGGGACTAAGATTGCTGATTTTGGTCTGACCAAGGCTTTCAGTGACTCAAAAACACATATCACCACTGAACCAGCTGGTACAATGGGCTACTTAGATCCCGAGTACGTCTTGTACAGTTTCTTGCCCTACATTCACCACTTCCAGCTTCGAGGGGGAAACATTACTCGGTTGCATTGTCTTTTAGGAATGAAAGATTTTTTAACATGTCTACCGAGTAGTAGCTAAACTATTCCTCTGCATCCTGTGGATCTTGTGTAGGTATTACCGCAGTTACCAGATTAGTGAGAAGAGCGATGTGCACAGCTTGGTGTCGTTCTCCTGGAGCTCATCACAGGTCATCCCCTGTGGTCCCGATAAACGAGAGCGTGAGCATCCACATTGGCGAGGGACGGAGATCCCCTGACTTCATAGCGGTGACTTCACTCCGTTGTGAGCCGTTGGATTGGAAATGAGTGGATCAAAACTAGTGCTACAGTAATGCTATAGCGCCGCGTCTGTGAAGCCTGGGGATCCGGATCCATTGGTGAGTGGGTGCACCGAAACCTCGACCACGGTAACGTCGAGAGCATCATAGATTCAAGGATGGGAGGTGACTACGACATCAACTCTGTCTAGAAAGTCGTCGACTTGGCGCTGCACTGCAAGCGAGAAGTCTCCAGGGAACTGGCACAGATCGAGGAGAGCATAGAGCTCGAGGCCCGGTGTGACAGGAAGCGAAACTCGGCTTTGGCCGGTGATGATCTGAGCTATGTCAGCTAGAGAAGTGCATTTGAGGTAGAAGGAAACGTCGGGAGATACCCAAAGGTGGTGTGGTGTGTACACAATGCTTATCTCGGCTGTCGTCTGAACATTTCACCGCATGGATCTTGAAGCAAAGCAAAACAGTGAAGAAACAGTTGCACTGGACATTTCCGAATCTCAAAGCAGCGGCAGACGGCACAGTTAAGCATTGTGTGCACAACATATTGTGGAGTTGCATTTTCCGAGAGATATCAAGGGCCGCTCCTGGTCCTGCAATGAGATAGGTTTCATCTTACTGCTGAAGACCTGAAGTACTAGAGGCTACTCAGGTATGAGCACTCTTCACTTTCCATTCCTATGGAACTTGCGTCGTGTATCTTTGCAAATTCTCAAATTTCTGGCCGTTGCTTAGACGAAGTGCTGAGAAACTAGTATAAAATGGTGTTGAAATGGGTTACAACCATGCATCGGGTTATCCTCTGGCTGAAACCTGAAACTGGCACTTCAATTTGTTCAATGTTTCCTTGCTGATGTTGCTTGACCTCAACTTTTGGTCGATATGGTGATGATGCAACGATAGTCATGTCCAGATTTTTTGAACTTACGTAAGTTTTCCCAATAAATTATAGGTGGTTCTCCTGTGATTTGCTTGGTATAGTACACAATCAGGTTAAATGTCAAACCGTTGAGTAAGCTGTTAACCAACTCATTCCTTGCACGTAACTGCAGACATTTTACAACTGAAGGAGTCCTGCGTCTGCAACTAATCGATACGTGCTATACTGGGCCTTTCACTTATTTATTAAATTTTTTTTTACACAACGATATGAACACGCATTTCATCTAGAGACGAAGAGTGTATAAAAAAGTTAAGATTCATGTCGTAAAAAATGTTACGCCGTCGTACATGTACATGAGAGAAGCACAGAGATCAATCCGAATTACAAGTTTGATTTTGACTACAGAGTTTTAAAAATACTACGCATAAATATATGTGCATGCTTGACGCGTGTGTACAAGCAAGTGTGCGTACGTGTTGGAGAAACTGTCAGCTAGATCTACCAACCATGGCAGTCGTTGAACTCGTGTGGTCAAGGAAACACGTCGGCACACTGTGCCGAACGACCACGATATTCTATCTTGCATGCTCTGATCAGGTGCTCGATTTTAATGTGCACGAAATGAGGATGGAGACGTAGGGTTAAAGGTTGGTCTAATTGGACAATTAGGTAGGCTCAGTAGTGTGATTTAGCGTTGTTATCAGCTAATGTTTTCGAAAGTAGCTACTTACTTATCTGAAACAAACAAAAAAGAAGGGGAAAAAAACATAATGCTTCTCCTATGCGATGTGTTCTGGGGAAGACAAAACAGACAGACAAATATATGAAAAATTAATTCCAATTTGGGTCTATCGTGAATTCGTGGTGTGATGTTAACCAGTCTCGATCAGTTCGTATCTCATCAAGACATTGCAACTCAATTTATGTACCTTTCTGTGCTTTTTATCATAGATGCATCTATATGTAGTTGTTATGAGACACTATTTCAAGAAGTTGATTCGGTTTACTTTTCTAAAAACTAAAGAAAACAAGGACGTTAGGTAGCTGGTCAACACAATTTATACGCACATATTTTTCTAATTACTTTCACAATATATGATATTTTAGGGATTGTAATAAAAAAATTAAACTTGGCCACTAAAATGTCAAAGGAATTTTCTATTGATCACGTGAAAATTGATTCGTCATGGAATTTATTTTCGTGGTACAGTACTTCTCTAATTTTCTACTAACTTTCTTGTAAAAGCATGAAGGTCAAATTTGATAGTATACAAATGCACAAAACGTCAAACGAAACTTCAACGTTCTTGACTTGAATAAATGCCTAAAAAGGAGGAAAATTGTATCAATGGCGACTAAAAACATGTTCCGAGTTCAAATGCACATTATTCCTAGATAAATTCTTTCGTGGTTCTTTAATTAGTACAAAACCCACTTTATCTCTGTATTGTTCTCAGCATGGACATGCAGACTAAAAAAATGAGCATTGTGGGGAGGACATATCGTGGGATTTCATTAAGAGGATGTCGCGTTTCGAACTTGGATCGGCTCAGTGATACTGTATTCGACTGACCGTTAGCACTGTGAGAAGCTTGCAGCATGAACATGCAAATTAAAAATTGGCTTTCTTTTCAACAATGAGGGTATGAAGGTTTTTAGGGATAAAATAAAAATATATAATTATTAGATTTGCCTTTGATTTTATGAGATAAAGCCTCCTAAAATCAACACATACCATAAGGTTAATTATTTTCTCAACGAGCTTTCAGAAATAAAACAATATATGTAGTCAACATCTTTCTGTTTGTATGTCTAAAGTTTAATAAAAAGAAGATAAAAAGTAGCGCACCTACATTACAATGGATGCAAGAAACCGCCCATTTGCTGGCATATTCTCTTCTACATAGCTCTACAGTACCCCATCCACATTTGCTGACATCCTTCTGATTCTTTCCACACAATAAGTCACTTTCTTTTTCTCTTTTAACCTTTTTTATCTTTACAATATACAAATTGAGACTAAAGGTGGGTTAGGGATCTAGGGGTTACTGAAAGTGCCCTGGCCTGCAGTTATCTTGTCTCTCGTGCTAAATAATGTAAATATGTTTTTTTAACGGAAAATAATGTAAATATGTGATCCACAAGTTCAGATTAGGGAAACAAGTCTCTTGGCCTTCTGTCCTTGCGACAAATCTGCGTGAAAGCCAAGAGACTGATCGAGTAAATAGTGGAAGATGGCTTTGGTTCGTATGAATTTCATAGAAATTAGTATAAATTATGTAGGACTCCTAAGAAATTTTTGTGTTCTAAACAGTACTTTTTCTTTTTTAAGACAACTTCCTGTATTGTTCCCTCCTTTATTTGTGCATCTGGTGCATATTAATGTAGCAGTGCATTACGAAGATGTTTGATAGAGCTCTAGCTTCAAGATTCATAAAAATTTTAGAGTTTATAGGATAAAAATATATGATTTAAATATCTATTTTAAATTAATATAGTTTAACCAAATATAATCAAATTATCTATAGCTTCAACTCTAAAAGTTTATAGAGCTGGAAATGATCGGCTTCTAAAATTCTTATAGCTGAAGGCCAAACCGGTTGATCAGCTCTCAATACATTGTCTTTTCATGACGACTTGATATTCCATCTATAGTGGTTGAGACTGTGAACATTCAAGAAATGTTTGATTTCCGGTTGCATATATACTCCGTGTCGAGGTAAAATACTTTTTCGCTCCTGATTGGGAGCTTTGCTAAAATACATTTAACCTTTCTTCATGTAAAAAGCATCGAGGCTAAATAAAATCCATGCAACCTACAAGATCGCGAATTTCACATTAACAGAAAGTCGTGGAATTTTACCTGAGAAACAAGCTTGAACGTTCCACAATTATAATTCCATGTAGAGAAGATGTAAAAATAAATAGAAACACGGTGAAGTCTTCGCTATTTGCTACTGGTTCTTTTATCATATCACCGTAAGTCCGTAACGTCACTTTCAATAAAATATTTTTCCTACCATCTAAGTCTATTTATTTAGGCTTCTATTTTTAGATTTTTTTTAAAAAAAAACTATGTTTTTAGCTGGTCTAAAAGTTATTTTTAAAAATAAGTTACTGTCTTCTATAATAAATATTTAGCTTCTCATAAAAGCGTTTTTCAGTTTTGATTTATTTTTTTAAAACAGACTTTTAATTTATCTATAAACTACTTCTCTCCGACCTTATTTATTCTGACTTCAAACTTTTAGTTTCTGACAGCGGTAAAAACAGAAAAAAAAAAAAAGCCCGAGAGGGGATTGCAAAATATACCATACCACATAATTTTAATTCTTAAGGGGACCCCATTACCTAATAAAAGAACACTAAAAAATCACCACTCTCTTGCCAATCAATCCCCTTCTTTCTCTACTCTCTAGTCTCCCTCTCCTCCGAGAAATGCTCCCAAATCATTCAAAACCAGCTGCTGCTCGTCAAGCCTTCGTCCACCTCCACCTCTTTTCCGGTTGCTTGTGCCGGCCTCCGGCGACCCACGTCTAGGCTCTAGCTCCAAGAAACACTCCTCA